>NC_140590.1:1803047616-1804459392 GCF_964204655.1 Triturus cristatus
CCACCGGGGTGATTCCAGTAGCAGCGACAACAGCAGTTCGGATGGTATCACCACCGGAGTGGGCCCCTGCTTACTCGGCTGCGGGGGCCCACTCCCCGCGTCGGGTGCTAGCGGCAGTCCTGGTGAACCCTGTGCTTGGGTGGTTGCCTGGCGGCCGCGTGCAGGGGTGCCGGCTCAGCCGAACGGCGAATGAAGTGGCAGGGCGCAACTCAGCTGGCTGACGTGTGAAAGATGCGGTTGGGGTGCCCTCATCTGCTGGCGAGCCTCCACCTGGGGAGGTGGGGGAGGCCCGTCCGCGTCGCCTCCCCCCGCCAGGGCACCCTCCGTTATTGAAGGAAGAAGAGAATGGGAAGATCCACACAGCGTGCCAGGGTGCAATTCAGCAGACCGATGAAAAAGATGGCTGGGTGCAGCTTAGCTGGCCGGCGAGTCAAAGACGGTTGGGTGCAGCTTAGCTGGCCGGTGAGTCAAAGACGGTTGGGTGCAGCTTAGCTGGCCGGTGAGTCAAAGACGGTTGGGTGCAGCTTAGCTGGCCGGTGAGTCAAAGACGGTTGGGGTGCCTGGCGAGCCTCCACCTGGGGAGGTGGGGGAGGTCCGTCCGCGTCGCCTCCCCCCGCCAGGGCATCAGCCCTCATTAAAGAAAGAAGAAGAGAAAACGGAAAGGCCCGCACAGCGTGGCGGGCTCCGCCTTGGGGCTGCCAGAACCTCGGCGCTTCGCATAGCCTCCGGCCTATTCGCACAGTCGTCCGCCACTGAGGTCAATGGATTTTTGCATGGCTTTTATAGCCCAAAGCCGACTAAAAGAACCGCCCAAAACAGGCCAATGTGGCAATTTCGAGGAAGGAGAGGCGAGGACGGTGTCACGTGGACGTTAAGGCTTTGGGATGGAGGTTGCAGCAGACTGTCATGTAAATAGTTGTTTTAAAAGGTGTTTTAACCTGTTTACCCTGTTGGTGTGTTTGTTATATCCTATAAGTTATTAAAATGTTATAACTATACTACTTCGTTGGAGTGTTTGTACATATTTGCAATCTGATGACGAGCACAAGGAGGTTACTGTGCAATCGGAAAAATAACATAGCCCAATTGTGCGCGATCTAGCCCTAGTTTGGTGACGTCGATGGTGGGTGTCAGCAGGCTTCCGTTTGTGCGGGATTTTGTCATGCTTATTGGGCGGGGTGGGCAGTAGGGCAGACATGTTTAGGTAGCGAGAGTAATGGAGTCGGGCTACCTCGTGGTCGTCTCGACCGTGAGCTTGACTCCTTCCCTTGGTTTCATATGTCCCACAAAGGGCTAACTCCTAGCGTTATTTTAGTTTTTGTAAGGTCAAAAAGGATCCTACCAGTGCCTTTACTATCTTGTCGATTCCTGTTCGTCCATCCTTCGCTAGCCGATTCATTCTGGTGGACTCTTTCTTTCTCATCTCTGGGTCGTCTAACGTTATAGCCGAAGTTGTGTTCAGCACAGGAGGCTCGGCCGGCGCGGAGGCCGTGAGGACCGAGGCCCCTGTACTGCTTTCGCTCGTGTTCGGGGGTTGTGGGTGTTGCACTACTGATTGGGAGGGTGCATACGGAGGGGGCATGTAAATGATCGGGGGACCTAACAGTAATTCGTCATTCGTTCGCTGCTTGGAGGACAACTCAGGGTAGAGCAAAGAAGGGGTCCTAACAGCGTACTGGCCTGAGGTTTCGGGCTCCTGTCTTAATTTAGTTTCCCTTCTCTCCTTTATGTCTTCTTCTAACTTTCTAGTGGCAAGGTGAGCTGCCTTTCGTAATTCCTTTTCTGCTTTTACTTCTTCCCTCTTTTTCCGTTGCGTTGCTTCTTTGCGCCACATGCCGATACTGTCAAGCATAGTAGGCGTCGTCTTATTGCTACGCAGAGTTATTTCTAGCGCTTCTATCTTATGGTCGTCGAAGGATCCCATCAGTGGCCACTGACTTTCGGGGTCCTTCTTGGTATATTTATGCCACAGCTTGCTATAAGCTACGGCGACTAGTCCATATTTAGTGAACATGTCCTTATTAGGGGTGCCTTCCAGTGGAGCCGGGTGGTTCACCTCTAATAAGCGGTCCGGGCAGAACCAACTACCAATCAGTGGGGAGAAGATAGGCATGACGGGTTTCAACGGGGACAAAAGTCAGCACTACCTATCTTTTCACTGCTTGCAAAGACTAGACAGAATATCTCTATTCTTCGTTATTTGTAAGCAGAGAATACCTCCAAAGAACCAATATCGAACAACTAGTGTTCGGACAATCAATCAATCAATCAATGGGGAGATAAAGATAGGCACGACGGGTTTCAACGGGGACAAAAGTCTGCGTTACCTACCCTTCACTATTTGCAAAGACTAGACAGAATATTCCTATTCTACGTTATTTGCAAACAGAGAATATCTCAAAAAGCACTATTCTTCAAAACAATCAATGTTCGGACAATCAATCAATGGGGAGATAAAGATAGGCACGACGGGTTTCAACGGGGACAAAAGTCTGCGTTACCTACCCTTCACTATCTGCAAAGGGAGAGAGAGAGAGTATTTCTACTCCTCCCCGTTTGTAGACAGCGAATATCTCAAAAAGAACAATCAATGAGCAATACTAGTATTTCCAAAGCTTCAAACAATCAATCAATTATTTCTCAATTTGTCGTGTATCACGACCTTACCCGGACCGCGTGGACAGTTTCTCGTCTTCCGCCTCCAGCGCCCGATCGTCCTCTACTCTCCGTATTTGCCGCGGCACTCCTGATGGTTCCCAGTCAGGACCGTAGATCACTCGAGAGAGGTCTGCTCGGAACCAGTGAAGTTCGGATGATCGGCTGCCAGACGAGGGTCTATTGGGCAGGAGCTCTCCCGATCGTTGCAGTCGTTCACTCTGTCGTCGGGACCTCTCCCACTGGATCCACGTGTCGCTGATGGGCCCCACGTTTGGGACGCCAATTGTTAAATGGTAGCGGCAGTTTCAGTCGATAACCATTCAAGTATTTGCCCGGCGGTAATCGCCTCTTATACCACTCGATAATTTACCAATGAAAGAGGCAGGCGCCGGAGACTGGAAGGCAGGAAACAAAGTTTTATTCCGTCGGAGCAGAACACATCAGATCAGACAGCAAGGTATCGTCACGAGGTGCTCTAACTGCATCTCTGAGACCTAGTCTCTTATACACTGGTTTATTGCTTTATTACAAATAGTACATTCTTGAGATTCCCTTGATGCATGGGGGAATATCCCCTGAAGCCCCGGTTCAGATCCGATCCCACACATAGATACAGTGGAAGTTCCCACCCCACCCACAGTAGGAGACGGCTATTGCACAGCAGGGTATTCCGCCAATTCCTGGGGGGTGTGTGTGACCGGTCGGGTCTCAGGGAGTAGGGGCTTTGATCGACTGTAATCCCTTTGATGTGGGGTGTTTCCCTTACAGTAGGGGCAATAAACTGCATCCGCAGGGCTAGGTGATGGCCTGGGACCAGTTCGGACAATGGGGCGCAGAGGAAGGGGGTTATCAAAGGAGAGGCATGACCATGTATGGGATGTCGGTCGGAAGTGGTTCCGTAGCAGGGTCGCGCAGAAAGAGAGGGTTTATGGCCTGTATGAGAGAGCGGGGGTGGCCAGCGCGCGGGGGATGCTCGCAGCGCCAAGGGGACCGTACTGGCGATTGACAATGAGCGAGTGGGGTGCCTAAGATGGCGGCCGTGCATTCGCTGTGCGTGGCGCTGGGGAGAGGCAAGATGGCGCAGATAATGTTCAGTTTGTAAGCTGAATTTCCACACGTGGGCAACTTGATTCATCAGGATCAGTCCGGTTTTATACCCCATCGGAATACCGCTCTAAATTTGAGGCGGTTGCACGGCGTGCTTGCTAGAGCGGAATTCATACGTGAGCCGGCCATCTTGGCATCTTTAGATGCTACTATGGCGTTCGACACCTTGGAGTGTCCATATATTTGGGGCGTGTTGGCGAAGTTTGGGTTCGGCCCTGAGTTTATTGGTTGGGTAAAATTACTATACGCTGACCCGCTGGCTCAGGTGATGGTGAATGGTAGGGTGTCGGCTCCCTTCGCACTGGGGAGAGGTACGCGACAGGGATGCCCGCTATCACCCCTTCTCTTCGCACTTTCTTTGGAGCCTCTCGCCGCCTGGTTGCGTTGGGAGCCGTCGTTGCGAGGCATCAGATGGACGCCGGAGTTCGAAGACCGTGTCTCTCTTTACGCGGACGACATCCTTCTGTATCTCACTTCTCCCCGACGGTCGCTAATTGTATTGGTGGACGTACTGAATTCCTTTGGCCGCAACTCCGGCCTGGTCATCAACTGGGCCAAGTCGTGCGTCTATGTCCTCTCGGGGGATGCCCCCCTTCTGCCGCGGGATTGCCCAGTTCAGATCGCTACCCTGGGGTTCAAATATTTGGGAATCTTTATCTCACTGGACCCCGCGGTCCGCTATGAGCGAAACCTTCTCCCTCCCCTCCAGCGATTGAAGGCCGACGTTGCCAGATGGCGACGACTCCCGCTTTCGCCGCTCGGACGGGCGGCATTGTTTAAAATGATGTCGCTGCCTTGTTTTTTGTACGCTTTGCAAAACACTCTTGATGTCGTGCCGGCCCGCTATTTCCGGGAGGTGGAGGGTCTTCAGCGCCAACTGTTTTGGGACGGGCGGCCGCGGATTGCTCTCGCCAAGTTGACGCTCCCCTGGTACAATGATGGGGTCGCCCTCCCCGATATTAAACGATACTATTGGGCGTCTCAGTTGGCAGCGGTGAACCACGGGATAAATGGTCCTGCCTTAAACCCGGCCTTCGAGATGGATAAATTCCTGCTCCCGGGTGGGGACTATAATAGGGCGCTGTACTCAGTGACCCCGGACGCGCGGTTGACGGGACCCACGCGGGTGGCGGTACGTGTGTGGCACGCGGCGAATGCTGCGATGGGGTGGAGGGATCGCTTGACTCGGGCGACGCCGTTGTATGCCTCTGGGCGGTTGGGCTGTTTGTGGAGATCGAAAGGCTTTGAGAAATGGGACATGATTGGTATATGTAAGGTGGGTGATCTGTGGACGAAGGGATCTTTCAAAACGTTTGAAATGCTCAAAATTGAATATAAGTTAAACGATAGAGAGTACTTCCGGTATGCTCAAGTCTACCATGCGCTTTGTTCGGTCTTCCCGGACGCTGCTGCTATTCCCGAGTTCTCCCCACTGGAGGACAGAGTGTTGGATGGCTACGTACCCGACAGCACTATTTCCCTGATTTATAAGAAGCTCATTAATGATTGTGCGGACTTGTTGCTCCTCCTGAGGGAGGCGTGGACGGGCGATGGCTTGGAATTGGATGATGAGGACTGGGTATCGGCGGTGGCCTCCCCGAAAGAGGTGGCGATCCCGGCCCGCTTACGGTTTGTACAGCTGAAGATCCTTCATAGAGTGTATGTTACGGGGCCCGGTTTGTTGCGTATGGGTTATTCGATGGATGGATTGTGTAAGCGTGGATGTGGCCTGCCGGGCACTTTTCTTCATATTTTGTGGGAATGTTCGGAGGTTGTGCGATTCTGGAATGGTATCCACACCGTAATGGAGGAGGTCACGCACGTTGCCCTGTTGCCAGAGGCCAGGAGGTGTTTGTTGAATGTCTGGGAACCGAATGATTGTAATGCGGCACAGACGCAGTGGGTGACCTTGGGGTACATGGTGGCCAAGCGTAACATTGCACAGTTGTGGGGCTCCCCGAGGCCGCCCACGATCGAGGTATGGAAGGAGAATATGGACTGGTGTATGTTTAGGGAAAAGACGGTGTATGTGGCGAGAGGCAAGCCAGGGAAATGGACTAGGGTATGGGATCCGTGGAATTTATATCGAGGACGTATCTGCACCCCGCCTCTGTCATTAGAGGTCGATATTGCTTTGACCCCCTAGCCACGCGTTCTGCGGGAGGGTGTGAGGTGTGTTCCATGTTTTGTTTTCCCATTGCCCCCCTATACCGCTTCCGGACATGAACTGCTTTGGACACTGTAGGTTATTCCCCGTCCTGGGAAGAGCACGCTGCTATTTCGGACTCTCATTGCCTTGAGTGTGTTTTATATTTAATAAAAAATGAAACTGTTGTCTTCAATTGCTCCTGGCCTATGGCCACGGCTTGTTACATGTGCATACGAACTGCCGGGCGCTTTGCCTCTGGTTCATTTGACTGTGTGGCATTATATGGCGGGCCCTCAGGCTCTGTAGCGGCCGGCCCTGGTGGTTGTAGGCCCTTGTCTGTCTTTTATTGTGTGCCAACGGTTTCTAATAAAAAAAGTTTTTATAAAAAAAAATTATGTTCAAGGATTGAAGGGTAGATTGAAGAATTAAAAAAAAAAAAAAAAAAAAAATGCTATGGTTCAGTTCTGGCTCCATATGCAGGTTTTAGATCTTCACACAATTACGTTAGGAAGATCTGCAGTCGCATCGCAAAGAAAGTTAGGAACACCATTCACGTATAAGCTGAACAGCAGTGGGGCCAAAAGACATCCTTGCGTCAATTCGCTTCTTGTAGAAATCTCTTTTGGTAGTCTGCTCTGGGCTCCTGAGTAAAGTTGCAAATTATTGCTGTTATTTACGGGTTACAGAACAGGACCCATAATTTAGCCCACTAAAGCTAGCTCGCAGGGGCAGGGCACCTATAACAGCGAAGGGAGGAAGGGGGGGCTCTGGCAGCGATGGGGGCCTCCCCAGAGCTGTGGCGGAGTTACAGGGCGATCTGGAGGCAGAAGGGTACAGTAAGGGTACCTCTGCGACAGTCGGTACAGTAAGGGTACCCCTGTCCGGCACAGTAAGGGTGCCCGAGCCAAGGTCCGGGAGCCGAAGGAGGTTCTGGGAAGACCGCGACGGCGCCCCGTTAGTCCTTCGGGCGGTTGGGGGGCCTGTCCAACCAGGGGTGTGCCATATCACGCTCCGCCCCCGTTAAAAGGGGCGGGAGTATTAGACAGATCACGTGATCCAAAGGAGGATCTGAAAAGAATGTGCCGCACTGCCGGGCATCGACCCACCGTGCGTGCTGGCTCGCAAGGCGGGCGGAGCAGCGAGGGAGTGCTTGCCCTGGATCGCCCGTAAGATAACCCACTCTATCGTCATACTTATGTTGTATGAAATAAACCTGCAGCAGTTCTTCACCCATAACGAATGTGTCAGTGTAATCTTTGGGTGACGTCTGTGCATACGTGTTGAGTGGAGCGGATGACGGTGTGGTCACTATGCCGCTGCCCGCGTCCCACGCAGTGGGACATCAGCAGGGGAGCTCTCTAGTGGCCACCCGTCGGAGCCTCCCCCCCCCCCGTTCCACCTCTCTCGAGAGGCCGTGCCTGGGGGAGGGGAGGCCCCAATGGGCATTGCTGGGGGAGGCGGGCCGCTGGGCTGGGCGGGGCCAGGCCCTATTTATGCCTCCCGCCCCGTAGATCGCCCTCTGCTTCCTGCTTACACTCCTGGCCGCGCGAGATCCCACCCTTTCCGCTTACCCTGCGCGGCGTAGGCAGCGTGCAACTGGAATGTTATAATGTTTTTTCTTGTGTTGCAGGCGGAGTTACAGGGCGATCTGGAGGCAGAAGGGTACAGTAAGGGTACCTCTGAGACAGTCAGTACAGTAAGGGTACCCCTGTCTGGCACAGTAAGTGTGCCCGAGCCAAGGTCCGGGAGCCGAAGGAGGTTCTGGGAAGACCGCGACGGCGCCCCGTTAGTCCTTCGGGCGGTTGGGGGGCCTGACCAACCGGGGGTGTGCCATATCACGCTCCGCCCCCGTTAAAAGGGGCGGGAGTATTAGACAGATCACGTGATCCAAAGGAGGATCTGAAAAGAATGTGCTGCACTGCCGGCATCGACCCACTGTGCGTGCTGGCTCGCAAGGCGGGCGGAGCAGCGAGGGGCTGCTTGCCCTGGATCGCCCGTAAGATAACTCACTCTATCGTCATACTTATGTTGTATGAAATAAACCTGCAGCAGTTCTTCACCCATAACGAATATGTCAGTGTAATCTTTGGGTGACGTCTGTGCATACGTGTTGAGTGGAGCGGATGACGGTGTGGTCACTATGCCGCTGCCCGCGTCCCACACAGTGGGACATCAGCAGGGCAGCTCTCTAGTGGCCACCCGTCGGAGCCTCCCCCCCCCGTTCCACCTCTCTCGAGAGGCTGTGCCTGGGGGAGGGGAGGCCCCAATGGGCATTGCTGGGGGAGGCGGGCCGCTGGGCTGGGCTGGGCGGGGCCAGGCCCTATTTATGCCTCTCGCCCCGTAGATCGCCCTCTGCTTCCTGCTTACACTCCTGGCCGCGCGAGATCCCACCCTTTCCGCTTACCCTGCGCAGCGTAGGCAGCGCGCAACTGGAATGTTATAATGTTTTTTCTTGTGTTGCAGGCGGAGTTACAGGGCGATCTGGAGGCAGAAGGGTACAGTAAGGGTACCTCTGCGACAGTCGGTACAGTAAGGGTACCCCTGTCAGGCACAGTAAGGGTGCCCGAGCCAAGGTCCGGGAGCCGAAGGAGGTTCTGGGAAGACCACGACGGCGCCCCGTTAGTCCTTCGGGCGGTTGGGGGGGCCTGACCAACCGGGGGTGTGCCATATCACGCTCCGCCCCCGTTAAAAGGGGCGGGAGTATTAGACAGATCACGTGATCCAAAGGAGGATCTGAAAAGAATGTGCTGCACTGCCGGGCATCGACCCACCGTGCGTGCTGGCTCGCAAGGCGGGCGGAGCAGCGAGGGGCTGCTTGCCCTGGATCGCCCGTAAGATAACCCACTCTATCGTCATACTTATGTTGTATGAAATAAACCTGCAGCAGTTCTTCACCCATAACGAATGTGTCAGAGTAATCTTTGGGTGACGTCTGTGCATACGTGTTGAGTGGAGCGGATGACGGTGTGGTCACTATGTGGCCGAATGGTTAGAGCGGCCATCTTCAAAGATGAGAAACAGGGTTCGAGTCTCGGCAGAGACGCACAACCATTCTGGGCAAATCATTAAATCTCCCCATGCCCAACAAATATGAATGTGTACCTCTGTAAGGCAACTGGTGCTCGTGTAAAGCGACTTTGCGCTATATAAAACTCACACCAACCGCCCTCCCCCCCAAAAAATAAATGAAGAGTTGACACTACATGCTTTCCAAAGAATCTAGAACTGCTGACGCTTTTTACTTAACTTTAAAATCGTTTCAAACTATTATCATTCTAATGTGAATTCGGCTGTTTATGCAGCTGGTGATCACACATGCCAACATTTTAGAACAGGAAAGTGGGAGTTTAAAAACAAAATATGAGGGAATGTATATTTCCCATTGACTTCTTCAGAAGCAGAGGCAATTTTAGGCGGGAGGCAGCTAAAGTAGCGCATTTTTTGGCTTAAAAAACACAGGAGTCTCCTGCCCGGTTTTGTTTTTTTGACATGTGTGCAGGTGCTGGATTACGTGACAAGTGCGATAAATCCATAATTTAGCATAAACCCAGTGGCCCGGGTTATATTACACTCGTAACTAGGACACATGGCCTAAAAGGTAAGCGATGCAGTAATTAGCGTGAGACCTCATTCAGGGGAGATAGGGGAGCTAGGGCAGACTATTGGGCCACATCTGCGGCGGGTGGTATTTTTGGCATCTGGTGCTCTGGGGTCCATGTCACCACGCACTTGACTGTCAGGGTAGCAAGAACGAGCAGTCGAAGGGCTCTCAGAGAAGTAGTGTAGAGCAGGGGTTCTTAATCTTTTGGCTTCTGTGGACCCTTACATAATATTTACTGGAGCCGGGGACTCCCACTGAATCATCCTTGGAATTCAGGGATTACTAACCCTGGGTGGGTAACTCATTGGCGGAGATTTGCCTACTCCGTGCTCCATGGCGAACGCGGACTAGGCAAAAACTAGCCGCTCCCATCCCCTTGCCAAAGTCCTTTAAAATGATTTAAAAAGGCACTTACCTGTTGTTTGCCGCCTCCACTGCCTTCGAGCTCCCCGTCCTGCTCCTCGTGTCTTCAATAATAGAAAAAAGCTACGTTGTACGTCTGACGCACACATCGAGGCAGCGATAGTCGAAGCCCTCCAATCATGCATGAACGTTGCCAAACAGTACACTATTTCAAGCTTGGAGTTACTTCAAGCAATTCACCACAAAAGCTTTAGGAGGAGCTGGGTGACCCCTGATAAGGGGGGTGGGTGCATGTGACTCCCCCAATGCCAGTTAGCTTCTTTTGGGTTCTCCATGCTTCAGAAACAGCTTGGCTTCTCCCACTGGACAGTCTCGCTTCCTGCAGGGACAGGCACTCTCTGCCATCTCTGAGCAGACTGGCAGGCTTCTGGGTGCTAGACAGACCCACAGATTCTCCAGAAAATTGCACAGGCGTCTGTTGATATCGCCTCACCTCTGGGAGACTAGTTGTGATGAAGACACCAGCCCTGTCTAACCAAAGCTCTTTGAGTGCTATATTGAGAGCTCCCTGCCTTGGTCTAGAAGAACGTGGAACTAGAACAAAGTGGGGTGTTTGTGTCCCACCTTTTTTTGCATTTTCTAGATAGGGGATGTTGAGCCGGTGTCTAAATCTCTCAAACTGGTTTGGGGTGGTTCCCTTCAAATGTCATTTTCTGGCTGCAGTGCAGACACAGCCTTTGTGCAAGGTGATAGCTCTCACAGCAGGTGGAGATGATGCTGGCTCAAAGCCGTCATTTCCCAGAACATGGGCACGATGAAGTGTGAAGGCTCTGCACCTGGCTGTCATCTCCCTTCCTGAAGTACTATTTGGTAAAAGACAAAAGGGCAGGCCTTACATAGAAACTACCTCACCCGTAGCAACATAATCTGCTGACTCACCTACTCTCCTCTACCATCTATGAAATTGCGATGCTCAGGAAGCACTAATAGCGATTTATTGCGGAAAGCTCTCCATGGAATGTCCAAGGGTAGCCGTGTCTCCATCGTTCCTCACTTCAGTGTCTGGTTGCTATGCTGTGGCTTCAGGAATGAAGGCAGGCCACTTCTGCTGTCGGGGGAGGCTCTATCACATCCTCCAACGTGTGCCGTGCTAAATTAGGGGCATCCAAAATGGATCCTAATGGTCCCAGCAGTCACACCGTCACCATCGCACAGAATCTTGCTACCATCTACACAATACGTATGTGTACTCAATATGTACATGAAGAGTACTGCACGGGTGTACGTGTTACCGTGCAAGGGTCTGAGTGTTACATCCGTGCCAAACTTTAGATGGTTGGGACTCGCTGGCCACAGTCCCCTTGAAATAAAAAAAGGTCTACTCAGAATAAGTAATCACCAAAATTGGTATGCTGCCACCACCTCTTCATTTCAACAATTCAGAACATGGACTGTAGTCCCATGTCAGTAAATAAGACACATTAGATAAGTCCTTGCAGGTTTCTGGACTTTGTAATCATAATGGACAGGACTAGACCTCACGGCATGCTTTAAATCAGCGTATGAACTGGGCCAACAAAAAGTTGAGTACTCTCACAGCTGCAGTACATGTCTGTTTCCTACGCTGACCAAATCCCCTTACTAATAGTTAACATATTAAATGTGCAATTATCTCCTAAGAGGGCGTTTGCAACCATATGCTTACTTGGCACTTCAATAATGTGCAGTTGGTCATCATTATAACGGCATGGCAATCCATTCTGTAGTGTTGGACTTGGAATACCATGCATTTCACTGAGGATGAGCCTTTTTAGGTCTCGCTGAGCCAGCGCATGCGCTGCTCTGCGAGAAACTTTGTAAACAGGCTTTTAAAAGTGCTATCAGGGGCTTACCCTGGCCTCAAGCTTGCGTGCACGTGCGCGTGCACGTGCGCAGCGGCCATGTGGGTTTCTGTCAAGGCTCATTAAGTTCTGAGTGCCTCTCTCCGCGCTTCAATTCCCTCCCCCTCCCCCACCACAGCTTGCATCACTCTGCTGGCCTCCACTTCCCCCTCCCCGTCCCCCGACCCCCCTCTATATACTGAGCGCGAGGCACGCACGCGGCCAATGCTTGTTAGACTGTGCTCTGAGCAGGCGAAAGAAGCCTGCATGTTGGTGTTATTCCCTCTTTTTAGCTGTTTTGGGAGATTAAAATCGGGAGTCCGCCCAGCTTCGTTGACACTGCGCCACCACGGCAACTACTTTGCTTCTTCCTAGAAGTTGTTGCTCAAGCGACGAATTGCAAGGTTTTCTCCACAAAACACTTTCAAAGGCGCGGTAAAGCCCACATTTTTAGGCTGTCACTTGATCGGCTCCGCTGTCTTGCCTCCGGTGGAAAAGCAAAAATAAAAAGGAATCCTCGGCTCCCCGCAGTTAGGTAACTTGCTCACACAAACGCTTGCAAAGGATGAACAGCAGCTGACAGAGCTCTGTGATTTCCTAGAGTACATTGCACATGCTTCTTCCCTGCTTTTGATCCCATGGATTTATTCTCGGGGGTCGGAGGATCCCCTTTATGCCGTTGACCCCTCTATTCGCCGTGAGGCCGCGTCCACCTGCCACGTCTGAGGCACCGTGCCTATATGTGTAGAGTTCAAGTAGCTCAGTCTGCAGCATTGCCCCGGGCGTCAGTTTCTCCAAATATCCTCTGCAGGTGCCTTGTTGTATATTCTAGTTGCAAAGATACCAACTCTGAAACCAGGAGGACCGAGTAATAATCCTGCCTGTCCATCTGACCAAGTTGCATCATCTTTGGCAAAGAGCTTTATCTCGTTATCCTTTGCTTCCCTAATTTGAGAAAAAAATGTGAGGGCTCTAATCTGTACTAAAAGTATTGAGCACTGTGTAAAGGGAGTGAATTTCCGAACAAAGCTCATTTATTCATGGGGAGGATGCAAATTTAGCCTTGACTTATTTTAAACGCAGTGGTTTAAAAGTATTTTTTTTTAAACTGTATCAAGCACCCTAGATTTGGTGCCTGCTGTACCACTATTTCTGGCGGAGTTGCCATTACCGCTTGGAAGACACTATTGCGTCTAAGGTGCAGGAAGGAGACTATGCTATATTCGTACCTTCTCTGAAACTGCCAGACAGGTTTAAAATGAACTTTTAAAAGTACTTTGCTGCACTATTCCTCTGTTTCACCTGGCATTTCACCGTGTCTTTTTTGTGTCTAGCATTAGCTCTGCTCTTTGACAGTAAACTCACTCACTTGCCATTTCACTTTATTTCAGCCAATGGCCATACAAGTAGTAAAATTAAAATATTTTACAAAGGAAAGACAATACAATGTCAAAATATTCTTAGAAGTATCCACTCTTGGTCTCAGGACACAAAACAGATGTACAAACACTTGACTATAGACAAAAACCGAACGTGGTCCGGCATCCCTAAAAGAACAGTGTATATACGTCATGCTGAAGTGAATGAATTTGTAGGAGGTTCAGACAAGAATAATAAACTTTAACAAGCAGATGCTCTAATAAAGTGCATTACTGGGTGCTAACATACTACATTTAACACCTAGAACATAAGAATTTATCAGTTCTAAAAAAAGGTGGTATAAATACAGGGATACAGCTGGGGTTACAGATCCTACCCTGTCTTGCAGGACAGCCTGGCCGAATAAAGTGCATGTGCTCCAGCTTACATCATAATTGAAAAGACAAGTTCTAGAAACAGTAATACCTTCATACACAATATAGGGGTGATTTGCATTAGGCAGAGGACAAAATATGGGTGAGAGAGGTAATTTGTAGGCAAATTGGCTATATGCTCTCCAAGAATTTAGCAATAGAGAAGACAATGACCCAAGATGTCTGCTTTTCATAATCTTATTGCTCCCCTTTATTGGACAACACTTATAAGGCGGCGCTTATGGTACCCAAGGCAAAAAAAGAGGAGGTTATAGTGCGTACTTCTGCAAACAGGACATATTTTACTCCCTCTTAGTTTGCCATTTCATTTGACGGTAAAGGTAACACTCGCTGCCCGGTGCTTCTATGCCAGTGTGTGCATTTTGAGACCAAAAATATTTGTGCTTTTTTCCAGTGTGTTTTCTTTATTATGGGAGCTCCCGGGCACTCACCAACAGAAAATTTTATAAAAAACATGAATGAAATGGACAAGCATGGACAACCTCAAAAGTCTGGCATCCAACACCAGACAAGTAGTCCTAGCCAGTGCGTGTTAAATGTTTTTGGCCTTTGTAGAAACCATTGAAGCTCACCAGTCTGTTAAAAATTAAAGAACGTAGCCTTTTTTATTTTTTTATTTCTTTATTTTAAGATGCCCCTGAAAAATTGGAGGGGCATTGACATGAGCTGAGAGTCGAAGGCAGGGTATTAAATATTCTAACTCCCTCCACTTCACTGTTAGATGCACACAGGTGCGCACACGTGAAATACTTCGCCTGTTCAGAGGCAGCGGGGCATGGGCCGATGAAATAGCGATTCTCCTATTAACATGACCAGAGTATCTGGATTTCATTGAAGACACGGAGGCTAACATTATGCATTAATCTTTTAATGCAGTCACAAGCAGCCGCACTACATCATAAAGCAAAACAGTTCTAGAACAGAACACAAATAGTATGAAGGGCATGAGCACCAAACACAGTGCCTCTTTTAAATGTGGAAGAACAAAGAGAAAGTTCCAAAGTTCCAAAGGTGAGATTCATCTTAATCTTGAAGGCGGAGGATCCAAGAGTCCACAACGAAGAAAAGAGAGGAAGAGACAATGATGAGAAGAATCCATTAAGAGGAGTTGTCTGCAAAGAAAGAGGAGTATGTTAAGCGAGATAAAGCAACAGAGCATTAAAACCGAAAAATGCAATGGCATAATAATAAGTACAAGCAATAGTAACAATCATAAAGGTGTATTTATAAAGAACAGAATAAATTATGAATTGTCCGACCCAGGGAGGGACGGGAGGGATAATGTTAGCCTCCGTGTCTTTAATAAAATCCAGATTCTCTGGTCATGTTAATAGGAGAATCACAATTTCATTACTAGACCGGAGGCTACATTATGCATGTTGGTAGCCGTGTAGGACAACGTCTGACATGTGCTCGATAGGTTTGCAATAGTGTCGAGCAAAAGTGGATGCATTGGACCAGTCCGCTGCTTTGAGGATATCATCCAACTTACCACCAGACCAGAAGGACTTGCTATCCATAGCACCTCTAAGAGAATGGGCCTGAAATTTAGATAAGTCCACACCGGCTAGTTTCATAGCATACTTGACCCATCTGGCAATGGAGGTAGAGCTAATGGGCTTGAATGGTTTGACAAAAGAAATAAGCAGTTGATTTGCGTCATGAGGACGAAGATCATTCATTCTTCTATCATATTCCTTCATACAGTCTACAACACAAAGTTTGGTACACAGTTCGTAACGAGGATAAATAATAAAATCTGACATAGTTTGGGTGCTTCTAACAATTTCGAATTTGACACCAAACATACCATAATATCTATAAGATATATCAAGACATTTAATATCAAAGACTATACGGCAGGAAATTAAGCACAAGAGAGTAGCAAGTTTAATGGAAAGACATTTCCTGTTAAGAAAAGAGTTATCAGGCCAAGAGCAAAAGAGGTCTAAAATGGCCTTAACGTCCCACAAGGATTGATACTTAGGTCTAGGAGGCCTCTTCAGTCTAATACTCTTCATAACTCTACAAACGATAACATTCTTACCTACCGTCTTACCGTTGATGGGCGAATGACTAGCGGAGATAGCTGATCAATAACAATTAATAGATTTATAGGAAAGACCCATCTCGAATTGTTCCACCAAAAAATTGACTACATGTACGATAGGAGCCTCCACGGGATCCAGGTCCCTCTCCATGCACCAACAAAATCATTTTTTCCACATGTTGTTGTACCTATAGTGTGTTCCAGGGGCCCAAGATTCTCCGAGGAGAATTGCAGCTGATGACGAAAGGCCACACAGTTGGTTGGATTTCCTGACACTTTCCAGGCAAGAAGGTTCAAATTCCCGGAAAGAAATAGGTGGTGATCTTCTCCGTCTGCGTTGGTAACGAGACCCTTGACCGCTGGAATGAAGAAGGGAACGTTGCATGAAAACTCCAGGGTTGTCAGGAACAAGGCCTGGGACGGCCAAAAGGGAGTTATCAGGATCAATGAGCAATGGTCCTGTCTCACTTTTTGGAGGACTCTTTGAATCATGGCAAAGCGTAACCCCGGAGGTCTGACCAAGACTGAAGAAATGCGTTCACAGCAAAGGCACCCGGATCCGGCATCCAGCAGAAGTATTTGTCTAACTGGAAGGATAGCCTGCTCGCAAATAAGTCGACGTCGAGGGGACCCCAGAAGCGATTCAAGGCGTTGAAACATTCACGTTGAGTTTCCAATCGCTGAAGTCTGAGAGGAATCTTGAGTTCCAATCTGCGGCAAAATTGGATTTTCCGTGGAGATACTCTGCCTTTAAAGCAATCTTGTGCTCTAAGCAAAAGATCCAGAGTTTCTTGGCTAAGTTGGAGAGGTCGGGTGATCTAGTCCCGCCTAGGCGGTTGATGTGGGAAACCGCGGAGATGTTGTCCATCTTCAAGATAATAGAACTCCCTTGAAGTGTATGTCTGAAGCTCATAAGAGCATATAAGCCTGCCGTAAGTTCCAGAAAGTGTATGTGGTGGGAGGTCTCCGCGAGAGACCAAACACCACCAGTGTCTTGTTTGAGGAGGCAAGTGCCCCAACCATGAAGGCTTGCATCAGATTCCAGCACGAATTCTGGAGTTGGACCGAAGATTGCCCTGCCATTCCAGGCATCCATATTCTCCAACCACCAGGAGAGCTCCGACCTGGCTTCTTGATCCAATTTCACTAGGTCCCCGTACCACAGGCCAGATCTGAGAGCCTTCCCCTTTATTCTCTGAAGTGCCCGGTAGTTGAGAGGTCCCGGGAAGATGGCTTGAATAGAAGATGAAAGGAGACCTAGAAGTCTGGCTAGTTCTCTCAGAGTTAAAGAATCTCTTTTTAGAACAAATATGATTTCTTTGCGAATCTTGGCAATTTTCTTTGGGGGAAGTAAGAGGAGACATTTTGAAGTGTCTACTGTAAAATTGAGGAACTCCAGGGATCTGGAGGGGGTAAGGATTGATTTTTCCCGGTTTATAATGAACTCTAGACTCTCTATGAGATTCATAGCAGTGTTCAGGTCCTTCAGGAGTTGAGAGTGCTGTTTGGACATACTGAGAATGTCATCCAAATAAATAATTAAGCGAATACCACTTTCCCTTAGAAGGAGGGTGATAGACCTCATGATCTTGGTGAAGCACCAAGGGGCAGAGGAAAGACCGAAAGGGAGAGCTTGAAATTGAAAGAGCCGATTCTTCCAAGTGAATTGAAGGAAGGGTTGGTGTTCTTGGGCCATAGGAATGGTAAAGTAGGTGTCCTTTAAGTCTAGCTTTACCAGCCAGTCTCCTGCTAAAAGAAGGTCTCTTAGGAGGTGTATACCCTCCATTTTGAAATGTCTGTAGACCAGATATTTGTTCAATTCCTGTAGGTTTATGACGGGTCTCCAACCTTTGTCCTTTTTTGAACGAGAGAAATCGTGCTTACAAACCTCTTTAAACTCCAGGGAACTTCTAAGATTGCGCCTTTTTGAAGCATAGAGGCAATCTCTTCTTCTACAATTTTGTGCTGATCCTCTGGGAGCGGTAGAACCTTTGGGGTGTAAGTTTGAACAGGGGTAAGGGTAAAGTCTATTTTGAAATCTCGAACGGTTTCCAAAACCCAAGGGTCCCGAGTCAAGGTTTCCCATATGTGGTAAAAGAATTGATCTCCCACCTACCTTTGGAGGGGAAGAAGGTAGACTTACTTTGAAGGTTGGTGTTGATGGGACCGCCACGGGATCTGAATACTCTATTCCTCAAACCTCTTCCTCTTTGAGGATAGAATTGTGAGTTGGATGTGAAGAAACCTCTTCCAGAGCCTCTGAACCTGGAGAAGGGCCTTTGGTTGCCACGGCCGGAACAAAGGCCCCTTCTTCCAGCCCTTCCAAAAAGGTTGGAATTAAAAACACGCCTCATATTGGTCTGGGTTTTGTTGAGGGCTGTGAAGGTGGAGACATATTTACCGATTGATTTAATCATATCCTCGCCAAAGAGGAGACCTTTTGGATTTTCAGAGGGTTCCTTCTCTGCCATATCCCCCAATTTTGGGTTTATCTTGGAGAGGATAACTCTCCTCCTTTCGATGTTGAGGCTAGTGTTAACATTGCTGTAGGAGAGTGGAATCTGACTAATGGTTGCCCCCAACTTTTTGCCTGGTATTTAAGTGGTTTTTGACTAGTCAGGCTGGGACCCTGCTATCCAGGACCCCAGCCTATCTGCTTTCTCCCTAAAACTGATGTAAGTACTCTAGATACAAACCTAATTGGATGCTGGGCATGTCCTACCAGTCCCTTGTAGATGGTACCCTAGGTACCCAGAGCATGGGTCCCCCAGTAGGCCTACCAGGGCTGCAGCACTTATTGTGCCACCCTGGGACAGCCACCCAAACTGACACCGCCAGACCACTACTGTAGTCTGGGTAAGGTGGTGCTAGCACCCCTTACAGGGATGTAGGTACCCTATATCCCATACCCTTACAACACAGATACTCTCATAGGTCACCCCTATGGCAGGCCCTGGTAATCCTACAGGGCTGGGTGCTGAGGTATGTGTGAGGGGGGACCCCTACGTGAGTAGGACCTCTCTGCAACCTTCGTAAAACCGTTACTGGGTTGTTTGTAGTGTAGCCATACCATATACTCTTAACCGCATTATAAGTGAATCGCATCATCGCGATAACTTGAGAATGGCTACACAGAACCATATCGTGTTTGGTGTCAAACATGAAGGAATCTTACCCCCAGTCCAGCCATGGGCATGAGGGTACGATTCCCCCTTGCTAGGAGGGTGATATGGGAAAAGCAGTAGAATTTAGACACCAATTTATTAGTGCACATGTACCACAAAATGGCTACTGTCCGCCACCTACACGACTCTGGCTGGCTGTTGCTGGGGAAAACCCCAGCCTCGCCATCTGGACAATAGGGCTCCTGTGGCAGGGAGGTGCCAGAACCTCCCCAGACAGGATATGTGGATTGGAACAGGGTGGGTGCACCAAATGTCCATTCAGAGTTGCACGTAGGCAGCTGCAGAGCCCCAATTCTGCATACACCGCCTGGAACCAGTTCAGGGGCATCCTGCCCCTCGCCCAGGCGGGAAACACACAAAGGGGAGTGGGTGTAGCCACCCTTTCCCGCCTCTACTCTGATTGGTAGGCTCTATTTGGGACCATCCCCTAATCTTGGGGATATATGGGAATAACTTTGCCCTAGAGCCTTAGATTCGTCCAGAACTTCACAGAACTGACCTTCGATGAGCTGCTGCCCAGCTGACTGAAGAAATCTCCCTTGGGATAAAGGAGTTATCCCCCTGCTTGGCAGGCACCTAAAAGACTGCAAGATACCCGGTTGGAACTTCGCTGCTCTCACGAACTTCGACGCCTTCCATCAACCTTGAGGTGGGTCTCCAGTGCATCCCAGAGTCCTGTGAGCGTGCCCAGCAAGCCTGAGCACCGTGGACCACGTGGGTGCCGAGATCCCTGCATACCCCAAGACCCCGGCCACCTCTTGCATAGCACACGACCCCGACCAGTGGGGAAGTTGTGCTTTGGCCCATTTCTGAGCCAACCTTCAAGCAGCATCCGTGCCAAAGCTCAGCTCCCTAGTACGCTCCGGTTGCCCGTGGGAGCCCTTTTACGCACTCCATTTTGCTGCCCTCCGCGGTCCCTTGTCTCTCAACTTGTGGGCCCTGACGGAGGAAAACCTATCTTTCCAAGAGTTCCCCTGGTTGCTCCAGGCTTGCTCTGCGCTCCCTGCAAAGGAGAGCACCCTCAGACCTCGTGGGTCTGCACCAGCAGCTGCTTTGTACATCTTGCGTGGGTTGCGGTTGCCAATGCTTAGTGGATCCAATCGGGACACTAACACCGCAGCGACCCTCAGCCGACGTGGGACAGTTGCCCTCCAGAAGCTGGCCTTCCTTGAAGCCTCCCGGAGCCCGTGACTGCAGAGCCCAGCTGTACCCTCTACAGTCTACACCTGAAGCACCCGACATCCACGAGCTCCTTCCTGTGAGCTCCCTGGTCACTGTGCTGTGACCCAGACTCTGTCCCCTCTGCTTTCAGGTTCATCTTTATCTTCTCTTCATCTTTAATCTTCACGACTTCAACGACGCTTTCAGCTAGCAGCAGTTTGGACTACTTTTCCATAGAAAATCAGCCCGCGACCCGACACCAGAATCGACCTATGCACCCGGCTTCCCTGGGGCAGGTAACAGTGGTACTTCGGTACTCCCGTGGTGGTGGGCTCTCCAAAGCCTTAAGTCTCAAACCTTAACTTTGTACTGTTGCTAGAAGTGTCCTTAAACTTTAAATATTCAACCGCGACATTCTCCATAGGCTAACATTGCGATCCCGATAGCAGCTCTTTGCACTGCACACGTCTCCCGTGGGTCCCCTTCCTCTTAACTGTGGGTGGATTCTGAAGGGGCAAGCGATCCTGAATGCCCTAGGCATTGCCTGTAGAATTGTCGTGGTTCTTATACCACTATTTTAGTATATGGTTTGGTCCCCCCCTGGGGCCCATTGATTTCTGTGCTATTTATTGTGTTTAGAAATGCTTGTTTGAATTGTAACTTTGCCACTAGCCACATAAAGTGACTGTGGGATTCTGTCTAGAATAAATACATATATTTTATATATATACCTGTGTGGGCTACTCTTTCATTTGGTTATTCAAGAGGTTATTATGGTAAAACAATAAGCTTAACACTCTTTCAAGACTTAGCCTGAAGGCTGCTCTCCACAGCTACCACTAGGATAGCTTTCTTTAAAGGTTGTCTTAAACCTATCATCAATAAGAGTCGAATTGGACTGGTGCAAGGTGTCCCTATAACTAGGAACAGCATATGCCAGGCCAACCTCTCACAATTGCCAAGAAGGACCATGGCCCTCTGGCTCCACCCTCTGATAAGATCTGTGTCAAGGGGGGTGTCATTAATATGACATTGCTCAGCTGTATCAAGAATTCTAGTCAAAGGTCCCAGGATGTCGAGTAGGCGATCCGGGCAGCCCTTGAGGATTTCTCCATACCCTTTCTAGGGTCCTTACCCAGTTTGAACAAGAATTTTATCAGGTCGGGATCAAGGTTGGGGGTCTGACAGACCTTGTCTTGAATTGCCGGTCTAGGGCATTCAGACCTGAGTGTGATACGAGTCTGTGTCTCCAGGGTGTTCCTGAGCCATCTTTTAATGAATTTAGCCACATGGTCTTGTGGGAACCATTCCGAACTCCTGGGGTGGGAGATGTTAAGTGGCAAAAAAAAAACCTCGCCCAAAGGGTCGAGGATGGCATTCTTAGATGAGGATGGTGATTCGTCATCAGTTTGATTATTGAAGTCTAGTTCCTCATCGTCCAAGTCAAGGACAAACTCATCATAAGGATTAGGGAACTTATCTTCATCGTCAGAATCATCATCAGTTATGGTATGATAATTTTTTGTCGCTAGGGTCACCCATGTAGGTAGTGCCGCGATGGACACCTGAATGATTTGTGTCGCGATATACACCTGTAGCGTTTGAGGTGCGACGACCTCCCACAATATTTGAAGCGCCAAGGCTTGAAATACTGGCACCACATCTGCACCAAAGCTTTCAAGGTTTTCTGTATGACCAAAGCTAAATACTAGTGGAGGAAAGAAAGTGCCATAGGGTTGCACTCTCGTGAATCCTTGAGTCCCCAGTGTTAATTTCTTTACTTTTTAGGCATACTCAACAGTCAAATCAAGGCGATCGGCCAAGTGGCAGTGTGGTATTGTTCCTCTAGCTGGTGTGTTATGAGATATATAACAAATATATCCACGGGTCTACATATATCGATTTTAGCAATAAGAACTCAAAGACTCAAAAACTATGTGCTAATTACCTTAATAAAGACCACTAAGAACAGAAAAATTCTATTTTAAGACGGCTACCCATCACTCACCGATGGTGACATGCTTCATCATCTGGGTCTCCTCTTTGTGTCACTAATGACACTCAGGGCTACAACCCCTTCAAAGAGAACAGGGAGCCCAAGAATGTTTTAAGAAGGGGTTATGAATATAACAATTGATGTCAGTTCTACTCAAATAGGCAACCAGATGTTAATAGATGTTTTAAGTGTGGGAATTAAGTGCAGTGCAATATAATGTGTTGAGAGTGGGTTAAAATGGAACTATGAGAGAAACAACCTTTATTAATATCCCTCAAAATCCAACCTAAAACAGTGCAAACTACAGTATTTAAAATGTTTTAACTGTCTAGTTTGTATAAAGGGTCAACATGTTTCAGCATTCATGGAAACATTTGATTCCATGCCTTCTTCAGGACCACAAATGTTATGCTACTGCAATTAAACAAAAAAAGTGCGTAGAGAGATTGTGTTATGGCCACACGAGCATACTTTGATGGTATTTAGGAACACTACGGGAACCTGATGATAAATCATTAAATTTTCCCCCACGTTTCCATTTCTCGAGAGGTGTCTTTTAAGAGGGATTACAACTCCAAACATTCCTAGTATTTTGAGAAAGAACGGAAGCACGTAGTAACAATAACACGCATGCATGAAACAACGCTTCCTAAACGAGACAAACGTAATTTAAACATGGTCTCCTGCCTCGTGCAGCACCTCCCCAGATGGCTTAGATGTCACCAGAGGTACTGACGGAGAGGTAGGCGTCATGGTCTCTATACTTATCCTAAGCTGTTTAACATCAGTGCTTAGTTGAATTCACGAGGGGTTATAAGATTTACACACATTATGTTTGGACGGTTGTCCAACAGCTAGTGGGCTGTAGATGTTGCGGTGATTTTTGACTCACGTAGCATTACCATACAAGTTTTAAAGGGGAACCAAGCAAGTTTTTGGCCATGCGGGTTTTTGGTGCCCGTTTTCGACTTGGGAGAATGATGTTTGTAGACATATATATTTCACCCCACATTGTCAGGAGATGACAGTGTGATTGGGGCGGAACACAAACAATGTTCGTTTGAGTTTTACCTGCATTTGAAGATGACACTCGATAATATTTTTCATTTTATGAGTATATGAGGAGCACATGATTACCATCCATTCTAGTGGTAACTCCTATATTTAAAACCACAGCCATTATATATATATATATATGTAATCCCTATTTCGCACTTGTACATGTAACTCCTAGTTGTTAGAGATAATATGATGGAGTAGGGAACCATAACAAGTATGGTATTTTCCCACTTCTTCTCATAGAGCGGTGCCTCCCCTTTATTCTGAGCCGCAGCCAGGTGAGGTGAGGTCTTCTTCCCAAGCATTTCGGGTAAGAATGCTATGTTTAAACTCATTATTTGGAGCCTATAGATGATAAAGAGGTTGTCACTATGATGATGATGATGATGAAAAGGTTTTTGCAATTTGAGAACTCTACTACTTCGAAATAATAGCATTCACTTTGTTTCATTTCATTACAGATGCCATTTGCATCACATGATTTGCGGAGGAAGTAATGCACATTACAGGTGAACTGGTTGTATCTGTTCCAACCGTTTTTATGCCCTTTTTTTGTTTAATTGCAGTAGCATAACATTTGTGGTCCTGAAGAAGGCATGGAATCAAATTGTTCCATGAATGCTGAAACATGTTGACCCTCTATACACACTAGACAGTTAAAAATATTTATATACTGTCGTGTGCACTGTTTTTAGGTTGGATTTTGAGGGATATTAATAAAGGTTGTTTCTCTCAGATTTCCATTTTAACCCACTCTCAACACATTATATTGCACTGCACTTAATTCCCACACTTAAAACATCTATTCACATCTGGTTGCCTATGTGAGTAGAACTGACATTAATCGTTATATTCATAGCTCCTTCTTAAAACATCCTCCAGCTCCCTGTTCCCTTTGAAGGGGTTGTAGCCCTGAGTGTCATTAGTGACACAAAGAGGAGACCCAGATGATGAAGTATGTCACCATCGGTGAGTGATGGGTAGCCGTCTTAAAATAGTACTTTTCAATTCTTAATGGTCTTTATTAAGGTAATTAGCACATAGTTTTTGAGTCTTTGAGTTCTTATTGCTGAAACGATATATGGAGACCCGTGGATATATTTGTTAAATAATTGTGAGATTTGTGGTAGTGTATCCATGCAAGGTCTTTAAAAATTACCTCAGACCCTATCTAAATTGGAGTGTTTTTTGTTCTTGAGCAGCTTTTGGCTGCGGGTCTTCACTTTTTGGCCTTAGAGTACTTTGGCCTTAAATTGTACTAGCAGTACGATTTAGCTCTCTGTCATTTGTTTGTCTCTGATTACATGGACTGTTAGGTGTTCACTAGCAATACGGGTTCATCATGGCTGACAATTGTGGTTTAGCTTATGATGATGAAGTTTTACAATCGATACTCTCAACCAATCCGAGTATTTTGGAGAACTTACCAACTATGATGATTAGTAATGAAGATGATTAGGGTAAAGTGTTGGGTTTAAAGAAATCCCATTCACGCACAGTAATCCATGGGGCTATCATGACTGAATATTTACGTTGCAACTGTGCCCCCCACTGGACTATTGGTAACAAACGCGCCTAGACTATATCTCACTGATAAATTGTTCCTAATATACTGGTCGTTAATAGCATAGCGATGCACGCGCAATTGGTTAATTCTTATAATTAAGACAGCGAAACGTGTGGCTGACACCATTCTCATAGAGATCCAGGTTTTGGAATCACAAATTAAAACTACGATCACAAGTACTTTATTTAAAAAGAATCAGGAAGTGTCAGGTTCCCCCGCTCTGAATCCTCGGGATTGTGCTGATGCTCAAATGGGTCCACTTCTCAACTGACCCAAGTCTGGAATATATATATATACGCGGACTAGTGAGCTAGTTAAGTGAGGGAAGGAAAGGGAAGGAACAGCAGGGAGGGAGACCTATGGAAGACACATAGAACAAGGTAAGTGAACAGTAGCAAAACAGCAGTACAGTGAATACAACTGTGGGTTCCAAGAGGATTACGATATAACACTCTACCTGTAAAGGAAACAAAGGAGGTGTCTACCAGAAGAGAGGAGAGGGCAATTGCCGTCTTCTGCATAAGCCACTGAACTAGAGAAAGAACAGCCGTTATTACAGCAATAGTCCCCCCCCTCATTATACACTCTAATACTGTGATAGTCGCTCTGTAATTCACATACCCAGGTTATGCAAGGGTGAACTCAGTTGCAATCTAGGGAGTCCACAATGCACTGGTTACTCTCTCTCTCTCTCCTAGGAGACGGTAGAGGAGAACAAAACTATCAAAACAGAACGTAGAATGGGGTACCTTTATACTGACTGCAAAACGTCTTCAATTTAATACATATAGAGGAAATTGATTTCCTAGCAACCTTTCAGTAATCTGCGGAGGCGCCGCTTGGCAAACCATAAATAAGGTTCAGAGGTTCTTGATTGCCTGGAACCCTCTGTAATATGAAGCCTTTTCCCACAAAGAAAGGCAACAAAGAGTTGTCCACCCCCTGTCTCGCCAACAGGAGTCAAAAGGTAATAGAGAGCGAGGCGAAGATAGGAGCTCTACCGCCTCGCGTATATCACATTCTACAATTGAGCGTTTAAGCGCTCTCCCCAGGAAAACAAGTAGGCACTGTTCCAAGTCAATACCAGCTCTTCACAACTGGACTTTTAGCACCAGAACTGCCCGCTATGCTTCTCCGCATGTAAGCAGCTGAAAGCGCTGTTACCGCCAACGGAGAAGCGAGGGCCGGGAACGCCTAAGAAGGCAAGTCTTAGTGCACATAAATGACAGCGTAATCACAGACAGGAACAGAAAGTGGTGCCGACAGCACCCTTACCGCTTGGATCACGCCAACAAGAGACACCGCGACTGCCGCAGGTAATCCAAGAATCATCGGCAGGGGTAGCGGCGTCTGACGTCTCTATATCCGGATTCCGCCGGGTGTCGTGGTCACGTGGGGTGCGTTCCCGCGAAGGACGCTGGGGGATGTAGTTTCTCGCGGTTCTTCCAGTATATCCGCGTTCTCTGGGGAGTCAGTGTGTTACCGGCCCTAGAATCCTGACAGTAAGAATCTAATAAAAACAATGAAGAATTTAAAGATGCCATCCTATTCTCCAAAATCGAGAAGTTTAAGAAGGACTTGGCACGGTTTACTCTTGAGAGAGTATATCCATATACGGGTGATAGCTACTTCCCGCCACAATGTAACAGCAAAGGACGTAAGCTTGGTTCCTCATATGGTACATCTAGCTCAGATGAGGGATCCAGTGATTCGGATTCCTCTACAAAATGTGGTCAATATAATAGAGGACGTGTGTGGCGGGGTATCGGTGACAGAGTCGGCAACCAGACCAGGATGATGTAATGAAGGCTTTATTTTATATAACACTCTCTTATGGCGCGATACTCGTCGTGACACTACAGACGAGGGAGAGTCAGGCTTGCTCCTTCTTGGGGACTCCAGACTGAACAGGGGGGGGTCGTATTTCACCGCCTGGAACTCCGCTGTCTTTTCTGTTTCTTTCGGGTCTCGTTGTGGCTCCGGAGCGGTCGACCAGGGATCCCCAGGTGGGACAGCACAAAGAGAAAGGAGAAAGAAACCAAGGATTAGGACGGTCGTCCTGCACTCTATCAAAAGGGGCCGTGAGTGAGGGAAACCGAGTGCTCAGGTGGTACTATTGCTCTCTTAGTGTAAGCGGGTGTCAGTGCTCAGTGAAGGAAGGGGGTTTGCAGGATCACAAGATATATACAAGCAATGGCTCGGTACGGGCTCTCACAGGGTAGGCGGTGTCCTTCTTTCCACCCAGCCCGCTACCCATCCCCGTACCTGTTCGAGCCACCCTCCTCCCGTGGGAACGTGGCGGGGCGGCTCGAGGAGTCATTGGCCTCTTGGCTTGTTGGGGTCTTCTCCAGTCGTCCTATCTTCAAACGCGTTGATCTCTCCTCCTCTCCACTCCTCACGGTTCTTCTTTCGCCTCCACTCCAACTCTCCTTCCACCTCCAGGGAAACGCCGTCCGTCTCCTTCCGGGATTCCGCTAGCTTTGTACAACCCACCAACGAGACGTCGGCAGGGGGAGGAGTTTCGTCGTGCTGAAAGGCTGCGTTAAAGGAACCTTGTTCCGTTTCTTGAGTCCAGTCTTGTGAGTGATACGGGAGCCACTCGTCCATCGTGCAGGGTACCTCTGGCCGCTGTATGGGAAGAGAAGGGGGCAAAAGATCGCCGTTTGAACAATGGTTCCATGGATCCGCAGGTGACTCGGGTATGTCCTCCGCCCCGTCACAACGTGGAAGAAACTTTCAATCCAAATGGCGGGGGGGTCCACCAAGTCAATACCAACAATGGTGGCAACCAAACCCATGGAATTTTCCAGCTCCTCCTTTTCACCAACCTATGGGACCTTTTCAACCACCCTTTCAACCACCAGTTTTTCCTAATAACACCATCAACCAGCCTTTTTTAGGTTTTGGCCGCGGGCGCTCCAGAGAAATGCGGCAGAACTAACATTCCCAGGTCCACTGGAGCCCCCTGCCATCACCCAGGAGTTTGCGCAGCAGCAAGAAGAAACTCCCCGGACAACCCGGGAACAATGTGGAAATGAACTAGTGATAAATTTGAGCTTGTGATCTCTAACTCCTGATGAAAAGAGAGTGTTGAATAGAGGTCTCGGCTTTGTGTCTACCTTTAGGGGTGATCCGTTCCAGACTTGTTGGGAACTTGCTAAATTCTTTAGAAAAGTTTGCTTACATTTCTTCTTCAAAAAAGAATGAGAAGAGCAAAGAGATCAGGTTGATACCAACACAGGGCTCAAAAGTCAATCTACGTTCAATCCTCCGGCACATCTCATACCAGCACAGGTATTGACTTTTGAACAAGCCGTAAGTGATGATATAACATCCCTTTTAAAGAAAGAGGAGAAAACCTTTTGTAATCTTCCCAAGAGCGAACAGGCAGCCTTAGGTCATCTTACATCGGATGAACGTATTACAATCAAGCCGGCCGACAAGGGCGGAGCTATAGTGCTGTTAGACACTGAGAGCTATCGTGCTGGATGTTTATGACAGCTATGGGATAGGAGATCCTATCGCCCGTTGAAAAAAGACCCGACAGAGAGAATAATGAACAACATCTCTTCAATGGTAGAGGAGGCATTAAGTGAAGGATGGATAACTGCACAAGAGTCTGTGTTTTTACAAACTAAACACCCTATTATGCCTTATTTCTACGTACTCCCCAAGGTACACAAATCACAAAGGCCACCACCAGGGCGTCCTATTATATCTGGACTAGGGTCATTACTAGAACCTTTATCCACCTTTGTGGATCACTTCTTAAGGCCAATGGTAAAAGAGATGCCGACCTTTTTACAAGACACAAAGGATGTGCTTAGATTATTGCCAGAAATTGATTTCAATATGGAAACTGATGTTTTGGTGTCCTTTGATGTAGAGTCGCTCTACACGTCAATTCCCCAAGACGAAACACTTGATGCTATCACAATATTACTATCTGAGAGGAATTTGGACTCCATTACTCCAGTACATTTCATTATGGCATGTGCCCAAATTGCAATGAAAGAAAACTTTTTTAAATTTGAAGACACAATCTATCTCCAAGTTTCCGGTACCAGTATGGGAAGCATTTTTGCTCCCAGCCGGGCAAATCTATATGTACATGGTTTTGAACAGGAACATGTGTTGACACAATCAAACCCTTTCGTGAGGCTATACGTCTATGGAGGCGTCATATAGACGATGTTTTTGTTGTCTGGCGTGGAGAGACAGAATCTATCGATCAGTTCCTCATATGGTTAAACAGTAGAAATGCATTCTTGAAATTCACTGTGGAATTTGATAAACACAAGTTAGCTTTACTGGAACTATTAATTGTGGCTACTCCCACTGGCCTAGAGACAGAACTGTATAAGAAACTGATGGCAAAAAACTCTTTGTTATGTTATGATAGTCACCATCCAAAATCTCTTCGAGACAACTTACCTTACTAATCAAACGAGCAATGAACAACAACAGGGAGTCTTTAGTAGAACCCTCGGAACGAAATGGTGAACTCACAAGACTCACATTTGTTAACACCTTTAGCACGATGTCTAATGACATTCAAAAAAGTGTTCGGAAAAATTGGAAAATATTGAATATCGGAGACACACATGTCCCACCACCACTATTTTCTTTTAAAAGGAGCACCAATTTACGTGACCAACTAGTGCACACTAGACCTAGGGCTCATGAAACACACATAGTAGAAACCCTTTGGGATCTTCCTGCTGTACACGGCCACTATCCCTGTGGCTCGTGTGCAGTTTACCCACAGACACATAAAACTAAAATGATTTATATTGGTACGGATAGACCGTGGGTCCAAAAAAAGTTTGCAAACTGCAACAGTGAAAAAGTTATCTATTTGATAACGTGCCCATGCAATCTGAATTATGTGGGTATGACGACCCGCAAGGTGAAATCAAGAATTCTAGAACCTAAGAGCACTATAAGATGATGAAAACAAGCTACAAGATTAACAAGTCATTTCCTAGAACTAAATCACCGGCCGAATGATTTCAAATGGACAGTGCTAGAACAGCCGCATATTCCAGAACATATCACAGACATTTCTAAGTTCCTTTTACTTAGAGAACAAAAATGGGTCTTCATGCTGTGTAGTGACAGCCTGGGTCTGAATGATGCTATACCCTGGGTCATGCTATAATGAATTTCAACCACCAGGATTCCAAAAGATTTATTTACATCAAAGCGCTGAACACCCTGATAATACCTTTCAGCACTGATGAGACTTGATAGACTCTTTAGCATCAATAAGTGGTACTATCACTGTGAATTTGGCTCAATGGACCATATTAATGGGATTTATGACATAGTAGAACATGATGAAAAGATCCCCCTTTTTGTATGCTAAGGATACATCTATGGCAAATAAGGGCCATTGTTAAAGACATTTATTCAGTCGATGTGGAACGACAACTGAATAATATGTCTGAGCTGAGATATAAGACAATTGAGATCTTTTCCGAGCAATAAACAGATCGGTTTCAGTAATTGTTGGTCAAGACTTTTAGAGAGATTGTGTTATGGCCCCATGAGCATACTTTGATGGTATTTAGGAACACTACGGGAACCTGATAATAAATCATACAATTTTCCCCCACGTTTCCGTTTCTCGAGGGGTGTCTTTTGGGAGGGACTACAGCTCCCAACATTCCTAGTATTTTGAGAAAGAACGGAATCACATAGTAACAATAACACGCATGCGTGAAACGACGCTTCCTGAACGAGAAAAACGTAATTTAAACATGGTCTCCTGCCTCGTGCGGCACCTCCCCAGATGGCTTAAATGTCCGCCAGAGGTACCGACAGAAAAGTAGGCGTCATGGTCTCTATACTTATCCTAATCTGTTTAACATCAGTGCTTAGTTGAATTCACGAGTGGTTATAAGATTTACACACATTATGTTCAGACGCGTGTCCAACAGCTAGTGGGCTATAGATGTCTCGGGTGATTTTTGACTCACGTAGCATTACCATACAAGTTTTAAAGGGGAACCGGGCAAGTTTTTGGCCATGCGGGTTTTTGGTGCCCGTTTTCGGATTGGGAGAATGATGTTTGTAGACATAAATATTTCGCCACACATTGTCAGGAGATGACAGTGTGATTGGGGTGGAACACAAACAATGTTTGTTTGAGTTTTACCTGCATTTGAAGATGCCACTCGATAATAATTTTTCATTTTGTGAGTATATGAGGAGCACATGATTACCATCCATTCTAGTGGTAACTCATATATTTAAATCCACAGCCATTATATCTTTATATATGTAATCCGTATTGCGCCCTTGTAGATGTAACTCCTAGTTGTTAGAGATGATACGATGGATTATAATATCAGTAGGACACCATAACGAGTATGGTATTTTCCCACTTCTTCTCATAGAGCGGCCAGGTGAGGTGAGGTCTTCTTCCCAAACATTTTGGGTAAGAATGCTATGTTTAAACTCATTATTTGGAGCCTATAGATGAGAAAGATGTTGTCACTATGATGATGACGATGATGAAAAGGTTTTTGCAATTTGAGAACTCTACTACTTCGAAATAATAGCATTCACTTTGTTTCATTTCATTACAGATGCCATTTGCATCACATGATTTGCGGAGGAAGTAATGCACATTCCTGAACTGGTTGTCTCTGTTCCAACCGTTTTTATGCACTACATAGACAATTCGGGAGGATCGAGAGCGGACGCATAGGACACAGGAGCAATCCAACACATGTCACAAGGTGACAAATTGGATTCCCTCCGCCCCCTCCCCCCATGAGACAAGTTGTCTATTTAATTAGGGCTTCACCATTGGAACCATTCTAGGAAGTGAAGTGTGGCCTTCGCCACACCCACACAGTGGTAACTTCTTACCAATCTTTGGTAAGAACGGAGCCCTTATATATTACTAGGTCCTGATGAATGCCATGGACCCAGCTGGGCAGCTTTGGCAGAAACATGTCGACCATTCACAAGACGGTTAGGGGACACTAATTACCCCAATCACCGTCACATACATTTTAATATCATATAGTTTTCAGCCACATTAAAAACACTTGTGATTACTATAATGATTTTTAACCTCACTCACAATCTCACGGGCCCCCACTTAGTCATTTAGAAGTGCATCCTTGTCGTCAAGTGTATGCCCGCCCTCTATCAAACTAAGGTTTTAGAGGGCGAGGACTGGTCAATGATGAAGCATGACACCAGGTGGTTGTGAGACCAGTCCGTAACTTTTTGTGAGATGCCCACACTAACGACGTTCTTGTAACTTGTTTGGGTTATCACACTAGGAGCAGCTCTTTGTGGAAAACATTTATATTGGAGGCTGCTAGCTCCTAGAACCCCATGTATCTTGTTCCCTCCTCCACATATTTAGTGGAGTCCTCTTGTGATTTAACATTTACAAAATCAACCATTCGATCGGCAGTAGGCAGCTCCGCTCTTACCAGGACAACTGTGAACATCCAAAATGACATGGAACACTGCTGCCAAGATGTAGCATGCGGGCTGGGCCAAGTGACCGCATCTCTGGAGAACATTGAGACACATAACCTGTCTGTCCCTAACATCTTACCACTACCTCAAAGCTCCAGCCTCAGTGGCACATCGGTGCCAGATGGGTGTTGTACAAGGCGATCACATTGACACACATCTGCAACAGATATATCCCCAACTCCATAGATAAGTCCCGCTGAGAAGCGGACCAGTATCAGAGGTCCTAAAAAGATCTATGAAACTAGTTTGTTATGTTTGTGTTTTCATAATGTGTTGCTTTGTTTAAAAAATGACATCCTATAAGGATACAGTTGATGATACACAAGAACAAAACATTGTTACCACCTGAATCAAAGGTTGTCTTTCAGGAATGGAAAAAATATTATCAACATGTGTGTGGGGGCTATTTCTTAGATGTTGTCTTCATTCCTATTTTATATTAGTTGTTTGTGATCTATGTGCTGTGCGTGCCCCATCCTGCGGATTCTGAAGTGGTGGTAGGTTGCCATCTGAGTCTGATTCTGGCTCTGTGTTGATGTTGGGAAGACTCTTCCTCATGGCTATGTTGCAGGGAACGGCACGTGTGGCATTGATTTTGCGGCAGGTCTCTGGTCTGTAGGGTAGTGCTCCACCAGTCTTGTGGAGGCATCTAAAGCGAGATTTGAGTATTCCAAAAGTGCATTCTATATTGATTGCCTTGTTTTATAGGCCCTGTTGTGCTGCCTTTCACTTCTGGTTCTTGTATGAAAATTTGGTGTCAGTATACAAGGGCTCGAGGGATTTGAACTGTCTCCTCGAAAAGTATGAGAGGGAGAAATTATTAGATTATTTGACAAACATACTTTTGAACACTGTATGAATTGAGTTTGTAATCTCTTACCAAGTAAAAAGCCATCACCAAATTCATCCTGAGACAGACTGTTATTTATTCCACTAAGGTGGAATATAAAGGAATCATGTGTGCTGCCTGGGAATCCGGCTACAAGGTCAGTTATGATGCATGAGGCATCACACACTACCAGCGTATTGAGTGAATGAGTGCTGTATTTATTTATTTATATAGCGCCAGAATCGACCCCCGGAGGGGTATCTCTGCGCTTAAGCAGACTGTGAGGAGAAGCAGCGGATCCTGGCAGGATTAACAGACACTGAATAGGAAGGTCTTAAGCAACTTTCTGAATTTCAGATGTTCAGATCACTGTCTTAGAGAGAGAGGGAGCTTATTCCAAAGGTGGGGGCCGAGGTAGGAGAGAGCTTTTCCTCCTAGTCTAACCTTTCTTATACGGGGTACCACCAGAAGATGTTTAACACTTGAACGGAGAGATCTTTGGGGCGTATAGGGCAGGAATTTCTCCGAAAGGTAGGAAGGACCAAGGTTGTGCAATGCCTTGTGGATAGTACAGCACGTTTTAAATTCTATCCGTTGGTGGATAGGAAGCCAGTGCAGCTTTACAAGGAGGGGGTGGGAAGGGGTCCTAGGCGGAACATTCAGTACCAGCCGTGCTGCCGTTTTCGGAACTACCTGCAGTCTGCTGAGTGAGGCATCATTGGCTGAGATCAGCAGGCCGTTACAATAGTCCAGGTGGCTTAATACCAGGGCCTGGACTACAGTTTTGCGGGTAGAATCAGGGAGCAAAGGAAACACCCAGTGGAGTAGGCCTATTGCATGAAAACAGGAGCCAGCTGCTAAGGGCCTGATCTTGGCGAATGCCCAGATTTTTAACCATAAGCTTAGCAGCAGGATGAAGGCCCAGATCAGTTGGCCGCCAATCAGGTGTCCATAGAAGGGAGGCCTTTCCAAAGAGCATTACCTCTGTCTTTCCCACGTTGCATTGTAAGAAATTATTTACCATCCATTGAGATATGGTGCTCATATCTTCCTGTTTCTATAAATGAATTCATTTAAAGACAGGGGGTGTATGTCAACATTTTTCCCATTAACACAACCAATAATGTTAGGAAACTGCTACCTGATAGAAAATTAGTTTTGTGCGTTGTATATCTTGGGGAGTGTTTGGAAAAAACATATTGTTTCACTTTTCAAATCATGAGGTCCAAAAAACTAGAATGTAATTTCCTCCATACCAGCCGTTTCTGTGTTGAGGAGACTTGTAGGTGGTACAGAAGCTGTTTTACAATAATCTATAGTTTCCTCAAGGTAATGAGAGTTAGAATACCAGCTATATGGTGAGGAGGACATATAACGTGAGAGAGCATAGCCACCAATCTGAAAGAGAAATGTTTCTTTAAAGATATCAATACATGCTTAAAAGTGTGATTGGCTGAAATGTGCCGCAGATTTCTACATTTTTACCTGGTTTAAGAGAGAAGACAAGCCTCCCTTCTCGGAAAATCTTTGGTAGGCTTCAGGGTCAGCCAGCTGAAGCAGTACAGTGATACCGTGTTGACTTTTGTTTCATCTGCCCTTAAGCTCAGTATGTGATTTAGCTATCGGCTGTAGGTCATGGAGGGCAGAGGCGGTGTTGGCACCATCCCTCTCATTTTGTCCATCACTGGGCTGAACTGAGTCTGCTTCTTCTCTCCTCTGGATGTCCTCTCTTTTAGGTTTGTGAGGAGCTTGCAGGTTAAGTCACTGATCAAAACAGCAGCAGAAGCCAGAGAGTTGTATGAGGTGCTGTCATGATGATGGGTGGAGTCTGGCCAGGCAGCAATCCTTTCATACCCTCATGTTGCTTCATTGGTCACTTGTAAGCCATTTCAGCGTTCTTTGCTCTTCAATGTTTTACAGAAACGAGATGCCATTGTACGGGCATATTTCATTACTTTTCTTTTGTTTCTCCTCATCCACAAATTGCCTTCACTTTCTTTTGGTACACACATATGAGAAAATGTATCTGGTGGACTTGGCCCTCTCTGGAGGATCATCAACCAACTTCTTACCTTCACCCCTCCTATTTTTCTGAATTTGTATCTTTCTTAGTCTTAGGGCTCTGTGCACTTTACCACAGCTAACCAGTTCTAAAGTACTGGTGCTCACTCCCTAATACATTATAAAATTGACTTACACTTGGTGGGAGTATTTAATTACTTATAAGTCCCTATTAACGTGGTATACCATATACCCAGAACTTGTAAATTAAATGCTACTAGTGGGCCTGCAGCATGTATTTTGCAACCCACTTAAATAGCCCCTTAAATCTTGTCTTGGGCCTGCTATTGCAGCCTGCCAGCAGTTTTAAACTGCCAAATTGACTTGGCAAAATAGCACACTTGCCAAGCCTAAAGCTCCCTTTTTAATACATATAAGTCACCCCTAAGGGTAGGACGCAAACAGCCCATAAGGCAGGGTTGAATGTAATTAAAATGTCAGACATGTACTTTTAAATTGTACATGTCTTGGTAGCTAAAACCTCACAAATTCTTTGTTCACTACTGTGAAGGTTACCATTGGATAACATCGGATTACCTTAATACCTTTAATATGTGCTAACCTTTGATTTGTAGCTGGTAGGAAAGTCAAGTTTGGTGTCTGAGGAATTGTAATTAAAAAACCTCAATATTGGTAAAGTTGGATTTTAAGTAGCAATTCTAAAAATGCCACCTTTAGAAAGTAGATATTTTAGTGCTCTAACCATTTGGTGCCTGCAGCTTGTTCCTGGGTTACATCACTAGGTGTGAGTGGCAGTTGGCCTTTGTGCATTCCTACCACACACCATCAAATAGAGGGTCTGGGTATTGGCAGGATAGGCCATCTCTGACATGATAGGAATGCAAAGCTGTCACCTTCCACACTTGCACTTCAAAGGCATTGGCCATGCTTAAATACAAAGGAAGGCAGGAAATTCCAAACACTTCAACGTGAGCACAAGGTATAAATATTGGACCACCCCGCTGCCTCGGAGCCCCTGGAGGCCGCCAAGGAGCCGCAGAGCACCTCGGATACCAAGTCGGACTTTTATGAAGAGATTGAGGTGAGCTGTACCCCGGACTGCACCATGGGAGGCGTCGATTACCAGCACAACAAAGGTACCCACCACTGACAGCACCTTTTTTCAGCCATGTCCCAAAATCCAGCACCGGGCCAATAACGCTGTTAATGTCCCTTTGATGTAAGGGCACGAGCCATTCATGCCACTCGATATGCGCTCACAGGGGAGCTAAGGGCAGCCATACCCCCCTGCATGGGTGCTAATTAACTTTGCATTGCCCCTGTGACCTGGCCCATCAGGGGGCTTTTTAACAAACAAAGCACAGGAGCCTGCACTTCGTTTTTTAAAATATTTTTGCCGGATTCGCGAACCAAGCGCAAATTCGACCGAAATTATTTAAAAAAATACATTTTTGGGACCCCCTGAGCAGGCCTTGGGGGTCAGGGTATTTCTACCCTTCCCCCTTTTCTTATTTTTCAACCTTTTTTTCTTCTGATTTCTTGTGACTCGGTTACCGAGCCACAAGATGGCTGCCAACTCTTCCTGGTTTGGAGTGTTGGCAGCCAATCAGATGTCAGTTCGAGCTCGGGAAGAGTCGCGACTTCTCCTCGGTGCTCAGATATCGATATTTTTCTTTTTTAAATTTCTCAGGAACTACTGAACGGATTTACACCATTAAAAAAAAGGTCGCTTTCTGAAGCAAGAGCTACCTTTTTGCCAAATTTGGTGTAATTCCGTTCAGCAGTTCGGGCTGTAGACTGTTCCAATTTTTCCTATGGAAATTAACATGGGAAAAACGCGTTTTGGGACCCCCTTTTTTCTCAGCCCCCACTTGACAAATTACCCCGACACTGTCAAGACAAGAGCTGCCCGGAGTGCCCCGTTAGTTTTGAAACTTTCGCAAAGATTCGTCAAACGGCGCCAAAGATATTGCCAAAAGATAAAACTCTTTTTGAATAGAAACAAGGTCCTAACCCAGACAGACCCTGGCGTGCAGCTTGTCCCGGGGCTCTGGGCTCAGCCTTTCCCCAGCCTCCTGGCCCGAGGCCTGTTAGCTGCAAGAAAGACTGTTCTGCTGCCCTGCTGCCTGAGTAAGAAGGACCCAGGACCACCAGAGTGGCTCAAAAGGTGAATTACCTGGCTTTCTGATCAGAGCCTCAGGAACATAAAAGGCTCCAACCATCTTGACCCCTGCACCTGCACTCTGCCTGCTGTGAGTTCTAACTCAGCAAGTTGTGCCTCTTCTGCCCTGGACACTTGGAGGTGGGAATAAAAGGTCTCTGCCAGCCCAGCTGTGGTCTCAATCAAAACCGATGCAACGCAATGCAGCCCTCGCAGCTCCACATCGGAAGCGTGCTGCATGACGCAACTCACTTGGTAGCTTCTCATTGAAACTGACACAGTGGACACAGCTTGTCCCTGTCCGGAGTGACCAGATTACCATTGTTGGCGATTTGTGCTTTTAAGCACTATTTTCACCTAAATCTTTAAAATTGCATACCTCTGGTTCTACTGATTGGACTTTGGTTGTCAAGAAATTTATTAAAACTTACTCTAATTTTCCAAATTGGTGTGGGAATTTTCTGGTAATGTGTTTTCACTTTTTTACTATTTGTGTGCTACACACATACTTTACACATTGCCTCGAAGTTAAGCCTGACTGCTTTTGTGCCAAGCTACCAGAGACTTAAGTACAGGTTAATTTAGTGCATTTTGTGGTTCACTCTGATAGGGTTTGTGGCTGTTGCTTGAGAAGGGCTGACACCCTCCCCATCTCTCACATTAACTAATTTTGGTGAGTGAAACCACAATTCCATGTCTAAGGAAACCACAATTTCATCTCCTCAGTTGTACCCACAGGCAGTGAGATTAACATTTAAAAACACATTAAAACTACTAATTTCTCATGAGAGTGAGGATCACATATGGTAGCACCTACTTTCTTAGAACAACAATCTGCTGTCAAATTAACTCATTTTCTTAGTTCCCCCACGACGTGGCAATCTGTGTCAGTCAAAATTTATTAATTTTGTTCAAAATGTCTTTACCATTAAAATCAAGTGGTTGTATTCTTGCACTTCCCAGTATCCTTGTGAAACTGCACATTTCAGTCTCACTAGATTGAGAGATCTGATTCATAGAGGTATTCATCTGTCATATATCTCTTTCTTGTTCCTCTGGAAAAGGTGTCAAAAGGGTCCGTCTCCTCCTTTTGCTCCAGAGGGTCCTGGACCATACCTCTTAGGTTACCACCGATGTTTGCATAGGCCACATAATAATTCCTGAGATTTGCAAAAAGTAAACATAATCTCATAGATTTCACACAGTCTGAGTAGTCCTGTGTATTACAACCATGGTTGTCTCTAATTAATTCATAAAAAAAGAATAGGGATTTTAAACCACAGCATGAACAACAGATTCAAGCTTCACTGGTAAAATGTTAATTTCTCAGTGATCACAAATAAATAATAAAACAGATACAAGTAATTGGGAGATCTTTTAATACAGAGCATGAGTTATCTTCATGGAAATGATGTTGTTTCTTCAAAATAAATGTATTTATTACTATCTACATGCTTGTCGATGGTTTAACTCCATGGACATTTTGGAGATATCGGCAGGACCTGGTCATTGATGAACCAACTGTGATGAATAATGTGAGAAATTGGGTTGTTTATTGACTGGGCTGTGAACCCTGGTCAAGCAGCAGCCACAATCCCTTGCAGGGTTCACCACAAAAAGTCACTTAATTTGTCTTTCAACACAGTGTTTTTTCATAAACAGACGTTTCACGATGATCTTATCGGCCTAGCATGTGGATAACGGATTGTTGGATAAAGTGAGTTTACCCAACATAGTGTGGTTTTGTTTATCATAAGCAAGCCATGGGATATCCAAGCCCGTGCACAACGCATACAGTCATTAATAATGTTTAAGAAAAAGAAACATTCAAGTTATTCCAAATCGAGAGTGACAACAAAAGGAGCCTAAGTTATTAGAATCCTCAAGGTGTGGCAATGCCATTTCTTCGTTGCAGATATAATGGGGGTTTGAATGTGAGATTAAGAGAAGACGTCTATGAAGGTGATTCTCTTCGACCCTGTAACATGGGGCATTCACTGTCCACCCAAATTTCACACCCATAGCTTTCAACAGGCAGACATTGGTTTGAGTAAATTTCTGTAAGGGGGACTATGAGCTTACCCCCAACAGATTGAAAAGTGAACATATAGCTTGCTTAAATTAGTGTTTCTAAAACTCATATTCTTTGCCCAAGAACCATTTGCGTCAAATACTAACTCAAGATATGGAAATTTAAAAACACTCTTTCAGCGGTTCTCATTATCCCGCAATGCGTGCAACAAATAGCGTTTTAGCCACATGCCATTGTCTGTCACTTATTAAAGTTGGAAGACAAATCAAGATCAAGAATATACCCTGAAAATGTTGTACCAGGCTCCTCAAGGCATTTTTCGTCCATGCTAGAAGGACAACATCAGCAGAGTACAACAGTATGGGTATGGGAACAGAAGTGACGTTAGGAACATCTTGAGTCCTAGTACTTAAAAATGCATTACGCGTGTTCATTTACAAAATAAAAAGGTGCCAATACACAACCTTGTCTAACTCCGCGCTGTTAGCTGATGGGATCAGATCATTTGCCATAAGGGCTGAACCTGACGGTAGCCCTCAAATCTCGAATGAGATAATCCAAAAAGAGCACAATTGTTATGTACATCCCCATCTCCAACATAATCACCCACAATTTGTTACAATTGACTTTGTCAAAGGTAAAGATAAATCCATGTAAGCAAGGTATAAAGGTAATTTGTTTTAGACATAGTGTACTTCCCCAAAAGCAAATTAAGATTTAGACATTGTTTCCTTGTTTGCCTGAGCTCATATTGACAGGGGGATAAAACACGGCTGCCATCACACCAATCTCTTAATATATCAGAAATGGCTCTAACCTTAATTCTAACAGTTGAATCAATTAAAGAAGCAGAGGAACCATAATAGAGCTGGACAATGAAGAAGAAAGAACTTTCAAATTCAGCTTGTTAAAAACATTGGTCAACAGCGGAACCCAAAGATCAGTTCTACATTTAAAAATATCAATAGGTACTTCATCCAGCCCAGGAGCTTTAAAGGAGGAACTGCTATTAAGAGCAATAAACACCTCTTCTACAGTAAATTGGAGCCTATCGATATAATTGATTTGAAAAGATGGCTCTACATAAGAAATGGCGTAGGAAGTACTACAATAAAAGCTGTTAAAATGGGCTACCCACTGGTCCCTGCAATATGACTGCTCAATAAAGTAATAGTGTATTCTGTACTTGGAGTTCACTGACCACCATCCAGAATTCACCGAAATTCCTAAGGGACGCTGCACTTGTTAGTCGATCCCAATTGGGTCTTTAAATTTCTTGCTTCCTGACCCCAAACACCTCTTTATACCATGCCCTAGCCAGGGCAATTGCAGTAGGGTGTCTGGGTTTGATAGACAAAAAAAGTCTCAGATCGCTATTCGCCCGGGAACAGGATCTGTCCAACCAACGAATAGATGGACGTACTGACCTGGCAATCTGTTTGAGTAACTGGTCTTTTATTACATTGAACAAAGCTCTAAAATGATTACACAAATTCTCCCCTGGGGTAATCTCAACCAGACGAAACCAAAAAATACCCAAAGAAGCCTTGGGTAATTATCCCCAAAATGTTATTGGCTCGGGCAAACGGCATGCAAGTCTAAAACCATTGTTCTGGGGCATTGACTACAAGATCACTTTCTTAGACCTTTTGATAATATCCATTGGTAAAAATAATGTAGCCGTCAGTGGGGTTTGATCACTAAAGGCTGAGCACAGTTTCTTACATCCATACAAATATTGTGCAAAACCACGAGCGATTAAACAATAGTCAATTATCAATTTGCCCCTTCTTCTATGGAAGGCATGTAGCCTAGGTACTCTATCTAAACAGACTCATGTAAGTCTATAAGATCTCGAGTCAAAACATAGCGGCCTAACTCAGCATCTCTCGTGTCATAGGTGTCAGCTGCTTAGCCCATACTAAGGCAGTGCATAGGTTTAATATTAAAAATGTTATGACTGAGCTTAGCAAAAAAGTCGCCACAGATCATAATATTACAGCCCACCAGATCAGAGTTAAAATTGAACATAAGATTGTCAACAATACTAAATAGAATCTGGAAACTTCTGCTGGCAGTACTGGAACAGTCATTATTATAAAAATTAATGATATGAAATTTGAAATGACTGGACCTTCGGAAAATGAAAACCCAGTAGAGCTATTTTGGCCTTAACTCTAAGTTTTATCCAAGTTTCCAAACCTCTCTTTGGATGTTCTGAAACAGAGGGAATAGCAAAGATAGAAAAACAAGAGTAGCCATTAAGAACTACTGGAGTTATGGGCCAGGTTTCCTGCCAGATAATAAAATGAAACTGTTCAACCAGGGAGAGCCAATCTTTCATGATAATATTACTACAAATCCCTACAATATTCCAGAACATGAAGGTAAACCCATTCAGATACTCCCAGCACTTACTTCAAGGACACAGAACACTGACCAGGTAAGGACTTTGTCACTCTGGACAAAGTACCTGTAGAACAACCATGTATAATATCAACCCTAGATGTACAAGAAAAAACTTCATTGCCCACCAGCTTTGACACTGTCAAACGTAGACAACCCCTGTTGCTCTTTGCCTCATCAATGGATACATCTATGAGTCAATCTCACCCATTTATACCCTCCAGGGGGGCACATGTATTGCTAGGAGCAACCCCGTAAGACTGGAAATACAATGTGCCGTGTTGAGCCTTGTAACAGGAGCAGGAACTGGACCACAAGCAAAGGTCAGACTAAAGATGCAAGGTTTGTAAAAATAGTTCAAAGGAGGGACAAGTATCGGAGAAGACCCATGGAAAAGAAAGGTTAGGGTGCGTTAAATTGTGTTAAGAGACTATGGACAAGATTCGGATCTCTAAAGTTGACAACTAAGCAGTCGCCAGGAAATGTCCAATCCAGTCAACCCTTCTAGCCTTCCAAATATGGGCTGAGCGAGAAGGGTCAAATCCCATACACTTAGTTAACCAATGAAGTGCGTTAAGGATCAACAGATGACTAGTCTCAGCCTGAACCAGATTGAGTCTGGACACATTAGCCATTATTAAAACACAGAGGCATACTGAAGGAGATAATTTCAATACCAGTGCAATAAAGAAGTAACACTGTAGAAGATCCAAGAGTTTTATTGAAGTTGGGCAGAAGAGACAGGAGAAAGCCAGGTAGCACGGCTTCCACTCCAGGACACCGGCAGTAACTGATGCCCAGGACTGGAATCCGCAATGGAACGGCAAGTGCATTCCATGCCTCGCTCTGCCCACGCTCCAAAGCAATAGTAAAGGTAATTACGATACAACAATGGTGAAGGCACAATACAGCAACTAGGTCCTTCCTACCCAGATTCCGGAGTTGCCTGTCAGTATACTCAGGACAATTAGAAGACATTCCTTCCTCATGCATACCAAGCCCTGGTTGGTCAGAAGTGGTCACCTGCAAGGAACGAAAGCATGGAGGAGGGGGTGCCATGGAAGTGCATACAGAAGCAAACTGTAACTGACCACAAGGGGCCACAGAAGGCAAAGTAATGTTGTCCAACGTTTAAGGACCACACAATGCATTACAATGTGCTATAATTGTGACATTACACATTACTAGCAACTTGAAGGCTAGTAGGCACTAGAGAAGCAGCTGAAGATACAACGGTGGAGGGGCCAGTGCCTTTAGATGTGGACAGTTTAGCCAAACTTTAATCTATACCGTCTAGGCGATCTTGCAGTGGTTTTAAGTGCATTTTTAGTATGAGTTCAAACCTAGTGCAAATGTCATCAGGATTAGTCATTACAGAGACAGCTGCCCCAGGGTCATGTTTGCAATACCTGCCTTAGGCCCAGGCAGAACCCTCCTCAGCACAGACCCACCTTTCTTCATTTTAGCAGGTTTGTTACATGAAGAAGTGTCAATATGAGCTGTACAAACACAGTTCATCCTCTCCAAGTATGCACGCGAACAAATCGAATCGTTGCTAACAATAGCGTTGGCCCCACCCACATCTACACAAATACGGGTGGGTCCTCCCCTCCCCCCAAAGAAAGTCTCCTTTCAGTTGGTTCAATTTCCTTGGAAAGTCCTCCTGCTGCACGCACCAAAAAAGAGTCTAATATGGCGATCGTATTATCCGCAAAAGAACTACAAACGGTTTTCCTTTTACCCATGGTAAAGGGTAATTAATGGTCCTTCAAGTGAACCAAATAGCGAGACTAAGGGAGATGGCCCATCCCAGCCTCACGTGGCCGCTGACGGGCGCAGGTGGACCCGCCCTTGGCTTGGTCACCCGGGCATCTGCCCAGGTGCGCCCCTGTCCTCTTAAGCGCCCGCTTGACACGGTTTGACAGGTGCTGCAGCTCCTTGCCACATAGAATTAAGAAACCCATAGTTCTGAGCAAGATTGCTAGAGCTGGCTTACCCCCATCTCAGTCTTTATGTCATTGTCTCTTCCTTTAAAAAAGAAAATGATTTTTGTGTTCAAATATTACCCAAACAGTGCAATAGGGTGAAAACTTGACTCAGAACTGTAATTTGAAGTCGATTACCCAGTCACCTCCATTCAAAACACTGCTAGTCGTGTTCAGAAATGTAGTTTGCCACTCAAAAGGTACCTAAATGATCTGCTTGGTTAAAAAAGCTACCTCAAAAATGTTATCAGACCACTCTCTTTAAAGAAAATGGTGCTCTTGTTTGGATTGGTGCACCTTGCATTTGGATTGCCGCTGCCCGCGCCCCACGCAGGGGGACATCAGCAGGGCAGCTCTCTAGTGGCCACCCGTCGGAGCCTCCCCCCCCCCTGTTCCACCTCTCTCGAGGCCGCGCCTTGGGGAGGGGAGGCCCCAATGGGCATTGCCGGGGGAGGCGGGCAGCTGGGCTGGGCGGGGCCAGGCCCTATGTAAGCCTCCCGCACCCGTAGATCGCCCTCTGCTTCCTGTTTTACACTCCTGGCCGCGTGAGAGGAGTTCGCGCACATCGCGTCGGTGCAAAAGGACAGGACTCGCCGCAGGACCTCGCGTAGTCAGCCCGGGAGAAGAGCCGTGCGGTGCTGGGGTTAGCAGTCTGGTCCCCGTGTGGACGGCGGTGAGGTGTCGGGGCTCGGGCGGGTCTGTTGGGCAGCCCCCGTGGGTTGGAGCATGCAAATTTTGACCCAGTAATCCTTACTTACTTGGGTAGTGCGCAGTCGATCCTCGGGGGCTGTCTGAGAGGCGGCTCGGGGCTCGAGCCATTCTTCCGACTGCATCTAGGGACCAGCGGGTGTTAGGCGCGGCAGCCGGAGCAGAGTTGCGTTGGGGAGTTAGGCAACAGCGCTGAGAAAAGTGTACCTGCGGCACCAGTCGAGCGGGGTTTTTGAATTTACCGCCTTGGGATCAGTTGTGCGCGCGTGTAATATATGCGAGCACAGCGAACACGTATGGTGCATAGTAGGGGCAGACATAACGGCCGTGTTAAAGCGCTACACCGAATAAGGAGGGATTGTTAGTTGGACAGTAAAGGTGCCGTATATTTCCTGCTTATGGTAGCGCGATAAATAGGATCACTTGATCGCGCGGAAGGGGGTGGTTTCGAGTACTTGTTAGCTTTGTGAGCACAGGACAGCGCCCTTTTGAGGAAGAAGGGATTACCGGGTGCAGGAGGCCAGGGTTCGCATCCCACCAATGCTGTAAAAGTGTCCCCAGGTGTTACATTTTCGTCAAAGCCACGGTGGCTAATCGAGTCTCGGCAATCACAACAAGGCGCTCTGCCCCAAATATCTGCCCTACGTAAAGGGCAAGAGCTCCCGCGAGCACCGGCGACTTGCCCACCTGGGCACGGTGTACAAGGAAACTAATTAACCTCCCCCGGCGGGGCTGGGTCCCTGCATGGGCACTTACCCCGCCTCCACTGCTGGTGGGGGGATAGCTGGAGTAATGGGGAGTCCCTGTGCAGGCCCATCGGTCTGTGGGGGGTAAAGGGTCGCCAGCGGCCTAGTAGGCAGCCGCTGTGATCATGCGGCGGAACACTGCCAGAGGAGCCCCCCGGGCAAGGAGGTGGTAGCCTGCCTCCCGCCCTGCCAATATTGCTCTGATGCCCGCCCTGCGCCCCAGAACTGGCCGGATCCGCATGGGCCTAATAGTTTTGGTATTGTGATGGGGTGTGTCGGAGGGGTGGCAATGAAGCAGCACACTGGATGGCCACGCTGTGCCCATGCCTGCCTATGGGTGTTGTGTTGCGCGGAGCCCAATTGTGGCTCGGATGCGTCGGGAATCCTGGAGCCTGCCCCCCCTGCGAGGTGGTGGTTGTAGTTCCAAGGAGGACAGGTGCCGCCTCCGTCACGTGCAAGGCACTGCATGGCGGGGTACTAGGTCAGCCTTTCCGGTCCCTCTCGAGGCCCGAGGAAGGAGGTGGCGGGGAGCTGCGTGTCACGCACCTGCGCCGCCTGTCCGTTCTGTTCGACCCAGGGACAGCGCCAGGGTCCTCTTATCATAAATTCGGACATACCCGTCGTGGGTGCGTGCCGGCAGCTTCAGAACGTTGTCAACGAAGCACGCACGAAAGTCGGTTATAGTGGTGCGGGGAGTGCAACGTATCGCCAGTTGTTGCTAGAAGATTGTTACTTGTAATAAGCGTCACTCAAAGCAGTGATATAATCTGCTGAATTAAGGAAAAACCTTCTGTTTGTTAAAGATATACAGTTTTGCATAATTGAGGACAGTTTGATATTTCTACACGTTTGTTGCACAAGGTGTTTAAACATGACTGTGCTCTTAACGATAAGTGGTGCTGGACACCTGTGAATTGTTTTCCTTTTGAGTCCATTAACGAGGACATTTCTGTTTACCAGTTCGTCTGACATCTCTCTCCTTGTCCATGATCAGTCTGGCAAGCAGCATCACAGATCTGCTATTGGCCAGAGGGCCACATGGAGAGGTCCGTACCATGAAAATCCCTGGGCAAGGGCCACAGTCCAAAACAAGGACAACAGATTCTGTCTGGCACCCACTTTAGGGGAGCAATCTGTACTCCATGAAGTGGCCATTTTAAAAACAGCTGTTTTCAGGATTGATATGCAACAGACCCTGGGCCTAGGACCACAAGTAGCTTCAGTTGCCAGGCGTTGTAACCTGCGAGCTGGACGCTGGTTTAGGGAATCAGTTCCGGCCCGCGGGGTCGCGTCCGCATTCCGGCCATCACTAAACCCCCCGCACCTCAATGGATAATCGGGTGCGGTGCTCGTGTAATCTCGTACACTCGATCACGTAATATTGTATTTTGAATTAAGCGCCCAGGGCCTGGAGGTGCAATGAAAATACGGCACGCATGTAAGCGCTCAAATACCTTCGGGTCGAGGCAGCACTATATAAATATGCAGCATATAATTGCTGGCTCGGGGGATCTGGTACACTCGATCACGTAAAGCGCTCCAATACCTTCGGGTCGAGTTCGCGCTAGATAAATATGCATCAGGTAATTGCTGGCGGCCTATATAGGCGGATCCATGATACCAGTGCAGGCATTGCTCACAAGATTTTGCTCCAATACACCCGATCACGTAATATTGTACTTTTGAATTAAACGTGTAAAATGGACTGAGAGCGACCCCTCGTACAATAAAGGGAAAGGGGTACCAAATATCAGGTATCAACAAGGCAATCCCAAAATTACCACCCAATGGTACAGTACTATTAAAATATCACACTAATATAACACAAGTTCCGGAATTATATCACATTTATTAAAAGAAGAATTTTAACAATAAAAAATCCTAAATCCATCCATACAGTACATATTAAAAACAATCAATTTATATCAACATACATTTTGTACATTTTTAAAATTACAAAACACAAACTGTTATGAGCCCGCATAACAAAAAAACAGACAGTAGACTTTGTCATCTACAACACATCTAAAATGACCGATATTTTTACACCGTGATTTGGGATATATTTGAAACTGCTATCTCCAGTCCTCTACGGCGGTCCCTTAGATTGTGTATAGCTTTGGCGTCGACGCGTTTCGATGGTTTGATTTTTATAGGACCATCTTTATCAAGACAAATTTATAGGCTTAAATTACTTCTGGCTTGATTTCAAACCTAGAAAGACATAAGTACTATTAGTAGGAAAAAATAGAATAAAAGTCTGGCTAGAGAGATAACAATGCTTATAACCTTAAGGGCCTCTTGGTTAGCAAGATATTATACTTAACCATCACCCCTATACTGTCAAATCTATATAGGCAATCATGTATGTCCTCCGCTAGTCATTGTCGATAGTGTTTTCTATAACTTAAATATCCTGCTGCTTAAATATGGGGTTATACGGTAGTTATTATATTTAATTATTAAAACTTCACCTTAACCTATGGGTCACGTTCCTGCCCCCCGTACTGTGTGATGCCTATATAGATTTGACAGTATAGGGGTGATGGTTAAGTATAATATCTTGCTAACCAAGAGGCCCTTAAGGTTATAAGCATTGTTATCTCTCTAGCCAGACTTTTATTCTATTTTTTCCTACTAATAGTACTTATGTCTTTCTAGGTTTGAAATCAAGCCAGAAGTAATTTAAGCCTATAAATTTGTCTTGATAAAGATGGTCCTATAAAAATCAAACCATCGAAACGCGTCGACGCCAAAGCTATACACAATCTAAGGGACCGCCGTAGAGGACTGGAGATAGCAGTTTCAAATATATCCCAAATCACGGTGTAAAAATATCGGTCATTTTAGATGTGTTGTAGATGACAAAGTCTACTGTCTGTTTTTCTGTTATGCGGGCTCATAACAGTTTGTGTTTTGTAATTTTAAAAATGTACAAAATGTATGTTGATATAAATTGATTGTTTTTAATATGTACTGTATGGATGGATTTAGGATTTTTTATTGTTAAAATTCTTCTTTTAATAAATGTGATATAATTCCGGAACTTGTGTTATATTAGTGTGATATTTTAATAGTACTGTACCATTGGGTGGTAATTTTGGGATTGCCTTGTTGATACCTGACTTTTGAATTAAACGCCCAGTGCCTGGATGTGTAATGTAATATACGGCACTCATGTAAAGCGCTCCAAGAGTTTCGGGCGAGTTCACTCTATATAAATACGCAACATGTGATTGCTGGCGGCTTATGTAGGCAGATCCATGTTACCAGTGCGTGCATTGTTCACAAGAGTTTGCTCCAATACCTTCTCGTGTCTCGGGGGCGCGTTCGCGTCACGGTGGGCCTAAATTTAAAGAGGCTTGCTGGACTTGGGTGCCTTGGCGGTATTGTGAACGCTGCAGCGCACCATAATACCGCAGGGGCGCCCCCACGCGTGAGAATGCCACTGGGCACTGGTCCCTTGGCTGCACGTTTCAACCATGCCATCATGTGTCAGAGCTCTGCCTTTTCACTTCTCAGTTTGTCTCGAAGAATGGGCGGGTAATCCCAGTCTGCAGCGCATGTAGTTGTTTCCCAGGATTGCGCAGTATAGCTCTTTTGGCCGGAGCGGGGATGCAGTTTGGATGGCGGTGCATTGTTGGGAGTTTGGGCGCTCATGTACTTCTATTAGGACCAGCTAAAGATGGCCCGTGTATTATTTGGCCATGCCGCACGGATCCGGGAGTGGGTGGTTGCGTGGTTTGTCCTGAGGGAGGCCTTGGGTGTTTCTCGGGCAACGCGCACATGGATGATATCGGTTGTTTTACACCGCCTTTGTTGTCCTTTCGCTCTCCTTTAGTCACGATCATTCATTCTTCACCTTTGACAAACCATCTATCGGTGGTGTAGCAAGGTTGCCTCAGCCCCATTGTGCAAGCAAGGAAAATGCCCCCCCTTTGTTGGCACTTTGGATAGTAAAATGCAACAACGATTGGGGTTTGTTAGACGGACCGGGAGGGTCGGCCGAGGACAAGGGGAGAGGTCTCCGGGGAGAGCCGTCTCCAGCGATCGTACAGACGAGTAACTTCCCCCTGTTAGACGGACCGGGAGGGTCGGCCGAGGACGAGGGGAGAGGTCTCCGGGGAGAGCCGTCTCCAGCGATCGTACAGACGAGTAACTTCCCCCCCACAGATGTACACCACACGAAGATAAGGTTTAACGTTCTTTATAAGCAATCTTAGGTACGATAAAATGGTACAAGGGGGTCAGGACTCAGGGGTACCCTCGATTCTAGTCTCTCGGTTGGGAAAGGGGGTAGCGGGACAGTCTTGTTACCAATTTGGTAGATACGATGATATGATGGGTAGCTCACAATCCTCGAGCTCGGTGTTCTAGATGGACGGGCCGCGGCAGCGCCAGCAGGTCCCGGTGAAGGTGGTAGTTACAACGATCCGCGGCAGCGCCAGCAGGTCCCGGTGAAGGTGGTAGTTACAACGGTCCGCGGCAGCGCCAGCAGGTCCCGACGAGGATGAAGGATGCAGAAGGTTGCGGCAGCGCCAGCAGGCAGGACGGTAGTTCGCAAGGCAGGGCTACGGCAGCGCCAGTAGTCCGTCAAGGATGAGTTCTTCACGGTGTCTCTCGACTCCAGGATACAACTGCCTTCCTGCTCTGGAGCTGCCCCAGTTATAGGTCTGGCGCCCTTTGATGTCCGGACCCTCGCACTTGGAAGTCGCGAGGTCCGGGATGAGGGAGTCCAGACACCCAGCAGGGGGGTGGAGCCAGCGCCCGGGGGAGCTGGGGGGCAATCAGCACCTGGCGGGGGAGAGCCATCGACCCTTCTTTCTCCCATTGACCTGCCAAGTGGTCCGTTCACCTCCTGGGTGGATGGTGGTGCCGGGATGTCGGGGCCTGGCCAGGCCCAGGGTTAGGGTCGAGCTGAGGCCACGCGGCCTCGTGGTGCAGTGTCCAAGATGGCGGCCGGGCCGGGCGAGGGAGCCGGTAGTGGTTTGGCCCCATGATACCGAGATGTCCGGGGGCAGGAGTCCCGTATGAGACGGGGTGCGGGTTGCTTCTGTGGGTAACACCTGGAGAGCCGGGGCTCGGGCCCTGTCATGCGGGGAGGGAGCAAGCCCTTTAGGTGGCCTGTCCAACATGCGTCCCCCCCAGCTGAAGGCGGGGAGAGTCACCCATCCTCTTGGGGACTCTCCTCGTCAAGGCGGAAAAAGCGTGACAGGCCATCCGCGTTGGCGTGGTCTTGGCCAGGTCGATGTTCCACAGTGAAGTCCATCCCCTGCAGGGAGATGGACCAACGCAATAGTTTGGGGTTTTCCCCCCGCATCTGCATTAGCCACTGCAGGGGCCGATGATCTGTTTGCACCCTGAAGTGGGTACCGAAGAGATAGGGCCGGAGCTTTTTGAGGGCCCACACCACTGCGAAGGCCTCCCTCTCGATGGTGCTCCAGCGCCGTTCTCGGGCCAGGAGGCGTCTGCTGATGAAGGCCACGGGTTGGTCAAGTCCCTCGGAGTTCAACTGGGAGAGGACCGCCCCGATGCCATGGTCGGAGGCATCTGTTTGTACGATGAATTCCCGACTGTAGTCGGGGGCCTGGAGCACAGGAGCAGTGCACATGGCGGCCTTCAGCTTCTCGAAGGCCGCTTGACAGTCTGGGGTCCAGTTGACCTTCTTCGGATGGTTTTTGGATGTGAGTCCCGTGAGGGGCCCCACAATGCTGCCATAGTCCCTCACGAACCGCCGGTAGTAGCCGGTGAGCCCCAAGAAGGCTCGGACCTCGGTCTGCGTGACTGGAGGCTGCCAGGACTGGATGGCAGTGATCTTGAGTTGTAGAGGGGCCACCAGACCGCTTCCCACCTGGTGTCCGAGATAAGTCACGGACCCCTGACCAATTTGGCACTTGCTGGCCTTGATTGTGAGGCCGGCCCGTTGGAGGGCCTGCAGGACCTCTCGGAGGTGGTGGAGGTGGTCGGACCAGTGGCGGCTGTACACAGCGATATCGTCCAGGTAGGCGGCGCTGAACCCCTCGAGTCCCGCCAAGACCTGGTTCACCAGTCGCTGAAAAGTAGCTGGGGCATTCTTCATGCCGAATGGCATGACTTTGAAGTGGTAGTGGCCATCGGGGGTGGAAAAGGCGGATCGTTCTTGAGCCCGGGGTGTGAGGCCGATCTGCCAGTAGCCCGCTGTCAGGTCGAAGATGCTGAGGTAGCGGGCAGCCCCCATGCGGTCGATCAGCTCATCCGCTCGGGGGATGGGATGAGCGTCGGTTCGGGTGACAGCATTCAAGCCCCGATAGTCGACGCAGAATCGGAGCTCAGGAGTGGTGCCGGGGGCAGCAGCTTTGGGGACCAGCACGACCGGGCTGGCCCAGGGGCTGTCCGAGGGCTCGATGACCCCGAGCGTGAGCATCTTTGACACCTCCTCTTGGATGCAGGCCCGTACCCGATCTGGTACGCGGTACGCCCGATGTCTGATAGGGGGACTGTCCCCAGTGTCCACGTCGTGCAAGCACCAGGGGGTGACCCCTGGGGTGAGGGAAAACAGGGTCGCAAACTGCAGCAGGAGGTCCCGGCAGCCTTGGCGCTGTTCCGGGGTGAGGGCATCTGAGAGTCGGACCCCGTCTACGGAACCATCTTTCTCACGAGTCTTTAGGAGATCAGGGAGAGGCTCGGAGTCTTCTTCCGCTCCACTGTCTGTAGCCATCAGGAGGCTGAGCTCCGAGCGCACAAAGTAGGGTTTGAGTCTGTTGGCGTGGAGGACCCGGAGGGGGTTCCGTGGAGATTCCATATCGATGAGATAGGTGACGGGGCTCTTGCGCTCGATCACTTTGAAGGGCCCCGTCCACTTGTCCTGCAAGGCACATGGTTCGGTGGGGGACATCACCCACACTTGTTGGCCAGGTTCGAATTCAATGGAGGAGGCATTTTGATCGTACCATCTTTTCATGTCCTCCTGACTGGCCTCGAGGTTCGCTTTCGCCATTTCTCTGAATCGCCTGGTCTGATTGCGCAGGGTCAGGAGGTACTTGAAGACGTCTGGAGGGGTCTTTAGGGGGGCCATCTCCCAACCTTCTTTGACTAGGCTGAAGGGCCCTCGCACAGGGTGCCCGTACAAGAGTTCGAAAGGGCTGAAGCCGAGGGACTTCTGGGGGGCTTCTCGATATGCGAAGAGGAGGCACGGAAGTAGCACATCCCACTGGCGACGGAGGGGCTCTTCCAACCCCCCAATCATTCCCTTGAGGGTGCGGTTGAACCGCTCGACTAGTCCGTTTCCTTGAGGGTGATAGGGGGTCGTGAATCGGTAGGTGACCCCGCACTGTTGCCAGAGGGACTTCATATATTTTGAAATAAAGTTTGTGCCTCTGTCGCTGACGACTTCTCGGGGGAAGCCCACCCGGGAGAAGATCCCCATTAAGGCCCGGCCGACCACCGGGGCTGTGACAGTTCGCAGGGGAACAGCCTCGGGGTAGCGGGTGGCGTGGTCCACCAGTACCAGGATGAACCGATGTCCTTGTGCTGTACGGGGGTCCAGGGGCCCCACAATGTCTATTCCCACCCTCTTGAACGGGGTGGTGACAACTGAGAAGGGTTGCAGAGCTGCTTTAAGTTTGCGGCCGCTCTTCCCGCTGGCCTGGCACGTGGGGCAGGACCGGCAGTGGTTGAGGACGTCGTTTCTCATCTTTGGCCAGAAAAAGTGGGTCACCAGGCGACTGTAGGTTTTGTCTTGGCCCAGGTGTCCAGCCAGAGGGACATCGTGGGCCAAATTTAACAAGAAGTCTCTAAAACGGAGGGGCACCACCAGCACTCGACTGGCCCCTAACTCCGCGATTCGCTGTTCACTGTACAACAGGTCGTTGTCCCAATAGATCCAATGGGCTCCGGTAATGTCCCCTGCGCTCTGGGCGAGGGCTTGCTGGCGGAGTCCCTCGAGGGAGGGACAGGTCTTCTGCTCTTGACGGAACTGTTCCTGGGTGGGCCCCCCTTCTTGACGCCACTGAGCCAGGTCGGGAAGGTCCTGGGGCTGAGCGAGCCCTTCGAGGGTTTGCTCTGGGGGGTCGGTGTGGTCGGTGTCCTCTACTGGAGCGATCGGGGGAGGAGGTGCTGGCCATTCTGGTTCTTCTGGTCGGGGGATGGCACGGGCGGCCATGGACCGGGTGGTTACGCACGCCCAGTCCGGGAGGCCCAACATCCCCAGGTGCTCTCTTCTTTCTACGGCGGCCCACGGGGAACTCTCAAGATCATTCCCCAGGAGACAGTCCACGGGGGCATCATCTCGGACCGTCACCTTCAACATGCCGGAGACTCCTCCCCATTCGAAGGGGACGCAGGCCATCCGACATAGACTCTCCGAATTGTCGGCTGAACGGACGGGGCAGAGAATGTTCGGCAGGATCTGTTCTGGGGTCACCAGGTGACAGCGGACGGCCGTCACACTGGCCCCCGTGTCACGTAGTGCTTCGGCCCTGCGTCCATTAATGTTCACCCACTGACTAGATTTTCTGGTGTTGGCGGGTAGGGGAGCCCGCGGGACCATGTCTCTTCCCCCTAGGCACGCTAGAATCATGGCGGACGGTTCCCACTTTTGTTGTTCTTGTTCGCATTCTTCCTGTTCTTCGGAGATTTGTTCTCCCCCCAGGGCGGCGGCAGCTACCTGGCGGGGTCTCGGAGTTTGGTTCTGTGGACAGTTCGGGTCATTGGCGTAGTGGCCGACTCGCTGGCATCGGTGACACGTGACATTGGCTCGGAACCCCGGGCGCATCGGGGGGTTGCCCCGGCTGGCCGGGGGCGGGGTGCTGGCAGCGGGGGCGGCCGGGACGGTGTCTCTTCCTCGTCCCTGGCCTCCTCCTCCTCCTCGGGGACGGTGCTGACCTTGGTTGTTCCGGTTCTGTTCGTGCGGCCCCCTCCGGCCTACTCGGGTGCTTTCCCACCGGTCAGCTTCGGCGGCGAGCTGCCGTGGGTCAGTCAATTTACTGTCGAGGAGGTGCTGCCGGAGCTCGACGAAGCAGTTGTTAGAGAGGTGCTCCCACACCATGAGATTAAAAAGTTGCTCGTAGGTCGTTACGTGGCTTCCCTTGATCCAACCCTCGAAGGCTCGGCTGAAATAGTTTACATATTCCACCCAAGTTGTACCCGGGATCCGGGTGCAGTCTCGGAACCTCTGGCAGTACATTTCGGGTGTGAGCCCATATCGGGTGAGGAGGGCAGCCTTCATGTGGTCGTAGGATGTCATCAGATGGTCTGGGAGCTGTAACAGGGCATCGCGGCCTTCATTGACGAACCTCCCCCATAGACCGGCTCCCCAGTCACTTCGATCGATCCGGTGGGAGGTCATGGCGATCTCGTAGGCCTTGAACCACTGTTGTATGTCGTCATCTCGGACATACTCTCGAACGACATCCTTGGGGATGTGGACTTTCTTTTCTGTCGCTCCTGGGGTGCGCGGTGGCTCGGGCACCCCCAGTTCTTTGTTCTGCTTCCGTAGGTCTATTTCTGCCAGTTTGCGCTCGTGTTTGTACGCTAATCTCTTTTCTTCGAGCTCTCTCTGCCTCTGTTTTTCTTCCCGCTCTTCTCGGAGCCGCAGATGTTCTAGGTTCAGTTTTTGTTCGGCTAATTTTAGTTCACCGTCCATTTTTTGCCGTGCCATTTCTAACTCATGTAGTCTGCTTTTTTCTCTCTCTTGGATCTCTTCCTGCGAGAGACCCGTTCTTCGCTCCTCGGGAGCCGTGGTGTTCCTCTCTGATGCTGCAATGTTTTGGTCCGGGGGTCTGGCGGCCCCGGTTTCTGCCCACGACTCAATGGCGTGCTTGAAATCGTCTTTGGTACTCAGACCGGTGGTAGCAATGCCTAGTTCAATGCAGAATTGTTTCAACTCACGATGGTTGTACTCTTCCAATTTCTCCATCTGGAATTTCTCGGTGGATCCGCTCTCTTTGGTTGTCATTGTGGTTTCGTCGTGGGGTGAGCTACTCTCTGTACGATTACGCGTTGATTCGGATCGCGCCGCTGGCCACCAATGTTAGACAGACCGGGAGGGTCGGCCGAGGACAAGGGGAGAGGTCTCCGGGGAGAGCCGTCTCCAGCGATCGTACAGACGAGTAACTTCCCCCCCACAGATGTACACCACACGAAGATAAGGTTTAACGTTCTTTATAAGCAATCTTTAGGTACGATAGAATGGTACAAGGAGGTCAGGACTCAGGGGTCCCCTCGATTCTAGTCTCTTGGTTGGGAAAGGGGGTAGCGGGACAGTCTTGTTACCAATCTGGTAGATGCGATGATATGATGGATAGCTCACAATCCTCGAGCTCGGCGTTCTAGATGGACGGGCCGCGGCAGCGCCAGCAGGTCCCGGTGAAGGTGGTAGTTACAACGGTCCGCGGCAGCGCCAGCAGGTCCCGACGAGGATGAAGGATGCAGAAGGTTGCGGCAGCGCCAGCAGGGAGGACGATAGTTCGCAAGGCAGGGCTACGGCAGCGCCAGTAGTCTGTCAAGGATGAGTTCTTCACGGTGTCTCTCAACTCCAGGATACAACTGCCTTCCTGCTCTGGAGCCGCCCCAGTTATAGGTCTGGCGCCCTTTGATGTCCGGACCCTCGCACTTGGAGGTCGGGAGGTCCGGGATGAGGGAGTCCAGACACCCAGCAGGGGGGTGGAGCCAGCGCCCGGGGGAGCTGGGGGGCAATCGGCACCTGGCGGGGGAGAGCCATCGACACTTCTTTCTCCCATTGACCTGCCAGGTGGTCTGTTCACCTCCTGGGTGGATGGTGGTGCCGGGATGTCAGGGCCTGGCCAGGCCCAGGGTTAGGGTCGAGCTGAGGCCATGCGGCCTCGTGGTGCAGTGTCCAAGATGGCGGCCGGGCCGGGCGAGGGAGCCGGTAGTGGTTCGGCCCCATGATACAGAGATGTCCGGGGGCAGGAGTCCCGTATGAGACGGGGTGCGGGTTGCTTCTGTGGGTAACACCTGGAGGGCCGGGGCTCGGGCCCTGTCATGCGGGGAGGGAGCAAGCCCTTTACGTGGCCTGTCCAACAGGGTTCTGGGTTCTTATTGGAAACATTCTGAATGAGACAAGTATTGGTATAGATACATGTTGTTATTTGCAGGAACAGTAAACTGGCTACTTTTAATACCACTTTCGTCGAACAGAACGGCTTTCCAAAACAGCATGGTTTTCAGAGTCTGATGTAAGATATATAGGCATTGTTGTCCAAACATCATGCTCATATTGGTCTCTGTAATGTAATTCTTATTACAGCCCCCACACTGGTGGAACTACAATCCATGCAAGCAACCTATGGGGCAGTTCCCAAGCTCGAGTTGCGTTAGTGGTCTCTCTTAACTTAAAGGATGTTTCATTCCTGAAAGCCCTGAACCGGAGGCCACCATCACTATTCACACTATTGTCCCCAAGCTTTACTTCGATTCTTGGCTTCATGTTGAAAATGGCATGATATTTCTAATGTACTCCTGTGCGGGCCACTCGCCATTTTAATAAGGAAATAGGCCTAGGCTGATGGTGATTAAGATAGTCACATGAGATCAAATATTGGTTAAATGTTTGGATTTGGACTACCGATATTATTTAACATCTGGAAGGTATTTATTATTGTGAGTTCCACGCTTAAGTCAAGAGATGCTGCTGCCTTTCATCTTTAGCCTTGCTATTCGGAAACAGCTGGTGTAATGTTTTCTGCAACTCAGTCATAGTGGCAGCTTAGTCTATACAGGAAAGTCAGCAGCCTGAGCTGTTTTGAGACAGGCGGAAGGCCTGGGTTTGTGTGTCATACATAACATCTTTAAGGTTATTCGCCCTGTTCCACAGGGAGGCAAGGTAAAGCCCAGCTGTAGATATTTGGTGTCGCTCATGGATGCCCTGTGTTGGGTGAATGATATCTGAGAGCTGTACTCCTTCGAAAAGGGCATTGCCAAATAGTCAAGCCAACGGCACAGCAAGTGGTTATGGAAAAAATCTCGAAAGTAATTTTGTTTTGGAATCAACAAAAAAAACAACAAAAAAACACAGACCTCATGACTTCCCGCAAACTCCTAAAACAAGGCTAGTTAGACAGGTATATGAGTAACATACCACTCTAACAGGTTTCAGAGTAGCGCCAGGAAACCAATCTGGTACGTGTGCCCTACAAATTTAGTATAACATAACATAACAAATGTTGGCTTTCATATTCTTTTAGGAACAGAACATAATGTGTTTATGCATAAACTGAGAGATTCGAAAACAGAGCGTGGAACCACACAGGTTGTTTCACAAGGTGGTTAAAGGTGAGATAAGGTTACCTCGTTTGACAAAATCAATTCTAAGAAATTGCAGTCAAGTTGTATCAGTCAATAACATTAACTAACAACATTATATAACAAACATTACACAAACGGTAAATAATTTCAGTGCCTGTATTGAAGAATCGCATTTGCACATAGGTTCATAATTGTTGTGGTTAGCATTAGGTTTTGAAGTAGGGTAGGAGGTGCTGTGCCAATCTAATTATTGAAACTGACGTATTTCCATAAATATTAGTTCAAATTACATGCCGTCTTCAGGAAATAAACTTTAATTTAAGTAAATTAAAAAGTAGGAATGAACCGAAATATTTCAATAATATTTATCTCAGTTTGAGTTTTTATGAACTATTGAACAACAAAGCTAGAACAAGACTCCATCATTCAATTTAATGTAACTTAATTTGAAAGAATATTCAATAAAACCTGTAGTATCTGGTTAGTTAGGATAGATCCCCAGAATGCTAGGTCATTATTGGCAGTAGAAAGGCAAAAACAAGGAGATGTTGCTGAGATATTGGTCATTCGTAGTAAACAATAGGATAATAATACAACGTGAAAGGAAGCAAAAGTAGGGAGTTAATGGCCGAAAAGGTAAATTCGGCAGAGTTAGCAGTTTTTATCGAGTTTTCATTTATTTGTATTGGCATGCTGTAGGAAGGTGAGATTGTCTCAACGAAACATTTGCCAATAATGCTGTCACTAGCCAAGGTTGTGGCATTAACCATTCAGAGACGGTGACATGAAGCAGCCAGGGACAGTGAGCATATGTTTTCCGTGTGCTGGGTGAGAGTTCAAAGACAGAGGCTGTTGCCCCCATACTGTCTGATGTTCACAGCTTTTAAGTGCCCATCCTGTCATTAGATACCCGTGATATCAGCTTGTGTTTATAAACGTAGGGAAGGCAGTTAACTCACACGTTACCTTCTTCTTGCTTTAGTGTGCTGTAGCTGTTGGAACCACACTTCCAAGCCAGAAAGGACCCTAATTTGGCCCAATTGGAAAATCACAATAGGATTCCATGTCCATAAACGTCAATTTCATCAATGCCTTGTTACCCGTGCCATATTTTCCAACATGAGAAGCAGATTTAGGGTTGCTCTCCTCCGCTCAGTCTTTCCTTGTAGCCTAGGGAGTTTGAAACGTTCACAGATTTTGGTCCTCGAGCTGAAAGGGATGTATACTTCAGAAGCAAATTCTCAGCTGTTAGTCAGTCAGTCATATTGGCTTTATCCGGAGTCATGATAAAAGGCGTCCATATAAGCAGTCAGCTTTAAATATTTGGCCCTGCCCAGATATCATGCAAACCTCGAAGCAGCAGCAATTCGGGAACCATAAACACTATCAATACATCACCCTTTCTAGACAAAGTGGAAAATGAAACCTTCTTCGTGCTAGGATAGAAACTCTGTTTTCCGAAAATACACCCACCTTTACCTGCAGAGTACATATTCTTCCATTGTTTATATAATTATGTTCAAGGAATGAAGGGTATAGATGGATTGAAGAATTTAAAAAAAAAAAAAAAAAAAAGCTATGGTTCAGCTCTGGCTCTACAATGTAGGTTTTGGATCTTCACACAATTACGTTAGGAAGATCTGCGGTTGCATCGCAAAGAAAGTTAGGAACGTTGTTAGAAAAGGTAGACGGACCGGGAGGGCCGGCCGGGGTCAGGGGGAGAGGTCTCCGGGGAGAGCCGTCTCCAGCGATCGTACAGACACGTAACTTCCCCCCCACAGACAGGAATCACACACGGATAAGGTTCAGTGTTCTTTATAGGTACTTAGTTATGATACGGTAGAATGGTACAAGGAGGTCTGGACGCCGGGGTCCCCTCGATTAGAGTCTCGTAAGGTAGGGAAGGGGGTAGCGGGTCAGTCTATTTACCAATCAGGTAGTTCGGATGAAATGATGATGAGCTCACAATCCTCGAGCTTGGTGTTTAGGTGGTACGGTCCGCGGCAGCGCCAGCAGGTCCCGGTAAGGATGGTTGATACAACGGGCCGCGGCAGCGCCAGCAGGTCCCCGGAAGATGTACGGTCCGCGGCAGCGCCAGCAGGTCCCGGTGAGGATGGTCGTTACAACGGGCCGCGGCAGCGCCAGCAGGTCCCAGGAAGATGACGGTCCGCGGCAGCGCCAGCAGGTCCCGGTGAGGATGGTCGTTACAACGGGCCGCGGCAGCGCCAGCAGGTCCCAGGAAGATGAAGGTAGCAGAAGGCCGCGGCAGCGCCAGCAGGCAGGACGATGGTTCACAAGAGCGGGCTACGGCAGCGCCAGTAGACCGTCAGGGTTGAGTTCACTCGGTGTCTCTCGACTCCAGGATACAACTGCCTTCCTGCTCCGGAGCTGTCTTAGTTATAGGGCTGGTGCCCTTTGATGTTCGGACCCTCGCACTTGGAGGTCGGAGGGTCCGGGATGAAGGTGTCCAGACACCCAGCAGGGGGTGGAGCCAGCGCCTGGGGGCTGCTGGAGGCGATCGGCACCTGGCGGGGGAAGAGCTCTTGACGCTCCGTTCTCCCATTGACCTGCCAAGTGGTCCGCTCACCTCCTGGGTGGATGGTGGTGCCGGGATGTCGGGGCCGGCCAGGCCCGGGGTTAGGGTCGAGGTGAGGCCACGCGGCCGCGTGGTGCAGGGCCCAAGATGGCGGCTTAACCCGGCCGGGGAAGCCGGTGGGGCTGGACCCCGTGATGAGTAGGGGTCCGAGGCCAGAGGGTCCGTCGGGAGACGGAGCACAGGGGCTTGTCACGGGGGTATGCCGGGTGGGCCGGAGCTCGGGCCCTGTCGTGCGGGGGGGGGAGCAAGCCCTCTGGGTGGCCTGTCCAACATGCGTCCCCCCCAGCTGAAGGCGGGGAGAGTCACCCATCTCCTTGGGGACTCTCTTCGTCGAGGCGGAAAAAGCGGGACAGGCCGTCCGCGTTGGCGTGGTCTTGGCCTGGCCGGTGCTCCACAGTGAAGTCCATTCCCTGCAGGGAAATGGACCAGCGCAAGAGTTTTGGGTTCTCCCCCCGCATCTGCATCAGCCATTGCAGGGGTCGATGGTCGGTTTGTACCCGGAAGTGGGTACCGAAGAGATAGGGTCGGAGCTTTTTGAGGGCCCACACTACTGCAAATGCCTCCCTCTCGATTGTGCTCCAACGCTGTTCTCAGGCCAGGAGACGTCGACTGATGAAGGCCACCGGCTGGTCATGACCTTCGGGGTTCAGCTGAGAGAGAACGGCCCCGATGCCGTGGTCGGAGGCGTCGGTCTGCACTACAAATTCCCGACTGTAATCGGGGGCCTGGAGCACCGGGGCGGTGCACAGGGCGGCCTTCAGCTCCTCGAAGGCCGCTTGACAATCAGGAGTCCAGTGGACCCGCTTCGGTTGATTCTTGGATGTGAGTCCCGTGAGGGGCCCCACGATGCTGCCGTAGTCCTTCACGAACCGCCGGTAGTAGCCGGTGAGCCCCAAGAAGGCTCGGACCTCGGTCTGGGTGACGAGGGGCTGCCAGGACTGGATGGCAGCAATCTTAAGTTGTAGTGGGGCCACCAGCCCGCTTCCCACTTGGTGCCCAAGGTAGGTCACAGACCCTTGGCCAATTTGGCACTTGCCGGTTTTAATGGTGAGGCCGGCCCGCTGGAGGGCTTGGAGGACCTCTTGGAGGTGACGGAGGTGGTCGGACCAGTGGCGGCTGTATACAGCGATATCGTCCAGGTAGGCAGCGCTGAATTCTTCGAGCCCTGCCAAGACCTGGTTCACAAGACGTTGGAATGTGGCGGGGGCATTCTTCATGCCAAAGGGCATGACCTTAAATTGATAGTGGCCATCGGGGGTGGAGAAGGCTGACCGTTCCTGAGCCCTGGGTGTGAGGCCGATCTGCCAGTAGCCCGCCGTTAGGTCGAAGATACTAAGGTAGCGGGCGGCCCCCAGCCGGTCGATCAGCTCGTCTGCTCGGGGGATGGGATGAGCGTCGGTCCGGGTGACAGCGTTCAAGCCCCGGTAGTCGACGCAGAATCTCAGTTCAGGGGCGGTGCCGGGGGCAGCGGCCTTGGGAACTAATACAACCGGACTGGCCCAGGGACTGTCCGAGGGCTCGATGACCCCGATCGTGAGCATCTTGGCCACTTCCTCCTGTATGCAGGCCCGTACCCGATCTGGTACGCGGTAGGCCCGGTGCCGGACAGGGGGACTGTCCCCGGTGTCTACGTCGTGCAAACACCAAGGGGCGACCCCGGGGGTGAGGGAGAACAGGGCAGCGAACTGCAGCAGGAGGTCCCGGCAGTCCTGGCGTTGTTCCGAAGTGAGGGCGTCGGAGAGTCGGACCCCATCCACGGAGCCGTCCTTCTCCTGAGTCTTTAAGAGATCCGGGAGGGGCTCGGAGTCTTCTTCTGTACCACTGTCGGTCGCCATCAGGAGGCTTAGTTCGGAGCGCACAAAGTGTGGTTTGAGCCGGTTGGTGTGGAGGACCCGCAGGGGGTTCCGGGTGGACCCCATGTCGATGAGGTAAGTGACGGGGCTTTTACGCTCGACCACCTTGAAGGGCCCCGTCCACTTGTCTTGCAGGGCACATGGTTCGGTGGGGGACATCACCCATACTTGCTGCCCAGGCTCGAACTCAACGGAGGAGGCATTGTGATCATACCACCTTTTCATGTCCTCCTGACTGGCCTCGAGGTTCGCCTTGGCCATCTCCCTGAAGCGCCGGGTCTGGTTTCGTAGGGCCAGGATGTATTTGAAGACGTCGGGAGGGGTCGTTAAGGGGGCCATCTCCCAACCTTCCTTGACTAGGCTGAGGGGCCCTCGCACAGGGTGCCCGTACAAGAGTTCGAAAGGGCTAAAGCCGAGGGACTTCTGGGGGACTTCTCGGTAGGCGAAGAGGAGGCACGGGAGCAGCACATCCCACTGGCGACGGAGAGGCTCTTCCAATCCCCCAATCATCCCCTTGAGAGTGCGGTTAAAACGTTCCACTAGTCCGTTCCCTTGGGGGTGATAGGGGGTCGTGAATCTGTAGGTGACCCCGCATTGTTGCCAGAGGGACTTCATGTATTTAGATATGAAATTCGTACCTCGGTCGCTGACGACTTCTCGGGGGAAGCCTACCCTGGAGAAGATCCCCATCAGGGCCCGGCCAACCACCGGAGCTGTCACCGTCCGTAGGGGCACCGCCTCGGGGTAGCGGGTGGCATGGTCCACTAGTACCAAGATGAACCTGTGTCCTTGTGCCGTGCGGGGGTCCAGAGGCCCCACAATGTCTATCCCCACCCTCTCGAACGGGGTGGTGACCACCGGGAAGGGTTGCAGAGGGGCCTTCAGCTTCCGACCACTCTTCCCGCTGGCTTGGCACGTGGGGCAAGATCGGCAGTGGTTCAGGACGTCATTCCTCATTTTTGGCCAGAAAAAGTGGGTCACCAGGCGACTGTATGTTTTGTCCTGGCCCAGGTGTCCAGCCAGGGGGACATCGTGGGCCAGGTTGAGCAGAAAGTCTCGGAAGCGGAGCGGTACCACCAGAACTCGACCGGCCCCCAGCTCGGCGATTCTTTGCTCGCTGTAGAGCAGGTCGTTGTCCCAGTAGACCCAGTGGGTTCCGGTGGTGTCCCCTGCGTTTTGGGTATCGGCTTGTTGGCGGAGTCCCTCGAGGGAGGGACAGGTCTTTTGTTCCTGGCGGAACTGTTCTTGGGTGGGCCCCCCCTCTTGACGCCACTGAGCCAGATCCGGAAGGTCCTGGTGTTGTGCGTCTGCTTCGATAGTCGGGTCCGGGAGGTCGGCCTCGCTGTTGTCCTCGACGGGGGCAACCGGGGGCGGAGGTGCCGGCCATTCGGTTTCTTCTGATCGGGGGGTGGCCCGGGCGGCCATGGATCGGGTGGTTATGCAGGCCCAGTCCGGGAGGCCCAGCATCCCCAGGTGCTCTCTTTTCTCGACGGCGGCCCACGGGGAACTCTCGAGGTCATTCCCCAGGAGGCAGTCCACGGGGGCATCGTCCCGGACCGTCACCTTCAGTAGGCCGGAGACCCCTCCCCATTCAAACGGGACGCAGGCCATCTTACACATGCTCTCAGAGTTATCTGCCGAGCGGACGGGGCAGAGAATGTTCGGCAGGATCGGCTCGGGCTTCACCAGATGACAGCGGACGGCCGTCACGCTGGCGCCGGTGTCACGCAAGGCCTCGGCTCTCTGTCCATTAATGGTCACCCACTGACCGTATTTTCTGGTGTTGGCGGGTAGGGGAGCCCGCGGAACCATGTCTCTTCCCCCTAGGCATGCCAGGACCATGGCGGCCGGTTCCCACCCTTGCTGGGCCGGCTCGTACTCTTCGGGTCCCTCCGAGGATTGCTCTTCCCCTAGGGCAGCGGCCGCTACCTGGCGGGGCTTGGGTGTTTGATTTAGCGGGCAGTTCGGGTCATTGGCGTAGTGGCCTAGTCGCTGGCACCGGTGGCACGTGACGTTGGCTCGGTACCCAGGCCGCAATGGGGGGTTGCCCCGGCCGGCCGGAGGCGGGGTGCTGGCCACGGGTGTTGTTGGTAAGGCGTCTCTCCCTCGCCCCTGGCCCCCTCCTCCTCCCCGAGGACGGTGCTGGCCTTGGTTGCCTCTGTTCTGGTCGTGGGGCCCTCTCCGGCCCACTCGGGTGCTTTCCCACCGGTCAGCTTCGGCGGCGAGCTGCCGGGGGTCGGTCAGCTTACTGTCGAGTAGGTGCTGCCGGAGCTCGACGAAACAGTTGTTTGACAGGTGCTCCCATACCATAAGGTTGAAGAGTTGTTCGTAAGTGGTGACCTGACTTCCCTTGATCCACCCTTCGAATGCCCGGCTGAAATAGTTCACGTATTCTACCCACGTTGTACCTGGGATCCTGGTGCAATCTCTGAACCTCTGGCGGTACATCTCGGGCGTGAGGCCGTAGCGGGTGAGGAGGGCAGCCTTCATGTGGTCGTAGGACGACATTTGGTGATCGGGGAGCTGCAGCAGGGCATCGCGACCCTCGTTGATAAATCTCCCCCAAAGTCCGGCTCCCCAATCACTCCGGTCGATTCGGTGGGAGGTCATTGCGATCTCATAGGCTTTAAACCACTGTTGTATGTCGTCTTCTCGGACATATTCGCGGACAACATCCTTGGGGATGTGAACTTTTTTCTCACTTGGCCCCGGGGTGTGTGGTCGCTCAGGCACCCCCAGTTCCTTATTCTGTTTGCGCAGTTCTATTTCCGCTAGTCGGCGCTCGTGCTCGAGCGTTATTTTTTTCTCTTCCAGCTCTCTCTGTCTCTGCTTTTCTTCTCGTTCCTCTCGAAGCCGCATATGCTCGAGGTTAAGTTTCTGTTCAGCTAACTTGAGTTCCCCATCCATCTTGAGTCGTGCCATCTCCAACTCGTGTAATCTGACTCTGTCTCTTTCTCGGATCTCCTCTTGCGGAAGGCCCGTTCCCCGCTCCTCGGGAGCCGTGGCGTTCCCCTCTGGTGTGATGCTGGTTTGGTCTGGGGTGACGCTGCTTTGGTCGGAGGGTCCTGTGACCCCCGTTTCTGTCCATGACTCCAGAGCGCGCTTTAGATCATCCTTGGTACTCAGGCCGGTGGTAGCAATGCCAAGTTCTATGCAAAATTGTCTCAGTTCGCGGTGGTTGTATTCTTCTAATTTCTCCATTTCGAATTTCTCGGTGGAGCTGCTATCTTTGGTCGACATCGTGTTTTTGTCGTGGGGTGAGCTACTCTCTGTACGCTTACGCGTTGATTCGGATCGCGCCGCTGGCCACCAATGTTAGAAAAGGTAGACGGACCGGGAGGGCCGGCCGGGGTCAGGGGGAGAGGTCTCCGGGGAGAGCCGTCTCCAGCGATCGTACAGACACGTAACTTCCCCCCCACAGACAGGAATCACACACGGATAAGGTTCAGTGTTCTTTATAGGTACTTAGTTATGATACGGTAGAATGGTACAAGGAGGTCTGGACGCCGGGGTCCCCTCGATTAGAGTCTCGTAAGGTAGGGAAGGGGGTAGCGGGTCAGTCTATTTACCAATCAGGTAGTTCGGATGAAATGATGATGAGCTCACAATCCTCGAGCTTGGTGTTTAGGTGGTACGATCCGCGGCAGCGCCAGCAGGTCCCGGTAAGGATGGTTGATACAACGGGCCGCGGCAGCGCCAGCAGGTCCCCGGAAGATGTACGGTCCGCGGCAGCGCCAGCAGGTCCCGGTGAGGATGGTCGTTACAACGGGCCGCGGCAGCGCCAGCAGGTCCCAGGAAGATGACGGTCCGCGGCAGCGCCAGCAGGTCCCGGTGAGGATGGTCGTTACAACGGGCCGCGGCAGCGCCAGCAGGTCCCAGGAAGATGAAGGTAGCAGAAGGCCGCGGCAGCGCCAGCAGGCAGGACGATGGTTCACAAGAGCGGGCTACGGCAGCGCCAGTAGACCGTCAGGGTTGAGTTCACTCGGTGTCTCTCGACTCCAGGATACAACTGCCTTCCTGCTCCGGAGCTGTCTTAGTTATAGGGCTGGTGCCCTTTGATGTCCGGACCCTCGCACTTGGAGGTCGGAGGGTCCGGGATGAAGGTGTCCAGACACCCAGCAGGGGGTGGAGCCAGCGCCTGGGGGCTGCTGGAGGCGATCGGCACCTGGCGGGGGAAGAGCTCTTGACGCTCCGTTCTCCCATTGACCTGCCAAGTGGTCCGCTCACCTCCTGGGTGGATGGTGGTGCCGGGATGTCGGGGCCGGCCAGGCCCGGGGTTAGGGTCGAGGTGAGGCCACGCGGCCGCGTGGTGCAGGGCCCAAGATGGCGGCTTAACCCGGCCGGGGAAGCCGGTGGGGCTGGACCCCGTGATGAGTAGGGGTCCGAGGCCAGAGGGTCCGTCGGGAGACGGAGCACAGGGGCTTGTCACGGGGGTATGCCGGGTGGGCCGGAGCTCGGGCCCTGTCGTGCGGGGGGGGAGCAAGCCCTCTGGGTGGCCTGTCCAACAAACGTCATTCACGTATAAGCTGAACAGCAGTGGGGCCAAAAGACATCCTTGCGTCAATTCGCTTTTTGTAGAAATCTCCTTTGTTAGTCTGCCCTGGGTTTCTGAGTAAAGTTGCAAATTATTGCTGTTATTTACGGGTTACAGAACAGGATCCAAGTTAGCCCACTAAAGCTAGCTCGCAGGGGCAGGGCACCTATAACAGCGAAAGGAGGAAGGGGGGGCTCTGGCAGCGATGGGAGCCTCCCCAGAGCTGTGGCGGAGTTACAGGGCGATCTGGAGGCAGAAGGGTACAGTAAGGGTACCTCTGCGACAGGCGGTACAGTAAGGGTACCCCTGTCCGGCACAGTAAGGGTGCCCGAACCAAGGTCCGGGAGCCGAAGGAGGTTCTGGGAAGACCGCGACGGCGCCCCGTTAGTCCTTCGGGCGGTTGGGGGGCCTGACCAACCGGGGGTGTGCCATAACACGCTCCGCCCCTGTTAAAAGGGGCGGGAGTATTACACAGATCACGTGATGCAAAGGAGGATCTGAAAAGAATGTGCCGCACTGCCGGGCATCGACCCACCGTGCGTGCTGGCTCGCAAGGCGGGCGGAGCAGCGAGGGGCTGCTTGCCCTGGATCGCCCGTAAAATAACCCACTCTATCGTCATACTTATGTTGTATGAAATAAACCTGCAGCAGTTCTTCACCCACAACGAATGTGTCAGTGTAATCTTTGGGTGACGTCTGTGCATACGTGTTGAGTGGAGCGGATGACGGTGTGGTCACTATGCCTCTGCCCGCGTCCCACGCAGGGGGACATCAGCAGGGCAGCTCTCTAGTGGCCACCCGTCGGAGCCTCCCCCCCCTCCTGTTCCACCTCTCTCGGGGCCGCGCCTTGGGGAGGGGAGGCCCCAATGGGCATTGCCGGGGGAGGCGGGCAGCTGGGCTGGGCGGGGCCAGGCCCTATGTAAGCCTCCCACACCCGTAGATCGCCCTCTGCTTCCTGTTTTACACTCCTGGCCGTGCGAGATCCCACCCTTTCCGCTTACCCTGCGCAGCGTAGGCAGCGCGCAACTGGAATATTATAATGTTTTTTCTTGTGTTGCAGGCGGAGTTACAGGGCGATCTGGAGGCAGAAGGGTACAGTAAGGGTACCTCTGCGACAGGCGGTACAGTAAGGGTACCCCTGTCCGGCACAGTAAGGGTGCCCGAGCCAAGGTCCGGGAGCCGAAGGAGGTTCTGGGAAGACCGCGATGGCGCCCCGTTAGTCCTTCGGGCGGTTGGGGGGCCTGACCAACCGTGGGTGTGCCATAACACGCTCCGCCCCTGTTAAAAGGGGCGGGAGTATTACACAGATCACGTGATCCAAAGGAGGATCTGAAAAGAATGTGCCGCACTGCCGGGCATCGACCCACCGTGCGTGCGTGCTGGCTCGCAAGGCGGGCGGAGCAGCGAGGGGCTGCTTGCCCTGGATCGCCCGTAAGATAACCCACTCTATCGTCATAATTATGTTGTGTGAAATAAACCTGCAGCAGTTCTTCACCCATAACGAATGTGTCAGTGTAATCTTTGGGTGACGTCTGTGCATACGTGTTGAGTGGAGCGGATGATGGTTTGGTCACTATTGTAGTTTGGTGCTCAAATTCACCTGAACGGTCCACTAGGGTAAACAAGCATTTGCAATGCAATCATTTACGTGAGTTTGGGCTATTGACATTGCAAATAACAATGCATTTTATTTTTGTTTTTAAAACATAAATAAAAGGCCTAGTCATTTACAATGCCAATAGCTTCAACTCACATAAATGCGAGGCCTATGGCATTGCAAATGCTTGTTTTAAATGTTGAAAAGCTGGAGTAGTCAGTCTCATGTTCCACATTGTGTCACGTGTGTCCGTAGACGCCCCCAGTGCAGACCTGCAAGACCTAATGCCGAAGGTACTTGTGTAGTAAAGTGACCTGGCGACTGGTACGAGCTGTTCCCAGGTGTAAAGTGGCTGTAATAGCAATCTGTGAGGCAGTAAACTGTGTTTTACTCATGTCGGCGTCTCTCCACTGTGGGAATAAATGTGAATCTTGCACGCTAGTAATCCATGTGTCACGTGTTTATTATTGGTGCGGGCGCTCTAAACAACCGAGTGTTGGGCCGTAGTTATGCTATTTTCACACACACAAGCACGCACACCTACACATGCACACACATATCGAGAGAGAGACATACGCCGTGTCATTACCTCTCTGTCGGGCATTAATTCAGCCTAATTACCCGGAACGGCCCGGCCCCTTCAAGCCACTGAGTGCTGTTTCTCACTGCTCGAGCGCCCCGCCCCCCCCTCACTCCTGTGTCACGTGTCACTGACCCCAGCCTGTGGTGCCCTGCCATGCTGAGTTTATACTGCGGTTTCAGGCTTTACAAACACATCACCAACATGCCGTTTCTAGCGCCCCGAGGTGCGTGAGAGAAGCGAATACAAGTGCCGTCTTGTGACGGTGGGTTCACCGATCTAGTGGTGCAATGTGAGGGACACACCAGCTGGGAGCTGAGGGGCACCTATGGTATGAGCTGAGGGGCACCAATGGCGTGAGCTGAGGGACACCCTTCGTATGAGCTGAGGGAGACCCCTGGTGTGAGCTGAGGGACACCCCTGGCGTGAGCTGAGGGAGACCCCTGGTGTGCGCGGAGGGGCACCCATGGTGGGAGCAGAGGGCCACCCCTGGTGTGAGCTGAGGGGCACCGCTGGCGTGAGATGAGGGACACCCCTGGCGTGTGCTGAGGGACACCTTTCGTATGAGCTGAGGGACACCCCTGGTGGGAGCTGAGGGACGTCCCTGGTTGGAGCTGAGGGGCACCCCTGATGGGAGCTGAGGGGCACCCCTGATGGGAGCTGAGGGGCACCCCTGATGGGAGCTGAGGGACACCCCTGGTGTGAGCTGAGGGGCACCCTTGGTGGGAGCTGAGGGACACCCCTGGTGTGAGCTGAGAAGCACCCCTGGTGGGAGCTGAGGGGCAGCCCTGGTGGGAGCTGAGGGGCACCCCTGGTGAGAGCTGAGGAGCACCCCTGGTGTGAGCTGAGAAGCACCCCTGGTGGGAGCTGAGGGGCACCCCTGATGGGAGCTGAGGGACACCCTTCGTGTGAGCTGAGGGGCACCCCTGGTGGGAGCTGAAGGACACCCCTGGTGTGAGCTGAGGGACACCCCTGGTGTGAGCTGAGGGACACCCCTGGTGGGAGCTGAGGGGCACCCCTGATGGGAGCTGAGGGACACCTCTGGTGGGAGCTGAGGGACACCCCTGATGTGAGCTGAGGGGCACCCCTGGTGTGAGCTGAGGGACACCCCTGGCGTGAGCTGAGGGACACCTTTCGTATGAGCTGAGGGAGACCCCTGGTGTGAGCTGAGAAGCACCCCTGATGGGAGCTGAGGGACACCCTTCGTGTGAGCTGAGGGGCACCCCTGGTGTGAGCTGAGGGACACCCCTGGTGTGTGCTGAGGGACACCCCTGGTGTGAGCTGAGGGGCACCCCTGGTGTGAGCTGAGGGGCACCCCTGGTGTGAGCTGAGGGGCACCCCTGGTGGGAGCTGAGGGACACCCCTGGTGTGAGCTGAGAAGCACCCCTGATGGAAGCTGAGGGACACCCCTGGTGTGAGCTGAGGGGCACCCCTGGTGGGAGCTGAGGGGCACCCCTGATGGGAGCTAAGGGACACCCTTCGTGTGAGCTGAGGGGCACCCCTGGTGGGAGCTGAGGGACACCCCTGGTGTGAGCTGAGGGACACCCCTGGTGTGAGCTGAGGGGCACCTCTGATGGGAGCTGAGGGACACCCTTCGTGTTAGCTGAGGGGCACCCCTGGTGGGAGCTGAGGGACACCCCTGATGTGAGCTGAGGGGCACCCCTGGTGGGAGCTGAGGGACACCCCTGGTGTGAGCTGAGGGACACCCTTCGTATGAACAGATGGACACCCCTCACGTGAGCCGAGCTACACCCCTGGTGTAAGCTGAGGGACACCCCTGGTGTGAGCTGAGGGGACCCCTGGCGTTAGCTGATGGACACCTCTCGTGTGAGCCGATGGACACCCCTGGTGTGAGCTGAGGGACACCCCTGCTGTGAGCCGAGGGACACCCCTCGTGTGAGTCCAGGTACAACCCTGGTGTGAGCTGATGGGCACCCCTGATGTGAGCTGAAAGGCACCCTTTATGTGAGCTGAGGGACACTGCTCGTGTGAGCCAAGGTACACCCCTGGCGTGAGCCGAGGGACACCCCTTGCTTGAGCTAAGGTACACCCCTGGCGTTAGCCGAAGGACACCCCTCGTGTGAGTCCAGGTACAACCCTTTCGTGAGCAGAGGGACACCCCTGTTGTGGGCTGAGGGGCACCCCTCATGTGAGAGAAGGTACACCCCTGGCGTAAGGTGAGTGAGCTGTGGGACACCCCTAGCATGAGCCGGGAACACCCCTGGCCTGAGCTGAGGGACACCCCTGGTGTGAGCTGAGGGACACCCTGGCCTGAGCTGAGGGACACCCCTGGTGTGAGCTGAGGGGCACACTTCATGTGAGCTGAGGGACACCCCTGGTGTGAGCTGAGGGGCACACTTCATGTGAGCTGAGGGACACCCCTGGTGTGAGCTGAAGGGCAACCTTCATGTGAGCTGAGGGACACCCCTGGTGTTAGCTGAGGGACACCCTTGGTGTGAGCTGAGTGACACCCTTGGCCTGAGCTGAGGGACACCCCTGGTGTGAGCTGAGGGGCACACTTCATGTGAGCTGAGGGACACCCCTGGTGTGAGCTGAGGGGCACCCTTCATGTGAGCTGAGGGACACCCCTGGTGTTAGCTGAGGGACACCCTTTGTATGAGCTGAGGGACACCCCTGGTGCTAGCTGAGGGACACGCCTGGTGTGAGATGAGCGACACCCCTGGTGAGAGCTGAGGGACACCCCTGGTTGGAGTTGAGGGGCACCCCTGATGGGAGCTGAGGGACACCCTTTGTGTGAGCTGAGGGGCACCCCTGGTGTGAGCTGAGGGATACCCCTGGTGTGAGCTGAGGGACACCCCTGGTGTGAGCTGAGGGACACCCCTGGTGTGAGCTGAGGGGCACCCCTGGTGGGAGCTGAGGGACACCCCTGGTGTGAGCTGAGGGACACCCCTGGTGTGAGCTGAGGGGCACCCCTGATGGGAGCTAAGGGACACCCCTGGTGTGAGCTGAGGGGCACCCTTGGTGGGAGCTGAGGGACACCCCTAGTGGGAGCTGATGGGCACCCCTGATGGGAGCTGAGGGGCAGCCCTGGTGTGAGCTGAGGGACACCCCTGGTGTGAGCTGAGGGGCACCCCTGATGGGAGCTGAGGGACACCCCTGGTGTGAGCTGAGGGGCACCCTTGGTGGGAGCTGAGGGACACCCCTGGTGTGAGCTGAGAAGCACCCCTGGTGTGAGCTGAGGGGCACCCCTGGTGGGAGCTGAGGGGCACCCCTGGTGGGAGCTGAGGGGCACCCCTGGTGTGAGCTGAGAAGCACCCCTGGTGGGAGCTGAGGGGCACCCCTGATGGGAGCTGAGGGACACCCTTCGTGTGAGCTGAGGGGCACCCCTGGTGGGAGCTGAAGGACACCCCTGGTGTGAGCTGAGTGATACCCCTGGTGTAAGCTGAGGGACACCCCTGGTGGGAGCTGAGGGGCACCCCTGATGGGAGCTGAGGGACACCCCTGGTGGGAGCTGAGGGACACCCCTGATGTGAGCTGAGGGGCACCCCTGGCGTGAGCTGAGGGACACCCTGGCGTGAGCTGAGGGACACCTTTCGTATGAGCTGAGGGACACCTTTCGTATGAGCTGAGGGAGACCCCTGGTGTGAGCTGAGAAGCACCCCTGACGGGAGCTGAGGAACACCCTTCGTGTGAGCTGAGGGGCACCCCTGGTGTGAGCTGAGGGACAGCCCTGGTGTGAGCTGAGGGACACCCCTGGTGTGAGCTGAGGGGCACCCCTGGTGTGAGCTGAGGGGCACCCCTGATGGGAGCTGAGGGACACCCCTGGTGTGAGCTGAGGGGCACCCCTGGTGGGAGCTGAGGGACACCCCTGGTGTGAGCTGAGAAGCACCCCTGGTGGGAGCTGAGGGGCACCCCTGATGGAAGCTGAGGGACACCCCTGGTGTGAGCTGAGGGGCACCCCCGGTGGGAGCTGAGGGACACCCCTGATGGGAGCTAAGGGACACCCTTCGTGTGAGCTGAGGGGCACCCCTGGTGGGAGCTGAAGGACACCCCTGGTGTGAGCTGAGGGACACCCCTGGTGTGAGCTGAGGGACACCCCTGGTGGGAGCTGAGGGGCACCCTTCGTGTGAGCTGAGGGGCACCCCTGGTGGGAGCTGAGGGACAATCCTGATGTGAGCTGAGGGGCACTCCTGGTGGGAGCTGAGGGACACCCCTGGTGTGAGCTGAGGGACACCCCTTCGTATGAACAGATGGACACCCCTCACGTGAGCCGAACTACACCCCTGGTGTAAGCTGAGGGACACCCCTGGTGTGAGCTGAGGGGACACCTGGCGTTAGCTGATGGACACCTCTCGTGTGAGCCGATGGACACCCCTGGTGTGAGCTGAGGGACACCCCTGCTGTGAGCAGAGGGACACCCCTCGTGTGAGTCCAGGTACAACCCTGGTGTGAGCTGATGGGCACCCCTGATGTGAGCTGAGAGGCACCCTTTATGTGAGCTGAGGGACACTGCTTGTGTGAGCCAAGGTACACCCCTGGCGTGAGCCGAGGGACACCCCTTGCTTGAGCTAAGGTACACCCCTGGCATTAGCCGAGGGACACCCCTCGTGTGAGTCCAGGTACAACCCTGTCGTGAGCAGAGGGACACCCCTGTTGTGGGCTGAGGGGCACCCCTCATGTGAGAGAAGGTACACCCCTGGCGTAAGGTGAGTGAGCTGTGGGACACCCCTAGCATGAGCCGGGAACACCTCTGGCCTGAGCTGAGGGACACCCCTGGTGTGAGCTGAGGGACACCCTGGCCTGAGCTGAGGGACACCCCTGGTGTGAGCTGAGGGGCACCCCTGATGGGAGCTGAGGGACACCCCTGGTGTGAGCTGAGGGGCACCCTTGGTGGGAGCTGAGGGACACCCCTGGTGTGAGCTGAGAAGCACCCCTGGTGTGAGCTGAGGGGCACCCCTGGTGGGAGCTGAGGGGCACCCCTGGTGGGAGCTGAGGGGCACCCCTGGTGGGAGCTGAGGGGCACCCCTGGTGGGAGCTGAGGGGCACCCCTGGTGTGAGCTGAGAAGCACCCCTGGTGGGAGCTGAGGGGCACCCCTGATGGGAGCTGAGGGACACCCTTCGTGTGAGCTGAGGGGCACCCCTGGTGGGAGCTGAAGGACACCCCTGGTGTGAGCTGAGTGACACCCCTGGTGTGAGCTGAGGGACACCCCTGGTGGGAGCTGAGGGGCACCCCTGATGGGAGCTGAGGGACACCCCTGGTGGGAGCTGAGGGACACCCCTGATGTGAGCTGAGGGGCACCCCTGGTGTCAGCTGAGGGACACCCCTGGCGTGAGTTGAGGGACACCTTTCGTATGAGCTGAGGGACACCTTTCGTATGAGTTGAGGGAGACCCCTGGTGTAAGCTGAGAAGCACCCCTGACGGGAGCTGAGGGACACCCTTCGTGTGAGCTGAGGGGCACCCCTGGTGTGAGCTGAGGGACAGCCCTGGTGTGAGCTGAGGGACACCCCTGGTGTGAGCTGAGGGGCACCCCTAGTGTGAGCTGAGGGGCACCCCTGATGGGAGCTGAGGGACACCCCTGGTGTGAGCTGAGGGGTACCCCTGGTGGGAGCTGAGGGACACCCCTGGTGTGAGCTGAGAAGCACCCCTGGTGGGAGCTGAGGGGCACCCCCGGTGGGAGCTGAGGGGCACCCCTGATGGGAGCTAAGGGACACCCTTCGTGTGAGCTGAGGGGCACCCCTGGTGTGAGCTGAGGGACACCCTTCGTGTGAGCTGAGGGGCACCCCTGGTGGGAGCTGAGGGACACCCCTGGTGTGAGCTGAGGGACACCCCTGGTGTGAGCTGAGGGGCACCTCTGATGGGAGCTGAGGGACACCCTTCGTGTGAGCTGAGGGGCACCTCTGGTGGTAGCTGAGGGACACCCCTGATGTGAGCTGAGGGGCACCCCTGGTGGGAGCTGAGGGACACCCCTGGTGTGAGCTGAGGGACACCTCTTCATATGAACAGATGGACACCCCTCACGTGAGCCGAGCTACACCCCTGGTGTAAGCTGAGGGACACCCCTGGTGTGAGCTGAGGGGACCCTTGGCGTTAGCTGATGGACACCTCTTGTGTGAGCCGATGGACACCCCTGGTGTGAGCTGAGGGACACCCCTGCTGTGAGCCGAGGGATACCCCTCGTGTGAGTCCAGGTACAACCCTGGTGTGAGCTGATGGGCACCCCTGATGTGAGCTGAGAGGCACCCTTTATGTGAGCTGAGGGACACTGCTCGTGTGAGCCAAGGTACACCCCTGGCGTGAGCCGAGGGACACCCCTTGCTTGAGCTAAGGTACACCCCTGGCATTAGCCGAGGGACACCCCTCGTGTGAGTCCAGGTACAACCCTGTCGTGAGCAGAGGGACACCCCTGTTGTGGGCTGAGGGGCATCCCTCATGTGAGAGAAGGTACACCCCTGGCGTAAGGTGAGTGAGCTGTGGGACACCCCTAGCATGAGCTGGGAACACCTCTGGCCTGAGCTGAGGGACACCCCTGGTGTGAGCTGAGGGACACCCTGGCCTGAGCTGAGGGACACCCCTGGTGTGAGCTGAGGGGCACACTTCATGTAAGCTGAGGGACACCCCTGGTGTGAGCTGAGGGGCACCCTTCATGTGAGCTGAGGGACACCCCTGGTGTTAGCTGAGGGACACCCCTGGTGTTAGCTGAGGGACACCCTTGGTGTGAGCTGAGTGACACCCTTGGCCTGAGCTGAGGGACACCCCTGGTGTGAGCTGAGGTGCACACTTCATGTGAGCTGAGGGATACCCCTGGTGTGAGCTGAGGGGCACCCTTCATGTGAGCTGAGGGACACCCCTGGTGTTAGCTGAGGGACACACTTTGTATGAGCTGAGGGACACCCCTGGTGCTAGCTGAGGGACACGCCTGGTGTGAGATGAGGGACACCCCTGGTGAGAGCTGAGGGACACCCCTGGTGTGAGATGAGGGGCACCCCTAGTGTGAGCTGAGGGACACGCCTGGTGTGAGATGAGGGACTCTCCTCGTGTGAAGCGAGGTACACCTCTGGTGTGAGCTAAGGGACATTTGCTGCTTGAATTGGTTTCTTGCGGCGAAAATTCTGTGAACAAGCATAAGTGGAAGTGTTAGACCTGTCAGCCCTTTGGCGGTTCCCTCCTCATTTTATTATTTTTGTCCCTTTCCCCCTTCTCATATTTTCTGTCTACCTAACTTTTTAGGTGCGAATGTAGAGGTTCTGGGCGCTTTTCTCTCACTACCTGAGGGAAAGGCGCAAGGTGCTCCTCTGAGGAAAACTAGGGAAGGGAGGTGAGATTCTAAAATGGTGGCACCAACTGTCACCTCAGCACCTGGACCATGACTGCCATGGGGGTTTCCGGAACTTTCTGGGCCCTTCTGGCAGGTCAGGCCCAAGGGGATAAATAGAGGTGACAGGTGGGCGGCCATTTTAGAAGAGAGCTGAGTGGCCGGTTAGCCAGGAGTAAGGCACCTGAGTGGGGAGGTGGCTGCACTGGGTAGGGATTGACAGGTCTCAGGGTCTGCACAGTTCTCCCCGCCAGTGACATCACCCCCAACCTCTTGACCAGTCCCTGTGGCCGCCAGTGACTTTGGGGCACGCGTTCCAGGGAGGCCCTGGGGAGAGTGAACCCCTGACCTCTTGATTCACAGAGAGGACCAGTGCTGTAGGCTTACAGCCCTGCTATTGTCCGGAATTCCTGGGTTGGCCTGGAGGTAGCCACTCACTTCGACAAGCGAGAAGAGGTGGATGGGCTTGAGTCCCGAGAACTTAGCTGTCCTCCGCCCCCGTTCCTGTGAGGGGACCGGCATCCGTCAAATCACCACCTTCTTTCTCCCCCCCCCTTTTTCCACGAGACCTGTCCTGAAATACGGACCGCCCCCTTGCCCCCCAGTTTGAGAGAGTACCTGGGGTCTTTCAGTAAGAGTCGCTGCCGCCGTAAGGCCAGGAGTGAGGAATTGGCCCGGGTGTGGAGCGGGTGAGCAGCGCGTCTGGTGGCCTGAGGAGACCCATCTCCAAGAAGTGCGAGAGGGGAAGGCGGTGAGGCCAAGGTCCTCATCACATGTGAGGGGCCTAGCGCCGCCCCGTAGCTGCCGGACGGAAGCTGAGGCCGCGCCCCCGTTAGACGCACTGATCTTGGCGTCGTGGGAGCGCCTCCTGGCAGTAACTAAGAAGAGAGGCTGTCGCTTGTAAGGGGTGAGAGCTACGTCGTGTTCTCTTGTGGGAGGAGGCTGGAGGGTGTGCACAGGCCCCCAGCCCCCCCTCCTTGTTGAGTAGGGATTCCTTCTGCGTAATCCGCCTGCAAGCTTCGTTCCACAGAGTGAGGAGACCGCGCCTCCCAACAGCGGAGGAGCATCCACGAGGAGGACCTCAAGAGTGACAGTAAGCGGGGCCCTTGCCAAGGGGAAGCCAGGGGCCCATAGTAAATATAAGCATCTCGTCCCAGTCAAGTTGAGGAGAGGGGATAACGGGGCGAGCCTTGCCAGCGAGGAAGTCAAGGGAGACTGCCATTTGGGGATAGTTTAGCTTAATACTGGGGGATCCTAGAACCTGCCTGTCTGGAACAAAGTGGGCTGCTAGCAGTTTAGTGAGCCCAGCTGACAGGGGACCCTCATTTGGACCGGCTGGGACAATATGAATTGCCAGTGTCCTTCAGGGCGCAAATCGTGAGGAGGTTGACAATCCCTCCAGAGCCCAAGCGCCGGGGTGGGGTTACCTAGAGGGTCTATAGATCTGCTGAGCTAAAAAGCCCCCAAGGGACAGTTATCCTGAAATGTAATGATATGGTTTATCGTGAGACATGATGAAATATGTTATCCTGAAATGTAATGATATGGTTTATCGTGAGACATGATGAAATATGTTATCCTGAAATGTAATGACATGGTTTATCGTGAGATATGATGAAATATGTTATCCTGAGATGCAATGACATGGTTTACCGTGAGACATGATGGAATGTGTTATCCTGAAAAGTAATGACATGGTCTTTCTTGAAATGTGAGGAAATGTTTCATTCTAAAAGTTTAAATTAAGAGTCCAAGTTCGCAAAGGAAAGATAAAGACCTGGTAAAACTTAAACTTGTCTGGTGTAGTATTCTTTTTGAGTGGTGCTGCGCTGGATTGAAGCTAGGTAGGATGCAAGTATGAGAGGCCAAGTAGAGATGTGAGCCTGTTGACCGTGAGCCAAGCTACCCCTAGGACATAGGTCCAACAATTTGGTGCTCAGCGGTGGGATTACTTATTCAGTGCTTGCATCCGCTTAGTGGCAGTTTAGCGTGCATCACCACCACTGGATTGTTTTGACTGGAGTTTTCTCCAGATTGTTTTCTAATTGGAGGATTTTTTTTTTGAAATTGTCCTGTGTATATTCCCTTTCTTGAGAAAAGTTCTTGTTAACTGTGTTGGGGTCCCATCTGGCAGGATGGAATTCGAATTGGGTAGGCTGGAGGAGTATACAGTGGCCCAATTGAAGGAGTTCTGCCAGGAACGGGGGGTATTCTTTAAGCAAGGGGCAAAGAAGACAGAGCTCCAGGCAAGCTTAAGAGCCTGGGTTATGGCCCACCCTAGCGGGAAACGGGAGGAAGAACCAGGACTAGATCTCCTAGAAGAACCGGAAGTCCTACTTCCCCCTGGGAGCGGTAATATGGACGTTGGGTCCAGGGCCCCATCAAGAGTGGGAAGTAGCGCCTCAGGGGGGAGCCTGTCCTCTGCTGACTTAGTTGATCGAAGGGAAGAGAGACAGCTGAGAATGGATCTGGCCCGGTTAGAAAAGGAGAGGGAGGAGAGGAGGTTCCTCCATGAGCTTCACTTAAAAGAGTTAGAGCTCAAAGCCCTCCAACTTGGAACCCCCAGCAGTCCCAATGGTGGCACATTACCGAGAGAAGTCCCGAGAGAGTCCAGGCCCTACCTGCCCAAAGATGTGGTTGCTAGCTATGGTATAGGGGATGACATTGTAAAATGGCTGGCTGCCTATGAGGTTTCTCTAAGAGCCCATGGGGTCCCCGAAGCCCAGTGGGGGGGTGGCCTGTATAGGTATATGCCTCCGGTGGGGAGGGATGCCTTGTTGGCGCTAGAACAGCCAGATCAGACCAGGTACCCCGTCATGAAGGTAGCCCTAGTAAGGAAATTTGGACTGACCCCTGAAAAATTCAGGCAGAGGTTTCGGGGCAGTCAGAAGTTGTCCACTCAGAATTGGGTGGACTTCTTGGACTATGCCAGGAAGGCCTTAGAGGGCTGGGTGCAGGGTAGTGATGTCAAGGACTATGAGGGACTGTACAATTTAATTTTAAAGGAGCACCTCCTAGAGAAAAGTTTTCCAGAGCTGCGTCAGCACCTAGTAGACAGCAAGCTCACTAATCCCAGGAAGCTTGCAGAGGAGGCGGATATCTGGGCGAGTACCCGGGTATCCTCAAAAGGGACTGGAGGGAATTTCCAAGGGGCTGGACAGGGCGCCCCCCAGAAGAAAGAGGGGGGAGACAAAAAGAGGGAGTTCTCTAAAGGCCCCCAAAAGAGTTCACCAGGGAAGGGAGTAGGATTCCCTCCTAAGGTTGTTCCCCACAAACCCCCTTATCCTGACCGTGGTCAGCAGCCTAGGGTTGTCCGATGTTACGAGTGTGGTGAGGTTGGGCACTATAAGGGGGATGCCAAGTGTCCCAAGAGACCACACCCTCCCATTGGAGGAAAGACCCCTGGGGTGGCGAGTGTAGTGCTCGGGGAGGAGTTGCCCCTAGATAAGGGAGGTGAGTGGGCAGGGCTAACCTTAGTGTCCTTAGGGGATTGTGAGATGGTTCCTAAGACCCAGATGCCCTCGAATACTACTAAGTACAAGCAATGGGTCACCATCAATGCCCAGAGGGTGGAGGCTCTGAGGGACACAGGAGCCAGCATGACTATGGTAAGGAGTCAGCTGGTGTCCCCAGGGCAGGTGGTCCCCAATGTAGTCCACCCGGTTGTGATGGCTGACAACCGAGAGGGTCACTATCCGGTGGCCCAGGTTCCCTTTGAGTGGGGAGGGGTTGCGGGTCCTCTACGAGTTGCGATCAGCCCTGCCATGCCGGTCGATTGCCTGTTGGGAAATGACCTTGAACACTCGGCGTGGAAGGAGGTTGAGTTCAGGGCCCACATGGAAATGTTGGGGACCCCTGAGTGGACGTGTGCCCACACTCGGTCCGTGACCACCCGAAGAGGGGATTCACAGAGGTTGAAGCCTGGGACAAAGGCCCAACCAGCTGCCGGAAAGGGTAGACGGGGACGGGGAAAGCCTGCCCTGGCATCTGACCCTCCAAAGGTGGATGGGGCAACTAAGGTGGTCCCGGAGTCTACGGAGGGGGGATGTAACGTCCCTGGAGGGCTTGCCTACCCCTGCAGACTGGCAGGTGGCGGGAGGACCTACTAGGGAAGAGTTTTGTCGGGCCCAGAAGGAGTGCCCTAACCTTGAGGGTTTACGGCGGCAGGCCGAAGCCCAGGCAGCGGGTAACGATTCGGAGAACTTCCACATATACTGGGAAGATGGACTCCTGTATAGCGAACCCAAGGCTCCGGTGCATGGTTCATCCCGGGCCTTGGTAGTTCCCCAGCGTTACCGAGCCTTCCTATTAGGACTGGCTCACGAAATACCCTTGGCAGGACACTTGGGACAAGACAAGACCTTTGCTCGACTTGTCCCTCATTTTTACTGGCCTCAGATGAGGATTACGTCCGATACTTTTTGTAGGACGTGTGTAACCTGCCAAGCTAGTGGGAAGACAGGGGTGAAGCTGAAAGCTCCACTGGAACCACTGCCTGTCGTTGGTACCCCCTTTGAAAGGGTGGGCATCGACATTGTCGGGCCATTGGATCCACCAACATCGGCCGGTCACAGGTTTATCCTGGTTCTGGTGGATCATGCCACACGGTACCCAGAGGCTATCCCTCTGAGGACCATTACTGCACCTGCGGTGGCACGGGCCCTTATGGGAATTTTTACCCGGATGGGATTCCCCAAGGAAGTGGTGTCGGACAGAGGTACCAACTTCATGTCGGCATACATGCGGGCTATGTGGAAAGAGTGTGGAGTTACCTACCGGTTCTCCACTCCTTATCACCCCCAGACTAATGGTCTGGTGGAAAGGTTTAACAAAACCTTAAAGGGCATGATCCGGAGTCTGCCCGAGAGCCTGCGGAGGAAATGGGACGTCCTCCTACCTTGTTTGCTGTTTTCGTACAGGGAGGTACCACAGAAGGGAGTGGGCTTCAGCCCCTTCGAGTTGTTGTACGGGCACCCTGTGCGTGGACCCCTCAGCCTGGTGAAGGAAGGATGGGAAAAGACTCCCAGAAAACTTCCCCCGGATGTGGTGAGCTACATGCTGGCCTTTCGTAGCCAAATGGCTAGGTTGTGGAAGCAAGCTTCTGAAAACCTAGAAGCCAGCCAAACGGTCATGAAGGAATGGTATGACTGAAACGCTCACCCGGTGGAGCTGGAGCCTGGCCAGAAGGTGTGGGTGATGGAACCTGGAGAGCTTAGCGCCCTCCAGGATCGCTGGTCAGGTCCCTTTGAGGTGGTTGAGAAAAAGGGCAAGGTTACCTACGTGGTAGATCTTAAGACCCCCAGGCAGCCCCATCGGGTGCTCCATGTCAACCGCCTCAAGCCTCACCAAGAGAGACCCGAGGTCACGTTAATGATGGTGACTGATGGGTCAGAGGAAGAGGACAGTGAACCTCTTCCCGATCTGTTTGCGTCCCGAGAGAAGGATGGATCGGTGGAGGGAGTGATCCTTTCACCGTCACTAACTCCTGAACAACGGAAGGACTGTCGCCAGGTACTGGAGCAGTTTGCTTCCTTGTTCTCCCTTATTCCGGGAAGGACTCATCTGTGTACCCATGATGTGGACACAGGGGACAGCCCACCTGTGAAGTCCAAGTCCTACCGACTGTCGGATAAGGTGAAGGCTAGCATCCATGAGGAAGTTACCAAGATGCTAGAGCTAGGAGTAATTGAGCCTTCAGGAAGTCCCTGGTCCAGTCCGGTGGTACTGGTACCCAAAGCTGCCCCACCGGGCACTACCCCAGAACTCCGGTTCTGTGTGGATTACAGGGGACTGAATTCAGTGACGAAGACAGATGCTCATCCTATCCCGAGAGCGGATGAGCTCATTGACCGGTTGGGAGCTGCTCAATATCTCAGTACCTTTGACCTCACATCTGGGTACTGGCAGATTTCCCTGACGGATGGAGCCAAGGAAAGGTCAGCCTTCTCCACACCCGAGGGTCACTACCAGTTCTGTGTGATGCCCTTCGGGCTCAAGAACGCCCCTGCTACGTTCCAGCGATTGGTGAACCAGGTCCTCTCTGGAATGGAAGCCTTTTCAGTTGCGTACCTGGATGACATCGCTGTCTTCAGCCGCAGCTGGGAGGACCATCTGAGTCACCTTCAGGCCGTTCTTCAGGCTTTGCAGCAGGCAGGTCTGACGATCAAGGCCAGTAAGTGCCAGATCGGGCAGGGGTCGGTAGTGTACCTCGGTCACTTGGTGGGTCGGGGCAAGGTGCAACCCCTCCAGGCCAAGATCGAAACCATCATGGCCTGGGAACCCCCCAAGACACAGACAGAGGTTCGGGCCTTCTTGGGCCTCACTGGTTACTACCGACGCTTTGTCAAGGGATACGGAACCATCGTGGCCCCCTTGACTGAGCTCACTTCCAAAAAGCACCCTCGACGGGTGATCTGGACCGAGGGATGTCAACGAGCTTTTGACACCTTGAAAAAGGCCATGTGTGCGGCACCTGTTCTCAGGGCCCCTGACTTCGCTAAGGAGTTCATCGTCCAGACAGATGCGTCGGAGCACGGTATTGGGGCAGTGCTGTCGCAACTCAATGATGAGGGTCTAGACCAACCGGTGATTTTCCTATCTAGGAGACTACTCCCCCGGGAACAGAGGTGGAGTGCAATTGAGAGGGAAGCTTTTGCGGTGGTGTGGGCTCTGAAGAAGCTGCGGCCATACTTGTTTGGCTCGCACTTCCTGGTTCAGACCGACCACCGGCCCCTCAGGTGGCTGATGCAAATGAGGGGCGAAAATCCCAAGCTGTTGAGGTGGTCCATTTCCCTACAGGGGATGGACTTTAGGGTGGAACATCGCCCAGGAGTGGACCACGCCAATGCTGACGGTCTCTCCAGGTATTTCCGCCTTAGTGAAGAGGACTCCCAAGGGGTTGGGTAGCTCTCCCCACTTTCAGCTGGGGGGGACGCGTGTTAGACCTGTCAGCCCTTTGGCGGTTCCCTCCTCATTTTATTATTTTTGTCCCTTTCCCCCTTCTCATATTTTCTGTCTACCTAACTTTTTAGGTGCGAATGTAGAGGTTCTGGGCGCTTTTCTCTCACTACCTGAGGGAAAGGCGCAAGGTGCTCCTCTGAGGAAAACTAGGGAAGGGAGGTGAGATTCTAAAATGGTGGCACCAACTGTCACCTCAGCACCTGGACCATGACTGCCATGGGGGTTTCCGGAACTTTCTGGGCCCTTCTGGCAGGTCAGGCCCAAGGTGATAAATAGAGGTGACAGGTGGGCGGCCATTTTAGAAGAGAGCTGAGTGGCTGGTTAGCCAGGAGTAAGGCACCTGAGTGGGGAGGTGGCTGCACTGGGTAGGGATTGACAGGTCTCAGGGTCTGCACAGTTCTCCCCGCCAGTGACATCACCCCCAACCTCTTGACCAGTCCCTGTGGCCGCCAGTGACTTTGGGGCACGCGTTCCAGGGAGGCCCTGGGGAGAGTGAACCCCTGACCTCTTGATTCACAGAGAGGACCATTGCTGTAGGCTTACAGCCCTGCTATTGTCCGGAATTCCTGGGTTGGCCTGGAGGTAGCCACTCACTTCGACAAGCGAGAAGAGGTGGATGGGCTTGAGTCCCGAGAACTTAGCTGTCCTCCGCCCCCGTTCCTGTGAGGGGACCGGCATCCGTCAAATCACCACCTTCTTTCTCCCCCCCCCCCTTTTTCCACGAGACCTGTCCTGAAATACGGACCGCCCCCTTGCCCCCCAGTTTGAGAGAGTACCTGGGGTCTTTCAGTAAGAGTCGCTGCCGCCGTAAGGCCAGGAGTGAGGAATTGGCCCGGGTGTGGAGCGGGTGAGCAGCGCGTCTGGTGGCCTGAGGAGACCCATCTCCAGGAAGTGCGAGAGGGGAAGGCGGTGAGGCCGAGGTCCTCATCACGTGTGAGGGGCCTAGCACCGCCCCGTAGCTGCCGGACGGAAGCTGAGGCCGCGCCCCCGTTAGACGCACTGATCTTGGCGTCGTGGGAGCGCCTCCTGGCAGTAACTAAGAAGAGAGGCTGTCGCTTGTAAGGGGTGAGAGCTACGTCGTGTTCTCTTGTGGGAGGAGGCTGGAGGGTGTGCACAGGCCCCCAGCCCCCCCTCCTTGTTGAGTAGGGATTCCTTCTGCGTAATCCGCCTGCAAGCTTCGTTCCACAGAGTGAGGGGACCGCGCCTCCCAACAGCGGAGGAGCATCCACGAGGAGGACCTCAAGAGTGACAGTAAGCGGGGCCCTTGCCAAGGGGAAGCCAGGGGCCCATAGTAAATATAAGCATCTCGTCCCAGTCAAGTTGAGGAGAGGGGATAACGGGGCGAGCCTTGCCAGCGAGGAAGTCAAGGGAGACTGCCATTTGGGGATAGTTTAGCTTAATACTGGGGGATCCTAGAACCTGCCTGTTTGGAACAAAGTGGGCTGCTAGCAGTTTAGTGAGCCCAGCTGACAGGGGAGCCTCATTTGGACCGGCTGGGACAATATGAATTGCCAGTGTCCTTCAGGGCGCAAATCGTGAGGAGGTTGACAATCCCTCCAGAGCCCAAGCGCCGGGGTGGGGTTACCTAGAGGGTCTATAGATCTGCTGAGCTAAAAAGCCCCCAAGGGACAGTTATCCTGAAATGTAATGATATGGTTTATCGTGAGACATGATGAAATATGTTATCCTGAAATGTAATGATATGGTTTATCGTGAGACATGATGAAATATGTTATCCTGAAATGTAATGACATGGTTTATCGTGAGATATGATGAAATATGTTATCCTGAGATGCAATGACATGGTTTACCGTGAGACATGATGGAATGTGTTATCCTGAAAAGTAATGACATGGTCTTTCTTGAAATGTGAGGAAATGTTTCATTCTAAAAGTTTAAATTAAGAGTCCAAGTTCGCAAAGGAAAGATAAAGACCTGGTAAAACTTAAACTTGTCTGGTGTAGTATTCTTTTTGAGTGGTGCTGCGCTGGATTGAAGCTAGGTAGGATGCAAGTATGAGAGGCCAAGTAGAGATGTGAGCCTGTTGACCGTGAGCCAAGCTACCCCTAGGACATAGGTCCAACAGGAAGGAAAACAAACAAGCATTGGCATAGCCAATAGGTCTCGCTTTTGGGACCTTATAAGTATTTAGTTATGCAACTGTTGCAAGGCTAAACACTTATAAGGTTCCAAAAGCGAGACCTATTGGCTATGCCAATGCTTGGTTTTTTTTTCTTGGTCAAGCTGGCAACTCCTTCCTGCCTGTTGTAATGCTTGTTTGTTATTGATTTTTTTTGTTATGGGGTGGGTGGGGGGGGGGGGGGGGGGACAATGGGATGATGGAAGTTGGGAAATAGTACCTACATTACCACACAAGCAGCTGACAGGTATTGTGGGCCTCAATTACACAGAAGGGTGTTTAATGGCCCCCGCGCCGCCCCATGTAAAATGAAGAGTGGAAGGAGTGGTTGAGTGAACTGGCGGGCCACGTCTTATGGATTGAGCACGTTGGGCAGCAGTGTGATTAATAGTCTCATTTAGTAACAAGAAAGCTCCTGCGATGGATGTTTACATGGTTGATCCTGCAGTGCAGCCTCGGAGCAGGTTAGATTTCCCAGGGGATCTGCGGCATCTCTGCAACCAAACACGAATCCTGCAAGAAGAAAGATTTATTTGAATCCCTGGTCTGCAAAGCAGCCACTCCCATAAAGCAACGGGGAGCTGAGTGAAATCTGCTGAACCCCATTTTGAATCCCTGTTAAAGGCGTTTGATTGTTTAAGTCCTCAGGCTCTGCTGGCGGAAGACCAGCAACACCAGCATCGGGGCCCTTCACGAGGGCACAATCTGCACTGTCGCCTGCAACAGCTCACTGCAGCAGCAATGACATTAGCGCCGAAACACTAGCACGAAGCCAGATTTCGCACCAGTGGTTTGATGGTAATGAAGGAGCAAAATTGCCTCACAGAAAGCAATATATTTCATTTGCCTCCGGTGACCCATTTAAATATGTCAGAGTGGGGGAAGCTTCATTTACAATGTTTGCTAAAAACGTTCAAGTCAGAAATCTGGCGCGCACCCCGACCATCACAAATTAACGTATACATTCTCGTCTCAAATTTGGGAGGATTTGGCTCTGTGCAGGTTCATTGCCTTAATGTGAGCGCTAGATGTTTGACCCCCTTCAGACAAGCTGCGGCTGGCGTGCTCCATTTCACAGCATTAGCTCGACCAGAGCGAGATTGGCTTCATGGCCCCAGGGCCACATTGTACCTACCAGGCCGCATCGGGGGCACGTGGCTAATAGTGCCTTACGTTGTATTCTCGAATGTTGTTGAAGTGGCGATGAACGCATTTTTATCTCTATAGTACTTTTTCGTGTGCATTGCTGGTGTATTTTTTTTTCCTGCCATCTTTAAAGAGTCTGCGACCCAACCAACAGAACACATAGGGTGCAACATGGCTCAGTGAGCTAAGCCCTGTGACCAGAGATAGACTTCTGATGGGGGCAGGAAATAGTATCGTAAAAATATGTAGGAGGAATGCGGCGACATGATGCAGTGAAATCTTTCCATAAAAAAGCAACATCTTTTCTTTTATAAAAGACTATTTATGTATTGTGCATATCACAGAGTTGTCTTTTAGAATTAAATATTCGGAATTGTATGCATCTATATTGACAGTACGTATTATATTAACATAAGATGAATTACATTCTTCATCAGCTAGCCAGAATTCAACACTGTGACATACATGCTATGAGCACGTGTGCTACATGTGCAGTAACCCACTGAGCTGCCTTCCTATAATGTTATGGAAGATGGTTTCCTACAATTAAAGCAATGAAAAGAAACACAATCCAATACAGGAATTCATTTCAGAGTTCATAGGCTTTGGTTTAATGCTTACCATCCCATATTAACAACACCATCTAAATCTACTGCTAATTTCCCAGATAAAAACAGCTTATCAACGTGCAGGGAGGCTTAGAGAAAGTGTGGGGGCGCTGTGAGCAGAGCAGAGATACAGAAAGAACCACTCGGGTTAGGTTTTCCTCTTCTGTTTGCAGTGATCGGCCCAGTTCAAGGTGTGACAACACACCGAGAAACAGGATGAGAATGGAGAGCGCCAGAAGCTCAAAAACATGGAAGAACATAATATTTCTGTGGCCGAGTGTCTTGAGAAACTAGCGCACCATTGAAGATCAAAGAATCGGAGTAAACAATCGGGGCGCAGAGACAACTTGAGCATAAAAACACGGACATGGACACACAAAAGTCAGGCCTTTTGACGAACGGTGTTCCCTCTAGTCTTCGGGGTGGTCGCCCTGTTGATTATTGATACAGGCAGCCTCCCCCAAAGCAATCCGCCCAACAGCCAGACACAGGGCTGATGCATAGGAGATCAGAGCGCCAATCCTGCTTCCCATCTGTCTTATGCATTATGCATGAAGGGGGTTACCCTAGGAGACGGCCTTCTGCCTTTAGAAGGGCTCCGGGTTGAAGCACCAGAGGAAGGAATCTCTTCCAGTCGAGAGATGTTTGATGGCTGCTTTGTTTTAGGCAGCGTTCATGTTCGGCAGCGCTGGGATCGGTCGCCTCCCTGCCAGGCTCTCTCCTCTCGTCTGCCGGGGCGTGATTGAACCTGTCAGCTGTTAACCTAGATACAGGAATTTGGATATAAAAAAGCCAAAAAATCGTAAATAAGTAAAAGGCCAACACTCTACCTCCGATTGCCCATCTTTGGAGCCTTCTTCGGACATTCTTGTCGTTTTCGCCCTAATTTGACATGGTTTTATTACCTAACGCGTTTGCTTGAATAACAAGACGAGGAGGGAGAGGAGGGGGGCCACGCCCCCAACCACGACCGGTGCTTACATTTGTCGGCAGGGTCTGACACGTCCCTGGGGGTGGGGGGGGGTGGGGGGGTAAAAAACAGATGGCACACTGCACGCAATTAAGTGCGAGCGAAGCGGAGTAAAACTGTAGTTAGGCGTCGCTGCTTCGGGACTACACGGAAGTTACCATAGGATCAACAGCCAACAGAAATCAAGAAAACGACAGCAATGCCAGACTTAAACCAATCGCAAGGGGCATGAGAAATTACATTGAGTTGAAGCCAATATACAGATTACATTAAGTCTCGCTGAGACAGAGCATGCAGCGCATGCGCTGCCAAGGCGAAACCTAAAAATCTAGCAACCTGAATAGGCGCGCAGATTTTTTTTGCGTAAACAAATCCCCGGGCCCAGTCCTTTCATTAGCAAAAGCTTTTTGGGTGGCGTGTTCTTTCGAGGCTCCCCTGCACTAATAGTGCACTAGTCACGCAGGCTCACGCACGCACAGTCATACACGCTCCTTACGCACAGTCAGATGCACAGTCATTCACGCTTACACACACACATGCCATTTATGGAGGAATTTTAGCACGGTTTATAAAGTGCTATGTGTAGGCTTCAGAGCGCTTGACTGAGGGTGAAGTGTATAGCGGAGTGGTAAGGCGGGGAGTTGAAAACAAAATGAAACTTCTCTTAATTTTTTTAATTTCTTTGCGGCTGAACCAAAGAAACAATATAATGTTAAATACATAAACAGTAACACACGTGTATTATGAGGCAACACACATTTTTCAGCTTACTGGTAACATTTCAAAGCACATGGCTATTGTCTACAGCACTATCAGCGTCGGGACACCTCCGTTGGAGGTAGCCGTGCGCTTTATAAGATACTTATCATTTATTATTATTATTATTTCATGGTTACTAACATTTTACTGTAACTTCCTTATGACATAATGGAAGTTATAAGGCACAGGTGTTTTTTTATGTATTATATGTGTGAAAACGTGTAATCAGGACACTTTAGAACTAAAGGAGTTTAACTGCTGCAAAAGTGAAAATATCTTAGGATTTGTACATTTCCCCACACATCATAGAATAGAGAACATGTAAGTATTAGTTATATTTTTAGGGAAACAAAAATATTCAAATTTTGAACAGCAGAATAATACTTTTATCTTAGTGGTTTGACATCTCTGTAAAATGTAAATGTAAATGTAGTGCATTTATATAGTGCTCCGCACACCCCCAAAAGGGTCTCTCAGGCGCTGTGCACATATCACTGCGGAACCCTTCCTTACCTTTCCCTGTGAAGTGCCCACTCCTGGGCACCCCCAAGGTGAAGCCAGGCATCCTAGCGCTGTTGGGGCTGTTGTAGGGATTAAGCAAGCTATTGCCCAGAGTTGCACCCATGATTAGAATAGGCACCAAGGTAAGAATTATCGGGTCCGGGGAAATTGAGCCCAAGTCCTGCCGAGGTAGGAATTGAACCCTGGTCCGGGCCAGACGTCTGCATCAGGGTCTGCCGCTCTAACCATTGAACCACACTTCTTCACTGTAGCAATTATAATCACCCACTGAGCTATCTGCTTGGCATCGCTCTTCGTTCTGGTTGCTTGGCCTGGCTGCTGGTTTTCCATGTTTGTATTACGGCACTCGACAATGTCACACGTTCTTCATGCCCTCGTGAGGGTGACTGCTTGATATAGTTCAGTAAAGCTGGAGTGAGTGGGGAGCGCTCTGACATCCACTTGACGTCATCAACCGCACGACACCACGACTATGATGTCAGGCAGTGCAAAAAGAAGAAATATTGGATAGTGCTTTATTGATGCCTCTTTCGGTGTGTGCGCTTGTGTAAACGTGAGCATACATGCATTTGTGTACATTTCTGTGCGTTTATCTGTGTGTGTGTGGGAGGGCAGGCTTGATAAACAGGCGAGGAGGCTGAATGTATTTGCCAAAAGAAGGAGTTTTATTTTGATTCTTGGACAAGACAGTTCGGGATGGTATTGCCTCTTGTGGTTCTCCTCCTGCGAGTGCTGCAGCCGAGCCTGATGGATCTGTAGAGCGTGATGTGCCAGGTGTTCCTTCGTCAGTGTCGCGGCGGTCTTCACGGAGGCTCATAGGAGGGAAAAGAGGGAGCCGTCAGTTAGGTAGTTATTGGTATTTTGTTTGTTAGTAGTACCGTCACCACACCACGGAGTGTTTGTTTGTTCGGGGTCTATCAGTGGAAGGGTCGTGAAGGGAAATGGGATATTTATCAAAAGTACGTTCACTATCAGGAGTCGTCTCACTATTTCTCTGTTCCTGTTTCTAATGGGCAAGGCGCAATGACTAGGTGCACGGGGTGAGGAGTCAGCAATCCACGGGGTCGTTAACTAGGTATAGAGCGTAACAAGGCCAACACAGGGCCACTCAGGTACAGGATATCAGACTCCGTACGTTCCCTCCCGCCTCAGACTTAGCCCCTCAATCCATTAACCCTTAAACCCTTGTGACGCTTTCACTCACCGGCCCCGCCGCAACTCTCCCTGAGTTGCGGCCGCTCCCCAGCATCCTCCGGAGGGCACCACCAATCTTCGCACCACCGGTCCTCCGGCTCCGCGTCATCTCCGTCTTCCTCCCGGGTGTCCTCGTTCGCGTCCGCTCTTCCTGCCTTCTTTGCTTCGAAGTCGTTCTCTTCGTTCTGCTCGTCCCGAGTTCCGTCTACACTCCCGCCTCTGGTCCGTGACGACGGCGTCTCTTCCTCTTCAGCTTTCATTGGGTGTTGATTTACCCTTCCGGGGTTAACCCCGCCCTCTTCTGGGTCCTTACCTCCCATCTGTGGATAAACATGAGAGGAGTATGGGTATCGTAGTCCGGTATTATCTGCGCCTCTTTTATGACTGGAATTGTGTCGCAAGTTCTGCCCAGTGTACTTCCATGGCGTCATAGTCGTGATATCGTCCCGCAATCCCTCACAGTGTGTAAAGCTGGGGGTGTAGCCTGTGTTCCAAGCAGGCGCAGGGATGGAAAGTGTATTTTCTTTCCTTTTGTCACGGGTGACCCCCGAACACACAAACACACCCTAGGTGTGCACATAGCCGCCTCTTGTGCTCAGTTTATTCCCCTGAGGGGCCCCGGCCACACAGGGGAGGTCCTCAAAGCTGGTGCTCAGAGCAGGGGGCACCCCCTGACCCTGGCAGAGTGCGACAGCACCAGGACCGGCTTCACTTCACCCCACCCCCTCCTGTACCCCAGATTCTCGGACTTGTCCCCTCTCTCGACGGAGCTGCTCGTCCGCTCCTGTGAAGGCAGCGCCTATGGAATTAAATAAAAGAAATAGATACACAGTTATCTATAGAGACAGGGATATGTATCCCTCCGCAGGCTTCAGGTGGCATCATACCATAAAGTTGAAGGCCCCATGGATTATAAATGCCTCCAGGGCCCCGAGATGGCAATATGCGGCATTGCTACATGTTATACAATATGCATTTTTATGGTTCTTGCCTAGAATGAGGTGCATTTCTTAAGAAAATGTATTTCTAAGAAGGAGATGTTTATTGAAAATACACAGTAGAAACTTCGACTACACTGTGCGGTTTTCTTTCTCAAAAGAAGCACACACTAATCGTGTAGTGATTAATGAACGACTATAGAATACAGACCCTACGTGTGGCAAAAAAAAAGAACAAGGAACTAAGGAAATGATGAGTGGAATAAAAAAAAAAAAATGGACTACACTGTGTCGTCTTTCGTAAACAAGCATTGGCTGCGCATGCCTCGCGCTCAAAGTTAAACAAGTAGGGGGTGGGGGGAGTGCGGCCGAGAGCAGGCAGCGTTCACCTTCGGGAGCGAGCGCGATAATTGCTACCAGATGGCGGCGCTCGCTCCCGCAAGGTAATCACCAAACGTGCACGCTTTGCCATTCAAAGCAATGCAACGTGTGCACGTTTTGCCATAAAAAAAGGGAATCGACGGCTAAAGGTCTCTTTCCTATGAAGCGCATGCGTGCTGCATAGGCGAGACCTGAAAAATCTATCCAAAATGATTGGGTTGACCACCCACGTTAAGAATCCGTCACTCGCATTGGTAAGATGTTGCTCACATTTGTGACTAGTTGTTTCCCTACATCTCACTGTATGACTTCTTCCCCAACATCATTACGTGATGTGGCGTAATATTTGTAATTACGCTTAAATTACCTAACATGAAATTACCGAAATAACGTCAGTAATGCCAGTAATTAAAATTACTTCCAAGCCATGTATTAATACATTTGAACAATGGGAATCCCTGAAAGAAAAGCAGTAGAATAATTATGTTTTCAATAAAACTAGGCCATACCTATCTCATACAACATTCAATAATTACAGAGCACTGGAAGATTGTCAAACAAAGATTTCCTGAGGTGAGGAGACAACTATCTATGAAGAATTCCAGAAAATGTGGCAATCAGGGGTGAACACAGCTTCTCATAATAACTAGAATCCACCACTAGCCATGGTCCCAAAATCTGATGGATGAAAACTCTTATGTATTAATTTCAGACAGGTTAATACCATTTCCAAATTCAATACTTACTTTCGCCCTCGGGTGGATGAAATGATAGAACAGCCAGTACATTGCTACTTTAAACCTAATTAAGGGGTATTTGCAAATCCCACTAAATATCCAAGATAAGGAAAAGACTGCATTTTCCACCCCTGATGGTTTGTTCCAGTTTACTGCTGTACCATTCAGTCTAGATGGGGTGAAAGCCTCTTTGCAAACACTGATGAATACCATATTGAAACCTATCAGGGCTACGCCACTGCCTACATTATCATCTTTAGTCCCTCCTGGACACACCGCCTAAAGCATCTTGAGGCTGCCTGTTCCACTCTTTGTCAGGCTGGATTCGACATCAATCCAAGGAAAATAAGTAAGTAGCACAAGTTAAATATCAAGGAAGTCTTCTGGTTGAATGTCTTATCAACAACAAGTAGAAACAAGCATTGAAAATGCAATAGGTCTCGCCTTTGATTAAGTTAAAGCCATTTGCTTTGCTAATGGTATTTTATAGCAAAGCAAATGGCTTTAAGTTAATAAAAGGCGAGACCTATTGCATTTTTAATGCTTGTTTTTCCTTGCTTGCACTAAGGCACTGTTTGCAGTTTGGCTCGGCAACCTCGCTCTCTAGTATCAGAGACCCCATATTTGGAAAAGACATGTTTTTGCTGTTTCCTATATTTTCTTCAGGATGAGAGTGAGTTTCGCCTCCTTGCTGTTTCTAGGAAACCTTTCCTTTCCTACGCACAAAACGTGTTTCCCAAATGAAGGCGTGGCAGTGTAGAATACAGGGCCTAGGTCCCCACTTCTCCCTGACCAAGCTGTTGGCAGATTCGGATCTATCAGGGACTGTGGTCTGAACTATGTAGGAGGGCCAGTCTTTAGTTCTGGCCTTTGGTCACTCGTCCTGAACTTGGCTAGCATATGTCCAAGAACTGTATTTAATGGGACATCTAATGAGTCATGTCACAATAGCTTTAACAAGCCAAAAGAGGCATCAGGGAAACAGAGACGGTCCAGAACCCTTATGGTTGGTGACCTCTGATGATGCAAGACTGGCTAAAAGGACAGTAGATTTGTTTTTATATCAATGGATGGCCTCTATAAGAACATTTTGATATTTTGCAGCTTTCTAATCCGTGCATTTCATACGAAGTAGCCCAGCTTGTTCCAAGACCCTCTGTCCCTAGCAGGAGGGCTGTACACCTCTGCCCCCAGCTGTGACCGCTAGAAGACTACTTAATTTCCTAGCAGGGTCACGCAGTAAGCCGTACACTGCCCTTGGTATGTCTCATAGAAAGCTAAATAATTGTATTTTTGGGTTTTCTGGGCAATTTCTATTCATTTATTTGGGTTTCTTAATGTTATTCTGGCTGACAGCTCCTACGGTGGGAGGTCATTTGTTGGCTCAGTGGGCCCCAAGCGGTGCTGTTGTGAATGGTTGGTTGTTGGTATTGGGGATTCTAATTAATCCTTATTAGGTTATAAGTGAATTTTCACATTCAGGCAGTGAGAGAGTATAGACCCTCTTTTCAACCAGAATCTTTTTTTGTTGTTGTAATCTACCTTTTGGTGGTGGAAGGAGCAGCCTACACATTTCAGGAGCATCATATATTAGGTTTACTATGCTTGCAAACTCTAGCCAGATTCTAAAACATTTGATACTTTAATGATGGAATCTGAGATGAGGTTGTGGTCACTGGTTCACCAGACAAACGACCTATAGCAGCAAGAAAGCGCATAACATCGACTGCTGTACTGAAAGCTATGCATTTAGGCGCACAAATTGAAGAGGTGCTTTATTAAAGTGGCGCTTTAACAGTGTTAGTCACTAGACGGGTCTCGCATCCCCCACCGTATCCGAGCAGCACTGTGTGGTAATTCCCGAGGGGACTAGCTGCCTGCGCAGGGCACTGGCCTTGGACTCGCTGTGGCATACATTGTGTGCAGTTTGGCTGAGGCGATGAACTTACAACAGAAATGCTGACCCCCACCGGGAGTGAAGTGCACTCCCTCATATTCATTTGTGGGAATGATGAACGATGACACTCGGGCTGTGTGCGGACACCAGGCTAACACAGAGTGCCTGTGTGATCCCGTGCACCGAGGGTCAGCCAAATGCCACCGGTTCTCAGGCAGGGCAGTGAGGGCACAGGCAGTAGCCACAACCATAATATTTCGGCTCGTGGACGAGTGACCAAAGTTGGCAACCTTTCATTGAACGCTTGCTTTCAGAACCTGACATACCCCAGGCTACATTGGCGATGCTGAAAATCAACGTACAGCACGCAAAAACAATTCCCTTTTTTTTGTTTACTTTATTGGGCCCCACTCCTTCCCCGACCTTAGCGAGTGCTGCAACGGTTGCCTTCTCCCTTGCCGTAGCGGCACCTCCTAGTTCAAAATAGGCCCCCAACATTCGTTTTTGGCGTGGAGAGGTTAAGTGGTTTGTAACTGTGCCCAAACGGCGAGGTGCAGTTTTGCCCGCAACTCAAAAAAAAAATTCCAACACCTAACAGAGAAAGTACCATTGCCTATACTTATACTTCAGAAACGACAACCATTAAAACACCAGGACTTGAACTCGTAACCTTTAGAGTGAGAGTCAGAGACCTTAACCACTAGGCCACAATGACTCATCACGCCAGAGCCACAAACAAACAAACATGCCCTTCTTATCAGTTACGGACAATTCTACTTGTTTTGTTTCTTTCATAGGTCCTCTACCTTTTTGGGATCCCGAATTCTGAACAAAATTCAGTTTAACAAATGATAATGTCCGAGTTTTACTTACTTTGTTGTGCTTTAAAGTTTTAGCATAGAGTTTACTTTTCGCTGCAGGTACGACGCTGTCATGCAATAAATTGTTGTAAGGGGGTGTGCAAAACCTGACAGCCTGACTCAAATGAAATACGTGAAGATGTGATTTCTGTCTAACATCAGCTGCAATAATCGCGGGGTCAGAGAGCCATCTCTAAAGGTCTTTCTCCCGCGCTCGACCAATGACAAAGGAGGGATTTCAAAATGAACCCGAGATGGAAGGGAAGGGTTAAAATTAAAGCAAAGTTGCTTCTTCCTTCTAATGCGTCGTGCTAAGATACCAAGGATTCTAAAATGCTGGGGGGGCGTGGCTTGCGCCCAGCGGAGATGACGGTGTCGACATGAGGCTCCGCGTCGGGCTCTAGCGCCAGCCTTCAGCAAGTGATTTCGGACGGCGAGAACAAGGACGACGGCATCGCGGATGATGCCTAGATCATAGCGGCGCCGTTTTTTGCTTAGACGGCACTGTTTTACACTCAATTGGGGGCATTTAACGCATTGGGGCATTCACGTTTTATCGCGGCCGCCATTTTGAATCCGATTTTACCGGCGCTGACAGGAATAGATACATGAAGGTATTCTTTTGTTTTTTACCTATTCCTGAAAAAATGTGGCTGGCTTTCCATCATAATTCTTGCTACACACCCTTGAGACTTTATAATTCTGTCAAGATAGCCAACTAAGGAGGCTGATAAGTTTAATTTGATAATGGATTTTCCTCATTGTATGAAGAGTAAGAGCAGCCATTTTGTGCTTCACAATGACTGATGTGTTTACGCTGCATTTATAAACTCTCCTTGTGTGTGCTCCTGGCGATGAACGGATATCTATGGATGCATCCTCTGCTCAATGTTTAATTTGAAGGCTACTATAGATTTCCTTATTGATAGATAGCAGGTCCCTTTCTTGAATGGTTCTATGTATCACAAGCTGAGCTTTTTGGGGGCACCTGCATCTCCCTTTTGAGGCTTCAACACACAGAGGCTACGACTCTTCCATTCTTAAAAGCCCAGGTAGCACATGGGGAGATCGAAACAACTACAAAGTAAAGTAGTGAAATCCACTCATCCATATATTAAGAATTCCAGACTTTTCACCGAATTAGCTAAACTTGAAGATTAAGCTCTCTTCAGGATCGGTTGTAGAGGCCAACACCATGGATGCCACATTAACTACACCCGGTAAATCTGTCACCAAGCGCCTAAAAAAAGACCCCCCTACTCCGCCAAAGTCAAGCTCACCTGTATCTCTGGAGCTGTTATTGGAAGAGATACGCGCTCTACGCCCTTTTATGGAGGACACTAATGCGAAATTACAGGTCCTAACAGATAACTGGTCCCAAATGGATGCAAGGATAAATACTGTGGAAAATAAGGTGGCATCTCTGGAAGCAACCTCATCCAACGTTGTCTCTATGGAATCCCAGTTGACGTCCCTCAAAAAACAGGTCGAGGAGTTGGAAAAACCCAGTAGGAGGAATAACCTTCGTATTTATGGCCTGAGAGAGGGCGTGGAGGGGAACGACCCGATAACATTCTTCCAGTCTTTCATACCCAAAATTCTTCATCTACCTTCGGAGACCCATCTCAATATTCAAAGAGCACATAGACTGGGTCGACCTTCTTCTACGTCCTCATACACAGTAAAACCAAGAGGCGTAATTCTTTATTTCTTGGAATATACTGATCTGTTAAGTGCTTTCGGCGGCCAGGGTCATCCAACATATTTCATGGGAGGATTCAAATCTATTTTTTGCTCAAGACTATGCTTGTGATACAGCTAGACGCCGCAAAGCCTTCTTAGACCTCCGACCTGACTTGAAATCCATGGGTGCTAGATATGGCCTTTACCACCCTTGCCTCTTTAAGGTCACCTTCAACAATCAAACGAAAACTTTTGAGGATCCGGAACTCCTGCGGCGGTTCATCCACTCGAACAAAACCGAAGCTATGATGACTTCCAGTTCAACTACATTGTAAAGAGTTCCTTAGCATTGCAGATGTTTATTGTTCCTAGAGCTTACTTGCGATGCTACGTATTAGCTTTTTCAGAATGTTAGCAATAATAATTCTATCAATGTTAGTTTTCATATATTTGTGGTTTTCATTGGTTTTATCATTTGCATTGTTTTGTTTAAATTGCATTAGATACATTACTTCTTGCTTCCATAATAGTAATGCTGTATTCCTTCTTGTGTTTCTCCCAGTTTCAGTCCTATGCTGTATGTTTGATCTCGCGTCTTAAAGCAAACAGCCTACTTTGAGGCTGCGTTGTCCCCACATGCGACCTTCCCCCGATGTCTGTCTCTCCCTGGTGGATCCTTCCCTCCCCCCACCTGATCCTGATCGTATGTAAGTATGTTTTTCTTTTTTTTTTTTATATCCTTCTCTTTTTTCTTTTTCATTTTTTCTTTGGCTTGTACTCTAAAACACACTCTTGGTGTCTTAAATATTTTCTTATGGCTTTTTCCTATATCTTTGTATTCTTCTTCCCTTGGCATTTTAAAATCTACCAAGTTTATAGCAGTATCATTTATTACATGCTTGATTTTATTGATTGTTCTTATGAAGTACACACCATACGATTTTATGAGTTTGAGCTCCTTGTTATCCCAATTTCTGATACCAATATGTTTGAAAATGATTCATGTCTTTGACTTGTATTAGTTGGAATGTCAAGGGTCTTCATTCCCCGATTAAGAGACAGAGAGTTCTGGCTCAGCTTGCTAAAATGGATGCTGATTTGGCCTTCTTGCAGGAGACACATTTGTCTGACACTGAATCGCAAAAACTGAAAAGAGGCTGGGTTGGTGACGTGTTTTTTTCTCCAGGAGATGGTAAACGGAATGGAGTAGCTATTTTAATTAAGAAATCTTTCTATTTCCCTGGTCTCCCAACTATCTGATTCAATTGGTAGATGGGTGAATGTTAAGCTACTGCTTAGCGGAACCCTGGTCTCTCTCCTTAATGTTTATGCCCCTACATGCGGAGAATCATCGTTCTGGCCCAATTTTTCGCAAACTATATCCCAATGCTTAGAGGATAACTTTATTTTATCAGGGGACTGTAACCAGGTTCTAGACACCTTCTTAGATAAAAATTCCACATGTGTCCCCTCACCCAATAAAATGTATAAATCCTTCGTCCATTCAATAGCCCAGCACAAATTACATGATGCTTGGCGACTATGTAATCCCACAATCAGAGAATACTCATTTTACTCTCCTACCCACAATCAAGAATTGTCTACATTTTTCTCTCTCATAATCTTACTCAATCATTAACCCATGCTGAGATAGGCCCTATTCTCATATCTGATCATGCTCCAGTATTTATCAAATTGGATATTCTCCCTAAATCTGTTGGTATTCGACGATGGCGTTTTAACAATCGATTACTCTTAGATACCACTTTTACCGAGGCCTTCCAAAATTTTTCCACTGATTTTTTATAATTAATACATCAGATTCTATCTCCTTTCCCACTATATGGGATGCATATAAAGCGTCTGCGAGAGCTTTTATTATTACATACGTGTCTAAGAAGCGTAAAACTGCCCGCAAACATGCGACCACTATTTTACAAAACATTAAACAGCTGGAATATTCATATTATAAGTCTCATTCACAGGCAACCTTAACTTCCCTCATCAATGCAAAAATGGAGTATAATACAAAATCTACGGAAGATGCCTCATTATATTTATTAAAGACGAGTGCCAAGTTCTATGGAGAGCGGAATAAAGCAGGTAAGCTTTTAGCCAACTACCTAAAAGCCCGATCCAATAGACTTAATATTGAATCAGTATATGACGAAAACCTTCAACTAAAATTTAAAGATCAAGATATTTTACTAGAATTTTCACATTTCTATGAATCATTATACGCATCTGACTCGCCTTCCACCGATGATCTCTTTTCTACCTTTTTTTCGGACATACCAAAACCCCAATGTACTCCCCTTGACTTACTTTCCTTGGAAAAGGATATTTCCCAAGCGGAACTTTTATCTGCTCTCCATGCCCTCAAGAACGACAAAGCACCGGGACCGGACGGCTTCACAGTCGAATTTTACAGACATTTCTCCTCTTTCTTATTACCCAAAATTCACACCTTAATAACATTTTTTAATAACTCCAATTTCTCATCGGGTTCCTTCGCAGAGGCTCATATCTGTCTAATTCCCAAAGATGGTAAAGACCCTCAATATTGTAAAAACTATCGACCCATATCTTTAGTAAACATTGATTATAAAATCCTTTCCAAAGCTTTGGCCATCCGTCTGGATTTGATACTACCACATCTTTTGGGGAAAGAGCAGTCGGGCTTTGTCAAAGGTAGACTAATTACGGACAACACTAGACTTCTCTTTAATATTCTATCGAAAGCATCTCATCTGAATTACCCTCTTGCAGCAATAGCATTAGATGCTGAGAAAGCTTTTGACCGAGTGGAATGGAAATATTTATTTTTTACTTTGAAATGGTTTGGCTTCGGTCCTAAAATGCTGTCACTTATTTCTTTATTATACTCGAGTCCCAGGGCAGCTGTCATTGCGAACGGTCTGATCTCCAACTTTTTTCATTTAGGTAGAGGAGTGCGTCAGGGTTGTCCATTATCTCCTTTTTTATTCAATTTGGCCTTAGAACCATTTCTATTACGCATTAAGCAAAACCCCGAAATACACGGCTTTCCACTTTCCTCTTCTCAAATAAAGTTGGCAGCTTACGCAGACGACATATTACTTTTTTTATCTACTCCAGATAAATCTCTTCAAGCTTTTGCTGTGGAAGTTCAATTATATTCAGAGGTTTCTGGATATAAACTAAATACAGGAAAATGTGAGATTTTACCCTTAAACAAATACACCTTTAAAGCAGATTTTCTTGTTTCGAATTTCAAATGGAGCCCCAACCATATCAAATATCTTGGTCTCCATATTACACCATCAATTGCTACCACGATCTTATTGTGCATTACTAAATGTACACAAAAGATTTCAGACCTTACCTCCAAGTGGCACCCTCTTTATTTATCTTGGTGGGGTCGTTTAGACACTATAAAAATGATGCTCACACCCTTAATGCTGTACACTTTATCCAACATACCGGTTCCTGTTTCATCGAAACTACTAAAGAAGTTAAATAAAGTGCTCTCATCTTTTTTATGGTCTAACAAAAAACCTAGAATGTCCATATCCAAGTTAACGCGTCCCAAAACGGAAGGCGGTGTTAATTTTCCGGACTTCTCAAGATACCACAAAGCTTTTCTGCTACGACAAGCCTCTTACTGGCTAGATGAACACACTGAGGATCACCCACTTTGGATGCAAGTAGAATGATCTTTCATATCTCCCTTCACGTTTGTGGAATATCTCTCCTTTTCCCGTAAGCCACAAAAATCCTCTTCCCAAATTATAAAGGCTACATCAAAACTTTTGACTTCCTCAATACGACAATCGAATGTCACCCTCAACTCCTTCCTAGAATCTACGATTTGGCATAATAAGTTTGTATCTGTAAAAGGCCGCCCTATTTTTTGGAAAACCTGGCACGACCGTGGATTGCTTTGGGTCCATCAATTGTTTGCTGAACAAATCTTCATTTCATTTGACACTCTTAAAACAACTTTTGATTTACCCTCCTCTTTTCGAACTAAATATCTTATATTAAAAACTGCTATAATGACATATTACTCCTCTCTTCTGGAAACTCGCTCCACCCATTCCCCTGTTCCTATAACTAATCTTAGAGAATTATTAGAAGCACACCCTAAGGCTGCACGGATCTATAAACATCTTCAGGACACTAGTCACACACGTCAGAAAACAAAGATTGAAGCAGCATGGGAACAAGACTTTGATATCTCATGGTCACTGTCACAATGGGAGGCCATATTGCTGAAGATACGTAAATCTTCTAGAGCGGCTAACATAACGCAAACGCTATTTTTCACTTATAACAGACTTTTTCTCACTCCCCATATTCTGAGCAAAACCTCTCAAGCGTCTCCGGACACATGTTGGTCATGCTCAAGCCCCCGCTTCGATCTTTTTCACATGATATTTAGATGCCCAGATGTCTACAATTTCTGGTTGAAGGTTTGGTCTCAGTTAAACAGGATATTTAATACCAAGATCCCCTTCCTTATCCCATATTTTTCTGGGGAGTACTTCACCTTGTTGGGAAGATCACGTAATGAATGTGAAGATCATAGATTTATTGATAGCTCTCGCTTTCCACCAGATTACAATACACTGGAAGGATACCTCAGGTATCGCTTTTAAGAGTTGGTGGTATAACATTTGCCATAATCAACGCCTAGACACGTCATTTGTTTACCCCCTGAGGTTAGCAGAGAAACGCAGACTCCTGTGGTTACCGCTTACAACATACTTGGATAAGAGTGCACAACAATTTGGATCGGTACCATCAATTCGCCAGGAGGTACGGAAACCCCCTTGACTTTCCTTGTTATACTATAATCATATATGTACTACTTAATCTGCTATTGTATTAATTATTTATTTTGCTTATTTTTATGCGGTTCCTCTATATTCCTCGTTATGCTCATGCTCTAACTTAATAATTACATTTTTAAGGTAAATGATTGCTGCCATGCTTATGTTCTTTACTTATTGTATTATGCCTTTTTTGTATCCTTTACCAATATATGTAACTAGATACCTACCTTTTTCTTAAATAAAGTCTTTTTGTTTAAACAAACAAAAAAAAAGGATTCTAAAATGCTGAGGAGTCTCAGCATTGCAAATTGCCTTTTCCCGCTGATGAAGAGGAAAGGAAGGGGGGGACGCCTTAATTAAATTGCCTGTTTTGTCATGTGTTTTTTATATCCCACTTGCCCTTTTCTTTCTGCTAGTCCTTTGCCTCTTGTTTCTCACTCGATTATGCAAATCCTGTTCACCGGAACTAGATAAATTGCTGACTTGAGCCATACCCGCCTTTCCCGCCTTCAACTGGAACACCGGAGAATTCCTATTAGCGGTTAGGCTCAGCTGAGGTACGCTGCGGGGGGAACCTGGGTTGCATAATGCCGCAATGGCTTTAAGCGAGCACCAGTTATTTATGCCACAGGCTAGTGGACCCTACGCTGCGCCCTCTTCCTCGTTCGAGAACAGAGAAATAAAAAGCGCGTCAGCCATTGTTGAAGGCAAACGCGTAATACTTTGAAACTGAGCGCGGCGCCGCTTCACGGACACCGCGCTCAGATTATTTATATATTTCTTAACTTTAACACTCAGCGCGGTGTCCTTGAAGCGGGCGTCGCGCTCAGTGTTAAAGTTAAGAAATATATAAGTAATCCGATCGTGGTATCTGTGAAGCGTCGCTGCGCTCAGTTTCAAAGTTAAACAAAAAAACAAACACAAACAGAGCGCGGTGCACTCTCATTAGCGAGTAGAGCCCGCCATTGTCCAGTGAGTGCTGTGTGGGTAGGAACCGCCATTCTCCCACATTGTTTAGTAAAGAAAATAGTGCTCACAAACTAATTAAAGCATCCTGTATAACGGCGCCAGTAAACGATCCAATCCTGTTGGGTGGGGCCAAAAGGAGGCAAGGCGGCAACAAGGAGGGACTAAGAAGCCTCCTTTACAATCAGAAGCCAGCGTTTTGCATGGAATATGATGCTACCCACTTAAAAAGATGGGCGGGGCTTCAACTCCACCTCAGAGAGCTTCAGAATCTGTATTGATTCCAAGAAGCTCTCGAATGCCGAGAGCAGCGTATGCGTGCTGCTATCGCCAGCTGAGACCTAAAAATGGCTGCTGTAAAGAGAGTCCTTTTTCTTCAAACTAGAAAAGATCTAAGGGTGTTCCTGTAGGGTGCTACCATAATTTATTTCCTGACTACTTTTCACATAGAGCAGCCCCTTAACCGACCTACCGAACAGTGAAAATAGTAACAGAAGCTTTAAAAATCTGAGCAAAGAGGCCTTCCAAAACTTTAAGGGTTTAAGAGAAGTTATATCTTTTAAAAAAAAGTTCTAAATCTCCAGATTTCTCTGCAACCTAAAAAGGAGAGGGAAAACAATAGAACAGAAACCAGGTGTCATAGGAACCCTTACAGTGAACTCTGAGTATATAGCCTAAAGCTGATAGTTGTTGTTTCTAAACCTAAACACAAGAGGTACAAACTATTTAAGCATCTTCCTTCACAATGAGCCTTTAGTACTAGGTCCTGTATTGGCTTTGTGACCAGGTAAAATTAGAAGAAATACTTAAAACCTAAAATACATAAACACTGGTAAAAATAAATCATTGCATCAATTGGTTTGTGTTGATGGGAGATACTACCATCATGAAAGGTTTATAATATTTAAGTGCATTGTATTTCAGATCTTTATTTTAGTTATCGCTGTGACACTAATTCAAAGTCAATAGGCCTGGTGCGTAATACAGCCCTCATGTTGTATTAGGCATATGGGGGGAGATATTGTGTTTTTAGGGTTCAGTTTTTGCTGGCGTAAAGAGCTTTAAAGATGCTTGATCACAGGGTGCCCAGTTTACATTTAGGGGGTTACCTAACCGATGCAACCTTTTTTAGTGTGTACTCTGTGTTACTGGTGAGGCCCTTTAAAGACTGTCACCTGAAGCATTCCCATCTGCCCATCTTATAAATATTTGTTAATTGTTTAGTAACATTTACCATTGTGTGTAATTTAGTATGTTTTGTTTTTTTATACGAAAAAACCTGACTAAACAGTGAATAAAGGGTCTGATTTAGATATATATGGATGGGTTACTCTGTCACAGTGGTGATGGATATCTCATCCGCCAAAATATAAATCCCATAAGGTTATAATGGGATTCATATTTCAGTGAACGGGATATCCGTCAACGTTGTGACGGAGTGACTCGTCTGCCAAAATCTAAATCAGGCCCTGAGTGTTGTTTGTTGTGCTGCGGTGTTCTGAGTCTCTTGCCCACAGCCCCTTCCCAGAGTAACGCTGAGACTGCTCTGCCTCACTACCCTGGGGTTCAAGCGCTGAACATGTTTATTTGGTTCTCAGTTTGGGGATCTGCAGTATGCAGTCCACAAGGACTCCAGTTGCAAAAGACCCCAGAATTGATGATTGGGAGACAGTGCCCCCCCACACCTCTCTCCCTAGAAGATCCTAGCTTGGATTTTTAACACCATGGCACTGGATATTCCCATTGACTTGCAAGATTTCAAGGGAGAAAGCAGTTTCCTAACATATTCTGCCTGAATCGTGGATAATTGTAGGAGATCCTGGCCCATAAAGGTGGACACCTGGCATTGCTCTCTTATCATGATTTCACAAACAGGAGTAGACTCGGGTAATTAAATGGTTGCTCTGATATTGTTCATCTTACTGCAGAGGACTATTATCACACAGATCTTCAGAGGGAGTGGAGGACAGCTGTAATGGATTCTGTTTATCACATCCCACAGATTCAGAAGAGTACATTTTCTTGTCTTTTGCCAATCAAATCTGAAAATGTTGCTTTTTGCTCTAGTATTGGCAGGTGTGTACCTCAGAGTAGAAATCTAGCATTCAGTGATGTTGGCTACCTCTCTCAAGGCCTCTCTTTCTATTTCATCTCACAGAGGTTATCATTAAACGTGCAGTCTTCATGTCTGCTGCCAGTAGTAAGCTTGCAATTTTTCAGGACAGAGTTGAATGAAGAGTGATAATGCTTTGCATCCAGATGAGCAAGGCTCTAACAGTGGTGTGGTAACTAGGGGTGCTGGGGAGGTTGTAGCCCTCCCATAAAAGTTCAAAGCCTTTAGATGGAGAGCAAACAATCAAAAATGGACATTAAGCTTTATTAATAAACCTGATGTAACACTTGTAAATGCATGTATTTGTATGTCACCTCCCTACCAGCACCACAACTTTCAGTTAGCAGGTAAACAGTAAGAGTTATTATTCGTATACCTTGTCATTTATGGGTGACAAGCTTGTCTAGAGTTCAATTGTTGATAAACTTGGTGCCACACAGCTATGAAGCTTCCTTTTATTGATTGACCAAAAGTGCAGGAAGAATGTTGACTATGAAGGGAATTTGTACATCATCCAACCGGTGACCAAGACTGAGCGTCTTGTTGAAACAATAAAGTATTTCCTTCTGTGATGTGTGGACTTAAAAATCCGATGAATTAGTAATGCATTATTCCCAGGCATGGGATGGGCATTATACATATAGTAATCTTAGATATGTGATGGACAACACACGGAAGGCAATCCAGAACGTAAGGCAGGCTTTCAGCAGATAGTAACCTGGGATTTGTGATGGACATTATTTTTTACTGTAATCTGGGGCCCTCGATGAACACCGCCCGACAAACCCTTAACAAGTGACACGCTGAAAGTGAACATCTGGCCTCACTTACATGTCCTACACTGGATCTTCACCAAAGGGCTGTAAAGTGATACCAGATGGAGGTGCAGCGACCACCACCACAGCAGGGGGCCCATAGAAGGGCAAGCATTCACAGACCAGGATTTAACAGCCAAATGCCCAGACACTAAATGGACATTGTCCACCAGTTGCCTTGCCCAACAGGGGCATCCCTCCTATAATATCAACCTACTTCAAGTGTACCTTTCAAGAGACTCATATGAAGTAGCATAATCAATAATCTATCTGACAACATGTTTTAAACCTCACTTTTCTCTTGCAGCTTCATTATTCACCGACTGCTCACACTGTTTCGCCTAGCCAAATATGAAACCCCAACTCTTCTAATGTCTCTGTTGTAAGTCTCATCATGATTCTCAAGGCGTCGATCTGTGTGTTTTTACCTTTTGTGGTGACATGATACATCAAAAGAAGCCTAAACATACAAGAATACCTCAGTTTCAGACCACATGCTCTCTAAATGTATGTAGAAGAAGGTATATGTATGTTTTCCATTTTCTAACATTATACAGGGCAGGTGGGTATTGAACTCTGTAGTTGAGGGGTTCTGTGACACCTACATAAATAATAGATGTCTGCTTCTGTGAAGGAATGCTGTAGCAGAACTGACAAGATTTATGCACCTATATGAGAAGCTACATAGTTTTTAAGATGGGGTCATCAGATGCATAACACATGTCAGAATACATGTAAAAGTACACACATATCTTAGTCATGATAGCATTCAAATATCTAAACTTGATATAATGGACTTTCTATTTAAAGCACACACCTGCATTTATGTGCTACTTCAAGCATACCTTTCAATGACTCATATGAAGTACCATCAAAAATAAACCATCTGCAAACATGTTTTAAACCTCTCTTTTCTCTTCCAGCTTCATTATTCATGTTAGCCGTAACCACATTTGAAAGGCCAACTCTTCTTGTGTCACAGTTGTAAGTCTTACCATGTTTTCAAGACATCAATGTGCATGTCTTTTTGTGGTGACATAATACATCAAAAGAAGCCTACAAATTCTAGAATACCTCTGTTTCAGACCACATGCTCTCTAAATTTGTGTTGAAGAAGGTATATGTTTAGCAGGACTGACAAGGTTTGTGCACCTGTATGAGAAGCTACATAGTGTTTAAGTTAGGGTCATCAGATGCACAACGCATGTTGGAATACATGTAGAAGTGCACACATACCTCAGTCATGATAGCACCCAGGTATCAAAACTTGATAGAGTATACTTTCTATTTAAAGCAGACAACTAAATTTATATAGCCTTCTCCGAGTGTACCTTTCCAAAGACTCATATGAAGTAGCATAAACTATAATCCATCTGCCAACATGTTTTAACCCTCAGTTTTCTCTACTACTTCTTTTTCAGACTCAGGAATCACACTTATTAGTATGCACAACCTATTTCAATCGTCATTTGAAGACAATTAAACAGACTACAATACAGGTTCCTACATTTGGTAACATACTTTAAACATCACATTTCTGTAATACTTCACAAGCTTTATAAATAGTGTGTCGCAAAGTTAAAAATATCATTACAAACACTGAAGCACTCCTACATAATACATAACACACCTTACACATTTATAACTCACCTCTGAAATACTTTTGTAGAATATGAAAATATCAGAAACTCCCCCAAAATGTCTTTCCTACACAATCAATGTGATGCACCACTCTCATCAAGGTAAAACCAGTAATGGCAAACTTTCTCTCACTTTTTGCGCAGAAATGAATGTAAGTAACAAAATACTCCCTGCATTTTTTCAAATTACAAAACACTTTTTTATTAGATACACGAATTAACCCTTTATTACTCTCTACTAAAAGTATCCAATGTGATTCTGTAATTTACTGGAGTCGCGACTCTACCACAGGGACACAGTGTAGCATTGCGAGGGAGTCGCAAACCCTTACGGGACTTCAAACACCTATTTCCAACAATAATAGCATTATTTTTTAAGAACATAGCACTTCTTAACATAGTACTGATTTGGTAAACTTACTTTAGAAGCATATCACATATATACAAGTTACCATTTCATATTTTAAAACCACAGTTAACTTTCAATCCTTCCCCATTCTGCTTAATCCTAGTTTCCATAGTAACAATTTCTGCAACGTTCAGCTGTACCAGCAGGTCACAAGTTCACAATTTTTTCAAATTCAGCACACTAGCTTACAAATGCAAATAACAGGCATGGCCGAGTCTTGCAAATATTAGCTTATCTTGGCTTCTGTACCTTTCAAAGTTTTTTCTGTAACCAATCAGAAAGATGGTTCTTCCGCAAAGTAACATGCATCCTATTTTTGAGTACACATTGTTTATGAACAGCCAATCAGTTATCTGCTTTTTCCAAAACAGCATCTTCTCCACCATTTTAGATACCTCTCATTGTACCAACTGACTTACTCAGCTACAGACGTATGTTGAGCCTTCCACACATCCCTTCAAAAATGCTAACAGCATGGATTGTAGGATGCAGCTATGTTTCCTGAGATAAAAAGTATGCTGAACAGAGAGGTATTGACAAAGACCTAGGTTTGCAAACTATGGATATTAAATGGTTTGCACAGAGAGGATTAAAGTGGCACCAATTGATATCTTTGGTTATACCCTTTTTGCATCTCCAACCCCCGACCTCATGATTGTGCACTGAGGCGGCAATGACCTAGGCACATTGACTAGGGTAGGTTTGGAAATCCTAATGAAGGATACTTTTTCATGACTGATGTTGCTTTTCCCCTCACACTGTCTTTGTATACTCTAATATATGCCAATGACAGAAATGGAAGTGGTCAAATCAATTCTGTCCACAGATTGACAGTCTCTGAGTGCTTGAGAACTCAGAAACAGTTATGTAGAACGCAGGAGCAAGTGTGGAGATCCAAATATGATCCTCATGACTAAGAGGTCCACAAAAGAACAATTGCAGAATATAAAAGTCTCATACAAAGAGAAAAAATAAAATATTTCACAGATAAAATTCACCAAGTGGAAAACTCAGCTATGGAACTTTTTAGCACAGCAAAAATGGTCACACATACTGGCAATAATGGCAACCACACTTTCTGTGACACCCTTGCAAACTTTTTTCAGAACAAAGTAACAGAGGTCTTTGACACTTTCACTTTAAATCATCAAGGAGGACTTAAATCCCAAATGAATAGCTCACCACCATCAGAAACAATACTTGATAGGTTCACACTATTAAAAGAAGAACAAGCTCAGAAACTGTGGGAGTTAATTAAATCAGGATCCCCATTAGATCCTTGCCCTCCACAAATTATACACTGAGCACCCAGAATTTTTAGAGCTCAGCTGACAAAAATCCTAAACAAAGTTATTAGCACAGGTAATATCCCTTCTGAATGGAAGCTGGCATCAAACCATCCTCTGTTCAAAAAAAGTTACCTCAAACCTCAGGAACCCAGTAGCTATACACCTATATCCAGACTCCCCTTTCCGGCTAAATTGCTCGAAAAAACTCTGAACAATGAAATCATGTATCGACAGCAATAATGTACTGGATCACTCCCAATATGGATTCAGGAAGGCACACAGCACAGAAATGGCTCTGCTCTTCGCTTCAGGAAAAGTAAGATGAGTCATGGACAATGGAGGCCAGGCCATACTTGGCAGGATTGCTAAGTTCTCATAACACGCCATGCCCCCTTTGCCCACCACTCTGCTAACACGCTCCCTGGCAGGCTCTTGGATGGGGATTGAAGTCCCCTTCACTGCTGGGGTTCCTTAGTGGCCAACTAGGCTGCCTCTTACCTCCAGTAAGCCCCATACAGTAGGATTGCTGAGGTGGACATAGGCCACGCCCCCTTTCTCCACCACTCTGAAAATGCCCCTCCTTGCACAATCTTGCTTGGGGGATGAAGTCCCCTTTCCTCATGAGGGTCCCTGGGGGCCAACTTGCCTACCAGGTACCCCCAGTAAGCCCCACACAGCTGGATTTCTGAGAGTGGTCCGAGGCCATGCCCCCTTTTACAGGACTCTGCAAACGCGACTCCTAGTGCACTGCTGGTCGGGGGATGAAGTCCACTTGTGTCCTGAGGTCCTCAGGGCACAAGAGGATCACATCACCCCATCAGCAGTGTGCCAAGAGGCATGTTTGCAGAGTGGTGTAGTCTCGGACCACCTCTCAGCAATCACTCTGTGTGGGGCTTACTAGAGGTACCTAGTGGACTAGCTGGCCCCCAGCAACCCTCAGGAATGAAGTAGACTTAATCCCCCAACTTAGAACCTGCCAGGGGGCGCGTTTGTAGACTGTGGCAGGGAGGGGGGCGGGGTCTCTGGCGAGATGCCGGCTTTTCTTTAAAAAAAATATTTTTAGAAGGGGGGCTGCATGCTCCCCTTCTTTTAGTATTTTTTGGGCCCTGATGACGCCCTCTCCCAGGGCCTGACCCATTTAAAAAAAAACAATTAAAATGGGAAGGGGGCTGCGCAGCCCTTTTCTAGAGGCTGATTTCGGCCCCGGGGACCCCATTCCCCAGGGCATGGCCACATATTTGCATTTTATTTCTTAATATTTTTAATGGAGGGGGGCCATGCGGCCACCCTCCTGAGGCCTTTATTGGCCCCTGGGACACCATCCCCCGGGGCTTTGCCTCTGCCTTTTTTTTATATTTCTATGGGCAGGGGGCCGCATGGCCCCTCTTCCATGGGCCGGCCCTCAAGTTAGGTACCCCGGGGAAGCCCCATTGCCCCCATGGTCCCTGCCGGCTTCCCGCCTCCTGCAGGATCCTGCGGGATCCTGCATTGCTTTTGGACAAGTGGAGCGGCTAACATGCAGCTCCCCTTGCCTAAAGAAATTCTGCTTTGCTTAATTGAAGCGAGAGCAGGTTTCCTGCTGTCGCTTCAACGAAGCAAAGCAGTGTTTGCTATGGCAAGGAGGGAGCTGTGCTCCCGCCCTGCCATAGCAAATGGCAATGTCCTGGAGGTGGGCACCCCGGGACATTGCTGTAGCCGGCCCTGGGGGGTGGCGGTCCCCAGGGCCAAGGAGGGCTCCAGAAGGGGGGCTGTGCAGCCCCCCTCCCAACATTCAGATAGCCCCAGGGAGGTGGTTGTCCCCAATGGCCCCCGTATTTAAATAATTAGTGCCCCGGGGAGGTTGTGGTCTCTGAGGCAGAGTTGGGGGGCAGGAGCCTCTATACACTTTTCTGAATGTTTAGCCCCGGGGTGATGGCGGGTCCCAGGGCTTCAAGGGGGCCGTGTGCCCCCGCACTTTATGATCAATGCTCTGGTGAGGTGGTGATCCCTGGGGCAGTGTGGGGAGGGGCAGGAGCCCCCGCACTTTATAATTCAAGCCCTGGGGAGGTGGTAGTCCCCTGGGCTTGGGGGGGCTTGGGAGGCCCCCCTGCCCTAAACCATCAATGCCCCAGGGAGGTGGTGGTCCCCAGGGCAGCGTGAGGGGCAAGAGCACACCCACACATTTTGTTTTTCAAGACCCGGGGAGGTGGCAGTCCCTGGGGCTGTGAGGGGGCCACGTGCCCTCTGCACATAATGCATACCTCCACAAGCCCCCACTAATTTATTCCACATTGCCCCTGGGACTTGGCCCTCCCGGGGGCTCACAGAAAATGAAGCGCGGTGGCCCACGCTTCCTTTTTTAAAATTTTCTCACCCGGATTCGCGCACTCAGTGTGAATTCAGCCAATTGTTTTTTAAATTTTTTTTTGGCCCTGGGCGTCCTTGTGAGATCTCCTGAGCAGGCCTAGGGGGTCAGGCTGTTTCTACCCTGCCCACTTTTCTTGAGTTTCACCTTTTTTATACTGTTTTCTTGTGACTCCGTTAACAAATCACATTCAAGCTTGTGCAAGGGAGATTTCGCGAATCCTCCTCGGTGCTCTGATATATACATTTTAATTTTTTAAATTTCTCAGCAACTACTGAATGGATTTACAGCATTTTTTAAAAAGCGCACTTTCTGGACCAAGACCTACCTTTTTGCCAAATTTGGTGTAATTCCGTTCAGCAGTTCGGGCTTTAGCTTTGTCTAAATGGGAACATGGAGAAAACGTGTTTTGGGTCCCCCCTTTTTTCTCAGCCCTATCTTGACAAATCACCCTGGAATTTTCAGGGTAGGAGCTGACCTGAGTAAACCATTAGTTTTGAAAATTTCATGAAGATTCGTCAAACGGTGCCAAAGATATTGGCAAAAGAAAAAAAATGTTTTTAATAGAAACAAGGTCCTAAATATAACTACTGTTGTAACTACACGCTTTTTCCCTCCCCCAAGAGGGAGAAAGCCGGGCACCAAACTGAACCCTCTCTGGCTAGATGGGGGCAAAACAATGGCCTATGACAGGAAGGAGTGTCATCTCAAAGTTCAGCAACACCAATCCAAATACAAGGATTGGTACAACAGGAAATATGGAGTGAAAGGCTTTAATCTTAATTTTAGCGACCCTGTGGTGGTAAAGAGGCCCACCCGTGTTCAAGTGGGGCTGAGCAAATTTTTTCCTCCACAAATGTTAAGAGCTTTGGTAAAAATGTGGTGCAGTTGGAGGATGGACAAACCTGGAGTGGGGACAGACTGGCTACGTAAATCTCATTCCTATTTTTGAGTATTGTGTTTGATATATGGGTAGGGAGATGTGTTGTAACTACCCACTTTTTCCCTCCCCTTGGTACCTTCCGTCCACCCCTTCCCTTCTTCCCTCGTTAGTCTGCCCGGGAGCTTACCTTAGAACGTTCACGGTGCCTAGTTGATTCCGAGAGCGGATGGCCTGGAATAAAGGTTCTTCATTATTGTTACCGAGTTTGAGTTTCTATTCATTACAACTGCGATGCAATGCGATCCAAAAAGCAGGCGATAAGCCGAGTTAGCAGTAAGAAATTAACATCAGCCTTTAACTGGTGTAAGGAGGTCGACTAAATACAGCGTGAATTATTAGACCCAACTCACAGCCACATCTAAAGACCAACACATGATACAGCTACTGATCATGCAGCTCCGACACCCAACAAGACCAAAACACCCACCGCCACCACCACCAGGACCTCCCCCCGGACCACCCCTCCTACTACCACCAAGGCAAGGCAAAACAGGACAACAGACCTTCCCAAAATGCCATGGCCCCTCAGCCGCACAATAGCTGAATGTTGGGAGATGTGGGAACAAAGTATGTGTGAAGGAGGCAAGTCACCCATCAATAATAATGCACACAATACCAAATGTTGCGGTGATGTGCTGGACAGACCTCACTATGCAAAGCACAAACCTCTCCATGTGGACATATACTACTCATACTTGTAGTGTTGTGCACAGTGGATGCAACCATGTTACCTCAGGCAATGGGGAAGATCTTGGTCATGTAGCTGTGTTGTCCCCCCCTGGAAGCTTAAGCGGAGTGGGCTGGTCTAACGTACAGCACTCCAGTGTAGGAGTATGAATAAATAGGCTGGGGCGCTGGGCGTGGTTCACTTGTGGGAAGGCCAAAGCGTCTGCCAGAGTGGCAGCCCTCACACTGCCACGTGGCAGCCGCCATGACCACGGGCCTCCTCGACACAGGCCCCCTGCGAACCCAGTGGCACAGCACCGCAGACTTATGTCTGTACAGACTACTGCCTTTGATCTACACTGCAGACAGCAGGGCTCGTAATTCAGATGGAGTGGCGATTGCAGATGACGCAGTCCAGTAGGCAAGACACATTTCTCCCAGTGCGGCCTGCCCGGACCATGCATCATCGCAGGCTGTGCACACGCTGAGCGCCAAAGGTACTACTTACTCAGTGCACCATAAGTCATCGCAAGGAAGAGTGAACAGTTTTATGTCAGCAGTGAGGCATACTATCACTCGAAAATCTAATTGAGGCAGAATTCAATAGACAAAAGACATTGGTCCCAGTGCGGCCCTCTCGGACCACACATCATCGCAGGGTGCACACACGCTGAGTGCTTCAGGTGCCACTAACTCAGTGCACCACAAGTCAATGCCACGTGGCCTTATTGAGGCTGAATTCAATAGAGAAAAGACATTGGTCTGAGTGCGGCCCCCCGGACCACGCATCATCGCAAGGTATGCACACACTCAGCACCAGAGGGACTTCAAACTCACTGCACAACAAGTCATCGCCACGTAGCCTTATTGAGGCAGAATTCAATGCAAGCCGCAACACATGGTGCCATTAACCCTGTTCAACACAAGCCGACGACACGTGGTGCCACTAACCCTGTTCAACACAAGCCGATCTCATGTGTGGAACTGTGTCCTGATTCCTGAATGGCAGTGACCCCAAGTCCGTGGCAGCGACTACAGCACCAGACTCCCTTCGATCAGAGAGGCATATTTCCATATGCAAGGCCGGCAACACGTGGTGCCACTAACCCTGTTCAACACAAGCCGGCGACACGTGGTGCCACTAACCCTGTTCAACACAAGCCAATCCCACATGTGGAACTGTGTCCTGAGTCCTGAATGGCAGTGACCCCAACTTCGTGGCAGCGACCACAGCACCAGACTACCTTCAGTTTTATTTGTTGTTGTTTTCTTTAAATAAAATATTTTATATGTAAACCTATCCATGAGTAAGATTGTTGTTTGTCCAACCGCACAGGGGCCCTTCCGGGCCCAAGAAGGCTTTCGGGGGTATGTTGGTAATGTGGGAAGAGGGTGCGTTACCTGCTGATGTGGGGAGAGGCAGCATGAAAGGGGTATCTCTCACAGAAAGAACTCTGATATGTTTTCAGAAATGCCTCGGACAGATGCCAGCTGACGGACTGAATCACAAAATGTTTTTTTAATGCTTATGTAGTGTGAGTTATGAACAGTTTGCACCCAGGCTCACAGAGGGACAACTGCAGCCCGTCCACTCGACTCACAGATGCAGTACTATGAGCCGTCCGCTCCCAAAGGAACAGCAGCGTAGTAGCTCGCAGAGGTACAGGCACAGTAGCGTACTAGCTCGCAAAGGTAGAGAGTTGTGAGCAGACGGACTGGCTTGTAATGGCATAGCTGCGAAGTGGTGATGTTGGGGAACGGGAGCGTGAAAGAGTTATCTCGCAGAAACAGAGCTCCGGTATATTAAATTGCCCCCGAGACCTTTCTTTTATATTTTCACTCGATGCGAGAAAGTGCGCTTTCTGGACCAAGACCTTTCTCCTACCCAAATTTGGTGTAATTCCATTCAGCAGCTTGATCTGTAGCCTTGTCAAAAGTTTCCTATAGAAATTCCATTGAGAAATCACATTTTCTCCCCCCCCACATAGCTACCTGTCGCAGGCGTACTCGTTGTTAGTGAGCAGGTCAGTGGTCTAGTTGGCAACATGTCACGGCCAGTCCCTGAGAGTAGGTTTGCGCACACACCACTCCCATCCAGCACATGCATCACAGGTCATGTGACCATGCAAATATAATGGATCGACAACGTCACATCCTTTATTGCCGGTGGTGACTGTGTTGTAAATTGAAACGACGATGTGATTAAGCATTTACTAAAGACATGAATTCTCTTTCCTTAGAACATGTCTCTTACGTTATGTTGGCTAAAGTCTGGACTCCATTTTGTATTGTCATGTCTCCACGTGCTCAACACGAGAAGAGTCCTATCTTCGTGTTAGTTGCTCTTGCAATCTGCCTAGTAACAGTCTATAAATAGCTCCTTTGTCCGTCTGGCGCATGCCCAGATTCGACCACATCTGTTATCAGTTAGTCCCCGCTTGACCATGTTTTCGCGGGCCCAGGAAATTGTTGACTCCGCCCACATATTGATCCTGTATCGAAAATGTCCTTAAATGGTAATGGATTTCGCCTATGTTGTATCCACCCACTTATGAGCCCCTCTGTTGTGTATAAAAGGGGACCGTGTACGCAAGTTCTTTGTGCTACTCTATGCAATACTGAAGGGTGTTGTATGGATTGTAGGACCACCCTTAAGGGTTAATAAACATTGTCTTTGTACTTTGCAGTTTCTGTGCCAACTTCCTTACAGATTCCATTGCAGGAGAGCGAACCCTTGTGTCCTGCGGGCCTAGCTGGGGCCTGTATTCATGAATTGGCGCCCGTCACGTGGGGCTCATCGGCGACTCGGATGCTCGAAGGACTGGTCGTGACGAAGGTGAGGAATTTGGCCGGGGATGTGATCACTGCCAGAGGCACTTTTAGTCCTGGCATCCCGAGGTTTTCTTCCTTCCCTTCCGAGCTGACCATCTGGGTGGCGCCGGTCCTCGACTGAGACCTCTTCTGTCGGTCCTGCCGTGACAGCCGTTTGGGCGAATTTTGGAGCTTGGCAGTTGGAATCTGGACTCTTGATTGGTAAGAACCGTTGTACGGTACTTGCTCCGAGTTTTTGAAGCCTGGTTTGGCTATTTGAGTTTGATTTGTGATGACCGGTCATATCTTGTATTGGCTATTGTGAGAATATATGCGTTGCAACACATATAGGCAGGTAATGTGGAGATATTTCTCCGGAGCTGTGTAACTTTGAACGGCACAACGTTTAAGTGCCATTTTTTTGATAATACTGCATATTTTGCATTATTTTTGAACATGCCTGCTTTTAGCGCACTCCGTAAGTGGTGCTGCTGCTTTGGAAACCGGTTAAACCTCGAGGAATCTGCTCCAGCTCCCCCAGAGGGGACTCCTAATAGGGATATGTATGTGAAGCATGGTCTTTCTTCCATAATGTACAGCACCATATGGAGGAAATATACCAGAAAGGATCCTGAGTTACGATGGCCTTTGTATGGGTCGTTTGATATGCGTATGATTGAGTATGTGGAACAGTGTATGTGTAAACGGCGTGCTCGTCAGGATATGTTTGAGTGTGTCCGGTTATGGGTGAAGGAAGTGCGTGAGCGAGAGAAACGTGAGAAAGCGCTGTTTGATAAAGAGCAACGGAAGAATGATCATGTGCGAGCACAGGAAGCGAAGCGTCGGGAGGAAAGAGAACAGACGGAGAGACAAGAGAAAGAGCGTAGGCTGCAAGTCTCGGGTCAATATGCTGTCCGTCAGTCACTTTATCCTGTCCTTACTAATCTTGACGATGATTTTTATTTATTAGATCGCTCTCCGCCCCCTTATGTTGGCGCGTCTGCCCCGAGGTCACAGGATTCTGGATCGGCTTCGGATAAGGTAGACACGCGGTCCATGTTATCGGCTGACCGAATGGCTGAGCTTCGGCAAGTTTCTTTTCGTGCACTCAAGGGCAAGTTATCCCTTGCTGAGTTGTTAAATTCTTGGGAGAAGTGGCAGGATAGAGAGAAGTTGTATTTTTTGGGCCACTTTTCTGATGAAGTGATTACTGTCTTCCGGAAATATTCCAACGTTTTTGAGCCTGATGATGTGGTATTAGATGCTAAAGCATTGCGTAATGGTGTTTTTTCTCCCTCTAAGGCGCCTGATGCGGTTCGACGGCTGTTTGCATTACGGGACGCGGCGAGTGACCTTAAAGAGAGGGCGCGCCAAAAAGCAGAGGAGGAAAAGCAGTCGGATTCGCGTACCGGTGATGGCCACTCACCCACCTCCCACTCAGATAAGAGCGAACTAGTGCATGCTAAACCAATGCGAGAGGCGGCACCTTTGTATGTTCCTCCTAAAGGAGCGGGGACTAGTTCGGATATTACCTCCGCCGATGCTAAGGGATATTTTGTGTACAATTGGGTTTATACTCCTTGGCATAGGGCTGATGTCATGGCATTAAAAAATGCATTGCCTGATCCCCGCAAGAATCCAGCGGCCTTTTACGAAGAAGTTGAGGGGGCCCTGAATTCTTGTACTATGACCTTAGCAGATATAGATCTGTTTTTTGGGCTTATTTTACCACCAGATATGTGGCGATCTGTGCGGAAGGTGGACGATGTTGCCGCTTTTAAGGCTCGGTGGTCTGAGCTTGAGGATGAGGATAGGGAGAGGAAGCCCGCGCAGAAACCACCTCAGATTATCTTAGATCTCCCCGCTGCTATTCTGACTAAGTTAAAAACAATCATCCCCCCTAAAAAGATTGATTGGAATATGTTAGCCTCGTGCAAGCAGAAAGTCGATGAATCAGTTGCAGATTTCTTTACGCGCTTTGAGGAGACGTTTCATGATTTTAGTGGTCAGTCACTTACGGATGATACGGGTCGACACCTCTTTGCTGATAAATATGTGGCGAATTTACTGCCGGCGATCGCAGCCCGCTTAAAAGCGAGTGAAAGTTCTTGGTCTACCGCGACCCCGACAGCCCTCCTGACTATAGCTCAGTATTATGAGCGTCAGGAGCAAGAAGCGAAGGGACAGGAGGAGAAGAAATCGAAGGATTTAAAAACGAAGGTGATGTTAGAGCAAGTATATGGTCCGCCCCGCCGGGGTGTCAATAGAGGTAGGGGAGGATTTTATGGTCCTCCCTCGGGCCGATCTGATTTGAATAGGAATCAATGTGCGTATTGTAAGCAATCGGGACACTGGGCCAGAGATTGCCCGGCGTTGCATGCTTCGCGTCAGGGACATAATCAGGGTGGCCCGAGAGGTAGAGGGGGTTTCTCGAATTTTAGGGGGAATTCTAACGATCACGCTTGTTTTGACCTTGCCGGGCAGCAACGAGATAGACCTAATGTTTTCGATCGACAAAACCAGTATCAAGTGTCGGGGATTGACCGCTCTGGGTACCATGATTCTCAGCATGCATAGGAATGCATTGGATGGGGGTTAGAATCAGTTGAGGTGCCGGTTGATCAGAAGGGTCCTTACGTATCAGCTGCGGTTTTGGGTTCTACTGATCAGTTCCTAGTGGATACAGGAGCGACTCGTAGTGCGCTGTCTAAACAATTGGTTCCGAGGGCTCCCCCATCTGGCTTAATGGTTACATCGGTAGGGTTTGACGGTACACTCTCCCGAAGCCCTCTTTCGCGGCCCCTCACATTTCAGGTTGATTCTTTTTCTGCACCCTGTCCGTTTTTGCTTGCCCCGAATACGCCGGACAACATTATGGGCCTTGATATGTTAAAGTACTTCAGAGCTACGATCCGCTGCTCCCCTGCTGGAGTGCGGGTGATATTAAATGACAATTACCCTCGGTCTGAACGGATGTGTGTGGTTGCAGAGGATGCTGTGTTAGCGACCCTCCCTCGTACTTTGTGGGCCACTTCGGATACTGATGTGGGACAGATGGTGATTCCGCCTGTTCACATTAGTGTCCAGGAGGGGGCGGTGTTACCACGCCTCCCACAGTATCGTATTTCCCAGGAGGGGGAGGAGGCTCTTATACAGATTGTGCAGGATTTGATTAAGGTGGGAGTAGTGGAGGAAGTTCCCTATAATGTCTGTAATAGTCCGATTCTACCCATTTTGAAAAAGGATACGGATGCCAAAGTCTATCGGTTTATAATTGATTTGAGAGAAGTAAACAAGATCGTGATACCTCAGTACCCAGTGGTTTCTGATATCACGACGTTGCTTACTTTGGTCCCGCCTACGGCGACCACGTTTTCAGTTATTGATTTGAAAAATGCTTTCTTTTCGATTCCTATTCATCCCGATAGCCGATACCTTTTTGGTTTCACTCTAAATAATAGGTCTTATCGATTTTGTAGAATCCCTCAGGGCTACACAGAAAGCCCTAGCATTTACAGTCAAGCTTTGAAAAGACAATTGGATTCCTTTGTTCTGCCCGAGGGTGTCGCCCTCATTCAATATGTCGATGACATCTTGCTGGCGGCCGACACTCCGGAGTTGTGTGAAAAGAGTACGTTGTCCTTGCTTTCCTTTTTGGCATCCCACAATCACAAAGTATCTCGGAAGAAATTGCAGTTCTGTAGACCAAAGGTGACTTATCTGGGTCACCTTTTGTCTAAGGAGGGGCGTGCACTCACACCAGATCGTATCCAAGTAATTCTGGATACGCCGACACCGTCCACGCAGAAGGACGTGCGTGCATTTTTGGGGCTTGTTTCTTTTTGTAGGCAATGGATATTAGGGTTTTCACACATAGCTAAGCCATTATTAGCCCTTTTGACAAAAGACACACCTATTCCGATTCCTTGGTCAAATGAGTGTGATGCTGCTTTCCAGCAATTACGACAGGCCCTTTGTTCAGCACCAGTGTTAGGGACTCCTGATTATACAAAACCTTTTTCGCTGTATGTGCATGAAAAAGATGGATGTGCGTTATCAGTTTTGGTGCAGATGCACGGCGACAAGCAGCGCCCGTGTGCATATTTTTCGGCTGTACTTGACCCTGTTGCCCGAGCATTGCCTGGTTGTTTTCGCTCAGTTGCGGCGACAGCTGTGTCAATACGCCAAAGCGAGGGAATTGTGTTATCTCATAAGCTGTTGGTATTAGTCCCCCATGCTGTTGATGCCCTGCTTAATCAGACAAAGACGCAGCATTTGACCAGTGCCCGTTTAACGGGATATGAGCTGACGCTTTTGGCCCCTCATATTACGTTAAAGAGGTGCGTAACGTTAAATCCGGCCACATTGTTGCCATACCCCGAGAATCAGTCTGAAGCACAGAAAGCACATGATTGTATTCTTGTGACTGAGGAACAAACAAAGGGTCGTATTGATCTCCAGGATACGCCCTTTCCAGATGTAGATGGAGAACTGTGGGTGGACGGATCATGCCTGAAGCTACCAGATGGTACGACTTCAGCAGCGTATGCAATTACCACATTGCAAACAATAGTGGAGACAGCACGCATACCACAGAAATCAGCTCAAGCAGCGGAACTGATAGCATTAACACGAGCATGTGAGCTCAGTACAGGATTGTGTGTGAATGTTTATACAGATAGCCGGTATGCCTTCGGAGTAGCGCACGATTTCGGCCTGCTCTGGAAGGAGAGAGGGTTTTTAACGTCACATGGAGTACAAATAATGCATGGAGAGTTAGTTCACAATCTTTTAACTGCATTGACATATCCAAAGAAAATTGCCTTCGTTAAATGTAGTGCCCATAGGAAAGTAGTCGATAAAGTTGGAGAAGGGAATGCGTTAGCAGACCGGGTGGCACGGGAGACTGCGATGCAGCCCGGTGCTACTGCCATGTATGTAGTGAAGTCACAGGTAGAAAGATGGCACGATGCGAAGGAAGAAGTGCGAGAAATGCAGAAGACCGCTTCTGATAAAGAACGGGAGCGATGGTCCAGTGAGGGAGAATTGGATGATGAGGGTTCCTTTAGAAATAAGCAGATGGATAGATGGAAGTTACCCACGGCTTTTGTACAACCTATGGTTCAGATGGCACATGGGCTAGCACATGTTGGAGCTTCCGCAATTGTAAAATTGCTTACCCAAGTCTGGGAGCATCCAGAGATTGCTAGCACGGCAAAGAGGGTGGTGCAGACCTGTATGATTTGCCTGAGGTACAACCCAGGAAAGGGTACTCGAACTCCAGCAGGAGGATTTGCGACACCTACTGCACCCTTTGAGGTTTTGCAGATGGATTACATCCAGCTTGAGCGCTGTAACAATTTGAAGTATGTTCTAGTAGTGGTTTGTGCCTTCAGTAAATGGGTTGAGGCATACCCTACGAAAGACAATACTGCAATGACTACCGCCAAGATGCTATTGAAGGAGTTCTTCCCTCGATATGGCGTTTGTAGACTTCTGTGGAGTGATAACGGACCCCACTTTATAGCGGATGTTATAAAGTATGTTTTGAAGGGTCTGGGCATCACCCAGAAGTTTCACGCAGTGTTTCACCCTCAATCTGCGGGACTAGTCGAGAAGTATAATGGTACACTGAAGCTCAAGATCGCTAAAATCCAAGCTTCGACGTCTTTGACTTGGCCAGATGCTTTACCGCTGGCGTTATTGTCAATTAGATCGGTACCGCACTCTCGAACCGGTCTTACACCGTACGAGATTGTCTTTGGACGCCCAATGAATATTTGGGGTCCACCAAAACCTAAGGCTGTGTATGATGTACCTTGTGTAATGATGAATGATTATCTGGCGCAGTTAACGGATAACTTGGTTTCTATTCATCAACAGGTCCGGGAGGCGCTCCCTGATCGGTCCACCGGTGAAGGACATAGTCTCCGGCCTGGCGACTATGTCATGGTGAAGATTTTTGACAGGACGAACAGCTTGGAGCCGAGATGGGTTGGTCCTGAGCAGGTCCTACTTGCAACGAGGACGGCTGTGCGAGTTTCCAACAGAAAGAATTGGATCCATTCCCTGCACTGCCGCAAAGTACGGCCCGGATTGGTGGAGCCTGCTGTATTGACCGATCAACGAGAAATTCTGGCTGCAGAGAAAGTCCGTGCTGGGGAACCGAACGACACTGAGGAGCTCTTCCCGGACCACGCGACTCCTGGAGGAAAGCGATATCATCTCAGGCCAAGGAAGTGAATTCTCCAGTATCAGGACACGTTGTCAGAACGACCCTTGGGTTAGTGAAACGGAGAGCCAATGAGGCAAGGGGGGGGATCAGCCCTGCATTAGTGTAGCGACACCCGTCTTGGCCCGCTGGTGAAGAAATCGACCGCTGCCCAAGGGGAAGAGTTCTGGCAAACCTTTTAGTTTCAGGAAGATATTGACCCTTTATTCTGACATGGAGAAAAAGAAAATCCTTTGTGCATCAGGTTTTATGCTTACCGTAGCTATTGTGGGGATAACCACATGGTTTGTGGAGGATGTGACTCCCGCTCGAAAGCTACTTGTGTTGACTACTCCAGTGCCTGAGGAGCACTACTTTTATACACTACCGTATCAAGAGTTGAAGCATCGTCAGTCTTATTTGAATAACACTTTCATCCAGATGTTGCATCATACCCACGTTGCCACTAATGCTACGAACTGTTGGATATGTGGTATGATGCCAGCTCATCAGAAGAAAGGAGGAACGCCATTCATACCTCTTCCTTTCTCTCATAATGGCTCTTGTAGAGCATGGTACACTTTGCTTTTTGCCACCCGGAAACCCACAGTGGGACGATTACTCTTCAGACTCAATAAAGAATGTCATCAGGATAAAGATGGATATCCGCAAGCGAATGGGACAATTTGGGAATGGGAAGAGTATCGACTAGACAATGAATCACCAGAGACACTGTGGGAAAAGACAGATTGTGATTCAAGTGGCACAAGCTCAAGCGGACCTGTGTGTCCAGAGTGTGGGTTATATTCCTGTTGGTGTTAGTGATTGCATTACCATATTGAATATCGACGGGTTGAATAACAGTACCTTCTTAGCATCCCATAATACATACTTCGTATGTGGAAATAAAGGTTATTACCGTTTGCCAGCCGGTTGGTCCGGAGTATGTTATGTGGCGTTTTTATTGCCCCCTGTATTCTTGGCACCTGCATCTTATCATAAGGATTTGAAGTTGTTAAATAATGTGACTGTAAATAGGTACAAACGCACTCTATCAATTGGTGATGTGGATCAGACTGACACTAGTCTGCAGCAGTATATTGATTTTAATTTAGGATTGTTTTTCTTCGTTGGAGCTGCCCTAAATAGTAGGAAAGTTCGAAGGTTAACAAGAGTGGTAGAGGCAGTGACAAACCAAACCGCTGCTGCTCTTGGGAATCTTACGGAAGAATTACAGATTACTAGAATTGTTGCATTACAGAATCATATGGTGTTAGATGTTATGTTAGCCGACCGAGGTGGAGCTTGTAAAATTATCGGAAGTAGTTGTTGTGTGTTTATCCCTGACCACACGCCGTCAGTCTATAATGCTATCAACAGGTTGCATAAAATTGCAGCTGAAATCCATACAGAAAACGGCACTTGGACCTTTTCTGGATGGTTTTGGGCATTGATCACTGCTTGGGGGTGGAAGGTCTTAACTGGTCTCTGTATTATTGTAGCAGTTCTGTTTTCTTGTTGCATTTGTGTCCAATGTGGTCCTTTGCTCTGTTCCTTATGCGTATCATTCTGTATTCCCGATAAGAAAGCTATTGCCGATGTCACTTATCAGAAATATCTAGCTAAAGAAGTAGAGGAAATGATGACAATTGAGATATACGATGATTATCCTAACAAACCGGATGTCTTCAGTAAATGCTGAAAGGGTCGTCTGTTGTAAATTGAAACGACGATGTGATTAAGCATTTACTAAAGACATGAATTCTCTTTCCTTAGAACATGTCTCTTACGTTATGTTGGCTAAAGTCTGGACTCCATTTTGTATTGTCATGTCTCCACGTGCTCAACACGAGAAGAGTCCTATCTTCGTGTTAGTTGCTCTTGCAATCTGCCTAGTAACAGTCTATAAATAGCTCCTTTGTCCGTCTGGCGCATGCCCAGATTCGACCACATCTGTTATCAGTTAGTCCCCGCTTGACCATGTTTTCGCGGGCCCAGGAAATTGTTGACTCCGCCCACATATTGATCCTGTATCGAAAATGTCCTTAAATGGTAATGGATTTCGCCTATGTTGTATCCACCCACTTATGAGCCCCTCTGTTGTGTATAAAAGGGGACCGTGTACGCAAGTTCTTTGTGCTACTCTATGCAATACTGAAGGGTGTTGTATGGATTGTAGGACCACCCTTAAGGGTTAATAAACATTGTCTTTGTACTTTGCAGTTTCCGTGCCAACTTCCTTACAGATTCCATTGCAGGAGAGCGAACCCTTGTGTCCTGCGGGCCTAGCTGGGGCCTGTATTCATCAACTGGATGGCGGACGCTCTACGGGTCTCGATCATAAAGAGTTCATGAAAAGTTGCGCAGAGGGTTAGTCGCACCCTGAGCTGTATGGCCGTCAGGGGCCTACTACCACGTGGTGCGGACTTGAGTTCCACAGGGTTAGTGCCACCCGAAGCTGATGTGGCCATCAGGGGCCTACCACCACGTGGCACGGACTTGAGTTGCACAGGGTTAGTGCCACCCGAAGCTGATGTGGCCGTCAGGGGCCTACCACCACATGTCGTGGACTTGAGTTGCACAGGGTTAGTCGCAGCCTAAGTTGTATGGCCGTCAGCGGCCTACCACCACGTGGCACTGACTTGCGTTGCACAGGGTTAGCGGCACCAAAAACTGATCAAAAACCAAAGGAAATGATGGACGGAGTGTTGAACAATGCAAGCACTCACCCCCAGTCAACTGATCTGGGTTTAATCCATCACCGTTCTTTAGCCCACTCTGCCACCCCAGTTCAGACATGGCCATATGCAAATCAGTCTGACCCTGTGCCTCATGGGAACAGTCCAGCCCGAACTGCCAAGCCATGTCTTCCCTGGACCGAAAACAAGTTTCCTAGGACCGGTTTCTGGCATTTCAGCCGTCTTCATCCAGGCTTGCTTGAATCCAGTGGCAAAGTGAGCAAGGGACTCATGTCTGAGCATACCCTGCCAACTTATGGCAAACAAAGCAAAACCCAAAGGAAATGATGGACGGAGTGTTGAACAATGCAAGCACTCACCCCCAGTCAACTGATCTGGGTTTAATCCATCACCGTTCTTTAGCCCACTCAAAAACTGATGGCACAAAAAACTTGATGACTTAGGACTCAGCGACATGTGAGATCTGCCGGGCCTGCGGAGAAGCTGATGTGGTCTCCGCCATTCATGACTTAGAAATCAGCGACATCTGTGAGATCTGCCGGGCCGTAGAGCTTTGATGAGCACGTGGAGTGCCCACTGGCAGACACTCCGGTGGCAGCAGGTAATTATTTGGTCATGGATGCACAGGGGTGACAGTATCTCTCTCTCACTCTCTCACTTCCCTCTTCACTCTCTCTCTCACTCTCTTCCTTCCTTTTATTCTCTTTCTCTGTCTCCCTTCTCCCTTTCTCACTCCCTTTCTTTCCTTCCCTCTCTTTTTCTCTCTGGCTTTTTTTTCCTTCTCTGTGTCTCACTCCTTTGATATGCGCATTACACACATCCTTATTTTCTGCTTTATTTTCCAGGCTGTGTCGTCGACATTCATGGTCCCGACAGGAGTCTTCCGCCTTGTTGTTTTGTGTTCATTTTTTAAAATTTAGTTTATCCTTTATATATACGTTTACAAAAAAATAAAGTTTAATAGAAAATAACAAATAAATTCAATAAAGTTTTTGGTTGTTACTTAAGTGCTGTGTGACTCTTTCTCGTTCTTATTACTGTTAATTAAATTTTGGGGAAGTTATCATGGGAATACTGGTGATGTCTGCAGTTTGCACCAGCTTCTGAATAGTGTGTTAGATTTATCTCAACTTTAGTTGCATTAAAGTGCTGATAATGAAATGCAGAGTAGGCGTTCCCGTGCAAAAAGACATGAGGTGCACCTTTGCGATTTATTCTAAATACTAAAATCCTGAGCTGAATTGCACTGTAGTAGTGGGTGCACTTACAGTGTACACACAAAATCAATGAAGAAATCTCATTGTATTTATATTAATTGGGAATAGTGGGTCAGGTGCTGGATCTTGACCGGATACACTGCCCAGTTTGTTTATTTTTCTGTACACGAAAAAAACACATCTCAGCTTTCACAACAACTGCGATGCGAAACAAATTCCGGCGATAAGCCACGTTAGCACCAGGGATTTTACACCTGCTTTCTGCTGGTGTTAAGTAACCCTGGGCGTAGTGTTCTGCTCCGCCCACGGAGTGTGCATAGTTTTGCCTACTTCGCGGTCTGCGAAGTAGGCGTGGGGCAGGCAGGCTATGCACACGCCACGGTGGAGCGGAGTTGCCCGCCACCCGAACCCACATCTGAGCAAGTGTGTCCGTGTGGTCATTGTGTTAGCCCTGCAACATCACATTGTCAGCGGATGTTACCATGTCACCTCAGCATTGGCAGTGAGCCTGGACATGTAGTTATGCACGCATCCTCCTGAATGCACAAGCGGCATGTGCTGGTCCGGCGTACACAGGTCAGCGCAGGGGTCTGCCTATCCGGCAAGGGGAACGGGTGTCTTGGACATGTCCATGTTCAGGAAGTGCGGTAAGTGTGTCTCTGTGTTCTGGTGTGGCCACCACAAGGGCCGCAGCAGTCGATGTTGTAAAGTGGCATATACCACCTCCAAACTGCAGTGTCACAGTATGGTTGGAATGCCGCAGGACATGCATGAATAGGCATTACAATGGTGTGCCGTAGGAGTGCACAGGATACGACCGTGCACAAGTGTGGGGGCTCGTGGGAGGGAGGAGCAGCTGTTTGGCAATGTATCACACAATGAACCCGCCCATGTGCTATGTGCTGGGCATCTCATTGTGGAAATATGGATTTTTCTGGTCAGTTATGTCCCCTATCTTGGACCCCAACGGTTCTATGTGCATGTTACAAGTACATGTATGTTTCCTCCAGTTCCAGTTATGAAGACGCAAATACATGTGCGTCCACCGTTAACATGTCCTCTGTCAGATCCGCCATGAATAGGCCGGATATTCCATTCCTAAGTACGAAAGGCCACCGGCTTTATATGGTTCACCTATGCCATTTTACAGTCCAGGCAAGTAGGCCCTGATTCTGTCATCAAAACTCTTCTTGCCTTCTGCCTCTGAAAGCTCCAGTCTGAGCCTGCATCTGTGACCATGAACTTTGTCTCATTCTCTGTGCGGCTCACGAAGCCTGACATCAGCCTATTCTCTGCCAAGAACTGTATTTCACCTTCGAATTATCTGCTTCCCCCTCAGCCGATGCATTCCTGCCTAGTAGTTTAAGTAAACATTCTTCCAGCTACCGAGCAAAAGGCCCGGCTTCTCTGTCTTATGCAAGTAATTCATAGTCCTGTTACCATGGAATATTTCTACCCCCTCGCATCTAGTGTAGACACTTAGACGCTTGTACACGCACGCACAGTCAGTATAGAATAGATTCTGTCCGAGAGTCCTTCTTTTGTGGATAACATAGTTCTTTAAACATAGGATGTTAGATATGATTTGGGATTAGGTTGACTTGACCCCCCAGACTTTTCGTCTCCACATGTAGAGCTAAATGTCAAGTCCCCTTCACCCCCTAGTTGCACGTCAATCATACGTCATGCTGCTGCGCGCGCATCTATGCCAAGTATTATCTTATAGATCCACCTATATGTGACATCATAACCAATTATGTTCCTTTTTACTCTTTATTACACCCATTTTTGGTTACGCAGATAAATCGTCATTTTCCTTATCAATTGTTACGCCTATTGCATTCGCTTCATTGTAATGTATGATCTATAAAAGTCATTTCATGTCAATAATGTATGTACTTCACTTCCTGAACCTCCGTGGTGATGGAACTTGGAGCAACCGATTATAATCGATCACTGGAATAAAGCCCATTCCGAACCTCTAATACCACGGATTCTGCCTCTCATTTTACTGAGCTATTTTATTATGTTTCTGTATCAAATTAAGTCCAGGTAAAGGAATTTTATTTACCACATGAATGGCGCCCGAACAGGGACACTTTCTCATCTCACGCGCCGGCGGTGCGTTGCAGGCCCGGTCTCCTGCCACAGCTGGACGGACAATAACGCGTACCAGCAGGATTTCCTGTATCTCCCTCCGGTCAAGCGGGGGCGACTGAGGCTGCGATCAACACCCAGACGAGGCGGTGAGAAGTGCAAAGTATCCCGACCAGAGCCTAGCTGAGAGAGCAAGATCCGAGGTATACAGAGGCCCACCAGTTTCCGAAGTCCCAAATCGAGTCCAGTTTCCGACGAGTCAAGTCGAGTCCAGTCCGGTTCAAGTTCAAATTACCGAGGCCTTCCGTTTCCGAAGCTACCCGGTGAGTACCATTACTGGGGAGGCATTTCTGACGTGCACATAGGTTGTGCCGGTCAAGACGGGTTTGGGTACAGAAATCCGGTCTGCACTGTTTTAGCAGTGTATCTGTACTGTTTAGCAGTATATCAAGTATTCCGAAGTATCTAGTTATTGTCAAGAATTAAGCTTGGTGATTAGTTATGCAGACGATCATCATTGTTGTTTCAGTTAAAGGTTTAATGTTTAATGTTTAATGTGTTTAAGTACGTTCTGTATATTGTGGTATGAATGACTGTTCATTATCGTGTTTATTGTATTAAGTCTGTTCAAAAATCAAGTATCAGGTCAGTTGGTCAAAATCAAGTATAAGGTCAGTTCTCAATATGCCGTTCTTTTCGAAACTAAGACAGATCACTACAAGAAAAGGGGTACTCGAAGAAGCCGTTCCTATTCCTCCTAGGGACACTCCAGGGTACTTCATGTATCATAAACATGGCTTAGACGCTATATTATTTCTTGATTTATGGGTAGACTACACCAAGGGATTACCAGAAAGTCAGAGGTGGCCCGCAGCGGGAACCTGGGATGCGGAGTGCATCATGAAAGTAGAAGAAGAGTTATGGAAAAGGAAAGTCAGACAGTCACAGAAAGATGCCATTGAATTATGGCGTAAAGAATCACATAGACGAACAGAAAAAGCACGTAGACAGGAAGAGAAGAGTAAAGAGAATTCCAATAAAGTTCAAGAAAATCTATTAATTGAGGAAGGTATCCGAGTGAAATCAGAACAAGTAGACAGACAAAGGAATGCCCTTATGAATGGTATGTATCCCCTTCTGGCCGAAGGATTACCTAAGGCTACTCCAGAAAAACCGAAAGACTTGCCACCCCCATTATTCCCAATAAAGGTACATCCTAAGGGGCATCCTAGAACCGCAGAAGATGTTTTTCTTTCCTCATATTTAGATGACGCAGCTCCCGAGTATGCAAATTCCGCCCCACATAGACCACCTATCAGGGAGGTTCAACGCCAAGATCCGGTACCCGTATCTCTACAGCAACAAGTTCCGGCAAGCACATCTGTCTCTACATCCGTTCCTACAGCTGCTTCTATAGCTGTGTCCACACCTATAGTTGCTGTGTCACGTTCAACGAATCCTTTCACACCCGACACCCCAGATGGGGCTACGGGAGGTGCTACCAATATTTTTTCTACGCCACCCAGAATAAATAAACTTACTTTTCAAGAGTCAGGACATTCACGTACACCCAAACTCATTAATGCCCGTACGCTTAAGGAACTTCTTATAGATTGCAGATATGACCCTGTGCCCGGAAAAGAGGACGAAATGACCTTAGCATCATTGCGTATCAGACGAGCCGCAGTGTACTTAGGGAAGTTACCAGGAATGACTGCGCATCTAGATAAAATATACCATTTTGTCCAAACAGGGCGAGATCCAGAATGTATTAACAGAGCTATGGAATACCAGAAAGTGGAGATACAGGGGGAACTGTTGCGTTTCCTTATAAATTGTGTGATCAGAAATGAAGACCGACCGGGGGTAGACCCGGAAGCAATGCAAATTCTTACCAGATGGAGCCAGAATATATCGGAAGGTAGACATGATAAACAAAATTGTATAATAGCCATGTGCCGAAAGATCCGTAAAGAAATAGAACGTCTACACGAAGAAAGACTAGCGGTAGATGAGTTCGAACAAAGCGAGGAAGAAGGGTCAGGACTGCCCACAGGACAGTCAGGCACCATAGCCTATGTAGGAAGAGGAAGATCTTGTAATAGTAATAGATGTCTTATTGACCCGATACGTCCGATATGTCCAGATAATAACAGGAATTTCCAAATACCTATAATTAATATAAGGTCTAACGAGCATTCGTTCCAAACCGCCGACAAACTACTCCGAGAACGAAGGGGTTATCATTTTCTCGATTCTATGGATGAACAAGATTTAGCCAGGGCAGCTGTCCATTGGGTGGACAGTCCCGGAAAATATAGTGATGATACAGTAGTACGCACATTTTTGAATCTCACCCCAGATGAACAGAGGTTAGTTGGGATTTATATGATTCAACAACTCATTATACTATATCGGAGTCAGCGTTCGGACCCTGGTCCCTTACCTGACATATTGACTGAATTGCTTATGAATAAATGGAGAGGTGCAGGTACTAAATTAATTAAAGAAATTCTAGAATCAAGAAAGCAGTATATTCTTTTTGTATGTTCAGAACATGTCTCATTGCCCGTCAAGGAAAGAACCACGTATCACATGGATAGACAGAATCCCTTACGAGAAGTGCACCCAATAAAGGGCGAGGACAATGAGTTTAAACGCGTATTTGTATATACGCCCATATCGAAAATAGAATTGTTACAAATGAAGAAAGTGGTACCCAGTCATGACAAAGACCCAGCGGGTTTTCACCGAGAAATTAAAGACATGTTACTCATGGGAGAGTATACCTATCCCGACATTATGACAATATTAAAGGTATTGATGCCTGCTGGTATTTATGAGAAACTCAAGGAAAAAGAGTGGGAGGTAGGAGACCAAAAGATAGAATGGTCAGTGTTAGAAGCGGAAGAAAAGACCCGAACTGCAGGAGCAGGACTTGGGGATAAAACTAAGGCATTACCAGGTTTACTAGTACAGGTACTGCCACGTTTATTAACTACGAAAAAGGAAGATTGGGGTACAATTTCAGCCTGTAAACAGAAGCAAGATGAAGACACTAGTGATTACTATGCCCGATTTGAAAAATGTTTTGGTATAAATAGTGGCATAAAAGCAAGTAGCGAATCATACCCACATCTGTTTGTAACAAAATTAGTAGAAAATGCCCTGCCCCCAGTAAAGAATAGAGTATTAAAATTCGAGAGTACCTGGCAAGGTAACACTCCATCACAAATGTTACAAATGTTACAGTACCATCACAAGAGAATTAGAGAAGAACAAGAACATGAACACAGACGCATGAAAGACACGAAAATGAAAATGCTAGTTTCCCAGACAGTTCCAGCTGAAGGACATAAAAAGGGTATGACACATTCTGATTCAGCAGGACCTGTAAAAGGGACATGTAATTATTGTAAAAAGCCAGGTCATTACGTACACGATTGTCCAGTTTTAAAACATAATATCGCCATAGGTAAAACACAAGAAAGATCACGGCCACTTAGACAAGATCAGAATGAACAAGGAGCTCCGCAGCATGCACAGGCCATGCCAGCCGCACAACAGTCTATACAGTTTGTGCCAGCTGCACCAGCGCTGCCTGTTGCTGCCACACAGACAACAACACGACAAATGTATCAGACCGCACAGTATGAATATCCTGAGTACCAGCGTTACGCATGAACTAGCCTAGAGAGGGAAGTTGACTTACCCCTTATCGAGATCCCTGTAGATCAAGAAGGACCTTATGTACACAGTGAATTATTAGGTCAAGACAGAAAATTTTTACTCGATACAGGGGCAAGTCGAACAACTATAAAACGTAGTGAAGTTCCAGGGGCACCCCTCTCAGGCTCACAGAATATTTCCCTTGGTTTTTCAGGAAAACCTATTGTTAATGAAGTATCACAGCCTCTCCCACTTACGATAGGACCTCTGACCCGAACTACAGATTTATTGCTTACTAAATCATATCCAGAAAACTTGCTAGGAATAAAAACATTGAAAGCTCTAGGAGCCATAATATGTTGTTCTCCGGAAGGAGTAAGATTGTTTTTACGTGATTTTAAAGGTCACTATGTGTCTAGAGACATGGATCCCCGACTGCAGACTTTACCCACACATCTATGGGCACAAGGCCCTACTGATGTTGGTTGCATGAATATTACACCATATCGAGTCACATTAAAGGCAGGAGTGGTGCTACCACGAATGCGACAATACAAGTTACCACCAGATGCTGTAGTGGCTTTACTACAAATCATTGACGAGCTCATTGCCCAAGGAGTAGTTGTGGAAACAGACTCCAATGTATGTAATTCACCGATAATTCCGATTCTTAAACGAACAGATCCAAAGGCCCCGCCAGTCTATCGATTGGTTATTGATCTGCGCGAGTTAAACAAATGCATTGTGCCACAATTCCCTGTGGTCCCAGATATCTCGTCATTACTGACAGCCATTGATTCCGAAGCGACATTCTTTACTGTAATCGATCTCAAGAATGCCTTTTTCAGCGTCCCAATAGATCCGGAAAGCCAATATTTGTTCGGATTTAGTTTAAATGGGCGTAGCTTTAAATTCTCACGCGCACCTCAAGGATTTACAGAAAGCCCCAGCATCTATAGCCAAGCACTGAAACGAGAACTTGACAGTATCCACATGCCAGTTAACACTGCTCTGCTTCAATATGTCGATGATCTGCTGATCACCGCAAGAAGCGAACCGGAATGTGAAAAAGCATCACTGACAGTTTTAAAATTTCTAGCCGAAAAGGGGCACAAGGTGTCCCCTTCTAAGCTGCAATTCTGTGTCCAGCGAGTTGTTTATCTTGGACACTCGCTGTCCAAGGAGGGAAGGCAGCTTACACCCGACCGCATTCAGTTAATAGCTAACATGCAAATACCCAAGACACAAAAGGAGGTGCGGGCTTTCATAGGCCTCACTTCATACTGTAGACAGTGGATCCCGCAATACGCATTTCTAGCAAAACCACTCATTCAGTTGACAACACAGGAGGCAGCCACATCGACTGTTCTCCCTTGGACTCAGGAACATACACAAGCTTTTGAAAGCCTAAAGAAAGCTTTATGTCAAGCACCTGTTTTAGCAACACCATGTTACAGAAAACAGTTTACACTCTTTGTTACAGAACGCGAAGGTACTGCCCTGTCAGTACTCACACAGGAACAAGCAGGAGCACACAAACCATGTGCTTATTTTTCTAGTACATTAGATCCCGTAGCTCAGGCTTTGCCTGCATGCCTAAAATCAGTGGCAGCGACAGCTTTAGCAATCAGACAAAGCGATGCCATAGTGTTAGGACATCCTTTGACAGTTCAAGTACCACATGCAGTAGAGGTTCTTGTAAATAGAACGCAAACACAACATTTGACTATAGCACGACTTACAGGGTACGAACTTACATTGTTTCAGCCACACATAGAAATCAGACGCTGTAACACATTGAATCCTGCCACACTTTTGCCAGTAACCGGAACAGACCCACTAGCTCATGACTGTATTGAAGTTATTACTATAACGACGAAACCCAGACAAGATTTAACCGATGTCCCATTGTCAGATCCAGACCTGACATTGTATGTAGATGGTTCATGTATGAGAACAAGTACAGGAGAGTTAGTGGCCGCTTACGCAGTCACAACAGATACTGAAGTCATTGAAACAAATCGCATAAATACTTTGTCAGCTCAAGCCGCAGAGCTCATCGCTCTGACACAAGCCTGTATTCAAGCCACGAATAAAAAAGTCAACATATACACTGATTCACGTTATGCATTCGGAGTTGTACATGACTTCGGCGTGCTGTGGCGAGAGAGAGGTTATTTAACTTCCCACGGTGCCCACATTCAGCACGGGCCCCTCATTCATGCCTTATTAGATGCAATACATCTACCTACTGCAATATCAATTATGAAATGTAAGGCTCATACGAAGGTTACTGATATCATTTCCCAAGGCAATGATCTAGCCGACAGAACAGCTAAACAGACTGCTCAAACCCAAACATCCGACATGACAAAGACAATAGTCCCGATGCCGACACATTGTATGACAGTTAAAGACCCTACTCTTGACGTAATTGACATACAGACACATGCTACACCAGACGAAATAAAGAAATGGACTGAATTAGGAGGGATCCAAACGGACCAAGGATGGATGATGAAAGAAAAGTCTGTATGGTTCCTTCCTGATTCAATGGTCCAAGTTATAATTAACACTATACATAGTCCAGCGCATCTAGGAGAAAAAGCTATGCTAGATAGCATTCAACACATTTGGTTCAATAAACATTTACGAGCAGCAGCCAAACAAAAGGTCCGTACCTGTATGATCTGTTGCCAGTTCAACCCAGGAAAAAGTGTTCCCGTAGAACAGGGCGGATTTCATCCTCCTGATCACCCTTTTGAAGTCCTCCAGATGGATTATATCCAGATGGAACGATGTCGAGGATTCAAATATGTTCTCGTAGTTGTCTGCGCTCTGTCCCGTTGGACGGAGGCATACCCGGTTTCAGATTACACTGCCCCGACTACTGCCAAACAGTTGGTTCGAGAATTCTTCCCACGATACGGTTTACCACGTGTTGTCTACTCAGATAACGGCCAGCCGTTCTCATCCGAATTAATGAAACATGTTTCACTTCTGTTAGGATATCAGTGGAAATTCCACTGTGTCCGACACCCCGAGGCAGCAGGTCTCGTAGAAAGACATAATCAGATACTGAAAATCAGATTGTCCAAAATATGCAGAGAGAAAGGTGTCGACTGGATAGTAGCGTTACCAGTTGCACTCTTTTACATGAGAATGGTAGCACACTCTCGAACAGGGCTATCCCCGTATGAGGTGATCTTCGGCAGACCACCAAATATGTGGGGGACGCCTATACCACGCAAAATAACTGATGTTGACTGTAATATGCTGACAGATTACTTGGCTTCCTTGATGTCTGCACTACAATCTTGTCGTTCACAGGTAGCTGCAGCCTTTCCCGACAACACTGAGGTGAAACCCCATGACGTAGTTCCGGGTGATCTCGTATTTGTGAGAAATTTCGACCGAAAGACTCAGCTGGAGCCCAGGTGGAGGACACCCAAGTTGGTTCTGCTTACTACAAGGACAGCTGTGAAGATCGAGGGCCGCAAGGGCTGGATTCATTCAAGTCATATCAAGAAATTTCATGGACTATCCTCGGATATAGACATTGTGCCCTGCACTCCCTCACAGACTGATTCAAAACTTCCTTTGGTTGAAAAAACTAAAACCGAACTCTATAAAGTAAAATTGAGGCCTAGAACGTCAGACAATTTGATTGTTTAAGTCCTCTCCAAGGTGAAGCGGTTGAATTTGTCTCTGACATGTATCCTCTAGACCTGAATCATGGACAGTCGCGGAAAATGTTGAAACGACAGGCGTATTGTAAATCACTGCGTAGCCATTGCATAGTGACGTTAATAATCTTGTTTTCCTTAAGTCTTTTAATAATTACTGCAAGTATATTGTTGCACATATATTACCCTATTGCCAGAAACGTTTACAATGTTACCGCAGAACATTCTTTTAGTGACTTACCCCCGCATGAATTGTCTTATAGACTTGCGCTGCGCAATAACACTTTCATTAGTATGTTACATCATTCCCATCAGACTAGTAATGCAACTAATTGTTGGGTGTGTGGCCGGCTCCCTCCCTATCAGAATTATGAAGGAGTCCTGCCATTCTTTCCGCACCCGTTTACACATAATGGCTCCTGTGGAGCATGGTTTAGTTTAATCAATTCCATAGACTCAGACACAGCAGTTTACCAAGATCAGTGGGTATGGGGAAACCTGAACCTAGTTTTACTCAAGGTCTGCTACCCTGACAAGGAGGGTCGCCCCAAAAGAACAGGAACTGATCTAGAAAATGAAGTATATGGATTAGGTAATTTTACACCTAATCTCATGATTCTAAATGTCGTATCCGAAGTTGAACTAGTCTTACCCACCATGTCAGTATTCCCAGCGAAAGGTGAATTGTGTGTAAGAAAAGTTGGTTCCATACATATGGGCCATAGTAAATGCACTACTACAGTAGAATTCAGTGATCAAGGCAAATCTTCATTTAGAGCTTATCGCCACTCCTACTTTATATGTGGTCAGACTGCATATATGCGTCTACCTCTAGATTGGGATGGTACCTGCTACATTGCATTTCTTTTGCCACCTGTTTTCCTAGCTCCTCCTGATTATTATAGAAATATTCATTTAGTACACAATAGAGAGCGGAGAGATCTCCCAATTGTCGATTACACTGAAACAGCATGGGAAAAATACACAGATTTCAATAAAGGCATCTTTCCCTATATAGGTACTGTTACTAATAGTAAGCTGATACGTAGATTAACTAGAACCCTTGAAGCAGTAGTGAATGAAACTATTTCCGCTTTAGGCAATTTAACAGAAGAGCAGTCTGCTATGCGGATTGTTGTGCTTCAAAATCGTCTTGTCCTTGACGTCATCCTGGCTGATAGGGGCGGAGCTTGTAGGGTCATCGGATCAAGCTGCTGCGTATTTATACCAGAAAATTCGCCATCTGTATATAAAGCTATAACTCGCCTTCACAAGATTGTAAGCCAGATACACCAGAATCCAGGCACCTGGACTTGGTCCGGTTGGTTTTGGAGTGTGATATCAGCCTGGGGATGGAGAGTTCTATCCTTCCTAGGTATTGGCCTTCTCATACTATTCAGTTGCTGTATATGTCTACAATGTGGACCAGCGATCTGTGGTCTGTGTGCCACATCGTGTATTCCACCACCAAGATCTCATTCGTCACGGAAGAAGAAAGAAGAACAAATGATGTTATATGAACAGATCAATGGATTAATGAAGATTGATATCTCTTAACGGGCAAGTAGGGGACAAGGAGGGAATGTGGAAATATGGATTTTTCTGGTCAGTTATGTCCCCTATCTTGGACCCCAACGGTTCTATGTGCATGTTACAAGTACATGTATGTTTCCTCCAGTTCCAGTTATGAAGACGCAAATACATGTGCGTCCACCGTTAACATGTCCTCTGTCAGATCCGCCATGAATAGGCCGGATATTCCATTCCTAAGTACGAAAGGCCACCGGCTTTATATGGTTCACCTATGCCATTTTACAGTCCAGGCAAGTAGGCCCTGATTCTGTCATCAAAACTCTTCTTGCCTTCTGCCTCTGAAAGCTCCAGTCTGAGCCTGCATCTGTGACCATGAACTTTGTCTCATTCTCTGTGCGGCTCACGAAGCCTGACATCAGCCTATTCTCTGTCAAGAACTGTATTTCACCTTCGAATTATCTGCTTCCCCCTCAGCCGATGCATTCCTGCCTAGTAGTTTAAGTAAACATTCTTCCAGCTACCGAGCAAAAGGCCCGGCTTCTCTGTCTTATGCAAGTAATTCATAGTCCTGTTACCATGGAATATTTCTACCCCCTCGCATCTAGTGTAGACACTTAGACGCTTGTACACGCACGCACAGTCAGTATAGAATAGATTCTGTCCGAGAGTCCTTCTTTTGTGGATAACATAGTTCTTTAAACATAGGATGTTAGATATGATTTGGGATTAGGTTGACTTGACCCCCCAGACTTTTCGTCTCCACATGTAGAGCTAAATGTCAAGTCCCCTTCACCCCCTAGTTGCACGTCAATCATACGTCATGCTGCTGCGCGCGCATCTATGCCAAGTATTATCTTATAGATCCACCTATATGTGACATCATAACCAATTATGTTCCTTTTTACTCTTTATTACACCCATTTTTGGTTACGCAGATAAATCGTCATTTTCCTTATCAATTGTTACGCCTATTGCATTCGCTTCATTGTAATGTATGATCTATAAAAGTCATTTCATGTCAATAATGTATGTACTTCACTTCCTGAACCTCCGTGGTGATGGAACTTGGAGCAACCGATTATAATCGATCACTGGAATAAAGCCCATTCCGAACCTCTAATACCACGGATTCTGCCTCTCATTTTACTGAGCTATTTTATTATGTTTCTGTATCAAATTAAGTCCAGGTAAAGGAATTTTATTTACCACATCATCCATGATGACCAGGGTCGCAGACATCCCACAAAACCCGCGACCGGCCTTTGTACACATCCTGTATGAATACAGCTGGAGAAGTTACTGTAGGGATGAAAGGTTCTTTGTCTGAGCTATCTTGCGCTAGCACATCTGCTGCTCCGAATAGGAACTTGCAAGTGGCCAGCCCCCCCTGACAGATACGATAATATTTGCATCTGTCTCCCACACTACGCACTGCCCGATTTGAGAACGAGTACACATCCCACACTCAAAAGTCCTTCATCATAGTTAGCGTGCGTGAAATGGCCTTCACACGTACTCCCACCACAACACTGCCCTGCACCCATTGCACACAGACCCTGCTCATTGCACCAAGCTGTACCATATCATCCACAAGACTGGCACACGGCAAGCCAGTGCAGCTACAAGCAGAGCCACTGACGCAATAGCAGAACATCCGAACACATGGTCGACTCCATTCACATCCACCTATACCTTGCATGTCTACTGCATGTCCTGGGTGCACTGCCTTTGGCAGTACTGCGCATCACTTACTGGCTGAGCTTCCGCATTGCAGACGTCACCTGAGCATAACCTGTATTGCAATGTCGCAGATGCCTATCCGAGTGGTGCATGGACGTGTGCCTCTCCAACGAGTGGGTAGCTGACATGGATTACAACGGGTGTGTGTGCCCCCTTTTGGCCCACAACCAGGAGTGTCATGGTGATGCCAGTTTATGGCATGCATGGATGTTTGGCATGCATGTTGGGAACTGGGCCTGGGAGATTGCACGTGTCGTAGTATGCAGTGAGCAAATTGACACACTTCCCGATTCTGCTTTGGTGCACATTGGGTACAGTGGTTGGAGTCAGCACATCTGTCCAGGTCAGCTGATGGATTACGTCGACGACATGTCAAATTTTGTGGCCAACCATCACTCATTAGAGATAGTGGCTTACACAGCTGCACTCGCATTAATGGACGAGTGACAAGGTACCTGCAACCATGACTCGATGTGCTACATTGCACATGTCCCCCGCATCATTGCACGTTGTACATCTGGTCACATATCCCAAAACAACAGTGGACATGGCTGCATTGGCGTCGAATCATGTCTGAGGCACGGACAACCAACACTGCTTGACACTGACGTGTGTTGGTGATGGACTACCCCGAGGTGAACATGGACGTTTTCCTATGTTCCTTATTCAGGCATGCTGCTGCATTTCTCTGCATTTCGTGGCACTACTCTTGGCCGTACTGACACACACTTTTTTAAAATAAAGTTTCCACATTTTCACTTGTCTCCAAATGTGTTGTGTCTTCATTTGTATGCCAATGTGTGTGTCACGGACTCTCTGGCTGCCTGCAGTTTGTGAATTGCTACCCCATCCGGACTGCCTGTTTCGTACTGATATTTTTGGACGCTTATCCGCCACAGGCGAGTGCATTTGTGTCCTGTGTTCGATTGTGCGAATGTTGGTGTTTGGATAACATTGTGTTGGATGTTGGTGTACTGTGCTTCCTATGTGTGTGTGCTGTATTGTGTGTGCAATGTCCTTTCATGTGAGCTTTTGTTCACCCTTTCAGGCAATGTGATTTTCACTTCTATGCTTGTTTTCACTTCTATGCTTGTTCAGTGGTGTGATGATGGCGGGTTGCGTGACTTGTGCTCCTTGTTTGTGTGTTTCATTTTGGACATGGTTTGTCTATAGTTGTGCTGTACTTAATTGTGCATGTGTGCCATTGTGCCCATCTCCCCCGTCCCCCCACTCCCTTCTTCTTCCTCTTCCTGGTGCTGTTGTGTAATTTTGTTGCTCCACACATAAATACATGTAATGAACAAATTAGAATAGTTCCTTGATTCTTTTAGGTTTGAAAACTTCTCTCTATTGTTTTATTTTAATTTTCCATATAACCAGTTTTTTTTAATATTCAAGGACACATAGAAGTCAGAGGTGCAACTTATTCTATCAACACACTTTCTAGAACATTCTACAACACGTGCAGGTTAAAAGTTCATCAATTTATTTAAACCTAACAACATTTTTTTGCAACATTTTCTCGAACATTTAACGGCATGTGCAGGTTAAAAGTTCACGATTGTTTTAAGTTCGAACAGTGCCTTCCAAATGCAAGTAGCAGGTGTGGTTGAGTTGAGCAAATTTTATCCTATGAGATGTACTCCACATTTAAACTGCTTTTTCCTAGCCAATCACAAAGATGCTTTTCAACAAAATGAATGTGCACCCTACTTTTACAAAACAATGCTTTTCATCTCCCAATCAGGTATCATTTTGTATGGCAAAAAAAGAAGTTCCTCATCTTTAAACATATCTCTTATTCTACGAACGGACTGTATGAGCTACAGACATCTATGCATTCCTCCAAGCCATACCTTCAAAATGCAAGTGTGGATTGTAGGACATAGTTATGTTTTCTGGTGTAAGAGGTACGCAGAACAGAGATGTATTGACTTAGACCTAGGTTTACAAAATGTGGACATTAAATGGTTTGGACAGAGAGTATTGAAGTGACACCAATTGATGCCTTTGGTTAAAACCTGTTTGCATCTCCAACACCCTGACCTCATGATTGTGCAATGTGGTGGAAACGACCTAGGCACATTGACTGGGGTAGGTTTGGAAATGCTAATGAAGGACACCTTTCAACAATTGATGTTGCTTTTGCCTCAAACTGTCTTTGTATATTCCAATACATGCCAAAGACAGAAGTGGAAATGGTCAAACCAAGTTTGTCCTCAGATTGAAAATTCTCGGAAGAATGTCAACAAAGCTGTGTCTGCATACCTTAGAGACCATAGAATGGGGTCGATCTACAACAACAACATACGTTTTCATATGGCTGATATCTACAGAAGTGATTGAGTACACTTCACAGATCAGGGAAATCGAGATTTTCTGAATAACTTGAAGCTGTGCATTCGCACTTATATGTAGCTCCAACTAATAAACACAAGGGCTCTTTTTAGAGCTGCTTTAAATTTCCAATATCGGTTCGCAGAGTGACAGCTGCGATCCTGCTAGCACAGGGAGACCTGCAGGCCGTCGAGCAGCCTCACAGAGGGACACCTGCGGCCCGTGGGCTCAGATCCCACAGAGAGAGATATGGGCCGTCGGCTCGGCTCGCACAGTGAGAGCTACGGGCCGTCGTCTCGCAAACACACACCAGCGTGCTGGCTCGCAGAGGGAGAGCTCTGGTCTAACTCGCAAAGGGACACCAACGGGCCAACAGCCCTGCTAGCAGAGACACACCTATCACCTAATGGACTGATTCTCACATGTACAGCTAGGGACATGACAGCTCGCAGACGCACAGCTGCAAGCCAACGGACTGCTACTGTTTTATGCTTTATGGTAGTACAGTGGTGTTTGGGTAGTGGGGGCTGTGCTAGGGGTAGTATTTTAGGGTTTAGGGTAGTGCACTGGTGTTTGGGTAGTGTAGAGGATCGTGCTGGGGTAGTGTATTAGAGTTTACAACAGTGCAGTGGTGTTTGGGTAGTCTTTGGGTAGTGTAGAGGGTCGAGCCGACAGACTGACTCATAGAGCTCCGAGCCGACGGACGGGCTTCTAAAGGCAAATCCGCAACCTGGTGATATGAGGAGAGGCATTGTGAAAGGCATATCTCACACAGACACAGATGCCAGTGTTTCCTCGCACAGGTAAAACTGCGGACCCGATGGTTTCTACACGGAGAGATGCGAGCTGACGGAGTAAATCACAAAATGGCTGCCAACACTTCCTGGTTTCAACCATTCACCGCCAATAAGACGCAAGCTGGTGCTTGTAACCCCTTAGCCAATCACATGTCAGAATTCTCAGATTTCTCAATATCTGTAAAATTTGATGTTTCTCAAGAACTACTGAACGGATTTACACCATTTAAACAAAAGCGTGCTTTCTGGACCATCACCTTTCTTCCTGCCAAATTTGACATGATTCTGTTCAGCAGTTTCACCTGTAGTCTTCTGTAAAGTTTCGTATGGAAATTCCATGGAGAAAACACATTTTAGGACCCTCTTTTTTCTCAGCCCCTCCTACACCATTCACCCCCAAACTTTCAATATAGGAGCTAACCAAAAAAAGAGAAACTTTTTGCATAATTTCATAAAGAGTCGTCAAATGACACCAAAGTTACAAGCACATAGAAGCTCCAGGAGGGGGACGCGCAACCCCCCTCCCAACTTAAGTGAAGCCCCGGGGCTGCGCATATACCAGGGGACCCCCACAACCCCTGCGAGCCCCTGCTATTATTTTTTAAGAAATACCCCGCAACCTAGCCCACCCAAGGGCCTCATTAAAATAAAACGCAAGAACCCAGGACCCCAGTGGAAATTTTTGCTGATTTTCTTTTTAAAAAAAATGATTTTTTGGGCCCTTGGGGTTCTCCTGGGACCCCCTGAGCAGACCTAGTGGGTCAGGGTTTGTCTACCCTGCCCCCTTCTCTTGTTTTATACCTTTGTCTCTCCGTTTTTGGGTGACTCGCTTCTACCGAGCCACAAGATGGCTGCCAACACTTCCTGGTTTGGAGTGCTAGCAGCCAATCACAGTAAAGCTCGCGCACATGACTTAGGCTCCGCACAGATATCAAAACTTTTATTTTTCTAATTTCTCAGCAACTACTGAACACATGTACAACATTTTTAAAAAGATCGCTTTCTGACCCAAGCACTACCTTTCTGCCAAATTTGGAGTAATTCCGTTCAGTAGTTTCAGCTGTAGCCCTGCACAAAGTTTCCTATGGGAAATTGATTTTTTGACTCCTATTTTTTGAATTTTTCAAAAACTGCTGAACGGATTTACACCATATAGAAAAAGGCTGCTTTCTGAACCAAGCTCTACCTTTCTGCTAAATTTGAGGTAATTCCGTTCAGCAGTTCAAGCTGTAGCTCGTCGCAAAATTTCCTATGGAAATTAACATGGAGAAAACGAGTTTTGGGACACCCCTTTTTTCTCAGACCCGCTTGACGAATCAACCCCAAACTTTCAGGATAGGAGCTGACCTGGATAGACTTTTTTTGGGAGAATTTCAGGAAGATTCGTCAAACGACGCCAACGTTATTAGCAAATCAAAAAATGCTTTTCCTATGGAAACTAGGTTCTAACTATAACTACCTACTGGTGACTGCCAGTAGGTAAAATATATAAATATATATATATATATATATATAATATATATAATATATATATATATATATATATATATATACTGACATATATATATACACATATATATGTTCACTGAAAAAAACATAGGTTTCAGGGGCGTTATAGTTAGCTGGACTTTTCACTCGTACCAAAACCATAGAAATTCCCCCGTTATAGTTAGTTCAGCTATCTATAACTCACGCGCCCGCAATGCACTGCTGATGATGTCACATATTACATCACTCATGACATGGTCAGTGACATCACTCATGACATCACTGATGACATCTCAAATGACATCACTGATGACATCACTGATGACATCATCAAGTGAATGTGTGTTTTTCTGAAAATTACATATGTTTTATATATGTATATCTCAAGGTCGATGGAAGAATAAATGGGTATATAAGTGTCTAAATGGATGATTTGTTTTTGAAAAATTGATTGTATAACTGACTGATTAAGTGTATCTTAGTGAATACATGGCTTAGTGAGTAATGTTTAAATATGTAAATATCTGTATCAGTCTCTCACATTGTGTATAAGTGGCTGTATGGGTTGGTGAGTAGCTACATGAGTGTCTAAATAGGTTATTAGTTGGTTTTTTGAGTATGAGTGTCTGATGTCTGTATGGTTCGGTGGGAGGTATTACGTAGTGCATAGGTGCATGAATGAGTGACTCACTGTTTGTATGTGTTGAAGACAGCATGTGTGCAGGACTGTATGGGTGGATGAGTGTGTGCATGGGTGTGTTAGTGAGTGAATGACTGTCTCAATAGTGTCTCTATGAGTAACTACATATGTTTTAAACTAGTATATGTGACTATTGGTGTATATAAGTGAGTATATGTGAGAGTGAGAGATTGAAAGAGTTCCTGTATAAATAAGTATGTGTTTCTATAAGTGATTGTTTAAAAGACTAAGTATGTGTAAGTTTCTGCAGAAGTAAGTGTGGTGGTGTGTGTATAACTGTATATGCAGGTAAACGGATGTTTGATTCTTTATTAGCATGAGTGACTATGTGTGTGAGTAACTTTATGGATGAGTGGCGTTGTGTAACAGGATGTATAGGTGTATGAGTACATATGATGAGTGAGTACATGTATGAGTGACTGTATAGGACTGTTGGTGAATGAGTGGATGTGGATGTGGATCTTACAATTACTGAATAGGTTGTTGTAACTGATATTGGTATGTCCATTGTTTTGAAAATTTTAATTTCTATTTTTGAATGTGTGTATGAAAGGTTATATTAGGGGGAGAGGAGGTCTGCCACTCTATCACAAGGATGATGTCATCAGTGATGTCATCAGTGATGTCATGAGTGATGTCACTGACCATGTCATGAGTGATGTAATATGTGACGTCATCAGCAGTGCATTGCGGGCGCGCGAGTTATAGTTAGCTGAACTAACTATAACGGGGGAATTTCTATGGTTTTGTACGAGTGAAAAGTCCAGCTAACTAGAACGCCCCTGAAACCTATGGTTTTTCAGTGAATTTCGAAGGTTTTTTAAATGCTAATTCCTAGCTATAACGTGCCTGAAACCTATGTTTTTTTCAGTGAATTTTCAAAGGTTTTTTAAATGCTAATTTCTAGCTATGCCTACAGAGATAGGACATGTGAAGAAAGAAGGAAAAACGCACAGAAAGAAAAAAAAGAAATGCAGAAAGAAGCAACAGAAGTCCTCAAAGACGAAGAAAAGTGCAGGAAGAAGTATAATGTGCAGAAAGAACAAACAGAAGAGCAGAAACAAGCCTTGTTGCAAAATCATCCTGTACCCTCAACTTTTTCAGACGGATACTGTTGGTAACTGAGTCTGACTAACCAGTCCTAGAGCCAGTGCTATGTTAAAAGACACTCAGAATACAGTGAAAACACCTACATACACTAGGGCACACTATGTGTTGGGGTCCCCCTGTGATTAGCATGACCTCCTCTGTAAGCCCCTAGTATATAATAGGGCAGGGGATTAAAACTACCTCTTAAAACGCACCACAGGGCGTGTTTGAACACGTCACCTCATGCCCCGTCCCCTCCCTTCCCCACTGTGTAAACACGCCCTGTAGCCGTTTTAAGTTGGGAGATTAAGTCCCCTTGAATCCTGAGGGTCCCTAGGGTCCAACTAGACCACTAGGTACCTCCAGTAAGCGCCACAGAGCTGCGTTGCAGAGAGGTGTAAAAAGTGGCACGGCCTGCACCACCTCTCTGCAACGTAGAGCAGTGGTGCTTACTGGAAGCACCTGGTGGGCTAGTTGGACCCCAGGGTCCCTCAGGATTGAAAGGGAATTATTTCCCCAACTTAAAAACGCGCCACAGGGCCTGTGGGCGTTCTGAGTTGAGAGATTAAGTCCCCTTGAATCCTAAGGGTCCCTAGGGTCAAACTAGCCCACTAGGTACCTCCAGTAAGCGCCACAGAGCTGCGTTGCATGGAGGTGTAAAAAGGGGCGTAGCCTCAGAACACCTGTCTGCAACGCAGCTCCCTGGCGCATACTGGAGATACCTGTTGGGCTAGTTGGCCCTCAGGGACCCTCAGTAATGAAGGGGAGTTAATTCCTCAACTTACAACTGGCCAGGGGGCGCGTTTGCAGAGTGCTGCAAGGAGGGGGCGTGGCCTCCGGCGCGATGCCGGTCTTTAATTAATTTATTTTTAAGAAGGAGGGCTATGTGGCCCCCTTTCTTTTTCTAATGTATTAGCCCTGGGGCCCCCGTCCCCCAGGGCCTGCCCCCTAATTTTTTTTGTTGAAAAAAATTAATTTAGCCCTCCCAAGGCCTTAATCGGCCCCGGGGACCCCAACCCCCAGGTCATGGCCTTTTTTTTATTTTTTTATTCTTTAGGAGGGGGGCTGTGTTGCCCCCCTCCTCAGGCCACTTATGGCCCCGGGGACCCCATCCCCCGGGGCTGGCATTTGTTTTTTATTTTTATTTTTAAAAAATATATTTATAGAAACGCCTAGGACATGCTGGACAAACCACATGTACCTATCACCATGACGATTTGCGTGATATTCATTAAAAGGTGACTATGCATACAATGAATCCACGTAGAATGTATTCACACCGCTAGTGAAGCTCTGACATGTCTGACACCCTACCGTGCCTAATCCCGGCGCCCCCGCTGGTGGGTACTCTCCAAGTAGACACCCTTGTTGTTTATTTATACAAACATGGGTAGCTATTGACGGGCACATTTAATACACATGCACACCAAGCCATTCAAAGGGGATTCAACAAAAATTCGACCAAACTATGCAAGAAACCCCCTCATGGTTAATAAAACACACATCCACCGCCGGATGTGCAATACTTTTTATTTTACTCTCTGGAAATGAGACAAACCTCACTTGAGAGTCACAGCGTGCTCCTGGCTGAGCCCAATGCTGTGTTACACCCACCAGTGCCCGCCGAGTGCCACACACCTCTGTGTTGTATTCCACCAGCTAGTGCGTATGCTATGACACTCTCTAGCCCATGTGCACTGTAACACCACCCCGTGAATATGTCATGCCACACTTGCCTTCGCACGGGTTATATTGCCCCATCTAACGTGCCTTCCTCGATGCCTATGTTATAAAGCACAGCGCTATGCCATACATATTACAATCTGAGATCCATATCTTTGTCACAGTGCATATGCAATGTTACAATACCCAGCACATATTTTATATTACAACTTTAGAGACTGCTTAGGTTACACAACACTGCCCTGTGCATATTACACTCCAAGGCACATATCACATAGCAAGCGCTAGTGCCTGTGCTATCTCGCGCTCTCCAATGAATGTGTCATTGCGCACAATGTATTGCATATTATATTTCACACCCCGGTTCATCTTATATCACACTTTTTGGTGCATAGTTTATACCATATACTATATCTAGTTTTCATTTTCAATCGTGCTCTCAGGACTAAGTTCTATATAACACTGCGACCACCTACCCTTTTCACGGGCATTACATTTTGCGATGGGGGGTGGAGGGTCAGGGGATGTTTCTGCCAAGTGAGCCCGGAGTCACAGTCCCAAACGTCCTCTTCTTCCTGAATAAAAGTGAGATTATGCTGCATACTTGTTCATATTTTAAGTAGTTCGCACAGACACACATTTTAAAAACAATAAAGTTCCTAATACCCACCTTCTATGAACAGTTAGCTTGCTGCCCCATCCACCTCCTCCCTATCCTCTGTTGTCTGAATCCATGGACTAGCCTCCTCCCTCCTGCCATGCATGGTCTGATGTGCTGCCAATGCCCTGCATTTAGCATGATGTACCAGTCCACTCATCCTGCCCTCCATTGCCCAATTCTATGGCCCATCATTGACCTCCTGCTTAGCCTCTGTGCTTTGCTTGCTGCCCCTATTCTCCTTCCCCCTGCCCTCCGATGTCTTTGTGCATGCCCCTGCTCCATCCTTTTTGACCACCATGTTCCATGGACCTGCCACTCCTATCTACTCTGAGTGTTCTGTTGAGCTGCCACTCCCCTACCAGCTGCCTAGCATTGTCAGATGACTGTAACCTGTCCCTGCCACCTCCACCCTGCCTGTCCACATGCCATGCCCCATCCCCTTCCTCCTGTCCTCCATGGTCCATTTTACTGCCACACCCTTCTGCCCTCCCTGGTCTGTTGTGCTGCAACTGCTCCTCCTGCCTGCCCCGCGTGGTCTGTTGTGAGGCCCCTTCCCCTGAACTTTCTTGTCTGTGCCCAGGTCCTGACCCTCCCTTCTATCCTCCATGGTCCTTTGTGCATGCCCCTGCACCCTCCTTCTTGCCCATCATAGCCATTGTGCTGCCACTAACCCTCCCGCTTGCCATGCATGGTCTTCTGTGCTGCCATGGCCCCTCCCACCTTCCCTGTGTGGTCAGCTAGCTGCTCCTGACCCCCTCCCACCTTCCCTCCATGGTCTGTGTGTAGGCCATCATAGTCTCACTGTTGCTCTCCATGGTGTGTCTTGTTTCTAGTGCCCATCCTGCCTGAACTCCATGGGCATCTTGCTGCTCCTGCCCTGCCCCCTTGCCCCCAGCCCTCTGTTTCCATGTGCAGACCCCTATTCCCTCCCTCCTGGCTTGTCGGTTCCATTGTAATGCCCCTGATCCGTCCCTCCTGCCCTTTATGGTCTGTTATGCTGCAGCTTTCTCTCCTGTCTGTCCATTATGGTCAGCTAGCTACCATTGCCTCTTTCCCCTCTGTTCTCTGTTGTCCATGTGCATGGTCCTGTCCCCTCCCTATTGCTTTCTATGGATTGTTGTGCTGCACTCCCGTCCCGCATGCCCTGTGTGGTGTATTGTGCTGCTGCAAACCCTGATGCCTGCCCTGTAGGGTCAGTTTGGTGCACCTCTCAATGTCCCTCCTGTCCTCTGTTATCCGAGTCCATGTCCCTACCCCAATTCCTCCTGCCTACCATGATCCAATGTACCATACTTGCGAACATTTTGAACTTGGTAAGAGGGAGATTTTGAAATAAAACTGGGGTATTGATTTTCCCCTTTGAGTTACATTGAAAAAGAGAAGATTGTAGACAGGAAACAGATCAAGTAAAGCCCATTTGAGCTTAAAAACATTGGACGTTTCCAGGCTGAAACGGGTCTGTTGGCATGTATGGTTGTATGACCACTGCCTCTTCCTTCTGCCCACAATGGTCTATTATATTGCCACAGCCTCTCTTGCCAGTCCTGTATTGTTGGTTTGTTGCCCCTGCCCCCCTTTCCACTGCCCTCCATAGTCTGTTGTGCTGCCACTGCCCTTCCTGCCTGCCTAGTGTGGTCAAATTGTTGCCTCTGCACTCTCCTACCTGCCTTCAATTTTCAGAGTCCATGCCCCCGGCCTCTGCCTCTCAACAGTATCCCAATGAACAACTAGATTGCTAACATTCTATATTTATTACAAAAGTGTGGAATGCCTGACGTCATCTTGATGTAATCAAAACTGTAATGGCTAGAGCATTTCCTTTAGAAATTACATATATGAGATGGTCTTATTTGCATCAAAATTATGGTTAGTGCTCTAAAAAACTAAAATGAGGACATATTTTCTGAGTTTTCAAATAACGACAAAGAACTTTTAAATTATTTGTAATCTTAGTTTTTTTTATCCAGTTGACCACTTGATTAAATGTTGCATCCAAGGGGAGAGGGTGTGGTGTTACTTCCAGAGCTGCAGACTTTGCAACTGGGGAACCAGGTTGGGGTTTCTGCTTCAGCTCAACATTCTGTGATTCTGGTCAAATCACTTAATCTCCCCATGTCTACAACCAAAATGAATTTGATCTTGTGTGATGTAACCAATGTTCATGTAAAGCACTCCAATACCTGACAAGTCTGCACTATATAAAACTGCAAATACACACAAAATAAGTGTTTTGCACACTTCTGTCATTGGGCTACATTTGGGCTACATCTGGGTGATATTTGGGCTACATTTGGGCTCTTTTGTCTCTGGTGGCCATTTTAGGAGATTTATTTGTTATGAAGTTTCCTAATTTCCTCATTTTCTGCACTCTCCTCAGTAGGAAATGCTTTCAGTTTTTTACTTTGATTCCATCAAGAAGGTATTCAGATATGTCACACATTTGCCATAAATTATGAATGTTAGCACTCTAGTTGCTCATTAGATCACTGTAGTAAAGCTACTGCTCACCACGGAAGTCTGCTGCTAGTATTAGAAGTGCATGTTTCAGTCTGCATATCAGAATTTTTTAATGAAATAGTAGAGGATTTGAGAAGTCACTCAAAATGTGCCCCAATTTTTCTTTCTTCAGCACTAATCATAATTTCTATGGCAAAATGAACCCCCTCATTGTGTTCCTTTTTAAATTAAATGTTTTAAGTGTTACCAGTTTATTCCAATCAATATGGCTTCAGGTGTGCCATACTTTTGTCATAAGTAAGACAGTAAGCGCTCTAGTTGTTCTTAAGGACACTCTGGGACATTCTGTCATTGGGCTATACTTGGGCTACATCTGGGTGATATTTGGGCTCTTTTGTCTCTGGTGGCCATCTTGGGAGATTTATTTGTTATGAAGTTTCCTAATTTCCTCATTTACTGCAGTCTCCTCAGTAGGAAATACTTTCAGTTTTTTACTTTGATTCCATCAAGAAGGCATTCAGATGTGTCACACATTTTCCATAATTTCTGAATGTTAGCACTCTAGTTGCTCATTAGATCACTGTAGTAAAGCTACTGCTCACCAGGCAAGTCTGCTGCTGGTATTCAAAGTGCATGTTTCAGTCTGCATGTCAGAATGTTTTTATAAAATAAAAGAGGATTTCAGAAGTCAAAATGTGCCCTAGTTTTTCTTTCTGCAGCACTAATCATAATTTATATGGCAAAATGAACCCCCTGATTTTGTTCCTTTGTAAATTAAATGTTTTAAGTGTTACCACTTTATTCCAATCAAGATGGCTTCAGGTGTGCCATGCTTTTGTCATAAGTAAGACTGTTAGCGCTCTAGTTGTTCTTTAGAGCACTCTGGGAAGCTGCAGTAGAACACAAAGGAATCAACTGACAGTCTCTGCCCTTGTTGGATGTACATGTTTTACTGAGAATGTCAGACTTCATTCTTACATGACTGAGAAAGATAATGTGAATTTACAGAAAATATGCTCTCAGTTTAGCTTATAGATCACCTTCCAAACCTCTGCAGGGGTGTGGAATTCTCCAAATAATCTAGTTGTCCAAGGGACAAAATGCCACTGAGATCTACATGTCCTGTAAAATCCACTTGTCCCACCTACCCCCATTCCACATCAAACCTAAGGGCTCCGGCTGACAGAGAAACATTAATATATTTTTGCTTTATTAAAATCAGTGAACCATTGAATGCTGTGCAATAATAATGCTAAAGGAAAACTTGTCAAGCGATATTATCGCGTCCCTGCCCCCCTGCGCCCCCTCCCCTTAACCCTGATGGCAATTCTTTTATTTCTATTCCCCTTTTTTTCCATTTTTTTTGGCTGTGTATTTATTCCCACAAAATACGTACATTTCAAACCATACGTAATGTACTAATTTACCGTCACCCTTGGCTGTGTATTTATTCCCACAAAATACGTACATTTCAAACCATACGTCACCCTTGTAAAAACATATGGGTGGGATATAAAAGGTGTCAGCCAGCGTGCCTCCTGCCATTTCCCCCTCACTTTTGCAGCTGGCCAGACGTGAGCCCTACGTTCCTTGCGAATCGGTAAGTTGTATCGAAAAAGAAACAGCAAAGTTGGGAGCTTCCTTTAATAATAAGAATCGTTTTTTCGCCAAATGTACCCTCTTTGCAACATTAATCAATTGTGTAATGTATATTTGTCGGTGTGTTTACGCAGTTATGGGCTGAAAGTTAATAGCTCACTATTCTATATTAGGACTTTAAGTTATAAATTGCAAGTCAACAACGGATGTCTCTTTTGAAAGCATTAATCTGCAGATCTGTTCCCATCCTATGCACTCTGTAATCAACTTCGTACATGTTCTTTGCAGCAGGCATATTAACCCTCTGCACTAACTTCACCGAGGTCACAACCTCAACTATACAAAACACGGATCTTTTCGCCAAATGTACCCTCTTTGCAACATTAATCAATTTTGTAATGTATATTTGTCGGTGTGTTTACGCAGTTCTGGGCTGAAAGTTAATAGCTCACTATTCTATATTAGGAATTTAAGTTATAAATTGCAAGTCACCAACGGATGTCTCTTTTGAAAGCATTAATCTGCAGATCTGTTCCCATCCTATGCACTCTGTAATCGACTTCGTACATGTTCTTTGCAGCAGGCATATTAACCCTCTGCTCTAACTTCACCGGGGTCACAACCTCAACTATACAAAACACAGATCTATTTCCAGGATGGTAATTCATCACACAAGTTTCCTACACATTTCTGTGAGGCCTGGTAATTGCCGGCGGAAAGAAACGCTGCAGCAGGTGCTTCGAAAGCTTTTAGTGCTGGCTAGGCCGTGTGCGACAATGTTTTTTTGCCCATAAGCCACAGGAGTGAAAGTGTAGGAGTCACATGTCACCCATACTGGTAGGCAGTAGTTTAAGAGTGCTTGGTGTGGATAAGCACAAACGCAGAGTCGAAAAAGAAACAGCAAAGTTGGGAGCTTCCTTTAATAATAAGAATCGTTTTTTCGCCAAATGTACCCTCTTTGCAACATTAATCAATTTTGTAATGTATATTTGTCGGTGTGTTTATGCAGTTCTGGGCTGAAAGTTAATAGCTCACTATTCTATATTAGGACTTTAAGTTATAAATTGCAAGTCACCAACGGATGTCTCTTTTGAAAGCATTAATCTGCAGATCTGTTTCCATCTGCGGTATGAAGGCTCCGGACCCGCGATGTTAAACCCGCGTTGCGATGGCAGCGCGTGAACCTGAATTCGTTGTAATGGGTGTTTCCCCCATGAAGCGGTGGTAGCGCAGAGCGCGTGCTTGCGATACGCTTTTTTGACGTCCTCATCTGAGGCGCCGAGGCGGGCCAGGCCTAGGCTTTTGTACTAAATATTCTACCCACGCACGGTTGCTAAAAATATAAATAAAAGAAAATCGCAGCACCTCCGTCACAATATCACACAATTCAAGCGGGCAAAACTGCTTATTTTACCTGAATGCTTATTGCAAGCCTCGTGGTGGCCACGGACTACTGCTTGCAGAGGCTGAGTGACGTTTCACTCCCCCAGCCAATCACTGGCTAGAGCCCAGTCATGGGCTGCTAGCCAATCAGATGCCGCCAAAGGCTCTCTGCAAGCTTCGGATTGGCTGTGAGCCCCAGAGTGCCCACAGCCTGTTGTTTTAACGTGATTAAAACGTGATTAATGTCTACATGTCCTTCGGACATAAATAGACAATAAATCTTCTTGCCCGTCAATATAAACAACCTGGTTCGGGTGATATGATTCCCTCACCCCTGCCTCTGTGGGAAAAGTATGAGAAGTGCTGAACGGAATTACACCAAATTTGGCAAAGAGGTAGTCCTCAGTTCAGACTCGTGCCTTTTGCTTAAATGGTGTAAATCCGTTCAGTAGTTCCTGAGAAAATCAAAAGTAAAATCACATATATATCTGGGCGGAGCCTAACCACACATCTCATCGTGAGATCTGATTGGCTGTCAGCACTTCATCCAAGAAGTGTTGGCAGCCATCTTGGGACCAATATACATCATAGCAACTCATTAAAAAGCATTGCAGTTAATAGAAGGTTTTAAGACTTTAGTTACATAATAAATCATTTGTTGATGGTACCATACTCATTTTAGGAATTGTGGTGTGTTCTAAGGTGATTTTACCATGTGAAAAAGCCTTCTGCTGTGATATCATGAATCTCAAGCTAAACTGAGAGCATATTTTCTGTAAATTCACATTATCTTTCTCAGTCAAGTGAGAATGAAGTCTGACATTCTCAGTAAAACATGTACATCCAACAAGGGCAGAGACTGTCAGTTGATTCCTTTGTGTTCTACTGCAGCTTCTCAGAGTGTTCTAAAGAACAACTAGAGCGCTAACAGTCCTACTTATGACAAACGTATGGCACACCTGAAGCCATCTTGGTTGGAATAAAGTGGTAACTCTTAAAACATTTAATTTAAAAAGGAACAACATGAGGGGGTTCATTTTGATATAGAAAGTATGATTAGTGCTGCAGAAAGAAAAATTAGGGCACATTTTGAGTGACTTCTCAAATCCTCTTCTATTTCATTAAAAAATTCTGACATGCAGACTGAAACATGCACTTTGAATACCAGCAGCAGACTTCCCTGGTGAGCAGTAGTTTTACTACAGTGATCTAATGAGCAACTAGAGTGCTAACTTTCAGAATTTATGGAAAATGTGTGACACATCTGAATGCCTTCTTGATGGAACCAAAATAAAAAACTGAAAGTATTCTCACTGAGGAGACTGCAGTAAATGAGGAAATTAGGAAATTTCATAACAAATATATCTCCCAAGATGGACACCAGAGACAAAAGAGCCCAAATGTAGCCCAAATATCACCCAGATGTAGCCCAAGTATAGCCCAATGACAGAAGTGTGCAAAACACTTATTTTTTATGTATTTGCAGTTTTAGTGCAGACTTGTCTGCTATTGGAATGCTTTACATGAGCATTGGTTACCTCACACAAGATCAAATTCATTTTGGTTGTAGACATGGGGAGATTAAGTGATTTGACCAGAATCACAGAATGTTGAGCTGAAGCAGAAACTCCAACCTGGTTCACCAGTTGCAAAGTCTGCAGCTCTGGAAGTAACACCACATCCGCTCCCCTAGGTGCAACATTTAATCAAATGGTCAACTGGATAAAAAAACATAAAGATTACAAATAATTTAAAATTTCTTTGTCGCTATTTGAAAACTCAGAAAATATGTCCTCATTTTAGTTTTTTAGAGCACTAACCATAATTTTGATGCCAATAAGACCCTCTCATATATGTAATTTCTAAAGGAAATACTGTAGGTATTACAGTTTTGATTACATAAAGATGACGTCAGGCGTTCCACACTTTTGTAATAAATATAGAATGTTAGCAATCTAGTTGTTCATTGGGATACTGTTGAGAGGCAGAGGCCAGGGGCACGGACTCTGAAAATTGAAGGCATGTAGGAGAGTGCAGATGCAACAATTTGACCACACTGGGCAGGCAGGTAGGGCAGTGGCAGCACAACAGACTATGGAGGGCAGTGGAAAGGGGGGCAGGGGCAACAAACCAACAATACAGGACTGGCAAGAGAGGCTGTGGCAATATAATAGACCATTGTGGGCAGAAGGAAGAGGCAGTGGTAGTACAACCATACATGCCAACAGACCCATTTCAGCCGGAAACATCCAATATTTTTAAGCTCAACTGGACCTAATTTGATCTGTCTCCTATCTACAATCTCCTCTTTTTCAATGTAACTCAAAGGGGAAAATCAATACCCCAGTTTTTTTTCAAAATCTCCCTCTTACCAAGTTCAAAATGTTCACAAGTATGGTACATTGGATCATGGTAGGCAGGAGGAATTGGGGTAGGGACATGGACTACAGGGCAGACATCAGGGTTTGCAGCAGCACAATACACCACACAGCGCATGCAGGATGGGAGTGCAGCACAAAAATCCATACAAAACAATAGGGAGGGGACAGGACCATGCACATGGACAACAGAGAACAGAGGGGAAAGAGGCAATGGTAGCTAGCTGACCATAATGGACAGACAGGAGAGAAAGCTGCAGCATAACAGACCATAAAGGGCAGGAGGAATGGATCAGGGGCATTACAATGGAACAGAGAAGCCAGGAGGGAGGGAATAGGGGTCTGCACATGGAAACAGAGGGCTGGGGGCAAGGGGGCAGGGCAGGAGCAGCAAGATGACCATGGAGGTCAGGCAGGATGGGCACTAGAAACAAGACACACCATGGAGAGCAACAATGAGACTATGATGGCATACACACAGACCATGGAGAGAAGGTGGGAGGGGGTCAGGGGCAGATAGCTGACCACACAGGGAAGGTGGGAGGGGCCATGGCAGCACAGAAGACCATGCATGGCAAGCGGGCGGGTTAGTGGCAGCACAATGGCTATGATGGGCAAGAAGGAGGGTGCAGGGGCATGCACAAAGGACCATGGAGGATAGAAGGGAGGGTCAGGACCTGGGCACAGACAAGAGAGATGAGGGGAAGGGGCCTCACAACAGACCATGTGGGGCAGGCAGGAGGAGCAGTTGCAGCACAATAGAACAGGGAGGGCAGAAGGGTGTGGCAGTAAAATGGACCATGGAGGACAGGAGGAAGGGGATATGGGCATGGCATGTGGACAGGCAGTGTGGAGGTGGCAGGGACAGGTTACAGTCATCTGACAATGCTAGGTAGGTGGGAGGGGAGAGGCAGCTCAACAGAACACTCAGAGTAGATAGGAGTGGCAGGTCCATGGAACATGGTGGGCAAAAAGGATGGAGCAGGGGCATGCACAAAGACATCGGATGGCAGGGGGAGGAGAATAGGGGCAGCAAGCTAAGCACAGAGGCTAAGCAGGAGGTCAATGATGGGCAATAGAATTGGGCAATGGAGGGCTGGAGGAGTGGACTGGTACATCATGCTAAATGGAGGGCAGTGGCAGCACATCAGACCATGCATGGCAGGAGGGAGGAGGCTAGTCAATGGATTCAGACAACAGAGGCTAGGGAGGAGGTGGATGGGGAAGCAGGCTAACTGTTCAGAGAAGGTGGGTATTAGGAACTTTATTGTTTTTAAAATGTGTGTCTGTGCGAACTACTTAAAATATGAACATGTATGCAGCATGATCTCACTTACTTTTATTCAGGAAGAAGAGGACATTTGTGACTGTGACTCCGAACTCACTTGGCAGAAACACCCCTTGACCCCCCACCCCCATCGCAAAATGTAATGCCCGTGAAAAGGGTAGGTGGACGCAGTGTTATATAGAACATAGTCCTGAGAGCACGATTGAAAATGAAAACTAGATATAGTATACGGTATAGACCATGCACCAAAAAGTGTGATTTAAGAACCGGGGCGTGAAATATAATATGCAATACATTGTGTGCAATGACAGATTCATTGGAGAGCGCGAGATAGCACAGGCACTAGCGCGTGCTATGCGATATGCGCCTTGGAGTGTAATATGCACAGGGCAGTGTTGTGTAACCTAACTAGTCTCTAAAGTTGTAATATAAAATATGTGCTGGGGAGTGTAACGTTGCATATGCACTGTGACAAAGATATGGATCCCAGATTGTAATATGTATGGCATAGCGCTGTGCGTTATAACATAGGCATCGTGGAAGGCACGTTAGACCTGTGCGAAGGCAAGTGTGGCATGACATATTCACTGGGTGGTGTTACAGTGTACATGGGCTAGAGAGTATCATAGCATACGCACTAGCTGGTGGAATACAACACAGAGGTGTGAGGCACTCGGCGGGCACTGGTGGGTGTAACACAGCATTGGGCTCTACCGGGAGCATGCTGTGACTCTCAAGTGAGGTTTGTCTCCTTTCCAGAGAGTAAAATAAAAAGTATTACCCATCCGGCGGTGGATGTGTGTTTTATTAACCGTGAGGGTGGTTTCTTGCATAGTTTGGTCGAATTTTTGTCAAATCCCCTTTGAATGGCTTGGTGTGCGTCTATATTAAATGTGCCCGTCAAAAGCTACCCATGTTTGTATAAATAAACAACATGGGTGTCTACTTGGAGAGTACCCACCGGCGGGGGCGCCGGGATTAGGCACGGTTGGGCGTCAGACACGTCAGAGCTTCACTAGCAGTGTAAATACATTCCATGTGGATTCATTCTATGCATAGTCGCCTTTTAATGAATATCACGCAAATCGTCATGGTGATAGGTACATACGGTTTGTCCAGCATGTCCTAGATTTTTCTATAAATATATATTTTTTAAAAATAATAAAAACAAAGGCCGGCCCCGGGGAATGGCGTCCCCAGGGCCATAATTGGCCTGAGGAGGGGGGCAACACAGCCCACTCCTAAAGAATTAAAAAAAAAAAGGCCATGACCCAGGGGTTGGGGTCCCCGGGGCCGATTAAGGCCTTGGGAGGGCCAAATTTATTTTTATCAACAAAAAAAATTAGGGTGCAGGCCCTGGGGGATGGGGTCCCCAGGGCCAGTAAATTAGAAAAAGAAGGGGGGCCACACAGCCCTCCTTCTTAAAAAAATAAAATAAATAAAAGACCGGCATCGCACCAGAGGCCACGCCCCCTCCTTGCAGCACTTTGCAAACGCGCCCCCTGGCCAGTTGTAAGTTGGGGAATTAATTCCCCCTCAACACTGAGGGTCCCTGAGGGCCAACTAGCCCAACAGGTATCTCCAGTATGCGCCAGGGAGCTGCGTTGCAGACAGGTGTTCTGAGGCCACGCCCCTTTTAACACCTCTATGCAACGCAGCTCTGTGGCACTTACTGGAGGTACCTAGTGGGCTAGTTGGACCCTAGGGACCCTCAGGATTCAAGGGGACTTAATCTCTCAACTTAGAACGGCCACAGGGTGCATTTACACAGTGGTGAAGGGAGGGGACGGGGCCTGAGGTGACGTGTGCAAACACGCCCTGTGACGCGTTTTAAGTTGGGGAAATAATTCCCCTTCAATCCTGAGGGACCCTGGGGGCCAACTAGCCCACCAGGTGCTTCCAGTAAGCGCCACTGCGCTGTGTTGCAGAGAGGTGGTCTAGGCCGTGCCCCTTTTTACATCTCTCTGCAGCGCAGCTCTGTGGCGCTTACTGGAGGTACCTAATGCTCTAGTTGGACCCTAGGGACCCTCAGGATCCAAGGGGACTTAATCTCCCAACTTAAAATGGCCACAGGGCGTGTTTACACAGTGGGGAAGTGAGGGGACGGGGCCTGAGGTGACGTGTGCAAACACGCCCTGTGGCGCGGCGCGTTTTAAGAGGTAGTTTTAATCCCCTGCCCTATTATATACTAGGGGCTTACAAAGGAGGTCATGCTGATCACAAGGGGACCCCAACGCATAGTGTTCCCTAGTGTATGTAGGTGTTTTCACTGTATTTTGAGTGTCTTTTAACATAGCACTGGCTCTAGGACTGGTTAGTCAGACTCAGTTACCACCAGTATCTATCTAAAAAAGTTGAGGGTACAGGATGATTTTGCAACAAGGTTTCTTTCTGCTCTTCTGTTTGTTCTTTCTGCACGTTATCCTTCTTCCTTCACTTTTTTTCGTCTTTGAGGACTTCTGTTGCTTCTTTCTGCATTTCTTTTTTTTCTATCTGTGCGTTTTTTCTTCTTTCTTCACATGTTCTATCTCTGTAGGCATAGTTAGAAATTAGCATTTAAAAAACCTTTGAAATTCACTGAAAAAACCATAGGTTTCAGGCACGTTATAGTTAGGAATTAGCATTTAAAAAACCTTAGAAATTCACTGAAAAAATCATAGGTTTCAGGGGCGTTATAGTTAGCTGGACTTTTCACTCGTACAAAACCATTGAAATTCCCCCGTTATAGTTAGTTCAGCTAACTATAACTCGCGCGCCCGCAATGCACTGCTGATGACGTCACATATTACATCACTCATGACATGGTCAGTGACATCACTGATGACATCACTGATGACATCTCAAATGACATCACTGATGACATCATCCTTGTGATAGAGTGGCAGACCTCCTTTCCACCTAATATAACCTTTGATACACACATTCAAAAATAGAAACTAAAATTTTCAAAACAATGGACATACCAATATCAGTTACAACAACCTATTCAGTAATTCTAAGATCCACATACACATCCACTCATTCACCAACAGTCCGATACAGTCACTCATACATGTACTCACTCATTATATGTACTCATACACCTATACATCCTGTTACACAACGCCACTCATCCTAGAGTTATTCACACACATAGTCACTCATGCTAATAAAGAATCAAACATCCATTTACTTGCATATACAGTTATACACACACCACCACACTTACTTCTACAGAAACTTACACATACTTAGTCTTTTAAACAATCACTTATAGAAACACATACTTATTCATACAGGAACTCTTTCAATTTCTCACTCTCACATATACTCACTTATATACACCAATAGTCACATATACTAGTTTAAAACATAGGTAGTTACTCATAAAGACACTATTGAGACAGTCATTATCTCACTAACACACCCATGCACACACTCATCCACCCATACAGTCCTGCACACATGCTGTCTTCAACACATACAAACAGTGAGTCACTCATTCATGCACCTATGCACTACGTAATACCCCCCACCGAACCATATAGACACTCAGACACTCATACTGATACTCAAAAAAACAACTAATAACCTATAAAAACACTCATGTAGCTACTCAGCAACCCATGCAGCCACTTATACACAAAGTGAGAGACTGATACAGATATTTACATATTTAAACATTACTCACTAAGCCATGTATTCACTAAGATACACTTAATCAGTCAGTTATACAATCAATTTTTCAAAAACAAATCATCCATTTAGACACTTATATACCCATTTATTCTTCCATCGACCTTGAGATATACATATATAAAAAATATGTAATTTTCAGAAAAACACACATTCACTGGATGATGTCATCAGTGATGTCATGAGTGATGTCATTTGAGATGTCATGAGTGATGTCATGAGTGATGTCACTGACCATGTCATGAGTGATGTAATATGTGACGTCATCAGCAGTGCATTGCGGGCGCGCGAGTTATAGTTAGCTGAACTAACTATAACGGGGAATTTCAATGGTTTCGTATGAGTGAAAAGTTCAGCTAACTGTAACGCCCCTGAAACCTATGGTTTTTTCAGGGAATTTCTAAGGTTTTTTAAATGCCAATTCCTAACCATAACGTGCCTGAAACCTATGGTTTTTTCAGTGAATATATATATGCATATACATACATACATACTTCGTTGTTTTCCCCAGCTGTTTCCTACAGGAAAAGGTGGACGATATGATGAACGTCCAGTACAGATTCCTGCTTCTGAGTATCGGACTACAAGATTATATGCAGAAGATCCAAGATTTCGTCAAAGTATTCCTTATTTGTTCCATCTTTTATTTGAAAGTGACTTGTCTGCACTATCTTATGCAGTAAATCACATTTTAAAAACTGGAGTACATCTACATAATGTGTCTGCAAAGGATTTTATGAACAAAGTGCAACAGCGAGATGATCATTTGGAATCTCAATTGATTAATCTGATGGCTTGTCAGCGTGGAACTAATGAATATTGGTACCGACGCCATGGAGAATTGAAATGTATGTTACGGAATTTAGGAACTCCTACATGGTTCCTTACCCTAAGCTGTGCTGAGTACGCTTGGGATGATTTACTGGATTATCTTCGAGAGGCAAATTCAAATATTGAAAACCTCCAATACAAGACAGCAGGAGAATTGTGCTCATTGGATCCGGTTAATGTTTGCAGATATTTCAATCATAGATTTGAGGCTATGATGTCCTTCATCTGCAATAAAAAAAATTCACCTCTTGGAGAAGTTGTGGATTTCTTTTGGAGAAAAGAGTACCAAGCAAGAGGTGCTCCACATATTCATATGCTGTTGTGGATCAAGGATGCCCCAACATTTGGAACAGATTCTGATGATGCAGTTTTATCTTTCATTGAAGAATATGCAACATGTAATATACCTAAAAGCACAGAAGAAAAAAACTTAAAAGAGCAAGTTTTACGTTTCCAAAGTCATCGGTGTGGAAAATACTCTCAACGAAAGTACAAGAGTAAAGATAAATTCTACACAAAGGTGCCAATTACGATCCTGTAAAAACCGGGTACGAGCCGTCGGACGGAGCATATTCTCCGTCCGACGCGTACCCGGTCGTAACAATATACAAACATGTAAGTACGATTCACACGAATCGTACAAAACCCCGACCGACGAAAATAAACATACAAATGTGATCCGGGAAAGCGCCGGGACGCACGCAGCCTGCCATTCATGAACCAGGAAGTACGATTCACACCGACGTCATCCCGCACGGACAATATTTTCCGGTAGCCAAAAACTGCCGGGAAATCAGGACGACGCGAACAAGGAGTACCTGCACGAGACGGACAGACATGGACCCGAACCTAAGTGTCATCCCGGCCCTCATAGCAGTCGACCTCCTCTACAGGTTACGATGCAGATGCCGCAGAAGGTCAGAACAACAAAGGGAGGGGGGAAAGGGGGGGGGGCAGGAACAGGGGCAGGCCACAAAACCCCCACCAAAGTCACACAGCACACATGCCCTGGACATACCTGACCCCCAGGCCCTGGTCACTACGAGGGGGTGGGGGCGTGTCCAGCAAAGCCAGCGTCCGCCACAACGGAAGTGGTTGACGACACGAACCGGCAACACAACAATACAGGTATGTCCCGTACCCACGCCTTAAGAGCGTGGGTACGAGTCGTACCATGCCCACACCTACGTCACCCCAACAATGGCGGGACAGCTGTACCCACGTGGCAAAGGCCTGGGTACGGCCCGCACAAGCATTCCATAGCTTGGGTACGGATATGTACGGACCGTACCCCCACCCCCGTATGCATGGAGCATACCCCCCACCCCAACAGTGTAAGTACGACCCGTACCCTCACCCGCGTATGCATGGAGCGTACCTCCACCCCAACCGTGCATGTACGATCCGTACCCTCACCCGCGTACGTATGGAGCGTACCCCCCACCCCAACAGTGTAAGTACGACCCGTACCCTCACCCGCGTACGTATGGAGCGTACCCCCCACCCCAACAGTGTAAGTACGACCCGTACCCTCACCCGTGTACATATGGAGCGTACCCCCCATGCCAACAGTGTATGTACGGACCGTACCCCCACCCCGTATGCATGGAGCGTACCCCCACCCCAACCGTGTATGTACGACCCGTACCCTCACCCGTGTATGCATGGAGCGTACCCCCACCCCAACCGTGTATATACGACCCGTACCCTCACCCCCGTATGCATGGAGCATACCTCCACCCCAACAGTTTAAGTACGACCCGTACCCTCACCCGCATACGTATGGAGCGTACCCACCATGCCAACAGTGTACGTACGGACCGAACCACCACCCCGTATGCATGGAGCGTACCCCCACCTCAACCGTGTATGTACGACCCGTACCCTCACCCGCATATGCGTGGAGCGTACCTCCACCCCAACCTTGTATGTACGACCCATACCCTCACCCGCGTACGTATGGAGCGTACCCCCCACCCCAACAGTGTAAGTACGACCCGTACCCTCACCTGCGGACGTATGGAGCGTACCCCCATGCCAACAGTGTACGTACAGACCGTACCCCCACCCCGTATGCATGGAGCGTACCCCCACCCCAACCGTGTATGTACGACCCGTACCCTCACCCGCGTATGCATTGAGCGTACCTCCACCCCAACCGTGTATGTATGACCCGTACCCTCACCCGCGTATGTATGGAGCGTACCCCCATGCCAACAGTGTACGTACGGACCGTACCCCCACCTCGTATGCATGGAGCGAGCCCACACCTGTGTATGTTCTAAGCGTACATATCCTGAAATAGGGGGGTTGGGTGCAGAGTCCTCCCAGCAGTGCCCAGTCATAAGAGGGGTGTGTGCAGAGTCCTCCCAGCAGTGCCCAGACACAGGAGGGGTGTGTGCAGAGTCCTCCCAGCAGTGCCCAGACACAGGAGGGGTGTGTGCAGAGTCCTCCAGCAGTGCCCAGACACAGGAGGGGTGGGTGCAGAGTCCTCCCAGCAGTGCCAAGACACAGGAGGGGTGTGTGCAGAGTCCTCCCAGCAGTGCCCAGACACAGGAGGGGTGGGTGCCTAACACTCACAGCAGTGCCCAGTCACAGGAGGGGTGTGTGCAGAGTCCTCCCAGCAGTGCCCAGACACAGGAGGGGTGTGTGCAGAGTCCTCCCAGCAGTGCCCAGACACAGGAGGGATGGGTGCAGAGTCCTCCCAGCAGTGCCCAGACACAGGAGGGGTGGGTGCAGAGTCCTCCCAGCAGTGCCCAGACACAGGAGGGGTGGGTGCAGAGTCCTCCCAGCAGTGCCCAGACACAGGAGGGGTGTGTGCAGAGTCCTCCCAGCAGTGCCCAGACACAGGAGGGGTGGGTGCCTAACACTCACAGCAGTGCCCAGTCACAGGAGGGGTGTGTGCAGAGGCCTCCCAGCAGTGCCCAGACACAGGAGGGGTGGGTGCCTAACACTCACAGCAGTGCCCAGACACAGGAGGGGTGTGTGCAGAGTCCTCCCAGCAGTGCCCAGACACAGGAGGGGTGGGTGCAGAGTCCTCCCAGCAGTGCCCAGACATAGGAGGGGTGGGTGCAGAGTCCTCCCAGCAGTACCCAGACATAGGAGGGGTGTGTGCAGAGTCCTCCCAGCAGTGCCCAGACACAGGAGGGGTGGGTGCCTAACACTCACAGCAGTGCCCAGACACAGGAGGGGTGTGTGCAGAGGCATCCCAGCAGTGCCCAGACACAGGAGGGGTGGGTGCCTAACACTCGCAGCAGTGCCCAGACACAGGAGGGGTGGGTGCAGAGTCCTACTAGCAGAGCCCAGACACAGGAGGGGTGTGTGCAGAGTCCTCCCAGCAGTGCCCAGACACAGGAGGGGTGGGTGCCTAACACTCACAGCAGTGCCCAGTCACAGGAGGGGTGTGTGCAGAGGCCTCCCAGCAGTGCCCAGACACAGGAGGGGTGGGTGCCTAACACTCACAGCAGTGCCCCTGCAAAGAAAAGGGTGGAGTACCCACAGATCCAATGCCCACAAATGTCAGTCAGGTGCACAAAGATCCTGCAGTACATGTACCACATGTGTGCGAGGCTGGGAGTATACACATGCATAGCACCGAAAAGAAAACATGTCCACATGAAGTCATGACAACAGTCTACATACACAAGTACAGTGACCACCAAGGACGCCACGAATGATGCAGGTGGAGACATCGCTCAGCATGCATGGCCCAAGTCTAACGAGTCCGTCACACACCCAGCCAATGTAGACACAGCTCAGCACTACATATTGGAAAGACCCTGCAGGGAAGATGTCAGGTTACACAGAGGAAGGAACACACCTTGGGACGATGTCACCATGCAGTAACTGCTTACATGAACAAAGTTATGTAGCCAACAGCTTGTGATGGCACACAGATACCAGGATCCACCCTATGACCAGCACAAGACTATAATTCCCACACACCCAACACATAATCACCACCCAAAATAATGGGGCAGGTCCACCAACAGCAATACCAGACCGACAGTAGTGTACTAAGGAAAAAGAAATTGCTTTATTCAGCATCCAAAAATCTGTTTGTCCCTTGAAAGTTCAAAATGTACAATGCCCATAGGGCAATCCAAAGTTCAAATCCAGGTGGGGGACACAGTGGGGCGTGTGTCCCCTAGCTTGCCTGCACAGTCAGACTCCTTCGTCTTCCAGAGGGGGAAGGGCATCATGTGGGGGGGGAAGGACCAGGCACCGCAGGGACATGAGGGCGAAGGGTAGGCGTCGTGGGTGCAGGGATGGAGGACTCCACCACAGGGGATGGGGCAGGGCCAAAGGCGGAGGCCAGGATGGCACTGCACACCTTAGCAAGTTCCTCCAGTGACTCCCCTGCACCCAAAGGAACCACAGGCCCCAAGGAGGGGGGGGGTCGGAGGGATGGGTCGCAGCCCCACTGGGGGAGGGTGTGGACAGGGGGGGACTCAACCACCCTGACCGGGGACTCCCTTGACCGCTTGCGGGGTGGTGTCACTGTGGGGCTCAGGGACAGAGCGGCCATGAAGGAGTCTTTGCCGGATATGTGGCCAGGAGAGCTGAGGGGAGGGGATTTGGAGGGAGTGGATTTGGTGGAATGCGGACTCCCACTCTGGCTGCGTGTCTTACGTTTGCCTCTGACCCAGTGGGTGTGCCTGGAGGTGTGCGTTTGACCTTCCCTGCTGGTGTGGTGCCTGTGTCTGTTGTGGTGGGTGCATGCTGACGTCTGGGTGTACGTGGGACAGGCATGGGAGTGGGAAGTGTGGATGGGTCAGGGGTAGGAGGTTGGACGTAGCGCTGCAGGAGACCCACTGCTGCAGTCAGTGTCGAGTCAATGGACCTCAGCAAGTTGCGTTGGTCAGCCTGCGATGAGAAAATGCCCTCCAAGTATGCCTCCATGTTGTTCAGCACTTGGCTGTGGCCATGGAGGACATTAAGCATCGCAGCCTGACCAACCTGCAACTGCCACTGGATGTCCACAGACTCTGCATTGGCGGCAGCAGTGGAGACAGGGGCAGGGGGTGCGGTGCCTGGCAGGAAGGACACATGTGGTGACTGGGCACGCTGGGAAGGGACACTAGCAAGTGGGAGGCGGCTGATGGCAATGGAGGGGGCGGGGAGAGATGTTGTGCCGCTGTCAGCTGCTGGTGCAGCCTCCGCCCACTCGGAGAGATCATCCTCGGACCCGTCAGCTTCATATTCTGTCGTGCCAGTGGACAGGTCCTCGGCCTCACTCTCCTCCGCCTCAGTTCCACTCGATGTGCCAGCCACGATGTCACCGCTGGCACTGGTGCTCGGTCCCTCCGCTCCGTCTGTGCTGATGTCTCCCTCTGTGTCCCCCGACGATGCTGTGGGCAAGGTGAAGAGACAGCAATTAATCATACACCTGTATACATATGTCACATGAGTCCAATCTACATAGGTTACAGTGCATAGCCTGAAAAGAAAGATGAGTAACATCTACAAAACAAGGTAGAGATGTAGGGCATGCAACACACAGTTGGTTGACCCACCATGCCACTGAAAAACTATGGAGAGCATGACACAATAGCAAATGACATGAAATGGATTTTGACAGAGGAGCCAGGCCCTGGGGACAATCCAGCACTGCATCTGCACCACACAGCGTTGCCGAAAATAGGGATGAGCAGGGACCATATCCATGAACTTGAGGCACATGCTGCATAGGTAATACTGAAAACATGCCCACCATGACTGGCTCACTGCACCTTGAGTGTATGTGCAGACAAACATCACACACTGGCCAGACCTAGCAAGGAGATATCAGGTTTTGACATGTAGGCTTTGCCCGCACCAACCACCCCCTACATGAGACAATTTGTTGAGACACAGGAAGCACTTACATCTCTTAGTCTGGGTTAAATACACATGGGCTGGATAAATGCAAGATTGGACACAAAATACCCAAGGTGCGCCTGTCCAAATAATCATGTACAAATGGTCATCATCAGATGATTGTAACAAGACACACAGGCACTGGCCACCGTGAGTATGAACAAGGAAAATCAGGTCAGGCTGTACAGTGGACACTTGTACTACATTTTACGTCAATATACATGGTGCCAGGGGACAATGGCACAGAGCCCAACCTATGCTGTAGACACTGAGAGTGTCCACATTTTGTGATGACACACATGACACCTAGGAAAATATGCCCCAGGGGACAGTAGTGGCCACACAACTCCCTGGTCCTGAATGGGAATGACTGCAACACACGCCACCATCCCTGCACTATGCGTATCGCACACTCATGCACATCATGTCACAGGCCACAACATAGGACATGTGTGCTGTAAAGCATGACACTTGAGAGACTAACTCCCATGTCTGGACTCAGCATCAGTGCCAACTGACATGGAACCCACAAGTACTGAACTGGACAGGGCACAGGCAAGGTCCCAAAACCTGTTACACACCACCCCCACACATGATGCTACGGGCATTGTTCACGTGGATAAAGTGCCAGCCTATATAACCTTGTGAAGGAGTGACTACACACAGACCAGGGAACACATTGCAAGGAGGGGAAGAGAGGCAGGAGAGCACCGCTATACTGTGGGTAACAGGATCTGCACAGCACCTTTAAACCCTAGCAGTGTATCCATGCAACTGTGCACTTACAAATGCTGGTGACACACAACAAACACACATGTACCTACCCCCTTCCTGCTGCTGCTTCTCCTGTAAGCGCCTGTCCAAGTCTGGAAATACCACCGCCAGCACACGCTTGTGGATGTGGGTCAGACGGCGGCGCCCACGGTTCTTATGGGTCTCAGGTGAGTCCCCCAGCAGGACCCGTGCGATCCTCTGCGTCCAGCACCGGATATCCTGCCAGCGTTTCCTCACCTGGGCCAGGCGCCGCTTGCGACCCTCAGTCCTCCTCACGGCACTGACGGCGTTCATCCAGATCTGCTTCTTGGCAGAGGCGCCTACCTGTGAGGATGAACAAGTGACACTACATCAATACACCTGGCACATGTCACAGAGACACATATTAGAACAAATTTGCTGTTTACAACAAGGCATAGTATGCATCCAACGCATTGCACCTTTGTCATAGGGACATGATCCTCTGGGGAAGGGCAAAAGCAGTACGTGCCATTGAAAGTACACAGGTGGAATGAGGGCAACGACACAATCAATGATCCAGGCTCACACTGTGCATCACAAGCTAGACCAGGATTATGTGCAGCACCTCTAAGCAGTCACATGCCACAGGCCACTGACGCTACCTCAGCAGAGTACACAGACACACACAGGCACAGGACATTCACCTGCCATTGCCAAATGCAGCGACAAACCTCACTCTGCACATGTGCCACTAGACGGGGGGGGCTCACAGGTGTGGGGCTGGCTCTGCACGTCAGACACACAGCACTGCTCCCTGCTCACATCAGATGGGCAGGGTATATCCATCCCTCATGCAGCCCGGGTGCTACACTCCACATATGCACCCACCCACATGACAGGGGACTTACACACACACCGATGTCCAGGGTACGAACACATCATGTGGACACTCTCAGCATAGGTACACAGAACTAACACACATCTGTGGGTACAGTCACCTGTCACACTGGGCTGACCACATAATCAAATGAGGACTGTAGAGGCTACATTCCCAGGAGGACAAGACAGGCAGAATGTGGCATGCACCATGCAGTGATTGTCACAGTAAACACAATGCAAGTGAGGACGGCAGACATGCACCACAGCATGCTCTGGCTGGGAGACATCAGGCATTCCCCCCCGGGACCCCCCCTACAGTACATAGCATGTGTGTCACACCTGGACACAATGCCAGAAGTCACAGTCACAAAAAAGGGACACAGTCTGTGCTAGTAGACTCTGCACTCACCTGATACCCTGGTCGCCCATACAGCAGGGGGTACTGTGGGAGGATCACATCCAGCAATGCCAGGTTCTCCTCCAGGGTGACAGGCTGTGCCCTCTCCACAGACCTTGACATGGTTCCAGGGAATCAGGAGCAGCAGCTGGGTCGTAGAATCCAAAGATGTGCAGGCAAGTGCTCCCTTATGGGACCTGGCTGCCTTATATCTGCCTTGCTGGCCTGTTTCATGCATAGGAGTACAGAGTGATTGGTCACTCACATTTGCATCCTATGTTTCCTCCAATACCTTCAAACCTAGCACAGTCAGTGGGTTCTTATTGTGTTTTTTTCTTGAGCATGATGTCAACTCCAGAACCACATTGCAACAAAGTAGATTCATTCAAACTGACTTCTGCTGTGCATCTGCAGAAAAAAATTCAAACTTTAAACTTGGTCTCCATGACAACCAGCATGCATGTAGGCCTTTATACTTGTCCCGCATGTGTCCCCTATGTAATTTGGAGTTTCACACACAGGTACGGTGCGTACCGGGGCCCTAGGGCACCCCACATGCATAGCAACGGGCCGTACAGGCGTGTGTACGGTCTGTATCACTATGGGTACGCATACGCGAGCACACCCATAGTGATAGTGAGCGTACAGGCATGTGTACGGTCCGTATCACTATGGGTGTGCTCGCGTATGCGTACCCATAGTGATAGTGAGCGTACAGGCGTGTGTACGGTCCGTATCACTATGGGTGTGCTCGCGTATGCGTACCCATAGTGATAGTGAGCGTACAGGCGTGTGTACGGTCCGTATCACTATGGGTACGCATACGCGAGCACACCCATAGTGATAGTGAGCGTACAGGCGTGTGTACGGTCCGTATCACTATGGGTGTGCTCGCATATGTGTACCCATAGTGATAGTGAGCGTACAGGCGTGTGTACGGTCCGTATCACTATGGGTGTGCTCGCGTATGCGTACCCATAGTGATAGTGAGCGTACAAGCGTGTGTACGGTCCGTATCACTATGGGTGTGCTCACGTATGCGTATCCATAGTGATAGTGAGCGTACAGGTGTGTGTACGGTCCGTATCACTATGGGAGTGCTCGCGTATGCATGCCCATAGTGATACGGAACGTACACGCGTGCGTACGCTCACTATCACTATGGGTACGCACACGGCAGCACTCCCATAGTGAAAGGGAACGTACACAGGCCCTCTGAGTGAATGTACGGTGCCTTTCACACATCATAGTGGTGACAGGCAGCACACAGGAAGGAATAGAGCTGACACACTTGTCCATGGATGGACATCAAGGCATTGTCTGGGCAGTACTACATGTGTGGGGCACAGGTGTGAAAGGCTGTGATGTGGCACATTACTCCTGAGTCGAGAAGGCAACAGATGTATGATGAGATGTGTACAGATGTTATGTGTGATGGTGCAATGTGTGCCAGGCATGCCCTTAACTCCTTTGACATGTGTGCATGTCGTACTGCACACTTGGGATGAGCGTCACTGGCATGGCACAGTCAAAAACACACGCAAGTGTCCCCTGATGCCCGCTACAGGGGTTACCACACCAGACATGTGACTACCCACGGTGCACGATGTGTCTATGTCATGTATGTGTGGTGTGTTCTCATTAGCTTGATGTTGGTGCTCCCTCAAAAGCATCAGCTGTTGCAGCAACCAACATGTGTCTGTGTGTAGATGGACATGGCACACTGTTACGCACACCAGGCCACATGTGGTATCGGATGTGAGGTGCGTATGTATGCATGGGACACGGAGTAGCGTAACAAGGACATGTCTGCATCCTCTCAATGTATGTGTGGTGAGTCATTACATATACACCTTATTGGCAAGGTGTGTGGGCTGTCCTAGTGTAATGTCATGTGACCTGTGGCTCTAATGTTCCGCTACCTGTCTCTGAAATCGACATCCTACTTCTGCTGATGTGTTGATGTATGTCACTCCTGTGTTGCGTCTGGCTGTTCACTTACACTGGGACACAGCTAATCCCATGCCATGGCATGTGGAGGTTCACAATCTCCGTGTGTAGCTGGGTCTTGGTAGGAGTGTCACCTGGCAGCCATACGTGTCCAGGGCATGTGGCACATACCTGACTCCGTATGTAGCATATGTGTATTGACAGATTAACATGTGCTCAGTACAAATACATTGTTGTTGTAGTGCACTCACTCTTCCTTGTCACTTCCAAATTACTGCAGAGCGCCGCCTCTTCCCCGACCAATTCCGGACTTGGCTGACATGCGGGAGAATGACTGTATACGGTGCTACCGCTTCCCCCAACTGTTGATTGAGGAGTTGACGGCAAGGCTGGCACCACACCTGGAACCGCTGCACAGGTATCCTACGGCACTGACACCCAAGCTGAAGGTAATGGCAGCCCTACATTTTCTTGCCACGGGTACCTTTCAATATACCATAGCTCATGTTGGTGGCAAGTCCCAGAGCATGTTCAGCCGTGTGCTGCATGATTTCTTAGAGGCCATGTTGCTTCACCTGGATGAGTTCATCCATTTCCCAACTCCTGAACTGTTGACTGGGGTCAAGCGTGGATTCTATGCCCTGGGAGGGATGCCCCATGTCATTGGGTCCATAGATGGGACACATGTGGCTTTGGTACCACCACAGGCACAGGAGGTAGCGTTCAGGAATCGCAAACACTACCACTCCATCAATGCCCTTGTGGTGTGTCTGTCCAACATGGTGATTTCACATGTCTGTGCTCGTTTTCCAGGATCAGCACACGATGCCTACATCACGAGGCGTAGCAGGGTGCCTGAAATGATGACGCAGCTGCGCAACGAACGAGCATGTGTTGTTGGTGGGTACACTCTGTCTGTCCTGTATTTTGCGTAGACTTCCAGCACGACCGCTTCTCCTGTCCTACTTATGTCCATGTGGTTTCCATGTAGGGGATGCTGGCTATCCCAACATGCCATGGCTGATCACACCTCTTCGCAACCCCATCACGCCGGCCCAGCTCCGCTACAACACCGCCCATGGCCGGACAAGGCGAGTGATAGAGAGGACATTTGGCCTCCTGAAGAGCCGATTCAGATGCCTCCACAAGACCGGCGGCGCCCTCCCATATGCCCCGGCGAAGGTCTGCAAAATCTTCATGGTCTGCTGCATGCTGCACAACATGGCAGTTGAGAAAGCTGTGCCACTCATCCTGGATCAAGATGATCAGGACCATCCACCCGTGGAGGACGAAGGGCTTGGCAATGGGGCTAGTGATGTGGAGGATGTGGTTCCGCAAGAGGACATCCGGAGTCGGCTCATACGCGACTTCTTTGCTTAGTGATGAGTACCAGTGTCTGTGTGTGCACGCATTGGTCCCCGTGTGGCATGTGTTGCGATGTGTGTGTCCATCTGCATGTATGCCACGTGAGTCAGAGGTGTGTGTGGATGTGTCACTGGAGTGATGGTGCCAGTGATGAGTGTATTTCCCCAGTCATAATTGTGACCTAGCATGTTGTCATCCTTACATGTGTCGAGTACATGCACATGCAAGTGGCTGTGCTTTTTGTGGCTGACTTCTTGTGTGTCTCTCATCCCCAGGTACTTGCGCATGCCGTCTGCTGGTTGCATTGTTGTGGCACTGCTATTCCTCATGGACACGTAATCGTGTGCTGACTCAGCGTTACACGCACGGACAAGTTTGGAAGTCTCCTTAGGGTAAGGGATGCATTAGGGGTGTATTGGGTGTGGCAGTTGTTTACGATGTGTGCACACTGCCCCTGTCGATGTTTGGTTCCTCTGCAGACATGTCGCATCACCATGGGACACATGACATGTAGCTGGGTACACCTGAATAGATGGTCAGACTTGTTGACAGTCATCTGTGATGGGATAGTGGATTGTGATGATGGCATCAATGTGTGTAACACTGCCCTCGGACACATACGGTTTGCATTGGCTTGACATGGTGTGGGACTTCCACATGAGAGGATCAATGGTGTATGGCAGCCTCTCCGTGAGCAGCAGGGGGTGTTTAGTTGTTAGCCGACACTTGTGTGCCAGTTCCATGGCTATCACGCATTAGTGGTGCAGAAGGGGGTTTCAGTGTTGGACCCACATGTTACTCCACATGACCTGTTTATGTGTACTCCGAGTTGCCTCTGCATTCCCGAATACATGAATAATAAAGGTGTCCCTATGCCTCCAAGGTGCCTATTCTCAGTCAATGCTGGTGTGTTGCCATGGTGCATCCGGCATGTCTGGCATGGTTTTCCGTGATAGTGGCTTTGTGTCTATGTGTCGAGTAGCAAGATGCAAGCTGTTTGTGTGGGATTAGACTGTGTATTGTGCATGATGCCCATGACTGTGTGGGTATTGTGACATGTGCCATCCCCATGCATCCAACGTTGGCCAGGCCACCATTCTCTGCATCCACCTGACTCAAGCTTGCAGGACATGGTTCTGCCACCTGTCCACACATACCTGGGTGCCCCCAGGACACTCCACATGATCCCTGACCTCTGCGCATGGCTGTCGCTGTACTCAATATGTCTGTCAGCACGGTTGTGCGGCCACCCCCTCAGCTGGTTGGGCCCATCACGGGTGTGTATGGTGCTCCATGTCTGTGTTGCCTAATACATTGTGACCCATGTGTGTCCTGTGCCAGACTCAGGCCCCAGGGTGTGGATGGTTGAAGTCATATGAGAACTCAGGCATGGTTAGACTTTACAAGACACATGTAAGGTAATAATGCAAAATGTAGGCATCATCTCTTTATCGTGTAACTTTTTATTTTTGTTGGGGTACGGGGGGGGGGTATGACATGAGGGGATTTCCGGGTGTGTGGAATCCAAAGTTCACTAGGGAAGTTGGTGTCCTTGCCATTGGAAATCCTCAGAGTCCATGCCACAGTCTTTGTCAACATTGGTCAGACAGTGACCAGCAAGTCCATGTGGCAGAGAATGTCTTTTGCTGATGTGCTGCTGTTGGTCCAGTGAGCCAGGTGCCAGGCCAGGTGTCCTGGGAGATGGTGCTGTTGCGCCGACCCTCACGGTCTTTTCCGTGGACGACCCGCCCTCCTGCGGGAACCCTCAGAAGCAGGCCGTGACGATGTTTGGGATGCTCCGTTGGATGTATCCTCCTCCTCCTGATCCCTCCCTGTGGGTGGTGATGTTCTACGCCTGGTGGCACAGGGAGGGTTGCCCATGTTGTCGGCTATCCGACGGAGTGTACTGTGAATTCCCGTGAACACCGTCATGAGCTCAGCCTGTCTGTCCTCCATCCACCCTTGGTGTCGCAGTAGACAGGCATGTTGCTCCGCATGTTGCTGGGCCTGCTGGGTCTTGATCTCCTCGAGGATGGACACAACCTGGGCCATGCCCGTGGTATCCTGCCGGTATGTGTCCAGGATGTTTCTGACATGGGAATATACCGGTTCCGCAGCCAACTGGTCAGGCTCGCGCTTCCGCCGTCCTCCACTCCCACCACCCCTGCCCACTTGCACCTGGCCTGCCGTTGTGGGCACATCGGGTCTCCGGGACCCCTGAGGGGTGGCATTAGCGTTGTCGCCTGCCTCCTTCTGGGTGCCCGGTACACCGTGCCCCTCCTGGTGAGCCTGGCTGCATTGTGGTGGTGGGGCAGGGATCCTGGGTGTCTCCTGGGATGTGGCAGGAGTGGGGGTGGTGGTTGGCCCAGTTGTACCTGACGCAGGTGCTGCAGGTGGTTGGACAACAGAGGGGCCAGGTTGGTCCGGGTCGTCCACAGAGTGGTGAGAGTCGTCGCTGCCGGTGGGTCCGTCATCCCGCAGAGCTGGGTCCTGTGAGTCTTCCCCCCCAGTGTTGGGGGGTGATCCACGATGTTGACCTGTGTGTGAGATAGACAATGTTAATTTTGTTCCATGCAACATCCATGTTTCATTCGTTTCTAAGTTGGCACATTTCCTCTGGGAATTTGGATATGTCTTGCATTACACTCACAGTGCACTTGTGCATGGGTATGTCCCTTGGCCACAGCTTTTGAGACTTTACCTATGTGTGGCACAGTCTTACTTGCTGCGTCAATTGTGACTGCAGTCAGCAGTGGAGTGGGCAGGTGTGGCGAGCCATGCATTGGCGCCTTCCGTGTTGCACTGTACGTGGGCACAGGGAGTTGTTCCACATACTTATATAATGCAGGTAGCTGGCGTTGTGCTCGTGCACAGGTTGAGACATAGCCCTGTGTTTTGCCATGGAGAAGAGAGGGGGATTCAGGCACTGGCCACCCTTGTCTACATGCACGCAGTCCACCTGCTGACGAGCAGACATTCCCACACCCCACAAGGCTGAATTGGTCTCCCTGTGTGTCCCTTTCTCACTCCCTCTCTGTCCCCCTCTCCCTCCCTCCCTGTGTCAGCCTCCTCCCTCTGTCCGTCTCCCTGTGTCTCCCTCTCTCTCCCCCTCTCCCTCCCTCTGTGTGTCACCCTCTGTCACCTCAGCCCAGCTTCCTAGGCACACACTTTTTGCAGATCTTTGAATGGCCCTTGGCTTGTTCATGTGAGTTTGTTTCTGATCTCCAGGCACTCATTGGGTGTAGTGTCTGTGTCTGCGCTGCTGCTGTGGTGGTGTGTGCTGCCACTCTTTCACAGTGTTGGCTGTTCATTAGCTGCTGTCATGTGCAAAAACGTGCCTTCACCCACATGTCTTAATGCAAGGCGTCTGCCATTTGCTGGCAAGTCTTTCCTGTGTGGGGACACACTGTTTGTCTGGCTGTGACCTAGGCCATATGGGCAGAGGGCATTGTTGTCTGCTTCTGAGTTGCACTATGTGATTTTTGGGGCCCACACTCCCGCCATCCGGCTTACCGTGTCTTGTGTTGGTGTTTTCTGTGGCCTGTGACTTGGCATTGTCCAGCTGGGTGCATGGGGCATGGTGGCGCTAGTGGCATGTGCGTGTTCATTGAGTGTGGTGGAGTCATGCGATAGCTTGGGGTGGTTGCGTGACTGATTGTGAGTTTGGTTGTGGATGACGTTCCCTCCATGTGAGGTGAGTTGTTTGTGTACTCACCCGGGTCTCGGAGTCCTTCTAATCCGTCCACTGCCACCACCGGCAGTATGGCCATCACCCTCTCCTCCCAGGGATGGTATTGTACGGGTCTGCGGGGCGGCCCTCCTCCAGTGATGTTGGCCTGGTTGTGGTTGTCGGTCATTTTGGCTCGGACCCTCCTCCGCAGATCGTACCACCTGGCTTGGCATTCATGCCTGGTCCTTCTGGTGGACGCAACAGCATTCACAGCATCGACAATCCTCTGCCACATGGCTGTTTTTTCGGAAATGCTGGTCTGTCTGACCAATGTTCCAAAGAGGTGTGGCTCGACTCTGAGGATTTCGTCGACAAGGACCTCCAACTCTTGGCTAGTGAACTTTGGATTCTTGTTAGTGGGCATGGTGAGGGGTGTGGGTGTGGATGGTTGTGGGGGGTGTGGGTGTGGATGGTTGTGGGTGTGTAGGTGTGGTTGTGCAGGTGTGTGTGTGAATGTGATGAGGGGGTGTTTGTGAAGGTGGGTGTGTGAAGGTGTGCAAGTGTAAGGTGTAGTAAAGGTTCAAGTATGGTGCTGTAGGTTGTCTGTGGGGTCTGGCAGCAGTGAGTCTGTTGCAAAGGCTCATGGTTTGTGTCTGTGGGCCCTTTTTATTGGTCCATTGGTGGGTGTGGCTGTGTTTGAACTTTGGGTGGGTGTGTTATAAGGAGTGGTTGTGCTTTGTGCCACTGTTTGGGATTTTGGCAGTTGCAGGTCAGTGAATGTGTTGTATTTGTGCTTGTTGGACATGTTTTGTGGCTTTGTGCCATTCGAATAGTGTATTCTTGTGTTGTTGTGCTTTGTCCTGGTTGTGTACGTGCGTTTTTAGCGTGTGTACGGTGTGTACTTCGGCAATTTTGTTGTACAGTGCTGTCCTTGTGTCTGGCTTGGTACGACTCGTACATGCGCGATGTTGTGTGAAGGTGCTGGTGTTGGGGCATGGGGTACTTAGAATGTTGGGGTGGGGGTGCGCTCCATCCATACGCGGGTGAGGGTATGGGTCGTACATACACGGTTGGGTGGGGGTACGGTCCGTACATACACGGTTGGGGTGGGGGTACGCTCCATATGTACGCGGGTGAGGGTACGGGTCGTACATACACGGTTGGGGTGGGGGTACGGTCCGTACATACACGGTTGGGGTGGGGGTACGCTCCATACGTATGCGGGTGAGGGTACGGGTTGTACATACACAGTTGGGGTGGGGGTACGCTCCATGCATACGTGGGTGAGGGTACGGGTCATACATACACGGTTGGGGTGGGGGTACGGTCCGTACATACACGGTTGGGGTGGGGGTACGCTCCATACGTACGCGGGTGAGGGTACGGGTCGTACATACACGGTTAGGGTGGGGGTACGGTCCATACATACACGGTTGGGGTACGCTCCATGCATACGTGGGTGAGGGTACGGGTCGTACATACACGGTTGGGGTGGGGGTACGCTCCATACGTACGCGGGTGAGGGTACGGGTCGTACATACACGGTTGGGGTGGGGGTACGGTCCGTACATACACGGTTGGGGTGGGGGTACGCTCCATACGTATGCGGGTGAGGGTACGGGTCGTACATACATGGTTGGGGTGGGGGTACGGTCCGTACATACATGGTTGGGGTGGGGGTACGCTCCATGCATACGCGGGTGAGGGTACGGGTCATACATACACAGTTGGGATGGGGGTACGCTCCATACGTACGCGGGTGAGGGTACGGGTCGTACATACACGGTTGGGGTGGGGGTACGGTCCGTACATACACGGTTGGGGTGGGGGTACGCTCCATACGTACGCGGGTGAGGGTACGGGTCGTACATACACGGTTGGGGTGGGGGTATGCTCCATGCATACGTGGGTGAGGGTACAGGTCATACATACACGGTTGGGGTGGGTGTACGGTCCGTACATCCACGGTTGGGGTGGGGGTACGGTCCGTACATACACAGTTGGGGTGGGGGTACGCTCCATGCATACGCGGGTGAGGGTACGGGTCGTACATACATGGTTGGGGTGGGGGTACGCTCTATACGTACGCGGGTGAGGGTACGGGTCGTACATACACGGTTGGGGTGGGGGTACGGTCCGTACATACACAGTTGGGGGTATGCTCCATACGTACGCGGGTGAGGGTACGGGTCATACATACACGGTTGGGATGGGGGTACGCTCCATGCATACGCGGGTGAGGGTACGGGTCGTACATACACGGTTGGGGTGGGGGTACGGTCCGTACATCCACGGTTGGGGTGGGGGTATGCTCCATACGTACGCGGTAAGGGTACGGGTCGTACATACACGGTTGGGGTGGGGGTACGGTCCGTACATCCATGGTTGGGGTGGGGGTACGCTCCATACGTACGCAGGTGAGGGTATGGGTCGTACATACACGGTTGGGGTGGGGGTACACTCCATAAGTACGCGGGTGAGGGTACGGGTCGTACATACACAGTTGGGGTGGGGGTACGCTCCATACATACGCGGGTGGGGGTACGGGCCGTACGTACGGGGGTGTACATACACGGGTGGGGGTACGTCTCGTACATACACGGGTGTACATACACGGGTGTACATACATGGGTGTACATTCACGGGTGGGGGTACGTCTCGTACATACACGGGTGTACATACACGGGTGGGGATTCGACTCGTACATAGGAGGGCTGGGGGGGTGTTGGGCGCGTATGCGGGCACATGTCTCCATGGTTGCTATGGGAGTTCGGGGCGGACAGTGTTTTTTCCATCCGGTTGTAACATCGGACGCACGGGATGGATCGTACTAGCGCGGTCGGACTTCACTTTTCACATTTGTACGGTAAATCGTCTGAGGATGTGTCGGACACATTTTCCGACTCGAGGACGTGTGGGGAATTATTCCCAATGCGATTCGTATGGACTTTTTCCCATGTGAATCGTACTTGGCAGTTTGTACGGCACTTGTACGATTCTTACTGTAAAAAGACCGGATACGAGTCGTACGGGGAATTTTTTTACAGGATCGTAATCGGCACCAAAATGTCGATTTGGATTTCCACGACCTGTTCTTTCAAAAGGAAGAGTAAACAGTTTTATGTCAGCTGTGCGACATACCATTACAAGAAAATCTCCGAAAAATACCTACAACCTAAGAAGAGAAGAAGAGTCAAAATATATAAATGACTACAATCCAGTCATTTTATCCATGTGGAATGCTAACATTGATATACAGTATGTAGTTGACAATTCTATTGCTGTTGCTCGGTATGTCACATCTTACATCACTAAATCTGAGAAAACGGAATTGCAAGAAATGTGGGAAGAGATTTCTCAGGAGAAGACTGTCAGTAAAAAGCTATACAGTTTCAGTTTAAAGATGTTATCGCATCGAGAAATTGGCTCATATGAATGCTCAGATAGGTTATCATCTGGAAGTCTGTACTCCAAATCCAGAATATTAATTTGGGTAAGTTTAGTTCTTGCAGGAATGCGAAATCGGGTACTGAAATCTATTCGATAAATTGAATATTTAGCAGAGAAAGAACCAAAAAGTACAGACATTTTGAAAACAAATATGTTGGACACATATTACCCAAACAGAAGTCATCATCTTGAGAACATGTGTCTCTATGAAGTACTGCAGAACTACATTTATAAACGGAATGCCACAGAAGACATCAACAATGGAAAATATAAAGTCATTGGTGAGGAAGGATGTTTGGTGAAACAAACAAAAGGAAGTTTGAATAATCACAGGAAGCTGAGTTGCGACACTACTGACAAAAAGGAATTTTACTACTTAGCACTTTTACAGCTGTTTAAACCATGGCGTTCAGAGGATGAATTACTTGGAGATTTTCAGAGCTATGAAGATTCCTTTAATGCATGCAAAGATAACATAGAATGCAGTACTTTCTCAAATTATGTACAAATGTTAAATGAAGAAATTGAACAAAAAGCTACAATTGCAGCTGAAGTAGCTAGAGACAGTTCTCAAGACAGTAAATGTTCTGGTACGCTCAGTCAAGATCCCCTAGGACAACCAATCGTAGAAAATGAAGCTGCAATAGCCATGACTGAAGTGGAAACAGCTATGAATCAAGCTCAGGAAGATTTAATAGACTTACCAAATTTGGAACAACAACTGAATGATGAACAACAACAAATTTATGAAGAAGTCACAAAACAAATTGATCATGGATTACTACATGAAAATAAAGAGTGCTCATGCACAGCATTAGAACCAATCAGAATGTATGTGAGTGGACAAGCTGGAACTGGAAAAACTTTCTTGATTAAAGTAATTAGAAGCTACCTACAGAAAAAAACTGATTCACCTTTGTCTTGTGTTGTTACTGCTCCAACTGGGTTAGCAGCATGTAACATAAAAGGAATTACCTTACATCGTTTGCTAATGTTACCAGTAGAGCACGAGAACAAATTAGAATACCACAAGCTAACAGGAGAAGCATGTTTTGAAGTTTCAAGACTGTTGAAGAAAATGAAAGTTCTCATTATTGATGAGGTAAGCATGGTATCAAACTTAATGCTTGCCTTTGTGCATTTAAGAATGCAGCAAATTCTAAAGACAGACTATGACGTGTTATTTGGAGGAAAACATGTTATAGTTTTTGGGAATCTACTGCAGCTCACTCCAGTTAAAGGACAACCAGTATTTAATACTGTTACACATGAAGACTCGAAAAAGTCGTTAGGAAGTATAGGTAATGTGAATATTTGGTCATACTTTGAGTACAAAGAACTCATTACCATTATGCGACAAGCAAATGATGATGATTATGCAAGTATTCTCAAAGACATCAGAATTGGACAACTCACAGAACATGGCAGAAAAGCTTTACAGAGTCGATTGCTATGTAATTTGTTTCCAACAGAACAAATAGTTCCAGAGAAAATATACAAGAAAATTGCAGAAAAAAATACTGTAATCTGCTTAATGCCAACACTACATGAATGCTCTATATTCAATGAAGAACTTTTGAAATTGGAAAATGAAGAGATTATGAAAATGGAAGCAGTGGACAAAATACAGCATGAAGGAATAACTATTACATTGACAGGCAAATTGAAAACTAAATTGGATTCTCTAGAGAAAAACATATCGAAAACAGCTGGTTTAGAAAAGAATCTTTATGTATGTATGAACTGTCAAGTAATTTTAAGACGTAATTTGAATGTAGAAAAAGGTTTAGTGAATGGAGCTATGGGTAAAGTTGTGGGTTTTGTTAATTACCAGAAAAAAGATGGAATTGAATTTTTAAAAATAAAATTTGATCAGATTGAAGAGGTTAAAGACATTAGTGGTTGTTCAGTTCGTTTTTTGCTTGTTAAAGACTTATATGTACGTAGGAAGCAGTTTCTGTTTTCTCTAGCATATGCTGTAACTATTCACAAATCTCAAGGATTAACTGTAGATAGTGCTTTTGTAAACATTGGATCTAGTGTGTTTAAAGAAGGTATGGCATATGTTGCTTTGTCACGAGTGAAAACATTATCTGGTTTATTCATGATAGACTTTGATGACTCAAAAGTGAGTCCTGATGCAAATTGTGTAAAGGAGTATAATAGATTAAGAAGAAGCTATGCTCCTCATTTAGGTCAGTATCCTGTGTTTGAAAAACGTGTTGTTTGTCGGAAAAGGAGAATTGAGAATATCTGTAATGAGGATGTACAGAAGAGAAATCAAAAGAAGAGTGATGTGATTGCAAGCAAAAAGAAAAAGGACAGTGTTGAAGAGGTTGTTGGTTGTCATTTTGAAAATAGCTCTGGTGTCAACTGCTACGCTAATGTAGTGCTGAATGTTGTATTTTATCTTGAAAGTTTGCAAGAGCAGATAATACTAAATCATGAAAAAAGATTTTGTTCTCTGCTGAGTTTCCTTTATGAGAAGTTGAGTAATGATAAAACTAAAACACAAAGTGCTTCTGATGTTAGAAATCTCTTAGATGTATGTTCTGGATGTACACTGTTTACACAAAATGTCCAGCAAGATGCACAGGAATTCTTAATGTATATGCTTATGGTACTGGAAGATGAAGGGGTAGAAATAGAAAATATGTTTGTCTCTCTTATAAATGGGAACATTGTTGTGAAAACTGTTTGAACACATGCAGCTCTAATGTTGATTCTGAAAGGTTAATATATTTAACATCATAAATCAGTGACTTTTAGTAAATTAGTTAAAGATGCAAATCACAACATGGAATGTTCTCAATGTAAATCAGAAATGTTATCAACGTTATTTTTAAAGAAATATGGACAGTATATGATTTTAATGATGCAACGTTGTAGAGCTGATGGAACAAAATTGGACACATTAATAAAGAAGTTTGTAGTAAATCAATTATCAATATCAGGAAAGACTTTTGTTGCAGTTGCAATAATTTTCCATGATGGACCTTCTATAACTTCTGGTCATTACACAGTTTATCTAAAATGTGAAAAAGGCTGGACACTGTGTAATGATTCTCAATTGATTTTCAAGCAACGTTTGCCTGCAGAATTACTAAATTCCTACTTAATTTCTCTAAAACCAAAATTTTAGATACAAATTGCAGCATCTGAACAAACCATTATTTCAATTTTATTGGATTACTATTGGATATTTCACCAAAAAAGAATTTAAAAATTACCATTTGGCCTCATGGAAAGGTAACTGTTTCTATTGTGGACTTCTTTGACAGATATTATTTTGGTGTACGTGCTTTAGCAACAAGATTTACAGACGTTATTTATTGTAAATAGTTATTGTTCTTAAAAGATATTTTTAATATATATATTACATTTCTATCAAGGTATTTTTTACTGAGGATAGATTCAGGGCTTTTTTAAACAATCTTTCTGATTGTTTATTTTTTTGCCCGCTGTTAAGTGATGAATGCAATTGATATCACTATTTTCAGTGAAATTCAATATATTCTGAAAACAGCAAAAAAAGGGCAAAAAATTACTTTGTTAAATATGAAAATATGTGTACTGTATTCTAAAATGTATTGATAAATATTACTACTTTTTTTCTTTTTTTTCAGATCGAGAAAGAAAATGTAGGAAATTGAATCCATTTTTCTTGTAATTAAAAAAAAACATTTATTTCTAATTAAGTTATTTTGTTGGTCAGGTAAGTTTAAAATATCTGTATTTGTCACCCCTTCACTTTCATGCTCCCTTTTCTTCACTTCTCCTCACTCTGCTTTTCTCATTCCCCTTCCCTCTCTCTTCTTACTTTACTGCTCTTTCGTAACTCCCTCACTCCTTCTCTACTACTCCCCTAGGTTTACTGCCTCCCTCACTATTTTTTCAACCATGTTTCTCTCCCTGTCTCCATATGTCTCAGTTATTCTAACTGCCTTACTCCTTCTCCTTGCTCTCTGTCTCTGTTTCTGTCTCTCTCCCTTTGTCTGTCTTACCCTTAATTTCCTTAACATCTCTGGGGCAGATTTACAAGCCCCCTGCGCCACCATTACGTCACTTTTCATGACGTACTGGTGGCGCAGGGGCCTCCTCCATATTTATAAGGAGAGGAAAAGCCACCCTGCGTGACTTTTCCTCTCCTCGTAAATACAGCCACTTCACTCGCAGCACTGTGCGTTGAAGGGGCGTTCAATGGGTGTTGTTGTGGGTGTTCCCACGCAACACCCATAGAACTAGACACATCTCCAGATTTATGAGAAATCGTAACTCTGGAGATGCATGTGAATGCTACGCCACCCTAGAGGTGGCGTAGCGAGGCACAACGAGGAGAAATGTTTTCATTTCTCCTCCTTTTTTCCTCTTTCAGTGCGTGCTGCATGCTACAGCACGCATTGAAAGAGGAAAAAGCCTCTTGTGATTGTTTTTGTGCAGGAAGGTGTCCCTTCCTGCAGAAGAACAATCTCCCCACCACGCAGGCATGCTTGCAGCATGGTGCAAGGGAGCCTGCGCCGGCGCATGGCTGCAGTTTCTGCGCCAGCGCAGGGGAAGCATAGAGATGCGATATATTCTTGTAAATATGTTGCATCTCTGTGCTTCGAAACGAATGCAGCACGGCGCAGCAAATTTACTTGCTGCACCGTGCTGTGTTAGTTTGTTATAAATCTGCCCCTCTGTCTCTACCACTCCTCCTCTCTCCATCACTCATTTTCCATCTATGTTAATTTTTTAACCTTCTCCGTCATTCTCCTTCCCTCACCTTCCCTAACTGTCACTATCCTTTACTCATAGTCACTCCTATTCTCCTACTTCACTTCCTCCTGTCTGTATCTCACACCCCTTCACCTTTTCACATTCTTTCCTTCACTCTCCCTCACTCTGCTTTGCTCATTGAAATCCTGACTCTCTTTCTCTCACTCCAGTTTCCTAAATCCCTCCATCCCCTCACTCCCCATCTCTCACTTTCTCTTACCCCCTTTTTTAATCCTCATACCTGTTATTTCACCATCACTCCACTTCTCTTACTTTCAATCCCTTTACCCTGCTGTACATCATCCGCTTCGTCTGTTACTCCCTTTTCCTATCTCCGTCCCTTACTCTCCTTTTCTCACTCCCCCCTCCCTCTCTCTCTATTACTCACTGCCATTCCCTTACTCATTTACTCTTCTTACCTGTATCCTCTACCCTTAGTCCTTTTGTTGCAGTCAGTCTTTCACTTCCTTTTCATGACTGATCATAATTTCCTTTTCTCACTCATTCTGTCTGTCCTTTCCTCCTCTTCACTCAGTCATTTCAATCATTTCAATCATTCATGTATACAGTACACATTCATTCAGTCAAAATAAAAAACAGTATTTTAGGAATATAGCTCTTTTTGGAGAAGTGAAGTGAGTTCTTAAAAGAACTGTTATTTTTGTCTTTTTTTGTTTTATATATTTTTTTTAGTTTTTTTTTAGTTTTTTAACAATTTTTTATTTTTTTTTGATTTTTTTACAGCACCAAAACAAAACTGGGAATCAAAAACTGCTCAACAGGAACAAAAAACAACAAACAAAACAATTATGACCTGGAGCATGTGTGCTGCTGTATTCGGTTTTCAATTAAATGTATGCTACTCTCTCCGTAGCAAATTACCTCATTGCACACATTGCAATGAATGTGCACTTTTTGGAACAGGGGCTGGATGTCAAGAGGCCTGGTGCATGGTGATTCTGCGGCCGCAGATGATGTGCTCGGCTGAGAAGGTCCAGGTGGAGGGTTCTCCCTTAGGGCTCTTGTGGTTTCACGAGCATACTGAATTGGATGCATTGATTTAAAGTGCCTGTGCATGCAAAAAATACTGAAGGAGTATTTTTTGGCCGGATCCCCTCTAGACAGGACACTTCCGCAAATTGTACAAGTGACCTTTGGCGCATTCACTTTTTTAAGTAAAATAATTCCAAATAAAAGAGTGCTTCTGTTTGCTCTTTCTTGGTGGTTCTTGAAAGGTCTCCTCACTGTCTGAAGATGACTGGTGTTCTGCCATTTCACTGGAGTAGCTCTTCAGCAACCTTCTCTCAGGAAATAAGTAGAAATAGTCAGGGGAGTGGGAGTGGGTGTGGTTTTTGAAGATTCTGGAACAGAAACTACTATGAACCAATGAAAAGTGTTGTTTCGTAATCACATGACTTGCCGTGCGCACACGGTGCGCGCACCGTATGTGTACCGTGCATGCACGGAGCACGCACGCATGCGCACACGGAGCACACACGCGTGCGCACACGGAGCAAGCACGCACGGAGCACGCACGCATGCGCACACGAAGACGGTATGCGCACGGTACGCGCACGGTGCACGCATGCATGCATACGCGCACAGTGCACGCACGCATGCGCGCACAGTGCACGCACGGATCGGAAATGAATTACTTTGAACCCGATTTCCAAAACATAAAAAGGAGGCAGGGAAGACACTCCCTGACCCCCTAGACCTTCTCAGCGGGTCCCTAAAGGACCTCGTAAATAAAAAAAAAACATTTCGTTTGATAAAAAGAAATCGGCCGTGCGCGCACGGTACGCGCACGGTGCGCGCACCGTGAAAAACCCTTAAAAAAAACAAACATTTAAAACTGTTTATAAGCTTATAGAAGATATTAACTATGCTGTTCATCTTTATCAAAATTCAAAAAAAATGAGCTGAGCCATTCCATATTACAGGATACTGTCAATCTATAACTATATATATAGGGAGTTTATTGAAAAAAAAATATATAAAAAATATAATAATACATATATCACATGGATGATGTCATCAGTGATGTCATCAGTGATGTCATTTGAGATGTCATCAGTGATGTCATGAGTGATGTCACTGACATGTCATGAGTGATGTAATATGTGATGTCATCAGCAGTGGATTGCGGGCGCGCGAGTTATAGTTAGCTGAACTAACTATAACGGGGGAATTTCAATGGTTTTGTACGAGTGAAATGTCCAGCTAACTATAACATGTGTGAAACCTATGGTTTTTTCAGTGAATTTTCAAGGTTTTTTAAATGCTAATTCCTAACTATAACATGTGTGAAACCTATGTTTTTTTCAGTGAATTTGCAAGGTTTTTTAAATGCTAATTCCTAACTATAACGTGTGTGAAACCTTTGGTTTTTTCAATGAATATATATCTATCTATCTATCTATCTATCTATCTATCTATCTATCTATCTATCTATCTATCTATCTATCTATCTATCTATCTATCTATCTATCTATCTATCTATCTATCTATCTATCTATCTATCTATCTATCTATCTATCTATCTATCTATCTATCTATCTGTCTGTCTGTCTGTCTGTCTGTCTGTCTGTCTCTCTGTCTATCTATCTATCTATCTATCTATCTATCTATCAATCTATCTATCTATCTATCTATCTATCTATCTATCTATCTATCTATCTATCTATCTATCTATCTATCTATCTATCTATCTATCTATCTATCTATCTATCTATCTATCTATCTATCTATCTATCTATCTATCTATCTATTCTATTCACTGAAAAAAAACATAGGTTTCAGGGGCGTTATAGTTAGCTGGATATTTCCCTCGTACAAAACCCTAGAAATTCCCCTGTCATAGTTAGTTCAGCTAACTATAACTCGCGCCCCCGCAATGCACTGCTGATGACGTCACATATCACATCACTCATGACATGGTCAGTGACATCACTGATGACATCACTGATGACATCTGAAATGACATCACTGATGACATCACTGATGACGTCATCCAGTGAGTGTGTGTTTCTGTAAATTTTAAATATGTTTAATATATATATAGGGAAAAACCTATGGAAGAATGAGTGGTTGTATAAGTGTGTGAATGGATGATTTAGTAGGTGCGTGACTGACTGTATAAGTGAGTGATTAAACGTATCTTACTTCAGACTAGTGACTAAACTGTGTGAATGTTTGTATCTGTCTGTCTGTTGGTGTATAAGCGGCTGCATGGTTTTGTGAATAGCTATATGAGTGTCTCTATGGGTAATTGATTGGTTGTCTGAGTATCTGTATGGGTGCCTGAGTGTTTGTGTGGGGGGGTGTGTGTGACTCTGTGCATACATGTGTAAAACTATATCTAAATAACTTTAAAGTGTATATGAGAGCAAGCGATATTGTAACATATTTTAAACATTTATATATTTCTAACTGTAATAAACTTATATTTTAGCAATTATATTTTCTCTAAATCACGTCGGGTGCGGTCTCCTTGCGCACCAGGTGCGCGATTGCCATGTGACCATAAAAAAAGCACTTCATTAGTTCATAACATTTCCCATTGTAACAGTGGGAAAACGCCACCCATTTTTGTCAATCTCTCTACTGCATTTGATGAGACACACCTCTTCTGCTTAGAGAGCTTTTTTCTAAACTTTTTTTAATGTACACATATCTTACACTACACACAACATGCAACCATCATCTTCATCAATTATCATGGTCTGTAAAGTAGCCTTCTACCTGTGATAGCCATACACCTACAAGTTACATAACCAAAGTTTTCCCCACTACCAGAGGTAACATAGTTTCTTACACTGCCCACAGCACAATGTAATATCATGCGGCCCAGTGGCACTTTCATGCATAGATAATGAACACACGGACACAGATAAATAGTGGAAGTGGGTATGAGCACATGCGCTCAACACCTTTTTGTTACCAGGGTCACATATCCAGTAATGTCTGTGGTGGATGCGTGTGGAGTCAGTGTAAACCATTCCTCAAGGAATAGTTGTTGCTATCATTTACTACAACAGTAATCATTGGATCACATACAGACATTCAATAATAAATTAATCAATAGTTTGTACTGCAGTAAGGTAGGGACAACAGATGTGAAGTAATACAGAAACATATTCTATCATAAAAGAAACACAACTTATGGTATACTGAGACACAATTATTAGATCAGAAATAATACACAAAAAGATTTTATCATAAAGGGTCCGTCAGTTCTAGTGCACTCAGAAAGCCACATCAAAATCATTCAGCATGTCAACAACCAGCAATGATGTGTGCTGTAGACGGGCAGGCCGTACTTGGAGTAATATCTATTGCCATCAACAGAACATCATCAGCAATAGCAACTCAATCTGAATTGTGAACACTGCTATCTGCAGTGTTAATTGTAAACAGTACTCACAGAGACATTCATGAATACTTTCTCTCACTTCCTCTTAACAAAAGACAACAACATAAATTGCAGAAAAATCTGCAATAAATAAAACAAAACAATTCAAATACAATTTCTGCTGTCTACAGTGTAGACTATTCAGTGTTCCTTTGCACTTGCAAATTACATTTGGTCACTGTACTAAACCTATAAGGCATTTAAAAAAATGTCTTCAAAGAAGTATACTAAAAACATAATATGTATATTCCAATAGACATTGTAGTTACTTGACTACTGGATTCTATAATTAAACAATCAGCACTCAATCTGAATTGTGAACACTTCTGTCTGCATTGTAGGCCATACTCACTATTCATTAACACCTGACTACCATGTACCGTTCAATTTGAAAGGATGGACTTGCTTGCAGCAGATCAGAAGGGGTACACAGAAATAATATCAAACTTCAACTTCTGACATCCTCAATCATACAATCAAGACCCCATTTCACTGTTCGGACCTGCTATACCACAGTGTACTCCACCGACTAGTGTCAACCAAGCATAATATTAATGTGCAACAGATAGCTACGGAAACACCGAGTCTGATGCACCTCAACGGAGGGAGTTCTATGAAAACCAAACAACAAGTAATATCGGACATCTTCCATTGTGGAATCAAGACACCGTTCCACTGTTGGGACCTACAGTTGCTGGCACCTGGTCGAAGGGAGTACCTTCATCTCCACTCTCAGATGAGGTTCTAACATCCTCCATTGTCAGATCAAAACACCGTTCAACTGTTGGGACCTAGAGTTTGATGCACCTCATCGGAGGGGGTACCACAAATCATCACAAACTGTAACTTATGACATCCTCAATCATAGAATCAAGACCCCATTCCACTGTTCGGACCTGCTGTACCGTGGTGTACTCCACCAACTACAGTCAACCAAGGCCATTCATCATGTGCATCAGTTAACTACGGCAGCACAAAGTCTGATGCACCTCAACAGAAGGACCTCTGAAAATTCACCTGCACGTTATATCGGACATCGTCCATTGTGGTATCAAGACACCGTTCCACTGTTGGTACCTAGAGTTTGATGCATCTCATCAGAGGGAGTACACAGAAATCATCACAAACTTTAACTTCTGACATCCTCAATCATAGAATCAAGACCCCCTTTCATTGTTCGGACCTGCTATACCACGGTCTATTCCACCAAGCCCAATAATTATGTGCAGCAGTTAACTACAGAAGCGCAAAGTGTGATGCACCTCAACAGAGACAGTTCTGTGAAAACCCAGCAAAAGGTTATATCGGACATCGTCCATTCTACGATCAAGACACCATTCCACTGTTGGGACCTAGAGTTGGTTGCACCTGGTCGAACAGAGTACCTTCATCTCCACTCTGAGATGCAGTTCTAACATCCTCCATTGTGGGATCAAAAGACCGATCCACTGTTGGAACCTACAGTTCATTGCACCTGATCAGAGGGGGTACACAAAAATCATCACACACTTTAACTTCTCCCATCCTTAATCACAGAATCAAGACCCCGTTTCACTGTTCGGACCTGCTGTACCACAGTGTACTCCACTGACTGGTGTCAACAAAGCACAATAATCATGTGCAACAGTTAACTACGGAAGCACAGTGTCTGATGCACCTGGTCGAAGGTGGTACACAGAAATAAACACAGACTTTAACTTCTGACATCTTCAATAATAGAATCAAGACCCCGTTTCAGTATTCGGACCTGCTGTACCGTGGTATACACCAGTGACTACACTCAACCAACCCCGATAATCCTGTACAGCAGTTAGCTACGGAAGCACAGAGTCTGATGCACTTCAACAGAGTGAGTTCTTCGAAAAATAAGCAGCAGGTAATATCGGACATCATCCATGGTGGAATCAAGACACCGTTCCATTGTTGGGACCTAGAGTTAGTTGCACCTGGTCGAAGGAGTACCTTCATCTCCAGTCTCAGATGCAGTTGTAATATGGTCCACTGTGGGATCAAGACCCCATTCCACTGATGGGACCTAGAGTTGATTGCACCTGGTCAGAGGGGGTACACAGAAATTATCACAGACTTTAACTTCTGACATCCTCAATCATAGAATCAAGACCCCGTTTCACTGTTCGGACCTGCTGTACCGCATTGCAATTTCAACTTCATGCATAGCAAAGGCTGCTTCATTTTCCAGTATTGCTCATCCAAGAAGATCGTGACTACATGGACCACTAGTTTCACTATCTTGAGAACTTTCATTACTAATTTCATCTGTAATATTCTTTTTCTGTTCAACTTCATCATTCAATTTTTTTTAATATATAGCAAAAATTGTACATGCAACACTACTTTTACATGTATTAAAATATTCTTTGTAACAGTCAAAGTCTCCAAATAATTCACGTTCACTACACCATGGCTTAAACATTTGCAGAAGTGCTAAATAGTAAAATTCTCCCTTATCTAATCTTTCACAACTAATGTTCTTGTGGTTTATGAGATTATTCTTTGCATGTTTTACTAAACAACCATGACATCCAACTACGGCATATTTTCCTTCTTTTACATTCTCTTTAACATTTCAAGCTATAATGTTGAAGTACTTCATACAGACATAGCTGTCGCAGATGTTGACTCCTTTTCGGTTAGTACGTGTTCAACATATTAGTTTTAACATTGTCTGTACTGTCTGCTTCATTTACTGCTAATTCTTCAATTTCTTCAAATCATTTCAAGACTCCATTTCGTTTGCAGGCAAGACCTAAACTTACCCAAATGATTCCTCGTGACTTTGAATTTAAACTTGAAGAGCACAATCAGTCTGAACATGCATACAATCCAATTTCTCGGTGGGAAAGCATTTTCAAAGTAAAGCTGTGCAATTCTTTAATAAGGCTTTTCTCTTGTATAATTTTTTCCCACAGTTCTTTCATCTCTATTTTATCTGATTTTGTTATGTACGATGTAACATAACATGCAACAGCAATTGAGTTATCTGCAACATACTGAATGTAAAATGTTCGCATTCCACTTTTTTAAAATGACTGGATTGTAATCATTGATATACTTTGACACTTCTCTTCTTTTTAACATATAGTTATTCTTTTGAGATTTCTGAGTTATTGTGTGCCTTACAGAAGAAAAAAAAATACTCTTCCTTTACAAATGACTGGACAGGAGAAACCAAACCGACATCTGGTGTAAAATTTTCCTTTAAAGTTGTAGTTTCTTCTGCAATACTTTCAACAACTGTGACTTTGGAAACGTAAAACTTGCTATCTCAAGCTTCTATCTCCTACTTCTCTTGGTATCTCACATGTCACATACTATTCAATGAAAGACAATACTGTTTCATCAGAATCATTTCCAAATTTATGTTCATACCTGATCAATAGTAGCATATGTATATGAGGTGCACCTCTTGCTTGATACTCCTTTCTCCAAAAGAAATTGGTAACCTCTCCAAGAGATGGATTTTTTTTATTGCAGATAAAAGACATTATAGGTTGAAACCTATCATTACAATATCTGCACACATATACAGGATCCAATGAACACAGTTTACCACGAGTCTTTATTATAACATTTTTTATATTGGAATTCGCTTCTATTAGAAAGTCAAGCATCCCATGCATACTCTGCACAGCTAAGTGAGACAAACCATGTTCTTGTACCTACGTTCCGTAAAATATACTTGAGTTCTTCATGATGACAATACCAATATTAATTTGTTCCACGATGACATGCCATCAAATTGATTAAGTGTCCTTCTAAATTTTCATTTTTTTCTTGAAGTTTCTCCACAAATTCTTTCGCAGAAAGAACTTATTGATGAACTTTAGTTTTAAGTATGTGAAAGAAGACAGATCACTTTCAAACAAAAAGGTGAAACATGTATAAAATGCACTGTTGAAATCTAGGATCTTCAGAATATATTCTGAAATTTCAAGTGGTCAAATAGAGAAAGTGGACAAGTCAAGGACTGAAGATATTTATGAACAATACACAATGGTGCCGATTCGGATCCTGGAAAAAATTTCCCCGTACGACTCGTATCCGGTCTTTTTACCGTACGAATCGTATAATTCCCCACACGTCCTCGGGTCGGAAAATGTGTCCGACACGTCCCCGGACGATTTACCGTACAAATGTGAAAAGTGAAGTCCGAACCCGCAAGTACGATCCATCCCGTGCGTCCGATGTTACAACCGTATGGAAAAAACACCGTCCGCACCGAACTCCAATAGCAACCATGGAGACATGTGCCCACATACGCGCCCAACACCCCCGCCAGCCCCCGTATGTATGCGCCGAACCACCCCCCCAGCCCTCGTATGTACGCGTCGAACCTCCACCCGTGCATGTACACCCCCGTACGTACGGACTGTACACCCACCCGTGTATGTACACCAGTGTATGTACGAACCGTACCCCCACCCTTGTATGTATGGAGCGTACCCCCACCCCAACAGTGGATGTACGGACCGTACCCACACCCGCGTATGTATGGAGCGTACCCCCACCCCAACAGTGTATGTACGGACCGTACCCTCACCCGCGTATGTATGGAGCGTACCCCCACCCCAACAGTGTATGTACGGACCGTACCCCCACCCGCGTATGTATGGAGCGTACCCCCACCCCAACAGTGTATGTACGGACCGTACCCACACCCGCGTATGTATGGAGCATACCCCCACCCCAACAGTGTATGTACGGACCGTACCCTTACCCGCGTATGTATGGAGCGTACCCCCACCCCAACAGTGTATGTACGGACCGTACCCCCACCCGCGTATGTATGGAGCGTACCCCCACCCCAACAGTGGATGTACGGACCGTACCCTCACCCGCGTATGTATGGAGCGTACCCCCACCCCAACAGTGTATGTACGGACCGTACCCCCACCCGCGTATGTATGGAGCGTACCCCCACCCCAGCAGTGTATGTACGGACCGTACCCACACCCGCGTATGTATGGAGCATACCCCCACCCCAACAGGGGATGTACGGACCGTACCCCCACCCGCGTATGTATGGAGTGTACCCCCACCCCAACAGTGTATGTACGGACCGTACCCCACCCGCGTATGTATGGAGCATACCACCACCCCAACAGTGGATGTACGGACCGTACCCACACCCGTGTATGTATGGAGCGTACCCCCACCCCAACAGTGTATGTACGGACCGTACCCCCACCCGCGTATGTATGGAGCATACCACCACCCCAACAGTGGATGTACGGACCGTACCCACACCCGTGTATGTATGGAGCGTACCCCCACCCCAACAGTGTAGGTACGGACCGTACCCCCACCCGCGTATGTATGGAGCGTACCCCCACCCCAACAGTGGATGTACGGACCGTACCCTCACCCGCGTATGTATGGAGCGTACCCCCACCCCAACAGTGTAGGTACGGACCGTACCCCCACCCGCGTATGTATGGAGCGTACCCCCACCCCAACAGTGTATGTACGGGCCGTACCCACACCCGCGTATGTATGGAGCGTACCCCCACCCCAACACTGGATGTACGGACCGTACCCCCACCCGCGTATATATGGAGCGTACCCCCACCCCAACAGTGTATGTACAGACCGTACCCCCACCCGCGTATGTATGGAGCGTACCCCCACCCCAACAGTGGATGTACGGACCGTACCCTCACCCGCGTATGTATGGAGCGTACCCCCACCCCAACAGTGTATGTACGGACCGTACCCCCACCCGCGTATGTATGGAGCGTACCCCCACCCCAGCAGTGTATGTACGGACCGTACCCACACCCGCGTATGTATGGAGCATACCCCCACCCCAACAGGGGATGTACGGACCGTACCCCCACCCGCGTATGTATGGAGTGTACCCCCAACCCAACAGTGTATGTACGGACCGTACCCCCACCCGCGTATGTATGGAGCATACCACCACCCCAACAGTGGATGTACGGACCGTACCCACACCCGTGTATGTATGGAGCGTACCCCCACCCCAACAGTGTAGGTACGGACCGTACCCCCACCCGCGTATGTATGGAGCGTACCCCCACCCCAACAGTGTATGTACGGGCCGTACCCACACCCGCGTATGTATGGAGCGTACCCCCACCCCAACACTGGATGTACGGACCGTACCCCCACCCGCGTATGTATGGAGCGTACCCCCACCCCAACAGTGTATGTACAGACCGTACCCCCACCCGCGTATGTATGGAGCGTACCCCCACCCCAACAGTGTATGTACGGACCGTACCCCCACCCGTGTATGTACACCAGTGTATGTACGAACCGTACCCCACCCGCGTATGTATGGAGCGTACCCCCACCCCAACAGTGTATGTACGGACCGTACCCACACCCGCGTATGTATGGAGCGTACCCCCACCCCAACAGTGTATGTACGGACCGTACCCTCACCCGCATATGTATGGAGCGTACCCCCACCTCAACAGTGTATGTACGGACCGTACCCTCACCCGCGTATGTATGGAGCATACCCCCACCCCAACAGTGTATGTACGGACCGTACCCCCACCCGTGTATGTACGGAGCGAACACACACCCCACCAGTCTAAGTACGGAGCGCACCCCAGGCCCCAACACCAGCACCCTCACCCAACATCGCGCATGTACGAGTCGTACCAAGCCAGAGACAAGGACAGCACTGTACAACAAAATGGCCGATGTACGCACCGTACAGACACTAAAAACACACGTACACAACCAGGACAAAGACAAAACAACACAAGAAGACTCCCTTTGAATTGCACAAAGCCACAAAACATGTCCAACAAGCACAAATACAACCTATTCACTGACCTGCAACTGCCAAACTCCCAAACAGAGGCCCAAAACACAACCACTCCTTATAACACACCCACCCAAAGTTCAAACACAGCCACACCCACCAATGGACCAATAAAAAGGCCCAATACACACAAACCATGATCCTTTGCAACAGACCCACTGCTGCCAGACCACACAGAGAAACAACTGCACCATACTACAACCTCCACTACACCTTACACCTGCACACCTTCACACAACCACCTTCACAAACACCCCCTCATCACATTCACACACACACCTGCACAACCACACCCACACACCCACAACCATCCACACCCACACCCCCCACAACCATCCACACCCACACCCCTCACCATGCCCACTAACAAGAATCCAAAGTTCACTAGCGGAGAGTTGGAGGTCCTTGTCGACGAAACCATCAGAGTTGAGCCACACCTCTTCGGAACATTGGTCAGACAGACCAGCATTTCCGAAAAATCAGCCATGTGGCAGAGGATTGTCGATGCTGTGAATGCTGTTGGGTCCACCAGAAGGACCAGGCATGAATGCAAAGCCAGGTGGTACGATCTGCAGAGGACGGTCCGCCGCAAAATGACCGACGACCACAACCAGTCTGTATTCCAGTATTCCGGAATGCAGAGGCAACTCGGAGTACACATACACAGAGATCATGTGGAGTAACATGTGGGTCCAACACTGGCACCCCCCTTCTGCACCACAAATGCTTGATATCCATGGAACTGGCACACAAGTGTCGGGTAACAGCTAAACACCCCCTGCTGCTCACGGAGAGGCTGCCATACACCATTGATCCTCTGATGTGGAAGTCCCACACCATGTCAAGCCAATGCAAACCGTATGTGTCCGAGGGCAGTGTTACACACATTGATGCCTTCATCACAATCCACTATCCCATTACAGATGACTGTCAACAAGTCTGACCATCTATTCAGGTGAATCCAGCTACATGTCATGTGTCCCATGGTGATGCGACATGTCTGCAGAGGAACCAAACATCAACAGGGGCAGTGTGCACACATCGTTAACAACTGCCACACCCAATACACCCCTGATGCATCCCTTACCCTAAGGAGACTTCCAAACTTGTCCGTGCGTGTAACGCTGAGTCAGCACACGATGACGTGTTCATGAGGAATAGCAGTGCCACAACAATGCAACCAGCAGACGGCATGCGCAAGTACCTGGGGATGAGAGACACACAAGAAGTCAGCCACAAAAGCTCATCCACTTGCATGTGCATGTACTCGACACATATAAGGATGACAACATGCTAGGTCACAATTATGACTGTGGAAATACACTCATCACTGGCACCATCACTCGAGTGACACATCCACACACACCTCTGACTCACGTGGCATACATGCAGATGGACACACACATTGCAACACATGCCACACAAGGACCAATGCGTGCACACTCAGACACTGGTACTCACCACTAAGCAAAGAAGTCGCGTATGAGCCGACTCCGGATGTCCTCTTGCGGCTCCACATCCTCCACATCACTAGCCCCATTGCCAAGCCCTTCGTCCTCCACGGGTGGATGGTCCTGATCATCTTGATCCAGGATGAGTGGCACAGCTTTCTCAACTGCCATGTTGTGCAGCATGCAGCAGACCATGAAGATTTTGCAGACCTTCACCGGGGCATATGGGAGGGCGCCGCCGGTCTTGTGTAGGCACCTGAATCGGCTCTTCAGGAGGCCAAATGTCCTCTCTATCACTCGCCTTGTCCGGCCATGGGCGGTGTTGTAGCGGAGCTGGGCCGGCGTGCTGGGGTTGCGGAGAGGTGTGATCAGCCATGGCATGTTGGGATAGCCAGCGTCCCCTACATGGAAACCACATGGACATAAGTAGGACAGGAGAAGCAGTCAGGCAGGAAGTCTAAGCAAAATACAGGACAGAGTGTACCCACCAACAACACATACTCGTACGTTGCGCAGCTGCGTCATCATTTCAGGCACCCTGCTACGCCTCATGATGTAGGCATCATGTGCTGATCCTGGAAAACGAGCACAGACATGTGAAATCACCATGTTGGACAGACACACCACAAGGGCATTGATGGAGTGGTAGTGCTTGCGATTCCTGTACGCTACCTCCTGTGCCTGTGGTGGTACCAAAGCCACATGTGTCCCATCTATGGACCCAACGACATGGGGCATCCCTCCCAGGGCATAGAATCCATGCTTGACACCTGTCAACTGTTCAGGAGTTGGGAAATGGATAAACTCATCCAGGTGAAGCAACATGGCCTCTAAAAAAATCATGCAGCACACGGCTGAACATGGTCTGGGACATGCCACCAACATGAGCTATGGTATGTTGAAAGGTACCCGTGGCAAAAAAATGTAGGGCTGCCATTACCTTCAGCTTGGGTGTCAGTGCCGTAGGACACCTGTGCAGCGGTTGCAGGTGTGGTGCCAGCCTTGCCGTCAACTCCTCAATCAACGGTTGGGGGAAGCGGTAGCAGCGTATACAGTCATTCTCTCGCATGTCAGCCAAGTCCGGAATTGGTCGGGGAAGAGGCGGCGCTCTGCAGTAATTTGGAAGTGACAAGGAAGAGTGAGTGCACCACAACAACAATTTATATGTACTGAGCACATGTTAATCTGTCAATACACATATGCTACATACGGAGTCAGGTATGTGCTACATGCCCTGGACACGTATGGCTACCAGGTGACACTCCTACCAAGACCCAGCTACACACGGGGATTGTGAGCCTCCACATCCCATGGCATGGGACTAGCTGTGTCCCAGTGTAAGTGAACAGCCAGACGCAATACAGGAGTGACATACATCAACATATCAGCAGATGTAGGATGTTGATTGCAGAGACAGGTAGCGGAACACTAGAGCCACAGGTCACATGACATCACACTAAGACAGCCCACACACCTTGCCATGAAGGTGTACATGTCATGACTGATCACACATACATTGAGAGTATGCAGACAGGTCCTTGTTACGCTACTCTGTGTCCCATGCATACATACACACCTTACATCCGATACCACATGTGGCCTGGTGTGCGTAACAGTGTGCCATGGCCATCTACACACAGACACATGTTGGTTGCAGCAACTGCAGATGCATTTGTGGGAACACCAACATCAAGCTAATGGGAACACACCACACATACATGACATAGTCACATCGTGCAACGTGGGTAGTCACATGTCAGGTGTGGTAACCCCTGTAGCGGGCATCAGGGGACACTTGCGTGTGTTGTTGACTGTGCCATGCCTGTGACGCTTATCTCAAGTGTTCTGTACGACATGCACACATGTCAAAGGAGTGAAGGGCATGTCTGGCACATAGTGCACCATCACACATAACATCTGTACACATCTCATCATACATCTATTGCCTTCACAACTCAGGAGTAATGTGCCACATCACAGCCTTTCACACCTGTGCCCCACACATGTAGTACTGCACAGACAATGCCTTGATGTCCATCCATGGACAAGTATGTCAGCTCTATTCCTTTCTGTTTGCTGCCTGTCACCACTATTATGTGTGAAAGGCACCGTACATTCGCTCTGAGGGCGTGTGTACGTTCCCTATCACTATGGGAGTGCTGCCATAGGCCTACCCATAGTGATAGTGAGCGTACAGGCGTGTGTACGGCCCGTATCACTATGGGTATGCATACGCGAGCACACCCATAGTGAAAGTGAGCGTACAGGCGTGTGTACGGTCCGTATCACTATGGGTACGCATACGCGAGCACACCCATAGTGATAGTGAGCGTACAGGCGTGTGTACGGTCCGTATCACTATGGGTACGCATACGCGAGCACACCCATAGTGATAGTGAGCGTACAGGCGTGTGTATGGTCCATATCACTATGGGTACGCATACGCGAGCACACCCATAGTGATAGTGAGCGTACAGGCGTGTGTACAGTCCGTATCACTATGGGTACGCATACGCGAGCACACCCATAGTGATAGTGAGCGTACACGTGTGTGTACGGTCCGTATCACTATGGGTACGCATACGCGAGCACACCCATAGTGATAGTGAGCGTACAGGCGTGTGTACGGTCCGTATCACTATGGGTACGCATACACGAGCACACCCATAGTGATAGTGAGCGTACACGCGTGTGTACGGTCCGTATCACTATGGGTACGCATACGCGAGCACACCCATAGTGATAGTGAGCGTACAGGCATGTGTACGGTCCGTATCACTATGGGTACGCATACGCGAGCACACCCATAGTGATAGTGAGCGTACACGCGTGTGTACGGTCCGTATCACAATGGGTATGCATACGCGAGCACACCCATAGTGATAGTGAGCGTACACGCGTGTGTACAGTCCGTATCACTATGGGTTTGCTTGTGTATGCGTACCCATAGTGATACGGACCGTACACACGCCTGTACGGCCCGTAGCTATGCATTTGGGTTGCCCTAGGGCCTCGGAACGCACCGCACCTGTGTGTGAATCTCCAAATTACATAGGGGACACATGAGGGACAAGTATGAAGCCAGAGATGCATGCTGGTTGCCATGGAGACCGAGTTTAAAGTTTGAATTTGTTGAATGAGGTTGCCTGCAAAAGTCGGTTTGAAATAATCTACTTTGTTGCAAAGTTGTTGTTGAAATTACATCATGCTGAATTCTAAAAAAATCTAACCCCCTCACAGGGGTAGGTTTAAATGGATTGGAGGAAGCATAGGATGCAAATGTGAGTGACCAATCACTCTGTACTCCTGTGCATGAAACAGGCCAGCAAGGCAGATATAAGGCAGCCAGGTCCCATGAGAGAGCACTTGCCTGCACATCTTTTGATTCAACAACACTGCTGCTGCTCGTGATTCCCTGGCACCATGTCAAGGTCTGTGGAGAGGGCCCAGCCTTTCACCCTGGAGGAGAATCTGGCATTGCTGGATGTGATCCTCCCACAGTACCCCATGCTGTATGGCCGACCAGGGTTTCAGGTGAGTGCTGAGTCCACTAGCACAGACTGTGGCCCTTTTTTGTGACTGGGACTTCTGGCATTGTGTCCAGGTGTGACACACATGCATTGTACTGTAGAGTGGGTCCCAGGGGGAAATGCCTGATGTCTCCCAGCCAGAGCATGCTGTGGTGCATGTCTGCCGTCCTCACTTGCATTGTGTTTACTGTGACAATCACTGCATGGTGCATGCCACATTCTGCCTGTCTAATCCTCCTGGGAATGTTGCTTCTACAGTCCTCATGTGATTCTGTGGTCACCCCAGTGTGACAGGTGACTGTACCCACAGATGTGTGTTTGTTCAGTGTACTTGTGCTGAGAGTGTCCACATGATGTGTTCGTACCCTGGACAACGGTGTGTGTGTAAGTCCCCTGTCATGTGGGTGGGTGCATATGTGGAGTGTAGCACCCCAGCTGCATGAGGGATGGATATACCCTGCCCATCTGATGTGAGCAGGGAGCAGTGCTGTGTGTCTGACGTGCAGAGCTAGCCCCACACCTGTGAGCCCCCCCAGTCTAGTGGCACATGTGCAGAGTGAGGTTTGTAGCTGCATTTGGCAATGGCAGGTGAATGTCCTGTGCCTGTGTGTGTCTGTGTACTCTGCTGAGGTAGCGTCAGTGGCCTGTGGCATGTGACTGCTTTGAGGTGCTGCACATCATCCTGGTGTACCTTCTGATGCACAGTGTGAGTCTGGATCATTTATTGTGTCGTACCCCTCATGCCACCTGTGTACTTTCAATGGCACGTGGTGCATTTGCCCTTACACAGAGAAAAATGTCCCTATGACAAAGGTGCAATGCTTTGGCTGCATACTATGCCTTGTTGAAACCAGCAAAATTGTTCTAATGTGTGTCTCTGTGACATGTGGCAGGTGTATTGATGTAGTCTCACTTTTTCAACCCCACAGGTAGGCGCCTCTGCCAAGGAGCAGATCTGGAGGGACGCCGTCAGTGCCGTGAGGAGGACCGAGGGCCGTAAGCGGCGCCTGGCCCAGGTGAGAAAACGCTGGCAGGATATCCGGTGCTGGACGCGGAGGATCGCACGGGTCCTGCTGGGGGACTCACCTGTGGGCCCTAAGAACCATGGGCGTCGCCGTCTGACCCACATCCACAAGCGTGTGCTGGCAGTGGTCTTTCCAGACATGGACAGGCGCTTACGGGAGAAGCAGCAGCAGGAAGGGGGTAGGTACATGTGTGTTTGTTGTGTGTCACCAGCATTTGTAAGTGCGCAGTTGCATGTATACACTGCCAGTGTTTAAATGTGCGGTGCAGGTCCTGTCACCCACAGTATAGCGGTGCTGTACTTCCTCCCTTCCCCTCCTTGCCATGTGTTCCCTGGTCTGTGTGTAGTCACTCTTTCACAAGGTCATCTGGGCTGGCAGTTTATCCACGTGACCAATGCTTGCAGCATCATGTGTGGGGGTGGTGTGTAACAGGTTTTGGGACCTTGCCTGTGCCCTGTCCAGTTCAGTACTTGTGTGCTCCATGTCAATTGGCACTGATGCTGAGTCCAGACATAGGAGTATGTCTCTGAAGTGTAATGCCTTACAGCAAGCATGTCCTATGTTGTGGCCTGTGACATGATGTGCATGAGTGTGCGATACGCAGAGTGCAGGGATGGTGGCCTGTGTTGCAGTCATTACCATTCAGGACCATGGAATATTGTGGCCACTACTGTCCCCTGGGGCATATTTTGCTAGGTATCATGTGTGTCATCACAATATGTGGACACTCTCAGTGTCTACAGCATAGGATGTGCTCAGTGCCATTGTCCCCTGGCACCATGTATATTTACGTAACGTGTTCTACAAGTGTCCACTGTACAGCCTGACCTAATTTTCCTCGTTCATACTCACGGTGGCCAGTGCTTGTGTGTCTTGTTACAATTATCTGGTGATGGCCATTTGTAAATGAGATCGTTGTACAGGCGCACATGGGGTATTTTGGGTCCAATATGGGTTTCTTGCAGCCCATGTGTATTTCTCCCAGACTAAGAGATGCAAGTGCTTCCTGTGTCTCATCAAATTGTCTCATGTAGGGGGTGGTTGGTGCGGGCAAGGCCTACATGTCGACACCTGAAATTTCATTGCTCCGTCTGGCCAGTGTGTGATGTTTGTCTGGACATACACTCAAGGTGCAGTGACCCATTCATGTTGGGCATGTCTTTAAGTATTACCTTTGCAGCATGTGCCTCAAGTACATGGAGATGGTCCCTGCTCATCCCTAGTTACGGCAACGCTGTGTGGTGCAGATGCAGTGCTGGATTGTCCCCAGAGCCTGGCTCCTCTGTCCAAATCCATATCATGTCATTTGCAAATGTGTCATGCTCTCCATAGTTTCTCAGTGGCATGGTGGGTGAACCAACTGTGTGTTGCAGGGCCTATATATGTACCTTGTATTGTAGATGTTACTCATCTTTCATTTCAGGCTATGCACTGTAACCTATGTAGATTTGACTCATGTGACATATGTATACAGGTGTCTGATTAATTCCTGTTTATTCACCTTGCCCACAGCATCGTCGGGGGACACGGATGGAGACACCGGCACGGACCGTGCGGAGGGACCGGGCACCAGTGCCAGCAGTGACATCTTAGCTGGCACATCGAGTGGAACTGAGGCCGAGGGGAGTGAGCCGGAGGACCTGTCCACTGCCACCACAGAATATGAAGCTGACGGGTCCGAGGCTGAGCTCTCCGAGGGGGCGGAGGATGCTCCAACAGCTGACAGCAGCACAACATCTCTCCCCGCCCCCTCCATTGCCATCACTGGCCTCCCACTTGCTCGTGTCCCTTCCTGCCGTGCTAGGTCTCCACGTGTCTCCTTCCTGCCAGGCACCGCACCCCCTGCCCCTGTCTCCACTGCTGCCGCCAATGCCGAGTCTGTGGACATCCTGCGGCAGTTGCAGGTTGGTCAGGCTGTGATGCTTAATGTCCTCCATGGCCACAGCCAAGTGCTCAACAACATGGAGGCATACTTGGAGGGCATTTCAGCATCGCAGGCTGACCAACGCAACTTGCTGCGGTCTATTGACTCGACACTGACTGCAGCAGTGGGTCTCCTGCAGCACTTCGTCCCACCCCCTACCCATGCCCCATCCACACTTCCCACTCCCATGCCTGTCCCACTTACACCCAGACGTCAGCATGCACACACCCCACCAGACACAGGCACCACACCAGCAGGGAAGGCAAAGCGCACACCTCCTGGCACGCACACACAGGGTGAAGTAGGCACACCCACTGGGTCGGGGGGAAACGGAAGACACGCAGCCAGAGTGGGAGTCCACATTCCTCACGACCACCACCCTCCAAATCCACTCCCCTCAGCTCTCCTGGCCAAGAGTCAGACACAGGGTCAATCCTGCCCAGTCTGTCCATCAGCCCCAGTGTGGCACCACCCCGCAAGCGGTGGAGGCAGGACACCGGCAGGGGAGTTGAGTCCCCCCCCTGTCCACACCCCCCCAGTAGCGCTGCGACCCATCCCTCCAACCCCCCCCTCCTTGGGGCCTGTGGTTCCTTTGGGTGCAGGGGAGACGCTGGGCGACCTGGCAGTAGTGTGCAGCGCCGTGCTCGAATCCACCTTTGGCGCTGCCCCACCCCCTGTGTTGGAGTTGTCCGTCACTGCACCCACAACACCTCCCCTTGCCCCTCCTGTCCCTGCGGTGCCTGGTCCTTCCCCCCCACATGATGCCCCCCCCCTGTGGATGACAATGTAGTCTGAACTGTGCAGGCAAGCTAGGGGACACGCATCCCGATGTGTCCCCCACCTGGGTTGGAACTATGGACTGCCCTATGGGCCTTGTGCATTTTGAACTCTTCGTACAATTCATTTTAGTACATTGCTGAATAAAGCTATTTTATTTTCCTTGGCATACTACTGCTTTTCTGACATTGCTGTTGGTGGTGCTGCTCCATGATTTGTGGTGGCGATAATGTGTTAGGTGTCTGGGATATGTTGTAGTGTGGTGTTCGTGGGGTGGACCCTGTTATCTGTGTGCCATCACACGGTACTTGCTATCACACTTTGCTCATGTAAGCTGTTACTGCATGGTGACATTGTCCCAAGGTGTGTACCTTCCTCTGTGGACCCTGACATCTTCCCTGCAGGGTGTTGTGAAGACATATGGGCAGTGCTGTGTCTACATTTGCTGGGTGTGTGACGGCCCCTTCAACTTTGGCCATGCATGCTGGCCAAGGTCTCCACCTGCATCATTTGTGTCATCCTTGGGGGTCACTGTACTTGTGAGTAGAGTATATTGACAGGACTTCATGTGTACATGTTCCCTTTTCCACACTTTGCATGTGTGTACTCCCAGCCTCGCACACATGTGTTTCGTGTTCTGCTGGGTCTTTGAGCACCTGACTGACAATTGTGGCCATTGTATCTGTGTGTACTCAACCCCTTTCTTTCCATGGGCACAGCTGGGGGGACTCTGCACACACCCCTCCTGTGTCTGGGCACTGCTGGGAGGACTCTGCACCCACCCCTCCTGTGTCTGGGCACTGCTGGGAGTGATAGGCACACACCCCTCCTGTGTCTGGGCACTGCTGGGAGGACTCTGCACACACCCCTCCTGTGTGTGGGCACTGCTGGGAGGACTCTGCACACACCCCTCCTGTGTCTGGGCACTGCTGGGAGTGATAGGCACACACCCCTCCTGTGTCTGGGCACTGCTGGGAGGACTCTGCACACACCCCTCCTGTGTCTGGGCACTGCTGGGAGGACTCTGCACACACCCCTCCTGTGTCTGGGCACTGCTGGGAGGACTCTACACCCAGCCCTCCTGCGTCTGGGCACTGCTGGGAGGACTCTGCACCCAGCCCTCCTGTGTCTGGGCACTACTGGGAGTGATAGGCACACACCCCTCCTGTGTCTGGGCACTGCTGGGAGGACTCTGCACCCACCCCTCCTGTGTCTGGGCACTGCTGGGAGTGATAGGCACACACCCCTCCTGCGTCTGGGCACTTCTGGAAGGACTCTGCACACACCCCTCCTTTGTCTGGGCACTGCTGGGAGGACTCTGCACACACCCCTCCTGTGTCTGGGCACTGCTGGGAGTGATAGGCACACACCCCTCCTGTGTCTAGGCACTGCTGGGAGGACTCTGCACACACCCCTCCTGTGTCTGGGCACTGCTGGGATGACTCTACACCCACCCCTCCTGCGTCATGGCACTGCTGGGAGGACTCTGCACCCACCCCTCCTGTGTCTGGGCACTGCTGGGAGGACTCTGCACCCACCCCTCCTGTGTCTGGGCACTGCTGGGAGTGATAGGCACACACCCCTCCTGCGTCTGGGCACTGCTGGGAGGACTCTACTCCCACCCCTCTTGTGTCTGGGCACTGCTGGGAGGACTCTGCACCCACCCCTCCTGCGTCTGGGCACTGCTGGGAGTGATAGGCACACACCCCTCCTGTGTCTGGGCACTGCTGGGAGGACTCTGCACACACCCCTCCTGTGTCTGGGCACTGCTGGGAGGACTCTGCACCCACCCCTCCTGCGTCTGGGCACTGCTGGGAGTGATAGGCACACACCCCTCCTGTGTCTGGGCACTGCTGGGAGGACTCTGCACACACCCCTCCTGTGTCTGGGCACTGCTGGGAGGACTCTGCACCCACCCCTCCTATGTCCGGGCACTGCTAGGAGTGATAGCCACACACCCCTCCTGTGTCTGGGCACTGCTGGGAGGACTCTGCACCCACCCCTCCTGTGTCTGGGCACTGCTGGGAGTGATAGGCACACACCCCTCCTGTGTCTGGGCACTGCTGGGAGGACTCTACACCCACCCCTCCTGCATCTGGGCACTGCTGGGAGGACTCTACACCCACCCCTCCTGTGTCTGGGCACTGCTGGGAGGACTCTGCACCCACCCCTCCTGCGTCTGGGCACTGCTGGGAGTGATGGGCACACACCGCTCCTGTGTCTGGGCACTGCTGGGAGGACTCTGCACACACCCCTCCTGTGTCTGGGCACTGCTGGGAGGACTCTGCACCCACCCCTCCTATGTCTGGGCACTGCTGGGAGTGATAGGCACACACCCCTCCTGTGTCTGGGCACTGCTGGGAGGACTCTGCACACACCCCTCCTGTGTCTGGGCACTGCTGGGAGGACTCTACACCCACCCCTCCTGCGTCTGGCCATGTACGCTCCATACATACGCGGGTGGGGGTACGGTCCGTACATACACAGTTGGGGTGGGGGTACGCTCCATACATACGCGGGTAGGGGTACGGTCTGTACATACACTGTTGGGGTGGGGGTACGCTCCATACATACGTGGGTGGGGGTACGCTCCGTACCTACACTGTTGGGGTGGGGGTACGCTCCATACATACGCAGGTAAGGGTACGGTCCGTACATACAATGTTGGGGTGGGGGTACGCTCCATACATACGCAGGTGGGGGTACGGTCCGTACATACACTGTTGGGGTGGGGGTACGCTCCATACATACGCGGGTGGGGGTACGGGCCGTACATACACTGTTGGGGTGGGGGTACGCTCCATACATATGAGGGTGAGGGTACGGTCCGTATATACACTGTTGGGGTGGGGGTACGCTCCATACATACGCGGGTGGCGGTACGGTCCGTACATACACTGTTGGGGTGTGGGTACGCTCCATACATACGCGGGTGGGGGTACACTCTGTACATACACTGTTGGGGTGGGGGTACGCTCCATACATACGCCGGTGAGGGTACGGTCCGTACATACACTGTTGGGGTGGGGGTACGCTCCATACATACGCGGGTGGGGGTACGGTCCGTACATACACTGTTGGGGTACGCTCCATACATACGCGGGTGGGGGTCCGGTCCGTACATACACTGTTGGGGTGGGGGTACGCCCCATACATACGCGGGTGAGGGTACGGTCCGTACATACACTGTTGGGGTGGGGGTACGCTCCATACATACGCGGGTGGGGGTACGCTCCGTACCTACACTGTTGGGGTGGGGGTACGCTCCATACATACGCGGGTGAGGGTACGGTCCGTACATACACTGTCAGGGTGGGGGTACGCTCCATACATACGCGGGTGGGGGTACGGGCCGTACATACACTGTTGGGGTGGGGGTACGCTCCATACATATGCGGGTGAGGGTACGGTCCGTACGTACCCATGCCCACGCTGTGGAATGCTTGTGCGGCCCGTACCCAGGCCTTTCGCACATGGGTGCGGGCCGTACCGCCATTGTTGGGGTGACGTGGGTGTGGGCGTGGTACGACTCGTACCCACGCTCTTAAGGCGTGGGTACGGTACGTACCTGTATTGTTGTGTTGCCGGTTCGCGTTGTCGCCCACTTCCGTTGTGGCCGACGCTGGCGTTGCTGGACACGCCCCCACCCCCTCGAAGTGACCAGGGCCTGGAGGTCAGGTATGTCCAGGGCATGTGTGCTGTGTGACTTGGGTGGGGGTTTTGTGTCCTGCCCCTGCCCCCCCCCTTTGCCCCTGGGTGTTGTTCTGACCTTCTGCGGCATCTGCGCCGGTACCTGTAGAGGAGGTCGACTGCTATGAGGGCCGGGATGACACGTAGGTTCGGGTCCATGTCTGTCCGTCGCGTACAGGTGCTCCTTGTGCGCGTCGTCCTGATTTCCCGGCAGTTTTTGGCTGCCGGAAAATATTCTCCGTGCGGGATGACGTCGGTGCGAATCGTACTTCCTGGTTCGTGGAACGCAGGCTGCATACGTCCCGACGTCACGTCAGCGCTTTTCCGGATGTCATTTGTATGTTTATTTTCCTCGGTTGGTGTTTTGTACGATTCGTACGGAAATAGTGTTTCCGTGCGAATCGTACTTGCATGTTTGTATAGTTTTACAACCGGGTACGAGTCGTACGGAGAAAACCCTCCGTCCGACGGTTCGTACCCGGTTTCTCCAGGATCCGAATCGGCACCAATATGTCCTTTGCATTCAAAAGAAGTAATATGAAGCAGCATTGAGTTATTTGAAATGAAAAAAGCACAGGGAACTCCAATAAGTGTACGAGAGAAAACCTTGGAAGGTCATTATTTTCCACAGCTGTTTCCTCCAGGAGAAGGTGGAGGGTATAATGATCCACCTGTACTGATTGCAGCCTCAGAATATCGATCAACAAGATTCATCTTCTAAACTTATTACCTGTTCACCCACGTTTACAGTTTTGTAATAAATATTGTTCTCTATAAGATATAAGGTAGCCTTTTCAACTTTATTAACACCCACAAAATCTTTCCATATTTTCTGACTTTTTGTACTACAAAATTTACTAGAATGACTACTGCCTAATTTTCCTCTTTCACTCCAGCAATTGTTTCAATATTTTTCTTAAAATCCAAAGGTAAGTACACCACTCTTCCTTCAAACCTCTTTGCAAGTCTGTTGGTGACAGTTTACATGTTTTAGGCTCCATCCGAATTATAGTTTGAAAATAATTAACACATTGAATTAGAACAGACTCATATGTATTCAATTCTGCCCGTTCTTCTGGAATAGCTACTAATTCTAAGTTATTATGTACTGCTCTAAAAGGCATTTTGTTCTCTTCTAATTTGTTATAACAATATTTACATATACGTTGATCACTACCTAACTCAAATTGACCTTCCACCAACAAGTAAATTGTAAATTCTACCCACTTACCATTGTTCTCCTTTTCACTTTTATAATCAGTACGTCGACAACAAACACAAACATAGTCTCGTATTTCACACCACACTACATTAAACTTTACAGTTTATCTTCAAACTGATCAGTGCTAATCACTTTCCCATCTCCGCCAACATCTGTAATTGTCAAACTTTCACGTTCTATGAACTGCTCCTCTGAACCAAAATATCGCATTTCAATATCATCACTCTTTTTTTGAACAACTAATAAAGAAGCATATAAAAGACTTGTACTCAGTTCACTTAAAAATAATGCAGAACTTTTTACATAGTGCACTTTCCTAAACTTCTACATTTCTGAATAACATACTGCTAACATCCTCAAATGATAAAAAACACTTTTACAAACTTTTCTTCAAAGACAAGCCAGAGAGTGCCCATATTTCTCAGTATATTTTCTTACGTGACATAGATCAAGTCCTTGTAACAACTTAACGTTCTGCCTAATACTTTCTCTTCCAAATCACAATGAATAACTTCTGTTTTAAATTGAAAGCACTATCCACTATACTTTCAATACACTGTTTGTCTTTCAATTCAAAAACATTCCTTTTATATTTGAAGCATTATTTCATTGAATTGTGCTTCACCTTACTTGAAAAATTCCTATTTTTCTACTTGTGTGATCTTTTTTTCATCTTGTACTTATAGTAGAACAATGTTTTTCTGTACTACTCCCATTTTTTCCAAATACAAACTTTTGCCTTTTGCACAAATATATATTTTTCTTCTCTTTTCTTTCTTTTTTTTTACTTCTTCTTGGCATTTCCAAATTTTAATCCAAACAAAATAATTTTCTGGAAAAAAAAATAGATTCAATTATTTTTCACATTTGTTCACTATGTTAAAACTATAACATACAATTACAAAACTTCCACTAACGACTTCCACACCCAGTGCTGCAACGTGATTGAACACGACAGAGCAGCACTAACATGACAAGTAGTGCCATAGAACATACAGCAAGTATTTATTTAATTATTTACAAACACCTTTAAAATTTATATGTAACTGCACTACCTCGTACTTTTCACCTCTCCGCTGCACCCCACCACCCCACACCACTCTCTCTGCAACCCACCACAGACAACCTTATAGATAGTATTTTTAAACATTTTTAATCTATGTACTTAGGATGATATTATCAACCAAAAAGCACACACAAAAATTACCATTATTAGCCTACAATTTTATCTACAACTTTCCAAACATAACACTTGCCCCCCGGTTTTAAGTGCAGGGGGGGTGTCTGTGGGTGTCTGAGCAACAGCACTTTATTTTAGGTGGCCTCAAAACAGGTCTTTATGGGGGTCTACTTTCGGGCCTCAAAAACCTCTTCACTTTTTTTTTCCTTTATTGCACTGCAGTGATACTGTGAGAGCATGCACATCACTCACTGCTTACAAGTGCAGACATCATGCCAGGTGACTCGCATTGTAGGAGAAGGGAAATCCTTTAAAAAGACACTTTTTCTCTCAGAATTTCCCTTCTCTTTTTGCAACGCAGGAGCAACATCATCGTGGGGTAATTAGCAAACAGACCACCAGACGCGCATCATCCATTGCTCCAGACTCTCTCAAACAGCTTCCCGAGTGTACACACACAGCCGCACCCGAGTACTTCACAGGTTTTCAAAAGATCATTTTTTGGTAAAGAAGACTCTTTTTACCAAGAAAGACTCTTTTTACAGCCCCTACATCCCCACTCTGCCTATTGCTGAAACAATTAGGCTCCCCCGAAATTTCCCACAGGTTGCGCTTCTTGAAACGACCACAATCAAGCAACTCCAGCACGAACCTGCTCTGACTTTACACATTCTCTTGTTTTAGGGCTACGAAAACACACGCTTTGCCTGCCTCACTTAGTTCTCACACCACCTCTTTAATATGAACATAAAAGCTTTCCACTTACTCTTATATTCCTATACTGTACTTCACATGGAAATATAGAAATCAAGGTTCCCACCACCACAAATTACCTCTCTGGAATACTTTCTCAAATGTAAGAAATACAGGTATTCAGTATCTGTCAGTATAGATGAATGCTGGGCTTTAATTGGGCTGGGTCTGAACACCAGCACTTATTTTCAAGGAGCCTCCAAAAGTGTCTCCATCAGGCTCTATTCTCAGCCCTCGCAAACATAGTCAATTTTATTTTTGGCCCTCGCAAACATAGTCAAATTTTTTTTTTTTTTATTGCACTGCAGTGAGAGCATGCACATCGATGTACGCATGCTTATTTTGCTCACTACTGAGAACTGGAAACATCACGCTACATTACCCATGTTGTAGAAGGGAGGGAAATCCTTTAAAGAATGTTTTTTCCAAATGTAGGATAATTGGAGAGAATTTTCTAAAGCACACAATAATACTTATCTTGATTTAGACCACGGCCCAACTTACATAGCCCAAACCCCTTTAAGAGCTTTGCCCCCCTTTTAGAGCACCCCCACTTTCTGAAACGCTCATAAGCAAAGCGTATTAAAACATGCACATTTGTGAGTAAAACATATACCATGCCATAGGGCACTTTATAAGTGCTCCCAGGGGTACTACATCACATTTATTAGCTCAACATCTGCACATTACTATATTCTGTGTTTTAATCAGAAACATACCCACCTCTCCCACACCCACAACCACCCACACCCTTCCTTAACTGTACAAAATCAAAAAGGAACCCCCACCATTCCTAGTAGCACCACAATACCCATACACAGGCTTAATTTTAACAGGTGTGTGCCAGAACACTTATCAACAAAAAGTATTCAAACATGCACATTTGTGGGAAAAACATAAACAATACCATAGCACGGATAATAAATGGGCCCAGTGAAACTACATTACCTTTACTAACAACACATGCCCACATTACAAATGTCCGTCTTTTATTCAACAACATACGCACATCCCCCATCCCCACCCATACCATGCTTAACCTTACGAAATCAAACAACGAGCCCCTGCACTCTTGTTACCGCCACTATAGCCATAGATAGACTTAATGTTAACACGTGTCTGCCGGAACGCTCATCAGCAAAAGCTAATAAAACTTACAATTTTGCAACTCAAACATAAACCTTACCATAAGATGTCACAGTACCACTACACCACCTCAACACCCGTCCTTGCTTAACTTTACGCAATAAAAGAAAGAGACCAAGCAAATGTAGAAGAGCCACTATAGCCATACACAGACTTAACTTCAACAGATGTCTCCTGGAAAGCTCATCAGCAAACCGTATTAAAACATGCAAATTTGCGGGTAAAACATATACCATGCCATAGGGTGCTTTATAAGTGCTCCCAGTGGTACTACATCACCTTTAGTAGCTCCACATTAATATATTCTGTATTTCAAACACCAACATAACTCCCTCCCCCACACCCACCCCCGCCCTTGGTTAACAGTACGAAATCAAACAGAAACACCCCATTCCTAGTAGCGCCACTATACCCATACACAGGCTTAATTTTAACATGTGTCTACCGGAACCCTTATCAGCAAAAACTATTCAAACATGCAAATTGGTGGGTAAAACATAAATCATACCATTGCACTGTTTATAAATGGGCCCAGTGAAACTACATTACCTTTAGTAACTACACACTCCCATGTTACAAATATCCGTCTTATAATCAGCAACATATGCACCTCCCCCACCCCCACCCATCCCTTGCTTAACCTTACGAAATCAAACAGCGAGCCCCAGCACTCCCGTTACTGCCACTATAGCCATACATAGACTTAATGTCAACAGGTGTCTGCAGGAACGCTCATCAGCAAAAGTTATTAGAACCTGAAATTTTGAAACTCACACATACACCATACCATAAGAGGGTTTATAAATAGTCATAGTACCACTACACCACCTCAACACCTGCCCTTGCTTAACTTTACACAATAAAATAAGGAGCCCCACGTAGAAGCGCCACTATAGCCATACAGAGGCTTAATTTCAACAGATGTCTCCCGAAAAGCTCATCAGCAAAACGTATTAAAACATGCAAATTTGCGGGTAAAACATATAGCATGCCATATGGCACTTTATAAGTGCTCCCAGTGGTACTACATCACCTTAGGTACCTCCACATCTCCTCGTTACTATATTCTGTGTTTCAAACAGCAACATAACTAACTTGCCCACACCCACCCCCACCTTTGCTTAACAGTACGCAATCAAACAGAAACTACCCCGTTCCTAGTAGCTCCACTATACCCATACACAACGTTAATTTTAACAAGTGTCTGCCGGAACACTTATCAGCAAAAAGTATTCAACATGCAAATTAGCGGGTAAAACATAAACCATCCCATAGCACAGTTTATAAATGGGCCCAGTCAAACTACACCACCTTTACTAGCTAGACATCTATATGTTACGAAAGTCGTTTAAACACTCTGTAGAGTGTATAGCAGGGAATGGGGAGAGTAAACAAAATTCCCAAACTTTTGATAACCAGTCCCTTTACTGTATCTATATTAAAGATATTAAATGGAATGAACAAACTGACGAGTGCCTCAAAAGGAATAGTGAAGCTCACCATCAGTAAAACACGAACCACTTCAACACCTACATATATCCGCCACAGCGACACAGCCTGACAAATAGTCTCACTTATAATCACATCTAGTTCTCTAATGTCAACAAAGTCATGCAGAAAATATACTGCACATTTACATTTTTTTTATCTCTCACACATTTATAAAACATCTCTTCTAAAGAAGCACTCCCCAACTACTTCTATTCCATAAGAACAGACAATAATTAATAAGTTTACTACCATATATTTTAGTATATCTACCTTTTTATTATTCACTAGTCAGAAACTACAAAAACTATTCACTATACCCAAATGCAAACCAGAAACCATATTCTTATTATATCTCAACTTAGGATCACATGATTCAAACTATGCGTACATATAAAAGGAACGTATAACTTTTCCTATCTCCATCTCCTCTCCATGTAATCTCCAAACACTGTACAGGGCCCCACTGTACAACAACCTACCCTGACTTACATTCAAACCTACCTCCCAGTGTCAAAAATAAGACCACAACCTGCCCACATAACATTTCTGCATTTCATTTTATTGCTTTTAACTTAATAACACATACGTCTCCTACCACTACCCCCACCCCACTATTTCCACAAAAAGTATCAGTTGCAAACGTGGGACATTTTCTTTATCTCCCCAAATATATTACAAACTCAAATTAACGCTGTACCTCATTTTCAAAACAATACAGTCCTATAAAGATGACAAACTACACTTTTTCTCTGGGAAAAATTCCTAAACATATATAAAATACTTATATAACAACAGCTCAAATTTTATGCATAGTTCATAACCAATATCAAACACCACACTTTACTAACACTATCTAACTTTGAAATAAAAAATACTTTCAAAATTAAAAACATCACCTCAAATAACTAATCAATACTATAAAACACATAACACGCCTTGTTCATTTCTAACTCACCTTTGTAGTTGTTATCCAGATTTCAAATGACACACGCATACAATTCTCTCTTCCTCACATAGTACATGTAAAGCTCCGACTTCATCAAGAATGAAACCAGGAATGGCACAATTTCTATGTTGCTCCACACATAAATACATGTAAAAAACAAATCAGAATACTTCATTCCTTCAACGACATTCCAAAACTTACCTCCATTGGTTAATTTTGAATTTTCCTTCCGAAAAGCTACGTATTATTTCGCGCCACATACAGGTCACAAGTTCAACCTATTTTATCACCACACTTTCTGGAACCTACTACGACACCTGCAGATTAAAAGTTCATAATTTTTGTTTTTTAACCTATTGATATACTTTTGCATCATTTTATCGAACATTTAACGGCACGTGCACGTTAAAGGTTCACAATAGGGCTCAGTAGTTCATCAGCTTTATTCCCAACTCCAGCAGCACCTCACCTTATGCCCCCAGCACCATCAGACCTGTAGGAGTCAGTGCTTTCCACTTTCCAAATACCAAATTCATTTAATACACACAAATTTACCTTCACACTCCCTATATAACACCCCCTAAGCACCATACACAAGTTACAATGTTCGAAACAAAAGTTCCTCCAAGTAGCTATAACTACATTCTGACACTACTTGCACAGATGTGGCACAGCGGCCAGAGCACATGAATTCCCAGCATATGACACACAGTTTGGGCTCACGCTTTCATTCCCGAGTCCGGCAGCAGCTCAGCTTAGCAGCATGAGACTCTACACACTACCTCACATATTTTCCAAACCCCAGAACTTTCAGACCAGTACAGGTCAGTAGTTCGTCCTAGTAGTTATAAACACATGCTGACATTACTTCCACAGCTGTACTGCAGCAGCCACGGCACATGACTTCACAGCATAAGACACACAATTTAGACTCACGCTCTAATCCCCGAGTCCCGCACCACCTCACCTTAGCAGCATCACACTCTTGGCAATACCTCACTTAATTTTCGTAGCCTAGCACGTTCACACCGGTTGGTATGATTAGTTCACTTCGCACCCCATCTATCGCACACCCTAAACACCCCACAGAGGTTACAGTGCTCCTACACTCCTATTTCCCACTTTTTTCGCCCTTTTTCACCTAACTCGCTTCAACGGAATCACAAAATGGCGGCCAACACTTCCTCCTTCCATGAGACTCTAGATAATTCCTCACATATATTCCGCACCCCAGGACTTTCACACCACTGCGGGTCAGTAGTTCATCCTAGTAGGTATAAACACATGCTGACACTACTTCCACAACTGTACTGCAGCGGCCAGGGCACATGACTTCACAGCATAATCCTTGAGTCGCACACAAGCTCACCTTAGAAACATCACACACTAGCCAATACCTCACTTAATGTTCGTAGCCTACAACTTTCAACACTGGTAGGTATGATTAGTTCACTTCGCACCCCCGCTATAGCACACTCTAAACACCCCACAAAGGTTACAGTGCTCCAAGCCTCCTCTTTCTCACATTTTCTGCCCTTTTTCCCCCTTAATTGCTTCAACGGAATCACAAAATGGTGGCCAACACTTGCTAGTTTCAAACGCTCGCAGCACTCGCAGCCAATCAGCAGCAAGCTCTCGCTCATAATGCCTCAGTCAATCAGATGGCAGGTTTCACAAATATCGATATCTGCAAATTTTGATATTTCTCAAAAACAACTGAGCCGATTTACACCAAATAAACAAAAGCGTGCTTTCTAGACCAAGACCCTTCTCCCTGCCAAATTTTGGGTAATTCCGTTCACCCATTCGACCTGTAGCCTTGTCTAAAGTTTTCTATGGAAATTAACATTGAAAAAACAAGTTTTGGGACCCCCTTTTTTCTCGGCCCCCCCTTGACAAATCACCTCCAAACTTACAACATAGGAGCAGATCTCAACAAAGAGTTAGTTTTGAAAATGTCACGAAGATTCATCAATCTGCGCCAAAGTTATTGCGAATAGAATGTTGCCATTTTCCTATAGTAAATAGGTCCCAACTAAATCTACCTACTGGCAACTGCCAGTAGCTAATATATATAAATAAATAAATAAATAAATATATATATACATATATATATATATATAGATATAAATAGATATATATATATTCAGCATAGGGTTACGAACAGCTTTATAGTAACCACGCTGCACTCCAAGGGGTTTTCTTTCACGGCTTCTTTTATTGATGAGTTACTTCACATCAACGCGTTTCGATGGCCTCTCGCCACCTTGTTCACGATAGTGAGCAACCATTCGTTTCTGATTTTAAAAAAAAAACACTTATCACAAACAACATAAATGAGGGACTACCAATTTTTCATCAACTCAGTAAAAGGTAGGGAAACACAGTCACCATTTTGAAGTGGTTTTCGTTACATTACTTTTTTGCCTGTTTCCTCCACTGCCTGAAAAAATGCTTTAACGCAGAACTTTTCAATATCATTAACACATGTTATTTCATCATAAGTGTCTTTGAAGGGAATTACATAATGTTCACATGTAGCTTGGCAGAAAAAACAAACATTGGTAAATTTAAACCTTTCCTCGTATTTACAAGGTAGTTCATGTTCAGTATTAATCGGCTAGTGCCTATATTACATTCCTTGTTTTTCCTCTCCCATCCTTCTACTCTTGGTTAGGAACAATACTATTTCATTAAGGTGCATATATATACCTTTTTCTTTTTAAATATTCATTTGTTCACAAAAGTGCTAGTGCTTATTAATGTAAACATATACTCCAGGGTCAGATTTCTCTCAATAAAGTGCTAGTGCTTCAAGTAAATCAATGTGAACAATTACTACATTAGTATCAACACTTTTTCCTTTCTATAGTACTACATAACATTTACATTAAAATGCTTAGTGCTTCAAAGTGTATAACACGTAAAGTTTTTTATTTTTTCAAATGAAAAAATCACTTTGAAACATTATTTAATGAGAAAACTATATTCTCCAAACCTACAAATTAAATATATATATATATGCTCCTAACCCTAAAACCAAAAAAGCTTTTGAGTCCCTCTTTACACTTTAAAACAATTTAATTTCCTCTTTAAACAAATAGTCCATTAATGTGCGACATTTTTCTATTTCAATACAATAGGGAAATATTAGAAAATTTCTATTCGTTATTGTCCTCTATTTCCCTTTTCCTCCTTCTTTCAGTTACTTTGACTTTTTACACTTCTAAATTCTATTTTCTTTATCAATCTAAACATTCCTGGGTACACACAAGTATGTAGATCCTCATCCACGTTCAAACCTTGTGGTTCCTTGCAATCAAACTCCAAGATATAATAGGTTTCTAATTTACGGAGTTCTCTTTCTCTATCCCCTCCCCGTCTTTTCTTAGGGATCTCTGCAATACAACTGTATTGTAAACCTGTGGGATCAATTTGATGGAATGTTTCAAAGTTTCTTGTGATTGGATATGTTCTATCCTTGTTCACAATCGCTCTTCTATGTTGTAAAACTCGTTTGAACATATATACACACACATTATCTACTGGCCGTCGCCAGTAGATAGTTATAGTTAGGACCTTGTTTCTATTCAAAAAGCGTTTTTTCTTTTCCCAATGACTTTGGCGCCAGTTGACAAATCTTGGCGAAATTTTCAAAACCTTGGTCCCAATCCGGTCAGTTCCTACCCTGAAAGTTTCAGGGTGATTCGCCAAGCGGGGGCCAAGAAAAATCGGGGGTCCCAAAACATTTTTTCTCCATGTTAATTCCCATAGGAAATTTTAGACACGACTACAGCCCGAACTGCTGAGATATTAAAGGAAAAACACCTTTATATATCTGGGCGGGACCTAACTACACAAGCACAAGCTTGGCTCTAATTGGCTGCCAACACTTCAATCCAGGAAGTGTTGGCAGCCATCTTGGAGCAATGCTTTTTAGGTCTCGCTTAGCGATGCAGCTCATGCGCTCCACACTACACAAACACCACTGCACTGCCCTAAACCCTAAAAAACGACCCCAGCACGAACCCCTACACTGCACGAACACCACTGCACTGCCCTAAACCCTAAAACACTACCCCAGCACAACCCCTTACACTGCACGAACACCACTGCACTGCCCTAAACCCTGAAACACTACCCCCAGCATGACCCCTACACTTCCCGAACACCACTGCACTGCCCTAAACCCTGAAACACTACCCCCAGCATGACCCCCTACACTGCCCGAACACCACTGCACTGGCCTAAACCCTGGAACACCACCCCAGCATGACCCCCTACACTGCCCGTACACCACTGCACTGCCCTAAACCCTGAAACATCACCACCTGCATGGCACCCTACACTGCCCGAAGACCACTGCCCTGCCCTAAACCCTGAAACACCACCCCTGCACGACCCACTACACAGCCCGAACACCACTGCACTGCCCAAAACCCTGAAACATCACCCCCCTGCATGACTCCCTACACTGCCCGAACACCACTGCACTGCCCTAAACCCTGAAACATCACCCCCTGCATGGCCCCCTACACTGCCCGAAGACCACTGCCCTGCCCTAAACCCTGAAACAACACTCCAGCACGGCCCCCTATACTACACAAACACCACTGCACTGCACTAAACCCTAAAACACTACCCCAGCACGACCCCCTACACTGCACGAACACCACTGCACTGGCCTAAACCCTAAAACACTATCCCAGCACAACCCCTACACTGCACAAACACCACTGCACTACCCTAAACCCTAAAACACTACCCCCAGCATGACCCCTACACTGCCCGAACACCACTGCACTGCATTAAACCCTGAAACACCACCCCCAGCCCGACCCCTTACCTTGCCCGAACACCACTGCACTGCCCTAAACCCTGAATCACCACACCCTGCACGACCCCCTACAATGCCCGAACACCACTGCACTGCCCTATACCCTGAAACACCACCCCCAGCACAACCCCCTACACTGCCTGAACACCACTGCACTGCCCTAAACCCTGAAACACCACCCCCCTGCATGACCTCCTCACTGCCCGAACACCACTGCACTGCCATAAACCCTGAAACACCACCCCCTGCACAACCCCCTACATGGCCCAAACACCACTGCACTGCCCTAAACCCTGAAACATCACCCCCAGCATGACCCCCTACACTGTCCGAACACCACTGCACTGCCCTAAACCCTAAAACACCACCCCCAGCAAGACCCCCTACTCTGCCTGAACACCACTGCCCTACACCCTGAAACACCACCCCCAGCAAGACCCCTACACTCCCCGAACACCACCGCCCTAAACCCAGAAACACCTCCCCCTGCAAGACCCCCAACACTGCCCGAACACCCCTGCACTGCTCTAAACCCTGAAACAACACCCCAGCATGACCCCTACACTGCCCAAACACCACTGCACGACCCTAAACCCTGAAACACTACCCCAGCACGACCCCCTACTCTACCCAAACACCACTGAACTACCCTAAACCCTAAAACACTATCCCCAGCATGACCCACTACACTACACCAACACCACTGCACTACCCTAAACCCTAAAACACTACCCCCAGCATGATCCCCTATACTACCCAAACACCACTGCACTACCCTAAACCCTAAAACACTACCACCAGCACAACACCCTAAACTACACAAACACCACTGCACTACCTTAAACCCTGAAACACCACCCCCAGCAAGACCCCCTACTCTGCCTGAACACCACTGCACTGCCCTAAACCCTGAAACACCACCCCCTGCATGACCACCTACACTGCCCGAACACCACTGCACTGCCCTAAAACCTGAAACACCAGCCCCAGCATGACCCCCTACACTACCCAAACACCACTGCACTACCATAAACCCTAAAATAGTACCCCCAGCAGTACCCCCTACACTACCCAAACACCACTGCACTACCCTAAACCCTAAAACACTACCCCCAGCAGTACCCCCTATACTACCCAAACACCACTGCACTACCCTAAATCCTAAACCCTAGGTCTACACACACATCCACTCATTTACCCATACAGTCACTCATACATGCAGTCACTCATCAATACAACACTATCATATGCACTCATACACCTATACAGACACCCACACACTGCCACATATCCAAAGTTACTCACACACTTAGTCAGTCATGCAAAGAATCAATCGTACTTCCATTTACTCACCTAAACAGTTATACAGACACAACCTCACTTATTCATACAGATTCTAACACATAATTACTCTGTTATAGAATCACTGATACAAATACACACTCATCCATGCAGCTACTCTCACAATTACTGACTCTCACATATAGTTATTTATATACACCATCACTCACATATACTGCCTTTTACATATGTAGTTACTTGCACATGTACCACTGAGACATCCATTCACTCATCAACACACCCATACAAACACTCACCCACCCATACAGCTGTTTCCACAAGCACTCTTGAACCCATACACCCAGTGAATCAACCACTCACACATCTATGCACAGAGTCACACACCTCCCACCCATCCACACACACACTCAGGCAGCCATACAAATACTCAGGCAAGCAATCAATAACCCATATAGACACTCATGCAGCTACTCACCAACCCATGCAGCAGCTTACACAACAACAGATAGACTGATACAGACTTTCACACAGTTTAGTCACTAACCCATGCATTCAGTAAGACATATTTAATCACTCACTTATACAGTCAGTCACGTACCTACTAAATCCTCCATACAGACACTTATACACCCACTCATTCCTCAATACAGCTTGGCATATATATATAACAAAATTAAACTTTACAGAAACACACAGTCACTGGATTATGTGTATATTTAGCAACTGGTATTGATGTGTCTATTTTTCGAAAATGGTAGTCTGTATTTTAGAGTGGGTGTATCAAAGGTTATATTCAGGTGTGAGGAGGTGCATCAGATTTTCACGTGGATGATGTCATCAGTGATGTTATTTGAGATGTCATCAGTGACGTCATCAGTGATGTCACTGACATGTCATGAATGATGTAATATGTGACGTCATCAGCAGTGCATTGCGGGGCGCAAGTTATAGTTAGCTGAACTAACTATAACACCAGAATTTCTATGGTTTTGTACAAGTGAAATGTCCAACTAACTATAACGTTACTGGAACCTATGGTTTTTTCAGTGAAAATATATTTACACAAAACCCTTTACTCCAGCAGGGAAAAAGGCACGTACACAAAGCTTGTAAGATTACGGCTTCTTTTAATGAAAAGGGTTCCTCACGACCATGCTGATGTATATGTATCGAAGAATACTCCACCGTTCTTTCGGCATTTGCCTTGAAAACACCAGAGCCCGGACCACAATTAGGTGCAAAATCAGCGTTTATTGCTCTCCTCATACACAGCCATGACACATTTCGACCTTTGAGTGCCTTGATCACATGACGCGCATCACGGTGACAGGTGGGTTATTATACCTTTTTTTGTTGTTTTCCTCTTAAAATGACCAGTGCAAGCATAGACATAAACAACAGAGATACGTAGCCTTTTGCCTCATTATGTATTACTGGTTCAACTTAAACATTCAGGTATCAATACAACAATTTAATACATTGACTTAAAGGCATAAAATCATTATTCATTGGGGGCCATAACATATTTACGAGCCCTTTAGGATCAAATGGTTTTCATTGTACTTAATAAAAAGCAATAACAATTCACAGAATTAGATATGTTGCTAATTTCTGCTTTATCGACAACATTATCATGGTTTAAATACCTTGTCAATATTTGATCGATGTGCAAAAATGCAAAATACAGTACTATTAATGAAAACCTACTTGTTGTCTTTGACTATGACAGGATAAAGTGCTTGGTGCAAATTGATTGATAAAAAGTGTTAAGTGTAAAAAATTGAACCTCAAGTATACATACATAGTACAACCCATCTAATACCGTGTAGAAATGTTTAAAACAATTATGGTATGGCGGTCCGTATTCTCCCTTTTCAATGGTTTCATGTTTGATGTTAGAGTAGCTGCCACCTACATATAATATACAACTCCCAGTTGATCACCTAAAGACATGTATAGAATTCCTCTGTTGCATTAAGGCCTCAAGGCTGTTTGAAGTCGAAATTTAAAATATAGCGTGTCTCCATACGTCTGAGGGCTTTTGCCCTATTCCCTCCTCTCTTATTGGATGGGATTGCGTCTACCAGGTAATATTCAAGGCCCGTTGGGTCTGCATTGTGAAACTCGCCAAAGTGACGAGCCACCGGGTAGGCTGGGTCTTGGTTTTTGATGGGTCTGACATGCTGGGGCACCCTTTTGTGCCCCTGCAGTACAGTCCTGCCAACATAGCAAAGGTCACAAGGGTACTCCAGTACATAAATTACATATTCAGATTTGCATGTCAAGGCTTTGTTAATTTGATTGTCTTGAGTGCAAAATGGTGTCTTATAAGAGGTTCTGTTTTCACCAAATTGACATGCCTTGCGTGTCTTGCATCTGAAAAATCCCTTTCTTTGAGAGAGACATATGCCTACGAGCTGATTGCCTGGATCATTTTACACCAAAGCATCTTTCATAGAGGATGTCCGACTGTAGGTAATGGTAGCTCTACTAGGTAGCAGAGGACCCACTATAGGGTCCCCTAGAATCAAAGGCCAATTTTTCCTGATGATGTTCTTTATTGTTTGTGCCTGTCTGTTGAAACTTAGAATAAATCTGAAGGACTCAGCTTCTTCTGCCCCATTTACCGTCATCTCTGTAGGTTTGTTTATCAAAGTTTCACTTGTAACCATGTTGCTCTTTTTAATTGAAGTGTCTATGCATTTGCTAGACTACCCCCTTGCTAAAAACCAGTGTTTACTAGCTAGTTGGACAGCACTTAGGTCGTCATCATGACTGCATATGCGATTGAGCCAGAGCATCTCTCCATATGGAATACTTTGAATTAAATGATGTGGGTGTGAACTCTCTCCATGTAATCCTGAGTTTCCAGTGGTTGTCTTTCTATGCAGTCTAGTTTCTATTTTTCCATTTCTGATAAACACTTGAACATCTAAGAAATTTACAGGCAGTGAATTGATGGAAGCCGTGAAGTGCAGATTGAGGTTGTTAATGTTGAGCATTTCAATAAACATTTCAGCTTCTACTTTGGTACCCTGCCAAATTAGAAAGAAATCATCTATATATCTCAGAAATAGTTTGATGTTGTTTTTGACAAAGGTGACATGTTCTATATGTAGGACTAGCTCCTCCCACCAGCCCATGTGTAGACAAGCATAGCTAAGAGAGAAGCTGGCCCCCATTGCCACTCTTTGTTGATGTTGGTACAGGGTATTTTGGAATAGGAAAATATATTTGCTAAGACCGAACTCTACTATGTTACAAAGCATTTTGCTATGTTGTGAGCATTCAAATTGTCTTAAAGTTAGGTAGTGGTGCAGTGCTCCGAGTCCGTCTTGATGGTTAATTGACGTATACAATGAAGTTACATCTAATGTAATTAGTAAGAAGTCATTGTCGCATTCAAATTCTTGTATTTTGAATAAAAAGTCACACGTATCCCTAATATATGAAGGGAGTTGTTGCACAAAGTCCTGGAGGAAAAATCTATATATTGAGAAGTTCCTTCCAGGAGGCTGTTTTGGGACAAAATGATAGGCCTTCCTGCGGGTTTTCCTAGGGCCCTTGTGGATCTTTGGTAGGAAAATATATTTGCTAAGACCGAACTCTACCATGTTACAAAGCATTTTGCTATGTTGTGAGCATTCAAATTGTCTTAAAGTTAGGTAGTGGTGCAGTGCTCCGAGTCCGTCTTGATGGTTAATTGACGTATACAATGAAGTTACATCTAATGTAATTAGTAAGAAGTCATTGTCCCATTCAAATTCTTGTATTTTGGATAAAAAGTCACCCGTATCACTAATATATGAAGGGAGTTGTTGCACAAAGTCCTGGAGGAAAAATCTATATATTGAGAAGTTCCTTCCAGGAGGCTGTTTTGGCCCAAAATGATAGGCCTTCCTGCGGGTTTTCCTAGGGTCCTTGTGGATCTTTGGTATAAAATACAGAATTGGCGTTACGGGATTGTCATTTCGTAAAAATTTATATTCTTGAAGCGTGATCAACCCTGCGCTTTTCCATGCTACTAACTTCCTGTAATAGTTGTTGTACATGATTTTGAGGGATATCTTGTCACTTTTGTGATAGCATTCTCTATTGTTGAGCTGAGCCATTGCTTCATCAATATAATCTGACTTATTCCATAATACCAGGTTGCCCCCTTTATCCGAATTGCGAATAACTATTTCCTTGTTCTTTTTGAGTTTGTTAATCAATAGATGGTACTGCATTTCCTGTTTGTTTGTCTTTCATTTTTCTGCATTGAGCACCCTCTGGTTCAGTTGTGTAAGCCCAAAGTTACCTGCTCATGGAATACATCTATGCTGTCTCTCACCATAATCGGATTAAATGTAGAGCGGGGCTTCAATGGAGTTACCTTCATGTTTTGTTTAGCCCTCCTGTTCTCTATTAGAGTCTCATCAGTATTTAGTATGCTGTCTGCATTTTCCTTTGCCAGTTCTTGCATATCCTCCAGCAGAGGCATATCTGACGCTGTGAAATTAAAAGGAGGAGAGAAAGTTGACATTGATTCAGGATGTTTGTCCAGTTGATTTGCCTTGGCTTTATTCAAAATAAAATATTTCTTTCATTTTAGCTTCCGTACACCCCTGTAAATGTCCATTCTGGTGGCTGCATAATTGAATGAACTTTCAGGGCAGTATGACAGTCCTAGTGCAAGTAATTGTTGTTCTGCTTTATTGAGGTCAACGTCCATTAAGTTTATTACTGTTTGACTGTCGGACTTTTCACAGTTTGTTAACGTCTCTATTTTTACTTCTTCTGTTGTCGAGTTTGTTGATTTGATATACATATATCTATATTACCTACTGACAGTCACCAGTAGGTAGTTATAGTTAGGACCTTGTTTCTATTCAAAACACATTTTTTCTTTTGCCAATATGTTTGGCGCCGTTTGACGAACCTTTGCGAAATTTTCAAAACTAATGGTTTGCTCAGGCCATCTCCTGTCTTTAAAAGTTTCGGGGTGATTTTTCAAGTGGGGGCCATGAAAAAAGGGGGGTCCCAAAATGCGTTTTCCCCATGTTAATTTTCATAGGAACTTTGCACAAAGCTAAAGCCTGAACAGCTGAAAGAAAATACACCAAATGCGGCAAAAAGGTAGGTCTTGGTTCAGAAAGCATGCTTTTTTTTTCAATGGTGTAAATCCGTTAAGTAGTCCCAGACAAATTAAAAAAATGAAAATATCGATATCTGAGGGCCGAGGAGGATTCCTGAACACTCCTGAGCATGAGCTTGATTCTAATTGGCTGTCAACACTCCAATCCAGGAAGTGTTGGTAGTAAAACCGAGTCATAAGAAAAAAGTTTAAAAAAAGATAAAAAACAAGAAAAGGGAGCAGGGTAGAAACACCCTGAACCCCTAGGCCTCAAAAAAGCATTTTGTTTAAAAATAATAGGCCGAATTTGCGCTGGGTGCGTAATGAATCCGGACACATTTTTTTTTTTAAATGGAGCACAGGCTCCCACAGTTCGTGTAATTAAGCTCCCGGGTGGGCCAGGTCCGGGGGCAATGCCAAAATAGGATGCCGTGTGAGTTTGTGTGTGTGTGAGTTTGTGTGTGTGTTTTAATAGTAGTGAAAACATTACACCGTTGCACATAACTGACATTAAACTACGATGTCATACTAGTAAAACACATCTGCCCATAAACTGAATGTGCACCGACTTTTTACCAGGTCTGTTGCCACACAGGTGGATTTGCGCGTTACAAATCCGTCACATCCCTGACGAACCCTGGGAGACATTTCCTTTTAATCTGGCCTGAAACCTGAGAAGAATCTGTTCCAAGTTGAGAATTCACGGTAATTGCTGTCTGCCCATCTCGAGGCTCACACCAATGCCCCACGGACCGGGACAATGCCTGGCTGTGCAGAGGGGGAGAAACATGGCCATCCCAGCTATAAAATAAAAACAGATGTCTTGCTGGCAAGTGGTACTCCCATTTCCCCTTTAGCTGTTTCAGGAAGAAAAAAAAGCATGGCCTGAATGTGCCTTTTTAGGTCTGGCCTAGCGCGGCAGCGCATGTGCTGCTCGCTCGGTGAGATTTATTGTTAATGAGGAGTTTGAGAAAAGTGCTTGAAGCCCCGCCCCTCATTTCCATTGGCTGGCGTCACCGTTTATGCTAAACGGTGGCCTGCCGTTGGAAATTAGGGTTTTTGGTTGCAGCCCTTTCACCTGCTTCACGACTGTCTTGAAGCAATTTCTTATCTCAAGGAGGCTTGTTGCATAAACAAGCCGTGAGCTCCAGTCCGGATGGACCATCTCAAAAAGGAGACAGGGCACTGCGTGTTTATTTTTGCATTGCGCTGTCACTTTAAAGTGAAAGCGTGATGCAAAAATAAACAGAGGGAATGGCGAGCGCTTGGTTTTATTGTTTTTCTCGGCGTGTGCTCCAGTGTCTTATGGAGCCCTGGACTTTGGATTGTCAGAGTGCATTTCTGTGGGCTACTCAGTGTGCGTGAGCTCATGAGTGCAGGAGGTGCATGATCTGTTTCCTCCATCTTCAGGGGCGTGCAGCGCTGCTGTTATTCCATGAAATAATAAACCATAGCTGGACTTGATGGTTCACTGAATCGCGCCCCTCCCCCAACACACGCAGCTGAACCAGACACCTTGATCTGTTATGCGCGTGTACTTTGCAAAATTTTATTAGACCCCACTGTAGTAATGTGCTAAGAAGAATGTGTGTTGGTTGCCCACACAGTTCTGTATTTAGTCATGAAAATGAAAACGATGCAGCCAAAACAGTGCTGGTGCACCAATTTGTTGCGACTCTACAATGTTCAGTAAAGATTTCTCAAACCGGATGTGCCTTCAGTTAAAAAAGTAACAGATTGACCCCCCCATCCCCATCTCCGGGGCCGTCTCAAAAGGAGACCATGCGCCGCATGTTTATTTTTGCATCGCGCTTTCACTTTAAAGTGAAAGCGCGATGCAAACATAAACAGCGGGAATCGCGAGCACTTGGTTTTATTGTTTTTCTTGGCGTGTGCTCGAGTGTCTTATGGAACCCTGGACTTTGGATTGTCAGAGTGCATTTCCGTGGGCTACTCAGTGTGTGTGAGCTCACATCTGTTTCCTCCATCTTCAGGGGTGTGCAGCGCTGCTGTTGTTATTTCATGGAATAATAAACCATAGCTGGACTTGATGGTTCACTGAATCACGCCCCTCCCTCCCCAACACACACAGTGGACCCAGATGCCTTGATCTGTTGTGCATGTGTGCTTTGCCTAATCTAATCAGACCCGACCGCAGTAATGTGCTAAGAAGAATGTGTGTTGGTCGCCCACACAGTTCTTTTATTTAGTCATGAAAATGAAAACGATGCTGCCAAAACAGTGCTGGTGCACCAATTTGTTGCGACTCTACAATGTTCAGTAAAGATTTCTGAAACCGGATGTGCCTTCAGTTGAAAAAGTAACAGATTGCCCCATCCCCATCCCCTTCTCCATTTTGGGGTAAAAGACCAGCGTCCATACATTGATAAAGTTTGCTTAACCCTTTCTAGGGGAGAGCGAGAAGGGCTGTACCTTCACCTCAGTACAAAGGGGCCTGGAAGTCCATTTTCCACTTCACTGCGCTGTAATAGCGCCATGTGGGCCACCGCTGACCCATCCCTGCTCTTGCTGCTGGTAGCAGAGAGCAAGCTTGCTTTAGAAGGCTCTGCACCCTACCCCCACTTCCCGCGTCCCCGGAAAGCACGCATCCCAATCCCATCACAGGCGGTAATTTTTGTGTAAAATATACCGCTGGTATCGGAAGGGCTCTCATATTGACAGCTGGATGAGGAAGGGAGTTAGGTGCGGGGTAGGCCTGGGTGGTAAATTTCGTTCCGCTGGCGGAATATGCGATATTTTGACATTTTCACGTTCCGCGGAGAGCGTGAAAATGTCAAAACTTTCGCAACCTGCCACGAAACTGAAGTATTTTTCTTGTTTGCGCTTTAAAAATGCGTTCTCGCGCGCGCGGTCGCAACTTACTGGGTCCCTGCATTCGCCGGCGAGTTTTCCTATCAGTTCACGCGTGCCACAAGATGTTTGATTGTTGGTAGTCGGTCGCGCTATCCTGCGAGAGTTTGCGATCTCGAACATGTCATTGCGATCGCAAACAGAAAATAAGCATCGCGAGCAAGATGGCCGCGCCCATTAGCGACCACATGGGCAAGTTGGAGATATATTTCCCCGCGAGCACGCAAAAACACATCGCGAACGGGCGGGAAAAGCAATCTCCGTATCTTTGCGAAAGTTCCGCATGCTCGCGGAAATTTTGCGCAATTTCGCGATAATTTGCCGAAATCAATTTTGAAAATTCCACCCACTACCGAGTAATTTCATAATTACATAGGCTATATCGGCGCTAGTGCATTTTCACACTGACACTTCAGGACCACATCCGTTTCACCAGTGCTATAGTGAACCAATGTTTCCGGAGTAGATAAAGTGCACAGGGGAAGTTTAGCACAACTGTTTCTGGGTTGCAATGATTGCATAGGTGCAATTTTGCACTTATACTTGTGCATCACACAGGTTGATGTTTGGACAGATATTTCCAAATTGCCCTGACTGCACTCGTATTAATACAGTTTCGTACTGACCTTTGCGCTAGCAACGGCAGCGGCCAGCCAGGGAAAATGTAATGTTGCCGCTGCCCAGTTCCTAAGCTTGGCAGGACCTGAAGATGTTCGCTCGGACTGCACCAGCCAAGAGCAGCCGCCTCTAAGGATGCTATTTTGCGCAGCAGATCACACTGCGAATCTGATTAGCGAATGGGGAACCCAATTGTGATGAGGCCTTGCCGCGGGCCTCAGGAATGGGGCAGCAAGGTCGCGCTGGGGTGCGGGGACGCTAAATCATGGGAGACCACACCAGTGCGCGGCTTGAAGACCGCACCCCGAGCAGGCGGCTTCATTTATTTTACACCGCAGGCATGACGGGGAGCGGTCTGAGAGATAACTAGACCGTCAAATATGAAATCCCTATCCAAATCGTTCAACAAACAAACCCCCCCAAAACTAATCACAGTTTTAAACAGTTCAAACCACAGAGGTGGTAGTACTTGCGTGCCCTCCGTTCGCCGTCTCTGGATGTTCTCAGCAAACAAAGTGTCTGAGTTTCTGGCTGGGGCGAGGGTTAGGCCTCAGGCTATACCTTTGCGGAGAGCCCTGCAGTCACGGACTGGTGGGGAGTCCGCCCTCTGGAGCGGGACTGACCACCGGTGCGGTGATAGTCTCGGTGGTCCCGGGTGTGGATGTAGGTGTACTCCCTGTCGGTCCTTCCATGGGTCTCACGGGGTGGCTTGGGGGCACTTCCTTAAACCATGACACGTTACGGGACACCTCTTCTCCTCCCCTTTGTGCTGTGACCATGGTCCCATGATTCGCGGTGACTGTCCAGGGCCCTGGTTCATAGTTCGTTTAGAATTTTCCTCCGGGACGGCGGTCCTTTAGGAGGACGGTAGCCCCTGCGCGGAGTGTCCTTTCCATGGCCCGGCGATGGCGGCTGGCCCGTTGGTTTCGGCGGGCTCTCCGGTCTTATGCGTCCTCGGCCTCCAACGGGGGTGGTGCCCATCCTGGGCAGGTCGGGAGTAGATCTCTCTGTGGACCATGAAGCATCAGGGCCCACGGGCTCCTCTGGGTGGTGCAGTGTGGTGAGCTTCGGTATTCCCGTAGAAATTCGTGAAGCTGTTTTTCCGGGTCTGCCTGTTCTATACCCGCGATGCGGAATACCTTGTTTAGTGTGCGCATAAAACGTTCTACATCGCCGTTGGCCTGTGGCCACTGGGGGGTTATCCGCCGGTGATGTATTCCTCTTTGTCTTAGGAATGTGGCAAACTCAGCTCCTTGGAAAGGCGGTCCGTTGTCGCTACGGATTTCCTGTGGGAGCCCAAACATGGCGAATACTCGCTCTAATACGGGTTCTACGTGGGTGAATGCCGTGGACGCTACCAGTTCTACTATGGGATACTTTGAGAACGCATCCACCAGCACCAGTGTGTGCTTCCCTCCGGGGAAGCTCCCAAAGTCTATGCTTACCTGTGACCATGGAACAGTGCACGCGTCTTCCGTGATCACCGGCGCGGGTCTTTCCAGGCTGCCGGTCAGTTGGCACAGCGGGCATCACCTTACATATTCTTCCACCATACTCTCCAGCTCTGGGAACCAGACTTTCTCTCTCATCCTGGCTTTCATCTTGGTGACTCCCTGATGTCCTCCGTCGGCCAAATGTGTTGCCTTGTGTCACAACGCTTGTGGTATCACCAGTCGGGGCCCTCTGAGCAGGATCCCGTCGTTGGTGGCGCTGAGTTCGTGCCTGATCTGCCACATTTTTGCTATGTGCTCTCGCTCTTCCGGGCCCCAGGAGTTGGCTTGCTGCAGATAGTTTGTCCATGACCCCTCTTGTACAGCTTTCAGCGTTCTGTTGTAGACTGCATCTGTGGTGGCCACCTCTTTGATGTCCTCCAGTGTCATGTTCAGGGGGCAGGCCGCTGTAGACACCAAATGTATATACTGTTCGACCTCTTCCGTGTCCTCCTGGGTCTCCGATGGGTCCGGGGGGAACAACCTTTACAACGCAACTTTTACAACGCACTACACTTACAACGCATTTTTTACAACGCACAATCCATTACAACGCATGACATTACAACGCATGACACTACAACGCATTTTTAAAAACTACCTTTACAACGCATTCCATTACAACGCATACTACCATTACAACGCATACCATTACAACGCATAATATAGTAATTTTTACCCCTATACTATCCAACACTTACCCTACTGTTGCACCCCCTGGAGTTAGAATAGTAATTTTTACCCCTATACTATCCAACACTTACCCTACTGTTGCACCCCCTGGAGTTAGAATAGTAATTTTTACCCCTATACTATTCAACACTTACCCTACTGTTGCACCCCCTGGAGTTAGAATAGTAATTTTTACCCCTATACTATCCAACACTTACCCTACTGTTGCACCCCCTGGAGTTAGAATTGTAATTTTTACCCCTATACTATCCAACACTTACCCTACTGTTGCACCCCCTGGAGTTAGAATAGTAATTTTTACCCCTATACTATCCAACACTTACCCTACTGTTGCACCCCCTGGAGTTAGAATAGTAATTTTTACCCCTATACTATCCAACACTTACCCTACTGTTGCACCCCCTGGAGTTAGAATAGTAATTTTTACCCCTATACTATCCAACACTTACCCTACTGTTGCACCCCCTGGAGTTAGAATAGTAATGTTTACCCCTATACTATCCAACACTTTCCCTACTGTTGCACCCCCTGGAGTTAGAATAGTAATTTTTACCCCTATACTATCCAACATTTACCCTACTGTTGCACCCCCTGGAGTTAGAATAGTAATTTTTAACCCTATACTATCCAACACTTACCCTACTGTTGCACCCCCTGGAGTTAGAATAGTAATTTTTACCCCTATACTATCTAATACTTACCTTAAATGCAATTTAATATTATGCGTTGTAATGGTATGCGTTGTAAAGGTAGTATGCGTTGTAATGGAAATGCGTTGTAAAGGTAGTTTTTAAAAATGCGTTGTAGTGTCCTGCGTTGTAATGTCATGCGTTGTAATGGATTGTGCGTTGTAAAAAATGCGTTGTAAGTGCATGCGTTGTAAAAGTGTGCGTTGTAACGACATACATCCGGGTCCGGATGTCTGGACAGAAAGTCTGCCGGGTTCTTGGCTCCTGGCCGGTATACTACCTCCATTTCATAGGGTTGCAGCTGAACTGCCCATCTCTCGATGCGCGGCGGTGGGTGAGGTGCCGTCCCCTTGAAGAATGGTACGAGCGGCTGGTGGTCGTTGACCATCGTGAACGGCTGTCCCTTGAGGTACAGGTGGAAATGGTTGCACGCCCATTTGATAGCCAGCGCTTCTCGTTCAATTTGGGCATATCGGGTTTTGGTGGGTGTGAGGGACTTGCTGGCGAACAACAGGGCTGCCTATCGACCCGGTTCACATTCCTGAGCCAGCACGGCGCCGAGTCCCACGGGGCTGGCATCCACCAGGACTTCCGTCCGTTTCGTGGGATCAAAGTACGCGAGCGTGGCTTCTCCTGGGAGGGCATCTTTTATGCCTTGGAATGCCTCTTCTTCCTTCTGTCCCCATTGCCACTTTGCGTCTGATTTTGTGAGGGCTCGGAGGGGTTCCGCTCACGTGGCTAGCCCGGGGATGAATCTCCTGCAGTATGTTGCCATTCCTAGGAAGCTGCGCACCTCCGTTGGTGTCATTGGCGCGGGTGCGGCTCTGATTGATTGTGACTTCCTTGGGTCTACCTGAATGCCTTCCTGGTTGAACACATACCCAAAGAACTCCAGGGACGGTTGGAAGAACTGGCACTTGTCCCTGTGTAGGGTTGCCCCGTGTTCTTTGAGGCGTGTCAGTGTGTTGCGGAGGTGTTTGTAGTGGTCCGCGGCCCTTGCCGAGTGGATGAGAATATCATTGCTTAAGTTTAGCACACCGGGTAGACCCGACAGCATTTCACGTATTGTGTTCTGGAATATTTCCGCCGCCGATGATATTCCAAAGTTGAGTCTTTTGTACCTCCGGAGTCCCAGATGGGTGCTGAAGGTGGTAATGTAGCGGCTTTCCTTGGCCAGCGGGAGCTGGTGGTACCCAGCATTTAGGTCGATCTTTGAGAACCACTTTGATCCATTCACGTCTGCGATGATATCGTCCATTGTCGGTGTGATGTGACGCTCCCTTCGTATGGCTTTGTTGTCGTATCGTTCCTGGCTGCTTCGGCTTTTCTGCGATGACCATTGGAGACACCCAGGGTGTTGGTCCTGACACCTTCTCGATGACGCCTAGCCTTTCCAGGTTGTCTAACTCCTTTTCCACCAGCGGCCGCAGATGGAAAGGGACTCTCCTGTGTCGCAAAGCGACGGGGACGACCGTCCTGTCAATGTGTAGTTTGACCGGGTCACATTTGATTCGTCCGAGGCCTTGGAATAACTTGGGGAACTGGTTGAGCAGCTCTTCTACTTGGTGAGTCTGTATTCTCCTTGCGAAAGATATCAAACCCAGGTCTTCTGCGGTGTGGCTGCTTATTAGAGTGTCTGCTTCTCTGTCAATGACATGGATCGTTGTCATTACTTCCAGGTCATCTGCTTTGACGGGGACTGTGATTTTCCCTTTTATTGGAAGAGGGGTGTCTGCCGCGTATGCATAGATTCTTGTTTTGGATGGCTTCACCTGCGGGCAGGGTCTTAGGCGTCGATAGTGCTAAAGGCCCATCAAGTTTACTGTGGCGCCGTATCGATGACAGCCTGCATTTCCATCCCTGCCACGTGTACCACACACGTTGGTTGAGGCCTGCGACGTAACTTGAGTTCCCGCGCGAACGAGATCAAGTACGCCTCCTCTTCGTCATCATCCGATGACTCTTCACTTGTTTCCTGGTATCTTCTCCCTTTCCTCTTTGGATCTTCCGGGGGCCTCCCCTCTGTTACCGACAGTTGCCGTACCGCCCTTGTCGGGGGCCTTCGGTTTCGGAACTCACGGCCTTTGGTGCGCCTCCGGCATACGGATGCAAAATGGTTGGGTATTCCGCAGTTGGTGCACGTTTTCCCTTGCGCGGGGCAGTCTCTCGCGGCATGTGGCTCGTGCCTGCAATACCCACACCTTTGTTTTGTCCCTTCCGGTTTTGAGCTCCTTGATGAGTCTCCTCGTGGTTTTGCTTGGATGGCATCTGCACGTTCTGTTTTGATGTTCTCGGCCCGCCCTGGGGGTTTGATGAGTGCTTGGTCCATCTCATTCGCTCTGGCTGCGGACAGGTCATGTGACCTGGCTAGTACTAGCATGTGCTCAAGTGCGATTTTCGGTTGGCGAAGGATGAGCCCTCATAGCGTCTTATCTCGGCACCCCTGTATTAGTTGTGCGCGTACCTCTTTTGGCTGGTCGTCCTCTGTGCATGTGCTAGCGAGCTCCCGCAGCCGGGCATAGAATACGTCCATCGATTCACCTTCCCTTTGCCGTGCTTGGCGCAACTTAAACCGTTCGAAATCTGGGTTTAGTTGTGGGTCAAAATGGGCGTCGAGGGAGGCTACCGCCACGTTGTAATCGGTGACTGCTCCCGTGTTGGGTAAATGCTTGAATAGTTTGAATATTTCATCCCCTGCGTAGTGCAGGAGCAGGGACCTTTTTATTGCGTCGTCCGTCTCCCTGGTCACGATTAAATAGTTGTTGAGCAGTTCTATCCAGATTTTCTATCGGGGCGACGCTGTCGCCGGGTCTTCTAGTTCACTGAACGGGGGTAGGACTCCCGATGCCGCGTGTTGGAACAGAATGTGAGCCGGCGCTGCTGCTTGGCCAGGTGCAGCTCCTGGGCCTGGTGCGGCCCATTGGTCGTTGTCGCCCATCGCGCGTGCTGCAGGTGTTTGCCTTGGCTTTGTGGGGCAGGTGGCGTGTCCCTCCCCTGCTGGCTTGCTGTTTTATGTGTCACACCTCAGTGTGTGCCGATATCCCCTTTTCTCCCCTCTCCTCTCTGGGGTATTGAAGGCTGTGGCAGGGCAGTGGCAGTGGGCCTCAATCAGGGGTGTGTTGTGGGCCTGTGTACCTTTCCAGCGCAGGTGCCCTGTCCTTCTTTTCTCTGTTTTTTTTTAAATTGTCAAAGCTTGTTTTTTTCCTTTTTCTGTGCTTGGGGCCCACTTCGGAATTTTCCTGCCTTCAAACGCGACGGTTTTGGGGGCTTCTTATCTGCCTTCACACGATCTAGCTGACAGTTTTACAGGGTGGGTCTTCGAGGCAGCACTCACCCTGTAGCTGGATCTGCTTCACAGCGGTGCCCCGTGGTCTCAGGCCCTCGCCTAGGCCGGGTGCACGTGCGCGTGCGTTGGTCTCCGGCGCTCCGGTCCACATGTGCAGCGGTGCTCGGCTGCTGGTGCACGCGTCGTTGTCCGCCCCACCCTCGTCGCCAGTGTGATGAGGCCTTGCCGTGGGCCTCAGGAACGGGGCACCAAGGTCGCGCTGGGGCGCGGGACGCTAAATCATGGGAGACCACAGCAGTGCTCGGCTTGAAGACCGCGCTCCCGAGCGGGCGGCTTCATTTATTTTACCCCGCAGGCCACGCCTGGCCCGCGGATGACGTGGAGCGGTCTGAGAGTTAACTAGACTGTCAGATATTACACCAACCACCCAGCCGCGTTTACTGGGCACTCCAAGGGTGAATTTACCCCTTTGGTGGAACTGAATTTGCAGAATTTGGAAAACACCTGTTCAGGGTCGGATAGCACTGCAAACCCGGTAAACACACGGTAAATACATAAGCCGGCACCTGCTTCACGGGCTCTAGCTGGTTATTTCAGATCTCACTCAGCAGGCTCTGTTATAGGAATCCCTGGCGGTATCCTGAGTCCTGCAGTGGTCATTAGCGCCTGATAAATGGACGCTTGTTCCCCCTCAGCAAGCCAGGACTTCAGGTGGAGCAAGGTTTAACTTCGTGACAAACTGAGAAACAAACTGCTCACGTTTTTCTATGCCTTGCCCTGTGTGTATACTTTAGGTTCCGTCGTGGGGCGGATATTATGGGTTTGAAATCAGTGAATATTGCAGTAATAGCACGGGGAACACAGCATGTAAAAAAATAACCGAACATTCACGGCTGCGCCTCAGACAACTCTGAGTGTGCACGTAACATTATCAGGATATAAAATATTAAATCGACTTTTGCTCCAATTTCAGAGCAGCACATTCCCTAATACAAGGTTATTTCTAAACAATTTGCATATTACAGCACTGTTTATCCAGAAGCACCTGGATTCCGTGTCACCCTTTAACTCAAAGCCCGAAAGATGCACTGATGTGAGCTCTTTTGGGAACTGGGGCCTCGCATGGCTCCAGCATACCTACCATATGTCGTTTCCATTTTTCGTATCTATTTATCTCTTCAATTTAGCTTTTTTTTTTATATTTGAATGATATGTGTGTGATTATTTTTTTGTACATGGACAACACCCAGTCTGATGGTGTCTTCCAGGTGTTTTTGTTTTTTTAATCGTTATCAGCCTACCTCTATCGAAATGGCAAATTTCAGGGCGCGTACTTGGTCCCCATATATGACTTGTACCATATTTTATTTAATAAAAATATAAAAAGTTATGTTCATATGTCCCGAAGAAAAAAACAAACGACCATGTAATGCAGTGAAAAAATGAAGTGCAGAAACATAAGGACCAAATATATACGTTTTCTACCTTTTTAATTCTTTTTGCTGCACGAGCCGTCTGGTAAAACAATTTAATGAAATTACGGTTAATTGTAATGTACACTAATCAGACAAAACATACAAAAATATAATATATAATCATACAAAAAGTTTCCGATCGCAGCCCATTGAGCGTTAAGTTTACCATGTTGTTCCTGCTTATATTTCACATGCTTTACTTAATCTTGCATTCACTACGAGTGTTTGCTTTTTCGAGGATGTTGTTACTTTTTTTTTCAGGCAGCATATTACTTACTCTTGTCTAGTGCATAATTTGAATTGAGTCGCATCCAGGTGTTTATAGCGGGGCACAATAGGGTTGTAGCTGAAAGCACTGCAAGTTTCTGTCAGTGGGGCAGTATGGTGTTCAGTAGGAGAGAGGATGTGGCACTATGGCCAGAGCCGTTGAATTTGGAACTGAGGAATCATGGTTCAGCCTTCATGACCAGACCTTTCTCCAGAGGGAGCACATTTCCATGCTAGAATTTAGACGGCTCCACTGGACCTTAGAAGCCCTGTTGTCATAGCACCAGCAGGTGGACCCTAGCAGTGGCAAGTGTGGGATAACCTTGAAGGCCTGTCCACCACAATCCATACTTAAGTTCATCTCCAATCTTCCAGGTAATCCCATGAAGCAGCACTTCCTAGAGCAACAGTGACTGTCACTGAGGTCACAGGACCATTGAGGCCAGTCCGCCTCACCCATTGGTACCGCCATTGGTATTGTTTCAGCAGTAGCAGGGCAACTCACCATGGATTGGCAATGCAGGATTTGCACACACACCAAACTAAGTTTTCAAGCTTCACCTTCAGACACGAGCACTCTGAGGAACTTCGATTTCCGATCGTGATCGAATCGACCCGCCATTTTGTACTCCGCCGCCATCTTGTGTTGCCATCACTCAGGCAGCACGGCGAACAAAGTCTTTTTCTGCTTTTCCTGCAAATATAATGTCAAAATAGCCTTCCGCCTCTATTTGCAAAGCTGGTGTTAGGTTTGGCCGAGTACACTAATACCTGTCTGGTTTTTCTAATCCCCGTCTCAACTATCTGTTGGCTCACACTATTCTCTTCTGATTTTATCTTATCGTCTGGCCTTCACAGTCCTCTGCTAGCATTCTCTCGTTTCACAACTGTCCTCCAATACACACAAACATATCTCGCCACCTGCAAGTTAGTTACAGATCTGTTAATGAATTAGTTTGAGGGAGGGGTGACAAACATAGTTGGAGGAGAGGTTTCTTCGAGTCATCTGACACTTTTGTTTTCAAACCTCTCCTATTGGTTCTGTCTTGTTTTTCAACTTTCCTTATTGGCTCTTTCTTCTATGTGTTGGGTTTATACTTGGTTAATGTATCTATCATCTATATGGTATATAAGTTTGTGCGCCACAGAGTAAAGTGGCAGTCTCCTGAGAACCTACCTTGTGTACTTCTTGGACAACTGTACTAGCTGCAGCTAATAAATCTGATCTTTTACGCCGACAGAGTGTCCCCGTGTCTCTGTGTAGCTGAGCAGGAGAACCTAGGAGATTAAGGCATACCCTGCGCCGCCAGGCCCAAAAGGTTCTGGTTCTTCAACTGGCGCCCAATGTGGGGCGGCTTCAGTGGTACCGGTTCTGCCTGAAGGTTGAGAGGAACCCCGCAAGAAAATTCTGGAGGAATCGCGAGCCACGTCAAGCGACCACTGTATGTCGAAGTGGTCCGAAAGTCTTTTTCAGCGCGGTTACTCCTTCCTGACGGCTACTAACGACTGCTGCCCTGACTGTCGCCCTGCTTTGGTCCTTCCTTTGATGATGTATGGTAAGGCGAGACAATAGACGGGCCTCTGTTGGTGTAAGAAGACGTCCTTAGTTAAGTATTTGTTGGGTCGCGCCCACAAATTTTGGTTGTTTCTTTGTTCCTTTGGTCCTTAGGTACTTTGTTCGGACATTGCAATATCCGAAACCGAGGGGTAAGTGCATTTGTGTTGTGTAAATAGATTTTACCCCCTTGATGTTTGTGAACAGTCAGGTAAAATCAAGAGATGCCTGGTCTGACTAAGTTTGGAAAAATTGGTTGCTTTGGTTGTAATAGGGACTCCCGACTTGAGGACTCTTGTCCGATTAATTCGGTTGGAACTCCCACATATGAGCTCTATTCAAAACATGGTATTGAACCCATTGCCTTTAACGAGACATGGACCCGATACACGAAGAAAGATGGTGTTCTAAAATGGCCAGAAAATGGTAGTTTCGAAACTGATGTGCTAGATAATTTGGAAGCAGTTCTATTCAAAAGAAAAGCCCGGCCGGCAATGTTTGACTCTTTCCACCTTTGGCGTAAGGAAGCCAAACAGAGGGAAATTAAGCAAGCAAAACGAGATAGAAAAGCACAGGGTATGAAAATCATACAAGCTGCTCAGCAATTTAAAAATGATGAGATAGATAATGCAATGGAAACTTCAGAGAGACAGCATCGAATGGCGATAGATAAATGCTATCCGGTGTTGCCTGTTTCCCCCTCTGATAAAAGGAAAGATTTAGAAAAAGATCCCCTGATGTCTCACTTATTAAGATTGCCTCCGCCCTATGTACAAGGTGCTAATGCACCTCCATTGTTACAGCCTGTTCAGCCGCCAGTAATACCTCCGCCTGTTCCGGCTCTTCTGCCTTTGCCCCGTTTAGTATCTCCACCTTTACCAGTTTCGCCTCTAATTTTAACTTCTTTGCCCTCATCTCCTGATCTTAGATCTCCTTTACCTTCTGCTCCTCCTGCAAATATCGGATCTTCTCCTGTTAGTTCTCCTAATACCTTGTCCCCTATTCTTATGTCTAATTCTCCGTCTGTGCGTAAGCGTCTCACAGACACCGTCACCGGTATTCTATCTCCTTTCTTTGAAGCTTTAAATATATCTCCAGCTTTTGCTCGAAGACAATCTCACAGTCAGTTCCCAGATTTTGAGGAACGAGAAAAATTGGACTCTCTCGCTCGTAGATGGATCGAGAAGGGTCCACAATATAGTGTACCTGATATTATGCCTACCTTTTCACAATGGAATGCGCCTACGCAAATATATGTTTTTAATGCAATGTGTGATACTCTCATTAAAGAATGGGAGGATATGAAGCTAGGTGCGATTCCACAAGGTCTGTTAGAAGTTCAAACTGACTTTGATAGAGGACTTATTGTGGGTTCTAAAGTTGAGAAAGCTGTAAGGACACTTATTACCTTTAGATCCTTGTTGTCCTCACAGACTTTCCTTGACTCTGATCCTTCAGTTAGATTGACACTGAAAAATTACCCAATGAGAGAGGTCTCTCCGGTATGGAAGGAAGAAGTTGTGGCAGCAGCTGGTGTTCAACCTGTTCCTGCTCATTTTCAACGTGTCTGGGTACACGTCCCCTGGAAAAGATCGGAAGTTTTAGCACTTAAACAGTCTCTACCAGATCCACGTAAGAATCCTGCTGGTTATTATAAAGAATTGTCACAGACTGTTGATGCATGTATAATGAATCTATCTGATATTGATATTTTAATGGAAAATGTAGTTCCGCAAACGATATGGGCCAAGATTCGCAGAGAGGATCACGCTCAGGAATTAGGTGGCGATTGGAATGCTATAATTGCCGCAGATAGAAATCAAGTGGGTGGTGCAAAACCTGAAGCTTTGATTTCAGAACTCCCTGGTAGGATTATTAAATTAATGAAAACGATGATGCCTGCATTGAGAGTTAACTGGGATAAATTAACAGCATGCAAACAAAAGAAAGATGAAAGTGTCTCCGATTTCTTTACTCGTTTCGAGGAGACATTTATTGATCACAGTGGTCAAGATATGGCTACAGAGGGTGGACAGCGATTATTTGTGGATAAGTTCGTATTTAATTTGCTTCCCGAGCTGTCACACAAATTAAAAGATTTCGAAAGTTCATGGGCGGTTTCTTCCTCTGCCCAAATATTGGCTACTGCTCAATATTATGAAAATAGAGATAAAGAAGAAAAAGAGAAGCAAAAGAAAAAGACGAAAGAATTAAAAACTAAAGTTCTCTTGCAACAAGCTTATCCTCCTCGCTATGTTCAGCCTCAGTCTCAACAGCCTCCGCAGTTTCAGAAGTTGTATCAAAAGCCTGAACCATATATTCCTAGACCTTTGTTAGGTCCTAATCAATGTGCCTATTGTAGAGAGGAAGGTCATTTTAAGAATAGTTGTCCAGTTTTATTGCAGCGGAATGAAGCGTTATCTGCTCCACGAGGTCGTGCCGGCCTGCAGTTAGCAAACAGAGGTAGAGGTCGAGGTATGTTGACTCAAGAACAACGTGCCCTTCCTTCTCCCAATTCTGTGAACTATTTTGATCAGCAAAATGTTAGGTCTACTCAGTATTACAACGAAGATCATTATATTGAAAACGGAAATGAGAGTCTCCATGCCAACTAGGACAGCCATGGACAAAGTACGGGAGTTGTGTCGGTTCCAGTAGATCAGAATGGACCGTATGTTAACGTCACTACAATGGGTGTTTCAGAGCCATTTCTTCTAGATACTGGTGCGATGAGAAGTTGTATCATTCATTCCAAACTCCCTAGGGCACCTTTGTCTGGCTTAACGAATGTATCCGTAGGATTTTCTGGCGTCCCTGTTCGTAATCCGGATTCTTGCCCTCTACCTATTTCAATTGGACCTTATGATTTCGAAGCTCCACTTCTTTTGACAAATGGTTGTGGTGAAAATCTGTTGGGTTTGGACTTATTGAAAAGAATGCATGCCACCATATATTGTTCTCCTTCTGGTGTATATCTTACTTTAGGACAAACACTAATTTCTCCAATGTATTTATCCAAAGATCAGTTTCCTCCTGAATTGCTTTCTCTTCCTGCAACGCTTTGGGCTACAGGTCCGAACGATGTGGGCTGTCTTGAGATTCCACCTTATGTTGTCACCCTCAAGCCCAATGTTGAATTACCGCGTATCCCATAGTATCGAATTTCTACTGAAGGCGAAAAAGCGCTTTTGGAAATCATTCATGATTTAATTCAAAAGGGTGTGGTTGAAGAAACTAGAGGTAACATATGCAACAGTCCTATTCTTCCTGTTCTTAAACGCACTGATCCTTCTCAGCCTCCTGTATATCGTTTCGTAATTGATCTTCGAGAGGTAAACAAGATTGTTGTACCACAGTTTCCCGTAGTATCAGATATCACTGCGCTATTGACAATGATACCTTCCATAGCGACTTGGTTTTCTGTTATCGATCTAAAGAATGCCTTCTTTAGTATTCCTATTGCTGAAGAGAGTAGGGATATTTTTGGCTTCTCTCTAGGAGGTCGAAGCTTCCGGTTTAAGCGTGCACCTTAGGGCTATTGTGAAAGTCCCTCTATTTACTGTCAAGCTTTAAAATGTCATCTTGATGCTTTTCATTTGCCGTCTGGTGCTGCTCTTATCCAATATATGGACGACTTGTTAATTGCCGCTGATTCAGAAGATATCTGCAAAAATGTAACTGTTGCATTGTTACGTCATTTGTTTAATTTGAACCATAAGATTTCACCCTCCAAACTACAATACGTTCGCAGAGAGGTTACCTATTTGGGTCATCTCCTATCAAAGGAGGGACGACGATTAACCCCAGAACAAATTCAAGCGATTACGCAAATGTCTGTGCCATCCACACAAAGAGAGGTACGTGCCTTCCTGGGTATCACCTCTTATTGTAGGCAATGGATCCCTAATTTCTCTCTGATAGCTAAACCTTTGTTGGCCCTCACTTTAAAAGATACGCCTCAGCCCCTTCCATGGACTGATGAGTGCCAAAAAAGTTTTTCTGATCTACGAAATGCTTTATGTTCTGCTCCTGTATTGGGTACTCCTGATTACAGTAAGCCTTTCACGCTCTACATCTACGAAAAAGAAGGTTGTGCGTTGTCAGTTTTAACACAGCGATTTGGAAACAAACAGCGGCCATGTGCATATTTTTCGGCTACGCTAGACCCAGTAGCTAAAGCATTGCCCAGTTGCCTCAAAGCGACAGTAGCAGCAGCAATTTCTATCCGACAGTCTGCTGGAATAGTGTTGGATAACACTCTCATTGTCATGGTACCACATGCAGTGGATACCTTACTAAACAGAACGAAAACGCAGCATCTTACGAGTGCTCGTCTAACTGGATACGAGCTGACGCTTTTGGCTAGTCACGTACATATCAAACGATGTAATACCCTAAACCCAGCTACTCTGTTGCCCCTTCCAGATGAGAAAAATGCTGAAGAACAGCATGATTGTTTCTTTCTTACTGAGGAAGAGACAAAAGGAAGAATTGACTTAAAGGATACACCACTAGAGAATCCAGATGGAACTCTATGGGTAGACGGTTCTTGTTTTAAAATGCCTAATGGAGATACAGTTTCAGCCTATGCTGTAACTACTTTGCATACTGTTGTGGAAACAGCACGCATTAGACATAATTCAGCTCAAGCAGCAGAATTAATAGCTTTAACAAGAGCATGTGTATTGTCAAAAGGAAAGAGAGTAAAGGTATACACCGACAGTCAATATGCTTTTGGTGTAGCGTTTAATTTTGGGCGTCTTTGGAAAGAACGTGGTTTCTTTACTTCACATGGCACTAAAATACAACATGGACAGTTAGTGACTGATCTTCTTGAATCACTTGCTTTACCCACACAAATAGCGATTGTGAAATGTAGTGCACATAAAAAGATTACAGATGACGTTGGTTGAGGAAATGCATTTGCAGACGAAGTAGCAAAAAAGATAGCGAAAGATGCGACAAGTCGAATGTATGTAGCAGGACCTGCAAATTGGGTTGGAGAAAGAGGAATGTATGAGGATACAGTGGAAAGTGTAAGAGCGAGTGGAAAGAAAGTACAGGAATGTTGGATGAGATGGGTTGTTGGGTAGAATTATCTGAACACCAACGTTGGCTGTTACCGAATGCTTATGTGCTCCCAGTAGTTACTATGGCGCATGGTCCAGCTCACTTAAGTGCAAAAGGTATATGCAAGCTTTTGGCTCCAGTGTGGCAGAACGGGGGAATCCCAAAATGTGCAGACAATGTAGTGAAACACTGTATTGTCTGTATAATGTACAATCTGGGAAAGGGAACCCCAACTCCAGCAGGTCACTTTGCTCCTCCGACATATCCATTTGAGGTTTTGCAAATCGACTATATTCATATGGAGAGATGCAACAACCTTAAATATGTTCTGGTGGTAGTTTGCGCCTTTTCAAGATGGATAGAAGCATACCCTCTGAAAGACAATACAGCCTTATCCACCGCTAAAATTCTACTGAAAGAATTTTTCCCCAGGTTTGGTTTGCCGCGCATTGTCTGGAGTGACAATGGAAGTGAATTTGTGGGCCAAGTTATGCAAAAAGTCTGTGCAGGTCTTGGTATCAAGCAAAAGTTCCATGCGGCAAACCATCCACAATCAGCGGGACTAGTAGAATGTTATAATGGTACTTTAAAGCTTAAACTAGCGAAAGTGCAGGCTAGTACAGGACTTAATTGGCCCAATGCTTAACCATTAGCTCTTCTATCCACCAGAACCGCAGTACACTCTTGTTTGGGAATTAGCCCTTACAAAGTGGTTTTTGGATGCCCGGCTAATGTATGGGGAGTCCCTCGCCCTAGGAAATACTCAGACCTGCCACATCCAATGTTGATTGACTACTTGCATGATCCTACAACTAAATTGCGCGTTCTCCATCAACAGGTTCAAAGTGCTTTACCGGAGGTTTCCACAGACCCAGGTCATTCCATCCGACCAGGTGATTGGGTCTGCACCAAAAACTTCCAGAGGAAAAAGAATTTGGAACCTCGTTGGCGGGAACCACGGCAGGTGCTGCTGGTTACTCGTACAGCAGTAAAAGTCGAAGGAAAGAAAAATTGGATTCACGGTGTGCACTGCAAGAAGGTTCCTTTGCCTTTGCCTTTAGATCAGTGGGTCCGTAAAGGCATCAGTGAGTCTGAAAGTGAAAAAGTTCAGCGATTCGTACCTTTCAGTGATGCACGCCTGAGTGGAACATTGTCTGAGAAAGAAGACGACGACATTCTTCAGAAAGCAATACCATCACATCGTCGCTTGAACACGACTAATCCACGAACATTGTTCCAAAATCAAACCGCTCCTGGGAAAGAACATTATGATCTGAGACCTAGACAAAAGAACATTTAAAACTTCTCTCTCCTATGTAGTATTCTGTCCCGGTTGCAGGGTCACGGTAGGAGTCTTAGTTGCGACCTGAGTAGTGGCAATAGGCCTGCAGGACTTACAGTGTCATAGGACGGCAGACAATCGTGACTAAGTGATTGAGGAAGATTGCCGTGAGCATCCACTTAGAAAGATGGAGACTACATTAGGCAAAAGAGAGAGTAAAGATATAAAGAATCATTGTAAAGAAATGTATAGTCGTTGTTGTATTGCTTTATGTATTATTATATTATTGTGTATTCTTTTAGCATGTATAAACTGGATTGTTATTGCTCTGCAGCAAAAAGTTGTCTCTCCTTCTACCTCTTCGCCTTCTTCTACTGTCTCTCCACATCTATTTCATACACTTCCCCAACATGAACTTATTAGAAGAACTGAATATTATAACAACTCCTTTGTCCAGTTGTTACATCAACATCAATTAGTGATTAATACAACTGACTGTTGGGTGTGTGGATTCATGCCACATACCGTAGAAAAAGGAATGCCATATTTAGTTCTTCCGTTCTCCTGTGAAGGTTCCACTTGGGCTTATTTTGTTATCTTCTCCAATGCCTATCAAAGCAAATTCAGTTCACAAATAGATGGTCCAGATTTTAGTCATAGTTCATTGATAAAGGGAATGGTAGCTATGGCTAAAATCATGGAAAATAGTAAAATATCCATTGACGAAAGAAAAGCGTACACTAATTGGAACGTCACCCAATATCTCACTAGCCTTAGTGACAAAGTTAAAAAAGGAAAGTCTTCACCAATTTGGACTGTACCACATCAAGGCAAATTCTGTTTACAGATAAATGGTCAGTCTGCTGACACCGTACAAAGAAATAGTTGTTCCTACACATACGTTTTCTCCTCTCAGAATTCACCGCCTCTAGTACCATCTCAGGGTACATATTTTATCTGTTATAATAGGGCTTACACGTGGTTGCCAACTGATTTTTCCGGTACCTGTTATATAGCTTTTCTTCTTTCCCCTACGTACACCGCTTCTGCAAGCCATCACCGAAACAGATATGGTAGAGGGATTATTAATTCCAAAGACACAGCAGGACAAGAGGGAGGGGATTTCCTCACAGGATTTCTTCCTTTTTGGGGTCCAATGGCCAACAGCAGAAATATAAGGCAATTAGTCCGTGTCGTAGAGACCACAATAGATATCACTGTAGGAGCCTTAAGTAATATCATGGCAGAACTGCAGGCGGACCGTCTTATGAGCTTACAAAATCGAGTTGCCTTAGACTTTGTTCTTGCAGACCGTGGTGGAGTGTGCAAATTGATCGGGTCAAGTTGCTGTATTTTCATACCTAATGACGCTCTGACAGTATACCAAGCTATCTCCAAGTTGCATATAATCTCTGAGTCGATTCGTCAGGACGAAGGAGATTGGTCCATTTCGGAGTGGTTTTGTGGACTACTGTCCAAATGGGGATGGAAGGTATTAACATTCCTTGGAGTAGTTTTAGCTATCGTATTCTCTTGTTGCCTTTGTATGCACTGTGGCCCTGTCATCTGTGACCTATGTGCTACTATATGCATCCCTAAACCCAAATCACCAAGAACAGAAAATATAAGAATGATGTTACAGCAACAACTCGATGACCTCATGGCTATCGACATTGACTCAGATTAACATGAGTCTACCTTGCCTGAGTTCTGGCAAAAGGAGGGTCTGAGGAACTTCGATTTCCGATCGTGATCGAATCGACCCGCCATTTTGTACTCCGCCGCCATCTTGTGTTGCCATCACTCAGGCAGCACGGCGAACAAAGTCTTTTTCTGCTTTTCCTGCAAATATAATGTCAAAATAGCCTTCCGCCTCTATTTGCAAAGCTGGTGTTAGGTTTGGCCGAGTACACTAATCCCTGTCTGGTTTTTCTAATCCCCGTCTCAACTATCTGTTGGCTCACACTATTCTCTTCTGATTTTATCTTATCGTCTGGCCTTCACAGTCCTCTGCTAGCATTCTCTCGTTTCACAACTGTCCTCCAATACACACAAACGTATCTCGCCAACTGCAAGTTAGTTACAGATCTGTTAATGAATTAGTTTGAGGGAGGGGTGACAAACATAGTTGGAGGAGAGGTTTCTTCGAGTCATCTGACACTTTTGTTTTCAAACCTCTCCTATTGGTTCTGTCTTGTTTTTCAACTTTCCTTATTGGCTCTTTCTTGTATGTGTTGGGTTTATACTTGGTTAATGTATCTATCATCTATATGGTATATAAGTTTGTGCGCCACAGATTGAAGTGGCAGTCTCCTGAGAACCTACCTTGTGTACTTCTTGGACAACTGTACTAGCTGCAGCTAATAAATCTGATCTTTTACGCCGACAGAGTGTCCCCGTGTCTCTGTTTAGCTGAGCAGGAGAACCTAGGAGATTAAGGCGTACCCTGCGCCGCCAGGCCCAAAAGGTTCTGGTTCTTCAACTCTTAACTAATTGGTCAAGCGGAGAAGCTAGGAAGACATACTCGGTTTTCTGATTTTACATTGCTCATTCAGCCACTGGAGGAGCATCTTGTGCCCTCTCATAGTTTACATCAAAGGTTAATGTTAATAATGTGTTTACTTTGTGGTGCTTTAGTTTACAGTGTGGGCGACAACCACAAGCCACATGGAAGCTTGGATTATTTGGTCTCAAGGGGACCTCGTGCTGCACCAGAGCCAGGCACCTGGCTCGAGCCTTCAGTGGCTCGCACACATTTCAGTTTGTGTGAAATCTGCTTGTGATAAAATGGCGAAAAGTAGGCCAGGAAACCACATTTTATAGGCAACACTCACCTGGAACAGTCTGGTGTGTACTGGTTGCAGTAAAACTGCAGATACTGGTCCTGCCACTGTGGGACAGATCACATAGACCCCCCCTGCAGTTATGTGGTGTTCTGATATGATTAATTGCTTCACTAAATTCTTAGAACTTGCAATGTTTGTAGATTGTCCGGCATTTTAAGCCATCTTTGTCATTGATTTAAATTCTACACTTTTCCTTTTGATAGTTTAGGACTCCCAGCCATTGCCACCCCTGTTTATTTATTATTTGTTCTGGGCCTGACAAATGGGATATTTGGATGTTGTTGCCATGTTTAGTGCTCCTGTACCCAACGGGTTGGGACACAGTGCGGGACCGTGGCCTGCTGGTAAACGCATGGTGCATGCATTGTTTTTAAATTGAAAACTCTGGAAAAGGGCTCCTGATGAATAGAGGCCCAGGGGAGGAGGGATATGACATCTCCACCATTGGAATGTTTTTCATTGTTTTTTTTTATCGGCTGTTCAATACACTAGTAATTCAGTTGCACACAGAATGTTTTGAGTGGTTGACTTGCATCAATCCACTTGTCTTTCTGTCTGTGCATTAAAAAGCCTTGGAATGTGTCCATTATTTTTTCCTGAGGAAAGCATGTATTCCTGAATCAGACTGCATGACTAAGGGCCTCATGTAGGTAAATAAATTTTACCGGTTCTTAAATACCGAGCCGTACCGAATCGGTAAATTAGAATCGGTAAGTTATATGTAGGTAAAAATTTGGTAAAAGTTACCGATTCGGTAACATTCGGTAATCACGAATCGGAATTCACCGAATCGGTAAATACCGAGGTGGTATTTACCGAATCGGAAAATACCGAGGTGGTATTTACCGAATCGGAAAATACCGAATCGGTATGTACGGATTCGGTAAATAAAATCACATGACTTGACGAAACAGCTAATCCTGTGCAACGACAGCCCACCCAACCAGGAAGTGGCCACACCCAGGCAGGTGTACATAATTAGCCGACCCTGGAGAGGCTTTGAGTGCAGAGGAGAGGCAGGGAGCCGTTGCCTGTGCGAGCGGGAAAACGAAAAGCATGTCCAGCCAGAGAACACAGAGAGACGGAGGGGAAAGGAGGAGGAAGCTGAAATTTAGCCCCAAGGAACTCCAGGTGCTGGTGGAGGAGGTGGTGAAGCAGCACCAGAAGCTGTTTGGAAGGCAATCCCTGCAAGTGCCTGAGGCTGAAAGGCGCAACATATGGCTGGCCATCCAGGCGCAGGTCAATGCTGTGGGAGTGACCCACAGGGACATTGAGGTCCTCAAAAAGCGCTGGTATGACCTGAGGATTGTAACCAAGAGGAAGATGGGCGACATCCAGAAGGAGGCCAGCCAGACCGGAGGTGGAACCAACAGGGCACCTGCCCTCACCGACCTGGAGGAGCTGGTGGCGGCCACAATCGAGCAAGAGAGCGTCGTGGGTCTTGGGGACGCCGACAGCTCTGCCAGAGCCGCAACACACCAAGGTAAGACGAAAGCACAGCAATGTAGCCCCCCCTACCCCTATCCCACATCCCCCATTGTGAAACGAGAATCACACTGCAGTCCACACGTGTCAGTGCAGACAGGCAATGCATTCCGGGAGATGTAGTCAGGGTAACACTAACCATGACGTAAATGTTACAGGGCAACAAGGCATGTCACGCACTCGAGGCACAAGGAGACAGAGGACATTTTGGAATGTGAAATGATTTATTGTGACGCTTGCAATGCAGCCCTTCGGGGACACTGAGCCAATGTTGTATTTCTGTCCACAGATGTGACATCATGCAGGACAGGGCATGCTGCAGGAGAGACGGCACACCGGCCACAAATATCACCTCTAGCCAGCACAAGTTCAGACCAGGGAGCAGGCCCACTGGCAGCCGCACCACCAACACAGCCAGCCTCGCCGCACCCAGAGCGAGCATCACCTCACCGAGAGCCAGCATCACCTCAACCAGAGCCAGCATCGCCACTCATGTTCGAATCACCGGCCACATCTCCGCTTGCAGGTGTGAGAATGAGGAGGCGTCCAGCAGCCAGGCTACGAGCCTTAGACACCTCGTCAGACGACAGCATGGGCCCAGAAGACCGCACCAGGCCCCAGGAAGGGAGCCATGCCACTGTGCCCCACACCTCACAGGCAGCACAGACGGGAGCAAGAGGGCGCCGCAGGTCGCGTGTCCAGAGTCCACCAGCACCCATTGACGGCCATGGTGTCTTCTTGGGTCTCGAGGGCCAAATGTTGAAACAACAGCGCCTGCAATCAAAGGCAGTCATGTCAGTCCAGAGGCACATGCGGGTGATGAAAACAACATTAGTCAACATGGACAATAACATTAGCGGCATGGCTGCGGGCATTCGGGACATGTCCCAGTCAATCCAGCAGTTGTGCAGCAAATTAGATGCTGACATCGAAGCACGGCGCCGGGAACGCCAGAGAAGGGACACTACCAGCAGGGCACTCAACCGTCTGGCAACTGCGACTTCTCTACTGTGCCGGCGCTCTGTGACGATGCAGGAGGGCCTAACACAGTGCTGCAGCGTCCTGTCTCGGGGGATGGTGCAGGTGACAAGTGCACTAGGGGTGCTATTGACTAGTCAGGCGTCGACAACTGCTGCAGGGGATGCTGCGGAGAGCATCGACACCAGCAGCAGGAGCAGCATCACACCCCCCGTCCCAGAAGCACGCAGGAGCAGCAGGCGGCTTGGGGTTGGCTCTAGTGAGGATGCACAGGCCGTGCAATCCACCACTGCAGCGCGTATGCGCAAACATTGATGTAGCCATGCTTAGCCACTTCCCATTGGGTGACGTAACCCTGGACTTACTCCTTGTATAGATGGGATATTGCCAGATTGGCTTGTTCATGTGTTCATGGCGTGGTGCCACATTAAAACTATGTCATGACTTCTCACAACTCGCTGTGTCCCCTCACTTACTCAGAAATAGTTGCATGTGATCTCTGCCCGTCTCTCTCTCCCATCGATTGCAGTTGGCACTCTAGCTGCGTTGCCCTCTGGCTGGCCTGACTCATCCTCGTTGTCCTCAAAATATGTTAGTTCCACATCTGTACCTTTTTTCGTGGCAAGGTTGTGCAGCATTGCACAAGTGGCAATAATCTTGCAGCAGGTGATGGGTTTGTACTGGCGTGCGCCTCCGCTCTTGTGCAGGCAGCGGAACCTGCTCTTCAGTAGTCCAAACGTGCGCTCCACCACATTGCGTGTTGTTTTGTGTGCCACGTTGTATCGTCTCTCACTCTGGGTTGCTGGGTGTAGGTAGGGAGTGAGGATGAATGACCGGCATGCATATGCACTGTCGCCTAGATGAGTAAAAGGGAACCATCAGTAACATGCCTCTATACACTATGATTTGCAGGTTTCAAGGGGCGTCACTGTTACTTACCTAGCAGGTATCCCTCTCCGAATTCTCCGGCACTCAGTCGTGTGTAGATCCCACTATTCTGGAAGATGTAAGAGTCGTGGGTGCTCCCAGGAAACTTTGCAACAATATCTGTGATGATGTTCCCTGCATCACAGATCACCTGCACATTGATGGAGTGGGTGGACTTCCTGTTCCTGTAGATGTGCTCTGTGTCAGCTGGTGGACAGATTGGGATGTGTGTACCATCAATACAGCCGATGACATGGGGGAACTGTGCCATGTGATAAAAGTCTGTTTTTGTTTTCTGCAGTGCAGCCTGTGTGTTTGGGAAGCTTATGTAGTGGTGCATTCTCTGCATCATGGCATCCAGGAACTTCCTGAAGAAACGTGAGAGGCAACTCTGGGTTACCCCACCCACCGCAGCTATCACCACCTGATAACTGCCGGATGCCAGCAGATGTAGGCTGCAGAGCACCTGCACATGTGGGGGTATGGCGTGCGCCCTTCTTATTGGCTGGTCCAGGAGTGGGTGAAGGTCCCTGATTAAGTCCATGATGGTTTCGGGGTGTAGCCTGTACCTCTCATGTATCTCTGCATCAGTCAGCTGGAATAGTGTGATGCGCTGTCTGTAGATGCGTTCCTCCCGTCGCCAAACCCTCAGTCCTGCTGCCTGTAGACGTAGGCGCCTTGCAATGACGTACATAGCGGCCATGTTGTCCACGCTGTTGCATTTTGGGATTGCTTATCTGCACTGTTGATGGTTACCACCTGCTTTCAATCCGTGTTAATTACCGACTCTTATTTACCGATTTTCTTGGATTTCTTAATTACCGAGTGCTCCTACATGTCATTTTAATTTTTACCACTTCATATTTACCACTTCATATTTACCGATTCGTTAATTATGTATTCGGTAAATCTGATTCGGTATTTTGGAATTCGGTAAATATGAATCGGTATTTACCGCCTCATATTTACCGAAAAGTGGTTTTTGGACTCCTACATCTCACTTGTCTGAATACCGGTCGGTAACGGCATATTTACCGAAAATCGGCCGTTACCGACCGGTATTTGGCTACCTACATGAGGCCCTTAGTGTGTAACAATTGTATAGCTCTTCAATCCCTGGTGGCACAGCTCCCAGGTTAATGTGCTTTATGGCTAAAAACTTATAAAGTCCCAAAAGCCAGACCTATTGGCTATGCTGATGCTTGTTCACTACCGTGAACTCCACATAGAGCTGATCACCCACCTGATGGTCTTTGGTGCAAATCTGTATCGAGGGTCCACACTCTCTTGGGCTCCAAGTACTACACGAGGTGGCACATTGGTCCCAACAACAGACATATATAGTTTAGTTATTGTTGAGGAATGCCTGGCTGCCAAGAAGATATCAATCACCTCTGGAGTAAGATCAAACGCGTTCAGCTGTCGCCGCTCATTCTACATGCATGGACATGGATTTTGAGAATGCCTGGGCTGAGAACTCAGCCCTGCTACTACAATAGCAGGTCCTCCCGTGGATGCAGCCTCATCAGAGGACAGATACTCAAGCCCAGGAATTACCCTTCATGTCCAATTTGGATCCTCTTTGATAATTTGGACCCACTTGGTCCTAATGTTCTTGAGAAAGTGAGACAGGAGCGGTATCGACAAGAAGGCCTACAGGAGTCCCACATTCCACCTAAGGTGGAACGCATGTCTGAGTGAGAGATGCCTTGGAAACACCAGTCTGCAGAAGTGCTGACATTGCTTGTACTTGATGGTGGCAAACAGAGCGAAGTTTCTCCCCATTTGTGGAAGAGAACCTGCCCAGCCTCCACGTGTAATTGCCACTCTTGATCCGCTAGGCACTGACTGCTGAATTAATCTGCATAGACCTCTGACCTTCTGATCAGAATACTGCTCTTCCCCTCAGGCAGTTCCACCATTAAGTGCCTGCCCCCAGTGCTGCAAGGTTGGTGTTGAAGGCTTCTGTGCCTCCTCCTGCTCATCTCCACTTTTGTGCCTAATTCTTTCCTCCTTATGCTTGCCTTTTAAGTTTTCATTTTTTGCTTCCCATTTCCTTGCCTTTTCCAGTTCCTTTTTGGTTTTTTTCTGTTCCTTTCTTTTTTCTCACCTCTTCCCCTTGTTTTTCGCCGCTGTGGCTCCTCCAGTATGGTCCTGCCCTCCCCCTAATAATCTACTACTTAATAGCGGCCGCATGCCAAAGGCAAGTTCATCTATGAGTGGCCTGACCGTGGCCAGCACCAGGGACCCTGGTCCCCTGGCCCCCTGGCAGTGGCGTAATGAAAGTTGAACGGGCACCCCTGCAGGGTACACAGAGGGGGCCCCCAATCGGGATTTAATCCGGATCTATCAGGCCCGAGTATTTATTTATTAAATGCGATTTTATAGAGCGCAAACTTTACCCGAAGGTGTCAGAGCACTTTACAAAAGGACCAGTTACATTACATAAAGACTTCGGAGTACATGAGTTACATAAAAGATACAAACAGAAAAGCTCTAAATTCACAAAAAGATCCAGACCTCCCTCAAAGCCACACTCCGAGGACCACCACCACCACCGACTTCATCGCACCCAACGCCATCGCCTCAACGAACTAGATACTCATTGGAGACCTGAACTTCCACCTCGACAACCCCAGCGACCCCAACTCCACCATCCTCCGGGACAACCTCGCCAGCATCGGACTTTAACAATTCGTCAACACACCAACCCACAGAGCAGGACACACCCTTGTTCCCATCTTCACGGCTGGTAACAGCATCCATTTTAGCCACACAACGCAACCGCCATGGACCGACCACCGCTGCGTACACTTCACCGTCGACAAACCCAAGGCACCCAAACCAGCCCCACGCCCACCACGAAGGAACTCGAGGAAGGTTACCGACGAGCAACTCAACTCCACCATCACCCGAGACAACACCTGGGCATCCAACGCAAACAACGCAGCCAAAGAAATTCACACCTGAATCTCCAACTGCGCAGACGAGCTCGCCCCACTACGCAACCCCAACATACAACGCCCCAGTAAAGCCACCTGGTTCACAACCGCTCTCCAAGAAGCCAGACACACCTGCAGATGCCTGGAGAAGAACTGGAGAAACACCAAGACAACCGAAAACCACACCACCAACAAAGACGCCATGACGGACTACCACAACCAAATCAGAGCCACCAAGAGGAACTTCATCCACAACAAAGTCCTCGCCAACTCCAAAGAACTTTTTTGCGTTATTCAAGAATTCACCAACACACGCAGCGAAGCCACAGACATCACCCCATCCCAAGACCTCTGCGACAAGCTTGGAACCTACTTCTACTTCAAAATCAAAAACCTCTACGACAACTTTGTCAACCCTCAACCAGGCGCCACAGACGGTCCCCTGCCCCCCAAAGACACCAGCCAGCCCACCATATCCAGCTGGACACCGATCACAGCTGAAGACACCGCCTCGACCATGAAAGGCATCCACTCGGGGGCCCCCACCGACCTCTGCTCCCCTCACATCTACCACAGAGCCACGGCCACCATTGCACCCAAACTACAGTGCACCATCAACACCACATTCAAAACAGGCACTTTCCCAGATGACTGGAAGCGTGCAGAAGTCAGACCCCTGCTCAAGAATCCCACAGCTGACCCCACCAACCTCAAGAACTATCGCCCATCTTGCTCTTCCCCTTCGCTGCCAAAGTCGCAGAGAAAACAGTCAATAAGGAACTGACATGATTCATCAAAAAGTATGCCGTCCTCGAACCATCCCAATCCAGAATCCGAACCAAACACAGCACAGAGACAGCCCTAATGGCTGCTACAGACAACATCCGGACCAAGGCCACTCCGCAGCCCTCAACCTACTCGACCTGTCAGCTGCTTTCGACACTGTCTCCCACCGCACACTAACCACCAGACTACACGACGCAGCCAAAGCATCAGACTGCTGCCCTGCCTCTCCAGCCCGACGAACATCACCTGCAGAGTCCCACAGGGGTCATAACTTAGCCCAACCCTCTTCAACATCTACATGGCCCCTCAACATCATATCCTATGCTGACGACACCCAACTCATCCTCTCCCTCACCAGAGATCTCACTACCACCAAACTCACCTTCCAGAAAGGAATGCAAGATGTCACAGTCTGGATAACCAACAGCTGCCTAAAGCTCAACACCGAGAAAACAGAAGTCCTCGTCCTCAGCACCATCCCCTCAGCATGGGACAGCACATGGTGGCCGACTGCCCTTGGAAGCCCACCAAACCCCTCAGACCACGCCAAGAACCTCGGCATTGTACTCAAATCATCACTCACCATGAACCACCAGGCCGTCACCTCCAGCTGCTTCAACACCCTCCGCATCCTCCGCAAGACCTTCAAGTCGATCCCCACTGAATCAAGGAACACAGTCACCCATGCACTCATCACCAGCAGACTGGACTACGGAAACACACTCTACGCTGGCATCAACAAGTCCCTACTCTCCAAACTCCAGATAAGACACCATGCCAGAATCGTTCTCGACATCCCCCGGCATGAACACATCACCTACGAAGACTCCACTGGCTCCCTGTGGAGAAAAGAGTCACCTTCAAAATCTTCATCCACGCCTACAAATGCCTACACAACACCGGACCCAAATACCTCAATGACAGAATCAACTTCCACATACCCAAAAGAAACCTCCAATCTTCCAACCTCACACTGGCCGAAACACCACACATCCACAGAGACAGAGCATGTAGAAGATCCTTCTCCCACTTTGCAGCCAAAACCTGGAACGAGCTACCGCCAGACAACAGACGAGCCCCATCCCTGAACACCTTCAGGAAGACCCTCAAGACCTGGCTCTTCGGCTAGACAGATCTACGCACCCCCCTCAGTGCCTTGAGACCCTCACGGGTGAGTAGCGCGCTTACAATTCCCTGATTGATTGATTGAAGAATGGTAGTAAGTACAAAAGTCTACTACAGATACTAGAGGTTAGAGTTACATATTGACAAGTTGCAAATTCACTCAAGGAAAAGATACAAACAGCTAAACTCTAAATTCACATAAGAAAGGTAGTAAGTGCATACGTCTACTACAGATACTAGTGGTTAGAGTTACATATATATATATAGATATACACACACACACAAGTTGGAAATTCACTCAAGATTACATTTTAAAAAGAGATTAGGGTTGGACAATTATATACTACATATTTACGGAGCATGAAATTCTTGCCGTGTTCAGGCTGGCCTTAAAGTACTGTTGCACTCACTGCGGTGGTCTTGGGTCTGAAGGGATCCCCAAGGTGGAGATGGCCATGGGGGTAGAAGACCGAGTGGTGGTGGGTGGAGGCAGCATGCTGGATCACCTCACTCCAGCTCACTGCCCCAAGTGTCCATGCCATGACATCCAAGAGTTCTCGAACAAGGCTGGTAGCGAGCCCCCGGGGGTCAAACATCCAGGGTGCCCCATAGGGAAGCCAGAGGTAAACAGAAAGTGTCAAGCAGCCCCACAGAGGCCCACGGGAGAGGCAGGCAAGTCCGCAGCAGCCCCAAGCAGTCAACAATCTAGTAGGAGTAGAGCGCCCCCCACACAGTCCAGTTCAAATGGCCCAGCCGAGGGCCTGACAATGCCAAGGAAGAATCAGGCCCAGCCACAATTACAGCTGAAGTCCGGGGCGGCCGGCCCCAGCACCAAAGGAATCAGCAGGAGGCAACGGGGGCCCAGCCATGGCAGGCAACAGTGGGCGGGAGGGGGGACCCGGTATATCACTGCGGCTGATTGTCGTCCGGGGGGGAGGGTGGGGGAAGGACATATTCCCAGGCAAAACAAAGCCTCTCTCCTTCTGATCGTGCCCTGGGGCAGTTCAGAAGCCAGCAAAGGTATCCCGCCTCTGCAGAGGGACCGCCAGCGGGCCCACCGCTCAAGGACATCCACGGAGCGGGTTTCAGCAGTGGGCTTCTCCTTCCCCAGGTCAACGCTACCAGCAGCAGCTGCAGTCCACCAGGATGTGGGCCACAATTCGGTCACTCCGGCATCAAAACTACCAATGGGCAGCCACACCGAGCTCAACGGGGCATCTGGTAGAGGCAGCAATAATATATTTGCCCCAATGTTGCATCCAGTAGCAAATAAATGTCAGATGTCCGTTCCAACCGATAGAGCTTCCTCTGAAAGTGGCCATCTTGCGGCAAGGCAAACATAGCTGCCAAGGTTTCAGATTGCTATGTGTGATATTTTCATCATTTCAGTGTAATTATCAGTGACATTTGAACGACTATGAGTGACATTTTTTCACAAGCAAAATCAAGCAATGAGTAAGGAGAAACATATAAATATCAGAAACTACACCCATTTGAGCCATGAGAAACTGTAAGAAGATTTTAAAAGTGCTACAAAGCACCAAAAATGGAATGACACTTAGAAAGTTAAGTGGTGACAAGCGGCATGCTGAGTGGGAAAGAAGCATTCCACCTCCCTGGTGGAAAGAGTGAGCAGCATGGACGATGCATATGACCTAGAGTGCCTGCTTCTAAGCACTATCATCAGACACAAAAGAAAGACAAGAGGTATTATGACAGCGCTGTGATCAGTCTGAGTTAGCAGAACCCCTGAGCTCACTGCAGAACATCTATGGCATGGAGAGGGAAGTAAAGCGTGTGAGTGTGGTGGGTAAGCTTGGGTTCTTGTAACCCCTGATAGCATGGGGTGGGAAACATGAGAAAAAGGGAGCTGGCAGGCAAACTATGGAGTTTCTATGGCTGTTTTAGTGAGAGGTTAGATCTGTGTTAGATCCTTCACAACTTGATAGGTTTTAACTTTCGTAAAAAGGCATTTTAAGGTTGCAAAATACCAATATTTCAATTTTTAAATAGTGCCTCCGGCTAGTAGAACTAAAATGCAAAACATTATAGCTAGGCATGTGCTCTAGCCAGTTTACCTTGTGGTGAAAGGGACATGCTCAGTGCAAACTCTAGATTGTCCATGATGCAGGTTAGATTACCCGGGCATTGAATATGGGCCAAACAACCGTTAGACTATTAAAATAATTTACAATAAGAGGGAAAAAAATATGCTGCACTTCAGATGGGAACAGTTTAAGAATTCCAAAATGTTGTACAGCTGTGGGCAGGGCTTGAAGATAATGCTTAATGCTTTCAGTACAGAGCAATGACGCTGATCAGCTTAACTTTGTTTTCTAACTATAATGTTCTCTGTGGAAATGCGCATGTCCCACCGTTCAGTGTGTAAGTAACCAGGGTTTGGGTGTAAAATTAATGACACAGTAAAGAGGTGTGACCCAGTAGAGCAGGCACAGCTCGTAGTGAAAGTGGCAAGATTACGTAAACTTTGAGTAATGAACTTTGAAATTAAGCTCACCATTCAAATAAAATCGGAAAGAACGATTAGCTAAAAAAAATATCTAAGGAAAAAAGCCAAGCATAAACAGAACACATCAGAGACAAAAATCATAATTTTAGATGCTCGTTTTAGTACTTTTTCCATCAGCCCTCTTTGTTTTCTTGGCAGTCACGTAGGCAGAGATTGATACATAGGCTGGGTGTCCTCAGAGGTCTTGTAGAGTGTGGCCTCATGATCCCTGACGGCCCTGGTCATCCAGCTCTGTGTAGGTACTAAAGAGTTGCTATCTGGTTGAGCCCCAAGGAGTGCCACCGTTTTAACGAAGCAGTACCCTTTTACCCAACTTGAGATCTGTTGGCAGAATAATAAAGAATAACTGCAGCGCCAAACCCCCAGTTCATGTGTGCTTAGTGACAAGGGCAAAACTAGGCAAAACAAGGGCAAAACTACACTGCCCAGCAGGTAGCTGATCGCGCTAAGCACTTAATTTACAAGCAAATTAGATTAACATTTAAACGCGGAGTAAGTCTGGCACTGTCTCACTGACACGTGTGAGCCACGGCAATTCTGGTTTATGCGTTTGTCACACCCTCGGCAAACGTGCGCCATCCTCCTGGCCCTCAGACTCAGCAGGAGGAACAGCTGAGCTGTACAGCGTGGGCTCCATCAGCCGCCGGGGGTCCGTGGGGTTCATAGCTGCCAAGGTTTAAGATTGCTGTGTGTGACATTTTCATAATTTCAGTGTAATTATGAGTGACATTCAACAATTATGAGTGGCACTTTCTCACAAGAAAAATTAAGTGCATAAAAAGAGATAAATATTAGAAATTACAGACTTTTGTCAATGGGAAGCACTAAAATATCTGGGAACTGCTCAAAACTCCTGAAATAGAAGGTAAAGATGCCGATATCAATGAGACAACTGTTCAGGCCACCAATATCACACTGTAGCAGTCAGTAATGTAATAGCCATTGTGCTAAACGTTTGCAAAGAGCTGCAGGGTGTGCAAGGTGAAGCTGGCCTGTAGGTTAAAACTGTGGAGACAGCTGCGGGTAGGGCCTGTGCACTCAAGCCTGATGAGAGCAGGGGGCTCATTATCCATGTATGGACACTTCCTGGAGGGGAATGGGAGGCCAAGAACGGCAGAACCCCACAGTGAGCGATGCGGCTGCTTATAACCTACAAGAGCATGTGTTTAGCAGCCAGGCATGTGATGTCCATGAACAACAAACAAGTGTTTCATCCAGTGAATATGCAGTGGTCTGCGGTCAGTTACAACACTTGAATGATCATCATCAAAACATGTAAGCCAAGCAGGAAGAAAGAGTCAGCCGCTCATGAGGTAACATCCATGGAGGTGGCGTTCTATTGAACCACTGACAGAGTGGCACGTTGTCTGCAACATCTCGTACAAAATTCCCTCCTACAAGAAACACCGGCAGAAATGATACATGGCTGCACATGCTCGTTTTCAAAATGTTTCTTTTGCTCCATTGCAAAGACCAAATTAAATGTTTGATGTGGACCCATAGCCACAGAAGGAGGACATTCAGTAAAAGCTGGCATTCCCTTTCAAGCTGTTTAACATAGAATGGACACTGTATTAAAATGTGCAAAAAAAAAAAAAGGTAACGAAATTATCACTAAGCAAATCTTACACACTAATGCCATTGCACTTGTTAACCTAATACATTTAATTTAACTACATGTTTATGTTATCAAATTAACACAGGGCACGGCGGGTGACTAACCTTCCTGCTGCCATTTCACAAGAGCCTGGGGCAAAAAGGCGAGCGCTTCGGCCAGCAGCTTTGTTTACACGTCTGGAGCTGCCACGTTTCTTGGGCCTTCGAGATGGAGGGTCACAGGCAGGTCTCCTCTCCTAAGGAGTGTCTCGCTCTGGTTGGCAGCAGTTTCGATGGTTAGGTAACCTTCGAAAACATAGTTTTCCGGCAGGATTTAGCAAAATTAAAAAACTTCCTGCCTGGTAGTCGCGCGCCGAAGTTTCTTTTAAAGGCTTGCTAAATAAAGTGCACCGTCAATGATGTGCAGCGTGCACCACTTTATGCCGGCACCACACTCTCTCTGCTGGTTGGGTACAGAGGTCGAGGGGTCTATTCATTTCAATTTACCGCCGAGAAGCCCAGCTCTGCCATGATTTGCTGGCCTCCCACAAGCTTAACTGCAGCTGGTGACACGTGACAGCAGGACGTCAGGTAACGTCTTGCAGCGTGTGCCTATTCAAACTCCATAATTTTGCGGTGCAGAGTGCATTCCAGGAAAGAGGTGCAAACTGCGGTAATTACTTCATGCAAACATGAATACAAGATAAATAAGAGCAGCGCAGGTGTGCCGGCCACCGGGGTGCAGGCTCATGCAGCGCAACTCTACTCAGCATGACGAATCACACACAACCTGAGGGGACCCACTGCAGCTCGGGCCCCCCCGCATCACGGGGGCTGCAGGGGCCTGTGTTACGCCCCTGTCCTCCAGCCCACCAGTGCTACAGCTCCTCGGCCCTATAGGCACACAACGCAGGCCAGGACAACTGCAAGGGTTCTTCATCTATTGACACCCACGGACCTTTTACCTGCTGCCACTGTTGCCATGCCTTTGCCGAGACCCATGCCCCACCTCAACTCACTGCCACAATTCCACTGCACCCCAAACCCTGCAATGTATCCTCCTCAATGTCCGTTACCTCCACAGACACGTGGTGGAAATCTGGGACCTCCTCGACCGCACCTTCCCCGACGTCGCCTTCCTTCTCAGAAACCTGGATAAACCACGCCTCCGGAGCTGGTGTCGCAGTCGCCACCCCCAAAGGCTACAAGATCACTCAGAAGGACCGGCCCTGAGGAGTCATTGCCATCGCTCACAAATCCAACATCCGACGGAGCACCCACACAGACAGGCCCACAGACCTGCTGGAACACCTTCACTTCAACATGCAGACCAACCCGACCACCACCCTCTGAGGCACCCGCACCTACAGACCCCACGGACCCTGCGCACCTTTCTCCGACTCGATCACCAACATCATCCCTCAAACCATCACCTCCATGTATTACACCTTGCTTAGAGAACTCCACTTCCACCTCGACAACCTCCAAGACCCCAACTCCTCCTCTCTCCTGGACAACCTCCTCAGCATTGGACTCAAACAGATCGTACCAGAAGCCGTGCACTCAACAGGACACTCCCTCGACCCTCGCCCGCCCCATCTTCACAGCAGGAAACTCCATCACTTTCAGCCACACCTCCGCCCTCCAGACCATCATATCCTTCACTTCACCTTCAAACCCAACATCAACCACAAACATCCACACTAGCTCCAACGCAGGAATTGGAACAAGATCCCCAATGACCAGCTCACGGCCTCCCTCAGCAGCTCCACTCCCACCAACACAGACGACGGCCCAACCACCGCCGCACAAACCCTGCACAGTTAGCTCACCGACTGCTCGAACATCATCGCCCTCCTCTCAAGAAAACCACCAACCCACAAGCCAAGAGAGCCAGCTGCTTCTCCGTCGAACTCCGAGAATTGAGACAAACTTGCAAACGCCTTAAAAAGATATGGAGGAACTCCAAAACCACAGCAGAATTTGACAACTTCAAAGCAGCCACTGCCACCCACCACAAGTTCATCAGATACACAAGGAAAAAAGCACTCCAGGACAGAATCTCCACCCACACACACAACAGCAAGGAACTCTTCGGCATCATCAAAGAGTTCATCCAACCCAACAGTGAAACAACCAACATTCCCCCCCTCCAGTACCTCTGCAGCAGACTCTGCGCCTTCTTCCACCACAAGATCAGGACCATCTATGACAACTTAGACCACCTACACACAGAACCTACACCCACCATTCCCTACACTACGCAGCCTTCACTCAACAGCTGGACTGTTCTCTCCACAATGACACCCTGATGACTATGAAGTCAGCCCACTCCGGGGCCCCCACAGACCCTTGCCCTTACCGCATCCACCACAGAGCTGTCAACTTCATCGCCCAGAACTTCAATGAATCATCAACATATCCTTCAAGATCGCATCCTTCCCCAAAGACTGGAAACGCGCCAAGATCAACCCACTCCTGAAACAACCCTTTGCAGACCCCAACGACCTCAAAAACTTCAGACCGATTTCCTTACTCCCTTACCCAGCAAAAGCCATTGAAAAAGCCGTAAACAGGCAGCTCGACCCCTTCATAGAAGAACACCACATCCTTGACTCCTCCCAATTCAGTTTTTGAAAAAACTAAAACAGCACTGAAACCACCCTTCTTGCCATGACAGATGACATCTGCTCCCTCCTCGACAGAGGAGAGACTGTGGCCCTCATCCTCCTGGACCTCTCAGCAGCCTTTGACACTGTATCTCACCGCACCCTGGGTCGCAGACTACACGACGCAGGAATTCAGAACAAGGCCCTCGACTGGATCAGCTCATTCCTATCCTGCAGAACGCAGCAGTTCACACTCCCACGTTTCCTCTTGGATCCCATACTGACCGCCTGCGGAGTTCCCCAAGGATCCTCCATCAGCTCCGCCCTGTTCAACGTCTACATGGCCTGCTTGCACCCATTGTCAGATCCCATGAACTCAACATTGTATCCTACGCAGACAACACCCAACTCATCCTCTCACTATCTAACAAACCCAATATCTCCAAACACAACTTCCAAGAAGGAATAGAAGCTGTCGCCAGGTTGATGAAGAACAGCTGCCTACAACTCATAACGGACAAAACTGAAGTACTCATCATGGGCCCACACCCCGACACCTGGCACAACACCTGGTAGCCCCCTGCCCTCAGGAACCCTTCCTCCCCCACTGACCACGTACGCAACCTCAGAATCATCCTGGACTTTCAACTCAAAAAGAACTGCCAAATCAATGCCGTCTCCTCCTCCTGTTTCCACACCCTCCATCTCCTACGAAAGACTTTCAACTGGATTCCTCCCTAGCACAGTTAACCGTCACCCATGCCCTCACCAGTAGCAGACAGGACTACAGCAATGCACTCCATGACGGGATCAACAAAAACCTCACCCACAAACTTGAACGTCCAGAACACCTCCGCCAGACTAGTCCCAAACCTACCTCGCCACTGCCACATCACCCAACACCTGTGGACACTACATCGTCCCCCTGTTGAGAAGAGAATCTCCTTCATACTTCTCACCCACACCCATATAGTCCTCCACAACACCGGGCCTACATACCTGAACCACCGACTCTCGTTCCACGCACCCCAAAGATCCCTCCGCTCAGCTTTCCCTTGCTACAGTGCCACGCATCAAGAAGGCCAGAACAGGAGGCAGTTCCTTCTCCTTCCTCACCGCCAGGGCATGGAACATCCTCCCTACACCTCCGACAGACACCAACACTATTCAAGTTCATGAAGGACCTCAAGATCTGCCTCTTCGAATCAGAGCAAACATCCAGGAGCTGCCCATTTCCCCCCCAAGCACCTTGAGACCCTTCCGGTGAGTAGTTGCACTTTACCAGCCCTGATTGATTTATTGGCCCTCTACTCCTTTAGGTTGATGTGGGGCTGGAACTCGGCCAGAGGCCACTTATCTCCACCTCTCACAGATGGGCACCCACAACCCAGAAGCAACGCATTGTTCACTGTCAGGTCTGGGTAGGGAAGAGAAGAAGGCTCTGCCGCTGACTATCGCAGTTCAGTAAGAACCACTGGAGAAGTTTTGCAGTCTCTTCCAAAATATCAATTTAGTTTGAGATGTCCCCTTCATGTTGGGCCCACAGAGACTTCCGATCCTGCTCTAGAGCCCACATTTGCCACTTGATGTTGATCATTTCCAACAGCCTTAGAGTTGGCCTCAGTCCAGTACCGTGGTTTCACATTGAAGGATGCTGCATTGAGGTTTAGACATTTATTTAAGCGTTAATGTATACTAAAACATGCGGCCGAAATGTCTATTATTTTTACCTTTGGACATCAGGTTTTCCCTCCTCCTGTTAAACACTGATGGTTCTGCTTTGTGAAGCTTGAGTGTGGCAGGCAGAAGCCACGCTAAGCGGTGAAGTCGTTTCAAAATTCACATAACCACATTTCTTGCTGCTTTGTGTCCACGGTGAGTTTGGCAAATGATTTTGTGTTTTGGTATTTCTCGACGCATTTCTTTAACATGTGGCAGATTTTGCTCTCCTTTGATTTCCTCCCACCTGTTATCCATTAACTTATGCACCTTTTTTAGAGTTGAGCGTGATGGGCAGAATCCACATGAAACAGTTGATGTATCCTCAAAAACTTGTAATGTCAAATATTCTCTTGCCCATTATACATTAAGTTGATGATTTGACTCTTGCCTATTTTACATTGTGTTGCTGCTTTGTGTTTCTTAGAGTGTGAGGTCCGAGCGTAGAAGGCAGAGGGCAGCTGTTGGAGTGGCACCGTGGACCATGAGTACTATATTTATACCCCATTGTTCCGAATACTGTCTTTTGCTATCCAACCAGTGCATGGTGACCTATTTCTATTGCTTGCCTTAAGGCCTAGGTTACTGCTCCATCAACCCCCCTCCCCCATTCGATTGACTCTGAATTCCATGTATGCCAAATAATATTCACTATTTAATCACTATCACAGACATTGATGGCCTTCTCACCATTTTTTTCTTTTCTGTGTCAAATCTGCTTAAATTTGGTTATAAGTGTTAGGATCCAAGGACGGCTAGGCGAGAGACAGGTGATCTTTTATTTATGTAGGAGCAAAAACAGAATTGTAGATGGAGTATGTTTTAAATGCCAGGTAGCCCACAGTGAAATGGGTTTCCTAGAAGGGTCTTGTGCTTTTACATTTACATTTGCTGTTATCTGTTATTGTGTGACTGACTTTTCCCCAGACTTGCGTCCTGCCAGGAGACCGTATGATTTCCCTTTAGATCAGGGCATTTACAGCTTTGGAAAAAAAACATTAATTTGTTCTTTTTAAGCTGCATAATTATTGTAGAAACAGCAATATAATTTCCTATTAAGCTGGTCATTGACAGGGAAGGACCGAATACAATATGGCTGCCGCCTTCACGCCAGTGAACGAAGCAGCTGCATATTAGCTGCTGCACCCTTTGATTCCCCCCCCGGCGCTGCGTGGGGATAGACCTTGAGACCGAGATTGAGGTGAGACACTGATTCGAGCACCTTGTTAGGCCTCTGTTGGCTGGCATCTCTGGCACCAAGACTGCTAAACTGCTATCCGGGACCGCGCAGGTGGCTGTTGTGAACGGTTGCCGCATGTATGACACTTGAGGCAATCTACCTGTGACTGCCTCTTTTTGAGGTGTCCTGTGAGTTGCGTACACTGGCACTGGCTATGTGGTGTGATCAACCCCCTTTCATGCCCCTATTGAAGGGAGGCTGGCCGGCGGCCAGAGACCTAGCATCCTGTCTCCATTCACCCATCACTAATAGCACTCTCCTTCGGGGATGGTTTTGGTGCCCCCCTACCCCCCAGGCCTGCCCCGCGGGGGTCAGCACTTACAGGTGGTCACCGTCTGGACTGGGGCATGTATGAGTAAAGTGCAATCCAGAACATCCCTAAAACCACACTTTGTGGCACCTTCCTGGACTATGCATTCCATTCACCACCACCATCGCGGACCTCATCACACACCACGGCATCGCCTCCACGGACTACATACTCATCAAAGCCCTGATCTTACACCTCAACAACCCAAGTGACCCCCCCCAACTCCGCTACCCTCCTGGACAACCACGCCAACATCGAACTGAAACAGCTTGTCACCACCCCTACCCACAAGGCAGGACACAGCCTTGACCCCCATCTTGTCAGGTGGGAACAACATCTGTTTCAGCCAAACCACACAACCCCCATGGATGGACCACCACTGCGTACACTTCCTTGGCAACAAACCCACGCTGCACTCGATGAAACTGGAGCATGGTCAAAAAGGAGTAGCTCAACTACACCCTCAAGCGCGATGCCCCCACCACCAGGACCAACCCCAACCTCTCAGCAAAAGAACTCCACAGATTGATCACCAGCTGCGCAGGTGAGCTCGCACCCCTACATATTCCCGACAGACAGCGCACGAGAAAGGCCACCTGGGTCACCACCAACCTCAAAGAAGCCAGACTCACCTGCAGACATCTCGAGAAGAACTGGAGAAACAGCAAATCTGCGGAAGACTACCACCTACAGGAACGCCATGACGGAATACCATCAACACATCAAATCCACCAAGAGGACCTTCATTCAGAACAAGATCTCCGCCAACTCCAGCAACTCCCAAGGAACTCTTCTGCATCATCCAGGAATTCACCAGCGAAACCACAGACATCACCACCTCCCAGGACCTCTGCAACATGCTCGGCCCCTACTTTCATCTGAAAAGCAAGGGACTCTACGACAACTTCAAAGACCGGATGCCTGACTCCGAAACCACACCCTCCTCCAGCAACGCCAGCCAGACCACCATCTCCTCCTGTACCCCAGTCACCACCAAAGACACCGCATCGAATATGAAAAGGATCCACTCAGGAGCTCCCACGGACCCCGACCCCCGTGCATCTTCCACAGAGCCACCAATGCTCCGGAACTACGACGCACCATCCTTGCCACCTTCAAAACCGGCATCTTTCCCAAGGACTGAAAAAACCCACAAGTCAGACCCCTATTAAAGAAACACTCAACAGACCCCACAGACCTCAAGAACTAAGACCCATCTCCCTCCCCCCTATCACGGCTAAGGTCACTGAGAAGACCGTCAGCGTCCAACTAACAAAATTCATCAAAGAGAACTCCATCCTCGACCCCCTCACAATTCAGATTCCGCAGCAACCACAGCATCGAGACCGCTCTATTCGCATCCTCAGACGACATCTGCACCCTCCTTGACCAAGGACACACCGAAGCCTTGATCCTACTCGACCTCTCTGCAGCCTTTGACACTGTTTCCCACCACACACTTACTGCCAGACTCCACGAGGACGGCATACAGGGAACCACCCTCAACCAGCTCCACTCCTTCCTCACTGGCAGAACCTAAAGAATCAGACTACCACCCTTCCTTTCCGAACCCACAGAAATCAACTGCGGAGTACCCCAAGGATCGTCACCCAGCCCCATGCTCTTCAACATCTACATGGCCCCCCTCGCTGGCATCATCAGACAGCACGGACTCAGCACAGTGTCCTACGCCGACAACACCCAGCTCATCCTCCCCATCACCACCAGACTCAACTTCCAGGAAGAAATGAAGGACGTCACATCCTGGATGAGCGGCAGCTGCCTGAAGCTCAACTCGGAGAAGGCATAGGTCCTTGGACTCACCTCCTTGGCTTGGGACAGCAATTATTGGCTGACTGCCCTCTGCCGCCCCCCCAACCCCACACGGACCACGTCCGGAACCTCGGCATCGTACTCTACTCCACCTTCTCCATGACCCGACAGGTCAACGCCATCGCCTCCACCTGTTTCAACAGCCTCCGCATCCTCCGAAAGACCTTCAAATGGATTCTCCCCTCTCAGAATCAAGAAAGACCATCACCCACACACTCTTAACCAACAGACTGGACTAAGGAAACACCCTCTACATCAATATCAACAAGTCTCTGCTCCGCAAACTCCAGACCACACAGAACACCGCAGCCAGACTCGTCCTCGCCGCCCCTCGGCATGAACCCATCACCCAACACCTGCTTGAGCTCCACTGGCTCCGCATTGAGACAAGAGGAACTTTCAAGATAGTCACCCACAGCTACAAATGCCTCCAACACCGGACCCCAATATCTCAACGACAGAATTTCCTTCCATGTCCCCAAGAGGAACCGCCGACCTGGCCCTCGCCAAATCCCCATGCATCTGCAGAGCAAGAACAGGTGGGAGAGCCTTCTATATCGCAGCCAAGAACTGGAAGAATCTCCTGATTGACATCAGATGTGCCCCCACCCTGCACATCTTCATGAAAAACCTCAAGACCTGGCTCTTCCACTGTCTGGAGTTGCCCCCGCCCACCCGCGCCTTGAAACCCTCACGGGTGAATAATGTGCTTAAAGAATCCCTGATTGATTGATTGCGATATAGGAATATCACCAGGTATATGCAGCCTCGCAGATGTGCCCTAGGCATTGAGACCAAGCAGCCTGTTGCACTTTGGCAAGCCTTGCATTTTCGTTTGACTGGTGGATGGCCACTATTGACAGCTAAGCAGTCACAGGCCTATACCTGGCATGACTTGGTTGGGTGCAGCACTCGGATACAGCAATTCATGCCCAGTGAGCCCCTGCAGGCCCAATCTATCGGCACACCTTCACCAGAGACCCGGTGCAGACATTTGCTGTCGATGTCATGCTCCACTGAGGCTATGTGGAGTGACCTCCGCCTCTGGTCCAGAGAGGTCCTGTAAGACCTGGGACCCTTTTCTTGTCAGCTTGCTGGGGCTGTGGTGTGCCCATCCTTGTTCTCCAGACCTCTTCTTCACTCTCGGAGTTATTCTGGGCTTTAAGACCAGGTCCTCATGCTAATTCCCTGCTGCGCCTCCTCGCTTGTGCTGCTGCTGCCGCCTAGCCTCATTATGCCTTGCTCTCTCCTCTGCCTGTTTGCTATACTGCTGTTATCTCTCAAGTGTGCTGTTTTCTCTTGTGCCTTATTACTAGATCTCCTAGTGTTCTGTGTTCTCCCTACTGAACCGACAATGATACTGTTGTCGTCCCTTTCATTATGCTGTGGTCTCTCCACTCCTTATTGTTAGACTGTGATTGATTGTTCAAAATCTGGTACTTTGTGTTCCCTCATTGTGCTTTCTCTTTCTTTCCCCCCCTCCTCCCCCGAATTTGCCTCAAACAACTTGTCACTAACCCTACCTACAACGCTTGATCCCATTTTCACATCTAGAGACCTAGTCAAGTTCAACCTGGTCTAACAGCTCACCTGGGCCAACCACTACAGCATCCACTTCACCATCTCAAGACTTACCAACACTGGCATGTTGTTCCCCAACTCCATGCGCATAAACTGGGAACATATTAGAAGAACAGTGGGACAATACTCTCAACTCTCACCTCCCAGACCCAGAAAAGGCTGCGAAGAACTACTCCCAGTGGATCATAGAATGAATTGACATAATTACCACTGTCAAGCCAGCCAGATCCAGATGACTTTCCAGAACGGCCAGCTGGTTGACTGCTGAGCTGAAATCCACCAAATGCAACTGCAGGCAAGTAGAAAGGAAGTGGCGCACCAGCAAAGAGACAGTCAACCATACCCTCCTTCAAGACAACTTTAAACCAGTTCCACCCCCCCTTAAAGAAAAAACATACGTTTTAGCAGACCGCATAGAAGCCAGCACAAACCACAGCAAGGAGCTGTTCATCTTTGTGAATAAGTTCTCCAACCCTGCAGCCAGCGAGAACCACACCACCCCCTCCCTAGAAATGTGACACCCTGACTTACTTCTTGCATGACAAGATCTGTCCACTACGAAAACTTCAAAACCCTAACCCCCTGCCGCTGACAGCATCAGCCTGCTCACATCTGCAAACAGCACCCCTATCACCTGATCACAAATTGGGACCCTCACAAGTTAAGCCACAATATCCATTATGAACTCTGTGTACTCAGGTTCACCCACAGACAACTGTCACCACCCCCAACTTCAACCTCGGGAGCAAGACTATTGGCGACAAGCTCAAGAAAGTCTTGAACACCTTCATTACCTCGGCATCCTTCCCTGAAGACTTGAAACATGCTGAATTGCTGCCCCTCCCGGAGAAACCATCTGCTGACTGCCCAGAATTCCCTGCAAACCTCAAATGTAACTGGAAAAATCACTTCCAAAGTTCTGGAATCTGCGTGGATCTACAAATTTCTTACTGCCCCACATTCCCCTAGGACTCCCAATTAAAATGGTACCTCACTCGCGTTGGTGGGTCAAGTACCCCTGAGAGGCAAGGGCCCAAAACCGATTGAGGCGACATCAGAATTATCTCAAAACAACCTGGTTTTGCAAGGGGGGTCCCCTGGGTATTTCACCCCGGTCTCTGCGTCCATCTAGGGAATCCTAGCAAACCTATACATTTCTGAAAATTAGACAACCGGGGAAGTCCAGCAAGGTATGGCTTGTGTGGATCCCCCAACGTTTCCCTACCTAGAATCCCCTGCAAACTCAACTTTTGTTGAAAATTAGTTTTTCACAAACTTCTGTGTGGGAAAGTTCTGGAATCTGTGTGGATCCACACATTTCCTACCACCCAGTGTTCTCTCAGGTGTCCCAATAAAAATGGTAACTTACTTGTGTTGGTAGGCATAGTGGCTGCAACATGAAACTGCCCACATCGTACTGTGGAGACTTTAAAATTACGTATAACAAAACTGCCTGGTTTTGGGGGTGAGGGGGCACCTGGTCTCGCGGAAATCAGTCGGGGGCTTATTTCCTTAATTTGGTTCACTGACAAAATATTGATGTCAAAAATATAGATGTAAAAAATTATAGATAAAAAAATATTGAATGCAAATATATCGACTGAAACAGTTAAGTATAGAAATATCGAGCAAAAAAATATAGATGTTAAAAATATAGTTGTACAAAATATCGATTATGATTTATATATTAAATAAAAAATGTTATATATTAAATAATATTTTTTTTAAAAGTAGATGTAATATACATTTTAAAAAATATAACAAATAAACTAAATTAAAAAAGTTAAACACGTATACATATTAAATATATATATAATTCACTTGAAAAACCATAGGTTTCACACATGTTATAGTTAGGTGGACATTTCACTCGTAAAAAACCAATGAAATTCCCCTGTTATAGTTAGTTCAGATAACTATAACTCGCGCGCCCGCAATCCACTGCTCATGACGTCACATATTACATCACTCATAACATGGTCAGTGGCATCACTCATGACATCACTGATGACATCATCCTTATGATAGAGTGGCGGTTGCGCGAGTTATAGTTATCTGAACTAACTATAACGGGGGAATTTCATTGGTTTTTTACGAGTGAAATGTCCACCTAACTATAACATGTGTGAAACCTATGGTTTTTTAAGTGAATTTGCAAGGTTTTTTAAATGCTAATTCCTAACTATAACGTGTGTGAAACCTATGGTTTTTTAAGTGAATTTGTACGTTTTTTTAAATGCTAAGTTATGTATGTATGTATTATATATAAATTTTTTAAGGTTTTTCACCGTGCGCGCACCGTGCGCGCACCGTGCGCACACCCCGCAATTTTTTTTAATAAAAACATAAAATGTTATTTTCACCCTTCGGGGTCCTTCAGGGACCTTCAGGGACCCCCCGACAAAGGCTAGGGGGTCAGGAACTCTCTACCCTGCCCCCTTTTCACGTTCGCCACCTCTCTTTTTCAGTGTCGCACCCAAAACAAACAAAATGGTGGCCGACACTTCCTGATTTTGACCGATTCGAACGTTGACTGACATGTAACCACCAATCAGAATTACGCTCGCGCACGTAAGGGTGCGCGCACGGTGCACAGCTATAGATATTTATGTACTTTTAACTGCAATTTTCTCAGGAACTACTGAACAGATTGACTCCATATATGCAAAAGGCACATGCCTGACCTGAGGACTACCTCTCTGCCAAATTTCAAGTAATTCTGTTCAGCCGTTCGGGCTGTACCTTCGACTAAAGGTCCTAGGGGAAAATGCATGGAAAAAACGCGTTTTGGGACCCCCCCTTTTTTCTCGGCCCCCGCTTGACGAATCACACCGAGACTTTCAGGGTAGGAGCTGAGCAGAGCGCCCCATTAGTTTTGAAAATATTGCGAGGATTCATCAACCAGCGCCAAAGTTATTCAAAATAGAATTTTGAGATTTCCTATGGAAACACGGTCCTAACTATAACTATCTACTGGCGACCGCCAGTGGATAATTTACTTTAACACAATTATTAAAGTATTAATTCTATAACGGTAAAATTATATACAAAATGTACACATATATATACATACTACAGTGCCTGCAACAATAGGGAAAGTGTTGGATAGCGGATGGGTAAAAATTACTATTCCCACTCCACTGAGTGCAACAGTAGGGAAAGTGTTGGATAGCGGAGGGGTAAAAATTACTATTCTCACTCCATTCTGTGCAAAATTAGAGTAATTGTTGGATTGCGGAGAGATAAAATTTACTTTTTACACTCCAATAATTGTAATATTAGGGAAAGTGTTGGATAGCAGAGGGGTAAAACTTACTATCCCCACTCCAGTGAGTGCAACAGTAGGGAAAGTGTTGGATAGCGGAGGGGTAAAACTTACTATTCCCACTCCAGTGAGTGTCACAGTAGGGAAAGTGTTGGATAGTGGCAGTGTAAAATTTACTATTCCCACTCCAATCAGTGCAACAGTAGGGAAAGTGTTGGATTGCGGTGGGGTTAACAATTAATATTCTCACTCCAGTCAGTTCAAAATTGAAAACAAACAAAATATTAACAACAATAAAATATTAAAAAGATAAGGAAATTAAAAAATATAAAAATATGTTAACAATTAAAATAGAAATATATTTAGGTGCCGATTCCGATCGGGTAAAATAATTTCCCGTACGACTCGTATCCGTATTTTTTTTACGTACGAGTTGTACAAGTCCCGAACAAACGGCGAAGTACGATTCGTACCGTAAAAATACATACGAATTGCATCGGGAAAAGTCTACGAGACGTCCCCGGACAGTTTTACGTACGATTCGTAAAACTGAAGTCCGAGCGCACAAGTCCGATCCGTACCGGCGTCCCGAATACACAAGCATATGGAAAACGTCCCGTACGGAGCAAATTTTGTACGACCCCTACCCCGGGTACACTTGGGCCTGGGGTACGAGTTGTACGGCCCCACCACCCCACCTGCACATGTACGTGCCGTACCCCCTACCCCAGCACCCGCATATGTACGTGCCGTACCCCCCACCCCAGCACCCCGCAATTTTTTTTAATAAAAACATAAAATGTTATTTTCACCCTTCGGGGTCCTTCAGGGACCTTCAGGGACCCCCTGACAAAGGCTAGGGGGTCAGGAACTCTCTACCCTGCCCCCTTTTCACGTTCGCCACCTCTCTTTTTCAGTGTCGCACCCAAAACAAACAAAATGGTGGCCGACACTTCCTGATTTTGACCGATTCGAACGTTGACTGACATGTAACCACCAATCAGAATTACGCTCGCGCACGTAAGGGTGCGCGCACGGTGCACAGCTATAGATATTTATGTACTTTTAACTGCAATTTTCTCAGGAACTACTGAACAGATTGACTCCATATATGCAAAAGGCACATGCCTGACCTGAGGACTACCTCTCTGCCAAATTTCAAGTAATTCTGTTCAGCCGTTCGCGCTGTACCTTCGACTAAAGGTCCTAGGGGAAAATGCATGGAAAAAACGCGTTTTGGGACCCCCCCTTTTTTCTCGGCCCCCGCTTGACGAATCACACCGAGACTTTCAGGGTAGGAGCTGAGCAGAGCGCCCCATTAGTTTTGAAAATATTGCGAGGATTCATCAACCGGCGCCAAAGTTATTCAAAATAGAATTTTGAGATTTCCTATGGAAACACGGTCCTAACTATAACTATCTACTGGCGACCGCCAGTGGATAATTTACTTTAACACAATTATTAAAGTATTAATTCTATAACTGTAAAATTATATACAAAATGTACACATATATATACATACTACAGTGCCTGCAACAATAGGGAAAGTGTTGGATAGCGGATGGGTAAAAATTACTATTCCCACTCCACTGAGTGCAACAGTAGGGAAAGTGTTGGATAGCGGAGGGGTAAAAATTACTATTCTCACTCCATTCTGTGCAAAATTAGAGTAATTGTTGGATTGCGGAGAGATAAAATTTACTTTTTACACTCCAATAATTGTAATATTAGGGAAAGTGTTGGATAGCAGAGGGGTAAAACTTACTATCCCCACTCCAGTGAGTGCAACAGTAGGGAAAGTGTTGGATAGCGGAGGGGTAAAACTTACTATCCCCACTCCAGTGAGTGTCACAGTAGGGAAAGTGTTGGATAGTGGCAGTGTAAAATTTACTATTCCCACTCCAATCAGTGCAACAGTAGGGAAAGTGTTGGGTTGCGGTGGGGTTAACAATTAATATTCTCACTCCAGTCAGTTCAAAATTGAAAACAAACAAAATATTAACAACAATAAAATATTAAAAAGATAAGGAAATTAAAAAATATAAAAATATGTTAACAATTAAAATAGAAATATATTTAGGTGCCGATTCCGATCGGGTAAAATAATTTCCCGTACGACTCGTATCCGTATTTTTTTACGTACGAGTTGTACAAGTCCCGAACAAACGGCGAAGTACGATTCGTACCGTAAAAATACATACGAATTGCATCGGGAAAAGTCTACGAGACGTCCCCGGACAGTTTTACTTACGATTCGTAAAACTGAAGTCCGAGCGCACAAGTCCGATCCGTACCGGCGTCCCGAATACACAAGCATATGGAAAACGTCCCGTACGGAGCAAATTTTGTACGACCCCTACCCCGGGTACACTTGGGCCTGGGGTACGAGTTGTACGGCCCCACCACCCCACCTGCACATGTACGTGCCGTACCCCCTACCCCAGCACCCGCATATGTATGTGCCGTACCCCCCACCCCAGCACCCGCGTATGTACGTACCGTACCCCCCACCCCAGCACCCGCGTATGTACGCGCCGTACCCCAGCACCCGCGTATGTACGTGCCGTACCCCCACCCCAGCACCCGTGTATGTATGCGCCGTACCTCCCACCCCAGCACCCGCATATGTACGCGCCATACCCCAGGCGTACCCCCCACCCCCCTGTGTATGGCCCGTACCCCCCACCCCCAGTATGTATGGCACGTACCCCCCACCCCATATGTATGGCGCATACCCCCACCCCCGTATGTACGGCACGTATCCCCCACCCGCGTATGTTCGCACCGTACCCCAGGCGTACCCCCACCCGCGTATGTTCACACCGTACCCCAGGCGTACCCCAATCCTCGCGTATGTACGGTCCGTGTACGGGTGGGGGGTACGGTGCGAACATACACGGGTGGGGGTACGCGCCATACATACAGGGGGTGGGGGAACGGGCCGTACATACGGGGGTGGGGGGTACCGGCCGTACATATGCCATGTTGGGGTACGCACCGTACATAATGGCACGTACGATGTGGGTGATGGTGTGTACGTCAAGTAGCGGGCCCCCTTTTCCTTGTGCATCGCAGCGTACTTAGCTTTTCCGGCACTTTTTGGCTCCTGTAAAAATATAGCCGTGCGGAGTGATGTGGGTACGAATCGTACTTGCTGGTCCGTAAAACGCTGCCTGACTCCGTGCGGACGTCGTGTACGCGCTGTCCAGGATCGGAATTGTATGTATTTTTTAGCCGTACAGTGTTTTTTACGATTCGTACGGAAATGGTATTTCTGTACGAATCGTACTTGCTGGTTTGTACGGTGGAATTCCCGGGTACGAGTCGCACGGACAAACCACAGCTAAAATTAAAGTTTCAAAAAATTAATTACACATTTAAAATTTCTTTTCAATTAAAAAGCTAATAATATTTAACTAGTAATTATAAAGTAAGTACAAATAATTTACTACTCACCCTTTACCCCTATAAAAGTAAAATCCACACACAAAAAATATAAACAATTACCCTAATTAAATCTCATTTAATTAATTAATCTTAATGAGCAAGTAATTATGAATTAAAAACATAAATTACTTCCCACAATTAACACAATAAAATCTCAATTAAATAATAGTAATAAATACAAAATAATCATTAATTTATTATAATTAAATTACTTACCTCTTTCATTGCAAAAGGCAGGGGTGCCCAGTCTCCCCCCTGTTATTTTGCTTTTTAATTTGTAAAATAAGATTAAAAAAACTTGGGAAATACAACTGCCCAAATATTAAATCCACAGATATTTTCATTTATAGCATCTAACCATAAAAGAACAGGAAAGGAAAATAAAAAAGGAAATGTAAAATATTTAAAATCAAATCAAGCTTTATTTGGTAAATAGTAAATATATCCATAAAAGCATTCTACAGGAAAAAAACATTCATCACAAGTTTTACATTTCACCATCATAAAAAATCCACAAAGAACATTTCTCATGCAAACATTTTCACCCTAATTAATTTTCTTAAAAGCACTTTTTCCACATAAATAAAAATAGAGCTTATCAATTACATTACGAGTCATCATGAGAAGCAATAGAAATAAAAGCATGCAATAGTTCATAAAACACTATATCAAAAAGTCTATTCAATTTCTTAATTCGACATTTCCAAGTGCAAAAGATCCTTTCTTCGTTTGATAGCCATTTGGATAAAAAGGATAACCACATTTCAAGGCGATACATTTTCCAGGTTGCAAATTTGTTAAAAAGCATATTTATAGGAACATAGTCTATTGGCAATAAAAAGGGGACGTAAAATCAATTTTCTAATATCCCTATAAAAGTTACAAAAAGTAGAAAATGCAGGGTAGTCTGGGAGGATTTACCATTGCACGGGCACGTAGGTAGATTGGAGCTTCAATTGCCCATCTTGGGGAAAGCTATCTGAAAGTGGAGCGTACCAAACCTTAATCTTGTTAAATAAAATCTGTATTGTTTGTTTCTTATAAAAACAAGATACGGCCGGTTGCCCAGTGAGAATGGACCTTCTGAGTAGGATATGACACTTGATTTTGTACTCAATTCAGCTATCCACATTGATTCTCTGGATTTATAAAGTCTCCTTTTTAACTCCCTTTTGCTATAGACCTGGAGGCTCTCAGGATCTTTAAAATTAGTTGCCATGTTACACTCAGTTAATAGACTATAAATATAATGTAGCCATGGTAATTTCCTGCAGTGATCAAGTTCAAGGTAATCCAAGATTATGATTTTAGTAAAATGGGTTTTGTCTTTAGTCCAAATTCGGTACCACAGTGTGAGAGCAGCCATGCTAATCAGATCACTGAGTTATGGTACATCTGTCTTCCTATGTACTATGTAAGTAGCTGTTGAATTAGGAACCAAACCTTCTTAAAAACTTATTTTCAAGAGTTTTTAATGGTGAGGTATCTACCATGCCCCATAAGGCTCCACCGTAACATACCCCTGTGATGCACTTGCTCCCATATAATTTTAAAATTTCACGTACTGGATTATTGCCTAATTTATGGGAGAATATAAAGATCAAGCCTCACTTGATCTCAGATATTTGAATTTACATAAATTGATATGTGTACTCCATAATCCTTTGAGGTTAAAAAGTAACCCGAGATAAGAGAATGTGTATGTCCTTTCGATGGGTACTCCACCAACATAGTGGGTTCTAATCTTAGCTTTACCTTTCCCACACGTCATGACTAATGTTTTTTAGGTCTTTTTTAGTCATGAAGTTTGTAAAATTGTCAATCAGAAGTTGGAGGCCATTTGCAGTCCTGGATTTTAGGACTACATCATCTGTATATAGTAAAACTGGGATTACATGTTTGCCAACAATGGGGGCATCAGCTTTCAGTCTCTGGAATAAAATGTCAATACCATTTATATATAGCGAGAATACTCTATAGTGCGTTGCGCATGCTCCTTTTTAAACTTAGCGTTTCTTTGAGGTTAATTGAGCGTATATCTGTGAAAAAAAGCTACTAATGTGATATGGGGTACCCATCCCTTCTAGCGTTTGCCATAACTTAGGGTCCTATTACGAATTACGATGGGGGGCAGACTTTGTCCCCCCGGCACTGTAACCGTAAACGGAACCGACTGCCAGAGAAGCGGAGGTCCCGCTACACCCATCAGGATGCGACTTACACCCTGGCGGTCGCATCACGCATATTTTACATTGCGGCGGGCGATGCTGTAAGCAGCAACTGCCGCAATGTAAAATATGCATGATGTGCATTGGCATGCACAACGTGACAGGCACCGCGCGGTGCCTGCCACCTTGTGTATGCCAATTGAAGGGGGTACCATAGGTATCCACCAAGTACAGCCCCCCTCCCCCAGGGGGCCCGTGACGGGCCCCCAAAGCAATTTCCACCAGCCTGATGCCACCATGGAAAGACCTTTCAAATTGCACATCATAATATGGATGGCGGTGCCTGCAAGGCACCTCCACTATATTATCTGCCTTTTCCGCCCAGCCGGCAATCCGACCGGTGGAAAAGTGGCAGACAGACTTTCCGTCCGCCGCAGTACCCCCAGCCATAGTAACATAGTGCCGTGATGTCGTGCGGATCGCCACTGCCGACCGGGCGGTGGCGATCCGCTCTACATCCTAATAGACCCCTAAGTGTGGTTGACTAAGTCGAACGCACCAGAAAGGTCGACAAAACAAAGGTGGAGTATATCTTCTTTGGCAAGGGTGTATTTCCCAAAAAGCAACTCGAGGTTAGCGCATTGCTCATTCGTTCCAATACCCCTTCTGAAGCCAAACTGGGCTTCTGTTAAAATGTTTTTATCTTTTACCCAGCAATCCAACCTGGCTAGCAAAACTCTGTCCTTTACTTTAGAGGTGGAATCAAGGCGGGATATTGGGCGGTAGCACTTTGCGCTATGTCCTTTTTTAAAAATTGGCAGTGTTTAATAAGATAATATTGCTATTTTCATCTGTTTCAGTAGTCAGATGAGAAGGGTTAAAAATATGTTCAAAATGAATTAGCTAATCTTTTGACATAACTGTACATCAACCTTGGCAGATGAAATATCTTTGAACAACGGTTGGTGTATAACTTTCCAAAATAGGATAGAATTCTTAGTCTTGGCTGCTTGGATCAAACTATCCGATGCATTATCCCTGATTTCTAACTTTCTTGAGGTTAGGGCTTGCTTTTAACATTTCCGAAGGGTGTGAATTCTTTCCCTATGTAACTATTTATTAGTTTATAATAAACTAATACACATTTCCTTACAATAAAAAAATAGTAACTGCATCATCCCTGGAACTCCAAATCAGGAACAATTACACCTGTTAAAAATAAAACACCTCCCGTATATACATATATTAATAACATTAGAGGCCTTCTTACGATGCCAAACACCATCGCGGGAAACAAGACCGACCGACCTGCAAACGGCGGTCCTAACCGCCTAATAACAATGAGACCGCACATGGTGCGGTGCGGTTGCATTATCACATTCCCCTATGGGAACATGTGCTACGGCTGTAAACTGGACATAACACAAGCTCCGATAGAGAAATAGGAGCTGGTGTTCATCCCAACAGCATGTGGCAAGCACCCCAGGCAGTCTACCACATGGTGCATGGATCAACAAGCGGGCATCCTAGGTACCCCCTTAACCACCAACAGTCGGCCACTGGGTGTAGAGGGACCTGCAAAGGGCCCCTAAAGTTGCTTTCCAACAGGCTTTCATGTGTGAAAGCCTGACATGGAAACCCTGCCGGAAACAGTGCATCGTAATCTGGGCGGCGTAAAATGCCTTACATATGAATTACATGCCGGTTCCGTATGGCCAATGGGTTCCTTCAGCACGTTGGAAGCCAGCCGGAATAACAAGCCGGTTTCCCTTCTGATTGGCAGTATTATAATCAGCCGGTCGGAAGTGAAACGGACAGTCTCGGGCGGAAACTTTCAAACCGAGATCATAATCAGGGCATATATGTTCCACTTAAAAACAACTACAATAACTCTACACATACTAATCTACACATAACTAATATACTACATATCACTAAACCTTAAAGGTTGTGATAGTAGTACACATATAACTCTACCCATGTACTACACCATATATCAAGATCCTCAAAAAGTAAATGAAAACCATATACAATACATACCTACCTCCCCTCTAATCTTAAATTACATTAAAAATAATTTAAAATAAACTTACCTTAACCGATGAGACGCAGCTACAAAATGAAAGCTTCTATCTCCAAAAGTGAACAAACAATAACAGATGAAAAAATCAACTTACAAGCACACATAGTTACTGGTGCTGACTCCTCTCGCATAGACCCGGACCTGCAAGGAAAGAATGCCGCACCACCTCCACTCTCGAGCCACGCCCACTGACCACAAGAGGGCCGGCTCCAACGCCGCCAATCTGCTCCGGGGATCCGGCACTATTCGGTAAAGGAAAACGCCGCCTCTATCTCACACAGATCTCGCACAGAGCCAGGAACTACCACAAAAGTAGGAAAGAGCTTTGGGTACCGGGGGTTGGGGGCAGAAAATCTATTCGAGAATCATTTGGAAGGCTCCCGGGAAGGGGACCCGTGCACATGCCAGAGGGAACTTCTGCCACGACCGTTAGCTTCCAGGCCGCCATGTTCCCCATGGTCCCAACTGTATAGAGACTGGAGTGGGGAGAGAGTGGTAGGACTCCAGAGCGAGGTAGGGCGTCCCCTCTCTTTTCCCTTTGAACATACTTTCGCCGCCTTTGCCACTCAAAATGAAGGTAAGAACCCCGACTGTTGCTATTAGGATTCTTCACCTCCTTTCTCAATTCGGGGTCCATCCTGTGAAGTATACTGTGGGCAGGGGAGCCTGATAGGGACTGACGCGCTGCAAGAGGGGCCCCAGTACTGTATGGAGTGCAGCTCTGTACAGTTTCATCAAAGTGGTATCCCAATACCCAACGTGTGCTCTGCGCACGGGGGCTATTAAATCGGAACTGGGCTTATGCACCCCGGCACCGACTCGAGTCTCTCCTCCTGTTCCTGTTCCTGAAGTTAGGGTTTCTATAAGGCAAAGCAGGGAAAAAGCTACTACGGAGACTACCACTGTAGTATGTGGAAAGGGGAGAGGTAGGGCGAAGAAAGTCCTCTCTTCTAAAGTTAAAGTCACACCCTCTCCTAAAAACGTTCTATAAAGTCCTGTCTACCCCTATGAATCGGGGGTCCAATAAAGATAAGGATAAAGATAAAGATAACCCTTTGGCAGCTAATAGCTCACAGCTGGCTATTACATCAAATTCTCCCTCGTTAACATCTCCGGACCGGCCAGTTGTATATTGTAACAACATGCAGTCTTTAACTCCACCTGGTTCAGTGAATCAGTCTGCGGGAGAGGTAACAGAAGCAAGTGAAGTCTCTGGTGAGCAGCCGTTAGCTATCCATCCCTCTGTTGGGCTCTCTAATAGATATTCACCATTGGAGGTCCAAGATGAACAGCCGGGTTCCTCCTTTACATCTGAGTTGGTAAATTCAACTCTCCCAGTTGTAATTTCTGCTGGGACTGGGATCGGGTCATTGGCAGACATTCTACTGGCTCTTAAGGAGGATATAGGGAAAAGATTTATTGTCTCAGAGTCCAACCAAGCGGCGATCCAAGCATCATGTGAGGTATTAGCTCATAAGGTGGAAGAAGTATTACAGAGAACTGATGTTCTAGAAGCAGAGATTCCTAAAATTAAGGAGGTACTTCATTCCACTACATTGGAAGTTGATAAATTAGTCATTAAGAACAGAGAGCTAAAAGATGAACTGGTCGCTTGGAGAACAATTCTAGGAAAAACAATCTAAGACTGTTAAATGTGCCCGAAGCTCTGGAAGGAGCAGATGACAAAAGCTTTGTGATTTCCTTTTAAAAGATATGATTTTGAAGGACTTCCCAGAGCTAGATCTGGTGAATGATATCCATCGGGTACATCGGTATCCATTTAAGAGAAACCCTGCAAAACAGAAACCAAGGAAAATCTTAGTAAACTTTCTTACGTATACTATAAAAAAAAAGATTTTATCCTTGGCTCTGAGTTCTTTCTCCAACCCCTTTTCATTTTCTATTCGGTCGGATAGCTCCCATATCACTGCAACAAAACAATGGGAGCTTGGCAAAAGAATGGTGACTTTAAACTCATTGGGGGCCCAGACCCAATTGAGATTTCCAGCATCTCTGCGCATTATGTGGAACAACCACATGCACAACCTAGGTTCAATTGAGGAAGTAGATAGTCTTATTGATAAAATAAGGAATGAGAGTGGGGTATAGTGATATGGGGGGTCATTCAACTATATGTAGGCTTCATGGGGGGTGGCCTGGATCGAATCGTAGAATAAAATTTGTTTCTTGCATGCCCGGGAGACCGAGGTCATAAGGCCGCATGCCTAGAATAGGGGGGGTTTCCCAGGGAGGTGAGGGGGTAGAGGGGTCACGAGGGCAAGGAGGGAGAGGATTTGGGAGGGTGGCACTGGTGGGGTTGCAGTGAGAGAAAATTAAAAAAAATCCTTATTCTCATCTTTAGTCTTAATGGTAATTCAGTATTGAAACGTCTGTGCAAAATTCTGGCATCAGGTGGAGATGAGTAGTGAAATAAAGTTTATCTCGTGGAATGTCAGCGGGTTGAGATGTCCACGTAGACAGAGATTGGTTATGAAATTCCTGGAGCAATCGTCTGCCCATATTTGTTTACTCCAGTACCTAAGCCACTCTGAATGCCGGGACATTATTCCTAAGTATAACTAAGTAGAATGGTTTTGTTCTTCTGAACAGGTAGTGCATAATAAAGGGGTGGCTATATTGATTAAATCAGGAGCTAGATGCACTATTAAATCAGCATCAACAGATCAGTCAGGGAGATGGATTATTGCCCAGCTGGAGGTTAGAGGGTTAGAGTTAACTGTTGCCTCCTTTTACGGCCCAAACATTGATGATCCAACACATCTTTGTAAATTGCCGTCAAAATTAATAGAAGCTGCTTCTCCTGTAGTAATCGGCGGCGATTTTAACGTCCTCTTTGACCCATTAAGAGACAGATCAAACTAGAGCCATTATGTTGGAGCCCCACGTTCACGTCGAGCTTTGGATAATATGATTCACGGCTTGGGGTTAACTGACATCTGGAGGTTAAAGATGGGTGACAAATCAGGGTACACATTTTACAGCAAAAAATAGGGTAGTTCATCCAGAATTGACTATGTATTAGCGGATAGGTTGGGCCTGGAAAACCTACCTGATATCTCCATCTTACCTAGTATCTTTTGAGACCATGCCCCTATTCTCTTTATATATCTTGGGAGAAGGTATAGCCTCAGGCCCAGATGGACATTGAAAAGGGTAATGCTGTCAAATGATGAAATAATCGAGGCAATTAAACTGTCTACTTTAGACTATTTTTCTGCTAACATAGGCTCGACAACTTTGGACTACGTCTGGGATGCCTTTAATGCTCATTTGAGAGGTCAGTTTCATAGTCTGATCTGTTCTAAAAATAGGGAGGAGGCGCGAGAATTGTGTAAACTGGAAGAAAAAATCCTCCAGCTAGAGGACTAGATGCACCCTGGAAAATCCTGGAAGGCTGACACAAGTCCGTAGTGATTTGGACTGTGTACGTCAGGACTATAGGGGCAAGCTAGATCAAAGGGTGAAGGGCCAGTGGGCGTCTCGAAATATACAAAATTATGAGTATGGTGAAAAGGCTGGTGCCCTCTCGGCCTGGAAGGCAAGAGCTGATTGTGTCAAAAACAATATTAATTAACTAATAATAGATGAGAGTGGGGTTACTTCATGTAGATTGGAGGATATGCAATCTCGCCTTCTTTTTCTATTTGCTGAGCTATATATAGAGGAGACCACACCTAGCACAGGAAAACATCAAAAATGGTTGTGGAATAAAATTCTACCTGAACTAACAGAAGGTAGTCGAGATAGTCTTGATGCCCCTATTACTGAGAGTGAGATTAGATTATATCTAAATAAAAGTAAGAAGAATAAAGCGGCGGGAACGGATGCGCTTCCCAGTGAGGTATACCAACGTCTCAAGGATGAGTTAGTTCCAAGACTGTGTGAACTTTTTAACTTTATCTACAGTTCAGAGGGTAAAATTCCTAAGTCTTGGAAGGAGGCAACGATTGTACTTATTTTGAAGCCAGGGAAAGACCCCCTTAAGGCGGACTCCTATAGACCTATCTCCCTGCTGAACGCCGATTATAAGATCTTTATGAGTGTTCTTGCAGGGAGATTGGTTAAGCTAGCCCCGCAGTTGATCAACGTGGACCAAAAGGGCTTTATCCCAGGGAGGTATATTCAAGAGTAGATGCTCCAATTGATTGGTAATATTGATCTGGCGGTGGCCTTGTCGAAACCCTTGGCTGTAGTGGCATTCGATGCAGCCAAGGCTTTTGACAGAGTATGCTGGGCGTACCTCTGGGAGGTTCTTAAGGTAATGGGCTTTGGGCCTATTTTTATTCAGACCTTGACTAGCTGTTACCAGGGGACCTCCGCAGTAATTCTCCTAAATGGTATGCTAACAACAAGTTTCAATACATATAGGGGAACAAGGCAGGAATGTCCCATCTCGCCTTTATTGTTCGACCTATATATGGAGCCTCTTGCCCAAGAATTAAGATTAGATGAACAGATTACCCCCTTTAGCTGCTACCAGTATAGCAGTAAATTGTCTCTCTATGCTGATGATTTGATGTTGCATACTAACAACCCGGTGGAAGTAATACCAAGGATTGAAGCCCTTTTAGCTCAGATTCCGGTTATTTAGCCAATACCTCTAAAACAGAGGTGATGTGTTGGAATATCAATGACTGGGAGGGTAGACTTAGCAAAGAGTTTAGATATCTGGGAATCATCTTAGTCAACGATCTAGACAAATTACCTTTGATTAATTTAAAAAAGGTGTCTAAAGAGCTGGACCACCTTTTTTCAAGATGGAAAAACCTTCCCCTGACGATCTATGGTAGGGTCATCCTAGTGAAGATGGTCATCCTTCCTAAGCTGACATCTTTGTTCAACTCTATCCCCCTCAACTTTCCCGAGAAAGAAATTGGCAAAATCCAGAGCAAAATAGGTAGCTTTATTTGGGCCAATTAGAGTGCTAGACTGTCGTGGAAGAAGCTGAAACGTAAACTACTGAAAGGGGGCCTCCCTCTCCCGGACATAGCCTGGTACTCCACGGCCTTCCAATTTAAAAATGTACGGATGCTCTTGACTACAACTGATGAAACAAATTGGGGAAAGCTAATGAGAGAAATGGCCATAGTCGAGGGTGGGGGAGAGTGTTTCCTCTATAAGTTTGGGGCACCAAGGTTTTTTAAAAAGGTACGCTTGAAAGTCCTAAGAGCGGCTCTTAGTTTGTGGTATAGGGTCAGATGCAGATGGGAGATTGGTTATTATTCTGATTTTGCTCCGATTTAGGATTCCCCTGGGACCCCGGCCTGTCTGGAAGATAGTCTTGCATTACCAATCAAGAGGGTGGTATCCTGATTTGGTCAGAAATTGTATCACCAGAAGGAGTCTACCCGTGGGAATTATTAAGGTCTAAAATAGGAAGTACCTTTTCTAAATTTAAATACTTACAATTGGTCTGTTGGTATTCAGCAGAGAAAGGATCTATTAGTGGTGATTGGGAAATCGAGCTCATGCTTCAAAATTCAAATCCTAAAAAGAAGGAGGTCGCTTATTGGTATAAGAAACTTCTAGAGGCAGATGATGTGGAACTCCCTCCACAATATGCGGCTTGGAACCAGTCACCCTTAGACTCTAATTCTGTAGATCTCTTTGATGTATCATTGCAAACTCTATATAAGTATGTTAAACCGGCATCTCTAAAAAAGAAGCACATTTTTGTAATTAATAGATTATATTATACACCTGTGAAAATAGCTAGATTTGCCCCACTATTTTCCCCTAATTGTCCAAGATGTGATTTCCCTAAAGCAGATGACATTCATATATTTTACGAGTGTGCTAAATTAAGTACTTTTTGGACAAATGTGGAGTTTGCTTTAGGTGGAATTTTTAAAGTTAAGAACAACGTCAATCTCTCTAGAGCAATGTTTGGTATTGACAATGACTCTATGAATCTTCTACGGCCACTACAAAGAGGTCTGCTGTTATACCTTATTCTCATAGCCCGAAGGGAAATATGTAAACTCTGGAAAGATCCGCGGCCCCCACTACATGAGGATTGGTTAAAAGCTGCTTTTGCTCTGGCACGCCTAGACCAGGGGAATCTGAATGATACAGCATTAATATATGGTCACATTTGATATCATGGGAAGAGAGTTGAGATTGGCCGATTGACCCCGGGTCCTATGATTACACCAAGCTTTAAACAAAGAAGCCTGCCTGGACAGGCCTAAAGACAATGCAATTGCAGAAGCCAAGGGGCGCCCAGGCTGGAGTGAAGGCTTCATGCCAAAATTGCAGACGCTGAATGGTGAGATGAGGACAAAAAAAAAAAAAGAAAAGAAAAAATCAACTTACAAAAAAATAAAAAATGGACACATAATAAAAATATAAAAAAGAATATGTACCATTAAAGTCAATATAAAACAATATTATTATAAAAATGTATGTCAAAAATGTATTCTGTTGTAAAAAAAAGTTGTACAAATGTAAAAAAAAACTATACACTATATAGTAATCAGTATTATAATGTACATAATTTCTTTACTATATATTGAAATTGCTTTAGTAAATTTGTTGTTATATTATTTAAAAAAATCGTACATTCTTAGAAGAAGCTACAGGTGAAAACATTTGCACAAATGTCTGTTTTTTTCAACTCTATTTCAATATTTTCTATTTTCAACTGTTACTTTCTCTAGGAAATCCTTCAAGGATCTACACAAATGCCCGCATGCTGAATTTCAGGATTTTGTCTAGTTTTCAGAAATGTATAGTTTTCTGGGATCCATTATTGTTTTCACACCTATTTCTACCACTAACTGCGGCCACTGCGGGAACAGGCGAGCAAGACCACTGACTAATTGTCTGTGAAATTGCTCTCCGACCCTTGTAGCCCCACCATTAAGTGAGGCCTGCCCCTGCACTCTCGAGTGTTGGTTCGAAGGCCCTCCTCCACCCGCAGGTCACCCTACGCCTCATCCCTGGTGGTCCAGTGGTCCTCTGTCTCCTTCCTTTTGCTCCGCTTTTCACTCATTTTCACTCATTTTTTTCTCTACTCTCCTTTCTTCTCCCTTCAGCACTTTTCTGCATTTCTGCAATTTTTTGCCTTATTTCTGCTTTATTCTCCAATTTTACTCTTTCCCTTTTTCCTTTTATCCGCCCTTTCCCACACGCTTTCCCTCCCGCTACAGCCCCTGCGGCCCTTCCCCCCCAGCACGACCAATCCAGCTCCCATTCCCGCTCCTGCCTCCCAGCTGTCCAGCCCTCCCCGAACTCTACTTAATGGCAGCCGCTGTGCGGACGCGCTGCTGGAGCCCTGAAGGCGCGCCGAAGGCAAGCCCATCTGAGCCTGTCCATGACCCGACCGCGACCAGCGCCAGGAACCCTGGACCTCCGCACTGCCAACACTATGACCCAACAGCACTCCACACACTCAACCCAGGCCAACACCCACGGAGACTTCAGCTGCCACCACTGCTGTCAAACCCATAGCACCGCCAGGAACACAGACCCAGCACAACCCGACCGCAAGAACACAACCAAACCTAAGACCCTGCAATGCATCCTCCTCAATTTCCGATCCCTCCACAAACACGCCACCGAAATCTGGGACTTCCTCGACAGCACCATCCACATAGCGTTCTTCACCGAAACCTGGACCAACACCACCTCGGGACCGGACATCGCCATCGCCATTCCCCAAGGATACAGGATCTCCAGTAAGGACCGATTTGGGAAAAAGGGGGTGGTGATGGACAGAGTTTCTGAATGATGCAGAATACTCTTACCAAGTCAAGAGATCATGGTTTTAATCCATCACCGTTTTTTAGCTCACTGCACCATCCCAGCTCAGAACCTGGCTACATGCAAATTAGTCTGTACCTGTCCCAGTGCATGATGGGAACAGGGCAAACCAAACTACCAAGCCAATTCTTATACTGGGAAGGAAACAAGCTTCCGGGGACCGGTTTCTGGCATCACAGCCTTCGTCGGCCCGGCTTGCCTGAATCCTGAAGGTGCAATGAGCAAGGGACTCACGTCTGAGCATACCCTCCCACACTGAGTGTGGATAAAATCGATTTGGGAAAAAGGGGGTGGTGATGGACAGAGTTTCTGAATGATGCAGAATACTCTTACCAAGTCAAGAGATCATGGTTTTAATCCATCACCGTTTTTTAGCTCACTGCACCATCCCAGCTCAGAACCTGGCTACATGCAAATTAGTCTGTACCTGTCCCAGTGCATGATGGGAACAGGGCAAACCAAACTACCAAGCCAATTCTTATACTGGGAAGGAAACAAGCTTCTGGGGACCGGTTTCTGGCATCACAGCCTTCGTCGGCCCGGCTTGCCTGAATCCTGAAGGTGCAATGAGCAAGGGATTCACGTCTGAGCATACCCTCCCACACTGAGTGTGGATAAAATCGATTTGGGAAAAAGGGGGTGGTAATGGACAGAGTTTCTGAATGATGCAGAATACTCTTACCAAGTCAAGAGATCATGGTTTTAATCCATCACCGTTTTTTAGCTCACTGCACCATCCCAGCTCAGAACCTGGCTACATGCAAATTAGTCTGTACCTGTCCCAGTGCATGATGGGAACAGGGCAAACCAAACTACCAAGCCAATTCTTATACTGGGAAGGAAACAAGCTTCCGGGGACCGGTTTCTGGCATCACAGCCTTCGTCGGCCTGGCTTGCCTGAATCCTGAAGGTGCAATGAGCAAGGGACTCACGTCTGAGCATACCCTCCCACACTGAGTGTGGATAAAATCGATTTGGGAAAAAGGGGGTGGTGATGGACAGAGTTTCTGAATGATGCAGAATACTCTTACCAAGTCAAGAGATCATGGTTTTAATCCATCACCGTTTTTTAGCTCACTGCACCATCCCAGTTCAGAACCTGGCTACATGCAAATTAGTCTGTACCTGTCCCAGTGCATGATGGGAACAGGGCAAACCAAACTACCAAGCCAATTCTTATACTGGGAAGGAAACAAGCTTCCAGGGACCGGTTTCTGGCATCACAGCCTTCGTCGGCCCGGCTTGCCTGAATCCTGAAGGTGCAATGAGCAAGGGACTCACGTCTGAGCATACCCTCCCACACTGAGTGTGGATAAAATCGATTTGGGAAAAAGGGGGTGGTGATGGACAGAGTTTCTGAATGATGCAGAATACTCTTACCAAGTCAAGAGATCATGGTTTTAATCCATCACCCTTTTTTAGCTCACTGCACCATCCCAGCTCAGAACCTGGCTACATGCAAATTAGTCTGTACCTGTCCCAGTGCATGAACAGGGTAAACCAAACTACCAAGCCAATTCTTATACTGGGATGGAAACAAGCTTCCGGGGACCGGTTTCTGGCATCACAGCCTTCGTCGGCCCGGCTTGCCTGAATCCTGAAGGTGCAATGAGCAAGGGACTCACGTCTGAGCATACCCTCCCACACTGAGTGTGGATAAAATCGATTTGGGAAAAAGGGGGTGGTGATGGACAGAGTTTCTGAATGATGCAGAATACTCTTACCAAGTCAAGAGATCATGGTTTTAATCCATCACCGTTTTTTAGCTCACTGCACCATCCCAGCTCAGAACCTGGCTACATGCAAATTAGTCTGTACCTGTCCCAGTGCATGATGGGAACAGGGCAAACCAAACTACCAAGCCAATTCTTATACTGGGAAGGAAACAAGCTTCCGGGGACCGGTTTCTGGCATCACAGCCTTCGTCGGCCTGGCTTGCCTGAATCCTGAAGGTGCAATGAGCAAGGGACTCACGTCTGAGCATACCCTCCCACACTGAGTGTGGATAAAATCGATTTGGGAAAAAGGGGGTGGTGATGGACAGAGTTTCTGAATGATGCAGAATACTCTTACCAAGTCAAGAGATCATGGTTTTAATCCATCACCGTTTTTTAGCTCACTGCACCATCCCAGCTCAGAACCTGGCTACATGCAAATTAGTCTGTACCTGTCCCAGTGCATGATGGGAACAGGGCAAACCAAACTACCAAGCCAATTCTTATACTGGGAAGGAAACAAGCTTCCGGGGACCAGTAAGGGCCGCCACACTCGCCCGGAAGGAGGAATCACCATTGTCCACAAATCCATCCTCCGCCTGAGCACACACCCCGACGAGCCCACAGACATGGTGGAACATCTACACTTCAAGATACAGACCACCCCACCACCACCCTCCGAGGAACACTCATCTACTGACCCCCTGCCCCCAGGACCGTCCACCTACTCCATCATGGACATCATCTCCCTGCATGCCTTTGCATCCACTAACTACACCCTCCTGGGAGAACTCAACTGCCACATCGACAACAAACTGGACCTCAACACCACATCCCTCCTGGACAACCTCCACAACACTGGACTCTGACAAATTGGGACTGAACCCACACACTCAGCAGGACACACTGTCGACCCCCTCTTCTCAACAGGAAACTCATCACCTTCAGCCACACCACCGAACTCCCATGGACTGACCACCGATGCGTCCTCTTCACCTTCAGTACACCCATCATCCACAGACAGCAGCACCTGCTCCCACGAAGAAACTGGACCAGAATCACCGACGACCAGCTTACCTCTTCACTCAGCAACTCCACCCCAACCATCGCAGAAAACGAAAACCCCAACACAGCAGCCCAAACCCTGCACAGATGGGTCTCCGACAGCGCCAACACCATAGTCCCCCTCAAGAAAAACAACAACACCCACGCCAAGAAAGCCAGATGGTTAACCACTGAACTTCGAGAGTACAGACGCACCTGCTGCCGCCTCGTAAAGGCCTGGAGGAACACCAAATCCACAGAAACTCACAACTTCAGAGCTGCTACCAACGCCCACTACCAACTCATCAGAAAAACGAGGTAAAAAGAAATTGAAGACAGAATCTCCACAAACGCACACAACAGCAAAGAACTCTCCAACATCATCAAGGAATTTGCCCAACCTACCAGCGAATCTACTGACATCCCTCCCTCACAAGACCTCTGCGACAAACTCAGTACCTTCTTTCACCACAAAATCAAGAGCATCTATGAAATCTTCGACGATGACAACCACCACACGGAACCCCCACCAACCACTCCGACACCCTGAAGCCAATGATTACCAGCTGTACAGCCCTCACCACTGACGACACACTGAAGACGATGAAGTCAATGCATTCCAGGGCCCCCACAAACCCCTGCCCCCACCACATCTTCAACAGAGCCACCGACATCATCACACTCATGCTCTGCCACACCATCAACCGCTCCCTGGCGACTGCCTTGTTCCCCGAAGACTGGAAACACGCCGAGGAAAACCCCCTCCTGAAGAAAACCTCAGCTGACTCCACCAACCTCAAAAACTACGGACCCATCTCCCTGCTCCTGTTCCCTGTGAAAGTTATCAAGAAAGCCATGAACAGCAAACTCGACACATTCGTCGAAGAGCACAACATCCTCGACTCCTCCCAATCCGGCTTCAGTAAAAACCACAACACAGAAATCACCCTCCTAGCCGCAACAGATGACATCCGCACCCTACTGGACAAAGCAGAAACAATAGGACTCATCCTCCTTGACCTCTCAGCGGCATTCGACACGGTCTCCCACTGCACCCTAATATGCAGACTTCACGATGCAGGGATCCAGGACAAGGCCCTCAACTGGATCAGCTCCTTCCTCTCTGACAGAATGCAGTGGGTCAGAATCCCCCTTTCCTCTCGGAGCATACACCAACCACCTGCAAAGTCCCTCAGGGGTCCTCCCTCAGCCCGACGCTCTTCAACGTCTACATGGCTCCGCTCACTCCCATCGTCAATACCTGCAGACTCAGCATTGTGTCATACTCAGATGACACCCAACTCATCCTCTCCCTGTCCAATGAACCCAACACCGCCAGACACAACTTTCAAGAAGGCATGAAAGCCGTCACCGAATGGATGAAAAACAGCTGCCTACAACTAAACACCAACAAGACGGAAGTACTCATCATGGGCCCAAACCCCAATGCCTGGAAAAACACTTGGTGGCCACCCGCCCTCGGAAATCCGCCCACCTCCAAGGACCATGCACACAACCTGAGATTCATCCGGGGCTCTGAGCTCCAAATGGACCGCCAGATCAACTCAGTCTTGTCCTCCTGCTTCCACACCCTCCACCTCCTACGTAAGACCTTCAAATGGATCCCCCTTGAACACAGAAAGACAGTCACTCACACCCTGGTCACCAGCAGACTAGACTACGGCAAGGCACACTACACCGGAATAAACAAAAACCTCACCGGCAAGCTATAGAACATCCAGAATGCCGCAGCAAGACTGGTCCTCAACCTGCCAAAACACTGCCACATTGCCCAGCACCTGCGCACACTCCACTGGCTCCCCATCGAGGCAAGAGTCACATTCAAGATGCTCACCCACGCTCACAAGGCCCTCCACGATACCGGACCAGCATACCTGAATAGCCGACTCAAATTCCACGCACCCCAAAGGACCATACAATCAGCCCAGCTCTCCAACACTGTGGTCCCATGCACCAGAAAAAATGGATCGGGAGGCCGCTCCTTATCCTTTCTCGCGACCAAGGCCTGGAACACCCTTCCGCTCCACCTCAGACAGACAACATTGCTTCCCATCTTTGTAAGAGACCTCAAGAACTGGCTCTTTGAAACACCTCCTCCTTAATGGACTGGAAACTGCACCCCCCACCCCCAGCACCTTGAGACCCTTACGGGTGAGTAGTCAGGCTTAAAAAACACTTGATTGATTTATTAATTGAGGTTAAAAAAAAAAATAATAGGAACAAGAGGCTATGTCCCAGTAAAATGACAAAACTTAATACAAAATGTTGGTTTACTAACAAAATTCTGCCTGTCCCTGAAATCTGAGAAGATAGTGATTTCAGCACCACAAACACTTTGTTAATGCCATTTGCAGGGCACAAACCAGACGCTTTCTTCTGCAGCAATTGTTTCCCATTTTATTTACAAAAAAGCAAATATTTTTTAGTATTTTGGAAAATTTCTGGTCCCCTCAAGGGGAATCCACAAACCCTGGGTAACTTTCAAATCCTCAGGGTGTTGGAAAAAAGGGCACACATTTAACGCTGAAACCTCATGTGGACAGAAAGTTAAAGGGCCTAAGTGAGAACTACCCCAAATAGCCCAAAAAAAGGCTGAGCACAGGAAGGGGAAAAGGCCTGGCAGTGAAGGGGTTAAAATACAACTGCTCAGATATGCACATAGTGCTTCACGCTAGACTTATAAAGCACTTTTAAAAAAACGTTTCTATTGATAACATTAATGGCACTCAGTTTATCAACCTTTGAAAAATACAATGTTAATTGTACTTTGCTGGATTCATCTTTCTCACTGTTAAATGTATTGTAATATTTATAGGTATATTTAGGTATAAATATAAACATATTTCTATAAATTATATGTTATTATTCAAACAAAAAAAGCTTCTTTTGTCCAAATAAAAACATTTTAAACACAAAGATTTTGTGAAAACAAACATTTTCCTTTCCCGTCTGCATATGCTACATACGAAAATAGATTCAAAATTATTGCTTAAAACAGTAATTGTTTGCCAACTTTACGCATGCCATCACAGTTTTCGGTCAGGCGCATCCACAAACAGCTGCAGCGCTTTAGGGAAGGCATAGACATATGGCCAAGCACCAACATGCAGGTTATAGCTGTATTTTTAAGCTCCCCTCTGACGTAGGGGGAGCACAAACCGACGGAGGAGTACATCTAGTTAGAACACCGGCATGTTTTGCAATGATGTGGAAAAAGAGACAATACACCAATTTTCAGACTGATAAAAAAATGCATAAACCATCACCTGTCCATGGTTTCAAAAAACACCACACAACATAGAACAGGCAGTTAAAATATTTTGCCTGTGGCAATATGTGATAAAATTGACTCAAGCACACTTAGGCCCTCTCTATGTGTGACAACAAGGAACAGTAGTCAGACTGATTTCACAGTAGTGTGTGCCAAAAGAGAGAGACACAATTCGTATTCACCCCAGGGTAATGTGTGAAAATAGGCAATCGCCTATTCTGCCTAGGCCGAGTATAGTAATACAGAGGAGAAAGGACCTCCATCCATGGTAATGTGTGAAGAAATACACATTCTGATCTAGCAACACGTGACAACAACGGCAATTTAATGAGAGACAATTTGTGGCAAAACAGACTGACACCACCTTCATTCCATGACAGTGTGTTGGGTTTAAGAAACAGACACATGGTGATATGTAAAAAAAATAGATAATGGTCTACAGCAAAGTGTCACAAAAAAGGGATATTTGTTCTCTTTCTGCACCCCTCTTGCCTATTTCTAAAACTCTGTTGCTTCTTTGTGTACTTCTCTTGCCTCTTTCTGCAACCTTCTTCCCTCTTTGTGCACCTCTCTTGCCTCTTTCTGTACCACTCTTGCTTCTTTCTGCACCCCTCTTGCTTCTTTCTGCAACATTCTTCCCTCTTTGTGCACCTCTCTTGCCTCTTTCTGCACCTCTCTTGACTCTTTCTGCAGTTATTTCACCTTTTACTGCACCTCTTTTGCTTCTTTCTGCAGTTCTCTTGCCTCTTTTTGCACCCCTCTTGCCTTCTTCTGAACCTCTGTTGATTCTTTCTGCACTGCTCTTGCTTCTTTCTGTATCTCTCTTGCAAATTTCTGCACCCCTCTTGTCTCTTTCTGCACCCCTCTTCCCTCTTTCTATATCTTTCTTGCCTCTGTCTGCTGTTCCCTGTTTCTGCATCTCTTTTGCCTGTTTCTGCAACTCTCTTGCCTCTTTCGGCAGTTCTTCTGTCTCCTTCTGCACCTCTGGTGCTTCTTTCTGCACTTCTCTGGCTCCTTTCTGTACCCCGATAGCCTCTTTCAGCACCCCTGCTGCTTCTTTCTTCACTTCTCTTGCTTCTTTCTGTACCTCTCTTGCTTCTTTCTATAACCCTTTTGCCTCTTTCTGCACCTCTCTTGTCTGTTTCTGTACTTCTATTGCCTCTTTCTGCACCTCTCTTACCTATTTCTGCAGTTCTCTTGCCTCTTTCTGCACCCCTCTTGCCTCTTTTTGCGCCTCTTTTGGTTCTTTCTGCACAGCTCTAGCTTCTTTCTGCACCTCTCTTGAAAATTTCTGTACCTTTCTTGCCTCTTTCTGCACCCCTCTTCCCTCTTTCTGTACCTCTATTGCCTCTGTCTGCACCACTGCTCTCTGTTCCTGCACCTCTTAGCTTGTTTCTGCATCTCTCTTGCCTCTTTCTGTAGTTCTTTTGCCTCCTTCTGCACCGCTGGTGCTTCTTTTTGCACTTCTCTGTCCTCTTTCTGCACCCCTCTAGCCTTTTTCTGCACCCATGTTGCTTCTTTCTTCACTTATCTTGCTTCTTTCTGTACCTTGCTTGCTTGTTTCTGCACTGCTCTTCCCTCTTTCTATACCCTATTCCCTTTTTCTGTACCTCTCCTGCCTATTTCTGCACCTGTCTTGCATCTTTCTGCACCTTTATTGCCTCTTTCTGCAGTTCGCTTGTCTCTTTATGCACCTCTGTTCCTTCTTTCTGCACTTGTTTTGTTTCTCTCTGCACCTCTGTTGCTTCTTTCTGCACCACTCGTGCTTCTTGTCGGCACCCCTCTTTCCTCTTTCTGCACCCCTCTTGCCTCTTTCTGCACCTCTGTTCCTTCTTTCCGCTCTTCTTTTGTTTCTTTCCACACTTCTCTTGCTTCTTTCTGCACCCCTCTCACCCATTTCTCCACCCCTGTTCACCCTTTTTGCATCTCTGTTGCTTCTTTCTGCACTTTGCTTGCCTCCTTCTCCACCCTCATCCCTCTTTCTTCACCTCTGTTGCTTCTTTCTGCACTTCTCTTGCTTCTTTCTGCACCTCTGTCCCTTCTTTCTGCAACCCTTGTGCCTTTTCTGTACCCTTCTTCCCTCTTTCTACTTCCCTCTTGCCTCTTTCTCCACCTCTGTTCCTTCTTTCTGCACTTCTTTTTTTATTTCTGCAACTCTCTTGATTCTTTTTGTATCCTCTTGCCTCTTTTTTCACCCCACTTCCCCTTTTCTGCATCTCTGTTGCTTCTGTATGAACTTCTCTTGCTTCTTTTTGCACCTCTCTTGCTTCTTTCTGTACCCCTTCCCTCTTTCTGCACTCCTCTTGCTTCTTTCTGCACCTCTGTTGCTTCTTTCTGCACTTTGTTTGTTTCTTTCTGCACCTCTCTTGCTTTTTTCTGCACCCCTTTTGCCTCTTTCTCCTCCATCTTCCCCCTTTTTTCCATCTCTGTTGCTTATTTCTGCACTTCCCTTGCCTCTTTCTTCACCCCTCTTCCCTCTTTCTGCACCCCTGTTCCTTCTTTCTGTACTTCTTTTGTTAATTTCTGTACCTCTCTTACTTCTTTTTGCTCCCCTTTTACCTCTTTCTGGATCCCTTCTGCACTTCTTTTGTTTCTTTCTGTACATCTCTTGCTTCTTTCTGTACTTCTCTTATCTACTTAAATGGGAAGTCAAATTTAAAGATCTGCGTGCTCTTGTGAATGAGGTATATGTCTACTTGTATATGTATTCTCACATGTGAAATGCATCTGAAGATGGCAGCTTAGAAAGTGGGTTGCTCCTTCTATAGGTCGGTAAATGTTCTCAGTTCTTCACTGTCATTCAGTTGCACAGGTAGACATGTCTTATGTGTAGAGGGGGTTATAGAGCCCCTCAAATATAATATTGAATACCCATGTGCTGTCTTGAAAACCTGTTTTTCAAACAGTATGCTGCTTGAAACACAGGTATTCAAGTATTCCTATGTTTATTTTTATGTAACATGTCACTCGGTAAAAGCAGAGACACACATGCATACCTTCACAAACTTGGTCAGACTTACAACAGTGATATGTTTAGGATTGCTGTTTTATGTGTGGTAGGTAGGCCTAACATTCTGAGCTGTAAATTAATAGTGAGCCTTCAAGAGAAAAGGCAGGTTTAAGACATCTTGGGAGACGTATTAGTGATTAGGCTACTTTGTATTAGTCTGTTGTAAGATACTGTCAAACTAGGCCTCTTTCTCCACCTCTGTTGGTTATTTATGCACTTATTTTGCTTCTTTATGCACCTTTCTTCCTCTTTCTTCACATGTCCTACCTATGTAGGCATATTTAGAAATTAGCATTTAAAACAACCTTAGACATTCACTGAAAAAGCCAGAGGTTTTAGGGACATTATAGTTAGGAATTAGCATTTAAAAAACCTTAGAAATTCACTGAAAAAGCCACAGGTTTCAGGCACATTATAGTTAGTTGGACATTTCACTTGTTCAAAACCAGAGAAATGAGTCCGTTATAGTTAGTTGAGCTAACTATAACTCGCGCTCCCGCAATGCACTGCTGATGACGTCACATATCACATCACTCATTACATGGTCAGTGACATCACTGATGACATCACTGATGACATCTCAAATTACATCACTGAGGACATCATCCACTTAATATCTGATGAACCTCCTCACACCCTAATATAACCCTTCATACACCCACTCTAAAATACAAACTACCATTCTCGAAACCATAGACACAGCAATAGCAGTTAGTACATACCCACTCAATGATTCATAGGTCTACACACATCCACTCACTCACCAATACAGTCACTCATACATGCTGTCACTCATCAATACAACCTCTGATATATGCATTCATACACCTATACAGACACTCACATACTGCCATTCATCCACAGAAATATGCACACACCTAGTCAGCCACCATCACACTGCCATTTACTCACCAAAATAGTTTAACACACACCACCTCACTTATTCATACAGTTACTAACACATACTTACTCTCTTATACAGTCACTGGCACAAGCACACACATCCATACAGCCACTCTCACAATCACACACTGTTACATATAGTCACGTATATACTCCAACATTCATATATACTGCCTCTCACAAATGTAGTTACTCACACATATACAACTGAGACATCCATTCACTCACCACCACAGATATATGCACACTCACTCACCAATACAGTCCCTCGCAGACACACTCATGAACCCATACACCCACTGAATCACTCACTCACACATCCATGGAGGGAGTCACACCCCCACCCACCCACACAGATACTCAGGCACCCATACAGGTAATCAGACAACCAATCATTAACACGTAGAGACACTCATGTAGCTACTCACCAACCCATGCAGCCACTTACACACCAACTGACAGACTGATACAGACATTCACACAGATTAGAGATTCACCTATGCATTTACTAAGGCACGTTTATTCTCTCACTTAAACAGTGAGTCACGCACCCACTAAATCATCCATTCAGATACTCATGCACCCACTCATTCCTCAATATACGTTTGCGTATCTATAATTAACATTCTTAAACTTTTTTAAAACATCCAGTCTGTGGATGATGTCATCAGTGATGTCTTCAGTGTTGTCATTTGAGATGTCATCAGGGCGTGCGTTTTAGTTAGCTCAACTAACTATAACAGCTGAATTTCTCTGGTTTGTGTACGAGTGAAATGTCCAACTAACTATTACATCTCTGAAACCTGTGTTTCATCTACATGAAATGAGAAAAATTCCAAATCCAGTTCTGAACACTTTAGTTAGGATTTCAAATCAAATTTTTATTTATAGGACTGCAAGTTTGAAAAGTCCAAAAGTGAAATATTAAATTCCACCTTTCACTGTTATGTCAGCAGAATCATACTTTTTTCTTGAATTACACACATTTGTACAACATTAATATATTTGTGTACGAGATCATCTCGATGCATATAAGTCAATGCTTGCCCTTTCCCTTTCCTTTTATTTTACCATCCCTCAGCATCTGTCCCTTCCTCACACTCCCATTACCTATAACAATATCAACATGGTTACATAGTGCTACTAATTCTTTGTGGTATACTCCCTAGCCACACAAGCCTCACATTTGTTATTTGAATCAGTCAGCTACTGCAATATAAAGTCTTAATTATTAATTGGTGGATTTGCAACCCAGGCAACTTTATTGCTTTTCCTGAGATTTCACCATCAGACTTAAACTGATTTAAAAGTATATAAACATGTTTGTTTGCACTTTTATGTTCTGCTTGTGTATGTCTTTTAGCAGTCACTGTTCATAAGCATTCTGGAACCTTGTCTTTTCAATAAAAACTATTTGGAAATATATATTAATATTAGTTCACCAAGCGCTATGGCCGAGACCCAGGTGTGGAACCCATTTATGAATATCATTTACCACCTAGGCATAGGAAATTGAAACATTTCCCTTGCATACATTTGGGCCCTGACAAGCTTACTACTCCACTGTGATGCAAATGCACATCAGATGCAGAATACTGTTTGCCGCAAAATGAAACATGAGTGCTTCCAACATCATGACATAAGCCATATCATCTACAAAAGACCCTGAAAGAAAAATCCATAAATTGAATCATTATAGAGAATCTTTCCTATATTCAGCTGTAACAAAAAACTTTAAGTTAAAGTAAAACATGTACATGTACATGTTTCAACTCTAGATAGATATAAGGGATACAGTGATGTTCCTCAGATGTACTATAGAAGTTCTCTTTTGCATGTTCTTTATGTACTCTGTGAATCAGCCCCTGAATATCCATTTGTAAAATTGAAAAGAGTCCATTCTATGTGTCCTGATTGTATATGAATATTCGCTGAATATGCAAATTTAAGATGCTTTGTGGTCAATTCACAAAGGCATGTAAGAGTATGTAAAAAGGTGTTTTACATACTCCAAAATGCCTTGGTGATTGGGTCCCTGGGTGTTGATCAAAATTAGGTAGCTAAGGAGCAAGTGAGTAATTTGCAATGTTATGAGAAGTATTGCATTGATCAGCTTTGGTTCTTGTACTGTGGGTTTTCATTAAGACAAAGCAATCTCGTAGTTTGTTGAAGACACTGAAAAGGTAAGCTGCTGTCCTACTACTTCCTTTTTCATAATGCGCCACTCCAGACATGCTTCAAAACATGCAGAGTCAATAGTCAGTAGTCTAACACAAACTCGTAGAGTGCACAACAATATCAAAAGTTCAACATATGTATCAGTCAAATCAGTTATATGTGTTCAAATGTTCTTTATTTTTCTTTGATGACAGCACAGGAGAGTCACTGCGTTTTGTTAGATGGTAGATCCTTGCTCCCCAATCAAAACGCCTACATACAAAAACAAATCTGATGAGACTCTGAAGGTAGTGAGATCCCCACCAGGCAGGCAGGGATCTCATAGTATTGTGAGCAGTCCTCCACCAGCTGAGTGGGTACCATAGCTTTTGCTGACCTGCTAGACCAGTGTGCCACCTGCTGAGGTCCTTGTGCCCTCCGGAGACCCCTATTGTTAGTTGGACTTTAACTTCCAATTCTTGCATTTGCATTGTGATCAGAATTTTCAAGTTAGGGGTAATTACCACATTCTTGTAGTTTTTTCTGATAAATTTCAGTTGGCTAAACCTACTCAAATTTATTAGGTGAAAATTGTACATTCTGAAACATGCGATTTGTTGAGGAAAAACAAAAATTCTACATGCAATTCCTCATTGTTTGGAGGTGGTTACCACATTCTGTTTTTCTTCACAATCTGATGCTGATATTTTGTAGGTGTGACACATATTCCACCCTTTACTGACCCACTCATGATTAGAGTCTCCAAAAACTTGATGCTGAACCCCAAAGTTCTACCCAATTATGTGAAATTCACAATGGACTCAAATGCAAATGCTGATGACTTTGGTTTTTGGACTCTGCAGCATTTACATTTGTACAGTTTCCTATTTTCCTTTTACATCATAATTCAAGCTGGATGAAGAAGAAGCTCCTTACCAATGGGGGAAGACAATCACACATATTTGACACATTTTATTCTTATGAGGTTCTCTGACTCTCCAAACCTGCATACACTCCACTTTGCTGTACTTTTATTCATTTATCTAGTTAGACTTTCTAGAAATATTCTGGCCGTGTTACTCTGATCCACATTTACACACACCCATTTCTACCTCACCTACATATCTTTTGTAGACATCAGTTACAGTTCTATCATGTTTCTACCTGAGAATTGCGTCATACTGTAGGAATGCCTACTACAGGTATACTTTCTTAGAGCATTTGTGGCTACAAAATTCTTTCTCTTAACCATTGTGACTTGTGAGTGAATGAGAGAATGAATGAATATGATTTATTGAAGGGTTAGTAAAAACCATTACTATAAAAACACATAAAATACAATTAATTAAATTTAACAATACAATGAGACTTCAACTTGGCTGTTCAACTAGCTCTAAAAAGAAAGTGTGACCAATTTCCCTCCTTAGTTAACACTTTTATGAAAGAGAAGTATAATATATCTATCCCCAGGAGCGGGAATCTCAATTCCACCTTTGGTGTTCCTACTGTGCTCATTAGTAGGCAGCCAGTAAGGCAGCCACTTCTCCTTCACTGGGCCTTGTAGACCATATGCTCAAACAAGTATTTTCATCTCTCAGAGATTAGCCACTAAAATCAAACTAGTCCAAGTTCCTGTCAACTTGTTCTCTGCTATAGTGCTTTCAGTGGTAGCCAGTACTTATGGGGGGGGGGGCAGAAGGGACTCAAGCACACACATAAACACTGACTCACACCCATGCACTCACACACTCACACACACACATATATATTAATTCTCATGCACACACAGTGAGAGTTGCTGACCCCACCCAACCCCCCTCTGTGATGAGGTTTCAGTGAGTGATACTCAGCCCTGGACACTTCAAGGCTTAGAACTGAAGCACCCAGGTTCAAGGCAATCAGTGGTGCTCCCCTTCGTCACAAGGGTGGGGGGGGGGGGGTTGAGATGCTTTTCCAGGCTGAAGATGTCACTCTGACAAGAACTGTAACATCTTCAGCCCAGCAAATGTTAGCTCAGTCAGCAAGGAGCCTGTACATGTATCAAATGTCTAGCTCCTGGCTGCCTGACCTGAAAATACAGAGCGTCTGTCAGGCTGACCTTTGTTCATCCTGATGGACACTCTTCTTTTTGGGCAAAAGGTGAGGGGGTGTGGCCCCATCTCCTTTTAGGATTAGCTGTAGCTAAGTGCCTTATGTTTATAATTATAGATGCAACCATTGTTATTGCTCAACTGGACCCTTCTGCTGCTCACAGGTCTCTGCAGCATAGGTGGAGTCATTATAAAGTGCCACATGCTTAAACAGGGGGGCCCTTAAATGTCACAAGGGTGATGCTAGTTGAGCCATACAGGTATGCATCCAAACCCCCTGGTTCAGTTGAGGTAATATTTGTAAAGTGCTTTGTGATTAAAAACTTGAAGAAGTAGTTAAATGCTGCCTTAAGCTTATCTTTCTCAAAGATCCTTATAAGGCTCCTATATGGAAACAGATAATCCTAGTAAATGTATGACTGAGTCAGCTGATCTGTTCGTATTAAGGCCTGACATGGCGTGAAGTGTTGCTTCCATTTTCCTATTAGATTGTCTCCTAGATCCAAAAATATCAATATACAAGTCATAAGCTGTGGCTTCAACACTCGCAGAAATGTATTCAGGACTTCCTCGATTGTTCTGACACCCAAGTAAATAAAGCATGGATGCAGGAACTTCCTTCTAAGGGGCAGTAATAATGGGCAAAGGCAAATTATATGTGCTTGTGATTCTGAACTCTTTTTACCTCCTCTGCAGCAGGCACAAACATCTGTTAACTTCCAAGGTTGGACAGTTTGAAAGTGTAACCAAATTCTGCATTTTTTGAATTTATTTCATATTGATAGTTTGATGTATGCAGAGAGATATGCTTGTGGAGACAGCAAAGAGTAAGATCAGCGCACTCGACTACGGGCACTATTTACAGGCGTCACGCATATATATACACTAAGGTGGAATAAGCACTGAGTGAAGATAACGAGAGTTTTACAGAGTGACGCCAACAATACGGAAACAATCTGCGGTTTGGAAGTATCACCGCTTACTAAATGATACATCAAATCTGAAAATAGCCTTGAAAAAGTCGCGGGACTACTTTCCCACCAAGCGACAAAACACGTGTTGGCTTGTGGCTGCTAAAGACTGACTAAGGAGAGTCGCATACAAATAAAAGAACTACTGAGAAGAAGAAAGACCAATTTCTGTTTTATGTATATGTCTATATGTGCTAACACACTATACTTACCAGCTATTTATAATCATTACGTGTGCTAAGGATTGATTTCTATTGTTTAGGGCTTTTGCCCATAAGTCTAGGAAGTCCGGTGGTTCTTCCTACCATTTAGCACCGTCAAAAAAAGAAATTCAGAACACTGTATATGTGAATATTCTCTTGGCGCCGTACACCTATAACTAATACCACCGTACAGTCTTTTTAAGCAGTCTTTTAGGCTAAACTCGTTTAGGCATGTTAAGCAAGCTGTTTTACCATATGTAACCCCCCTTTATACCAATGAAAGGACACCACACAGATATATATTCAAAATATATATGTATTTATTACTCAAAGTATCCCCTAGACTCTTTATGAGCACAGGAGCACAAATCGTTAAACAAGAAAGTATCACAATATACGAAAGTTGAACTTTATATGGATAGGCCCTGGTGGCCGCTCAAACCATATACTAAAATAGTGGTATAAGTACCACGAACAGGAAAGGGAGAAGGCCTAGGGCCACTAGAATCGCTGGGCCTACAAGGAGCTAACTTTAGTTAGTGACCAGGAGGTCCACGGGTCGCGTGTGCAGTGAGGAAAGTTACACGCGGGCGCCCATAGGTTTTCAATGGGTGCGTAATTGTTCAAAAGTTACTGCTAGAAGGGTCTTCTGGGTGGACTACGAATTCAAGACTTCAAACCTAGACATTAGAGATGTTACTCTACACTTGTGCACCGGAGTGCCAGCTTTACCTCACCCACAGGAAGCGGGTGCATAGGGCTCGAAGTGCGTCGGTTTTCGTCTATCTGTTCAATGGAGCCTGATGACAAAGATGCTGCAGGCGGTCGGTCCAGAAGAGATGTGGTGGATCCAAGGATGGATCGGAAGTGTAGAAGACCTGTAAGCAGAGGGGACAGTGTTCACAGTCACTAGCCAGTGACCGGCGTGGCACCAGGTAGGTACCAGGCGATGTCGGGTGCAAACAGGTGAAGAGATGTAGCTTGTCTCTGCAGCCACGTGGTCCCTGGAGGTCGACGACGTCCAGGAGTCGGTTCACGAGCTGTCCCACGCAGGCTCTCGCTGTCGGCGGTGTCGGTGACTCAGAAGAAGCAAACAAGCCTTGGCAAAAGCAGGAGTCGCAGGAAATGAAGAAAGCTGTTAGCTCTGACCAGCAAGGTCAGAGGGGCTGCTCCTTTGGAGGGAAGCAGGGGCCAGTCTGGAGCAACCAGACCAGCATCGTAGTTTGTCAAGATGGTCGCCAAGATGGCCACTAGTCAACGGACTAGTAACCGGTTAGGCGCGTCAAGTCGCAAAGTGCAGAGGGGCCCCACGCAGATCGTGGAGATGCTGGAGGGCTCACCTTTGGTGCAGATGCTGCTCGGGTGTTGGGCTTCTCAGGACCCAAAGCACAACTCGGAGGGAGCCTCTGTTGTTGCGCTTTCAGCTAGTTGAGTGTGTTCCAAGGTGGCTGGCTCCACGGGTCTCGGTGCCTCCACGGGTTCCTTCTTTGCAGGAACTGTGGATCGGGCGGTGAGAGGTCTGGAGGTCCAGTCCTTGTCGGTCTCTGGACTCGGGCTCCGGCAGGAGGCGGCGGCAAAGCAGACGTCAATTCGCTGGATGGTGCTTGCGTTAGCAAGATGGTCACTCCCTGACCATAGGGGAGATTTCCTTCAGTCTTCTGTGCAGCAGAACATCGAAGTTCCCGTCTTCTTCTTAGTTCTAAGTTGATTCCAGGATGTCTAAAGTCTTGGGACACAGCTCCTACCTTTAAGCGGATTCTAGGGGCCGGACTACCTGCTAGGTCCCTCCCTAAGGGTGGGACCAGGAACGGGGGTGGTTACACCCCCAATCCTTTGTCCAGCTCGCCCCAGGTCTGGGGCTGGTGTGCCCCAGGACCGGATTGAACTGGCGTATGCACCGAGGCTCCTTGTGAGCCTCAGGCATGTCTGTTTCCTTTCAAGCCCTACCTGACCAATACACAAAATCCTGTCTGGGGTGGTGCTCGCACCTCCCCTGGCAGGAAATCCTTTGTCCACATCTCCCAAGCTGGAAGGACTCCCAGCAGCAGGAGGGCAGACTTGTGTCTGTGGTGGCAGCGTCCATTTTGTGGAGCTGAGGCTATGTCTGATTTTACCCGGGTTTCAGGTTCTGTACATGTCGTGTCCCTCTAGGAGGGTGGAATGCTAACCCCGTCGCCAGAATTGGCGAGGGGTTAGTATTCCAATTCGTATGACACATTAGTCGACATGTTTTGATAAAGCCAAACCAAAGATAGCATTTAACCGCGAGGTTCATAATGCACTTAAGAGTATATGGTATGGCGATATCTGGAAACGGTAGAAGTAAGTTGTTCCGACTACTGCAGACAGGCTCAGCTCATGCCAGAGCACCATCTCACATGAAACCAAGCACTCTGCCTTCAGGATTGTTAAGGCCTGCCATAGGTGTGACTTATAGGTTAACATGTGTCCCATTTAAGGTTAGGTATAGGCATACTACACCTAAGTAAGAGGTGGATACACCAACTTACCCCAGCTGAGTGATCAGCCAGTTGTGTCAAATTGCTAGGCCAGGCCAGGGGTGGCACAATACATGCTTCAGCCCCTGGTAGGCCTCAGATACACCAATGCCCTGGGTACCTAGGGTACACTATTACAGGGGCTCACAGGGTGATCCAGTTCCAATGGGTCATGCACCTAAAGTGCATAGTGTCAATTTATCAGAGAGAACAGCAGGCTGGGGGTCTGATTAGCAGGCCCACAGCCTCAATACGTCAAAAACCAGTGAAGCAAAAAGCTAAAATTTGGGGTGACCATAGGATAGCAGACCCTACTCTCCTACACAAACCCCCCCCCCAAACGCAGGGACATTAAACTAGCCTGGACCAGTCGTGTCTTCATGTCCTAAGTGGAAGTACCTGGGGAGACCATCTGCATTCCCATGGTCTGTACCTGGCCGGTGCTCCACTGTAAAGTCCATCCCCTGTAGGGAAATGGACCACCTATGCAGTTTGGGGTTTTCACCCTTCATCTGATTTAGCCACAAGAGGGGCTTATGGTCGGTCTGAATCTTGAAGTGAGTGCCAAACAAGTATGGCCTGAGCTTCTTCAGGGCCCACACCACAGCAAAGGCCTCCCTCTCAATAGCTGACCAATTCTTCTCTCTGGGGGTCAACCTTCTGCTAATAAAAGCAATGGGTTGGTCTTGACCATCTACATTAAGTTGTGACAGCACAGCTCCCACACCCAACTCAGAAGCATCTGTTTGGACAATAAACTCTTTGGAGTAGTCAGGACTTTTCAGGATAGGTGCAGAGCACATGGCCTTCTTCAGGTCATCAAATGCCTTTTGACAGCTTACTGTCCACTGAACCTTTTTGGGCATCTTTTTGGATGTCAGATCATTAAGAGGAGTCACAATGGACCCATAGTTCTTAACAAACTTCCTGTAGTACCCAGTCAAGCCCAAGAAAGCTCGGACTTGAGTCTGGGTGGTGGGAGGAGACCAGTCCTTGATGGATTGTATCTTACTCTCCAGTGGTTGAACTTGGCCTCCACCTACAAGGTGGCCCAGGTACACAACCTTACTCTGCCCTATCTAGCACTTAGTAGCCTTGATAGTGAGGCCTGCCTTTTGCAGAGCCTCAAGTACCTTCTTCAGGTGGATCAGGTGATCCTCCCAGGTGGAGCTAAAGACAGCAATGTCATCAAGATATGCTGCGCAAAAGTCATCCAACCCAGTAAGGACTTGATTCACCAACCTTTGGAAGGTGGCAGGTGCATTCTTCAGACCAAAGGGCATCACCAAAAATTGGTAGTGCCCTCCTGGGGTTGAAAATGCTGTTTTGGCCTTAGACTCCTCAGCTAACCTGATTTGCCAATAGCCAGCTGTCAAATCAAATGTGCTCAAAAACTTAGCAGAAGCCAGTTTATCTATGAGCTCATCTGCCCTTGGAATAGGATGTGCGTCTGTCCTAGTGACAGCATTGTGTTCTCTGTAATCCACACAGAACCTCATCTCTCTCTTGCCATCTTTGGTGTGAGGTTTGGGGACCAGAACCACTGGGCTAGCCCAGGGGCTCTCTGAGGGCTCAATGACACCCAATTCCAGCATCTTTTGTACCTTGGTCTTTATACAGTCAGGTTGTCTGTAAAGTTTGTTCTTCACAGGAAGACTGTCACCGGTGTCCACCACACGGGTACACCAGTCAGTTTGACTAGGTATCAGTGAGAACATATGCTGAAATGACTGTAGAACTTGTCTACATTCAATTTGCTGATGCTCAGTGAGGCTGCCTCCAAGGGTCACTCCTTCAACTGAACCATCTTCAGGGTTCTGAGACAACAGGTCTGGGAGAGGGTCACTCTCTTCCTCCTGTCCCTCGTCTGTAGCCATGAGCAAGCCCATGTCTGCCCTGTCAACATATGCTTTTAACCTGTTAACATGGAGTACCCTGTGGGGACTCCTGGGAGTGCCTAGGTCCACCAAGTAGGTAACCTCTCCCTTCTTTTCCAGGATTGTATGGGGTCCAGACCATTTGTCTTGGAGTGCTGCTGGGGCCACTGGCTCCAACACCCATACCTTCTGTCCTGGCTGAAACTCAACCAAGACAGCCTTTTGGTCATGCTAAGCTTTCTGTAAGGCCTGGCTTCCTCAAGGTTTTTAGATGCCTTCTCCATGTACTCAGCCATCCGGGAGCGGAGACCAAGTACATAGTCCACTATGTCTTGCTTAGGCTTTTTGAGAGGTAACTCCCATCCTTCCCTCACCAGACATAGGGGTCCTCTTACAGGGTGCCCAAATACCAATTCAAAGGGGCTGTAGCCAACTCCTTTTTGTGGGACCTCTCTGTAAGCAAACAGAAGGCAGGGTAGAAGGATGTCCCATCTTCGCCTGAGCTTTTCAGGTAATCCTTTGAACATACCCTTTAGGGTCTTGTTGAATCTCTCAACAAGCCCATTGCATTGTGGGTGATAAGGAGTGGGAACTTGTAGTTGACACCACATTCCTTCCACATAGCTGTCAAGTATCCTGACATGAAGTTGGTACCTCTGTGAGAAACTACCTCCTTAGGAAACCCCACTCTGGAGAAGACTCTGAGTAAGGCCCTGGCCACAACAGGAGCTGTTGTGGTCCTAAGGGGAATTGTCTCTGGATACCTGGTGGCATGATCCACTACCACCAGTATAAATCTGTGCCCAGATGCAGTGGGGGGATCCATGGGACCCACAATATCAATCCCCACTCTTTCAAAGGGAACCCCCACCACAGGTAGTGGTATAAGGGGGGCCTTTGTTGTGCCACCTGATTTGCCACTGGCTTGGCAGGTCACACAGGAGCGACAAAACTCCTTGGTATCTTCATTCATGTGAGGCCAGTGAAAGTGAGGGACAAGCCTGTCCCAAGTCTTGTTCTGGCCTAATTGCCCTGCTAGAGGAATATCATGGGCCAAGGTAAGAAGGAAACCCCTAAATTGCAGAGGTATAACCAACCTCCTGGTTGCACCAGGTTTTGGGTCTCTAGCCTCTGAATAAAGGAGCCCATCATCCCAATATACTTTATGGGTACCTTGAGCATTCCCAGCAGCCTCAGCAGCAGCCAGCTTTTCTGAGGGGTTCAAGAGATGGACAGGATAACTGAGCCTGCCCCAAGTCAGCCCTAGAAGGTCCCCCTGTCCCCAGAAACTCAACCTGGTCAGGTTCAAGCTCTTCAGGGACAGTTCCTTCAAGGTTCTCGAGGTTAACCTCCTGGGAAGACTGATCATCACTTGGAGGCAGGGGGGAAGGCACAGCCTTAACCCTCCTGTTCTTCTTCTTGGAAGGTGCGTGGTCCATTGTTCCAGGATCCAAGACCTGAGGTTCAGTAAGGCACTTTTTGGCCTGTGACCTGGTCACAGCAAGGACATGTGGTGATATACCTAACATCTCTGCATGTGTCCTGTACTCCACTTCTGACCATAGAAAACTCTCTAGGTCATTGCCCAATAAACATTCTACTAGGAGGTCTGCACTAACCACAACCCTTTTGAGGCCAGTTACCCCTCCCCACGAGAAGTTAACAATAGCCACACTATGGGAAGTAGTGGTATTGCTGGCATTGGTCACCAGGTAATTCTCACCTGGTATGTACTGTCCAGGATCCACAAAACCTTGTGTCACCATAGTGACACTGGCACATGTGTCCCTGTAAGCTTGAGCCACTTTTGTATTGATCAATGGAGTCTGTCTGTACTTGCCCAGATTACTGGGGCTCACAGTCAGGGACAAATCCATGTCCCCATCACAGATCAAGACTGCCTGTGTAAGGGTTCTGTCTAGGTCAGAATCTCCTTCAGTTCCCATAGTGATTCCCACTACACCCTTCGTCTGGGGACCAACACTGCTATCAGTACTACTGGGAGCAGGTGCCTTAGGGGCAACAGTGTTGGGGGCTCCACCCTTCTTACAATCACTAGTCCAGTGAGTTGTATTCTTGCAAGACTTGCACCAGGGTTTCTTTGGACCTTCTTTCTTCTTTCCTTTAGATTGTTGGGACCCACCCTCATTAGTACTAGTTTGGGGCCCTGTTGAAGACTTCTGGTCTTTGGATTTCTGGTCATTACCCTTTTGGTCTGTTTTCTTCTGATCACCCCCTTGGCCCTAGTTCTGGTTCTTTTGCTTAACCCTGGTTCTGACCCATCTGTCTGCCTTCTTTCCCAATTCTTGGGGAGAGGTCAGATCCGAGTCAACCAACTGTTGATGCAGTTGCTGGTTTTGACAGTTATTTAAAATCTGTTCTCTCATCATCAAATTGTACAATCCTGTATAATCTGAAACCTTACTTCCCAGAAACCAACCCTCCAAAGCCTTAGTGACACATTCAACATATTCAGACCAGTCCTGAGTCTGTGTCTTCTGGGTGTCTCTGAACATTAACCTGTACTGCTCAGTGGTTAAGCCTAACCCATCAACCAGGACACTATTCAGGGCTCTGTAGTTTCTGACATCCTCCTCTCTAACAGTGAGGAGTCTATCTCTGCCTCTACCTTCAAAGGAGAGCCATAAGATTGCTGCCCACTGGTCCTCAGGAACCTGCTGTACCTTGCAGGCTCTCTCAAGAGCAGTCGTCCACTTGTGGATATCATCCCCACTTTTGTAGGGGGGCCCAACCTTGGACAGGTTCCTATTATCAAAGACCCTATCTTTGTCCCTTAGGGACAATGCTGCCACCAGTGGGTATAGACCCACTCTCTCTAGGTTGCCTAGCCTTGTTCAGTTTCTCTTCCATCAGGGCTACTTCTAGCTCCTGTTTCCTGATTCTCAGCTGAGCTTCCTGCATTCTGGCCTCATGCTCCCTCCTCTGAGGGCTGGTCATCCTTCTTCTGGACTGACCCTGAGAGCCTCTAGAGGCATGAGAGGCATTAGAGTCACCTGAGTGATTCCTCTGTCTCCCAAACCCCTGGTTAAGTCCACTGGGGAAGCTCGATGGGGGGAACCCATTGTCATTCCCAAATAGTCTTAAGTTAGCTGTGCCAAGTATAACACTTGGCACTGGGCTATTTCTCCCATCAGAATCACTACTATTATCAGACTCATCCCCCTTGTCATTCTCGTCCCTATGCTGATCCTCATCATCTGTAGTCTGATTCTCACCTAAGGGGCGACTGTTAGGAAGGGGTGCTTCAGTAGCATCTTCAGAAGGAGGGCCTCCTGTTCCAGTCCCTGAAGGGCCTAACTGGGAGGCTTTCTTGAGAGCTCTCTGATCTTCATCAGTTTGCAAGAGTTCTCTGAGTTCAGCAGAGGTAGGGTTCCTGGGCTGTTTAAGGCCCCTGGAATTAGCCAACTGCCTGAGCTCGATCTGGTTTAGGGTAGCAAAGATGGATGGTGCCCTCTGGGGGTCACTCTCGACAGAGTTTCCCTAAGTCAATGGAGAGTTTTGGTCCCAAAATTGCAGAACTGTATTGGATGTTGGAGCCACTTTGGCCTTAAATATGTTCAGGATACAGGTATCCTTCGGGCACTTTAATTGATTATTTTCCTCAGTTGGTTTTGGGAGATGTTAGTATTAATCAACATTGCGATTTTTAACTATAGTTTTGTGCCTAGCATACACCAATATCTAAATTGGTCTCTGTCCTTGATATACTTTGGTTAGCAATTCTCAGTAATTTGTGGCTCTTTGTTCCTGCTGGGTCATTTTGAATAGAAGATCATTGCCTTCATCATGTTTCTACTATTCATACTTGTTTTGGGAGTGTGTGTTCCTTCTTATTTTAGACAGTCAAGAGCTTTTATTTTCAGATTGAATTGTTTTGAACTTCTCATTGTATTTTAGATTCAATTAATTTGTGTTTTGCTTAAATACTTTATACATTGCCTCTAAGTTAAGCCTGACTGTTTTTGTGCCATGCTACCAGAGGGTTCGGCACAGATTAATCTAGTTACTTTTGTGGCTCACCGTGAAAGGGTTGTGGCTGTAGCTTGAGCATGGTTAACAGCCCACTGAACCAACAAGCCAATTTCTCACAATGTAACAATCTTAGATTGTGCTTTATTTCTGGATTGATATTCTAAATTATGTAATGTGCCTTGCAGTGGTTTTTCTGATTTCTGTTGATTATCAAAACTGTTACACTCAGTTTCAATGCTTCCTGTTGGAGGGCTTTTTCCAGACTCAGAGTTAGCTGAAGAGCCACCTTTTATTTCTCCTGAATCATGACAAGATCGCTATATTTTATCTTGGTGTGTATCAGATTGTTCAAATAAACCAAAGAATGATTGCCTTATGTTTTCCTTGCTAAAGATAGATTATGCTCTTTTCTTCCTAGTCTTCCTCTTCTAATCAGCCTTATTTGCTGAATTATTGACTAAAGTTTTAGCAAAATTGCCCACACAATTTTCGGTAGAACTGCAGATAGAATTGTCAGAACCTGAATCTGTTTTACACTCTCTAAGTGAATGTGAATCTTAAAATTCCTTCAGGCCATAGTCCTCCTCTATTTTCTCCTCCATTGTCAAGCATGCAAAGGAGTTATCCCAAGGATCTAAGCTTAGGACCGACCAACCTCAAAAGTCCTTGGGCGCTACTATCTCGCGGAGTCTTAATTGTGTTCCTAGAGATACACCACGAGTTAAAATTGAGACTAGTCATTGGTATAAAGAAAGCAACTAGACATTTTGCATTACTCTCTGTACCTCTCACTATGTCATATTTCTGATCTATTTATATCTGGGATACCTGAGGGCCAGCAAGACTGTCTCATGAATGAGCTGGATCTGTGACTTATATTGGAGGCACTGTAACCGAGGCGATAGAGTTATCAAAGGGGATGTTGTTTACGTTATCTGTAGTAGTAATCATAGCCATATTAAGAAAAGTGCTCTCAGTAATAGTAGCAGAAACAGTGGTGTTGGCATTAACATTAACAGCTGTACTGACAATTGCGTCAATGAAGGAATTAGAGGGATCAATTAGCTGCCATGCTCCCAGCACCAAAGGACAAACTGAAATATTTTAATGTGATTTATTCCTTGTCTCTTTTCTCCCACATTGTAGAGTTCCAATTTTATCTACGTTTGTTCATATTCTCACCAAAGAAGGTAAGGATTTTTGTGGAAGACTCAGAGATTTTAACACTGGTTTTATACAATTTCCTTTGTAATTTTTTCCTGGACTCTCAATGCCTACTAGGATTTGGTTTGGCCCTTTCCTATTATAGCAACACATTAAGCTCTTCCATGATTTTCACAGCAGCCTTCAAGGGAGTTAGAACATGCCCTATTTTCCAAGTCTGCAATGAGTAGCAGTGTATACTCTCTCCTGGAGAAGAGTATAATTATGTAACAGAATTGAGTTCTCTCCATAATAAGTTGCTTACTGTTTCATTTCACCCTCATTAAAAGATCTACTTTTTTTATCATGCAATTCTACGAAAGAAATGCCATCAAATCCAAAACTGAGGAGATGTAAAAAGCCTAAATTATTTTTCCAAATGATGAAATGAGAAATAGACAACTGACCGCTCACGTGTTGAATTAAACAAGGTCTTACAGACACTCTACCATAAAATGGACACCTCCCTACTGTACTGGACTTAACTCTTTGAGTCTTCGACATACTTAATTTAGGTTTTTAGCTTGTACTCTTTTTATCCCAGAAACAACTTAACTCAGAAAGGTACCTTCTTCACCCCTTCCAGCAGGTTTATTCTCACACTCCTATTTCCGACTGATATCTCCTAGCAAGAAATTTAAACAGAAGAAGGGGCGAATTTAACAAAAACAACAGAGATAAACTCATTTTAGCACAAGCACCGGACTTTAGGACATTGCAAATGGTTTCCATATTAGACCCTCTTCTACTCTTCCTCGCCATGAAGCCCTAACAACTTCTAAATAAATCTAATCGGTCTGGAGTGACGGAGCTGTAGCTTGCCAGGGAGGACTTTGACAACTCCAGTGATAAATCCCGAGGAAAAATGCTTCACCTATGGTGTAGCTGGTCAATCTTTATATTAACCCAATTTGCACGGATGTGATGTCATCTTGGTTTTTAGCATACAGAAGTCAGTTTGGATCTAGAAATTGAGGATGTGTACAAGTTCCTGATAATGTACACAGGGTAGAGTGCATATAGTGGATATCAACATCTTGTTGGAGTGTTTTGTGGTGGTTGAGATATTCTAGCGTGGGCTAAGATCACTGTAGCTTTGCCACAAGGAGGTAGGGCGTCCAGAACATGCACTCCTTTTCAGTTAGTAGAGGGAGTGATACGTTATTAATGTATATTAAGTACACATAAGAGGAAATAGGATAGGTTGTTAGCAGACGACAGAAGCGAAGCTTGGCATATATGAGATTGAAGTCTAGTTGTTTTTCTTTTCTTGTGTGTCACTGTGGAGAGGGTGTTTGAAAGCGATTTGTTTGACTATTTGAAAGAAGACGGTCTTCTGTTGAGTGGTAACTTTTTTTTTTTTAACATACTTTATTGAGGACCTTGATATCACCATCAATGCAAACAAGCATTTGCAATGCAATAGGTCTCGCATTTTAGAAACTTTGACCTTTTGGTATTGTAAATGACAATGCCTTTCATTATTGCAGGTTTTTAAACACATAAATGAAAAGGCATTGTCATTTACAATGCCAATAACTCAAAATCTCGCAATTGCGAGACCTATCGCATTGTAAATGCTAGTTCTCGCTTGCACCAGGGTCCATAGAATCCAAGTAAGGCTTCTGATTTGGCAAGAATCACAGGATGTTGAACCGAGGCCGGTTTCGAGCGTGAGCCCCCAGTTCCAAGGTCGCCAGTTCCAGCCGTCTGGCCTCATCTCCCCCTCCATATGTGGAGACGGCGCTGTTGGTGCCGGGAGCAAAGCAACCCTTGAGAATCTAGCGTGGTCCCAAAAACGCCTCTTTCTTGTAATGTTCATCACGCGCAATACTTTGAGGCCGTACACACACCTCAAGTATTACAATGCCTTTGAAACGGTCGAGGTCAGTCCCACGCTGGTGGGGACATTATTTGCATAAGAACCTTTTACGAATACAGGGAATCCGGTGGGTGTGGTGGGGTGGGGTGGGGGAAAGAGAACCTCTGCAGCCCTCTGCTCAGCCTGCGAAAAAGTGTCATTAAAGCCATCTCTCTAGGCGCACACATCAAAGACAATGTTTTGGGTAATAAAATATGTGAAGAGGGGCTTAATGAGCCGTCGTTGGGATGCCCAGCAGGGATTCAGTCGAAAGTAAAACTGCATATTTACCAGTGCTTAATTTGTAAAAAGAAAGAGCGCCGGGCCCCAAGCTGTGCTCAGCAGCTGCAGCCGGTGCCCTGGAATGTTGGCGCACGAGCACTGCGGCTGCGCAGCCCTAAATCTACCTCGTTGTGCCTGCATAATCCACTACCAGACGCTCCCTGCCTGATAACCTCTGTCCTTTAGTCTCCAGTTGTGACGGTTTTTGTGACTTTCTCTTCCCTCTCTTGCTCTCTGATGCGGAAAAAATAAGTACTGGTCCCCCGCATTAAGCACTGATATTTACACGGCGTAGAAATAACCGAATTGGAGGCTTCAAATGCTTTCAAGAACCACGTCATCATTGAGGTTCTTATCACTTCATTGTTAATCGAATTACAATTATAGCTTTGTTGTTATTTTTTTTATTATGATGACTACCAGTAGTATACTGATGTTTATTTGTACAGTTAACAGTACAAATATACACGAGAGCAGTAGTAGTAGTTGTTTCAGTAGTTGGCAGCAGTACCAGCAGTAGACATGGCGTGTACATTTCGCGGGCGCTTCGATGTTCGCAGTGGCCGCGCGGCTCACTGAGAACATCAAAGCACCCGCGAAATGTACACGCAGGCTGCCAAATGGTGCGCGCACCCGGCGCACATGCACTGTGTTAAAGTGATCGCGATCACACATCAAAGCGGCCATGCGGCCGCGAAAGTGAAAGCAAACGGTGTGCAGGCTGCCAAATGGTGCGCGCGCACGGCACACATGCACTGTATTTGGAGGCCTGAAAGCACTCGTTTGCACTTCCAGATCCCCCATTTACAAAAGCTCTCGCGAGAGCAACGCTAAAGCGCTGTCTCAGGCGAGACCTAAAAATGATTACATAAAGCCATTTGTTTTTTTGTACAGTTTCAACAATACAGTTGTGTGAATCCACCGACCAGTATTCAAAGATCATGAACGGAAATGAAATCCATGTACTATAGCATCATGTCTAATATTTTGCTAATCATGAAATAAAGTTATCTAAATATCATGAACTTGTACCATATATATATTTCCAGTTAACCAAACAAACCTATCTATATCACCACCCTCCCTATCCTGCCCAACCCGTACTCCTGGTCTGAAGACGCTAATGAAGCTGTTAGCCTAAGGGAACTAATATGGTATCTCTAGGGGACCTACCATACCCGTATAGAGTTGTAGGTACCTCAAGTTTTGGGATAATTAAGGCATGCGATCATAGAACCGCACCGTGAGTCATGGTGAAGGGAGGCACGGTGGTGGTATTAAATCTAGTAGTTCGAGGTCGTGTAACATAATGTCCCATGTCATGGAGATGGGATGTTTCCGTAACCCTTGATCTTCCTCCCTCCGTAGGGCTATGCTCTCAGCCTTCCCCCATTGTACTATGTCTTCTTGCCAGCTGGATAGTGTCGGGCACCTGGGGAATTTCCACCTCATGGTAATGGCTCGTATCGCCAGTATGAGGGCCCAGTCTAGGAATCTCAGTTGTACCTTCTGCGGGCCTGTACGTCAACGAAGGCCTAAGAGGTACTTCAGGGCACAATCTGAGACAGATAAGTGTGTGACCTTGCCTAGAGATTGCCCAACACCTCTCCAGTAGCCCTGGAGACGGGGGCATGACCAAAGCATATGAAGGAAGTCTGCTTCATCACCTTTACATTGAGGGCAGAGGTGGTGTGCCTCGGGGAACATGCAATGGATCCTCTCCGGGGTGAGGTACGACCTATGGAGAACCATGGTCTGTATAAATTTTAATCTGATATTACGGGAGACTCTTTTAGGGTGTTCAAGGATGTACTTCCAAGCCCTATCCGTGAGTTCAATGTTAGCATCCTCAGACCATTTTGTTCTGAGGGACGTAAGTGGAATTGCTGCATGTGCACGTATACCTTGTCTATCCATCTAACTAGGTGTCCCCCGTTCCCCATATAATATAGAAGATGAACCAAGTTATGTTGCGGAGGTTCTCTACGTTGTGGGGCCCATGTAGTCCTGATGTAATGGGAGACCGTAGCATACAATAGATAAAGCGTAGAGGTGCCCCTGTCGCTTGTACGAAGGAGTTGTGGTCGAGTAGATTGCCCTCCCCAAAGAAAGCTCCAACATCCTCCACTCCCATCTCTGTCCAGGCACTGATCCTGGTCTTTGTAATCCTACCCTGCGGTGTGGGGATACCCAGTAGTGGGATGTTTGCCGAGTATGGGGTCACATTAGAGGTATATGATAACGCCTTCCTCTAACATTGCAGTGCCGTCCGTAGCAGAGGAGGGCTGTCTGTAGGGATTTTGATGTGAGGCAGAAGTAGGGAGTGTAGTGCGCCTCGCTCTAGGTCTCTGGGTGTGTAGCCGAGTTCTTGTAAATTCCTCCCCGCCGTCCAAAAGGAGAGCCATTGGAGCTGACTAGCGTAATAGTATGCCCTGAGGTCGGGGACTCCCAGGCCTCCGCAATCAGACTCCAGTTGGAGTTTCTGCAGGCTCACTCGTCGCCGGCCCACCCCCTATATGAGTTCAACTAATATAGTATTCAGGGTATTGAAAATAGACTGTGGAACTACAATAGGTATGTTCACAAAACAGTACAATAGGCGAGGGAGCATCACCATTTTGGAGATAGCGATACGCTCCATCACCGATTGAGGCAGGGAGGTCCAGAAAGCCACATTATGGCCTTTCCCAGATTGCCATCTAGTTGATCCAGCTGTGTTCTATATATTTGAATGCCTAAGTATTTGAACGAAGAAGGGGCTATCGGCAGGTGGTACGTGCCAAATCGTAAATCGTCTGGGTATGGTGTGTCTCGAAAAAAATAAGCCAGGGATTTTCTCGGGTTTATAGCAAGGCCTGACACCTGTTCAAAAGTGGAAAAAATAGCTGGAAGGGGCTCATTATCTGCAGTCAAATCACGTAAATATAATAAGATGTCATCCGCATAAATCAAAATAAGGTGGGTCGTGCCCTCAATGGGGATGCCCAGGCGATCTGTCGACTGCCTGAGTGCCTCCGCCAGAGGCTCCAGAGCGAGTACGAATAATAGGGGAGACAACGGACATCACTGTCGGGTTCCTCTATGAATGGCGGAAGTATATAGTTAGCGTACCCGTTTAAGGTATGCTTCCGGAAGCCCGAATCGTTGGAGTGCCGAAAACATATAATCCCAGGATAAGGAATCAACGGCCTGTCTGAGATCCAATGTCAAGCACCCCGCGGTCTGATAAGTGCCCGGGGTGGCCTTCATGACGTAGTGTAATCGTCTCATGTTGAGGGACGTGCTGCGGTTCAGTAGAAACCCGCATTGGTCGCTATGTATGAGAGTCATGTGGTATGCGATTAGCTAGAGCCTTACTCCGGATTTTTTACTCAGTCGCCAACAGTGAGAGGGGCCTATAATTGGACAAGTCAAGGTTATCTCGTCCCGGTTTTGGCAAAGAGGTGACCAATGCTTTCATGGTGGATTGTGGTAGATGGCCGGCTTCCAAAGCAGTCTTACATACGGCCTCCAGTGTGGGGACCAGGACAGGTGCATACATATGGTAAAATTCGATCAGTAGCCCGTCGAGCCCAGGTGCCTTATTACGATTCAGACCCTTAATTGCGGTACGGATTTCCTGCTGTGTGATAGGGCCACTAATTTTCTTTTGTACTGCAGCTGAGAGTACCGGAATTGTGAGATCTTGCAAAAAGGCCACAATGGAAGGTGTTTTATTTAGTTTGGGTTCAGTATAGAGAGTGCTAAGATGAGTATAAAAAGCTTCATTAATCTCTCCCATCTGGTGTGCATATGGGGGTTATAGGTGGTGGGTCAGGCTTGTCTCGTACTAGACGGGCAAGCAGTGACCCAGCTCTATCAGCCTCAGAGTGTTTGCGTTGCATATAGGCCCTGTGATCGATCGTCCGTAAGGTTTCTAGCGTTTCAGCATGGTTAATACAGGCACTCTGTAACACCTCCTGTTTATCAGGGTCAGACACTGCCTCTTGCTCTAGTGCAGTCATTTGTTGTTCAATACTGAGCAAGTTTTGATGTGTCTCCAGTCGGGCTCCTACTATCTGTCCTATTGAAGCCCCCCTTATCACTACCTTTAGCGTGTCCCACTCTATAAGATTAGAGGAGGCTGTGTTCCAGTTTTCGGCTAGAAAATTTGTAATGGTGGTGGAAATCCCTGTTTGGAAAGGGGCATCCTCAAGTAGCTGTGGGTGCAATTTCCAGGTGGGCACTGGGGTTGGCACGCAACCCCAGGCGAGTGTGAGCACCAGGGGGTAGTGGTCAGAGAGGATCTTCACTAGATATGTGGAATGACAAACCTGTGTGACAATGGAAGTGAAGCAGAGAAATATGTCAATTCTAGTATGGAGGCTATGCACAGGAGAGTAAAATGAATATTCTTTATGGGTACGGTGTAGACATCTCCATACATCTGCAAGCACCCAACCTTTTGACCAGGTAGTAAATATGTTGGATAGTTTACGGGCATTTGTACCGTGCAGTGGGGGATGGGATCTGTCCATATTCATGTCCATGACTGCATTCCAATCCTCCCCAACACCCAGGGGATACCATCCCATTCCGCTAGTACTTTACCTATTCTATGGAGGAAGTGGTCTTGGTCATAGTTAGGGGCGTAGACACTGCTTAGAATCACCAGTGAGCCATCAAGCGTACCCTTAAGGAGAATGTATCGCCCTTGGTCATCTATGCGGAGCTCTAGTTCGACAAAAGGGACCCCATGGCGCACCCATATGGTCGTCCCTCTAGCGAAAGCAGAGTAATTAGAAGAGTAGACCTGACCCCGCCATTCCTTGCGCGTTTTTTGTGCTTCAGACTCAGTTAAATGGGATTCCTGTAGGAAAACTATATGTGCTTTACGCCTAACGAGATAAGCGTGGATACGGTGCCTCTTCTGGATCGCCCCCATCCCCCTCACATTCCATGTTAGTAGGTTGTAGGACCCTAATGTGGCAACTGTTCTAGGCATGAAATTTTAGATTGCATGAGGCTCCAATTGAGATGGAGCTGATAGGCTAACATCGACCAGGAGTCCCCATTCCCTATAACAATAACAAAACTTGGCTCCGTGCCTGAACTACGCTGGGCCCAACAACTAGAAGCAACTATCATATAACCAATAACGGTGCATATGCTCTGAGGGGGGTTGCCGCCACCGGTCATAAGCATGGCCATACTGAGGCTACGGTCTCGGCGGCTCAATGGAACCCAGAGGGGGAGATATACCTAATCATGTCAGTGACAGTGGTGCCGCCCACGCATTTCTGAGTAATCGACAGGCAGAAGCCCAGTATAATAGCGAGCATTGGCAGTAACATAGGATCAGTCCACCATCCCATCCCCAACAGCAAGCTAAACTCAAGTCAGAATCATACAAATAAAACATAGCGAGAATATTTGCATACAAAGTATAGAAAAGGATATACTGGTCTCTGATAGTCGAGGAGCATATCTTCTGCACAGGAGTTCACATCACAGGGGGACCCCGTGCCACATCACGCTTATTACGTGACCCAAACCCGCTTCAGGTATCGAGGAGATCGTCGGCCGTCCGAGGCATGCTCGTGGGGAACAGATTAATATTTTGTTCAGAGTCTGAGTTGAGGGTGCTGTCCTCAGAGTCTGTATGGGTCTTGGTGGAGTCTTCTCGGAATGTCTCGGCAACAGTAAGGGCCTCTACTTGATCGAGTCGCTGCTGTTCACGTGATGGTCCGGTGCCGCCCCTAGCCTGAGTGGTCTTCTGGGTCCGGCGATGACTTAGTCTCTGTGGTTTGCTAGATCCCTGCGAAGATAATACTGTTTGACTACCCTGGCTTGCTCCAATGCACATGACCTCAAGCCAAATCCTCTGCGTCCACCGGGCTTTCAAAGAAGTGGGTTTTCTTGTCATAAATGACTTTCAGTCCGGCTGGGTATAAAAGGGCGTATTTAAGCTGTGCTTTTTGTAGCTTTTTCTTCACGGCTTGATAGGACGACCTCTGTCTTTGAACCATGATGGTATAATCAGGGTATAGAGAGATGAGATGGTTTTCATACTGGATCAGTGCTTTTTCTCTTGCTTTTTGTAGGAGGAGATCGCGGTCCCTATAATTCAGTATTTCTACTATCAGAGGTCGAGGCGGTGCGCCCGGTTTGGGTGCACTAGTCGGAATTCGGTGGGCTCGTTCGACACAGAAATAAGGAGACAGACCTTCTTGTGCCATATGGTCCTTGAACCAGGTTTCCATAAATTCTGCTGCTTGTGTGACTTCACTGCGTTCCGGCAGGCCTATGACGTGGATGTTATTGCGTCTATTCCTGCCTTCTTCATCCTCCACTCAGTCCAGCAAGCCCGTCACCTGCTGCTGTAGATGTTGAAGGGTTGTGGTGTTTGCCGTCACTCGTGGATTCATGTCTTGGAGGGCCTGGTCGTGTTCCTTAACGGTATCTGCCAGTTTCCCGTGGTCAGCCCTGAGTAGGGTAAGCCCCTTGTTGAGCGTGCCGATTTGTAATTCGAGGGCTGCCCTAGAGTCCCGGATTTCTTTCGATATTAAATATAACTTGTATGGCGCACTAGTGATGAGTTCAGGAGACGTATTCCTTGGCGAAGTGGGCCGACTGGAGTCCACCGGCCCGGCGGAGGGGGCACCTGTACCATGGTGGCCATCCATTGTTTTCCCACGGACCCTGCCCATGTTGCGCATTGTCCACGGTGGGGAGTTGCGTCTTCCAGTTGCTTGTGGTAGGTATGCAGGTATGAGGATGGAGGGGGGCAACACACCTACTCCTTCTTGTATGGTCCCGGACCCTCCACAACTTCACTGTAAAAAGAGGTTCCTTTGCAGTCTGTCCACCCGGTAATCTCCTCCAGAAACCGGGGCAGCGTGTCCGGGCCATGTCCACACCACTGGATTGGGACCAAGCAGCCGCGGAAATCGCATGGAAATACCAGTAATGACTTCTGCTCTCCGAACAGTCAGTATGAGGACCTGCACAGGGGATCTCACCTTGAAAGGTCAGAGCGCAGTCTTCAGAGATCTCGTGGTCCAGCTCTGATCCTCATTACCAAGGAAAAGGAAGCATGTGATTTATGCTACCCGGCCCCAGCCAACCCGTGTATCGAAGCCCACCCAGGTCGCTCCCGCTGATGTTGGGGCACAGTAGCGAAGAACCTGCGCCACAGTCTCTCACCTGCAGGGCCAGTGTGGGTCCAGTTGTCCGACGAATACCCTGTACGGAAGCGCCACTCTTAATGGTGAGGGGAGAATCAGGAGAAGGACGCCAATGATTCCCTGTCCCCACCTTCGGGCCTTGCAGGATCCCAGGCAGTAGTGGTTGTAGTCCTGCTGTATTTCTGAAGGCACGGGGGTGATACACCAGGTTGTCCACAGGCTTCCTGTAGCCCAGTACGGCCGTAGTGCTCCCCTCATCTGTTCTTCACAGGGATCATGCAGGCGGTATCGTGGGGGGAGCTGGCCCACAGCAGCAGGGGAAGAAGATCACCGGCGTGCCCTCGGTGCGCCCTGCAGCCGACGATTCCTTACTCTGACCTCCGGGCCTCATAGCATCCCGTGCACAAGGGGGCGAAATACCAAGTCAACTGCGGGCTCTCCTCCACTCCGCACGACTGCGGCACTCACCCCGGCAGCCTAGCGTAGAAATCCCGCTGGTATCGAGGACACAGTCCACTCCGCTTCCGCGAATTCAGGGGCGACGCTAGCCCAGCGCCACATAGCCGCCTCCGGGCGTCATACGGGCAGCGTCTCACTGCGTGGCGCTCCGATCCCACCTCATCAGGGACCAGAGGTTAGGGCGTGTTCCACGGCAACACAGACCACTCCTCAGCTTGTAGTCCAGCAACGTGGGTCCAGCGCCCCTCCACACTGCACCCAAGGCCCCTGTGCAGGCGCCGAGCACCACCTCGCAGACCAGTCCGCTTCGGTGTCAAAGGAGCATCGGGTCAGTGCCCGATCACAGCGGCGGTAGACTCGATCTCCATAGATCGCGGGATTACGGTCTTAAGGGTCTGGAAGGAGCTCAATGTGGGCAGTGAGCTACCGTGGACAGGCGCCCCTCGTTCAGGAAGTGAAGAGAGCGTGAGCGGCGATACAGGATGATAGTATTCCCCCAGGGCTCCGGAGCTCTACCGAAACACAACCGCCATCTTAGGCAGCTAGCCACGCCCCTGAGTGGTAACTTTAAGGTTAAAATCTCCAAGTAGAATGGGGGGGGGGGGTGTTGGATTAAAACTGACCAATGACTTTGTCAAGGTCGTCAAGGAATGAACCAATGGCACCTGCTAGATAGTAGAGATCTACACCATTTGGAACATATAGATTGTGTGGTGGCTTCAGAGCTAGTTATACTTTGTTGCTCGTACCCTCCACACTGGCTTTGTGGTTGTTTTGTGGTGTGTGAGTGAAGGTTGCAAAGGTGGCGTAGAGGGTGTTAAAAGAGTCTTGGGCCTTACTTAGAGTTTGGCAGATGGATTATTGTATGACAAGGTACCAGATATTACGTGCGCTTCATTACAAGTGCCATAGAGTATTCTGCACTTATAATAGGGCAGACTGGATATCCATCTCAGTGTGACAGAGTATCCTGACCCCCAGACTCTGAATTAGGCCATTTGTCTTGAGGAGCTTCCATGCCTCAGTGATGGGAGTGAAGTGTAAATGCATCCATAGGTATCACAATAATCATCACCGTGGAGGTTGTATTATATTTGCATGTTGAAGGTGCTGATATGATTCCCATACGTTAGTATATTTGGGGTGACTTTCATTAGGGGGACCGGGAAGTAGGGGTTGACTTAGCATATTGCAGCTAACGTGGCTATACAAAACACCAAATGTTTATATTTGTGCCATCAAACGTGCCCCCTTGTCTGCTGTAGCGTACTGAACTGAGGGCAGCAGGAGCCGGACAGAGACTGAGGACCCAGTGGGGCTGTGCCCAGTAGCTCCAATGTCATGGGGTGGCCCTCTAGGTTATATCAGTTAGTAAGAGTCATTGTGGTAGTTATCCCAGGGGCTGCTATACGAATCCCTGCCCAGACTACTAAAATATCCAGAATTTCCCCTTAAAACGCAATGATGAAATAATGTGTTGGTGCCATCCATCGGTTTGGGCCAATAATCTCCTCAGTGATGGAGGCTAATTGCTACTTCACCATGTTTGGTCCCTGGACATTGACAAGGAAGGCAGCAAATCTGGAATCAAATATCCAGCCATGGTATGTGGGGTCACAGCTATCTCTGCCCTCTCAACCCCACCCGTGCTCCAAGGTTATCTGCTGTGAAGTGGGAATGGATTTGACTTTCAATCTCTCTTGCTCTGAAAACCGACCAGAGAGTAAGATCTGCTGTCCTCGCGCCCATACAATAACACGCGAGGCCCAGAGAGTCACTCCCTGTCACATGTAAGAGTTGAGCACAGGGGGGCATCACCCACCCTGAACTCCACTGTAACAACTTCCTAAAGGCACTTGTCTCTAACAGTGACCACAAACAGCTACATTTTTAATCAAGACAGTTAAACATTTGCAAACTATAGCTAAACTTCTAGTCAAATTTAGAAGTTTCCCAATATGGTACATACTTTTAATGAGGGAAGTTCTAGAGCTGCACGTGAAGGCTAAAACTTGTAATCAGCTGAGGTCAGAGGATGCAGGTGAAGACATGATGAAACTTCTGGCTCCAGGGAGCCTCTCCCTGAAGATGTGTCACAGCTTTAATATCACCACAGTCTCAATATAACTGCCCAGGCAGAGAGGGAGAAGCAGCTGCCGGGGGCTGTTTCAGGAACACAGGCCCCCCCTTCGCTTCAAAATCTTTTGAATACATTGCATTAAAACTTCTTAAGTTTTGCTTTCAAGCTAATCTTGTAGAATGCATTATTTCTTCTCTCCAAAAGCTGGAACCACTCTCCCCCTTTGGAAGGGGCTGTTCATGTAGAAGGTAAGTCTTTGTATTGCTTTCTTGGTTTTGTGGTGGTACAGGCTTATTTTGAAATTGGTTTGGCTTACAAAAACCAAATAACAAATGTTTTCTGTGTTCTATTGTACAAATATCAGGCGCTGAGAGATCCCTCTGGGGATGATTCGCTGTAAACCTGCAAGCAGGCAGCTCTCTCTGTACCAGAGAATAACAAATTAAAGCATTTGGACACTGTTAAAAGGCTTTTTATGTAACACAAAAAGGGAAGCAAGGCGATCACTGTGAAGAATGAATGTTAATCAATCTAAAAGCCTCGATCAGCTTGGGACGCACACTTTTAAATCATGTTATTGTTCATTGCACAGTGCACTGTTCTATATTTAAAGCAAGCCTTATATTTAAAGGTTGTTTGCATCTGGGATCCCTAATGCTTCCCTCCCCTTTTCATTCATATTATTGGTTTACATGTAAGAAAAAAAAGAGAGATAGCCAATCCTTGCGGCATCAGTCTACCACAATTTGGGGTATTTTTGCGCCCCAACTTTTAACCTTCTGTAGTGGAATAGTTTTTCTGCATGGGATTTCAGCAATACCTAATTTACAGCATTTGATCTCCAGATGTTCATCATTTGTGGACCTTGCAGAATGTTACAAAAATGTTTGTGTTCAAGAGTCTTTGCAAGTTTGCACATCTCTGACAATACTATGCTGTTCTAAGAACACATATGGGCATATTTATGCGCTTTGTGTCACAGAGCAGCGCGGCAAGTCACCTTGCTGCGCTGCGCTGCGTCACAGAGAAAGAGCAGGAATGCGCTATATCTATCCAGTATGGCGCTGTCCTGTCCTTTTCCCCAGCACCGTTTTGAAAGCTAAGCGCCAACGCACGAACCCTTGCACCATGGTGCAAGGGTGCCGGTGTTGTAGGCAGGATTGATTTTGTTAAGGAAGGGGCACCTTTCTGCACAAAAAACAATCTTGAGAGGCGTTTTCCTCTTTCTACGTGTGCTGCAAAAAAGCCCCCCCTGGAAAGAGGAACAAACAAGGAGACATAAAGATATCTCTCCACGTTACACCTCTCCTGTCGAGTCGTATCTTTGTGGTGCATTCCCTGATTTATCAGGGTTGGCAAATCTGGGAATGCATCAAAAAGTGTGGGAGTTGCATGGGAGCCCCCACAAAATGTCCATAGAAGGCCATTCCGGGGCAGAGTTAGTCAGCGCAGCGATTTGCACAGTGTTGCATTACTCCAGGTTTTCATTCAGAGCCACGCAAAGTGGCTTTGTGCGCCTTCATAAATATGACTCATGCTTTGCGTCGCTCTTGCACTACAACAGCGACGCAAACCGGGTCATAAATATGGCCCATAGTTTTTTAAATAGAGCTTTGTAAGCTGTTTCAACTGGTTCCCAAAAATCAATCTATCTATCTATCTATCTATCTATCTATCGTTCTATCTATCTATCTATCTATCTATCTATCTATCTATCTATCTATCTATCTATCTATCTATCTAATGATCTAGAGATAGATAGATAGATAGATAGATAGATAGATAGATAGATAGATAGATAGATAGATAGATAGATAGATAGATAGATAGATAGATAGATAGATAGATAGATAGATAGATAGATAGATAGATAGATAATTGTAGTATTATTCATTGTACTAACGTAAGAAACAAGGGAATTTAAGTTATCCCTGCTTGCTGGACAGTGGGCGTTTAACTCACAGCCCCTCGTCTTTGCCTCGTCACCATCAAGAAGGGATACTGTAGTTATCTGACCTATTTCTAACACTTTTCGCAGTCAGTGTAGAATATTTAAAGAGTTCTAAGTGAAGATGTGCTCAATTATTGCAAGTCTTGTCCTCTTAGAGAAAGGGAAACACTTTGCAATGATATCAGTTTCGCACAGTCATTGTGGGCAGGTTGTCAGTCTTTGGGAAGGTAAACTGAGGATAACAAGGTGTTCTGTGAGTAGGTGGGTGAGGAGGACTGTTCGGCCCTGCCTACACTCCTGTGAAAGTCTCCACAACACATCCGCCGAGCTTGTTATCATCACCTAAAGGTAAAAGATGAAAAACCTCACTTCACAGCTCATAGAGGCAACGCAGTCTTGGAAATGCTCTGTAAATATCCTATGGTGCAGGATTCCCCTGTCAATCGAGTCCACGCGTCTCTAATGCTGAAGGAAGCTCATTTTACAGGTCAGGAGTGACGTAAGAGAGCGCGTGATACTCATCTATGGTAATAAGTCCCACTGGGAGGGGCCGGGGGCGGACTAGCTTTGGATTTGGCTGAGTGAGAGATGAATGCAGGACTCGGGGCCCAAGGAGGGAGTTTAGCTTCCTCACAATCCTAGAGTGACAGGAGCCCGCTTGCTTTCATGGTTGACTCACCAGAAAGAAAGCACAGCTCACTGAGAGAGCACATGACGGCTGGCACATGCGGTGCTAGCGACGTGACCAGTATTAATGCCCACTGGTAACGCCCTCTTCCCAAAGAAGGCCTCTCTCTGTTACTTCTCTGCACTCTGCATGGAATCACTTGTCAGTAACTATATACTATGGGGATTATTTATGAGAGCTCCGAGTCTCTTCTGCAATACTAAAGTGGTACATGCGTGACGCAGGGCTCTGAATCAGATTTACGATGCCACGCAAAGGCACCTTGCATGGCTTTGAGTGGCCTCATCAATCATGAGTAAGGCGACACAGCACAAGTCACTGCTCACCTTACTCTTTGTTAAATAGGCAGATATTTAGCTTCCAATTACTCATTCAGCATCCATCTCTGATCCATCTATCAGTCTGTTTGTGCTTCTGGCTGTCTGTACGTGCATCTTTCTGTCTGTGAGTGTTAGGCTGTGCCCGTGTGGCCATAACTCTTACTAGTTGACCCTGGCATCTCTTTAGCAATCTGCCATGGTGCCTACCTCTCCTTGAGGATTCATTGCTCACTAGTTGCCCCACTCCTTGCTTCCTGCCACCACCTCCCCTACTATTCCTCCTTGTTTCCATTAGGTTGGCAGTGCATCTACTTAAATGTTTGTGCCTCTTTGTGCAACCCCTGTGCACTTTGGTGTTAAAAAATGGCCTGGAAATGCGTGCACAGCTTTTTCTGTAATGTGGGACCACCCCACCGCAAAATGTACACCAGCATCCTCTCAACTGAGGCGCTGCGCCTTCTGGTTGTATGAGTATCCCTTGTGCCATATTACGGTACATGCTGAGGGGCAATGAGGCTACACAGAGTCATGGGGGCCACAGAAGCCCCCTCGCCCTTGTTCAAAGTCTGCTGGCAGTGGAAGGCGGTGCCAGGGTTTTAAGGAGTAGCTCAGTCTTTCATTGATGTGCCCTCCTCACTGCAGCTGGGAACCGTCACAGTTCACGCCTCTGCTAGGGAGAAAACAGCAATTCCACATTTGGGTACACCACATTTGTTTGTTAAGAGGATATGGCGCAGCGGTTAGAGCTCCATGCTGTGTGGAGCGGCATTTCGCCCCAGTTCCAGTCGCACAGTGAAAGTGTAAATATGCAATACTGCTTCTGCGTGATAAACTCGTCCAAATTAATCCAGTAAATCAATTTTTAGTTCCAATATTTAAAGCGCTATTTGTTATGCGTTTTAGACCCACATGTAACGTATCATGCCTTTTTCAAAAGCTTCCAGTGCTCAAGATGTGCCCATCCGGAACTCTTTCAAGAACACGACGAAAACGCATACTGCATTCTTTATTCCAACCAAATGCATTTCGGGCTTTGACAAGCCCTTCTTCAGGGGTAACTGCAAATTACAACTTAGAAAAAACACCATTACATTGTACATGTCCTTTATATCACATGTAACATAATCCGTACTTCCCTTATTTCACTATTAAACCATGAAAAAGTGCTAGAACAGACCCCTTCCCTTTCCGTGTAGATTTAAAACGAATCAAAAATCAATCCCCCCAGTGCTAAACTAATGTATTTACACCCATAAACTATGCCATAATGAATTATCCATCCCGAATTCCTACCAACTGCCATGCACCTTCCTTACAACATAACATTCAACCCCTCTCATCTCCAGACTTTCCTATCTCTCCCCTCTAGCAGTTAGAGCAGCAAACTCGGGAAATAGGGATCCTAGGGGCATATTTACAACAACCAGCGATAATTATCGCAAAGCGCACTTAGCGCTAGGATAATTATCGCCGGCTAGCGCGGATTTTTATCGCTGAGATAGCGTGCTATTAGCAACGCTTATCTCAATAGCGATAAAAATCCTCACGCTAGCTGGCTAACGTAAGATTATCACTGGAAACCCAGCGATAATCTCACGTTAGCTTGTCGATATGGACTCACAAACTTAGCCATGATATCCTCCTTCCATAGGATATCATGGCTAAGTCAGTCCTGAAGCAGGTGTTAGAAAGTAGCGATGACAGGTGTTATCGCTACTTTTCCTGATGCTATGCTTCATAGCGTGGGGCTTGATGATAGGAGAATTGTCGCTTAGCAACATTCCTCCTATCATGTCAGGTCAGGAACGCCCACTTTGCATCTCATTAGAGATGCAAAGCTGGGCGTTAGAAATCCCCACGCTAAAGCAAGGTTTCACGCGTTAGCATGACCTTGCTAATATAGCGATAAAATTATCGCCTCGTTGGAAATATGCCCCCTAGTTCCAGTCTCAGCATCGGCACAACATCCTGTGATTATGGGCAAATCACTTAATCTCCCTGTGCCCATGGACAGCGACTGGACACACTCACGGGAGATAAGCCACGCCATATAAATCTACAAACTATGGGGCAGAGTTTGAAGACCCTTGGGTCACTTTTGTGATGCAGAGGCGACATAAAAAGTGTGGCCAATTTATAACGTGACGCATCTAAGGAGATGCGTGACGTTGTAAATCCCTGTGTAACATCACACCTGCATCAGGTATAATGTACGCAGGGTGGGCCTTCCCAAGCAGGAAAGCCTCGTAAAAGTGATGCAGTAAAATCTACAAGATTTCACTGCATCACTTCTAGGACGCCACTGGGTCAAAACCTTTTGTCTGCTTGAAGCAGACGTAAGGAGTGATGCAGTGTAGTGGGAATAGGCCTCAAAATGCATTGCTGGAGTTGTGTTGTGCTTGCGACACAACTCCAGCAATGCGTGACTTTTGCCCGAAGAAATGGGTCAGAATTTCTGACGCAACTGTCAATCCTTGCACCAAGGTGCACCAAATTGTAAATATGGCGCATCCATGGTGGCGCAAGGGTTTCTCAGGGTGGCACAGGGAGAGTGACACATCTTTACAGATGCGTCACTTTCTTGTAAATCTGCCCTAATAACTTTAACAGAGTGACGCTGTGAAGCTGAGATGTGATTTACTGCCTCTACTTGATTTGAGGTCACAGAGCATTTGTGGTTGTGTTGCTGATGTTATAACTCCCAGAAAAAAGCACCTCTATAGTTGTATTCTATCTGCTTAAAATGGTGTATTGCCACATAGCACATTCTCAGGGAAGGTTTGTATCGCTTGTTTGTTTAGTGATTTTGCTTGTTGTTGTCAGCTAATTTGAATAATAACCAGAATTGTATAACACTGTTTCTAGGCACTGGGGGCCCGATTCACAGAACTAACTTAAGACAAAATCCTAAACTTACTACCATTTTGGTATTCACAGAAGGCACTTACTCATTTTGGTATTCACAGAAGGCACTTACTCATTTCGGTATTCACAGAAGTTAGGAGTCATAACTTTAGGACTCCTAAATGCCTTCTGTGAATACCGAAAGTCTTAAAATTAGGATTTTTCGCAGTTTAGTAGTAGTATAGTTAGGACTCCTAACTTTAGGACTCCTAAATGCCTTCTGTGAATACCGAAAGTCTTAAAATTAGGATTTTTCTCAATTTAGTAGTCCTAAGTTTAGGACTCCTAACTTTAGGACTCCTAAATGCCTTCTGTGAATACCGAAAGCCTTAAAATTAGGATTTTTCGCAGTTTAGTAGTAGTATAGTTAGGACTCCTAACTTTAGGACTCCTAAATGCCTTCTGTGAATACCGAAAGCCTTAAAATTAGGATTTTTCTCAATTTAGGAGTCCTAAAGTTAGGACTCCTAACTTTACTACTACAAAACTGAGAAAAATCCTAATTTTAAGACTTTCGGTATTCACAGAAGGCATTTAGGAGTCCTAAAGTTAGGAGTTCTAACTATACTAGTACTAAACTGAGAAAAATCCTAATTTTAAGACTTTCGGTATTCACAGAAGGCATTTAGGAGTCCTAAAGTTAGGACTCCTAACTTCTGTGAATACCGAAATGAGTAAGTGCCTTCTGTGAATACCAAAATGAGTAAGTGCCTTCTGTGAATACCAAAATGGTAGTAAGTTTAGGATTTTGTCTTAAGTTAGTTCTGTGAATCGGGCCCTGGGAGTTTAAATGATTTGCCCAGAATTACAGGGTTTTGAAGGAAAATCTTATACATGCATAAATGCTTTGGGCTCCCATTCACACTCCCCACATTAGAGTCAGCAGGTAATTTCATTGAAAACATTGAGAATGAAAGACTGCCTCTTTTGAGACCCTTTACAGCTCGACAGTCTTGACCACCACTGCAGACCATTCCAGGGGATCCAGAGGGCATTTGTGCACAGGGCTTGTAGGGCTGACTGTGAATGATGAATGGTGCAGTTGCCACTCCCCCATGCTCCTCTTGAAAGGTGTTTTATCCTTCCCAGGCCTTTCTTTAAGTGCTCAGGCACCGGGAGGATCCATCCATGCAAATAATGCATCTGAAATCCTTTGGAAATTGTTCCATATTTGTGCAGATTTTTCAGCGCCCAAAGTGATGTTAAAAAAACCCGTAGTAGGTCTGAATGGCACTGACTAGGTTTCCCATGGTGCAGACATGGGTGCCCTTCTTCATTGCTTGGCATCACAAGCAAACTACCTTCTGCATTCAGGAATAAGGACAAAACAAGCCATGGGCTTGGCAAGACTCAGGGGCTTGTTTATGAGAGCCCTGCGTCACTTTTGCACTGCATAAGGTGGCACATGCATGACACAGGGCTCTGAATCAGATTTATGAAGCCATGCAAAGCCATCCCACGTGGCCTCATACATGTTGAGTAATGCAACACAGTGCAATTCACTGCTTCACCACACTCTGCACCCAGGAGTCGTCCCATGCTTTCTCCCACTCATACAAGGAGGAAGATGCCTCTTAGGCTTGGTTTTGTGCAGGAAAGTGCCCCTTCCTGCACAAAAAACAATCCTAAATGCAACAGAGTCACTTCCTACGTTGGCTGGTGAAATGGCACCAGTGCAGGGAGAAAGGACAGGAATGCACCATATTGCACAAATACGGTGCATTCCTGCCCTTTCACTTTGGTGGAGGGCAACGGAGCAAGGTGTCTTGCTGCGCTGCCCCTTGCCAAAATCCCATAAATGAGGGCCTTACTGATCCCAGCCTACCTCACATCTGAGGTGATCATCTATGACTGGCCAATGAGATGTGCTCTTTGGTGCAAACTTGCTGAGTTGTGATCTAGTTTCATGCATCATCAGGATCATTTTTGACTCAAAGTTTTACAAGGGGAAATATGATAAAAGTAATCAAGTACCTGGAACCGGTTACAGCAAACAAATGATGGACGGAAAGCTGACAATGCAAACATTCTCCCCCAGTCAAGAGATCTGGGTGAAATCCATAGTTCTTTTGCCCACTACGCCACCCCAGTTTGGACCCAGCCATATGCAAATCAGTCTTGACGCTGGGAACAGTCCAGAACGAACTGCTAGGTCCTCCCTGGACCGGAAACAAGAATCCTGGGACCAGTTTCAGGGTATGTCAAGTAAGAAAGCAAGCACATTTCTTACCAAGCTGGGAGCACTGTGAATGTCACATGGTACTAGTTTTAAACCCTTGTTTTGTGGGTTTAAGAATGGTAACAAGTCTGGAATTCATTATTTTGGGCAGTATCTCCTTACCTACTTCCAGGAAAAGTCCCCAGAATGGAGACTAAAGTTCAATAACATTATTTCTTGGTTTAATTAATTTCACTTCACAATGCCAAGCAGTATTGGACAATGATTTCATTAACCAGGAGTATGGCATTAATACAAGCTTACTTAAGGCATGGTTTCACATACACTCTATCCCTAAAGGTACTTTAAAACCATTGCTGTGGCAGGAGTTATCTATGACAAACGATTCACATCTCCAACAGTGGACCGAAATGATGATGAAATCTGCAGCATTCCTTGAATAGTGGGATAAATAGAGTAAATGTCTCTCCTATCCAGCAATAAAAACAAACAATCATGGCAGCCTGAAAACACATTATTTTATGACGCGTATCAAAAATTTGAAAAAAAGATATGCATGGTCAGTCTATAATTCTAACAATTTAGAAAATTCAGCAGACCATCCTATTCACTTGGGTAAACAAAAAAATAAATAGGGTAGTATTTTTACTCACACCATGAGAGGAATTTTGTCCAGGATGGAGGTCCCCTGGGGACAATAGTGCCTGAAGATTCTGGGCATTGCCCGAATGAATACAGACTTCTCATAGGATAAAAACAATTTCTTTATTTCTGAAGGAGGAAGATGTCACACTACATCCTCATGTCTTTGGCCTAGTTGTACAAACTAAAATGCTGTTGAACTATCATGAAGTATACTAAATTGTTATGGATGGAATGTTTGAATTAACTTCAGCCACTGGTAATCACTCAGGCCGCATTCCAATCCAAGGTTTTCACCCACCATGCCTCTTCAGTGTGGACCTAGTCATATGCAAATGCATTTTGACCCTGCTCCAATGGGAACAGCTTAACCCAAACTGTCTGCCCAGGACCTACCTGAACCAGAAGCAATACAGGACTGGTTTTGCCCTAGTTAGGGCTCACCAGCCGGGTATAGCTTGGTTCCAATGACAGAGTGTGCATCCGACCCATGTCTGGGCTACCAGTCCCACTTAGAATGACACACAAAAGTATCCAAAAAGTGATGGATGGAATGCTTCTATTAATCTCAGTCACTGATTATCACCCAGACCACATCCCAGCCCATTGTTATTTTCAACATCATGCTACTTCGGTTTGGATCCAGCCATTTGCAAAACAGTCTTGACCCTGCTCCAATAGAAAGTCTACTCTGAACTGCCATGCCAGGTCATCCCTGAACCGGAACACCAACAACACAGGACCGGTTCAACCCTAGTTAGGTCTCATCAGTCAGGTACAGCTTGGTTCCAGTGACACAATGAGCATGGGACCCATGTTTCAGCATATCCCCCCCACTTAGGGCAACACACTAAAGTATAGAAAAAGTTGATGGATGAAATGTGTGAATTAATCTCAGCCACTGGTAATCACTCAGACTGTATCTCAGCACATCGTTATTTTGCCCACAATGCCACATCAGTTTAGCCCCAGCCATATGCAAAGCAGTCTTGACACTGCTCCAATGGGAACAGTCCAGCCCGAGCAGCCAGGCCTGGTCCTCCCTGAACCAGAACACAAGCAACCCAGGACGGGTTTCACACTAGTCAGGGCTCCCCAGCCAGGTATAGCTTGGTTTCAGTTACACTGTGCACATGTGACCTGTGCCTGGGTATACCCATCCCACAGAGGACAAATACCATAAAACTAACATAAAACACTATCCAATTCCTACTCCTAAATGACTCAACTCACCCTTTTTTGTGCTAATGACCCTTCTGCTTTTTCACATAACCATAAAACTATGTTGGCCACTTTTGTAAATCTGCTGACCTTCCATTTGGGGTTTGTACAACTTCTTCCTTTGCTTTCTTTATATCTGGTCTCAATTTCACATAACTCATAGCTAGACTACCTACACAAGAGCCACTGCTTCTGCCAATTGGTTAATCTCCTTCCCCTCTTCAGTGCCTGTGTTATTCACTGACATACCACTTTAAACCATATCAGAGTTTGATCTCTGACACTTGAAAAAACTCATCCGAAGTGTTGCTTTTGTGCCTCCCGAACCCTTGCTGAATTCTGAACAATATAATGCTTTAAGGCCTCCATTACCTTTGTCAGATAAATCAGTTCCTCCAAAAAGCCTGGAGTATTTTATGTCAATTATAAATAGGCTGTCCGGTTTTAGGTTTAAACCTAAAATAACTGATAAAACCCCACTGAAAGAGAAATAGCCCTTACCAGTGAAAACATATAAACACTGAAAAAACACCTGCACCACCACAAACTAAATGCCATTCAAAGAAAGGAAGAAGAGAGTGAAAGAGTCATTTTTTTGTTGGTTAGGGATGCCACTAAAATATTGTTTCTTCTTCCTTTTGTTTTTTTCAGTTTTGTGGTCTTTGGTCTAAAGATACAGGGTTTAGAAGCATGTTTTAGGCCTTGTTTAATTATTTTATAAACTGTAGAGAATCAGGAAATATCAAAATCATATTTGATTTTTTGACTGTGTTTGATTCTTTCACTAATAGGCAAAATGGCTGGTTTCATAAGAATCTTTCCTAATATGTGTCATAACATTTAACCACAGAGAATGGGTAAAAACCCTTAAAACATCAGCCCCTAATTACTAGTGAGACAGTATTGATAGTAAGCAAATTACCAACACCTCAGGCTTTAAACATTCAATGCAAGGTATAGTGACAAGTATATGTGAAAAGAGCGCTATCGTCAAGCATCTGGGATAGTGGTTAAAACATGACACCAGACTTTTGGAAAACAAGGAACGCAGTGCCACTTGGAATGCTCTGCAAAAAAGGTTCTTTCCAAGTTCAACAAAGATTTGAGTGATATTGTTTGTATTTGCAGTGATTCAGCTACGTATATGAAAGATTTGTGTGATGACCTGTCAAAATTGACCCCTGAGCTTAAGTGCTTTCCTGTAAGAGATCCTTGCCACTTGCTAGATGGTATGCTGAAAGCATCTTTACAATCTTCAGAGTTAATGAGGAATGCTATTGACTTTTTTAGTGCATTCTGGTGCACTCTTTTCATATGCACAGGAACTAAAACGCAAATATTTATCATTTTGTGCTTTGTGTGGCATCAAAGAAAGAGTCATCTCAACTGTGTCACTTAGCTTATGGTTCTCAGTCCAAGGGACTATGAATTCTATATTATCCATGTGGCAACCATTTACAGAATTTTTGCTGAGTGATGATGCCAAAGGCAAGAAATGTGAGGATCTTTGGTTACATATTAATAGTGATGTGAAAAAAAGTACACTCTACTGCATTCTTAGATTTTTACAGGAAAAAATGACTGCTGTAGTGGACATAATAAAAAACTAGAGTCTGAAAACACCCTTGTCTGCCAAGTATTCAGCATAATTGGTATAGATGTAATTATAAATAACTGGCAATCAGGAATGGCAACTCCATTAGGACGGAGGAGCATTGCCCCACTGCCAAAATTGCCCCTTCCAGGTAAGCCCCAGTGATGAAAAATGAATATGTAATAAAGTTAATTTATTAATATTTTATTTTTCATCAGACCATCCAGAACCACATGTCAGGATGGGGCGGGGCCGTTACCGCTAAGTGGCAGCAGTAAGCTGCAAACTTTAGTTTAATGTGCGCATGTCTTTTTGGCCGGTAGTCTTGTGATAGCCAGCCAGCCAGCCATGCACATTTCTTACTTCTCTAACATAGATTTCTTAGCCAGCTGGGTTAGAGAAAGCACAGACCTTCAGTGCTCTTGAGCGTATTGATAGAGGCCGCTCCCTCCAATCCTGGCCCTTCATTCATGCTGCCTACCAGCATGAGAGCATCAACAGGATTGGTTGGGGAATTTGCTGGAGCTCAAGGAGACAGAGCAGAATACAGACTGGAGCGAGGAGGACATCGGATATAGTGCAGCATGCAAGGCAAGTGGTTATTTATTTTTATTTACACTCACCTAGCAGGCATGCATGCACTGACCACACACTTGCCCAACCTCACTCTGCAATGTGTAAATTATGTCCAGTTATTAACACGGTCACTGCTCAGTGCATTGCAAAACCCTGATCTCACACTGTTTACTTCTTTTCTAGCTCTGTTGATGGCATTGCGCTACCTTGTATTTTGTGCAAGAAAATAGGTTATTAGTTGCAAGCAATAATTCCAAGAACTTTTCAAAGACCCAGCCAACAAGTATGAGTTTAAACCTGGACTCAACTCTTGGTTACTATGGCATAGAGCGGGTAGGTTTTAACTTAAGGAACACGCTGTAAACTATTGAGCAGTAATAAAAACAACTAAACATTTTGACACAAAACACAATAAAATCCTACAACTTATTTCAAAACATCAAGAAGAAATTAATAAGAATAATGAGACAAAATTATTAAAATCCAACCAGGGGAACTGAAGTACCAATCAGAAGTGAGTGTTTGCAGTTGACTGGGACCTAGGCACAATTTCAGGCTGACTCTGCTGGAGCAAAGGTCAGAAACCCCAATCAGGTCATTCTGATCAAAGTTTTAACCTTCTTACTTAGTGCCTAAATACGAGTACAGCGGTCCTGAGAAAACCATACCCGTGGATTGCAGTCTGACTACCTCCAGCATGTCGGCCTTCCCACAAATGAACATGTGCCAACATCTCCTGCTGTCCAACATGAGAGGCACAACCTCATTTAAATAGCTATTTTGCCCAAATGTCTTTATTTGTTTCAACATCACCCTTATACGTCTCCGCAATGTTGACCTAGACATTTACCTGGTGCCATAAAAAACTCACATGTGCACAATCTGTTTGCATTTCTATTGAGAAAGGTCTTGGCTATCACTGACTTCCAAATCTACTTCTGAGCCTTCAAGGCTAAAGTTCTAATTCTGTTGAATTAGATCAGCTTTAGACACAACCTCTTTTTGACATTTTTTATGTACAGTAAAATATAAATAGACATGCTTTTTAATTTTGGTGTCCAAAATATTTCAAGGACCTCAAATACAACAAGCTTCCATCTTTTTTCAGATTCTGTGCTGAAATTCCTAAGGAGTCCCAGTGTTCTAGTTGGGGAGGGGGTTGGCATTTCAGGCTAATTTTTATGTTATGCTGATATATAAGAATAGTTTTTCAAACCTAAGCATATCTCCCCTGGGATGGCCTTCACATGCAATCTACTGGTTAGTGGACTAGTTCTGGGGCACAATCTTCTTAGAACTGTTTTAAATGCCCCTTCATCAGCAGGACTTATTCCCAACTTCTGAGAGCCTGCCTATGTCACTCCATTGCTAACAAAGACAACTTTGGATCCTGACAGCTTTGCCATTCTTCTTCTGATTTCTCAAATACCTAATTTGGCCCAGTCATTAGAACAGGACTTTTTCCCAGTTGCAACAGTTTGTACGATCTAACCAACTTTTGCATCCTTCACAAATGGGCTTAAGCCCTGGGTACAGAAAAGAGTTGGCAATTGTAGCCGCTCTGGAATAGCTGAGATGCTGCAGAGACAAAAGTCTTCCAGATGCTTTTATTCGATAGGGATCTTTGGCACAGCGTTTGAAACCATGAACCATCAAATTCTGGGAAATAAACTTGAGAATTGGGGCATTAAAGACAACACTCTTTCCTGATGTTTAAACTTTGTAGCAGGTAGAACACAATAGGTATTGCTTGCCCCTTTTGCTTCATTGGTAAGAACTTCGGGGTGGAGTGTCTATTAGGGATCTATACTGTCTCCTGTTCTTTATGGGGGACATGCATCAAGCATTTTACCAGTCACAAATGGCCGATTCGCAGAATGCCTTTTCCGATGCATGTATCTTTTTGCATTCGCAAAATAGGTAATCAAAATTTTATGCAATTAGCTAATTTGCGAATGCATTTATGGAAGCACAATTTGTGGTTTCCCTATAATTGCGATTTGAGATGCATGTAGCTTTTCCTAAATGTGAGTGTGCATTTAGGAAACGCTAATTACCATCAACCTTAAATTGATGGTAATTTGTGTATGCGCTATGTAGTGCACACATGCCCTTAGGGCATGTGTGGGCTACACATTAGCATATATTTTGGGGGTGCCTCCGGGGGGCCTTAGGCACCCAGGCACCCTTGGATTTGCATTTGCAAATTGCGATTACCAATTTGGTAATCACAAATTGTGAATGCATTCCTATTCATTCCTATGGGCCTGTAGGCATTCCCAAATAGCAATTCGAAATTGGCGATTTGCTTTCAGGGAATGTTAAGGATTCACAAGAATATTTGCGAATCCTTCATGCATAGGCATTTGCAATTACCAAATAGCGAATCCTTAAAATTAGCTATTTGGTAATCGCAAATGATTACCTTGATGCATGTGCCCCTTAATGTTTTTTACAGGATCCCTCTGGCTCACCTAATTCAATCTTTCTGCTTTGATATTTTGCCTTATGGAGATCACACATAGCTCATTTTAAAGATCCGCGGAGAAGTCAGTGATGTTGATGGGCAGCTGTTTGACTATCTTTGAAGGGTGAATGAGTTTGAAGCATCTCAAACTAAGGTCCATATTTATGACCCCAATTGTGTCGCACAAGCTTGATGCAACTAAAAAATTTGATTTATGAAGCTGCTCAAAGCCACTTTGCATGGCCCTCAGTGGCTTCATACGTCTCCAGTAAAGCAACGCAGGAGAAATCGCTGAGTGGCATTACTCTGCGCTAGGGAGGTGTTGTGTGAGTGTTCCCACGCAACTCTCAGGGTTTTTTACTCATTCCCAGACTTACCAGAACTGGTAAACCTGGGAATGTGCCAAAAAGATATGCCTTTCCATTAGAGGTGTGAGGATGTGAAATATCTTTATTTCCCCTTGTTACTTCCTCTTTTCCTGCAGCACACATAGAGAGAGGAATATGCCTCTAAGAACAGTGCTCCTTCCTGCAAAAAATAATCTTGTATGTGACACAGGCATCCTTACACCAGGGTGCAAAAGTGCCTGCATTAGCGCTAGGCAGCCAAAATGTCGCCTGTGTACGGGAAAAGGCAGGAATCTGCTGTATTCTTTTAAATACTGCGCATTCCTGACCTTTCCCAGGTGACTTGCTGTGCTGCACTGTGTGACAATGCCATAAATATGCCCCTAATTTAGACAGGACAGAGATTCTCTGCCTTGTCAATTGCTGTTCTCTGTGGAACTTTCCTTTTTGGCCCTTCTTGTTGGGCCCTAAGTCCATTTCTGCAACTTAAATGAAAAATCTGGCCTTGATGATGGCAGAGTATCAATTAGTAATTTGGAAAAATGGTGGTAGAAATATATTTTCTCTCACATCTCTGCTTGTTCCTGAAAGCGGGGATGATTGTGTTATTAGCACGGCAATCTTTTGTTGATACCGTTTTTAGGAAAAATATATGCTGTCTTGCACAGCACTGTTTCCAACCAAAACATTTTTTCTGCATATTTCGACTGTTTTTTTCAGTTCACCTCATGGGAATCCAGAAACAGCAACTTTTGGGGAAAATGAAATACATTTGGCCTGGAAAGCTTTTGTTGAAAAAAGTTATGAAGCCTAAGCTTGAAGTGCCCCAAACATCCAATAAATGTCAAAGCATCATCAGCTGAGGGGTCAAACATGGTGCCCATGAAGCAAACCTTCATTGGCAGCAGATTCCTTAACTTAAAAACATACCACTAGACAGGTGGCGGTGTCTAAAAAGGGAACACAACACTCCACACACAGGGCCTCTGGCAGACTGGCAGAGAGTTCAAAGTGTTTCAATGATTCCCTCATTTTTTATAGTGTAACCTCTTTGTTTTCTTGAGAGTGAGATAAGTATTATCTGCTTATATTATAATGGCTCCTTTTTCTCTGTTTCCAGAATGGCAGCTCATGAAGAATCTTCAGACTTCAGGTCCCAAGAGGGATACAGGTTCCGTGGCTGCATGCTTTTGGTGGGTCTTCTATTAACGAGAAGCTTGTTAAATTAATTTATCTGGTTTTTGGCTTTAGCACTATCAATTTTGATATTCACCATAGATAAACAGATCAGAACAGTGGTTGACAACCATCAGGTTCTTCAGGATCATTTAAAAGAGCTGACTAAGTCCGTGAGCACCAGATTTATGTGTTTGTGTGACTAGCAGGACAAGCCTAGAGTATCCATTCTGAAATTGATGCCCTGTGCATAGTTGTTGGAGGCGGTGATTCAGCCAGATAGTCCTGGGCACAAGTTCCTCTAAATGTTGCATTGTTAAAGATCAGTACTGTGTTAAAGAATATAGGTTCTTTTAAAGTCAAGCAAGGCAATGTGGTGATCAGTTGGTGACAAACTTTTCTAGCTTGATTTTAAATGAATCATTCTCTGGACCATCAATTTTCTTGTAGAAGCATAGATTGTGGCTAAAATAATATAACACGTTCATCTGTCTGCTCTCTTGTTTGTGCACACTTTAATGATGATGAGGGAGAATATATTTTTCATATTTGCTGGTACAGTATAGAATGCCATGGGGAAAGAGATTGGTGAAAGGGGCTGGAATGTTGCTGATCATTTCTGTTGGTTAATCAGGTGGGGTACCAAAGTTTGAAGCATGCAAAAGGAGGATAAGCATGACTATTATGTTATAGGACCACGGAAAATGGATTCAATTCAATTTAGTTCAAGGCTCTTGTAGAGCATGTAGCTGTCGCCGAAGAGGTGGCACAGCACTGGTGCTAAGCTCCTGGGAAAAAGAAAGTCTAAAAACAAGGGTCTCGATTGCTACTAGGCAGGAGTCAAAAAGCAGGGATTTGAAACTATGGAGCTGACATGGTCGGTTTGCGGTTGGACCACTTGATTACGATGTCTGTGGTCAAAATGTAAACAGGACGGTCATTCTGAAGTTGGTCTGACCAGCTCTTGGCATCTTCCAGCCGGTCACAACTGCACCGTAATCCCCTATAGACAGAGTTTCCACCATTGGGATTACGATGTCTGTTTCCCACAGCCTTTCCGTGCAGGCATTTCTGACACAGAAAGGCTGTCGGAAAGTGACTTTGGGAACCCCTAGCAGGGCCCCTTTCCTCCAAAGCCTACGGTTGGTGGATGAGGGGGTACCTAGGGTACCCTGTGTAAAACCCTGCAGTGCATGGCATGCACCATGGGGTGTCTGACACAGGGTGCAGAGTTTTATACACACACCCATTTTTATATGGGAGCCAGTATTATTGGCAGTTTACAGCTGTGATGCAAGCTCCCATAGAGAAAAGTGAGAATGTGACCGAACAGTGTTCGGTCGCATGGTAATCAGGCGTCAGAACCGCCAACCTGATCAACATCCTAATAAGCCTTTGTGTCTGAAGCCAGATTCAGAAGGAATTCAATGCAGGCTGAGGGGCAATGACTTAAGTACATCAGAAAACCAAGGTGCAGAATCATTTGATATGTTAGATTTGTGGGTTTTTATTGGGAAGCAATTTTGTCCACTACAGAGACTGGACAGCTATTGAAGCTGACAATGTCTGACTTCAAATCTCCCTGCAGTTAAAATGGATGAAAGAGTATTTCTCCCTCACAATAAGATCAGTGAAGGTGTAAATGTTTATTGCCATAATTTCCCTAAATGAGAATCCCTATTTCTACACATTTATTGGCTGTGTGAAAAATATGTGGGTGATATGTTGTTTGACACTAATATTGTTGCCCATTCTATGGCATGATTTACAGGCCTTACAGATTCTCTAAACTATGGGGCTGATTATGATGTCAGAAAGAATACAACTGATCGATCGTCGGTCGTGGTCCTTCTGACGTCTGCCGCCGCAGTCTGCCTGCTGCATTAGGATGCAGCAGGTGGAGGCATCGGATTTAAGGACTGACCATTGATGTTCCGACGGGCTCCTTGAGCCAGTCGAAGCATCGGAAAGACACCATAATCCCCTAATCATGGAGGAGCCAGCCTCGCCTCTGGCATCGGGATTATGATGTCATTTTCCGACAGCCTTTCCATGTCGTCCTTTCTGACATGGAAAGTCATTCGGAAAATGACTTTGGGGGCTTCTAGCAGGGCCCCCTTACTCCCTGGCCCTCAGCTATGGGGCCTGGGAGGCATCTTTGGTGCCTCCCTCAACATCCCTGCACCGTCCATTTTGCTATGGCAGCTTGTGCGGCAGGTTTTTTCTGCCTGCTGCACAAGCTGCCATAGCAATATGGATGTTTCTGACAGCCCTATGGGTGATCGCATCCAAATTGTGAGTTCGGAACCACCGACATAAGGTCGGGCAGTTCCAGTCCAACATCGTAATGAGGCCCGATGTCATGACCTTACTATGTTGATGCATGAAAAGAGATAACTCACAATTCTTTTTCCAGTGTAGGTTTGTCTATTTTTGTGTTATATATTTGAACTACAGAGGTAATATATTTAGAAAATGATTAAGCTTACATGGATTCCATTAAGTTTGTTATATTAATGCTACATATTTGTGTTGGGTAATAAAGGGGAAGTTTGCAAAGAAGAACTATGTGATGGGTTAACCAGGTATTGCAAGGGAATACTTTATACAGGAGAATAGCCAAACAACTGCTTTGGTCAAACACAAGTTAATGCCATGTCATATGACCTTCAACATGTCACATGGCCTGCCCAACAGATGGATGCACAGAATGGAGGATTTGAAATAATCTAGCAAAAATGTGCATTGTCAAAATTGAAAACAAGTTTTAGAAAGTTGTACACAATCCTTTTTTAAACTACACTAGAACAATTTTTAATTTAATTATTATATTGCTTTTAAAGGTATTCTTATTGCAAAGAAGTAAAAATAGCTTCTGAAATCTGTCAGTACTGTCTGGTATTTGGCCATTAAATGTATGTTGTGATTACAGATCCATGATTTTTTAGTATCTTCTTGATGTGTATGATCCACACAATATAATTTGATTGACAATAATCCTCCCTATACTTCTTTTTAGAGGATCATCATTCAAACAATGTGAAGCTCTGTACTAATGGGAGATAGAAATCAGACTTCTTGGACATATTTTATTCTTGTAGGATTCTCTGACCTTCCAAAACTACATGTTTTCCTCTTTGTTGCATTTTTGAATATTTACCTAGTAACCCTGTCTGGAAACATTTTAGTGATATCTGTTATTTACTCTGACCCACATCTGCACACCCCCATGTATTTCTTCCTCACCAACCTCTCTTTTGTTGACATTAGTTACACCTTCATCATGTTCCCAAGAATGCTGGTCAGCTTCTTCCTACATGATACCAGTATTGTGCTCTGGGAATGCCTGCTGCAGGTGTACTTTTTTGTAGCATTCATCTCAACAGAATTCTTTCTCCTGACCATCATGGCTTTTGATCGCTATGCAGCAATATGCAATCCTTTACGCTATAACACGATTATGAAAAGAAGTCTCTGTCTATATATGGCCCTTGGAGCCTGGGTATGTGGGCTACTGGTACCAATATTTCACACCATTCAAATATCTAAATTCTCCTTTTGTAAAACTCGTGAACTCAACCATTTCTTCTGTGATATCCTAGCGCTACTGAACCTGTCATGCACCGACACTCACTCCATGGAAACCTTTAATTATATCCTGGGTGTTATCATACCAATTTTCAGTTTTTTCATCATTGTCTCATCTTATGTGAACATCATCTCAACCATTCTGAAAATGCAGTCTGTGGAAGGAAGGAACAAGGCCTTCTCCACATGTGCCTCCCACCTTGCTGTGGTGATCTTATTCTATGGAGTTCTCTTGTTTGCCTATATGAGGCCGGCATCAATGTATTCAGTCTATCAGAGCAAAATATCCTCATTAGCATATATTGCTGTGAGCCCAATGTGTAATCCTATCATTTATACTCTGAAGAATAAAGAGTTCAAAGGCTCACTTCACAAAAGGAAAAGGTCTAGAAAAGCAGAATGAAGGAGATAAGACAAATTACAAATGCTGCAATAAAGAAAAAAAAGGAATTAAAGGTAAATTGAGAGTGTATGTTTTGTTAGTAAATACAGCTTTTTTTTAACAAAAAAGGTAAACTGGGGTTGCAAGGATACCACTCCAAGATGAATAAAATGTACTTATATCTTAAAACTGTGGTTTTTCCCCTCTTCGTTTAATACCAAGCAGCCTGTTCACTTTAAAAAAAATACAAAATCTGTATTATTTTTGGCCCCCACACTAAGGCATAGCTTGTTCTCTGGCTTGCAGAGGTTATCAGATATTCCACTAGGAAGTGCTTTTCTAGCTGTCTATATCAACAGCTTTAAGAAATCAATATCCTTTGAGTAGTGAACATGTTCTGTATCAATGATATCTGTATTACCAACATAGGTCCGAATTATGATGTCCGGCAGAAAGCCATCCGACAGCTCGTCGGAGGCTTTCCGCCTGACATCACAGGTTTCCGTCTCATGACTCAAGACTTGAGACCAATAAACATCTATGCTTCAAACCCATTCTGCTAGGTGAATAGTGTGAAAAATGTGTTTATTCAGCTGGCAGCTGAGTGAACAGACACCACACTCATGAATTACCCAGAGGCTTTCCTTACCTGTCTCTTGCTTTCACTACTCCCGTTCCAAAGAAGCACCATTTCATTGTCTCACCCACAGAGTTGCCACCTGGCTGTTTCTTTATCTGCAGTACCAGTATTGAAATGATCCGACAGGAACAAAAATGAGAAAATCACTTAAAGCAGGTATTTGTTTCCCTTATAACTTCATCCTCTGGACATTAACTATAAGAGGGAAGCTTTTTCTAACGTGTTCTAAAGCTGTCATAAGGATCTCTGACCTTGTTGGTAGGTCGCTCCCCCACCACACAGCTCCGCCTGTGTGTCCTGACCCTGCCCCAGCTGCCGCTGCTGTAGAAGTTGAGGCCCTCCTCCACCCGCAGGCTACCACCTGCGCCTCGACCCTGGTGGCCAGTGGTAGGCCTTAGGTTTGTATCACTGTTGCTGTCTTTCTGTCTTTCCCTGTACTGCCCCTACTGTCTTCTGGTGTCTGTGACCGCTGTTGCCTGTCTCCCCCCTGTGCCTGCATTTTTATCTGTGCCCGTTTTGCTTGCCTTCTGTTCCCCTCGTTGCCCCTTCATTTGTGCCCTCTTTTGCCTTCTGTTCCCCCTCACTGCCCCTGATTTGTGCCCATTCTCTTGCCTTCTGTTCCCCCTCGCTGCCCCTGATTGTGTCCGTTTTCTTGCCTTTTGTTCCCCTCGTTGCCCCTTCATTCTGTGCCCTCTTTTGCCTTCTGTTCCCCCTCACTGCCCCTGATTTGTGCCCATTCTCTTGCCTTCTGTTCCCCCTCTCTGCCCCTGATTTGTGCCCATTCTCTTGCCTTCTGTTCCCCCTCGCTGCCCCTGATTGTGCCCGTTTTCTTGGCTTCTGTTCCCCTCGTTGCCCCTTCATTCTGTGCCCTCTTTTTCCTTCTGTTCCCCCTCACTGCCCCTGATTTGTGCCCATTCTCTTGCCTTCTGTTTCCCCTCGCTGCCCCTGATTGTGCCCGTTTTCTTGCCTTCTGTTCCCCTCGTTGCCCCTTCATTCTGTGCCCTCTTTTTCCTTCTGTTCCCCCTTGCTGCCCCTGATTGTGTCCATTTTCTTGCCTTCTGTGCCCCTCGTTGCCCCTTCATTCTGTGCCCTATTTTCCTTCTGTTCCCCCTCACTGCCCCTGATTTGTGCCCATTCTCTTGCCTTCTGTTCCCCCTCGCTGCCCCTGATTTGTGCCCATTCTCTTGCCTTCTGTTCCCCCTCGCTGCCAATGATGTGTGCCCATTCTCTTGCCTTCTGTTCCCCCTCGCTGTCCCTGATTGTGCCCGGTAGCCTTCGGTCCACTCGCCGCTCCCGTTCCCGCCGCTGCGTCCCCTGCGGCCCCCCCCACTGGCCATTCGCTGCCCCTGCCCCGCCTCCCGCCTCGCAGCTGCTCCTCCCTCCCACATCCCCATATATGGCAGCCGCTGCGCGGCCGTGCATCGGGCGCGCCGCTGGTGTCCCAAAGGCGCGCCTAAGGCAAGCCCATCTGCGCCCGTCCCTGGACCACACCCAGCACCAGAACCCCTGGTCCCCACACTCGCCTCAACGACCTCCACCGCTACAATGCCAGCACACTCCATGCTCTCAACCCCGGACGGACCCACAGCTGCTTCAAGGCCGTCCCGAAATGCACACACGGTCCCTTCACCTGCTGGAACTGCAGCTACAACAGCCTCAGAGCCGCAGAACAACCCGCCAAGAAAGACCTCAACCACCTCCGATGCATCCTACTGAACACCCGCTCCATACGCAAACACGCCATTGAGCTCTGGGACCTGCTCGACACATCATTGACAGACGTTGCCTTTGTGTCAGAGACCTGGATGAACGACTCCTCTGCACCCGACATCGCCATAGCCATCCCAGACAGCTACAAGATCACCCGCAGAGACCGCACCAACGGAGTCAGAGGAGGAATCGCCATCATCCACAGGAACAGCATCAGGGTCTCGACCAGCACCGACAACACTCTCAGCACCGCCGAACACATGCATTTCCAAATCCACACAGACCCCAACTCCACCCTCAGAGGCACCCTCGTCTACAGACCCCCGGACCCCGACCCCAGTTCAGCGACTCCTTTGCCGACTTCATCAGCACGCACGCCCTGACCTCCACCGACTACATCCTCCTCGGAGACCTGAACTTTCACCTTGAGAACAACAACGACAGCAACTCGACAACCCGGAGCGATAACATCACCAACCTCGGACTGAGGCAACTCGTCACAATGCCTACCCACTCCTCCAGCCACACGCTTGACCACATCTTCTCCGCAAGCCCCCACGTCTCCTTCAGCCACACCACCGAACTCCTCTGACCAACCACCGCTGCATCCACTTCTCCTTCCAGAAACCCACCACACACCACTGCACCCTCGCCGCTGCTGGAGAAAAATCACCGAAGACCAACTACACACAAACCTCGCTCTCAGCCCACCCACCTAACCCTCCAACACCGACGACACTGCCCACAGCCTCAGACGCGGGATCGACGACTGCGCCAACACCCTCGCCTGCTGAGGAAACCCCCCCACAGAGAGCAAGAGGGCCAGCTGGTTCACCCCAGAACTCCTGCCGGAAACTAGAGAAGAAATGGCACAGCGAACAGACTCCGGGCAGCCACGCAGCCCACAAGGATGCCACCTGCAACCACATCACCTCATCAGGACTGCCAAGAGGACCTCCTTCAAAGACCGCCTCGACAACAACACACATAATAGCAAGGAGCTCTTCAACATTCTGAAGGAACTCTCCAACCCCAGCTCCAACGACATCCCGCCGTCGCAAGCCCTGTGTAACTCCCTCGCCACTTTTTTCCCCCCGCAAGATAGCAGACATCCACGACAGCTTCAACACCCAGGCAGCCCCAACAGACAGCAACACAACAGACTCTCCTCACACCATCGACCACTACCCCCTGCTAGCCTGGACCAGCATGAGCATTAATGACACCATCAAGACAATGAGCACAATCCACTCCGGCTCCGCGTCACACCCATTCCCGCACCACATCTTCAACAAAGCCAGCAGCTCCATTGCACCCCACCTGCGCAACATCATCAATCTCTCCCTCGAGACCGTGACATTCCCTAGAGACCTCAAGAACTTCCGGCCCAATTCTCTGCTCCCGTTCCCGGCCAAGATCATCGAAAAGTGGGTCAACAGACAGCTAACCCGATACCTTGAAGAAAACAGAATCCTGGACCCTTCCCAGTCAGGGTTCCGCAGCAATCACAGCACCGCCCTCAGCGCCGCCACCGACAACATCAGGACCCTGCTGGACAATGGTGAGACCACAGCCCTCATCCTCCTGGACCTCTCCGCCGCCTTCGACACCATCTGCCACCGCACACTACGCGCACGCCTCTACGCTGTAGGGATCCGAGACAAAGCCCTGGAATGGACCACCTCCTTCCTGGCAGAACCCAGAGCGTCCGCCTACCCCCATTCCAATCCGAAGCCTCTGAGATCATCTGCGGCGTACCCCAGGGATCCTCCCTCAGCCCGACACTGTTCAACATTTAAATGGCCTCATTCGCACACGTCGCCCGACAGCACGACCTCAACATAATCTCCTACACTGACGACACTCAACTGATCCACTCCCTCACCAAGGACCCCATCACCGCCAAAACCAACCTCCACAAAGGAATGAAGGCCATCGCCGACTGGATGAAGATCAGCCGACTGAAGCTGAACACGGACAAAACGGAGGTCCTCATCCTCGGCTCCAACCCATCAGCCTGGGACGATCCTGGTGGCCGACAGCCCTGTGGGCAGCCCCGACACCCACCGACTACGCTCACAACCTGGGAATCATCCTCGACTCAACGCACTTCATGACCAAGCAAGTCAACGCCGTCTCCTCCTCCTGCTTCCACACCCTCAGCATGCTCCGCAAGATCTACAGGTGGATCCCGACAGATACAAGAAGAACAGTCACCCAGGCCCTTGTCAGCAGCAGACTCGACTATGGAAACACCCTCTATGTGGGAGACCCAACCAAGCTCATCAAACGACTGCAACGCTTCCAAAACGCCTCAGCACGACTGATCCTCGACATACCACGCCATGGCCACATCACCCCCCACCTGAGAAACCTGCACTGGCTGCCCATCAACAAGTGGATATCCTTGAAGCTCCTCATCCACGCAAACAAGGCACTCCACAAGATCAGCCCAGCCTACCTCAACAGACTACTTTCCTTCTACATCCCCAACCGCCAGCTCCGCTCCGCCGACCTCGCACTCGCCACCATCCTGTGCAACCGAAGAACAACCACCGGCGGGAGATCCTTCTCCCACCTCGCCACCAAGACCTGGAACACCCTCCCACTGAGCCTACGACAGACCCAAGACCTGCTGACCTTCATGAGGCTACTCAAGACCTGGCTGTTCGATCAGTAGTGCTCCCCCCCAGCACCTTGAGACCCTCACGGGTATGTAGTGCGCTCTACAAATGTTTGATTGATTGATTGATAAGAAGGAAGCTTTTTCTAACGTGTTCTAAAGCTGTCATAATGATCTCTGACTGATAATGAAAGTATACAAAGACAGAAAGAAACGTTCTATTTAAGTATCATGTCTGGTCCTTTGCAAATTCTTAAAATGAGAACAAATGGCAGGTACTTTTCTCTGGTGAAGGTGGCTACTTCTTACCCAATTTATTTCCAGCAATTATCCTAAATCACTGTGTCAACTAGGGCTCGTTGCTTTTTATAACTGTTCCTTTCTCTGTGGTCCAGATACCATCTGTCTCGCTGAACTCCTTATTTCTTGCTGCTGCTTATCGGCTACTGCTGTCTTGCCAGGTCTAAAATACTAACACAATCCCCATTAAAAAGAAGCCCATATCTAGCCCAGGGCCTTCCAGAAATACACCCAAAATGAGCCCAGGCCTTTCAAACCATCAAAATGAGGATTAAGAACATTCACAATGAATATTTTCTTACAAATGAAGAAAACATTTATGAAACATGCTGTAAGAAAGTCAATTATTATTTATGGTGTGTGGTCGCCCACCGGGGGTTGTGGTCTTATTGTTCTTTTTTACTGGCAGTGTGATTATTCAGCTGAGTGAAAAGACACTTCCTTCACAAGCTACTATGGGGCTGTACACGGGCTCATGAGCCCTTCTCATCACTTGCCTCTTCTCCTGCCCAGGGGGGCCCGCAGAGACAGCATTCAGCAGCGCCGGATAGGAGACTGCACAGCCGGTGTGGGACTCGATCCCCAGCTGTCTCTGGTGCATTCTCGGCGCGGGAGGTGATGTCACCCTCCCTGCGCCCTTCAAAGCCTGCCTGGAAAGCCTGGGCCAAGGGCGGGCCCATCTGCACCCGTCAGAGGCCGGAAGAGGCTGGGCTCGGCCATCACTCTTGTCTTTTTTTTTCTTCGGAGATCTGTGCAGCTCTTTGGATCCTAGCAAGGTCAGTCATCTCTGTTCCAGGAATTTTCTTTTTGGCTGTTAGTCTAGTCTGACTGTAAACATGGGTAGGCGGATTGGTGTGAGGAAATCAAACACAGCACACCCACAACTTCCATAGACAGAATGCTACAGAGAGCAATTGGAGTAGTTGCTACTGAGATCGAATTAACTGAAAGACGCTTGTCTTTGACCCCTGATCTTGCCGAACCCATTAGCTTGCATGATGTATCAGGTTCCCCAGTATCCATCCCCCAGGTACTTCCAACCTCCCCCCTAGGACTCGTGCGGCGGTTAATGTGCTTCATCGAGAGGGTGCTCGCCCGAAAGTCAAGAAAATCAAAAATGCTGCTCCATTGGGCCAAAAGCACAAAAATCTACCTATGGTCCACGTAATTCCTGGTGACTCAAGGGAGGCTGGTTTGGAAACACCATTACAGACAGACCTGGAGCCACCAGCCTGGGCTATGGATGTGATGGTGGAAATACAGGTTCAATTGTGAAGGATGAGCTAAAAAACTTGTGGGAAAGGGTGGATAAGCTTATCAACCTAGTTGAGCTATGGGTGGACAAGACTGATGCAGCCCTGAGGATAAAGGAACGGGCTAACCCTGCAAACACAAATCTGGCCCCTTTAGGTATAAACCCTGAACCCCTAGCGATTGTCTGTACACCAACCCCCAATTTAACAACCCATTCTAACCAGGAAGGTGGGGGAAATGGTTTAACCCCTTCAGTGCCCATGACGAGCTGGACTCGTCATGGGCTGCGGTGGCGCTGTGCCCATGACGAGTCCAGCTCATCATGAACTCCGCCCGCTAATGGAAGGCGCGGCACTGGGCGGGGAAAGGGGCGGGCATGCAAGGGGTTAATAAATGCTGAGCGGCTAGGAAAAGGATCTAGTTTAAATCACCAGGTGTCCAAACAGGGGCCACAGGCAGGAAGAAAGAATGCCCAGCCCTTAGTTAAACCTCAAGTAAGCAACACTGGTAGCGAGAGGCCAGGGAACAAAAATATTCCTCACGATGACAGACAAGTCCCAGGATTAACTCTTCCATCAATAAACCTTCCCCCGGAGTCAACCCCTTATGTAGTTATACTAGCAGGTGTCCCGGAGTTGAAAAAGGGGGGTACAGAGTCATATTCTGATTTAAAAAATAAATGTTCACAATGGATAGCTAGCCATAAACAACTCTCCTGTAGAGACATAAATGAAATCATCATGGTTCATAGGATGGGCTGGGTATGCTGGAGACCCAAAGATATTTCTGGTGATTGTGTTGTGATAAATTTGAAAAACGCAGCGCTTGTGGAATTCCTCTTGGATTGTTTCCACCAGTGGGACAGGGGAGGTATTAGCTCTTTACCATTAGGCTACTTTTATCCCACTGGCAAGAAGCAGACATGGTCTTCAGAGGGGAGATTGGCCATAGGAAAATCATTTCTCTCCAATAGGACAGGGCTACCCATCCCCCCGATTTTTAACATTCCGGTAGTAAATAGATGTAACCCTCCGGAATCAGTAGATTGACTCACGAGTGAGGAGCCCCCACTAGAAGTATCCGATAAACCTGGAGAGCCAGGGACACTGCAAAGGATCAGGGCACACAGGAAAAGATCTCCAAAGCAGAACCTGGGGCTGGTACCGGAAAGTGAGACAGCTATCATTAATCCACCAACCCTTGATCTCTTACAACAAGACACACGGACCTCGATTACAGCTCAGGGGGATGTAGCATATACCTCACGTACTCCAAAAGGCGCTTACGATCCAGCTAATGGATCCAGTACAGTACAGCGAATGGAGTACCGTCAACTCCCCCTGGGTAGTCAAGACAAAGATGTCACAAACCCCCCTTGCTCAATAAACCAAATGGGCCATGCTAGCTTGCAAATCCTCTCTTGGAACGTAGCTGGACTACCGTCTAAATTGGATAGTCCTGACTGGGGTCTCTTCATAGAGAAGCATGAAATCTGCATGTTCCAAGAAACATGGGCCAAAGATGAAATACATAGAATGGGCTACGCATCATTCAGCATTCCAGCTGCTTGTTAGAATGGGGAACCTCTGGTTGGCACGAGTGGTTACGTGTGACAAGCAGTGGTCCCTTCTTCTAGTCAGGGCAAGAGAATTACTCTTTCAGAACAACCCCTGCTCACCCTATAGTTAGTGTGGCGCGAGCAGTCAGGGCTAAACCTCAGGGCGTTACGTCAGTTAAGCATTTATGAGCACTCACAGTAAATCACCAGATCCCCCACAAATGGACGCCAGGCGTAAGTTGTATCAAAAATACGTATACTTTATGTAAAAGGTTCTTTGTTATGCAGACTTAGTACAAGACCATAAATAACGTTCGTGAAATGGGGGCCACAAGATGATACTTAGGCTCGGTTCTCTTTTGTTGGCAAGTTCTTCTGTTACGGGCGCTCTGTAGCGCTCTCTTGGATCTGTCCAGATACGGTGATACGCAGTGCGCCCAGGGTACAGTGATACCGGGAAATCAAAGCGGTGCGGACCCCGAGTCCATGAGAGACTTCACTGTACCTTGGTTCGCGCGGCGGGTTGGACGCGTCTTCGGTGGGGGGTGCAGCTTCGGCACCTTGAGGGACTCCGGATCTGGAATCAGCGGTCGGCTTTCGGACGACAGGCGCGGCCCAGGGCCTCCAACACGGACGGTGTGGGAGGTCACTTCAGGGGGTGGCGCGGTCTGAATCTTGCTGGGAGGCAAAGCGGGGCGGCCGGATACGTTACGACGTACGGGCGGCCGTCCGGGGCTTTGAACTCACGGTCCGAGCAGGAATCCGGCGGGAGGGCGAGAGGGCACCAAGCCCACTCCAGCAGCAGGCGGGTGACAGGGAAGCGGGGCGGCCAGACCCGAGGGGTCAAGAGCGACTCAGGTAGAGCGTGGCTCTCAGCGGGTGGAGGCGGCCAAGCTTCTGGGTGTCACGGCCCTTGGAGGGGGTGCAGGTGCGCAGAGCGCTCCGGCGGGAGAAAGCACACGGCTCGATTCACAGACGAGCGGAGGCACGGTGAACCCACTGGTCCTGGGGTTCAGTTCAGGGGGCAAGCTCAATCAAGCCCTTGGAGATTGCTGTGAGCACAAGTTTTTTTGGGTCTATAAATAAAGCAAGTCTTTTGCAGGTTTCTTCTCTCCTTTGGCAGCGAGGCAACCACTGCAGGCAAGTCCTCCAGATTTTAGGAACAGCGTTTCCTCCTTCAGCTTCAGGTTCCTCCTCCTCAGGCAGAGCGTTCTTCTTGGTCACGAGCAGGATCTGATTTCTTAGGAGCAGGGCTCCTACATTTAAAGCGCAACTCTTTTGTTCTTTGTCGCAAGGGGGCCTGGGCCTGGCTCAGTCCAGTTTTGGAGCACTTTGTTGTGGTGACTCTGCTCTTTCCTTTCAGCAGCAGGGCAGAGACATCAGCCGCTCCACAGGGGGCGGAGCCGGCTTTGTGGTGGCAGAGCACAGGTCTATTCAAGAGTCAAGGTGTACTCCTCCCACCCATCCTGGTGTAATTTCTCTACCCACCACCTGGCAGCCAGCCTGTCTCCTGGAATTCCCCAGCCCTGCTCCTACCGTTGCTAGGCAGAACACACACACACAGCGCAGAGGCGGATTGAAATGGCTAGGTCAGTAAATACTAACTTTCTAAAAGTAGTATTTACAAACACAGGATATTAAAATAAACTTTACTAAAAGAAGTATTTTATTATTCTGAGTTCAGGCATACTAAAAATGACTTTCTACCATGCTCTATGAGTCCACTGGGACCACAGTGTGTAGCAATCCCAGCAGCCCATTCTGGCCTATGGAGAGCAGGTAGCCTTCACTAGTGAAAAACGAAAGGGGCTGTAATTCACTAGTAAGACATGTCACACACATCAGGGCATGTCCTAACTTATGCCTACAGTGCACCCTGCCCCTGGGCCTACCAGAGGGGTGACTAACATGCAGTTAAGGGAAGGTTTAGGGACTGGCAAGTGGGTGCACTTGCGCAGCCAGCGCGACAGTACCTGACTGCGCGCAGGTTCTGTAATGGCAGACCTTAAACACATTTTACCCCGCTGCTTCTGTGGGTGGCACAACCAGTGCTGCAAGCCCACTAGCAGCATTTGGATATACAAGCCCTTGGCACCCCTGGTGCACTCTACTAGGGACTGATAGTAAACCAAATAAGCCAAACATGGAATCCAATGAACATCAACATTTTACCATAGGGAGAGCATATGCATCTTAGCACTGATCAGCAGTGGTAAGGTGCCCAGAGTCATAAAACAGCCAACACCAGGTCAGAAAAAATACCGGAGGAAGGCAAAAAGTTTAGGGATGAGCCTGCAAAAAGGGCCAAGTCCAACACTGCTCATGTGGGGAAGGGCAGACCTTCTGGAGGCCTATGTACCTGGGTCGTAATATAGCTGGGTTGCGAGGCAAAACAGCTAGAGAGTATTTCTAGTGACATCCTTTGTGTACTCCTTACCTCTCATACGGGGTTAAACATAGTTCTAATTAATGTATATTCCCATCCTGTACCAAGAGAGAAACAGTCCTCCACACTCAACCAATTAACTACCTGCCTCACAACTATCCCCGCAAATTTCGGGGTAATCATTGGCGACGACTTTAATTGCCAAAAGTGAACCCCTGAATGGCTTGGTCCACTCTCTGCGAAGACGATCATTATTGGTCCATCCCAGAGCCCTCCCATAAGGGCATGGACCCCATTAGCACTACAGATAAGCACCCTCACATTAAACTTTTCACTGAGAGCTTGTAATGGACGCACTATATCCGACTCGCCTGGGACTCACACCGATAACAGACAGGGGCATACTTCCATTATTGATTACGTCATGGAAGATGCGAAATCATGGCACAAAGTGTTAGATTTTAAAATCAGTCTTTGGTATGATAGCGACCATAATGCCCTCATTCTAACAATAACTACACCTTTTGCTATGAATTCATCTGGAAATATGCCAGCTTCAGATACAGGCCTGATCCAGTCCGATGGAGGAAGGAGAGTTCACTGGGGCGAACTCTCCCAGTCAGAAGAAAAACTGGCCATGCTCTACCAACAAATCCTCCCATGTTTTACAGCTGTAAACCAAGCTGCAGAGACCAAGGGCACTTCTACTTACAATTCAATAATCTCTACAAATCACCAAGAGCTGTCTACTTCCATGGCCGCTTTTTTCTACCTAAACAAAAAGCCTAGGACGACCCAAAAAACTCAACACCCATGGTTTAACTCAAACTACCGTGAGGCTAAAAATGTCCTTGTCACCACCATTAAAAGCAATGCCAGGCCAGCGATTAAAGAAGCAAGGGCAAAATATAAGAATGCTATTGTCAAGGCCAAAAAAAGCTGGGAATCGCAAAAGTGGGATGAGGTCAGAAGTGCCTTATCAAATCACGACCTGAGGACCTTCTGGAATATCATTAACTCAGGGTCTCAGGAGGGCAAATCAGTCATAAAACCAAATATCAGCGAAGAAGTGTGGAAGGCCCATTTTAAATCACTCTACACAAGGCTTGATGATGGGGAAGGACAAGTGCATAGACCCCTACCTGAAATCATACCAATGTTTAAAAATGTTTAAAAAGGGCTTTCCGCTTTTACCTGTCAACTATCACCCGGTTAGTTTGATAGATGAAAGTCAAAAAAAATGTGCACGTGTCCTACTGGGGCGTCTCCAAAACTGGATGGAGGAGCATAATATTCTTACACCCCTCCAAGCCGGTTTTTGAGCAAGGATTTCAACAACTGACCAGCTCTTAAGGCTACAGATGATTTATTGGAAAACTGTTAGTATAGAGGGTGGCAGCCTCTACCTTATATTTGTAGACCTTAAGTCTGCTTTCAATCTGGTACCAAGGGACAAACTCTGGGCAACTCTACTAGACATGGGTGTCCCAGAGTATCTTCGCTACCAGTTAAAAGGTTTAAATGAGGGCAACTTTGCTCGAATTAGATTTGGTAAAAATGGCAAACTTTCATCCCCCCTGCCTGTCGAGAGAGGTGTCCGGCAAGGCTGTGTCCTGGCCCCAACTCTCTTCTGCCTTTCTATTAATGGCCTAATAGAATCATTGAATGCCGGGGTAAACATCGATGCTCCCGGGTTGGTGAAATGCACTATACCTGCCTTCATGTTTGCAGATGATACCCTCTTGCTTGCCAAATCCCCCATGGGAATCCAGAGAACCCTGGACAACTTTGGCGCCTTCTGAAAACAGCGGGGACTAGAAATTAACCTACAAAAAACAAAGTAAATGGCTTTTAATGTAGGTAACACCACTCGCCCAAACCCATCTCTGGATGGAAGTCCCCTAGAGAGGGTATCTATATTGGAGTACCTGGGAATTACATTGACAGAGAGAATGGATTGGGGAGGCAAAATCAGTAAAACACACTTAAAATTATCCCACACGGGGGGGTATTTTAAAACTATACAGGTAATGCTCTGAAAAACGGGTGAGTCCTGTGGTGGAAATTTACAAGGCCCAAGCTAGGGCAGCTGCACTCTATGGAGCCGAAATATGGGGGCATCGTCCAACTAGCCTCCTATAGAGAAGAACTGATTGATGTCATGGGGTTGCGAGGCGCAGGGAAGTTGCCTTGGCTGTTATATGTCAAGAAAACATGTGAGTACTTGGGCAGGGGCAGTTTGTGGCACAATGCAGAAGAAATCTTTCAAATAACTTCCAGAAAAGCTTTGATAGAGAGCTACAGAGACCATAAACTCACCCAGCCTAAATCAACAGACTACTTTCCTTCTACATCCCCAACCGCCAGCTCCGCTCCGCCGACCTCGCATTCGCCACCGTCCTGCGCATCCGAAGAACAACCACCGGTGGGATATCCTTCTCCCACCTCGCCGCCAAGACCTGGAACACCCTCCCACTGAGCCTACGACAGACCCAAGACCTGCTGACCTTCAGGAGGCTACTCAAGACCTGGCTATTCGATCAGTAGTGCCCCCCCCCCCTCCCAGCGCCTTGAGACCCTCACGGGTATGTAGTGCGCTCTACAAATGTTTGATAGATTGATTGATAAGAAGGAAGCTTTTTATAACTTGTTCTAAAGCTGTCATAATGATCTCTGACTGATAATAAAAGTATACAAAGACAGAACGGCCATGTTAATAATGAATGCAGATTATTTTATATAACGTTCTATTTAAGTATCATGTCTGGTCCTTTGCACATTCTTAAAATGAGAACAAATGGCAGGTACTTTTCTCTGGTGAAGGTGGCGACTTATCACCCAATTTATTTCCAGCAATTATCCTAAATCACTGTGCCAAATAGGGCTTGTTGCTTTTTATAACTGTTCCTTTCTCTGTGGTCCAGATACCATCTGTCTCTCTGAACTCCTTATTTCTTGCTGCTGCTTATTGGCTACTGCTGTCTTGCCAGGTCTAAAACACTAACGCAATCCCCATTAAAAAGAAGCTCATATCAAGCCCAGGGCCTTCCAAAAATACACCCAAAATGAGCCCAGGCCTTTCAAACCATCAAAATGAGGATATAGAACATTCACAAGGAATATTTTCTTATGAATTAAGAAAACATTTATGTAACATGCTGTAAGAAAGTCAATTATTATTTATGGTGTGTGGTCGCCCACCGGGGGTTGTGGTCTTATTGTTCTTTTTCACTGGCAGTGTGATTATTCAGCTGAGTGAAAAGACACTTCCTTCACAAACTACTATGGGGCTGTACACGGGCTCGTGAGCCCTTCTCATCACTTGCCTCTTCTCCTGCCCAGGGGGGCCCCCGCAGAGACAGCAGCCAGCAGCGCCGGACTCGATCCCCAGCTGTCTCCGGTGCATTCTCGGCGCGGGAGGTGATGTCACCCTCCCTGCACCCTTCAAAGCCTGCCTGGAACTCCCGGAGTGCGGGACGCGCACGGGCGTGCCCGGGCCACGCCCAGGCAAAGCCTGGACCAAGGGCGGGCCCATCTGCACCCGTCAGAGGCCGGAAAAGGCTGGGCTGGGCCATCACTCTTGGTTTTTTTTTTCCTCTCTTCTTCGGAGATCTGTGCAGCTCTTTGGATCCTGATTCCAGTTGAAACAGCTTGCAAGGTCAGTCATCTCTGTTCCAGGAATTTTCTGTTTGGCTGTTAGTCTAATCTGACTGTAAACATGGGTAGGCGGATTGGTGTGAGGAAATCAAACACAGAACACCCACAACTGTCACTCCAACCAACTTCCATAGACAGAATGCTACAGAGAGCAATTGGAGTAGTTGCTACTGAGATCGATTTAACTGAAAAACGCTTGTCTTTGACCCCTGATCTTGCCCAACCCATTAGCTTGCATGATTTATCAGGTTCCCCAGTATCCATCCCCCAGGTACTTCCAACCTCCCCCCTAGGACTCGTGTGGCGGTTAATGTGGATGTGCTTCATCGAGAAGGTGCTCGCCCGAAAGTCAAGAAAATAAAAAATGCTGCTCCATTGGGCCAAAAGTGCAAAAATCTACCTATGGTCCACGTAATTCCTGGTGACTCAAGGGAGGCTGGTTTGGAAACACCATTAAATTACATGGAAATTTACAAGGCCCAGGCTAGGGCTGCCGCACTCTATGGAGCTGAAATATGGGGGCATTGTCCAATTGGCCAGTTAGCCCGCTCTGAGAATTTTTTTGTGCTAGACAATTTATGAGATTGCCACCCAGTACACCATTAATACCCCTACACATGGATCTAGGAATCAGATCCATCAAGGAAGAAGCCGCTCTTAGACCTTTATTATACTTGCGGCACCTGTGGTCCACCCCTGAATTAGCCTCCTATAGAGAAGAACTGATTGATGTCATGGACTTGCGAGACGCAGGGAAGTTGCCTTGGCTGTTATATGTCAAGAAAACATGTAAGGACTTGGGCAGGGGCAATTTGTGGCACAAAGCAGAAGAAATCTCCGAAATAACTTCCAGAAAAGCTTTGATATAAGAACTATAGAGACCATAAATGTCGCCTAGGTTGAGATGAGACCCTCAGTAGGAAGACTGACGGCTGAGTTCCTGGAAGTCAAAACCACATACATTTTAGAACCAGTGTTGGACGACATATAGCCGCTCCTGGCTAACAAGCTTTATCTGCAATTTAGGCATGGAGTCCTTCCGCTGCGTTCATTCACAAAGAAGTGGGAGGGCCACACAAATGCAGAGTGTCCTGCGTGCCTTAACGTAGATGAGACCGATCTCTATGTGATATTTTTCTGCCAGGGATAAAAGGAAGGCTAGGTCACGATGGCTACTACAACTGTGCAGGAACTTGGGGTTGAGACATTGTCCTAGCGTGTATAGGATTTTAAAATCTGACACACGTATGCCTATTGTTTTTTCAATTTCACGCTTTTTATTTACCATGTGGTGCACGCGCAGAGCCATCTTCAATAAGTCTCTAAATAGGAATGACAACTGTCTATGATATGTTTTAACGGATGTTCTTGCACAAAATGTATTTATGTGGCTGTTGTGGAGATAATTGAATTATTATTAATGACTAATACGCCTGTCCCGGAAAGTGCATAGACCATTCACCTCGAATGTTTATGGTTTTAGTTGTGCTCTGTGTGATAACTGGAGGCAAATATGCTGGTTGTGTAAATCCTTTTTTAGCTTTTTTTTTGTCACTACCTCTATGTATAGCACAATTTTTAAACTTGTATATCAAAACGGAGCAAATAATTACTTGGAACTAGCCTCTAAAGTACATGCACAAGCACTTTATGTCCGGCTTTATAAGACGGCTGATGCCTGGGAAAGTTCTCCCAGTGCGTGGAATGTTAATCCTTTTGTCTTGCTTTTTATCTATTGTATTTTACTCATTTTTAAATATTATTCATAAATTGTGCTTTTATGGACAATTGTGCCTAAATAAAGTTTTATGAACTGAATTGAACTATGGGGCTTTCCTTACCTGTTTTCTGCTTTCACTACCCCTGTTCCACAGAAGGCCCACAGAGTTGCTACCTGGCCGTTTTTCACCCTCAATACCGGTAATTTATTGTTCCGACAGGAACAAAAATGTAAATAAATCACTTAAAGCAGATATATTTTCACTGAGAAGTACATACTTTGAAGATCAAATATAAGAAGAAAGAAGCACTTTGTAATGTGTTCTAGAGCTTTCATAATGATCATTAAAGTGAACAAAGACAGAAAGGCCATGTTAAAAATAAACTCTAAAAAAGAGAGAGGGGTCCAACTCACCAAAGGGACAGGACACCAAAATGACACTAGGTTTAAAATAAAATCCAGTTGATTTTAAATGAAGTTCTATATAAGAATAGTGTCCAATTGCACAATCTTAAAATGTGAACAAAAATGTGGGTACTTTTCTCTGGTAAAGGTGGCTACTGCTCACTCAATCTACTACTAGAAAGTGCCCCAAATCACTGTACAATCTAGGGCTAGTTGCTTTGTATATCTGTCCCTCTCTCTGTGGTCCAGATAGCATCTTTCCCTTCCTCTCTGTTTGCTGCTGCTGTGTTGCCAGGTCTAAAATACTAACACAATCCCCTTTAAAAAGAAGCCCAAAACAAGCAAAGGCCTTCCATAAGAATCCCAAAATGAGCCCAGGCTTTACAAACCATCAACATGAGAATTGAGAAGATTCAAAAACAATATATTCTCATAAATGAAGAAAACATTTATGTAACATGCTGAAAGAAAGTGGATTATTATATGGGGGGTGTGGTGGCCAACCTCTGGTTACAACCTCACTGTTATTTATTGCTGGGATAACCAGTATTTGTTGGCTGGAATAAAAATTTGCTAAAACGCCAAAGCCTAACATTTTTTCCCCTGACCAGTGCATACATTAAACTGTAAATACGACAAGAAAGCAATTCAAATGTGTTTTAGAGCTGCCTTAATGATCCCCAACTGTTAATAAAGGGACTAAAGATAAAAAAGATATGTTGAAAATGAATGCAGGCTATTTCATGTAAAGTTCTATTTAAGTATCATGTCCTGACCTTCACAGAATCGTAAAACGTGAAGATATGGCCAGAATTTTTCTCTGGGACCCTGCGCCCACCTTAAGAAAAAATAATAGTAACTAGTCAGGATACACTATGAAAATTAACCAATGCTCAACCTCACGGTAACTATGGCACAGAGCAGATAGACTTCAATTAAGCCACTGTGTAAAGTATTTAGGAAGTGCCAAAACAGTAAAAAAGACAAAACGACAAACATTATATAATCCCAAAGTGAATTAGAAACATAGATTAAATTTTAATAGACAGAGTGACACAAAAATGGCAAACATCAATATGAGGAACCGGAGATATGAATTTGCTTTGAAGTAAAAATAGTGCCAAAAACCACTACGGGCTTATTACGATGTCAAAAATATGGGTCCAACCAACCACCTAACCTCGATGCGACTGCACATGGTGCGTTTGCATACTCACAGTCAACCATGGAAATACTTGCTGGAAATAACTTGGGTGAGCAGTGGCCACCTTTCCAGAAAAAATTATTGGTCGTAGCACAAGCTCCCATAGGTTGTGGTCATCCCTGCACCGTGTAGCAGGCACCTCACGGTGTCTGCCATACAGTGCAGGGCTCAACTACTGGCCCCAATCAGAGGTCGCAAACAGAAGGGGGCCCTGCTAGGGCCCCCAAATTCACTTTTTGACAGGCTTTCCCTGTCGGAAAGCCAGGCATTGAAAGCCTGCCGAAAACTAAGCACCGTAATCTGAACGGTGTAAAAAGCTGTCCATTTGGATCACGGGCAGGTCTCTGTATGGCCAACGGGTGGAATCCAGCCGGAATAACACACGAGTTTCACTTCTGACACCCTAAATTGTAATTAGGGTGTCGGAAGTGAAACTGACGATCTCGATCAGAACACCTCCGACCTAAGTTTGGAGGCTTTCCAACCAAGATCGTAATCGGCCTCTGTGCATCCATGATAGACAATGGAAGCAGGAGACCTGGAACTAGGTGAGATTTCAGGCCAACCTCAATGAAAGCACCTTTTGTTTAGTCTTTTTTATGGAGCTCAAAATCCTCCTGTGGGTCCGACCTGAAGCTATATCCGATGAAGTTGCATTGAAATCAGACACCTTTGCCACCAGACTCTGGCTCCTGGGTCTTGAATACCCAAAATTGCTCAAAATTCCATATTTTCAGAGCTTTTGGAACAGCTCCTCTGGGTTAATTCTAAGGCTCCCAGGACTTCAAGAATGGCAGTTAAGGGACAGGACTCACATTAGCTTAGGTCTCCAGTTGGTATACGTCAATTAGTCACTTTAGGAAAATGGCCTCTTGCAGCTTTCTCAGTCCCTGTGACCACACAGAAGGTCAGCCAACTGACCATTGGAGTCCACGTCTTTGTCCTGGGTACAAGAGTACGCAGGTCCAGTCCTTCAGGGCTTCTCTTAGGTCAGAGTCATCAGTTTGTGTCATCTTCTGATATAAGTAACCAATGGGAAAGATGTTCCAGGGGGCAACCTTACTCAATTTTACAGCTCTGCCTGTTTGGCAAAGCCAAACTCTCCCTGAATGCACTATCCTAAGAGAAATGCAAGATGGCACAGAACTTTATGGAAATGGGCAGTCATCTACTCCTCACCTATTCTAAACTAGTTCTGGCATCAAAGTCCCCTCCCATGGTCTCATGCCCAACCGACTACAGAAGGCATAAAGAGCAAACGCCTTCCTTTACGCAGGGCTTTTCTTATACTAAACTGTGAAGAGGCAGGTCTCATCAATGAAGTCAATTAAAATCCTGAAACCTGTCATCTGCCTCGGCTGACAGGTGTCACATAACTCAACCCCAGCACATCTTGCCCCCAGGGCGCAGCCATGATCTCTGCACTCAGAGCAGTCTTCACACCTCATTAAGGCCAAGCACTGGCAAGGCACCTGGCGGGAGGCTAATGCAATTTAGTCTTCAGGAGAATGCTTATTTAGAATGTAAAATCATCATTGAATTGAATTTTTAATACATGTTAAAACAGTGGTTGATCAATTTCTCTAGCTTGTCCCAAACCAAAGAAAGCAGAATTAATGTATTGATCTGCACTCTAATTTTCCTCAGAAGAGCCACAAAAGCCAGAGCCTTCCACAGTGAAAATAGCTTTTGGGGATTTGTCACTGTAAGGGCATGCCAACCTTAAATTTCCTCAAGTCCATGCATTCTACCTTTTAGGCTACAAAGGCTAATTAGGGATGTCTTATTATTATTTAAAAGGACGTTATACCCCTATTAAAAGGGTTTATTTTTGGACTGCAGGTTTAAAGTGCAGCTGTCAGGTTGCATCGATAGGCCTGAAGTTTTGCTTGTCACACTAGTGGATGGCACAATAAGTAGCAGGCCACAGATGGCATTTATCTTGCCATGGCATTTGTATAGTTTCTACACCATAGACTGTGGCCTTATAGGAGGGTTGGATATACCAATCAGAGATTAGCCAATTTTTACATGTTCTAGGGGTCAGAGTACATGTACTAGTCACTGGACAGCAGTGCCTCAGTGTGCAGTTCTTACCTGGTACATCGGCTTAAAGTTATGCAAATAAACACAGTTTAAATACATTTGTCGTCCTAATTGGAGGTATTATGAAACAACGCATTCAGTTGTAACGCATGCTGCTACAATGCCATTACCACACATGACGTTTGCCACCGATATTTTTACAAGGATTGTAAAGCATGAATGTTAAAGGCATATTCATAGTAAAGGTAGTAAAGGTTTTCCCTGATCTGAGCATTAAGTGCAAAAACGCCCCCAGGCGCAACCCACCGGACCCAAGCCCAAAAAATCCCCGGCCCCAAGCCTGATCCCTTAATCAAACCCCAGCGCAACCCCCCAGGCTCCCAGCCCTTAAGAAAACACAGGCCTCAGCCCTGAGCTCTAAAACCGTACCCCTAGCACAACCCCTTCTGGCTCCTTGTCCTTAAAAATAAAAAAAATGGTCCTGACCTAAAGCCCTAAAACACAACCCCGGGCAACCCCCCTCGTCCCTATGAACTTAAAATAAAACCCTAGCCCAAGCTCTCAAACATGGCACTGAAACCCCCTTGCCCCACTCCCTCCAGTGCAGTTCCCCATACCTTATGAAGAGGCAGCGCGTCAAAGCTGAAGCACAGGTTGTTTTTCCCTAAAGCGGACGTGTCTCTTTGTCTCCTCAAATTATGTTGATTGCCATACATATGTCTTTAACCACCTGTACCACTCATATGTCCTTATCACCAGAGCAACACATATGCCTGTACCATTCATACCTTTACAACTAAGGGCCTCATTACAATGTTGGTCAGAAAGGCTCCGAACGGCATTCGGATTTTCCTATCCTGTGTTGGAACCCATGTTTAATTCTGACTCAAAAACATTTCCGAGTGACCGATTATGATAGAAGGTAACCATTCAGTCTTTCTGACATAGCTCCGAGAAGCCGAGTCAGTCTGAGCCAAATCGTACAGCTATATGGATCGTGTTTCCGACTGACGTATTACGATGTCGGATTCGGACAGCCTTTCCGACTCGGTTTGTCTGACATAGATAGGGTTTTGGAAATGACTTTGGGAGCCCGTATCAGGCCCCCCTTCAGCTGGAGGCCTCCGTTTGGGACCCGTGATGGTACACATGGGACCTCTCTTTACAACAATGTAAAGTGTGGCAGGCACAAATGGGTGCCCGCCACAAGGTGCAAGGTTTTCCGCAACTAACCCTTTCTTCAATGGGAGCCTGTGCTGTCAGTCGAAACACAGGCTCCCATTGAAGTCAATGGGAGTCTGACCGAACGGTGTCCGGAAGCATCGTAATCGTTCGGTTGGACTCCACGAACCCGAGTCGGTTGAAAACGATTCCGACATGGAGTTGGTCAGAATGCTTTTCTACCAACATCATAATAAGGACCTTAATAGGTTGTAAAGGCATGCGTGGTAGTCATATGCATTGTAAAATCACGAGTGATAAAGGTTATAAGTGATAACAGTCAGCGCATTTTAACAACTGCCTTCTAAAGGCTATTGGCGGTAGCAGCTGCATTATAATGCCTTTTTCCTGTCTCAATTTGTCACTGACACTAAATAGGAGCTATTTGCAGTATTAGTATAGATGCTACTGATAACAATAAAAAATAACAGTATTGCTCATTATTCATTATTATACACAGCATATTCTTTTTCTCAAATCATATTTCTAGATCTATTACTTAAAGTGGGTAAAGGGAATTCTAGCCGGGTGCTGTACTCCCAGATCACTGGTTACCTTGCCAGTGTTATTTGATATATTTACGTAGTATAAAATCTATGTTTCTAAAAGAAAAGGGCAGAGATCTATCAGTCATTGTTCTCCTGGTACAAAAGTAACTTTATTATCTTAATTGAGTTAATCAAATTCACATAGTTGTTCACAAAGTTCATATCATTTCAGTGATGCTAAAAGAAGCGTAACAGCAAACACGTTTCATGACTTCTTCAGAGCAAAAATGTCTTTTTTTCTTTTATGCTCATTTGATTTGCTGAATTGCTAGTTCTTTAAAACATTTGCCACTAATTGGAGTTCTTGGGTAGTTATTCACACACTATATAAAAAATGGAGCATATTTACAAGCCCCTTGCACTGCCGGTGCGTCACTTTTTTGATGCTCCTGTGGTGCAGTGTGGTGCTCCATAGTTACAAGGCCATGTAAAGCCACCCTGCATGGCTTTTTATGGCCTTGTATATCGGCCCCTTTTCATGCAGCACTTTGCGTGAAAGGGACATGGCATGGGTGCTGCTATGCGTGGTGCCCCGCAACACCCATGGATTCTGCTGCCTTACCAGGTTTACAACGTTTTGTAAACCTGGGAACTGGGAATGCATCTGAATCCTATGCCTCTCAAGGTGGGGCGTAAGGAGGCACAACAACGAGAAATAATTGTATTTCTCTTCGTTTTCCCCTCGTTCTATGTGTGCTGCAGAACGCAGTACACATAGAAAGAGGAAAACACCTCTTGTAATTGTTTTTGTGCAGGAAGGTGTCCATTCCTGCTCAAAACAATCATCCCCTCAATGCAGGCACCCTTGCATCATGGTGCAAGGGTGCCTGCATTAGCACATGGCAGACTATTGTGCACCAGTGCAGGGGAGAGCTCGGGGCTACGTCATATTGTTGTAAATATGAGGCATCCCTGTGCTTTGAAAGTACTGCAGCAAGGCACAGCAAAATGGCTTGTGGCTCCGCACTGCATTACTTTCTGGTCTTAGTACCACTGGGCCACCATATAAGTCAATAGTGTATAAACACAATAAGCTCTTACTTTCCCATTCTTCCACCACACTCTTGCACCAGCCTACTTCTTGAGCAGCATTTTTAGATTATGACCCTGGCACAGCTTCTCTCAGCTCAGGCACAAAGCTCATGGTACTTCACCTCACCAGAAGAAGTGAGGGACTGGCTTGAAAGAGGAAAGTAGATGAACCACAAAGGCACCAGAACTGGGACAGGAAGCCCCAAGGGGAGCAAGGCGCCAACCTGTCTGGTGAAGGGCAAAAAGTTACTGGGGACAGTGGACCCACGCATGGACGAGGTCCACCAGATACGCATCCAGCTATTAATTAGGGGATGGGAAGGCATGATTACTATACTCGGAAGGGGACCCTCAATGTGACACTGTACTGTTTCCTGGCCCAGACAGACACTGAGGGGAGAGAGATTGTGATTGCACCTTGATGTCCTCTAAGGTAGGAGTACTGTAAGTGACGACCGCAAACGGACATTAGTTGGGACACCAATGATAGTATCAGAGAGACGAGTGGAGTGGGAGGGCCAGCTTGGAAACAAGAGACACAGGTGCCGATCACGATCCTGTAAAAACCGGGTACGAACCGTCGGACGGAGCATATTCTCCGTCCGACGCGTACCCAGTCGTCAAAATATACAAACATGGAATTACGATTCGCACGGAAACACCATTTCCGTACGAATCGTACAAAACCCCGACCGACGAAAATAAACGTACAAATGCGATCCGGGAATGCGCCGACGTGACGTCGGGATGCACGCAGCCTGCCATTCACGAACCAGGAATTACGATTCGCACCGACGTCATCCCGCACGGTGAAAATTTTCCGGCTGCAAAAACTGCCGGGAAATCAGGACGACGCGAACAAGGAGTACCGGTACGCGACGGACAGACAGGACGACGCGAACAAGGAGTACCCATACGTGACGGACAGACATGGACCCGAACCTACGTGTCATCCCGGCCCTCATAGCAGTCGACCTCCTCTACAGGTTCCGACGCAGACGCCGCAGAAGGTCAGAACAACAAAGGGAGGGGGGAAGGGGGGGTGGCAGGACCAGGGCAGGCCACAAAACCCCCACCAAAGTCACACAGCACACATGCCCTGGACATACCTGACCCTCAGGCCCTGGTCACTACGAGGGGGTGGGGGCGTGTCCAGCTAAGCCAGCGACCGCCACAACGGAAGTTCTTGACGACGCGAACCGGCAACACAACCAGACAGGTACGTCCCGTACCCACGCCTTAAGAGCGTGGGTACGAGTCGTACCACGCCCACACCTACGTCACCCCAACAATGGCGGGACAGCTCGTACCCACGTGGCAAAGGCCTGGGTACGGCCCGCACAAGCATCACATAGCGTGGGGACGGATATGTACGGACCGTACCCCCACCCCGTATGCATGGAGCGTACCCCCAACCCCAACAGTGTAAGTACGACACGTACCCCCACCCGCATATGCAAGGAGCGTACCCCCCACCCCAACAGTGTAAGTACGACCCGTACCCTCACATGCGTACGTATGGAGCGTACCCCCAACCCCAACAGTGTAAGTACGACCCGTACCCTCACCCGCGTACGTATGGAGCGTACCCCCACCCCAACAGTGTAAGTACGACACGTACCCCCACCCGCGTATGCAAGGAGCGTACCCCCCATGCCAACATTGTACGTACGACACGTCCCCCCACCCACGTATGCATGGAGCGTACCCCCAACCCCAACAGTGTAAGTACGACCCGTACCCTCACCCGCGTACGTATGGAGCGTACCCCCACCCCAACAGTGTAAGTACGACCCATACCCTCACCCGCGTACGCATGGAGCGTACGTCCCACCCCAACAGTGTAAGTACGACACGTACCCCCACCCGCGTATGCAAGGAGCGTACCCCCATGCCAACATTGTACGTACAACACGTCCCCCCACCCGCGTATGCATGGAGCGTACCCCCCACCCCAACAGTGTAAGTACGACCCGTACCCTCACCCGCGTACGTATGGAGCGTACCCCCACCCCAACAGAGTAAGTACGACCCGTACCCTTACCCGCGTACGCATGGAGCGTACGTCCCACCCCAACAGTGTAAGTACGACACGTACCCCCACCCGCGTATGCAAGGAGCGTACCCCCATGCCAACATTGTACGTACGACACGTCCCCCCACCCGCGTATGCATGGAGCGTACCCCCTACCCCAACAGTGTAAGTACGACCCGTACCCTCACCCGCGTACGTATGGAGCGTACCCCCACCCCAACAGTGTAAGTACGACCCGTACCCTCACCCGCGGACATATGGAGCATACGCCCCACCCCAACAGTGTAAGTACGACCCGTACCCTCACCCGCGGACGTATGGAGTATACCCCCCACCCCAACAGTGTAAGTACGACCCGTACCTGTTGGACAGGCCTCACAGACGGCTTGCTCCCTCCCCGCTCGACAGGGCCCGAACTCCGGCCCACCTGGCATATCCCCGCGGCAAGCACCTGTACCCCGTCTCCCGACGGACCCTCTGCCCTCGGACCCCTACTCATCACGGGGTCCAGCCCCACCGGCTTCCCCGGCCGGGTCAAGCCGCCATCTTGGGCCCTGCACCACGTGGCCGCATGGCCTCCCCTCGACCCTAACCCCGGGCCTGGCCGGCCCCGACATCCCGGCACCACCATCCACCCAGGAGGTGAGCGGACCACTTGGCAGGTCACTGGGAGAACGAAGTGTCAAGGGCTCTTCCCCCCGCCAGGTGCCGATCGCCTCCAGCTCCCCCAGGCGCTGGCTCCACCCCCTGCTGGGTGTCTGGACACCTTCATCCCGGACCCTCCGACCTCCAAGTGCGAGGGCCCGGACATCAAAGGGCACCAGCCCTATAACTGAGGCAGCTCCAGAGCAGGAAGGCAGTTGTATCCTGGAGTCGAGAGACACCGAGTGAACTCAACCCTGACGGTCTACTGGCGCTGCCGTAGCCCGCTCTTGTGAACCCTCGTCCTGCCTGCTGGCGCTGCCGCGGCCTTCTGCAATCTTTATCTTCCTGGGACCTGCTGGCGCTGCCGCGGCCCGTTATAACGACCATCCTCACCGGGACCTGCTGGCACTGCCGCGGACCGTACATCTTCCTGGGACCTGCTGGCGCTGCCGCGGCCCGTTGTAACGACCATCCTCACCGGGACCTGCTGGCGCTGCCGCGGGCCGTACATCTTCCTGGGACCTGCTGGCGCTGCCGCGGCCCGTTGTAACGACCATCCTCACCGGGACCTGCTGGCGCTGCCGCGGACCGTACCACCTAACCACCAAGCTCGAGGATTGTGAGCTCATCATCATCTCATCCGAACTACCTGATTGGTAAATAGACTGACCCGCTACCCCCTTCCCTACCTTACGAGACTCTAATCGAGGGGACCCCTGAGTCCAGACCTCCTTGTACCATTCTACCGTATCGTAAATAAGTACCTATAAAGAACACTGAACCTTATCCGTGTGTGATATCTGTCTGTGGGGGGGAAGTTACTTGTCTGTACGATCGCTGGAGACGGCTCTCCCTGGAGACCTCTCCCCCTGACCCCGGCCGGCCCTCCCGGTCCGTCTACCTTTTCTAACATTGGTGGCCAGCGGCGCGATCCGAATCAACGCGTAATCGTACAGGAAGTAGCTCACCCCACGACATAAGCACGATGTCGACCAAAGATAACAGCTCCACCGAGAAATTCCAAATGGAGAAGTTAGAAGAATACAACCACCGCGAACTGAGACAATTTTGCATAGAACTTGGCATTGCTACCACCGGCCTGAGTACCAAGGATGATCTAAAGCGCGCTCTGGAGTCATGGACAGAAACGGGGGTCACAGGACCCTCCGACCAAAGCAGCGTCACACCAGACCAAACCAGCGTCACACCAGAGGGGAACGCCACGGCTCCCGAGGAGCGGGGAACGGGCCTCCCGCAAGAGGAGATCCGAGAAAGAGACAGAGTCAGATTACACGAGTTGGAGATGGCACGACTCAAGATGGATGGGGAACTCAAGTTAGTTGAACAGAAACTCAACCTCGAGCATATGCGGCTTCGAGAGGAACGAGAAGAAAAGCAGAGACAGAGAGAGCTGGAAGAGAAAAAAATAACGCTCGAGCACGAGCGCCAACTAGCGGAAATAGAACTGCGCAAACAGAATAAGGAACTGGGGGTGCCTGAGCGACCACACACCCCGGGGCCAAGTGAGAAAAAAGTTCACATCCCCAAGGATGTTGTCCGCGAATATGTCCGAGAAGACGACATACAACAGTGGTTTAAAGCCTATGAGATCGCAATGACCTCCCACCGGATCGACCGGAGTGACTGGGGAGCCGGACTTTGGGGGAGATTTATCAACGAGGGTCGCGATGCCCTGCTGCAGCTCCCCGATCACCAAATGTCGTCCTACGACCACATGAAGGCTGCCCTCCTCACCCGCTACGGCCTCACGCCCGAGATGTACAGCCAGAGGTTCAGAGATTGCACCCGGATCCCAGGTACAACTTGGGTAGAATACGTGAACTATTTCAGCCGGGCATTCGAAGGTTGGATCAAGGGAAGTCAGGTCACCACCTACGAACAACTCTTCAACCTTATGGTATGGGAGCACCTGTCAAACAACTGTTTCGTCGAGCTCAGGCAGCACCTACTCGACAGTAAGCTGACTGACCCCCGGCAGCTCGCCGCCGAAGCTGACCGGTGGGAAAGCACCCGAGTGGGCCGGAGAGGGCCCCACGACCAGAACAGAGGCAACCAAGGCCAGCACCGTCCTCGGGGAGGAGGAGGGGGCCAGGGGCGAGGGAGAGACGCCTTACCAGCAACACCCGTGGCCAGCACCCCGCCTCCGGCCGGCCGGGGCAACCCCCCGTTGCGGCCTGGGTACCGAGCCAACGTCACGTGCCACCGGTGCCAGCGACTAGGCCACTACGCCAACGACCCGACCTGCCCGCTAAACCAAACACCCAAGCCCCGCCAGGTAGCGGCCGCTGCCCTAGGGGAAGAACAATCATCGGAGGGACCCGAAGAGTACGAGCCGGCCCAGCAAGGGTGGGAACCGGCCGCCATGGTCCTGGCATGCCTAGGGGGAAGAGACATGGTTCCGCGGGCTCCCCTACCCGCCAACACCAGAAAATACGGTCAGTGGGTGACCATTAATGGACAGAGAGCCGAGGCCTTGCGTGACACCGGCGCCAGCGTGACGGCCGTCCGCTGTCATCTGGTGAAGCCCGAACAGATCCTGCCGAACATTCTCTGCCCCGTCCGCTCGGCAGATAACTCTGAGAGTATGTGTAAGATGGCCTGCGTCCCGTTTGAATGGGGAGGGGTCTCCGGCCTACTGAAGGTGACGGTCCGGGACGATGCCCCCGTGGACTGCCTCCTGGGGAATGACCTCGAGAGTTCCCCGTGGGCCACCGTCGAGAGAAGAGAGCACCTGGGGATGCTGGGCCTCCCGGACTGGGCCTGCATAACCACCCGATCCATGGCCGCCCGTGCCGCCCCCCGATCAGAAGAAACCGAATGGCCAGCACCTCCGCCCCCGGTTGCCCCCGTAGAGGACAACGGCGAGTCCGACCTCCCGGACCCGACTATCGAAGAAGACGCGCAGCACCAGGACCTCCCGGATCTGGCTCAGTGGCGTCAAGAGGGGGGGCCCACCCAAGAACAGTTCCGCCAGGAACAAAAGACCTGTCCCTCCCTCGAGGGACTCCGCCAACAAGCCAATACCCAAAACGCCGGGGACACCACCGGCACCCACTGGGTCTACTGGGACAACGACCTGCTTTACAGCGAGCAAAGAATCGCCGAGCTGGGGGCCGGTCGAGTTCTGGTGGTACCGCTCCGCTTCCGAGACTTTCTGCTCAACTTGGCCCACGATGTCCCCCTGGCTGGACACCTGGGCCAGGACAAAACATACAGTCGCCTGGTGACCCACTTTTTCTGGCCGAAAATGAGGAATGACGTCCTGAACCACTGCCGATCTTGCCCCACGTGCCAAGCCAGCGGGAAGAGTGGTCGGAAGCTGAAGGCCCCTCTGCAACCCTTCCCTGTGGTCACCACCCCGTTCGAGAGGGTGGGGATAGACATTGTGGGGCCTCTGGACCCCCGCACGGCACAAGGACACAGGTTCATCTTGGTACTAGTGGACCATGCCACCCGCTACCCCGAGGCGGTGCCCCTACGGACAGTGACAGCTCCGGTGGTTGGCCGGGCCCTGATGGGGATCTTCTCCCGGGTAGGCTTCCCCCGAGAAGTCGTCAGCGACCGAGGTACGAATTTCATATCTAAATACATGAAGTCCCTCTGGCAACAATGCGGGGTCACCTACAGATTCACGACCCCCTATCACCCCCAAGGGAACGGACTAGTGGAGCGTTTTAACCGCACTCTCAAGGGGATGATTGGGGGATTGGAAGAGCCTCTCCGTCACCAGTGGGATGTCCTACTCCCGTGCCTCCTCTTCGCCTACCGAGAAGTCCCCCAGAAGTCCCTCGGTTTTAGCCCTTTCGAACTCCTGTACGGGCACCCTGTGCGAGGGCCCCTCAGCCTAGTCAAGGAAGGTTGGGAGATGGCCCCCTTAACGACCCCTCCAGACGTCTTCAAATACATCCTGGCCCTACGAAACCAGACCCGGCGCTTCAGGGAGATGGCCAAGGCGAACCTCGAGGCCAGCCAGGAGGACATGAAGAGGTGGTATGATCACAATGCCTCCTCCATTGAATTCGAGCCTGGGCAGCAAGTATGGGTGATGTCCCCCACCGAACCATGTGCCCTGCAAGACAAGTGGACGGGGCCCTTCAAAGTGGTCGAACGTAAAAGCCCCGTCACTTACCTCATCGACATGGGGTCCCCCCGGAACCCCCTGCGGGTCCTCCACACCAACCGGCTCAAGCCACACTTTGTGCGCTCCGAACTTAGCCTCTTGATGGCTACAGACAGTGGTACAGAAGAAGACTCCGAGCCCCTCCCGGATCTCCTAAAGACTCAGGAGAAGGACGGCTCCGTGGATGGGGTCCGGCTCTCTGACGCCCTCACTTCGGAGCAACGCCAGGACTGCCGGGACCTCCTGCTGCAGTTCGCTGCCCTGTTCTCCCTCACCCCCGGGGTCACCCCTTGGTGTTTGCACGACGTAGACACCGGGGACAGTCCCCCTGTCCGGCACCGGGCCTACCGCGTACCAGATCGGGTACGGGCCTGCATACAGGAGGAAGTGGCCAAGATGCTCACGATCGGGGTCATCGAGCCCTCGGACAGTCCCTGGGCCAGTCCGGTTGTATTAGTTCCCAAGGCCGCTGCCCCCGGCACCGCCCCTGAACTGAGATTCTGCGTCGACTACCGGGGCTTGAACGCTGTCACCCGGACCGACGCTCATCCCATCCCCCGAGCAGACGAGCTGATCGACCGGCTGGGGGCCGCCCGCTACCTTAGTATCTTCGACCTAACGGCGGGCTACTGGCAGATCGGCCTCACACCCAGGGCTCAGGAACGGTCGGCCTTCTCCACCCCCGATGGCCACTATCAATTCAAGGTCATGCCCTTTGGCATGAAGAATGCCCCCGCCACGTTCCAACGTCTTGTGAACCAGGTCTTGGCGGGGCTCGAAGAATTCAGCGCTGCCTACCTGGACGATATCGCTGTATACAGCCGCCACTGGTCCGACCACCTCCGTCACCTCCAAGAGGTCCTCCAAGCCCTCCAGCGGGCCGGCCTCACCATTAAGGCCGGCAAGTGCCAGATTGGCCAAGGGTCTGTGACCTACCTTGGGCACCAAGTGGGAAGCGGGCTGGTGGCCCCACTACAACTTAAGATTGCTGCCATCCAGTCCTGGCAGCCCCCCGTCACCCAGACCGAGGTCCGAGCCTTCTTGGGGCTCACCGGCTACTACCGGCGGTTCGTGAAGGACTACGGCAGCATCGTGGGGCCCCTCACGGGTCTCACCTCCAAGAATCAACCGAAGCGGGTCAACTGGACTCCTGATTGTCAAGCGGCCTTCGAGGAGCTAAAGGCCGCCCTGTGCACCGCCCCGGTGCTCCAGGCCCCCGATTACAGTCGGGAATTTGTGGTGCAGACCGACGCCTCCGACCACGGCATCGGAGCCGTCCTCTCTCAGTTGAACCCCGAAGGTCATGACCAGCCGGTGGCCTTCATCAGTCGACGTCTCCTGGCCCGAGAACAGCGTTGGAGCACCATCGAGAGGGAGGCCTTTGCAGTAGTGTGGGCCCTCAAAAAGCTCCGACCCTATCTCTTCGGTACCCACTTCCGGGTACAAACCGACCATCGACCCCTGCAATGGCTGATGCAGATGCGGGGGGAGAACCCAAAACTCTTGCGCTGGTCCATTTCCCTGCAGGGAATGGACTTCACTGTGGAGCACCGACCAGGCCGAGACCACGCCAACGCGGATGGCCTGTCCCGCTTTTTCCGCCTCGACGAAGAGAGTCCCCAAGGAGATGGGTGACTCTCCCCGCCTTCAGCTGGGGGGGACGCATGTTGGACAGGCCTCACAGACGGCTTGCTCCCTCCCCGCTCGACAGGGCCCGAACTCCGGCCCACCTGGCATATCCCCGCGGCAAGCACCTGTACCCCGTCTCCCGACGGACCCTCTGCCCTCGGACCCCTACTCATCACGGGGTCCAGCCCCACCGGCTTCCCCGGCCGGGTCAAGCCGCCATCTTGGGCCCTGCACCACGCGGTCGCATGGCCTCCCCTCGACCCTAACCCCGGGCCTGGCCGGCCCCGACATCCCGGCACCACCATCCACCCAGGAGGTGAGCGGACCACTTGGCAGGTCACTGGGAGAACGAAGTGTCAAGGGCTCTTCCCCCCGCCAGGTGCCGATCGCCTCCAGCTCCCCCAGGCGCTGGCTCCACCCCCTGCTGGGTGTCTGGACACCTTCATCCCGGACCCTCCGACCTCCAAGTGCGAGGGCCCGGACATCAAAGGGCACCAGCCCTATAACTGAGGCAGCTCCAGAGCAGGAAGGCAGTTGTATCCTGGAGTCGAGAGACACCGAGTGAACTCAACCCTGACGGTCTACTGGCGCTGCCGTAGCCCGCTCTTGTGAACCCTCGTCCTGCCTGCTGGCGCTGCCGCGGCCTTCTGCAATCTTTATCTTCCTGGGACCTGCTGGCGCTGCCGCGGCCCGTTGTAACGACCATCCTCACCGGGACCTGCTGGCGCTGCCGCGGACCGTACATCTTCCTGGGACCTGCTGGCGCTGCCGCGGCCCGTTGTAACGACCATCCTCACCGGGACCTGCTGGCGCTGCCGCGGACCGTACATCTTCCTGGGACCTGCTGGCGCTGCCGCGGCCCGTTGTAACGACCATCCTCACCGGGACCTGCTGGCGCTGCCGCGGACCGTACCACCTAACCACCAAGCTCGAGGATTGTGAGCTCATCATCATCTCATCCGAACTACCTGATTGGTAAATAGACTGACCCGCTACCCCCTTCCCTACCTTACGAGACTCTAATCGAGGGGACCCCTGAGTCCAGACCTCCTTGTACCATTCTACCGTATCGTAAATAAGTACCTATAAAGAACACTGAACCTTATCCGTGTGTGATATCTGTCTGTGGGGGGGAAGTTACTTGTCTGTACGATCGCTGGAGACGGCTCTCCCTGGAGACCTCTCCCCCTGACCCCGGCCGGCCCTCCCGGTCCGTCTACCTTTTCTAACAGTACCCCCATGGAGCGAACCCACACACGTGTATGGACAAAGCGTACATATTGTTAAATAGGAGGGGTGTGTGCCAATCACTCCCAGCAGTGCCCAGAGTCAGGAGGGGTGTGTGCCTATCACTCACAGCAGTGCCCAGAGGCAGGAGGGGTGTGTGCAGAGGCCTCCCACCAGTGCCCAGAGACAGGAGGGGTGGGTGCAGAGTCCTCCCAGCAGTGCCCAGAGACAGGAGGAGTGTGTGCAGAGGCCTCCCAGCAGTGCCCAGAAACAGGAGGGGTGTGTGCAGAGTGCTCCCAGCAGTGCCCAGACACAGGAGGGGTGTGTGCCTATCACTCCCAGCAGTGCCCAGACACAGGAGGGGTGGGTGCAGAGTCCTCCCAGCAGTGCCCAGAGACAGGAGGGGGGATGCAGAGTCCTCCCAGCAGTGCCCAGACACAGGAGGGGTGGGTGCAAAGTCCTCCCAGCAGTGCCCAGAGACAGGAGGGGTGGGTGCAGAGTCCTCCCAGCAGTGCCCAGACACAGGAGGGGTGTGTGCAGAGTCCCCCCAGCAGTGCCCAGAGTCAGGAGGGGTGTGTGCCTATCACTCCCAGCAGTGCCCAGAGTCAGGAGGGGTGTGTGCAGAGGCCGCCCAGTAGTGCCCAGATTCAGGATCGGTGTGTACAGAGTCCCCCCAGCAGTGCCTAGAGTCGGGAGGGGTGTGTGCCAATCACTCCCAGCAGTGCCCAGAGTCAGGAGGGGTGTGTGCCTATCACTCACAGCAGTGCCCAGAGGCAGGAGGGGTGTGTGCAGAGGCCTCCCACCAGTGCCCAGAGACAGGAGGGGTGGGTGCAGAGTCCTCCCAGCAGTGCCCAGAGACAGGAGGGGTGTGTGCAGAGGCCTCCCAGCAGTGCCCAGACACAGGAGGGGTGTGAGCAGAGTGCTCCCAGCAGTGCCCAGACACAAGAGGGGTGTGTGCCTATCACTCCCAGCAGTGCCCAGACACAGGAGGGGTGGGTGCAGAGTCCTCCCAGCAGTGCCCAGAGACAGGAGGGGTGGGTGCAGAGTCCTCCCAGCAGTGCCCAGACACAGGAGGGGTGGGTGCAGAGTCCTTCCAGCAGTGCCCAGACACAGGAGGGGTGGGTGCAGAGTCCTCCCAGCAGTGCCCAGAGACAGGAGGGGTGTGTGCAGAGTCTTCCCAGCAGTGCCCAGAGACAGGAGGGGTGGGTGCAGAGTCCTCCCAGCAGTGCCCAGACACAGGAGGGGTGGGTGCCTAACACTTACAGCAGTTCCCATGTAACGCAAAGGGTGGAGTAGCCACAGATACCATGCCCACAAATGTCAGTCAGGTGCACAAAGACCCTGCAGTACATGTAACCACATGTGTGCGGGGCTGGGAGTATACGCATGCATAGCGCAGAAAAGAAAACATGTCCACATGAAGTCATGTCAATAGTCCACATACACAAGTACAATGACTATCAAGAATGCCACGAATGATGCAGGTGGAGACATCGCACAGCATGCATGTGCAAAGTAGAAGGAGTCCATCACACACCCAGCTAATGTACACACAGCTCTGCGCTAAATATTGGGAACACCCTGCAGGGAAGATGTCAGGGTACACAGAGGAAGGAATACACCTTTGGACAATTTCACCATGCAGCAACTGCTTACATGAACACAGAAACCTAGCTAACACCGTGTGATGGCACACAGATCCCAGGGTCCCCCCTATGACCAGCACACTACTACATTTCCCACACAAGCAACACATGATCACCACCCAAAATCATGTAGCAGCCCCACCAACAGCAATATCAGAAAAGCAGTAGTGTTCAAAGGAAACAAAAATGGCTTTAATCAGCATGATCAAAAATTGTATGTTCTTATAAGGTTCAATATTTACAAAGCCCATTGGGCAGTCCAGAAGTCACAGCTGGATGGGGGACACAGTGGGATGCATGTCCCCTAGCTTGCCTGGACAGTTACATTCCGTCGTCTTCCACAGGGGTGAGGGCATCATGTGGGGGGGAAGAACCAGGCACCGCAGGGACAGGAGGGTGAAGGGTAGGCGTCGTGGGTGCAGGGATGGCGGACTCCACCACAGGGGGTGGGGCAGGGCCAAAGGCGGAGGCCAGGATCTCGCTGCGCACCTTAGCAAGGTCCTCCAGGGAATCCCCTGCACCCGAAGGAACCACAGGCCCCAAGGAGGGGGGGTGGTCAGAGGGATGGGTGGCAGCACCACTGGGGGAGGGTGGCTGTAGACAGGGGGGGGGGAATCAACCACCCTGACCGAGGACTTCCTTGACCGCTTGCGTGGTGGCATCACTGTGGGGCTCAGGGACAGAGCGGCCATGAAGGAGTCTTTGGGGGAGATGTGGCCAGGAGAGCTGAGGGGAGGGGATTTGGAGGGAGTGGATTGGGTGGAATGCGGACTCCCACTCTGGCTGCGTGTCACACGTTTGCCCCCCGACCCAGTGGGTGTGCCTACTTCACCCTGTGTGTGCGTGTCAGGAGGTGTGCGGTGGACCTTCCCTGCTGTTGTGGTGCCTGTGTGTGTTGTGGTGGGTGCATGCTGACGTCTGGGTGTGCGTGGGACACGTGGGAAGTGTGGATGGGGCAGGGGTAGGGGGTGGGACGTAGCGCTGCAGGAGACCCACTGCTGCAGTCAGTGTCGAGTCTATCGACCTCAGCAAGCTGCGTTGGTCAGCCTGCGATGATTGAATGCCCTCCAAGTATGCCTCCATGTTGTGCAGCACTTGGCTGTGGCCATGGAGGACATTAAGGATTGCAGCCTGACCAACCTGCAACTGCCGCTGGATGTCCACAGACTCGGCATTGGCGGCAGCAGTGGAGACAGGGGCAGGGGGTGCGGTGCCTGGCAGGAAGGAGACATGTGGTGACCGGGCACGTCGGGGAGGGACACGAGCAAGTGGGAGGCAGCTGATGGCAATGGAGGGGGCGGGGCGAGATGTAGTGCCGCTGTCAGCTGCTGGTGCAGCCGCCGCCCACTCGGAGAGATCATCCTCGGACCCGTCAGCTTCATACTCTGTTGTGCCAGTCGACAGGTACCCGGGTTCACTCTCCTCCACCTCAGTCCCACTTGATGTGCCAGCCCCGATGTCACCGCTGGCACTGGTGCTCGGTCCCTCTGCTCCGTCTGTGCCCATGTCTCCCTCCGTGTCCCCCGACGATGCTGTGGGCAGGGTGAAGAGACAGAAATTAATCATACACCTGTATACATATGTCACATGAGTCCAATCTACATAGGTCACAGTGCATAGCCTGAAACAAAAGAAGAGTTACATCTACAAAACAAGGTACATATGTAGGGCATGCAAGACACAGTTGTTTGACCCACCGTGCCACCTAAAAACTATGGAGAGCATGACACAATAGCAAATGAGATGGAATGGAATTTTGACTGAGGAGCAAGGCCCTGGGGACAATCCAGCACTGCATCTGCACCACACAGCGTGGCAGGAAATAGGGATGAGCAGGGACCATATCCAGGAACAAGAGGCACATGCAGCATAGGTCATACTGAAAACATGCCCACCATGACTGGCCCACTGCACCTTGAGTGCATGTCCAGACAAACATAACCATACTGGCCAGTCCTAGCAAGGAGATATCAGGTTGTGACATGAAGGCCATGCCCGCACCACCCACCCCCTACATGAGACTATTATTTGTAGACACAGGAAGCACATACATCCCTTAGTCTGGGTGAAATACACATGGGATGCAACAAATCAAGGTTGCACACAAAATACCCAAGGTGCGCCTTTCCAAATAATCATGTACAAATGGGCATCATCAGATGATTATAACAAGACACACAGGCAATGTCCACCGTGAGTATGAACAAGGAAAATCAGGTCAGGCTGTACAGTGGACACTTGTACCACATTTCACGTCAATATACATTTGGCCAGGGGAGAATGGCACAGAGCACAACCTATGCTGTAGACACAGAGATTGTCAACATATTCGGATTACACACATGATACCTAGGAAAATATGCCCATGGGGACAGTAGTGGCCACACAACTCCATGCTCCTGAATGGGAATGACTACAACACACGCTACCATCCCCGCACTATGCGTACCGCACACTCATGCACATCATGTCACAGGCCACCACATAGGACATGCGTGCTGTAAGGCCTCACACTTGAGAGACTAACTCCCATGTCTGGACTCATCATTAGTGCCAACTGACATGGAACCCACAAGATCAGAACTGGACAGGGCACAGGCAAGGTCCCAAAACCTGTTACACACCACCCCCACACATGATGCTGCAGGCATTGTACACGTGGAGAAGGATGCCAGGCTACATAACCTTGTGACGAAGTGACTTCACACAGACCAGGGAACACATTGCAAGGAGGGGAAGGGAGGCAGGAGAGCACTGCAATACTGTGGGTAACAGGATCTGCACAGCACCATTAAACCCTGGCAGTGCATCCATGGAACAGTGCACTTACAAATGCTGGTGAAACACAACAAACAAACATGTACCTACCCCCTTCCTGCTGCTGCATCTCCTGTAAGCGCCTCTCCAAGTCTGGAAAGACCACCGGCAGCACACGCTTGTGGATGTGGCTCAGTCGGTGGCGCCCGCGGTTCTTATGGCTCTCAGGTGAGTGCCCCAGCAGGACCCGTGCGATCCTCCGCGTCCAGCACCGGATATCCTGCCAGCGTTTCCTCACCTGGGGCAGGCGCCGCTTGCGCCCATCCGCACTCCTCACGGCACTGACGGCGGTCAGCCAGATCTGCTCCTTGGCAGTGGCGCCTACCTGTGAGGATGAACAAGTGACACTACATCAATACACCTGCAACATGTCACAGAGACACATATGAGAACAAATTAGCTGGTTACAACACGGCATGTCATGCAGCCAACGCATTGCACCTTTGCCATAGGGACATACTCCTCTGGGGAAGGGCAAAAGCAGTACGTGCCAGTGAAAGTACACAGGTGGAATGAGGGCAAAGACACAATCAATTACAAAGCCTCACACTGTGCATCACACCCACCCCTCCTGTCTCTGGGCACTGCTGGGAGGCCTCTGCACACACCCCTCCTGTCTCTGGGCACTGCTGGGAGGCCTCTGGACACACCCCCTCCTGTCTCTGGGCACTGCTGGGAGTGATAGTCACCCACCCCTCCTGTCTCTGGGCACTGCTGGGAGTGATAGGCACCCACCCCTCCTGTCTCTGGGCACTGCTGGGAGGACTCTGCACACACCCCTCCTGTCTCTGGGCACTGCTGGGAGTGATAGGCACCCACCCCTCCTGTCTCTGGGCACTGCTGGGAGTGATAGGCACCCACCCCTCCTGTCTCTGGGCACTGCTGGGAGGACTCTGCACACACCCCTCCTGTCTCTGGGCACTGCTGGGAGTGATAGGCACCCACCCCTCCTGTCTCTGGGCACTGCTGGGAGGACTCTGCACACACCCCTCCTGTCTCTGGGCACTGCTGGGAGTGATATGCACCCACCCCTCCTGTCTCTGGGCACTGCTGGGAGGACTCTGCACACACCCCTCCTGTCTCTGGGCACTTCTGGGAGGCCTCTGCACACACGCCTCCTGTCTCTGGGCACTGCTGGGAGGCCTCTGCACACACCCCTCCTGTCTCTGGGCACTGCTGGGAGGCCTCTGCACACACCCCTCCTGTCTCTGGGGACTGCTGGGAGGCCTCTGCACACACCCCTCCTGTCTCTGGGCACTGCTGGGAGACATCAGGCATTCCCCCCCCCCTGGAACCCCCCCTACAGTACATAGCATGTGTGTCACACCTGGACACAATGGCAGAAGTCACAGTCACAAAAAAAGGGACACAGTCTGTGCTAGTAGCTCTGCACTCACCTGATACCCTGGTCGCCCATACAGCATTGGGTACTGTGGGAGGATCACATCCAGCAGAGCCATGTTCTCCTCCAGGGTGAAGGACTGTGACCTCTCCACAGACCTTGACATGGTTCCAGGGAATCAGTAGCAGCAGCTGGGTCGTGGAATACAGAGATGTGCAGGCAAGTGCTCCCTCATGGGACCTGGCTGCCTTATATCTGCTTTGCTGTCCTGTTTCATGCATAGGAGTACAGAGTGATTGGTCACTCACATTTGCATCCTATGTTTCCTCCAATCCCTTCAAACCTAGCACAGTCAGGGGGTTCTTATTGTGTTTTTTCTTCAGCATGATGTCAACCCCACAAACACATTGCAACAAAGTAGATTCATTCCAACTGACTTCTGCTGTGCACCTTCCAGAACAAATTCAAACTTAAAACTTGGTCTCCATGACAACCAGCATGCATGTAGGCCTTAATACTTGTCCCTCATGTGTCCCCTATGTAATTTTGAGCTTCACACACAGGTACGGTGCGTTCCGGGGCCCTAGGGCACCCCAAATGCATAGCAACGGCCCGTACAGGCGTGCGTACTTTCACTATCACTATGGGTGTGCTCGCGTATGCGTACTCGTAGTGGTACGGCCCGTACACACGCCTGTACGCTCACTATCACTATGGGTGTCCTCGCGTATGCGTACTCGTAGTGGTACGGCCCGTACACACGCCTGTACACTCACTATCACTACGAGTACGCATATGCGAGGACACCCATAGTGATAGTGAGCGTACAGGTGTGTGTACGGGCCGTACCACTACGAGTACGCATACGCGAAGACACCCATAGTGATAGTGAGCGTACAGGCGTGTGTACGGGCCGTACCACTACGAGTACGCATACGCGAGGACACCCATAGTGATAGTGAGCGTACAGGCGTGTGTACGGGCCGTACCACTACGAGTACGCATACGCGAGGACACCCATAGTGATAGTGAACGTACGCACGCGTGTACGGCCCGAACCACTATGGGTGTTCTTGTGTATGCGTACTTGCTGACCGTACACATGCCTGTACGCTCACCATCACTATGGGTGCACATATGGCAGCACTCCCATAGTGATATGGGAACGTACACAGGCCCTCTTAGCAGCAGTACGGTGGTATTCACACATCACAGTGGTGACAGGCAGCACACAGGAAGGAATAGGGCTGACATACTTGTCCATGGATGGACATCAAGGCATTGTCTGGGCAGTACTACATGTGTGGGGCACAGGTGTGACAGGCTGTGATGTGGCACATGACTCCTGAGTCGAGAAGGCACCAGATGTATGATGAGATGTGTACAGATGTTATGTGTGATGGTGCAATGTGTGCCAGGCATGCCCTTGACTCCTTTGACATGTGTGCATGTCGTACTGCACACTTTGGATGAGCGTCACTGGCATGGCACGGACACCAACACACGGAAGTGTCCCCTGATGCCCGGTACAGGGGTTACCACACCTGACATGTCACTACACACGGTGCACAATGTGACTATGTCATGTATGTGTGGGGGGTTCCCATTAGGTTGATGTCGGAGCACCCTCAAAAGCTGCAGCTGTTACAGCAACCAACATGTGTCTGTGTGTAGATTGACATTGCACACTGTTCCGCACACCATGCCACATGTGGTATCGGATGTGAGGTGCATATGTATGCATGGGACACGGAGTAGCGTAACAAGGACATGTCTGCATCCTCTCTATGAATGTGGGGTGAGTCATGACATGTACACCTTAATGGCAAGGTGTATGGGCTGTCCTAGTGTAATGTCATGTGACCTGTGGCTCTAGTGTTCCGCTACCAGTCTCTGCAATCGACATCCTACTTCTGCTGATGTGTGGATCTATGTCACTCCTGTCTTGCGTCTGGCTGATCACTTGCACTGGGACACAGCTAATCCCATGCCATGGCATGTGGAGGTTCAGAATCTCCGTGTGTAGCTGGGTCTTGGTAGGAGTGTCACCTGCCAGCCATACGTGTCCAGGGCATGTGGCACATACCTGACTCCGTATGTAGCTTATGTGTATAGACAGATTAACATGTGCTCAGTACAAATTATTTGTTGTTGTGGTGCACTCACTCTTCCTTGTCACTTCCAAATTACTGCAGAGCGCCGCCTCTTCCCCGAGCAATTCCGGACTTGGCTGACATGCGGGAGAATGATCGTATCTGGTGCTACCGCTTCCCCCAACGGTTGATTCTGGAGTTGACGGCGAGACTGGCACCACACCTGCAACCGCTGCACAGGTATCCTACGGCACTGACACCCAAGCTGAAGGTAATGGCAGCCCTACATTTTCTAGCCACGGGTACCTTTCAAAATACCATAGCTCATGTTGGTGGCATGTCCCAGAGCATGTTCTGCCGTGTGCTGCATGATTTCTTAGAGGCCATGTTGATTCACCTGGATGACTTCATACATTTCCCTACCCCAGAAATGTTGACTGGGGTCAAGCGTGGATTCTATGCCCTGGGAGGGATGCCCCATGTCATTGGGTCCATAGATGGGACACATGTTGCTTTGGTACCACGACAGGCACAGGAGGTAGCGTACCGGAATCGCAAGCACTACCACTCCATCAATGCCCTTGTGGTGTGTCTGTCCAACATGGTGATTTCACATGTCTGTGCTCATTTTCCAGGATCAGCACACGATGCCTACATCATGAGGCGTAGCAGGGTGCCTGAAATGATGACGCAGCTGCGCAACGAACAAGCATGTGTTGTTGGTGGGTACAGTCTGTCTGTCCTGTATTTTGCGTAGACTACCAGCATGACCGCTTCTCCTGTTCTAATGATGTCCATGTGCTTCCCATGTAGGGGACGCTGGCTATCCCAACATGCCATGGCTGATCACACCTCTCCGCAACCCCATCACACCGGCCCAGCTCCGCTACAACACCGCCCATGGCCGGACAAGGCGAGTGATAGAGAGGACGTTTGGCCTGCTGAAGAGCCAATTCAGGTGCCTACACAAGACCGGCGGCGCGCTCCCATATGCCCCGGCGATGGTCTGCAAAATCTTCATGGTCTGCTGCATGCTGCACAACATGGCAGTTGAGAAAGCTGTGCCACTCATCCTGGATCAAGATGACGAGGACCATCCACCCGTGGAGGACGAAGGGCTTGGCAATGGGGCTAGTGATGTGGAGGATGTGGAGCCGCAAGAGGACATCCAGAGTCGGCTCATACGCGACTTCTTTGCTTAGTGGTGAGTACCAGTGTCTGAGTGTGCACGCATTGGTCCCCGTGTGGCATGTGTTGCGATGTGTGTCTCCACCTGCATGTATGGCACGTGAGTCAGAGGTGTATGTGGGTGTGTCACTGGAGTGATGGTGCCAGTGATGGTTGTATTTCCCCAGTCATAATTGTGACCTAGCATGTTGTCATCCATACATGTGTCGAGTACATGCACATGCATGTGGCTGTGCTTTTTGTGGCTGACTTCTTGTGTGTCTCTCATCCCCAGGTACTTGCGCATGCCGTCTGCTGGTTGCATTGTTGTGGCATTGCTATTCCTCATGGACACGTCATCGTGTGCTGACTCAGCATTACAGGCACGGACACGTTTGGAAGTCTCCTTAGGGTAAGGGATGCATCAGGGGTGTATTGGGTGTGGCAGTTGTTCACGATGTATGCACACTGCCCCTGTCGATGTTTGGTTCCTCTGCAGACATGTTGTATCACCATGGTACACATGACATGCAGCTGGGTACACCTGAATAGATGGTCAGACTTGTTGACAGTCATCAGTGATGGGATAGTGGATTGTGATGATGGCATCAATGTGTGTAACACTGCCCTTCGACACATACGGTTTGCATTGGCTTGACATGTTGTGGGACTTCCACATCAGCGGATCAATGGTGTATGGCAGTCTCTCTGTGAGCAGCTGTGGGTGTTTAGCTGTTAGCCGACACTTGTGTGCCACTTCCATGGCTATCACGCATTCCCACACACCACAAGGCTGATTTGCTCTCCCTGTGTCTCCCTCCCTCTGTGTCCCCCTCTCCCTCCCTCTGTGTCCCCCTCTCCCTCCCTCTGTGTGTCAGCCTCCTCCCTCTGTCCGTCTTCCTGTGTCTCCCTCCCTCTGTGTCCCCCTCTCCCTCCCTCTGTGTCCCCCTCTCCCTCCCTCTGTGTGTCAGCCTCCTCCCTCTGTCCGTCTTCCTGTGTCTCCCTCCCTCTGTGTCCCCCTCTCCCTCCCTCTGTGTCCCCCTCTCCCTCCCTCTGTGTGTCAGCCTCCTCCCTCTGTCCGTCTTCCTGTGTCTCCCTCCCTCTGTGTCCCCCTCTCCCTCCCTCTGTGTCCCCCTCTCCCTCCCTCTGTGTGTCAGCCTCCTCCCTCTGTCCGTCTTCCTGTGTCTCCCTCCCTCTGTGTCCCCCTCTCCCTCCCTCTGTGTCCCCCTCTCCCTCCCTCTGTGTGTCAGCCTCCTCCCTCTGTCCGTCTTCCTGTGTCTCCCTCCCTCTCTGTACCCCTCTCCCTCCCTCTGTGTGTCGGCCTCCTCCCTCTGTCCGTCTCCCTGTGTCTCCCTCCCTCTCTGTCCCCCTCTCCCTCCCTCTGTGTGTCACCCTCTGTCACCTCAGCCCAGCTTCCTGGGCACACACTGTTAGCAGTTCTTTGAATGGCCCTTGGATTGTTGCTGTGAGTTTGTTTCTGATCTCCAGGCACCCATTGGGTGTAGTGTCTGTGTGTGCGCTGCTGCTGTGGTGGTGTGTGCTGCCACTCTTTCACAGTGTTGGCTGTTCATTAGCTGCTGTCATGTGCAAAAACGTGCCTTCACCCCCATGTGTTAATGCAAGGCGTCCGCCATTTGCTGGCAAGTCTTTCCTGTGTGGGGACACACTGTTTGTCTGGCTGTGACCTAGGCCGTATGGGCAGAGGGCATTGTTGTCTGCTTCTGAGTTGCACTCTGTGATTTTTGGGGCCCACCCTCCCGCCATCCGGGTTACCGTGTCATGTGTTGGTGTCTTCTGTGGCCTGTGACTTGACATTGTCCAGCTGGGTGCATGGGGCATGGTGGCACCAGTGGCATGTGCGTGTTCATGGAGTGTGGTTGAGTCATGCGATAGCTTGGGGTGGTTGCGTGCCTGTTTGTGAGTTTGGTTGTGGATGACGTTCCCCCCATGTGAGGTGCTTTGTTTGTGTACTCACCCGGGTCTCGGAGTCCTCCTAATCCCTCCACTGCCTCCACCGGCAGTATGGCCATCACCCTCTCCTCCCAGGGATGGTAGTGTACGGGTTTGCGGGACGGCCCTCCTCCAGTGACGTTGGCCTGGTTGTGTTCATCCGTCATCTTGGCTCGGACCCTCCTCCGCAGATCGTACCACCTGGCTTGGCATTCCTGCTTGTTCCATCTGGTGTCCGCAACAGCATTCACAGCATCGACAATGGTCTGCCACATAGCTGTTTTTTCTGACATGCTGGTCTGTCTGACCAATGTTCCAAGGAGGTGTGGCTCGACTCTGAGGATTTCATCGACAAGGACCTCCAACTCTCGGTTACTGAACTTTGGATTCTTGTTAGAGGGCATGGTGAGGGGTGTGGGTGTGGATGGTGGGGGGGTGTGTGTGGATGGTTGTGGGTGTGTGGGTGTGGTTGTGCAGGTGTGTGTGTGAATGTGATGAGGGGGTGTTTGTGAAGGTGGTTGTGTGAAGGTGTGCAAGTGTAAGTATAAGGTGTGGTAAAGCTTCTAGTTTGGTGCTGTAGGTTGTCTGTGGGGTCTGGCAGCAGTGAGTCTGTTGCAAAGGCTCATGGTTTGTGTGTGTGGGCCCTTTTTATTGGTCCATTCGTGGGTGTGGCTGTGTTTGAAGTTTGGGTGGGTGTGTTATAAGGAGTGGTGGTGTTTGGGCCCTCTGTTTGTTTTTGGCAGTTGCAGGTCAGTGAATGTGTTGTTTTAGTGGTTGTTGGACATGTTTAGTGGCTTTGTGCCATTCGAATGGTGTATTCTTGTGTCGTTTTGGTTTGTCCTGGTTGTGTACGTGCATTTTTAGCGTGTGTATGGGGTGTACATGGGACATTTTGTTGTACAGTGCTGTCCTTGTGTGTGGCTTGGTACGACTCGTACATGCGGTTGTGATGTTGGGGCCTGGGGTGCGCTCCGTACTTAGGAAGTTGTGGTGGGGGTGCGACTCTGACGTACACGGGTGTACATACACGGGTGGGGGTACGACACGTACAGGGGTGTACAGACACGGGGGTAGGACACGTACACGGGTGTACAGACACGGGGGTACGACACGTACAGGGGTGTACATACACGGGGGGTAGGACACGTACATGGGTGTACAGACACGGGGGTACGCCACGTACAGGGGTGTACAGACACGGGGGGTACGACACGTACAGGGGTGTACATACATGGGGGTACGGCACGTACAGGGGTGTACATACATGGGGGTACGACACGTACAGGGGTGTACATACACGGGGGGTACGACACGTACACGGGTGTAAATACACGAGGGGGTAGGACACGTACACGGGTGTACAGACACGGGGGTACGACATGTACAGGGGTGTACATACACGGGGGTACGACATGTACAGGGGTGTAAGTACACAGGGGGTATGACACGTACACGGGTGTACAGACACGGGGGTACGACACGTACACGGGTGTACAGACACGGGGGGTACGACACGTACAGGGGTGTACATACACGGGGGTACGGCACGTACAGGGGTGTACATACGGGGGGTATGACACGTACAGGGGTGTACATACACGGGGGTAGGACACGTACACGGGTGTACAGACACGGGGGTATGACACGTACAGGGGTGTACATACACGGGGGTACGGCACGTACAGGGGTGTACAGACACGGGGGGTACGACACGTACAGGGGTGTACATACACGGGGGTACAGCACGTACAGGGGTGTACATACACGGGGGTACGACACGTACAGGGGTGTACATACACGGGGGGTACGACACGTACACGGGTGTAAATACACGAGGGGGTAGGACACGTACACGGGTGTACACACACGGGGGTACGACACGTACAGGGGTGTACATACATGGGGGTACGACACGTACAGGGGTGTACGTACACGGGGGGTACGACACGTACATGGGTGTACAGACACGGGGGTACGACACGTACAGGGGTGTACATACACGGGGGTACGGCACGTACATGGGTGTACATACACGGGGGGTACGACACGTACAGGGGTGTACATACACGGGGGTACGACACGTACACGGGTGTACATACAGGGGGGGGTACGACACGTACAGGGGTGTACATACACGGGGGGTACGAAACGTACAGGGCTGTACGTACACGGGGGGTACGACACATACACGGGTGTACAGACACGGGGGTATGACACGTACAGGGGTGTACATACACGGGGGGGTACGACACATACACGGGTGTACATACGGGGGGTATGACACGTACAGGGGTGTACATACACGGGGGTAGGACACGTACACGGGTGTACAGACACGGGGGTATGACACGTACAGGGGTGTACATACACGGGGGGTAGGACACGTACATGGGTGTACAGACACGGGGGTACGACACGTACAGGGGTGTACAGACACGGGGGGTACGACACGTACAGGGGTGTACATACATGGGGGTACGGCACGTACAGGGGTGTACATACATGGGGGTACGACACGTATAGGGGTGTACATACACGGGGGGTACGACACGTACACGGGTGTAAATACACGAGGGGGTAGGACACGTACACGGGTGTACAGACACGGGGGGTATGACATGTACAGGTGTGTACATACACGGGGGTACGACATGTACAGGGGTGTACGTACACGGGGGTATGACACGTACACGGGTGTACAGACACGGGGGGTACGACACGTACACGGGTGTACAGACACGGGGGATACGACACGTACAGGGGTGTACATACACGGGGGGTACGGCACGTACAGGGGTGTACATACAAGGGGGTACGACACGTACAGGGGTGTACATACACGGGGGTAGGACACGTACACGGGTGTACAGACACGGGGGTACGACACGTACAGGGGTGTACGTACACGGGGGGTACGACACGTACACGGGTGTACAGACACGGGGGGTACGACACGTACAGGGGTGTACATACACGGGGGTACGGCACGTACATGGGTGTACATACACGGGGGGTACGACACGTACAGGGGTGTACATACACGGGGGTACGACACGTACACGGGTGTACATACAGGGGGGTACGACACGTACAGGGGTGTACATACACGGGGGTACGACACGTACAGGGGTGTACGTACACGGGGGTACGACACATACACGGGTGTACAGACACGGGGGTATGACACGTACAGGGGTGTACATACACGGGGGGGGACGACACGTACACGGGTGTCCATACGGGGGGGTATGACACGTACAGGGGTGTACATACACGGGGTAGGACACGTACACGGGTGTACAGACACGGGGGTACGACACGTACAGGGGTGTACATACACGGGGGTAGGACACGTACATGGGTGTACAGACACGGGGGTACGACACGTACAGGGGTGTACAGACACGGGGGGTACGACACGTACAGGGGTGTACATACATGGGGGTACGGCACGTACAGGGGTGTACATACATGGGGGTACGACACGTACAGGGGTATACATACACGGGGGTACGACACGTACACGGGTGTAAATACACGAGGGGGTAGGACACGTACACGGGTGTACAGACACGGGGGGTACGACATGTACAGGGGTGTACATACACGGGGGTACGACATGTACAGGGGTGTACGTACACGGGGGGTATGACACGTACACGGGTGTACAGACACGGGGGGTACGACACGTACACGGGTGTACAGACACGGGGGTACGACACGTACAGGGGTGTACATACACGGGGGGTACGGCACGTACAGGGGTGTACATACAAGGGGGTACGACACGTACAGGGGTGTACATACACGGGGGTAGGACACGTACACGGGTGTACAGACACGGGGGTACGACACGTACAGGGGTGTACATACACGGGGGTACGGCACTTACAGGGGTGTACAGACACGGGGGGTACGACACGTACAGGGGTGTACATACACGGGGGTACAGCACATACAGGGGTGTACATACACGGGGGTACGACACGTACAGGGGTGTACATACACGGGGGGTACGACACGTACACGGGTGTTAATACACGAGGGGGTAGGACACGTACACGGGTGTACAGACACGGGGGGTACGACACGTACAGGGGTGTACATACATGGGGGTACGACACGTACAGGGGTGTACGTACACGGGGGTACGACACGTACACTGGTGTACAGACACGGGGGGTACGACACATACAGGGGTGTACATACACGGGGGTACGGCACGTACAGGGGTGTACATACACGGGGGGTACGACACGTACAGGGGTGTACATACACGGGGGTACGACACATACACGGGTGTACATACGGGGGGGTACGACACGTACAGGGGTGTACATACATGGGGGGTACGACACGTACAGGGGTGTACGTACACGGGGGGTACGACACATACACGGGTGTACAGACATGGGGGTATGACACGTACAGGGGTGTACATACACGGGGGGGTACGACACGTACACAGGTGTACATACGGGGGGTATGACACGTACAGGGGTGTACATACACGGGGGTACAACACGTACAGGGGTGTACGTACACGGGGGTACGACACGTACAGGGGTGTACATACACGGGGGTACGGCACGTACAGGGGTGTACAGACATGGGGGGTACGACACGTACAGGGGTGTACATACACGGGGGTACGGCACGTACAGGGGTATACATACGCGGGGGGTACGACACATACACGGGTGTACAGACACGGGGGGTACGACACGTACAGGGGTGTACATACACGGGGGGTACGACACGTACAGGGGTGTACGTACACGGGGGGTATGACACGTACACGGGTGTACAGACACGGGGGTATGACACGTACACGGGTGTACAGACACGGGGGGTACGACACGTACAGGGGTGTACATACACGGGGGTATGGCACATACAGGGGTGTACATACACGGGGGTACGACACGTACAGGGGTGTACAGACACGGGGGTACGACACGTACAGGGGTGTACATACACGAGGGGGTACAACACGTACACGGGTGTACATACAGGGGGGGTACGACACGTACAGGGGTACGACACGTACAGGTATGTACAGGGGTGTACATACACGGGGGGGTAGGACACGTACACGGGTGTACAGACACGGGGGTACGACACGTACAGGGGTGTACATACACGGGGGTACGACACGTACACGGGTGTACATACATGGGTGGGGGTGTACATACACGGGGGGTACGTCTCGAACGTTAGGGGGCTGGGGGGAGTGTTGGGTGCGTATGCGGGCACATGTCTCCATGGTTGCTATGGGCGTTCGGTGCGGACGGTGTTTTTTCCATACGGTTGTAACATCGGACGCACGGGATGGATTGTGATTCCTCGGTCGGACTTCACTTTTCACATTTGTACGGTAAATCGGACATGTCGGACACATTTTCCGACCCGAGGACGTGTGGGGAATAATTCCCAATGCGATTCGTATGGTCTTTTTCCCATGCGAATCGTAATTGGCAGTTTGTACGGCACATGTACGATTCGTACGGTAAAACGACCGGATACGAGTCGTACGGGGAATTTTTTTACCGGATCGTGATCGGCACCACAGTGTCAACCGACCACACTAAGTAGAATGTTTATGATTTGGCGACAGGCGCTCGGCAAATTGGGGCAGTGGTTAGTTTTAGACCTACAGTGCAGGGTGGCAGGGAGGGGGACGTTGATCAAAGGGGGATGTTTTTGTTGTCTTTTTACTTGTTTGATATGTATAATTCATGATATGCAAGATTGGAGACACCAAAGTGCATAGTACATCAATCGTAGACACTGTGGGACGGGGGGGCGGGAAAGGCGATTGGGGGTAGGGGAGTCATACTTTAACAATGGCATCACAATCAACCAACACTATGGTGATCCTGTCCTGGAATATCAATGGTCTAAGCAACAAAATCAAACGCACAATGGTCCTCCAACACCCGTGTTGGCACTCCCCAGACCTAGTACCGCTTCAAGAGACACATCTAAAAGGAAACCATTACTTAGCACTGAATCGATATGGCTATACGTTACCAGCCAACATGGGATTCACACCTTGCTCAAGAGGAGTGGTGATACTAAGCAAAAACACAACCCCCTTTGTGACAGGCTGCACCTGGCATGAGGGCATTTATGGGGCTTTAACCGGGACATGGAAGGGTCAAACTCTCAACGTATGCCTCATTTAAATACCACAGCAACATCACTCAGAGACTCTTCCAAAGCTTAACAGAACACTACTTGAAATGCCCCAAGGACTCCTAATACTGGGTGGTGACTTAGACACTGTAATGTCCCCGGAGACAGACAGAAGCACAAAGCCAGATTGATCGCAACTGGGTCCTAGAAATACAGAAACATGATGGATACAAAAGCAAATCAAGTGGGGAAATAGTTGAATCCTTTTCAACCTACTATGAAGCACTATGCCGGTCGGTCCCAGCCAGAACAGCAGACAACAGCGCATAGCTCTTAAGGGATCTCCGATTAACGAAACTCTGAAGATAGGGACAATATAGATAGGGATCTGACTGTGAAAGAAATAGCAGGAGCCATATGAGTCTTACCGTCTGGGAAAGTGGCTGGCCCAAATGGACTATCTGCTGAATTGTACAAATGTGTAGCAGATAAAGTGGCGCAACGGATGTTAAACATGTTCCAATCTGCACTAGAAGGCAGAAATCTGCCAGAAAATCTAAGAATGGTTACTATAGCAGTAATCCCTAAAAAGGACAAAACCCCAGAATGATGTAGCTCATGCAGACCCATCTTGTTACTTAACTTTGAAGCAAAGGTATGGGCAAAGGCCTTAGAAAATAGGATCCAGCTGATACTCTTGACAATAATCTAACCCGATCAGTCGGGATTCATACCACATAGAAGCACCAGGCTAAATCTTCGGAGGCTATTCGGAGTCATGCACGAAACAGCACTTAAACCGGCCGAGGCCGCAGCGGTATTGGCGCTGGATACCCGCATGGCATTCGGCAGTATTGAGTGGCCATACCTATTCACGGTAATGACTAGATTGGGTTTTGGACCACAATTTTGTGCATGGGTCGCCTTTTGTAAGGCGATCCACTAGCAAGGGTAAGGGTAAATGGGTCTGTGTCCAGACCCTTCAAGTTGCACAGGGGGCCACGTCAAGGGTGTCCACTTTCCCCTTTGATTTTTGCAATGGCATTAGAACCATTTGCAGCATGGGTGTGCAATGACCCATTGGTTTATAATATTGACAATGGGGGTGGATGGGAGGAGTGCATCTCCCTGTACGCAGATGACATGCTACTTTACGCTAACAAACCGTGGCAGATGCTACAGAGACTTATCCATATATTTCAGCTTTTCGGCAGTTACTTCGGTTACCAGATAAATTGGGATAAATAACTGGTGTTCCCTGCCCCTTAAAACTGCCTGTGTAGCCTTGGAGCGACAGTAGGAATTTAACTATCTAGGCATCCATATAACCAAGTCTGAGATGACTTCATGGTCATTAATCTGAATTCCCAGTTTGCAAGATTACGCGATGATGTGATCCACTCCCAGTATCCTTAAAGGGTCGGGTGGTGCTAGTCAAGATGATGGTGCTCACCCACCTACTGTATGTGCTGCAAAATACTCTGCACTAGATCCCTAGCACATATTTTAAGGCAATTGACAGAGAACTTTGAAACCTACTTTGGGAATGCGGGGCTCCGGACATTGGACTAAGAAAATTACAACAAGTAGTTTACGAGAGCGGGCTAGCGGCCCCTGGCATTGGGAGCTATTACCTGGAATCCCAAATTATCACTATCAATGGCTGGGTTTTCTCAACTTTATCCAAGCCGGCATACTGGGTAGAAAGGCATGCTATGGGGAACAGTGGCTACCTGACCGCCCTATACTGTAAGAAAGTCGGGAAACCCCTCCCGCCACACACACAGATGGTGAGGTGAGCCTGGTGGGAGACCACAAAACGATTAGGTTGGGAGACAAAATTGACCAAACAGACCCCACTTTTGGGAAAGCGACATGCTGAGGGAGGTAAGGCAGCTACACGGATTCCATAAATGGAACCTCATAGGCATAGAGCGGCATGGGGCCAATTGGCAAAAGGGAACCATGCTCAAGTTTGAAGAGGTACAAAAAGAATACCAACTAGCGGAGTTGGAGAGATTTTGTTATCTCCAGTTAAGACCTGCCCTAAGGTGCCACATATCAGAAGGGGATATACTGCTGGAATACTCCCCACTGGAGGACAGGCTATTGCTTGAACCGATAACAGACAAAGCAGTGTCCCTCACCTACCGCAAAACCATGAATAATTTCCCAGATGCCCTGGTAGCCTTGAGGGAAGCATGGGAATCAGACCTGGGGCTCCTGGAAGATGACGACAGGAGGGAAGCCGTTCGGAGCCCCAGATAGATTGCCATAAGGTCAAGGTTCAGGTTGGTCCAGCTTGGGATCATGCACAGGTCATATGCCCCCAGAATGCTCCAACATCGATTGGGTTGGAGTGACACAGATCACTGCATTAGGGGGTGTGGGGAGACAGGAACCTTTTGGGCATGTTGTAAACTAAAACGTTATTGAAATGGAGTGACTCGGATCATGAGAGAGGTGGTGGGGCCACAGGTTCCAATGGAAGCAAGGTGGCATCTCCTGGGGGTAACAGGGGGAATCAACTGGCCCACACACACTAAAACATTGTTAATGCTGGCTGCATGCGAGGCTAAAAGGAATATAGCAAGAAAATGGGGAAGTGCTGATCTCCCAAGGATTTGGGATGGGGGAATGACCTAGATTGGTGTCAACAGGCAGAAAAAACGCTATCCCAATGTAGAGGATAGCCAGCAAAATTGGAAAAGATTTGGTCCTCATGGGAGACATACAGAAATTGAAATATGGGAAAGTTAAAAAGGGAGGATAAACAATACTAGAGGGACCAAGAAACAAGATGCTGTAATATACGATTGTATGTGATGTGTAATTCTCACTGCTTCATAACTGACCACCCTGTGTCTATATCATTGTATAGGTGTACTAAAGACTGTTTAATTAAAAAATAATTTATTAAAATTTATATATATATTAAGTATTTAAAATTTATTTACTTCCTATCCCATTCACCATCAAAACCCACAATACACAAAATCTATTTTTTATTGCACAATTAACTAAATTAATTACCAATTAAGCAAATATTAATTATTAAAAACTAAATATTAATTCATTAAAATTAATTAACTTCCCACCCTTTACCCCAATAAACCCCACAACCCACACCAAAAATTAAAGTTAAAAACAAAATTAATTACACAATTGAAAGAAAGATAATTGTCAATTAAATAATTAATAGTATTTAACAACCAATTATACATTGATTAATTTACTCCCCACCCTTTACCGTTATAAACCCCACAACCCACACATAAAGAAAAATTGCACATTTAACACAATTAATTATCAAATAATTACTTAATATTAATTAAAAACTGATTATTAATTAAGTAAATACAAATTATCCCCATTCTTTACCCCTAGAACCCCACAACCCACACCTAAAAAAATACACAATGAACATAATTAATTATCAATTAATTCATTAATATTAATTAACAACAAATTTTAATTAATTGAAAATAAATTACTTCCCACACTTCACCCCTATAAACCCCACAACCCGCACAAAAAATTGAGATACAATAAATTATAAGCTCAATTAACATGATATCAATCAAATAAATAACATTAAATAATAAATAGTCAGTTATTTATAATAATTAAATGACTTCACACCCTATATCCATATAAACCCACAACCCACTACAGAACTTAAAAACACAATTTAATTACATTAAATTTAATAACTACTCAAAATGTAACAAACATTTTTTAAAACATAAACCATAATTATAGGAATAAATTACATCATGCACATTTAAAATATGTACTATATTCAATATTTTAAAAGTCAATAATAATTACCTTAACTTGACATTCTTTATATCGATATTCGTGCCGACAATTTTTCCATACCACAATATTTTACACTCAATATTTTGGTATAATGATATTTTATACTAGATACTTTGTCTAAATACCCTTGTAGCTGCCCTTAATTGGTATATGTCACTGAATGGGACACAATCTTAATGCTTTGAGCCAAGAAGTCCTAAATACATTATCTTGAAGCCCTATTCTTTCCTTGGATTAGCACATTGGCACCGATTACAATGTCGTTCGGACACTCTTCCGACCGGATCGGTTCTGGAATCATTTATGAACGAATCGGGTTCTGTGAGTCCGACTGACCTATTACAATGCCTCCCAACATCGTTCGGTCGGATTTTGCATTCACTTCAATTTGAGCCTGTGTTCCAAAATTAGAACACAGGCTCCCATTGAAAAAAGGGGTGGTTGGGGAAAACCTTGCACCCTGTGGTGGGCACCCCATGGTGCCTGCCAAATTGTGCATGGTTGGAAAGAGAGTTCCCTTGGGTACCCCACGGGCCACAACAGGATGAATGTATGATGTTACAATAGGGATCTACTTTCCCAGTCTCAAATATTGTAAATAAGATCAGTGAGAAAAAGAAAAGCTGATCTTTACCATTTTCCTTATTGGTGAATATGAGAACGTGTTTTCCCCCTGGTTTTCTGAATGGTATTTCTGTTTTTTTAAATGTGCACACTGAGAACTCCTGTCCAGGACCGGTGTATGTGCTCTGACCCATAAAACAGGATAACATTGGTGAATCCCAGAATGTTGTGTATACCTATACAGTAAAACTGTAGTGGATGGTGCAGGAAAATACACCAATGGCAATAAAAGTAAAATGTATATAGCACAAAGATATAGCCAACCATAAGAAATCAAAAGAAACCAGACAGCTTAATCCAGCATACGGAACCCCTATTTAAAAACACATGGGCCTGATTATGATATCATAGTGGAAACAGATTGCCCAACAAGGAGTCAATGGTTCCACTTCCACAATTAGGATACCACCGCCTTCATGGCGGCTGTAAAGTGTATAGTTTATATTGATGCTTGTGCTGCAGGTTGCATAGTAAAAAATGTAGTTTTCAAACATCGCTGCAATGTGTGGCAGGCATCATACAGTGCCTGCCACATAGTACTGGGATATTTAGGGGGCACCACAAGTGTCCCCCAGGCCTCATAGCAGAGGCAGCCGGGAACAGGGCCCTGCTAGGGGCCCCCAAAGTCACTTTCCGACAGGACAGGCTGTCGGAAACTGGCATCATTATCCCAACGGCAGAGTCGAGCCTGGCTCCGCCCTCATTATTGAATTATGAATCATTCTGACGCTCAGATGGGCTCCATGAGCGGGTTTCCCTCCAACCGTCTGTATCATAATACGGTGGTCAGAGGGAAACCATCAATGTAGGATGGAAAGCCCACGCAAAGCTGGCAGATGGCTATCTGCCCGATTTTGAAATTGGGCCTTATGAGGTTAAAAAGGACAACATGGTGTTTTTTAGGGGCTTCTGCCTTCCAGATTAATCTATCCAGTTACTTTTTCATTTCTTGTGATTGTCTATATCTATGTGGTATGCACATGGATTAGAACAGGAAGTTTATATAATCATAGATAATCCTTCTACCTCCTCTATCTGTGTGATATGGAAACTTAAATGTCACCTGTGGACTACAACACTAAGGGCCATATGTAGGAAGCCAAATACCGGTCGGTAACGGCCGAAATTCGGTAAATATCCCGTTACCGACCGGTATTGAGGCACTTGAGATGTAGGTGGCTGATTTCTGGATTCGGTATTTACCGAATCGGAATTTGAAGAAATCGGTAAAATACCGATCGGTAAATACCGAATCCAGAAATGCTATGTTGTGGGCACTCAAGTGAGTGCATAATTGGTGTCTGGATTCGTTATTTACCACCAACTACAAGTTGATGGTAAATGACGAATACCTTTAAAAAAGCATTTTTGTGCAATTTGTGAAGTGCCATGTGGCAGACATACATGCCCTTAGGGCATGTATGTGCGCCACATGTGCACACATGCACGAATCAGGGGTGCAACAGCGTGTCAATGTGACACCCTGCCACCCATGATAATGCCTCCCCTATTACAGATTCGGTATTTACCGAATCGGTAATAGTAACTGGCTTCCCATTGATTCCTATGGGCCTCCAGGCCCATAGGAATCAATGGGAAGGGATGCATTATTACCGATTCGGTAAATACCGATTCATAAATTCCGATATTTACCGAATCGGTAATGATTACCGATTAATTACCTACATACTATTTACCGATTCATAAATACCGAATTGGTAAAATTCGGTATTTATGAATCGGTAAATGTTATGCTACCTACATATGCCCTAAGGGCCTTATTATGACGTGTGCCCGACACCATGCAGTCTTGGGACCGACCGACCTCTAGTGAGTGGTCACGAGTCATGAAACCGATATTACAATGTGACCGCACAAGGTGTGGTCACATAGTACTCCCATTTCTCTATGGAAGCTTGAGTGGCACAGGTAAACTGGCTGTAGCACAAGCTCCAATAGAGAAATGGGAGTTTCTGTACAGGGATTAACAGAGGAGCACCATAGATGTCCCCTCGGCCCCCAACCAGAAGCTGCTGGGAAAAGGGGGACTTGCTAGGGACCCCAAAGTTGCTTTCTGACAGGCAAGCCTTGGAAAGCCTGTCGGAAAATGTCCTAATCCAGACCACAGAAACGCTGTCCATAGTGATTATTGTGGGGCCTCCAAATGGGCGACGGGCTCCTTGAGCCCATTGGAATCCAGCCGAAATGACCGGCTGCTTTCACTTTCGACTGCCTGCATTGTAATGTGGAGGTCAGAAGTGAAGCCTACGATGAGACTCGGAAAGCCTCCGACCTACTGTCGGAAGCTATCCAAGTCACATTGTAATCAGGCCCTTACTGTGTGATCTGGTAGTGACAAAGAAAAACGACTTCAGGCCTATGTGTGCAGCCTGAGCCTTGTAGCATTTAAACCTACAAGCAAAATTGTCAAAATAACCTTTTTGACAGGAAAGAACCCTACTTTTAAGTATTGCATAAATCACTCCTAATTAGGCTTTGTAGCAATCAAGGCAGAGTGCCAAGGATTTAAACGCAAGTAGTACATAGAAGGATTTAATGGTATCAAGCACCTACAGTGACTAGCCCTCAAAACCTATTTTCTATGTTAGGGCTATAGCTTTCCTATATAAAACACTGAAGCTCAGAAAAATAATGTTAGTCTGCTGGCTTTGGATTGGGATAAGCTACAGAAGCGATTACACCACTATTTTTAATATTTATAAAAAATCTGATTCATTTGTGAAGTCAGATTTCTAATCAATATTTAGGAAACATGGCTTTTTTAAAAGTTTCAATTTACCTGCCTAAAACTCTAGTGGATAATTAGGGGTAGACACCACCTGACATGGCCATGTCAGTGCTTCTCCTTAATGAGGAGGCAAAGCTGCTTTCAGAGCAGGAAAAAAGGCTTAGGCCTCGTAACAGTAAAACTTGCGGATGAGGTATGTGACTTCTTTTAACCAAACATGGATAGCTGGGGAGGGTCCAGGAACTCCATTAACTTGAAAGAGACCAGGATAAAGATTGTCCAATCATAGTTAAGTGTAAAGGGAGACGTAAGGAAGGGAAGGCTTTTGTTTCTTATTCAGTTTGACAACAGGCTAGTGAAGAGAGAAGCTGGTCCCAAAACCATTTTGATTTGGTTGAAAAGGAGGGGACAACTAATTTCTCTAATCACGTTGTTGGCACACAATTTCCTTTCAGGAGCAAAAAGATTCTGTCATGTTGGATCTGCTTTGAAGAGTGCTTTGTTGTAAGGAAAACAAAATCTGCAAAAGTGTGAAGAGTGGCCACAAAAGTAGCACCTCCCCCACAGCTCATCAGAACACTCTCTGAATAAGTGAAAGAACAGAAGAGGACTGGCCCTGCTGTGTGAGATAGGTGTGCAGACCTGAAGGACTGGTCCTGCTCCCACTTGTACCCAAAAGTAAGATATGGATTCCAAAGGTCAGTTGACTGGTATTATTTATAGCTACAGGGATACAACGAGCTGCAGGGGAATTTTTCCAGAATATTCCCGCTGATCAATAATAATGGAGCTGGACTGAACCCTCCTGGTGACCTCTGCTGGAGTGAGTCCCATTAGTGCTGCTAAGAGGTCCTGGGAGCCGTAAAAGTGACCAAGAGGAGCTTTTTCAGAAACTTTGGAAAGTTGGGACTTAAAACATTTTTGGAAGTCTAAGACTTCCTGAGTGTCAGGGTAACCTCACAGCAAAGGTTAGTAAGTCCTTCAGTAGTATTCTTGATTGGGTGAAGGTGCATAAAGTATCTGCCCAATGCGAGGACTTTGGTGGCTACATAATTTAAACTACCCCCACTCAGAGACTTTCCCAACAAAGTGACCAGCTTCAGGGGGACCAGCAACCTTACTCCGCTGGAGGATTTTGACTACCATGTCAGTGACTATGGGCCTGATTATGAGTTTGGCACTTCAATAGACCGCCAAACACATGGGTAAAGTGGGGCTACTGCCGCACTGGCAGTCCAACCACCCTATTACAAGCTAGGTGGTCAGACCGCCACAGGACAGCTGCTACCTCCAGGGATCCACGATCCTTGGCAGTTTTGCAGTTGTGTGAGGCTAGCAATATGCATATGATGCTGCTGCCACACCACCAAACATATTGTGAGTTTCCTTGCTGCTGCAGTTTTTATGGCAGTGTACCCGCTATGAAAAACGTGGTGGTGAGGAAACTAAGGGGGCCTCACAGGGCCCCCTGTTGCCTCAGGGCCATGGGGATGTATGCATGGTGGCACATGCTATGCAGCCTCAATGTATGCATCCCCATTTCCTGAACAGTATGGGCTGAACAGTTAATGCAAACACAAGGTGATGATGGACGGAGCACTGACACTTTTCAGACACTCACCCCCAGTCACAGATCCTGGTTGAATCCTTCATCATTCTTTAGCTCACTTCGCCACCCCAGTTCAGACACAGCTATATTCAAATCAGACTTGGCCCTGTGCCTCAAGTGACCAGTCCAGCCCAAACTGCCAAGCCATGTCTTCCGTGGACTGGAAACAAGCATCCTGTGACCGACTTTGGGGTAACACCCCTCTTCAGCCACGCTAACTAGAATCCAGTGGCAAAGTGAGCACGGGACCCACGTCTGGGCATAACCCTGCGAACTTAGGGCATACAAGGCAAACAGAAGGTGATGATGGCCGGAGCGCTGAAACTTTTCAGACACTCTCCCCCAGGCACATATCTGTGTTGAATCCATCATCATTCTTTAGCTCTCTTCACCACCCCAGTTCAGACAAGGCTATACACACATCAGTCTTGGCCCTGTGCCTCATGGGAACAGTCCAGCCCGAACTGCCAAGCCCTGTCTTCCCTGGACTGGAAATAGGCATCCTGGGACCGGTTTCGCGGTAACACCCCACTTCAGCCAGGCAAGCTTGAATCCAGTAGAAAGGTGAGCAAGGGACCCACGTCTGGGCATACCCTGCCAACTTAGGGCGAACAAAGAAAACACAAGAAGATGATGGACGAAGCGCTGAAACTTTTCAGACACTCACACCCGTCACTGATTTGGGTTGAATGCATCATCATTCATTAGCTCACTTCGCCACCCCAGTTCAGACACAGCTATATGCAAATCAGTCTTGGCCCTGTGCCTCATGGGAACAGTCCAGCCCAAACTAACAAGCCATGTCTTCTCTGGACCGGAAACAAGCATCCTGGGACAGGTTTCGGAGTAACACCCCTCTTCAGCCAGTCTAGCTTAAAACCAGTGGAGGAGTAAGCAATGGACCCAAGTCTGGGCATACCCTGCCAACTTAGGGTGAACAAAGCAAACACAAGCAGATGATGGACGGAGCGCTGAAACTTTTCAGACACTCACCCCCGTCACAGAATTGGGTTGAATCCATTATCATTCTTTAGCTCACTTCGCCACCCAGTTCAGACACAGCTATATGCAAATCAGTCTTGGCCCTGTGCCTCATGGGAACAGTCCAGCCCAAACTGCCAAACCATCTTTTCCCTGGACCGGAAACAAGCATCTTGGGACTGGTTTCGGCGTAACACCCCTCTTCAGCCAGGCTAGCTTGAATCCAGTGGCAGAGTGAGCAAGGGACCCACGTCTGGGCATACCCTGCGAACTTAGGGAAAACAAGGCAAACAGAAGGTGATGATGGCCAGAGCGCTTAAACTTTTCAAACACTCTCCTCCAGTCACAGATCTGGGTTGAATCATCATTCTTCGGCTCACTTCACCACCCTAGTTCAGACACAGCTATGTGCAAATCAGTCTTCGCCCTGTGCCTCATTGGAACAGTCCAGCCCAAATTGCCAAGCCATGTCTTCCCTGGACTGGAAACAAGCATCCTGGGACCGGTTTCAGAGTAACACCCTGTTAGACCCGGCCCTCGTAACATAGCTAGACCTGACCCCTGCACCTCACACCAGCCCCAAACCCATGGCCTAGCCGATCCTTCCCACCAGAACTCGCACGCACCCAACCCGGACTTCCCCGTCCGTGGCCTTCTGCCCTTCGGCCACACCGGGCCCGCGTGCCCACTTCATGCAACAAGACGGCCGCCCGGCCCCAGCGCGACCCTGGCCTAGAGGCGCCACTCCAGCTGGAGGACATCACGCTCCCCTTGGGATGAGAGAGGGAGGAGCAGTTTCTATCACACCTCTGCGCTTCCCTGGGACGGTGGGTTTCGATCGACCTGCCGGCCTCCCCGAGGGCTGGCTCCACGCCTGCTGGGTGTCTGGGACTCCTCCCGACCCGGCCCTGAACGGATCAAAAGACAATGGCAGGAAACCCCCAACAAGCGACCCCCAGGTGACAAGACCCCTGCCTGCAAAGGCTCCGGACATCAAAGAGGGGTCGCCCTATAACAAGGGGTGCTCTGGGACTGTCCGGCAGATTTGCCTTGGAACACCTGAGCCCTGCTGAGTGACTCGCGGCTCCCTGAAGATCGTAAGACCTCCGAACTTGTGCTTGAGCCCTGCTGAGTGACTCGCAGCTCCCTGAAGATCGTAAGACCTCCGAACTTGTGCTTGAGCCCTGCTGAGTGACTCACGGCTCCCTGAAGATCGTAAGACCTCCGAACTTGTGCTTGAGCCCTGCTGAGTGACTCGCGGCTCCTCGAAGATCGTAAGACCACCGAACTTGTAACCGAGCCCTGCTGAGTGACTCGCGGCTCCCACAGACTCTCTTGGTCCCGCCGGACCCCACGACGACAAACGTATCCCCCAGCTCGAGGATTGTGAGCTGTGCGACGGGTACGCTCCTGCATTTGATCCATATCCCCAAAGACTGTCGCGCTACCTCCTACTCCCCTCCAAGACTTTGAGAGCCCACGCTCTGCTTGTATATATTTGCCGTGCTGATCATAAAGATCCTACCACTCGAATCTGATAAAGATTTGCTCGTAAGAACCCCTCGTGTGGTGTCTCTCTGTCGCGTGGTGCCGAGTGTGCGATCCTAGATACGAGGTTCCTCCCCTGAGGAGTCTCCCGCCAGTGCCCGGCTACGATACCTCGAGGGTGGGTCTCAGGGCAGTCAGGGCCCCCTCCGGGCCCCTCTGAGGTCGCCTTCTAACACACCCCTCTTCAGGCAGGCTAGCTTGAATCCAGTGGCAAAGTGAGCAAGGGACCCACGTCTGGGCATACCCTGCCAACTTAGGGCGAACAAAGCAAACACAAGGAGATAATGGACGGAGCGCTAAAACTTTCAGACACTCAACCCCAGTCAGAGATCTGGGTTGAATCCATCATCATTCTTTAGCTCACTTCCCCACCCCTGTTCAGACAAAGCTATATGCAAATCAGTCTTGGCCCTGTGCCTCATGGGAACAGTCCAGCCTAAACTGCCAAGCCATGTCTTCCCTGGACCGGAAACAAGCATCCTGGGACTGGTTTTGGGGTAACACCCCTCTTCAGCCGGGCTAGCTTGAACCCAGTGGCAAAGTAAGCAAGGGACCCATGTCTGGGCATATCCTGCCTACTTAGGGTGAACAAAGCAAACACAATGAGATGATGGATGGAGCGCTGAAACTTTCAGACACTCACCCCCAGTCAGAGATCTGGGCTGAATCCATCATCATTCTTTAGCTCACTTCACCACCCCTGTTCAGACAAAGCTATATGCAAATCAGTCTTGGCCCTGTGCCTCATGGGAACAGTCCAGCCCGAACTGCCAAGCCCTGTCTTCCCTGCACCGGAAACAAGCGTCCTGGGACCGGTTTCGGGGTAACACCCCTCTTCAGCCTGGCTAGCTTGAATGCAGTGGCTGAGTGAGCAAGGGACCTACGTCCAGGAATACCCTGCCAACTTAGGGCGAACAAAGCAAACACAAGGAGATAATGGATGGAGCGCTGAAACTTTCAGACACCCACCCCCAGTCACAGATCTGGGTTGAATCCATCATTATTCTTTAGCTCACTTCCCCATGCCAGTTCAAACAAAGCTATATGCAAATCAGTCTTGACCCTGTCCCTCATGGGAACAGTCCAGCCTAAACTGCCAAGCCATGTCTTCCCTGGACCGGAAACAAGCATCCTGGGACTGGTTTTGGGGTAACACCCCTCTTCAGCCGGGCTAGCTTGAACCCAGTGGCAAAGTAAGCAAGGGACCCATGTCTGGGCATATCCTGCCTACTTAGGGCGAACAAAGCAAACACAATGAGATGATGGATGGAGCGCTGAAACTTTTCAGACACTCTCCCCCAGTCAGAGATCTGGGTTGAATCCATCATCATTGTTTAACTCAGTTCGCCACCCCAGTTCAGACAAAGCTATACACAAATCCGTCTTGGACCTGTGCCTCATGGGAACAGTCCAGCCCGAACTGCCAAGCATGTCTTCCCTGGACCAGAAATAAGCATCCCAGGACCAGTTTCGGGGCAACACCCCTCTTCAGCCAGGCTAGCTTGAATCCAGTGGCAAAGTGAGCAAGGGAAGTCTAGAAAAAAGATTAATGCTGTTCCTTTGAAGAAAGAGTCAGATAAAAGGGAATATAAACCAACCTGACCAGAATGGTTCAAAGTTCTGAATCAATTTTGTTGGATTATAATGCCCTCACACACCCTGTCGGGTGTCATGCTTCATCATTGGGCTGCTCCTCGTCAGGTTGGTGGTGCAATACCCGATGGGCTCCCTATATTAGTGGCACTTTAACGGAGATCTTTTACCAACAGCCGTAAGGTGATGTGGGGGTGAGGGATCTATTTTGTGTAGATGAATGTGTGTTTGTAGTGAATCTAAAATAGGGTTCGGAGTACCAGCAATGGTAACTTTACTCAAGAAGCCTCCTACCTTAAGTAAAAGAAGTGATATAAGGCACTCAGCTGAGGATTATGTCTCTAGTTATGGCGCTCTTATAAGTGAAAGGTCAACATGTTTCTCGCCATATGACTAATGTGCAGGCAATTCGTCAGGACCAAAAAGCGGTTTTAAACTATCTAGAACTAAAAAATCAAATGGTGTGTTGCTGCACACTCACAACAACCATACGACTCACTAGTCAAATACCTGGTAGTACTGGAACTACCTACAGAAAGAGAACACATATGTTAGTATGTTACGGTTGTAGGAATACATATTCTATTGTATTCCCTGTGAATACTAACTCTCAATCTATCGTGGTGAGCATAAAACCATTTAAATGCAAAGTGCCACACGGTGAGTGCACAAGGTGAACTATAGTGAACTTCACTCATCGTGGCACACAGCAGCATAGCAGAGAGAGCACGTGTACTCACCCTAAATTGTGAACTAACCAGGCATCACAGTACCCGGTAGGTTTCAACACGAGGAGTTCCTCATGTACTGGGGTAAAAGCATGGAAGAAAAATGATGGAGTAATTGCTTAAATGACATTTAGGCAAAGCTACGTGTAGCTTAAAAGAACATGAAACAATAACAGATGCAAGTGATATTATTGTCATACGGCAGTATGTCATGAGCCCTGGAAGTAGAGTTGACCCATCAGTTATTGGCTAAACACACACTGCAGTCTTAGTTACAGCCAGGCGTACACCTCCTCACATAATGTTAGATAAAACAGTATGCTATAGGGGTAATCCACGCTCCGCAACCACACAGTAACCCATATAGAGCAATGAGGTGACGGGTAAACTTGCAAAGACACACCCCTCAAATATTAGAAACCGGAGGAATCCTCCGTGGGAAAATCATAATATCCATTCACACTTTATACAAGTTGCTCGCGCTTTTGTGAAAATAACGTGTGATCAAATCAGGCTGTTAATTTTATGGGAGAGTGCCATGAGAAGTATCTCGTGCTCACTGTTGTCAGCGAAAATGGCGTGGTGCGTGGGTACGGCGTGAATGGCACCAGCATCACATAATCCACAACAACTGGTCTGTGACCACTAACTGCCCCAAAGTATACCACATCCATGCAAGGTCTCAATACTCACTATTGTGCATGTAGCACGTCACCACCTAACCTACCCTCTACTACCGGGACCGGCTGGTGGAGAATTGCATGCCTCTAGCGTATTTCAATACACTCGCGAGCAGTTACTTCCGGGAGGCGTGGAGCTGGAGGAACTAGTGCATGCAGCGCGGTGTTCGCGTCCGCCATTTTGGGGGAACAAGATGTGGGATAAAAAATCGAGCAGTCATGTTGGAGTGTTGCATATAAGCGTCAAACCATATTATGGAGTGTGCTTTAAAGTGTTGCAGCCTCTCGGTGTGAGTGAACTGTAGTTATAAATGACTTAAACTATGTCAATTGTCCTTTTGCAATCATCTTCATCATTACGAATTGATATTACTGAGTGCCCCCTGAAGGTGAAGACAATGGGGGGTATGTAAAACGTAATGTCACTGTTCATGGTAGATCAAGAATTACCCATATTCGTGACCATGAGGTTGCCATTATGTCAAACTGGTGTATAATAATTAGAGTCAGAAGCCAGTATAATGCAGAAGAAGATACAGTGATGGATCATACCCTCAAAGCACCCCCAGGTATTTCATCATTTAGTCCTAGGGTGTGTGAGGATAATCGATGTATCCATCTTTGCTCCTTCAGAAAGAGAGCATTTTTGGTGATTTTAGTGAATGTCTCTAGGACTACCCATTTTAATGAATCAGGAGAATGGCGCAATTCAAAGAAGTGGGAGGACACTTTCGTGTTTACTTTCTGACAGCGAATATTGCTGCGGTGATCAGCAATCTGTGTCTTAATAGGGCGGGTCGTCATCCCTATGTATTGCAAACTGAGGGGACAAGTGATCAAGTAAATACAGTTAGAAGTATTGCAGTTGGTGTGTGCCCGCAATTCCCAAACAAAAGAGTTGGTGAAAGTGATGGTCTTGTGTATTGAGGTAAACGTGCATGCCGTGCACGACCCACAGGGATAGTGGCCCTTGGCCGGTGGTAAATCCCATAAAGTTTTTTGGACAGCTGGTGTCAATGTCTTGGGCCTGGTGTGAATCAGCATATCTTTCAAGTTGCGTGAGCATTTAAAAGCGAAACGTGGGGGCTCCAAGGTCATGGAACCAGTATTAGGTATACCCCAGTGCTTCCTGATTACTTTGTTCAGTGTATTGGAATCAGGTGTAAAGGTGGTAACACACATGAGTATATAATTAGGTAGCTTCTCTCTCTGTTCCAAGAGTGCTTCGCGATCGTTGTTTCTCACTCTCTTTCTGCTCAGGGCTTGCAGCGTGGGGGATATTTACATGCCTGCAGGTTTTTTGCTAATATTTCTGACTCAATTCTGTAGTCTTCAATGTTGCTACAATTTCTTCTCACCCTTAGAAATTGCCTAAAGGGGAGGCTCTCCTTTAGGGCATGGGGTGGTGACTACTAAAGAGTAACAAACTGTTGCGATTAGTTGTTTTTCTGTACATTGTGATCTTTAACCTCCCTTGTTCAAGTTTGATCGTGAGATCCAAGAATGGCATCTGGTTGTGGGAGATGGTGCTCGTGAAACACAGGTACGGATTCAGCTACACTGGGAGCGAAGGTACTCCCCATGGAAGTACCTTGTGTTTGGTGGTATAACTGTCCTTTGAACTCAACTTTTTTTTGGTAAGTGCCAGAGTGGCACATACAAGGATGAAACTAGGTGGTGTGGGGGAGTCCCAAGGTACCGAGCTCAATGTCTCCTCTATCACATCTAGAGTTGCTCTTTGTGGGATATTGGTGTAGAATGCCTCTACATCTAGTGTGATGAGGAAATCAATATTGCTCGGAGGCTGGAATTCTGATAGTAAGCGTAGTACATCAGTCGTGTCCTGTATATAGGATGGTATTTGTCTGACCAATGGTTGCATAAAATGATCACAAAATTGTGATAAGGGTTCAAGTATAGAGTTGATGCCCGATACAATGGGGTGGCCAGGTACTGGAGTGACCCCTTATGTATTTTGGGTATTTTGGGTAAAATATAGAAATATTGGGTCTTTTTTTATGAGAAAATCAGCTTCATTCTTGCTTATCCAGCCTTGGGTTTTGGCTTCAAAGACAAGTGCAGTTATAGTTGTGGTTAATCGTGTTACTGGACTACTAGTAAGGGGGGGTGTAATAACGTCGATTACCCAGTTGTCCTAAACACTCGATGTCATAATCAGTTGTGGCCATAATCACTGTGGCCCCACCCTTATCAGCTTGTTTTATTGTGATAGAAGGGTCATTCGCCAGGGATGTGACGGCTGCCAACTCTCCACTGGTAATGTTGCAGGATTTCCTCGAGTCAGATTCCCTCTGTAGATCTTTGAGAACAGCCTGTTCAAAAGTGATAACCTCATGGGGTACCATACCGATGTTCGGAGTAAATGTGGAGGGATTGTGTAGGCCAGAGTCACTAACTTCTTGGAAGGGCATCCCTTCAAAGAAGGCTCTGAGCCGTACTTTGCGAAATAAGTTTCGGAATTCACAATGTTGTTTGAACATGTCCACCCTGGGGGTGGGTACAAACCCCAAACCTTTTTGTAAGACTCTATTTTCTATTTCTGTTAGCACCCTGGGAGATAGATTCACAATCAGGGTCTCTTCTTGGTGTAGCTCCTGGTCTCCACCACTCAAAATAAAACAAGCTCCCCCATGCTCCTCTTGAAGAGTGTTTAATCCTTCCCAGACCTTTCTTTGAGTGCTCAGCCACGGGGAGGAGCCATACATGCAAAGAATGCATCCGAAATCCTTTGGAAACTGTTCCATATTGGTGCAGATCTTTCAGTACCCCAAGTGATATTAAAAAAATATATATAATTGGTCTAAATGGCACTGACTAGGTTTCATATGGTGCATCCGTGGGTGCCCTTAATCATTGCTTGACATCACAAGCAAACTAGTTTCTGCATTTAGGGATAAGAACATTACAAGCCATGGTCTTGGTAACACTCAGGGGCTTATTTATGAGAGTGCTTTATCACTTTTGCACCATTTAAAATGGTTCATTTGTGACGCTCAATAAACACTCAATCTGAATCAGATTTATGAAACCACGTAAAGCCACCCTGCATGGCTTTGACTGGCCTCATAAATCTTGAGTTAGGCAACACAGTGCAAATTGCTGCGTCACCATGCTCTGCAGCCCGGAGGAGTTCCATGGTGATTGTGGTGGGTTTTCCCACGCAACTCCAATGGATTCTCCCACACATAAAAAGAGGAAAATGCCTCTTAAGACTGTTTTTGTGCAGGAATGTGCCCCTTCCTGCACACAACCTTCCTGCACAAAAACAATCCTGCATGCAACAGAGGCACTGCCTATGTTGGTGTTAGGCTGGGGGAAACGGCGCCAGTGCAGGGAGAAAGGAAAGGAATGCACTGTATTGCACAAATCCGGTGCATCCTTGCCCTTTTACTTTGGTGGAGGGCAACATAGAATGATACCTTGCTGCACTGCCCTATGCCTAAATTCCATAAATTAGGGCCTCACTGATCCCAGCCTGCCTCACAACTCAGGTAATCATCTACCACTGGCCAATGAGATGTGCTCTTTGGTGCAATGGCATAAACCTGCTGAGTTGTGATCTAATTTCATGCATCATCAGGACCATTGTGACTCCACAAAGGGAAATATGATAAATGTAATCAAGTGCCTGAAACTGACTGATGCCCAAGTAAGAAACAAGCACATTTCTTATGAAGCTGAAAGCACTGTGTCTGTCACATGGTGCTAGTTTTATTTACACTCGTGGATACATTTGGATGTAATACCCAAGATGAGGTAATATGGTTATCACATTAAATTGCCATCAGATTTAGAGCCTTGTTTCATCTTTTGTGGGGTTAAGGTAGGTAAAGAGGCTGGAATTCATTATTTTAGGCAGTATCTCCTTACCTAAATCCAGTAAAAGCCCCCAGAATGGAGATTAAAGTCCAATAACATGATTGCTTGGTTTAATTATTTTCACTTCACTGTGCCAGGTAGAATTAGACATTGGTTTCAATAAACAAGAGTGTTGCATCAACACAAGCTTCCTTAAGGCATGTTTTCACGTCCACTCTACCCACCATAGAACTATTGATGTGACAGGAGTTATGAAGAAAGCTGCAGCATTCCTTGAAGAGCGGGATCATTTGAGTTAATCTCCCTCCTGTCCAGCATTCAAAGCACCCCATTCTGACAGCCTGAAAACACAATATTTTATGACGAGTATTGAACATTTAAAAAAATATATGCATGGTCAGTCTTTAATTTTCACAAATTAACAAATTCAGTAGACCACCCTATTCGGTTGGGTAAACAAAAAATATATAGGGTCATATTTTTACTTACACCATGAGGGGAATTTTGTCCAGGATGGAGGTCCCCTGGGAGCATTAGTGCCTGAAGGATCTGAGCATTGCCGGATGAACACAGACTTCTCATAGGATGAAAACAATTGCTTTATTTCTGAAGGAGGATGAGGTCACACTAGATATGTTTGGTCAAGGTGTACAAACTAAAATGCTAATGAACTAACATAAAGTATAGACAAAAGTGATGGATGGAATATTTGAATTAATTTCAGCCACTGGTAATCACTTGGCCGCATCACAGTCCATCGTTTTTCACCCACCATGCCACCTCAATGTGGACCTAGCATAAGAAAATTAGTTTTGACCCTGCTCCAATGGGAATAGTCCGGGCCAAACTTCCGACCCAGGGCCTCTCTGAATCAGAAGCAACCTAGGACCTGATTTGCCTTAGTTAGGGCTCACCAGCCATTATAGCGTGGCTCCAGTGAAAGAGTGTGCATGGGACACATGTCTGGGAATACTATTCCCACTTAGAATGACACACTAAAGTATACAAAAAAGTGATAGATGGAATGCTTCAATTAATCTCAGCCACTGATAATCACTCCCAGATCATGCTACTTCGGGTTAGATCCAGCATCACACAAACTAGTCTTTACCCTGCCCCGAAGAGAACAGTCTAGTCGAACTGCCAGGGCAGGTTCTCCCTGAACCAAAACACAAGCAGCCCAGGAATTGTTTTACCCAAGTTAGGGCTCATCAGTCAGGTAGAGCCTAGTTCCAGTGACCCATTTCTCGGCATACCTTACTCACTTAAGGCGATACACTAAAGTATTTTGAAAGATGATGGATGGAATACTGGAATTAATCTCAGACACTGTTAAATAATATTAAAATCCAACCAGGGGAACCAGAGCGCCAATCAGAAGTGAGTGTTTGCAGTTGACTGGGACCCTGGAGCAATTCAGGCTGTCTATGCTGATGCAGAGGTCAGAAACCTCAATCAATTCATCCTGATCAAAGTTTTAAACTTCTGACATAGGGCCTAATTATGAGTACAGTGGTCCTGGAAATGCTGCACCCATGGTTGGCTGGAAGACCACAGTCATCACGTCGGCCCAATTGCCCAATTACAATAGTGACATGGGATTGCAGCAAGACCACAGCCATCACCAGGATCTAGGATCCCGGGGGGAAAACAGGCTGGAATTGCAGTGGAGCCAGAATCACCACCGCTGAGCAGATTATGACCTGCCTTTCCGCCAACAATTTCATAGCGGGGAACCCGCCATACAACTCTTCGCGGAAAGACATGTGAAGGTGCTACCAACAGGGCCCCAGGCCAAATCTGTGCTTGCGGGGGGCACATGACATGCACCCCCCTGTGGCATGCCTCACATAGTGCATGCCACACTGTGCGCGAATGTGCTGTAGTCACTGTCGCAGTGGCAGTATGCTGTTTAGGCTCTCCTACGACCCAAACATTCCCGCCATCGTGACACTGCAGCTGCCACACCGCCAGCCCTGGATTACTGTTGTAATCCAGCAGACGTGAATGCCGACGTCTTGGCAGCCTTCCTGGGACCACCACAGCTGCAGTCCGACAGGGAGACTTCCAAAGTCATAAACAGGCCCTCAGTCTTTTTTGTGGAAGGTGAAATACACCACTGAGAAATAGTTGAAGCTCTTGGTTTTGGCAGGAAAAGGTTTAAGTGGGTAAAATGTAAAGTTTCTCACTCAGCAAAGTCTTCTTGTCAGCTGGATACCTTTTATGCTGGTTAAGATTTCTATTTTGGGGCCTGGTCTCTTTTTTTAGTTTGGGGACCTCTAGCACGGTGTGCCTGGAAGCTGTATCAAGGCAGGACACACCAAAGCTGCATACCTTTGCTACGAGGATATGCTGAAGTTTTCTTTCAGGTGGCCTAAAGCTCTGAGTGGGGCCCACCTGATTTTCTTGCCCACCAAGGGCGCACCTTTGCAGGATAGCCCTTGATTGTTGGCACCCGTCCTCTGGTGGTCTGGAAGATGGAAATTCTTCTAAGTCCCAAATGTTTACAAATTTCTGAGGTGGCGCCTTGTGATCAATTCTGATTATGCCCAGGCCTCAGGGACAACACTTGGGGCAGATTTACTAAGATTTCGCACTTGGTTTTCATCATAAAAGTGGAGCAGAGGGAGGAAGACTGACACATCCACCCTGAACATAGCCCTCACTGCAGATGGGCTTCCTCAGAGGTCCAGGACTCAATCCCTCCCTACCCCCTGCACTGCCTGCTCCTGCTGCAGTGAGCATGGGGAGGGAGGCTCGACTGGATCCAAAGAAGCAGAGGCCAGGGTCAGCCACATCGCACCTGGAGGGGAGGGGCATGACCTGGGCCCGAAGCACACAGAGAGAGAGCTCTAGGCAGAGGAATGAGTGACCGCATGGTCAACTTGCCTGACCACAGCTACAGGCGGGAGACTGGCTTGACGCAGATTTGTCACTCTGCCCAGAGACAAGAGAAGAAAGAGAGTGGCAACTAGCAGCACACCCTTCACACCAGCAGTGGGTAACACAGCAAGAGAAGAGGTCTCTATAAGCTGTGAAAGCATCTCCCAGAAAGCTGGCCACCAAGGGAGCAATAGATAGAGGGGTCAGGAGTGGTATGCCCCTCCAGACTCAATAGCACAAGGATGGCAGAAGAATCACAGGGAACCCCCCTCCCTGCACCTCTATACTTTACAGTCAGCACACTGAGTGTAAAGGAACCACTATGGATCATACCCCCAAAAGCTGGCCCTGGCCACCCGACTGGTGTGCTTGCTTGGACAGATGGATCAAAGAGACACAGGTAGAACACCTGAGAAACCCAAGAGAAAGGAGGCCACTTAGCGACCCTTGACGATCCCTCTATTCCACCTGGGACAGAGAACAGGCCGATGCCCCTCCCGCTAGCTCAATAAATAGAGCCAGATATGGGGTAACCACGCCAGTGGAAAGAAATGGCCAGGGATGCACCTGACAAGGACAACCCTGCCACTGGCAAGCAAGATGATTGTGAGAGCAAAACCCCTCAGGACCCCACTCTACAAGACATCTTCCAAGCCATAGCAGCATCCCGTGAAGCCCTGGAAGCCAGATTTGACCATCTCATAACCGACATGGGACTGCTGAGAGATGACCAGGGTGCTAGAATCCTGGGCAAAAGATGCGGAAAACCACTCCATTCGACATAACATCTGAATTTTGGGCCTACGGGAATGATGGCTCTGGGAGGAGATAGCGGGTGATAGACTATCTGCATTGCTTGACCTGGAGGGGACACATCGGGTGCCAGTGCACCCCCCTCTCCCCGGAGCCCCACCCCGCCCGGTGCTAGCATGCCTGCTCTTCTATGAAGACTAAGAGCCCAATTCAGAAAGGTAAAATGAGATGAAAGTTCAACTTAATAATTTTTGGTATTCACAAAGGGCATTTACTACTCGTAAATGCCATCAGTGAATACCAAAAAGTGAACTTTATGTCTTTCGGTATTCCCAAAGGGTATTTACGAGTAGTAAATGACCTTTGTGAACACCAAAAGTCATAAAGTTAGACTTTCATCTCCTTTTACCTTTCTGAATCGGGCCCAGAGATTATATCCTGCAAAATGCTCGGAGCAAAGGCTCAACAATGGTCAATACTCGAGGTCAGAATCTTTCCAGACTTTTCACGAGAAGTACAGAAAATGAGGCAGTTCTTCCTGGAAGCAAAGACAGCGCTCCGTCAAAAGAACATAAAATATGCCATGCTTTTTCCAGCTAAGCCCCAGGTAACAACGGGAGAGGGCTCCTGATTGTTTCAAACACGACAGGAAGTATAGGACTGGCTGGAACAGCACCAGGTTCCAAAGGCAGAGCTGATAGTAATTGTCCTTAGGGATCTTACTCTAGGGGCAATACTAAACATCAAATTGCAGCCACGCCTACAACAGAAGAGGCCTGGCAGTGAGCAATGGAGGCGGCGGCCTCCCTGAGTGGAGGCAGATCTGGCTTTCAGTCACCTGCCGGGGACTCAGTAGCCAGAGATGCAGACTCTGGTCATAGCACCCTCATGTCAGGGGATTCTAACACACAGCGTCCAGTGGTCACCCCAGGCATGTCTGGCGGGATCATCTAGATGATGCGGAGACCATCCAAACCATCAAAACTAAAGGGAGAGGGCCGGGGGCGGCAGCTGGAGATTAGTGCTGTGAACAAGCTGGTGCCATGCACAGACCCTGAATAGATAGATCTGCATGAAAGGTCGGAAGGGTGAACTCAGCATGGGGCCTAGCACACTCACACCCCCTTACTTTGTGACAAATGCAGACATGCCTGCAACAAGTTAATGGCAGAATAAAAGTTTGGATGGGGGGCCGTTGCCCACCTACCCTTGGGAGAGGAAGTTGGGGTTCTAGATGGGAGCTTCACAAGAGCAAACAGGTGAGTTGTTGGGGGGGGATAGCAGGCTGATGGCTGGCTCACAGGGGAACTTGACCCTAGATAACAGTGTCCTTACAGCACAGGGGGAGGCGGGCAGAAAACACAGCAGTGGGATCCCTTTTAAAGTATGAACTGCTCTCCTGGAATATAAGGGGTATAAATGGATACCATGGCTAAGAGATATAAGGTTCTTGCCTTTCTCAATAAATGCATCTCACAATCCAACAAAGAGCAGCAATGAAGAAGTGCTGGAGAGGACAGGCCTATTTGACAACATAGTCCCCAAAAGCACGAGGAACACTCATATAGCTCAGGGCAGGGGTACCCTTCCAACACATAGGACATATCATCAACCCAGAGGGAAGATACGCGTTAGTTACAGGGCAGTTGGAGGGGTGGAACATCATTATAGTGAAAGTACACACCCCAAATACTGACCAGGGGACCTTCCTCACTGCCCTCGCAGGACCCTTTGCCCCTTATTTTATCCATTCGACCCTCATTAGAGGAGACTTCAATTGTGTGGCCGACCCTGAGCTCGACCAATTGCATCCCCCACTGCGGGAGGCCCAATTGGCCCGCCTAGCTAAGACCGCCAGGGAGGCAGGACAGATGAGGGCTGGTGGACTCTTGGCGCCAATTGAACCCCGTAATGAGAGACTATTTTCTTGTACCTTCATGAACTACACATAAGGTTGGACACCTTTTTGTGCTCCCCTGATGTTTATGCACTCACTGGAGAAGTAGAGTACCTACCCTGAACCATTTCAGACCATAACCCAATATTACTCCATCTGACTTGGGATTTCCTGAAACCAAGCATCACCACTTGGAAACTAAACCCTTAATCTTTAGACAATCCCCCCTTCGAGGAAGCAATCGGAAAAGGCCTTCACAATTTCTTTCCTGAAAAGACTGGAACAGCCTCCTTGCTGTAAGTCGAATGGGACACATGTAACGTAGTCAGACGGGACAAATGTCTAGCAGAATCGTCAGGAATTAGGAAAACATTACTTCAAGCTGAGCAAGCCATAAGGAAGAATGAAACGAAGAGATCGAGGCGTCCTGAACTCCATCAACAAAGACCTCAAGGAAGAATGAAACGAAGAGATCGAGGTGTCCTGAGCTCCATCAACAAACGCCTCATGGAAAGTAAGGAGCACACAGCGAGCCAAGAGGAACGCCTTTGGTGCTTCGATTACAGGAACTATAGGGTCAAGGCACACGCAGAGAAGGGCCGCCCAGCATGGTTCTTGCATGGCTGGCTGCAAAGAGAGGCTCTATAGTAGAAATCCAGACAGACAAACTAGCTAGATTATTTAAGCAAACCGAGATAAACCACTTCTTCTTTACATTCTATTGAGATCTATACACATGCACCCTGGTTTCAAATCAAGACCTAATGAGGGATTATCTGGAGCATCTCTCAATAGTGGCACTTTCTGAAAATGCAAAATAGGAACTAGGGCCCTACTTTTCGATCAAAGAAATCCGGGGAACGATTAAGGGTCTAGCAAATGGGAAGATGCCAGGATCCAATGGTCTCCTGGTGGAATTCTGTGCCAGAACCAGATGCTCTTAGCCTCAAAGCTGGAAGAGCTATTCCAGGCTACAAAGAAAATATCCTAGCAAGTAGGCTCCTGCCGTATATGCCCTAACTGGTGCACTGAGACGAAGCAGGATTCATCCCTAGGTGCAATACTACTATTAATATCCAACAACTACTGGAAATCCTAGATGCTGATACATAGGAGATTTAGTATTAGCATTGAAATAAGCTTGAAAGAAAGGGCAATACAAAGAGAAAGGCGAGATGGATTCGCAAGAAACCTATCGCTGAACTATGGACAGAGATTTTGAGGGCTCGGGTGGGGAGGGAGGATGAACACAATACTGCCCAGGAAGTCACGGAAGAAAGCATGGAGGTAGATAGTGATTCATCTGGAGGGGATTGAATACTGGAAGAAATAGATTCCTGGGTGCGAAGGCCCCCTGATGAACCTGCCTATACTCTAAAATGGAACATGAAGAATATATATGGACAACCACTTGATAGTTTCAAGTTGTATAAGTTACCCAAGAATGGGGGAAATGTTTGTTTGTTTTGCTTTCTTCTTTCTTTTATATACACAAGATATGGGATTAGTGAGTCTAAGCATTAAGAGCTCCCCATGTAGAATTAAAAAGGAATTGTATTAAGCCATGAAAGAACTAAGGCACAGCATTATAGAACGAATATAGCGGTGGAGAAAACATAAAAATGGAAGGAATAGCGATACTGAGGTAATAATAGATAGACTGTGACAAGAATCATGTATCGGGGATGTACATGATGTAATGCGATCATAAAGAGCATGCTCAGAAATATGTATTGTTGGAAGCTTGTTGGAGAAATCCTAATAAAAAAAAATGAAAAAAGCTTTTGATAGCCTTGAGTGGCCATATCTTTTCGGTGTGATGGAATGGATGCAGCTAGGCAGAAGCTTCATGAACTGGAGTGGCATGGGGGCATGGCAGGGGTGCCCTTTGTCTCTATTGATCTTCGCACTACCAATGGAGCCACTGGCCTGCACAGCCTGTCAGGGACACTGGTACCAAGAACTCCAAGTGAATAAACTCTTCCACCATAGAGCCCTATACGCAGATGACTTGCTCCTCCCCTGGGGGGAGCTAAGCATATGCTAGAAGTCTTCGGGCCTTATCAGTGCCCCGAGTCAAATGGCAAAAACTGAGCCATTTCCCGATGGCGGGGCGATGGGGTTTCCCCACCGGGGATGGGTAACCTGCGCTGGGAGCCTTGCTGCTTACAATACCTAGGGGTACGCCTCTTCAGTGATCACACTGACCTTCTAGAAGGGAATGTAAGCCAAGCTATTAAAACACTAAGGCAAAAGATAGAGTTCTGGGGGACTCTCCTGATATCCACAGCGGGTAGAGTGGCCCCACTAAACAGTGTGGCACTGCCAAGGCTGCAGTTATATTTTAATGTACTCCCACTGTGGATTCCAAGATCGGTGTTCAGGGAACTAGACTCAATCATGTAAGGTTTTATATGGGGCCACGATATAGGAGAATGGTCTTGACCACTCTGCACCGACTTGTCACTGATGGGGGGCTCGCCGCCCTAGAATTTGAAGCCTATTATTTAGCATCAAAATTGCAGTGGTTCACACAGTGGGTGGCAGCAAGACTTGACCCTGAGAGACCAGTGGGATGTTTTGTTCCCACATTAGACAGGCTGTGGGGAATACTTTTACAATCACATACCTGGGCTGTAGATGATACAAGAGAACTGCAAGACATGAGTAAATGCTGGGCTGCCTCCAAAAGACAATGATGAAGGCCCCATAATCTCTGGAACTTGCCTTCTCTGTTCTTATCTCGTTACCACATGGAGTGGATTAGAGAGGACTCACACAGTGGGTGATGGCAGGAGCGACTAGAGTAGCAGACCTATTCTGGGACGGTGATCCACTCCCTTTTGAAGGCTTCAGGATAGACTTTAATATTCTGGGGGCCACTTCCTGCTACACACAGTGGTGATGACATGGGATTGGAAATACCACCCCACCATAAGACCTGCCAGTATGTAGTGATGGCGTCAGAAACTTATGAGGTGATCTTGGTACTATGCAGGGCAGTCAGAGGGGTCATGCTCCTACCATTACACACAACGAACCAAATGGGAGGGAGACCTAGAGGTAAGGATCCAGCATAAAAGCTGGACTGACATATTAGAGAGGACACCTAAGATATAAAGAAACACCCAATTCAAACCCATCAACTTTTTCGTTCTCCACAGAGCATACCTCACGGTAGTACGCACCATTAGATAATTTGATAAGACGGATGCTGCCTGCCCCAGATGCAGGTTATTCTGGGCAGATCTAATGCACATGCTCTGGCATTGCCCCCAGTTACGCCAACATTGGAAGGAAATCACTTTGTCAGTGGCTGGGGTAGTGAAGAAGGAAATCCCTTGCACACCAGGTCATTGTCTGTCAGGCTGGTTCCCTACACTTCTAAAAGAATGGTAGCAAGCTAATTCCAAGACGTGGACTATATATTGGCCAAGCATGAAATCATAAATGACTGAAAAGCACCAGAGGGGCCAAGAGTTGCGACATGGAGTAAATATTTTGAGATACGAGTGGAATATAAGGGAGAGGAACTACTCTGAGAGGTGTGAAGAGGCATCATCCAGATAGACAGAGCTCGAGCCTGGGGAGTATTGTTCAAGAACCTAAGACATCCGGAACCCCATGCTGAGGACCGTACAGCACAGGACCCCCCCCCTGTACAGGCACCTGGCTGGGAGAGACAAGAGAGGATGAGAACAGACGGGTCAGAGACACACACCAACCACACTACATAAGAGCAAGATTGTATGAGAGCGAAGCAAATTAGGTCAGGAGAGAGCGGCCAACAGCCACACAGCCACACAGAAACAGACACAGCAGGGAACAACAGGACACAACTCAAGCAAGGGGAATGGGGCGGGAAGGGGAGCTGGGAATGTTGAAAACTGGAGGACAGTTAGTTATCACACTACCAATGAAGCATGACAAAGATGCACCAATAATGAAAATGTAAGAAGAAGGGGCACTTGCTGTTGTAAGATGTTTGCCTATTAGAAATGCAAAAATAATGTTTTAAAAAAAAAGAGGTAATTCCATGGGTGGTACATTGGCATTCCAATGCAACGTCCTATGGTTTTTGATTCAACGTCCTATCTACTAATAATGGTAGATTGCAGTTTTGATCTGAAAATTACACATCTTTGAGGCAGGTGTTAAAAAGGAGAAATGTTTTTATTTATCCCAACTATCCCTACTTTTAATTTGTGCAGCACTGTACAGCACACATCCAAAGTGAAAGACGTTTAAAGTTTGTCTAGGCATAGTATTTTGTACTAGGATGACACCCTTCCCATACAAAACCTTTGCGAAACATGACTCAAAAGCATTTGCACTGTGGTGTGTGTGTCACTTGACAGCCTGAATGTGTGGCAGCGCAGAGAGAACAGGACGGCGATATATCATATGTGTTTATTCTACTGGGCATTTGACACAGTGTTTGACAAAGTGAGCCATCAAATTCTGTTAAATGAACTTGAACATTTGGGCATTAAAGATAAAACTCTCTCCTGATTTTCAAACTTTGCAGCAGGTGGATCACAATAGTTATTGCTTGCCCCTTATGCTTCATTGGTAAGAACTTTGAAGTGTAGTGTCCATCAGGGATCTATAATGTCTCCTATTTTTTTTTTTTTTTACAGGATCCCTCTGGCTCACTTAATTCAATATTTGGGCTTTGATGTTTTGCTTTATGCAGACACACACAGAGTGATCTGTGAGTAAGTCAGTTATGTTGATGGTCAGCTGCTTGACTACCTTTGCAGAGTGAAGAGCTGAATGAGTGTGAAACATTTCAAAGTAATGGCCATATTTATGACCCCCAGTTGCGATGCATTTGCACCATGCAATGTGGTACATGCTTGATGCAGTGAAAAATGAGTTTTATGTAGTCACTTTGCATGGTCTCGACTGGCTTTATAAATCTTGAGTAAAGAAAAGCAGAGCAGATCGCTGACTTGCATTACTCTGCGCTAGGGAGGCGTCGCATGGATGTTCCCAAGCAACTTCCATAGTTATTGACTCATTCCAAGATTTACTAGAACTGGTAAACGTGGGAATGTAGCATCCTGCAGCACACATAGATAGAGGAATATGCCTCTCAGGATAGTTTTTGTGTAGTAAGGTGCTCCTTCCTGCACAAAACAATCCTGCATGCAACACAGGCACCCATGCACCATGGTGCAGAGGTGCATGCATTGGTGCTAGGAAGCCAAAACGGCACCAGTGCAGGCAAAAAGGCAGAAATGTGCCGCATTCTTTTAAATGCGGAGCATTCTTGACCTTTCCCTTGACCTTATGACAATTTCATAAATATGCCCCTAAAGTTAGTCAGGACAGAGATTCTCTGCCTTGTCAAATGCTCCACTCTGTGGAATCTTCCTCTCTGGTCCTCATTGCTGGGCCCCAAGTCCATTCCTGCAACTTGAATGAAAAATCTGGGGATTAAAGTCCATCAGTTACTGAAATTTAAAAACCAGAGGTAGAAAATATTTCCGCTTATACCTTTGCTTGTTCCTGAAAGCAAAGAGGTTTGTGATATTAGCACAGCAATCCTTTGCAGATACCAATTTAAGGAAAGTATATATATGCTTTCTTGCACAGCATTTTTTACAACAAAATTAGTTTTGTCCTTATTTAGGCTGTTTTTTCAGTTGAGTTCAGGGCAATCCAGAAACTTCAACATTTGGGGGGAAAATTACATACATTTGGCCAGGATAGCTTTTGTGGAAATGAGTTATGAAGCCTAAGTGGGAAGTGCCTCAAACATCAGAACAATGGATCAGCAGTGGGGAGGAAAAGCATCAGCAGCTAAAGGGTTAAACATGGTGCCCATTCAGCAAACCTTCAGTGCTGTGAAGGGGGCTCCATTGGCAGCAGACTTCTTAATTAAAAGGGATTCCCAATAGGCAGGTGGGGTGTCTAAAAAGAGCACACAATGCTCCTCCATATGGGTGGATTCCAGGGCCTCTGCCCCGTTAGCAGACTAGCTTACATTTCTAAAGGGTTTAAATGATGCCATTATATTTTATAGTGCAATGTTTTTGTTTTCTTGAGAGTGAGATAAGTATTGTCTGCATGCATATAATGGCGCATTTTTGTCTTTTTCCAGAATGGCAGCTAATGAAGAATGTTCAGACTTCAAGTTCCTGGTAGAATACAAGTTCTGTGGGTGTATGCTTTTGGTGGGTCTTCTATTGACAGGAAGCTTGTTATATTTAAGAAAGGTTTGTGGCCCAATTCCATCATGGCATTGACATTTCATTAATCTGAGTTTTGGCATCAGTGCTATCAATTTTGATATTGACCACAGAGTGTACACATCAAATCAGATCAGATCAGTGGTTTAAAACCCTCAGGTTCTTCAGGATCATTGAAAAGTGCAGCTTAAGTCAGTGAGCATAGGATGTACGTGTTTTTGTGACTACCAAGAAAAGCCTAGACTATCCATGGTGAATTTGAAGCCCTGTGCATAATTGTTGGAAGCGGTGATTCAAACAGATAGTCCTGACACAAGTTTCTCTACAAATTTTAAATGATGCTCTGATAAATATCAGTAATGTCTTAAACAATATAAGTTCTTCTTTTAAAGTCAAGCAAGTGGATGTTGCCAGGAGCAGAGGGCTGACCATGGTTTCCTATGCCGACGACACTCAGTTGGTGGTGGCTCTCTCGAGTGACCCCGAGCAGGACGCCAGGAAATTTCGGGGCGACCGCTCGGCGATCGCCGAGTGGATGACTGCCAACTGTCTTCAACTGAATACCAACAAGTCAGAGTTGCTGTTGGTGGGAGGGAACCATAACTGCTGGAGTGAACTGTGGTGGCCCAAGAGTTTGGGTGCGGCCCCTACCCCTAAGCCTGTAGTGAAGAACCTGGGGGTTTGGAAGGACACCTCACTTAACTTCCAGATTCAGACGAAAAGGGTGGCAGGAACTTGTTTCGGTCTGTTGCGCGGGCTCAAACCTATTCTGGCCTTTTTTGATGCTTCGACCAGGCAGATTATTATTCTGGCCCTGATTTTGTCCAGGCTGCATTATGCCTGCTCGCTGTACCTGGGAGTGAATAAATCTGAAATTCACAGGCTACAGAGAGTCCAGAATGCGGCCGTAAGATCTCTTTTGGGCTTGTGCAGAACTTGTTCAGTGACCAGTGCAATTCGCCGCCTTCACTGGTTGCCTGTAGCCAGGCGAATTGAGTTTAAGGCATTGTGTATTGCCTTTAAAATTCTGAAATTGGCATCTCCCCAAATTCTTTCTATCCTTTTTCTACCTTACACTCCTACACGATCACTTCGATCTATGGGACAATGTTTCATAGTGATCCTCCGGGTGAGAAGAGTCTGTGCTGGCGGGCGCTCTTTTCGCAATAGAGCTGCCATTCTGTGGAATTCTTTGCTGGCCCGCATTCATGGGCTTACTAATTATTTTCATTTTAGGAAAGCCATTAAGACTTTTCTGTTCCCCTTCCTGTAGGCCTTCAGTGTTTTATGCATATGACTCTTGTGTTGCTTAGCGCTGGGACGCCTCTTAGCTGAGGCAGCTGTCGTGCTCTATAAACCTGTTAACATAACATAACATTATATTAAAAGAAAAAAGAGACTCTCTTATTTACAGTCCAAGCATGTGGACATAGCTCTCCTCCAAGAAACCCACCTTGATGCTAAAGAGTCTGAAAAATTGCGTAGAGACTGGGTGGATCAGGTTATACACAGCAGCATACAGAAGAGAACGGACCCAGATGCGACACCAACCCGCAAATGTGAAGCTGCGATTCTTATCCGTAAATCCTTACCAGTGACAGTCTTGAAATCCTGGATAGATCCGGATGGACGATATGTCTTTGCCAAACTTCGCATCGGTGAAACACACATCTGCGTTGGCTCCATTTACGCTTTCACAGGAGCAAAACGATCATTTCTCCTTCAACTAAACCGCTTTTAACTGAAATAGGTGCTTCCCAGTTTCTTATCGGTGGAGATTGGAACCTAGTGCGTGATCCTGTCCTAGACAAAACAGGCCCTCTAGATAAGGCAAATGTGGCAGATAGGGCTCTAATTGATGATGTGGTGGCAGATAATGGTTTGGTAGACCATTGGCGACTTTCTCACCCGATGGATAAGGACTACACCTTCACTTCCCCTACGCATGGCACGCTCTCTCGTTTGGACTATTTTTTAATCTCCCAAAATGTAGTTCAAATAACACAGGACTCTCAGATACTGGAGGCAGCGATCTCTGATCATTCTCCAGTTCTACTTTGATTACAAACTGATTTATCTAAGCCAGGTCGCAAACCCTGGCGTTTAAACATTCAACGTTACAGGGCACCCAAAAACAAAATTTTATTACAATCCCATTTTCAAGACTTTATGTCAGTCAATCAAGGGTCCGTTGACTCCAACAGAACTCTCTGGGCAGCGGCAAAAGCCACTATCCATGGGCAGCTTATGAGAGATGCAGCTCAGTTTAATAAACAAAATGCTAAAAAGCAAAAAGAATTGGAGCAAGATATTGTGTCTTACACTCGCTTGTATACACTTAATCCAACGATATCACATCGCAAGTCATTGGAAAAAGCTTGTATGGCCTTAAACAACCTTTTTACCTCTAAGGCAGAATACGCCCTACATAGAATGAAGGGGAGACATTATGAGCAGGGGAAATAAGCGGGAAGATTATTAGCAGCCCAACTATGTCAGCAGCAAGCAGCTATGGCTATACCGGCCATTAAGTCAATGAATGGTGTTACCCTAACTAAACCCCAAGATATCGTTAACAAATTTGCCCAGTATTATCAGCCTCTTTACAGTGCTGAAACTCAACTTGACACTAACAAATTGGATTCTTTCCTTACAAATGTAACCTTACCTTGTTTGTCAGATGAAGGTAGAATCTTATTGGAAGGTGAAATTACCAGCGAAGAAATATTGCGTGCAGTTGCTGGCTTGTCCTACCATAAGGCCCCAGGAGAAGATGGCTTTCCTGCAGAGTTTTATCGTTGGGCAAGAGTGGATGAGCTTGACTCTCTTTTACTCGCATTCTAAGAGTCAGAGCGTGAGGCCTCCTTGGGCCTCATATCTAATAAAGCTATTATTGCTGTGTTACCTAAACCTGGTAAAGATCCTCTATTATGTAGCAGCTATTGTCCCATATCTTTATTGAATTGCGACATCAAAATTCTAGCTAGCATTCTGGCCTCTCGCTTGCGTAAGGTTATCCCATCTCCCATACACTGTACCCAAGTAGGATTTGTTCCGGGACGTTCCTCTAGGAACCATCTTCGCACACTTGCCCACACACTATGGTATGCCAAGAATCTTCCTGATGACACTGGCCTTGTCGCTTGACGCAGAAAAGACATTTGATCGGATTGAATGGGATTATCTTTTTAGGGTGTTACAAAAATTCGGCCTGGTAAACCAATTCATAAACAAAATACGCTTGTTGTACAAAAATCCCTCGGCAAAGGTAAATTGAGGGGGTTTATCTCAGATCCATTCTCTATCAATCGAGGTACTCGTCAGGGTTGCCCCCTCTACCCGTTACTCTTTCTTCTAGCCATGGAACCGTTAGCTGTCTCCTTAAGACAATCGACTTATATTAAGGGCATTTCTCTTCCGACAGGTGAATTCAAAATGTACCTCTACGGAGATCATATTCTTCTTACACTCACAGATCTCTCCACCTCTTTACCATCTGTGTTAAAAATAATATGTGACTTCTCCTCCCTTTCTGGGTACAAAATTAATTGGAACAAAAGCGAAGCGCTACCCATCTCGAACGGTACCACAATAGCAACCATTCAAGGTTTTCCCTTTCAATGGAAATCTTCTCATCTCAAATATTTGAGCATACTAGTGAACAAAGGTCTAGAGGGCATGGCTATGGATAATCTCAATCCCCTCATTGCTCAAATGCAACGTGATTTTGAAAAATGGAAGGCATTGGGTCTCTCAATGTGGGGCAGGGTTCAAGCCGTGAAAATGGTTACTCTTTCTCGTTTTCTTTATGTCCTCGGCATGCTCCCTATCCAGGTCCCTTTAACTACGTTACGTTCGATTGATTCTAAGATAAAATCTTTTATATGGAACTCTTCCAAACCCTGTCTCTCCTCTTCAAAACTAAAGGCTCATCGATCCTATGGAGCAATAGGTCTACCGTCAGTGGAACATTATGCTTTGGCATTACAGCTTTCTCAAATGTCATATATGCTTCCACATTCATCGGATGTGCCACAGTGGGTACATCTTGAACACTACCTTTCATTAACAAAAGCAGGTCTTTCTGTTTTATATGTCTCTGAATCTCGTCCTCGAGACTCCACTAATCCTATTTTGTCGGCTATGCGCACCGCTTGGCAAATGGCACACTGCTTACTGGGCTCACATCCTCGTCACCATAGGAAAGCACCATTATGGAATCATTCTGCAATTCATATTAATAGAAAATCAATTTATTGGCCTATTTGGGAAGCAGCAGGTGTTTCCACCCTAGATTAACTTTTTTCAAATGGTGATATTAAATCATTTGTCCAACTGCAGGAAGAATTTCATTTGCCTGATATTCAAATTTCAAAGTATAACCAGTTACGACAATCTTTACGAAGAAGTCTAGGACCTCCACCATGGCTCTTACCTGACTCACCAATTGTGACGTATATCCTCACTTGGGGTAAGATGAAAGGAGCTACATCTGGCTTCTACTAAACTCTCAATTTGCATCTTTTTTCTCAGCCCTTATCTCAAACTTTACGTACTAAATGGCAAACCTTATTATCGGTCTCTTATACCGATGATGAATGGTCTAACATTCTTAGCAATCTCAATAAGGGTGCTCATGAAGCACAATTGAAATTTAGCTTATTCCAGATTTTAAATGATTGGCACTGGTCACCAACAAAACCGCATAAAGCTGGCTTGCTTCCCCATTCTAACTGCTGGAGATGTGATAGTATGTCTTGTAACATTTCTCATGTCATCTGTGGATGTCCTTTGCTCCAACCCTTTTGGAATTATGTAGGTAAAACCTTACGCTCCAAAATGCCTCTACAAGTTCCACTTTCTCATGCTACCATTCTTCTGCATGATACACGTCAATCACAATCACTTTTTAAACCACAAGCCCGACTTTTACACACAGCCTTAGCTACAGCCAAAATTTGTATATTACGGCAAGGGAAATCGCCTCAACCACCTTCACAAGAAACATGGATGGTGGCCATGATCCAAACAGTTTTTTACGAACGTATGATATACAACATACAGGATCAATCTGATCTCTTTCTTTGAATATAGTCACCTTTTCTAGCTTCAAATACCGATGCTAACATTGATGATCCTTCTACTCAGTAATTTAATTTCTACTTCCTCTTATTCTCATTCATTATTCATTATTGGTGGTTATAAACCTTAACACATATTGTATTTATGCCGTCCTGATCAAGGAAGAGGTTATCTACTATTTGTTGTAGTTTTTAATAGCTATTCACTAGAACTTTCTCATGTAATTCTGTATCTTTTAATATATTATACATGTGTGTTTCTCTGCTTACACTTACATGCTCCACAATATGGCTATTGTTTTCATTTATTGTTTGTACATTTCTCTATATTAGCCATTTCACTCTCTTTTTCTATCCATATCTCGTATTTCCTTTTCCTACTTCATCTCCCTTGGACCTGTAACAATATATTCATATACCTGTAACATAATGTAATTTATTTAATTTTGTTTATGTCACAGTATATTTCTTTTTTTTATTTATTTCTTTGAATCAGCCTAATTAATTTATGTTATGGTAAGTATTTATCGTATTTTATCTTACTTTATCTTACCTCATCTTATCTATCTTTTAGAATGTCCTCTCACACATTTATATATATGTACTTCAAATGAAATTACTTAACCCTTATATTCACCTTTTACCTACTCGCATTGCTTTTCAAGTGTGTCTTTTTCTCCTTGGAACATACTCATATTGTATTATGGTTCATATTTGTACATTTTTCACTTATCGATTTCTTTTGTGATCCCTTCTTTCCTCACCCCTCTCTTCCCCCCTTCCATTAATTCCATCTATTCTGGCTTCAATATAAATCCAAATATTTGTCCTTGCATTTATATGTTTATGTATTTATTAAATTATATAATATGATTAATTATTCAGAAAGTTTTACTATATGTTTATATATAACAATGTTCTTATATATTTATTGTATGATAATACATAGAGTTATCATAATATACGTATTACTTCTATTTATACATTTCAATTAAAAAAATTGAAACGTAAAGTCAAGCAAGGCAATATAGTGATCAGTTGGTGACAAACCTTTCTAGCTTGAACTTAAACGAGTCACAATCTGGACCATCATTTTTTTTTGTAGAAGCATAGATTGTGGTTAAAATAAGATAACACATTCATCTTTCTGCTCTCTTTCTTGTGCACACTTTAATGATGATGGAGAATATATTTTCCCACTTTCCTGATACAATATAGAATGCCATGGGGAAATAGATTGGTGAAAGGGGCTGGAGTGTTTGTGATTATTTCTGTTGATTTATCAGATGGGGTACCAATGATTGAGGCATGAAAATGGAGGATAGGCGCGGCTACTATGCTATGGCACCACGGATAATGGGTTCAATTAAATTCAATTCAAGGCAGTTGTAGAGCATGCAGCTGTCTCCGAGGAGGTGTCCCAGCTCTGGTGGTAAGCTCCTGGGAAAAAAGAAAGTCCAATAACGAGGGTCTAGATACCTACTAGGCAGGAGTAAAAAAATCAGGCTTTTGAGACTATGTCTGAAGCCAGATTCAGAGGGGATACAACATAGGCTGAGGGTCAATGCATTCCATAGTTTGGAAGCCAGGTGTGTGAAAGATCTGCCACCTCTTCTAACTTTGAGAATGTGAGGAACCTGCAACAGTTTCAGATTATTAGATTTTATGAATCTGGAATGAGAGTAGAGCCTAAGTATTGTCCTAAGGTAGAGAGGAACTTTGTGGATAAAGACCCTGTAGGCAACGGTGAAATACTTGAATCAGTTCCTCTTGAAGACAGAAAGCCAGTGAAGGGGCTGAAGTTGATGAGACACTGGAGAAGTGGTGGAATCGTCAATGTTAGATGTGTGACAGAATTCTGGATTGTTTGGAGCTGTTGGATTAGGGAAGCAGGCAAACACATATGAAGGCTGTTGGTGTAATCCAATTTGGGTGGAGCCAAGGCATGGACAATCGTTTTCTGACAGCTTTCTGGAATAAGAAGGAGCATCCTCCAGAGTGCCCTCTGGGTAGCAAAGCAAGGGGTGGATAAAGCCTTGATTGGATGCTCAAAAGGGATCTTTGAATCAAATGTTATCCCAAGGTTCCTAGCAACCAGTGCTGGGGGGGGGGGGGGGGTCCCAATTCAGATGGCAAGCATAGGATATCATCTGAAGTCGACTTTATGCAAATGAAAAGGATCTCATTTTTCTGAATTATGTTTCAGGCAGCTTCCATTCAGACCTTCCACTATTGCCTTCAACCAGGGTTTGAAGGAACTCAGGGTTTCTGGCGAAAGATAGTGTTTTTAGGGGACGCTTCCTGTGCTTGAGCTGTTGCTCCAACACTAAATCATCTTAAAAGTCAGATAGGCGAGCTAAGAAGCCACACACTGCAATGACAAAGACTTGGCAGTGGAAATCAAGTTCCTACAATCTTATTCTAACACACCCAACACAATATAAGTAGAGGAGCATCATGGTATCTGCAATTTAGCAAGATGCTAACCCAGAAAACACCAGGAAACAGCTGGTGTTGCAGTGTATCATTTGTATTTCTGAATAGTTCCTGGTTCATCTAATCCTGGTCCTCGTGGATCTGTTCGTCATATCTTCCTACTAATCAACAATATTCTTCCACTGATTCTCTGCCTTAGATTTTCCAGTTCCCTGCTACAATCAGTGTGGTCAGTTGCAGCCTCCACGTCTTTCCCATAGATTTTTTTTTTAATTTGGCTTACAACACTGCTTAGAATGTTACAATCTAAACTACAATTCCCATTGGGTAGGTGACAAAAGTGTAAATGTGGTTGAGTGGGCCACTCATGACTTAGAACCACTAAGCATCTATGCTTCAAACCCACTCTGCTAGGTGAATAGTGTGAAATGTATGTTTATTCAGCTGAGTCAAAAGACACTTCCTTCATGAATTACTGAGGGTTGTCCTTACCTGTCTCCCGCTTTCTCTCCCCCTGTTCCACAGAAGCACCAAAGAGTTACTACCTTGCCACTTTTTTACCCGCAGTACTGGTATTTTAATGTTACGAATTTGTTTTAGAAAAATCACTTGAAGTAGGTATATTTTTGCTTATAAATACATACTTTGAAACTTAAATATAAGAAGAGAGAAGCACTTTATAATGTGTTCTAGAGCTTTCATAATGATATCTGTCTGCGAGTTAAAGTGAACAAAAACAGAAAGGCCATGCTAAAAATGAATACAGATCATTTTAAATAAAGTTCCATATATGTATCATGTTCAATCTTTTGCAAAATCTTAAAATGTGAATAAATGGCAGTTACTTTTTCCTGGTAAAGGTGGCTATGGCTCACCCAATCTACTTTCAGCAAGTGCCCCAAATCACTGTACAACCAAGGACTAGTTGCTTTGTATAACTGTCCCTCTCTCTCTGGTCCAGCTAGCATCTTTGTCTTCTTCTCTGTTTGCTGCTGCTTATCAGCTGCTGCTGTGTTGCCAGGTCTGAAATACTAACACAATCCCCTTTAAAAAGAAGCCCAAAACAATCAAATGCCTTTCTTAAGAATCTCAACATGAGCCCATGCCTTACAAACCATCAAAAAAAGAATTAAGAACATTCAAAAACAATATATTCTGATAAATGAAGAAAATATTTATGTAACATGCTGTTAGAAAGTGTATTATCATATGAGGTGGGTGGTCGCCAACCTGAAGCCTAACATTTTTTCCCCTTACCAGTAAATACCTTAAACTGTAAATATAATGCGTAAGCAATTAAAATATATTCTAGAGCTACCTCTATGATCCCTGACTATTAATTAAAGTAAATAAAGAAAAGAAATGTTACAAATGAATACATGTTATTTTATGTGAAGTTCTATTTAAGTATCATGTCTGATCTTTGCAGAATCTTAAAACATGAATATAGGGCCAGCATTTTTCTCTGGGACACTACGCCCACCTTAGGGAAAAATAACACTAACTAGTCAGGATACACTATAAAATCACTAAATGAACCAAAGCTCAACAACACGGTAACTATGGCACAGAGCAGACAGACTTCACTTAAAGCAGTGTGTCAAGTATTTAGGCAGTGCCAAAACAGTGATAAAGACAAAGCAATATGCAATCCCAAAGTGAATTTGAAACAGAGTACATTTTAATAGACAAAACAACACAGAAATGACAAACATCCAATAAGGGGAACCGAAGTTATGAATGTTTAAAGGTTTAAGTAAGCATCCATGACTAACAAAAACAACACCAAATGCACCACTTAAACAATATAATTCAAGTAAGTTCAAATCCTTAAGGTATTTTTCTTTTTCAAAAAAGTCTTCTTTATTATGCAGTGAGTATTGCAATTATAATTTTTTTTTTAACACAGCCAAAGCAGCCGACGCGTTTCGTCCACCTCTGGACTTCTTCAGGGCAAGGAAACTTGTAGGGGAATAACTCCGTCTTTGGATTCTGACTTTCTTATTTCAGCTCCCTCACTATTTCAATTGGCAGTGTTACTGGAGGTAGAGGTCAGTATTTTTATTTTAAAATAGAAAGCATGTTAATCGGAGTGGAAACGTTGTCTATTGATTGGCCCAAATAAGGCTTGCCAAAATAGTGGTGGTCAATGTCAGTATTCATCCAATTGTGAGGGCAACAGTGTTGTCACTCGACAGGATCGGTGCAGTTCACTATTTCTCCGAGATACGGAATCGGGTATCTTGGAACGCGTCATAGCTGCCCTCACAATTGGATGAATACTGACATTGACCACCACTATTTTGGCAAGCCTTATTTGGGCCAATCAATAGACAACGTTTCCACTCCGATTAACATGCTTTCTATTTTAAAATAAAAATACTGACCTCTACCTCCAGTAATACTGCCAATTGAAATAGTGAGGGAGCTGAAATAAGAAAGTCAGAATCCAAAGACGGAGTTATTCCCCTACAAGTTTCCTCGCCCTGAAGAAGTCCAGAGGTGGACGAAACGCGTCGGCTGCTTTGGCTGTGTTAAACATTTTTTATAATTGCAATACTCACTGCATAATAAAGAAGACTTTTTTGAAAAAGAAAAATACCTTAAGGATTTGAACTTACTTGAATTATATTGTTTAAGTGGTGCATTTGGTGTTGTTTTTGTACATGTATACTCCAGTTACTGGAACGGCATTGTGCTGGTGGGTGCCAACCAAAATTGCACACTTATGGTGAATGGATTATATCACCAAGGGTTACATTGAGTTATCTTTAAATCCGGTGCTACCCTAGAGGGCTACTTCTAGCATTGTGGTTTGGATTTGCTAAGCTTCCATGACTGTCAATGGAAGCAGGAGACCAGGAACTAGGTGCGATTTCAGACCGACCTCAATGGACACACCTTCTGTTTAATCTTTTTTATGGAGTTTAAAATCCTCCAGTGGGGCAAGCCAGATGCTATATTCGGTACTAGTCAATTGGGCACTTTAGGAAAAATCCTGAACCCTGCTATATGCTCTGCCTGGGCCCTACATGTATCACATTACTTAACCCTAGCACATCATGCCATGAGGTCAAGGCAATAACCTCTGCACAAGGAGCAGTTTCCTCACCTCATTATAGCCAAGCAATAGTAAGGGTACCTGCCAGGAGGCTAATGCAAATCAGCCTTCAGTAGTATCAGGCATATAAAAGGTTGCTTTCCAAAAGTTGTGCTTCCTAAATGCTTATTTATAACCTAAAATCGACATTAAATTGAAGTTTTAATACATGTTAAAAACTGTGGTTGAACCATTTTCTAGCTTGTACCAAAGCGAAGAAGGCAGAATTAATATATTAATCTGCACTCTAATTTTCCTCAGAAGACGCAGAAAAGCCAGAGCCTTCTACAGTGAAAATTGCTTTTGGGGGGTTGTTACTGTAAGGGCATGTCAACATTACAATTTTACATGTCCGTTTTCAAAATACGATGCATTCTTACATGTAGACTACAAGGGCTTATTAGGGGATCCATACTGTTATTTAAAAGGGAGGCTATTCCCCTATCAAAAGGGTTTATTTTTGGACTGCAGGTTTAAAGTCAGCAGTCAGGTTGCATCGGTAGGCCTGGATGGCACAATAAGTAGCAGGTCTCTGATGCATTTAACTTTCCATGGCACTTGTATACTTTGTTCACCATGGCACTTGTATAGTTTGTACACCATAGACTGTGGCTTTATAAGATAGTTAGAAATCCCAATCAGAGATTAGCCAATGTTTACATGTTCTAGTGGTCAGAGCACTTGCACTAGTCGCTGAACAGCAGTGCCTCAGTGTGCAGTGCAGACCTGGTACATCGGCTTGAATTTATGCAAATAAACAAAATGTTTATTAAGTCTGCTGTCTCAATTGGATGTATGATGGAAAAATGCATTCCGTTGTAAAGCCCCCAGTCAAAAAAAACCCTGACTGCAGCCCTGAGCCCTAAACCTCGAACCCTGCAACACTCCCCCTGGCCTTCAGCCCTAAAAAGAAAATCAGGCCTCAGCCCTGAGCCCTAAAACCGGACAACTAGCACAACCCTGGCTCCTTGTCCTTAGAAAAAAACCCCCCCCCCAGCCCAAACCCCTAAAGACGGGTCCAGCCCTGAAAACCCCCTCGTCCCACTCCCTCCTGTGCAGTTCCCCTTACCTTACGATGAGGCAGCTCTTTGAGGCTGATGTGCAGGCTGTTTTTTCCCTAAAGCAGAAGGGCCTCTTAGTCTCCTCAAACGATGCTGATTGCCACACATATGCCTTTACCACTTGTACCCCGCATATGCCCTGATCACCAATACCATGCGAAAGCCCTTACCGTTTACACCTTTACAACTTAATTTGCTGTAAAGGCCTGCGTGGTAAAGGCATATTCATTGTAAAATTACGCATGGTAAAGGATATGCATGGTAAAGGTCAACGCATTTCGACAAGTGCATTATTAAGGCTATTCGTGGCAACAGCCATGTTGTAATGACTGTTTCCTGTCTTACTTTGTCACTGTCACTAAATAGGAGCTATTATTAGAAATACTAGTATAGGTGCTACTGATAATAAAAAATGGAAACATTGCTCATTAAATATTTTTATATACAACACTTTCTTTTTGTCAAGTTATATTTCTAGATCGATTACTGTCATACCCTGGCAATTACTTTAAGTAGGTAAAATACATTTTAGCCTGGTGCTGTATTCCCAGACCACTGGTTACCCTGCCAGTGTTATTTGATATAATTGAAAATCTATGTTTCTGAGAGAAACGTGCATAAAGCAGCCAGTCATTGTTCTTCTAGTACAGAAGTCACTTTATTCGCATAATTGAGTTAATCAAATTCACATAGTTGGTCACAAAGTTCATATCACTTCAGTGATTCTAAAACAAGCATAACAGCCAACACATGTTTCATAACTTCTTCAGAGCAATAATGTATGTTTGTTTTCTACTATCCTCATAAAATTTTCTGAATTGCTAGTATTCTAAGAACAATTGCCACTAATTGAAGTTCTTGGGTAGTTAATCGTTCACAATAACAATAATGTGTCTGTTATTTCTCAGGGTAAGAGTTATCTTACTTCCACATTTTTTATTGTAACCATCACTTAGAGAAGGTGACACAATAGTCCCAACTCAATGATAGTGTTATGTGATTAGATAAAGCCAAAGGTTTTGATGTGACTGCAATGTTTAATAATTATTTTTAAATATCATAAATTATATTGTTATTGCGCCTCATTCCTTACATAATTATTGAAATGAAACTAATATCCTTTCTGCTTCTACTGTTCTTTGATTATTCAAAGGCAGCATTGGCTTTTCTTTTATCGGTTGCTGTTGTGCCTCCATAAAGCACTGGTAGTTTGTTAATGTCTGCTTCTTTGCCTTCTGTCTACTACACAGTCTTAGTGCTTGTTTCCGGTCTGGGGAAGACTTGGATTGACAGTTTGGTCTGGACTGTTCGCATGAGGAACAGATTCAAGGCTGATTTGCATATGGCTGGGTCTGAACTGGGGTGGCGAAGTGAGCTAAAGAACTATGATGGATTTAACCCAGATCTTTGACTGGGGGTGAGTGTCTGAAACGTTTCAGTGCTCTGTCCATCATCTCCTTGTGTTTGCAAGCTTAAGTGGTAAAGTGGAAGACATTTGAAGACTAATTGATCTAATATTTTTAAAAGAATGAAGGTGAGATACTGAAAAGTAGCTTGCAGGAATGAGGCATTAGCAGGAGAGTTAGACTTGGTGTGGTATTCCTCCAGACTTTTTGCCTAAATTCCCTGATTTTTACTGAACTCGTTTTTGTTGGCTTTAGGACTCTGCACTTTCCCCCCTGCAAACTAGCAGCAAAGTGCTTGTGCCCTCTCCTCTATACATGATAAAATTGCAAATCATCCGATTGACACATTTAATTTCCTTATAAATCACTAGTAAATGCTCCTACATGTACCCAGGGCCTGCTGATTTAATGATGCAAGTGGACTTCAGCGCAGATTATGCCACCCACTAAAGTAGCTCTGTAAAACTTGTCTTTGGCCTGCCACTAGATCCTGTTGTGCAGTTTTAAAATACATGTCGACCTGGTATGATAAATATTTTGCCCGTATTGAACCTTCCCTTTTTACACTTATAAGTCACCCCTAAGACATGCCTTAAAGGCTCAAAGGGCAGGAAGGTTTTTTTTTTTAAAGTAGGACCTTTGGGTTTTAGTTTTACATGTACTGATATTGAAAAACTCCTAAAGAAACTTTTCACTGTTGTAAAACTATCTCTACCATAAACTAATGCTGGGTTACCTTATTACACTTAAATAGGCGGTAACTTCAGATTGGAACCAAAAAGAGAAATGCTGTTTCAAATCAAATGTGCTGTAATTTGAAATCCCCTCTAATGTAAAAGTCAGATTTTGAGTTTTAAAAATGTCACTTTTAGAAAGTTGTCATTGTTCTGCCTAAACCAACTTTGAACTTCTGCCAGTGTTCTAGGTCAAATGACTGCGAATGGCTATCTTGTTGTAGGTTGTGTATTGTTTCCAGCGTTTGAATCAAAAGAGGCCTAGATGTGAGCGGAGAGAGTCCTCCTGACTGGATAGTCAGGGAGGTGCCCTGCCCTTTTTACACTTCAAAGGATCCAGCCTGACGCACACATAAAGGAACCTGACAGCTGGCCTGCCCTTGCCTTTGTCATCATAGACAGTTTAGAGGAAGGCGAGGGGAAGGGGAAGAACAGACTAGAGCCAGTTTTGGAGGTAAGCCAGGGATGTCCCCCACACAAAGGCTAGCACCAGTATAAAACTGTGACCTTCACAATGTCTCATCAGAACAATTTTAGACCTGTAGAAGTTTCAGAAGAATGACTGTCCTACTATCTGAAGAAGGAAGATTAGGCCTGTTTGCTCTGAACCCAAGCTCCCCAGACTGACTCCAAGGGTCAGTTTACAGACATCCTATTTGAGCTACATGGACACAATAAGCTTTCAGAGACCTTCCTGTAACTGCCCAGTTGACTAGCACCAATTGGACCTTTCTACACCTGCCTGAACTCTTACAGAAGGCTGCAGATTGTTCAGAGCTCGGCAGCCAGATTCACTCTCATATGCTTTCGCAAACCTTTCAGACACCTCTGCGCATCTGGTGCTCTACTTGCACAAATCCCACACTTAAGAAAAACCAAATCCAGCAGTCAACCCTTCACCTACACTGCTCCTAAATCGAAGAATGAACTATTGCTACAAATATGAGCGTCCTTCTCACTTCTTGAATTCTGCAAGAAGCTGAAAACTTGGCTTTTTGAGAAGTCCCACTAGGCCCTAATTGTGCCTTAACTCACACCTGCCAGACTGATTTGCATATTGCCATGTCTGAACTGGGGTGGCAGAGTGGGCTAAAGAACTGTGATGGTTCAAACCCAGATCTGTTGACTGGGTGTGAGTGTTTGATTGGTTCTGATGCTCCGTCCATCACCACCCCCTTTTGTACCGCTTTGTTCGCCATAAGTTGGCAGGGTATGCTCAGACGTGAGTCCCTTGCTCACTTTGCCACTGGATTCAAGCAAGCCTGGCTGAAGACGGCTGAAATGCCAGAAACCGGTCCTAGGAAGCTTGTTTCCGGTCCAGGGAAGGCATGGCTTGGCAGTTCGGGCTGGACTGTTCCTCTGAGGCACAGAGTCAGACTGATTTGCATATGGCCATGTCTGAACTGGGGTGGCAGAGTGGGCTAAAGAACGGTGATGGATCAAACCCAGATCTGTTGACTGGGTGTGAGTGTTTGATTGGTTCTGATGCTCCGTCCATCACCACCCCCTTTTGTACCGCTTTGTTCGCCATAAGTTGGCAGGGTATGCTCAGACGTGAGTCCCTTGCTCACTTTGCCACTGGATTCAAGCAAGCCTGGCTGAAGACGGCTGAAATGCCAGAAACCGGTCCTAGGAAGCTTGTTTCCGGTCCAGGGAAGGCATGGCTTGGCAGTTCGGGCTGGACTGTTCCCATGAGGCACAGGGTCAGACTGATTTGCATATGGCCATGTCTGAACTGGGGTGGCAGAGTGGGCTAAAGAACGGTGATGGATCAAACCCAGATCTGTTGACTGGGTGTGAGTGTTTGATTGGTTCTGATGCTCCGTCCATCACCACCCCCTTTTGTACCGCTTTGTTCGCCATAAGTTGGCAGGGTATGCTCAGACGTGAGTCCCTTGCTCACTTTGCCACTGGATTCAAGCAAGCCTGGCTGAAGACGGCTGAAATGCCAGAAACCGGTCCTAGGAAGCTTGTTTCCGGTTCAGGGAAGCATGGCTTGGCAGTTCGGCTGGACTGTTCCCATGAGGCACAGGGTCAGACTGATTTGCATATGTCCATGTCTGAACTGGGGTGGCAGAGTGGGCTAAAGAACGGTGATGGATCAAACCCAGATCTGTTGACTGGGTGTGAGTGTTTGATTGGTTCTGATGCTCCGTCCATCACCACCCCCTTTTGTACCGCTGTGAAATGTTTATTCAGCATGAAGAATTATGGTTGTCAAGGATAGTGCACATGCAGATTGATCAAGGAAAGTTCGGTCATAGGGGAATGGCAGGGAAGGAAAGGGAGGTCTGAAGATAACATGAGAGGCAGAAAAAACAAAAAAACAGAACTCTTGGGGCCATCTAAAGTAGAAGAGTTAGAAAAGATATTTAGACTACAGTTTGGCTCTTCTCTTAGAAGAATAACATCATGGATGACTTCAACAATACACTGTGTCTACTAGTGTGTTTCTTGTAGAAATTATGTAACAATAAAAGAAGACATAATGGATGTTATGCACTACGTGCTGCTGTGAATCTTATTTTGCAGTTATTAGGCATGATCATAGATAAACAGATTTTCCCAAAGAATTGCAATTTAGATTTACAGGCACCATAGGCTGTTTGGAATTATGGGTCGATCCAGGCTCAGAGCTAGAGTCCTATATTTCATATAAAGTACCGAGAAGGCATTGATTGTGCTCCCCTGGAAGTCAAAGACATATTCTCAGGAGAACCAGATAGTTACATCTGCAAAGAGGTTTCTACAAAGTCTCACAGTTAGGTATCTTAGCATTTTTGTGACAATTTGTTCCCATTTTTCTGAACTTAGTAGATTTTCATTAAGCAATGATGAAGAAAAGCCAATTTATTAAAACAATATGGGGGCATATTATCAAGAAACGGTGTTACAGTTATCGCCACTTTAGTGGCGATAATGGGCTTGATAATATGCTCTATGGAATTCCAATTGAAGCCCATGTTAGATGTGAAGGGTGTTTATTTTATTACCTGTCTTGATAATATGCCGCATGGTTCTTTCTTCACAACTTAGCAAGCGAGAGGAGAGAAGAACTCCATTGCCCTGACAAACATTAAATACGTTCAACTTTAAATCAGGCCCTTAGATTCCACACACAAAATTAGAATGCTGTGATCTTGTCTTCTAAACAGACAATCTGCATATTCTGAAATTCTAGGCAACTTATATTTTCAGTGCATATTTCAATAGCATATTTTTGAAACCTACAATAGGTTTACTGTGACCCATTACACATTTTTATTTTTCGACTCATAAAATAGTGATTCCTGTCTCAAGCATCCCACTTCAATGGTTTCTGTACAAGGCTTTTCACATGGTTTACCAAAAATGCATGTATGTGTATACCATGAATAAAAATTATGCATGTGCATTAATAACATATCAGGTGTTTACCCTGTGACAAATTGATTTATAACATTCTATTGCCTTTTTGTAGGTTTAGTTCATAATGTTTCATCACATAAGGAAGCACCTTTTGAAGAATAGCAGAAGGAAATGGAATTTCGAAGACAGACTTCATTCTTTTTACATTCTCTGATCTTTTTCACCTCCTTGTTCCCATTTTTGTTTCATTTGTTGGGAATTTCTCAGTACACATGAAAGGAGATCTCCTAATGTTAGTTTTTTACTTTAACTCACACCTGCACACTCCCAAGTACTTCTTCTACACCAACTTGTCTATAGTAGACATCAGTTACATCTGGGGTTCTATACACGAAGGTATGAGCCAACTTCTTTCTTTCAAGCATGTGTATCTTTTTACAGGAATGCCCATTCAGGTTTTATATTTTTGTTGTTCTGCTTGCAACAGATTTCTGTCTCTTGACTACCATGTCTTATCTCTGCTGTGTTGCAATTTGCAATCCCTTACATTACACAGTGGGTATGAATACATCTGCATGTGTCCAACTGGCCAATGGAGCTTTGGTTTGTTGCCTTCTTGATCCAGTGGTTAACATTGTACTTATATATAAATCCTCATTTTGTGACTCAAAAAAGGAAATCAACCACTACTTCTGTGAACTGATAGCCCTGCTGAAACTTTCTTACTCCAGCACCCACACTGATAACACAATAAAGTTTATCCTGGGTGTAATAATTGGGATTTTCTCATGGATGTTGGTTGTGGCATCATACACCAGGATGATCTCAGCTATCTTGAAAATTCAGACTTTGTCAGGTAGATGCAAAGCCTGCTCCACATGTGTTTCTAATAAGTTTATCCTATTTTATGGAACACGTGTGTTTGTCCAGATGGTTAAGTGAATATGTGGAAGCTGGGCCAGCTTCCACATATTCACTTAACCAGATATTCTCTCTAGTGTACATCAAAGTAATTCCATTATGTAATCCCATTATTTAGCCACTGAAGAACCAAGAGTTCAAAGATGCCTTGCAAAGAAAGGAAAGAAGAGACAATTAGAAAAAACAAAAATTAACAATGCTTTTAATTCAAATTAATGTTGAGTGTAAAAAATGCATAACCACATTTTCAAGCATGAAAGCATACAGTATTGCTGGAGCGGGAATCAGGTTAAAATTAAAGTTCCTGGTTTACCGGTTGTGAGAAGAAAAAAATCAAATCACCAGTATGTCAACATTTTAAATATCTAGAATGTTTGTGAGTCAATGAAGAGAATTGAGAAAGGGTTTTATTAATTCAAAAGCTTTTAGTATCTTATGTTTATGTCATCAACAATTTCATAAATAAGTGTTATAAAATCTTGTTAATATCAAATCAGTATAAAATCAATAAAATCAATAGCACATTAATTAAAGGAAAGACTCCCTACTCTATAAATGGAAGAAAGGAGTCACTTAGAGCTCATGAGGAGCTCTATGTTGAGAGATTGTGAGAGCAAGCATAAAGCTTCAGCAATAAATTAATCCAATACATTCTTCCATTTAATCACCCTTTGATGTTTCCCTTGTAACTAAATCACTTCTCATTTTATCACCAAGAGAACAAGAGTCCGTCTATCCATTCTGCTAGTTTTGATGCAGGTAATATTGAGCATGCTTCAGCTTTTTATTTAACATTACTTTCCCATACATACTGGTACCCTTCTAACCCTTCTGCAGAACATGCAAAGTAAAACATTTAAACATGCCTTTAACAAAAGTAAACATTTTTGCAGAAAATATGCACTGAACAGGATATACAAGTCATTTGAAAGGGTCAACATCAAATACTACAAATACTACATTCTAACCATTTGTAACCATTTGTAACAATAACGTTTGTTTTAAGTAGAAACATTCTGCAGACATATGTGAAACTTTATAAATTGTTAACTTCATTTTAAAAAGCATTTCTATGTAATGGTCAAGAGTTAAGCATATTTGTTATATCTATATTTTTGTGTTCTCGTCTGCTTGAAAAAAAACATTTCATGTGCATAAGCATTTCTAAGTGAACTAAACCTTTTAGCAGTGCTACTTTAGCCGTTTGAGGCCTAATATATGTAAATATGGTAGCTGTGCAAATTAGGTCTTGGTTTTAAACACAATGTTTATGTATTTAACCTTGCCCTTTAATACTGCATATTTATTACATCTATATCATGTTGTTTCATTTAATCTTGTCAGCAAAGTCCAGGGGGACCGCAATGTGTTGGGCATTTTTCTTGCCACTCCATTATCAAAATGCAAATTAATGGAGATAAGTTCCTGATTTGAGAATGTGACTCAGTTGTTTGCCTGGAAGCAGTGATGTGTCTGAAAGATTGAAGAGGCATGGTCCTGCTGTGCGAGTCCTTGCACCACTGCATTGGAAATAGCATCACAATGCCCAAGTAAGCAGACCAACTGGAGCAATATATATACAATTCAGCAGTTATATTTAGAGTTATCTCAAGTAACTATAACTCATTCCCTAAGGTAACTATCACTCATGCCCCCCAGGGATACCTCTATGTATTGGGGATGGGCACCCTAGGACATAGCAGGAGCCCAGCCCTGGGGGATGGGATCCCCAGGGTCAATAATGGCTCCAGGAGGGGGGCTGTGTGCCCCAGGATTTGGGGTTTCGGGGTTTAGAATGCTCTCCTCCCCCTATTTATCTATAGGAGGGTCCAAGAGGGTGGCAATTCCCAAAGCCAAAATCAGCCTGGGGAGTAAGGTCACACATGCCCTATACCGCATTATAATTAATAATCCACCCCTGGTGCCTGGCCTTTCCAGGGGGGCATATACAAAACAAGAGTGGGAGCTTGCACTTTTTAAAAATACATTTACAGTGGATTTGCAGATTCCCTAGAAATTTGCAGTAACATTTATTTAAAAAAAAAATGTGTTTGGCCCCTGCCAGGGTTCCTGTGGGACCCCACCACCAAGCTAAAGGGATCAGGGTATTCTTACCCTTCCCCTTTTGTTTTTTAGTAACGCAGGCTCAGTCCCAAGATTTCAACCTAATCTAATCAGATTTCATCATGAGATCTGTTGGATCTGCGGAGGATCTGCACTCCTCGATATCTATATTTATTTTTCCTTTAATACCTCCAAAACTACTGAAAGGATCTGCACCAAATTACAAAAAGCTCTCTTTCTGGACAAAGTTCGGGCTGTAGTCATGTAAAAAATCCCTACAGGAAATTGCATGGGACAAAAGCATTTTGGGACTCCCCTTTTTTCTCAGCCCCTGCTTGAAGAACTACCCCAAAACATTCTAAACTGCAGCTGAAGTGACAGGCTACTAGTTTTGAGAATTTCGTGAACATTCGTTAAACTGTGCCAAAGTTATTTACAAAACAAATACTACTTCATCTAAGGAAGAAATACTACCACAATTGATGCTGTGAAATGTTTATCCTTGAGGTTTGTAGCCAAACTGGATGAGGTCCCAGGAGTTCCATGGACATTGGTTTGGGTCTCATACAGGGGAACACTGTGTAAGCTTCTGGATGTCTCCTGTATAAAGGAGAGGATCTTACCCCTGTGATCCAGAGTATTCACTCTCACATTTCCCCAAAAACATTTACTGTGCTCACCACAATCATCAATCTACTATTCTAATTTTTATTGACCTATCTGCAGCCTATGCAAGTATGGGTCATAGCATATTACTGTTCTATCTCCAAACCATTGGTATTATCAATATGACTCTACAGTAGTGTTCCCCTTACCTATCTGTCTGTTCATTCACAGTAGAAAGGGACTGAAAATGATTTCCATCTCCACCTCCATTCTAGGTCCATCCTATTCTCTCTCTTAATCACTTCAAGGGTTGACCTTAACTCCTTCTTTAGATTCGTTGTTCTCCATGCCAACAACCATTAGTTTTGCTTCTCTTCCCCACCTTAACTTCCCACCTCCAATCACCAATATCCAACACTCATCGCACGTTTGTTACTGGATGACCCTCTGGTCTTATATGTTGAATTATTCTGAGAACCAAATCATGTACTTAACTCCTCCTCTGCTTCCATCATCCCTCCAACCTCTCTGAATTTCCCTCTGGACCCCCTGACCTAATCTCCCTCAGATAGAAATCTAGAAAAACTCTTTAACCCTTCTAAAAGTATGGAAGAGTTCATTACAACCACTTCCACTGCAGCACAAAACTACATTAGAGCACAAAAAATAATGCCTATGCATCCGTTCACTAACAAAAAGGCACTGATTAATTCTGAAGTATCTAGCAAGATTGATTATTGAAATAGCCTGCTTGTGGATCTCCCTCAACATTATTTGTCACCATTCGACAGTGTGTTTAAGTTAGTATCAAGGATCTTGTTCAATATGCACAGGCATACACCAAACACTCCCTTTTATCATAGAGTGGGTGGCTGGTACCTAAGAAGATGGGGTCTATACATTTTTGAAAATTGTGTTGAAAGTAGTTCATGGTGTTTCCCCATACTACCTTAATGATATCCTGTTATACACCTTTGGGATATTTCTAATCGTCATTCAAGCATTTACTATCAATACCAAAAGCACCGTGTGCGGTACCATGTTCGGATCTATGCATTTTTAAGACACCCCCTACCACTTTATAATCGTGTGTACCAAGGTCTCTACGGCTTTTAAACCATTTTAGTAAGCCATCCAATGAGAGTGGAGAACAAGAGAGCCTACAGAAATGTATCTTACCAAAATGTAAGATGTCTGAATTGCAACTATAACTTAATATTTATCTGTTGATTTATTTAGACACTTCTCACAAATACACATTTATGCACAAATGCTTCAATTTTCTGCTCTGTCCTATGCTCCCTACCACTTCCACAGGTCATTTTATGCACTACCTTTAGCCTTATGTACGACAGTTTGTCTACAAATGCTACAGTGTTTCTGTCAAACAAATATATAAATAATTCAACAACCACTGATCTAAAGCAGAATGTAGTTTCTACATTTTATGACTTAAGCTCTGGCTCTTTATTGTTTGTAACATATGTACTAACACTATGGAGACTCAAAGGGGTCTATTTACCAAAAGCTCATGCAACGCTGCAGCCAAAAATGCTGCACATGTACTTATAAATTTAGGATGCTCTGGTAATAAATATCTTCCAAATTCATTTTTCATGACTGTGAGGCCTGCCACTCTCATAGGGTAACATTGGGGATTTGTTATTACACTGAATACGCTGTAATTCCTAATTGCCATGTTTAATCCTTATGGATTTGTAATGATAAATCCTCTTTAGAGGTAAACTAAAATTTATCATTACAGCTTTGAAAATGTCACTTTCAGAAAGTTGTCACAGTTCTGTGTGCCTGCTGCCTCTCTATGATCAGTTGTAGAGTGGGTAAAAGCTGGACGTTTTGTACTCCCCCTAGACAGCCACACACAAATGGAGCTAAGGGAGGCGCTGGGCATAGCCCCTCACTTACACTTGAATAGGCTGTGTCAAATCCAAACGCAAAGGCCTGCATACCCCCTGTAGTGAGTCTAGGGCCAGGGAAGAAAGGGAGGAATTCTGTGCACTCCAAAGCCCTTCTTTGAAGTTTCCCCTTCTTCAAAGGCACCACTAGGTATTAGAACTGGGCTTCAGACCCTACCAATTCAGTACATGTCTGGACCTGTGGATACTCTGCCAAGAAGAAGAACTGTGTGCTGCTCAAGGACTGTCACTCTGCTGGACTGCTGCTCTGGAAGAATTGCTTTATTGTTGTGCTGACCTGCAGCCTGCTGCCCACTTGCCTGGACAGGAATAACTGGACCTGGAACCCATCTTGAACTCAGGACTCTAGAGTGACTCCAAGAAGTAATCTGCTGCCTCCTGATCTTGCAGTTTGGGCTGGACCGTTCCCATGAGGAGCAGGGTCAATACTGATTTGCGTATGGCTGAGTTTGAGCTGGGGTGGCATAGTGAGTAAAAGCTTAATCAAAAAAAGGAGAGGGGGACCAGGAGCTGGTTATGGTCCAATGTCCGTGCTCCACTCATGACAGTTAAATCAATGAGGACATTGTTCCTTGTTGGCGGTGAAACAAAAATAACGATCACCTGCTCAACACAAGCAGAGAGAGAAGAGAGAGTATAGAGGGGGGGAGAGAGGGGGGTAGAAGGGAGATGAAAAGAGGCAGAGAGAAATTTCCCCAGTCTCAAGGATCCAATCCCGAAGGGGAGGACTCTATGTTGCCTCTCGTTAGCCCTCACACACCCCGAGGGATGTCTTGCTTCATCATTGGGCTTGTTGTTGCTCCTCGTCGGGCCGGCGCTGCAATGCCCGACGGTCCCCCGAAGGGTCTCTTTATCGGAGGTCTTTTAAAGAGAAAAGCCGTAAGGTGAATGCGGGTATGTGGGCCAAAAAACAGTGAAGATGGATCCAAGAGGTAAGTGATTGCGTGCGTGCAGGGTATGTGCAATAAAAATGCCTAGGGGTGTCCAAAAAGTTAGTTTTAATATTATGGAGCCCCTGGCAAAGTAAAAAGACCACAAGGTCGCGGGGTCACTAATAAGCGCAAGGTGCTAGTGTGACTTTAATAAAAGGTCGACATGTTTCACGCCTAGAATGCCCGAACGGGTCAGTGGCGTTTCATCAGGACCAAATAAGAGTGAAAAGTAGTGCACGGTGAAGACGAGGGTGCCAGAGATTGGAAGGGTAGGTGCTGACTGAGCCGGCCCCCGACGCAACCCAAATAGGGCGCAGGCAGCCTCGGCAAATCCTAGGAAGCCCCCGTTCAGATACACGAGGGTTACACTAGCTTGGTACGCTCTTTCTGTCTTTGCTGACTAGGTCATTGTACCCCACAGCCCCGTACCTCTCTTAACCTCCTTTTAGACGTGGGTTACCCTTCCAATCTCTGGCACCCTCGTCTTCACCGTGCACTACTTTTCACTCTTATTTGGTCCTGATGAAACGCCACTGACCCGTTCGGGCATTCTAGGCGAGAAACATGTCGACCTTTTATTAAAGTCACACTAGCACCTTGCGCTTATTAGTGACCCCGCGACCTTGTGGTCTTTTTACTTTGCCAGGGGCTCCATAATATTAAAACTAACTTTTTGGACACCCCTAGGAATTTTTATTGCACATACCCTGCACGCACGCAATCACTTACCTCTTGGATCCATCTTCACTGTTTTTTGGCCCACATACCCGCATTTACCTTACGGCTTTTCTCTTTAAAAGACCTCCGATAAAGAGACCCTTCGGGGGACCGTCGGGCATTGCAGCGCTGGCCCGACGAGGAGCAACAACAAGCCCAATGATGAAGCAAGACATCCCTCGGGGTGTGTGAGGGCTAACGAGAGGCAACATAGAGTCCTCCCCTTCGGGATTGGATCCTTGAGACTGGGGAAATGTCTCTCTGCCTCTTTTCATCTCCCTTCTACCCCCCTCTCTCCCCCCCTCTATACTCTCTCTTCTCTCTCTGCTTGTGTTGAGCAGGTGATCGTTATTTTTGTTTCACCGCCAACAAGGAACAATGTCCTCATTGATTTAACTATAGTGAGTAAAAGAACAATTGATTCAAACCAGATCTCTTGACTGGGGGGGAGTGGTTGAAAAGTGTCAGTACTTCAGCCATCATCTTGTTGTGATGGCTGTATTCAGCCTAAATGGCTAAGGGTATGCCCAGATGTGGATGCCTTGCTACCTGTGACACTGGATTGAAGCTAGCCTAGATGATGAGGGGAGAAACCCCAAAACTGGTCCTAGGATGCTTGTTTTCAGTCTGGGGAGGAGCTGGCCTGGCAGTTTTTTCTGGACTGTTCCCATGAGAAGCAGGGTCAAATCTGATTTGCATATTGCTATGTTTGAACTGGGGTGGCATAGTAAGCAAACGAATAATGGATTCAATCCAGACCTCTTGACAGGAGGTGAGTGGTTGAAACATTTCAGCACTCCATCCCTCATTTTGTTGTGTTTGCTGTCTTCACCCTAAGTGGCCAAGTGTATGCCTAGATGTGAGTTCCTTGCTCTCTGTAGCACTGGATTCAAGCTAGCTTGACTGATGAGGGATGAAATCCCAAAACCAGTCCTAGGATTCTTGTTTCTGGTCCAGGGAGGTCCTGGCCTGGTAGTTCAGGCTGGACTGTTCCCATAAGGAGCAGGGTCAAGGCTGATTTGCATTTGGCTAGGTTTGAACTGTGCTGGCATAGTGAGCAAAAGATAATGGATTCAACCCAGATCTCTTGACTTGATATAAGTGGTTGAAAGGTGTCAGCACTCTGCCCATCATCTTGTTGTGTTAGCTGTGTTTGCCCTAAGTGGCCAAGTATGTGCCCAGGCATGGGTCCCTTGCTTGCTGTGCCACTGCACTCAAGCTAGTCTGGCTGATGAGGGGTGAAACCCCAAAACCGGTCCTAGGATGCTTGTTTCTGGCCAAGGGAGGACGTGGCCTGGCAGTTCAGGCTGGACTGTTCCCATGAGGAGCAGGGTCAAGACTGATTTGCATATGGCTAGGTTTGAACTGGGTGGCATAGTGAGCAAAAGAACAATTGATTCAACCCAGTTCTCTTGACTGGGGGGAGTGAGTGAAAAGTTTCAGCTCTCCGTCCATCATTTTGCTTTGTTTCCTGATCTGAGCCTCAGGGACATAAAAGGCTCTCCACAGTTTCTGTCCCTGTCTTCAACGAGCTCCTGGCCCCCAAGAAGCACTCATCAGGTCCTGGGCCTTTGGAAATGGTTTTTAGGCTCCTAAAAATCAAGCTTAGAGGCTCTTGGAGAACATGAATGGGCCAGTTTGCTCCAGAACCAAGCCTTGTGCAAAAAGGATCAGTGGAAGAACTTGGAGTGATTCCAGCAATTTGAAGGGCACATTTTCCTTCACTTCACAGTTGACAGCACAGCAGGAAACTATTGATGCATTCTACTTTGCTACACTACAAGATCTCGAAAAGGGATGTATTAAATACTCAAAGAAAGAGAAAGACATACCAAGGACCATTACTAGAAAGGAACAACAAGATCTAAAGACCCTAAAACAATACACTGACATTTTCATGAAGGAAGCAGACAAGGGTGGACATGTGATTATCCTACTCTCTGATGATTATATTAAAGAAGCCCAACTACTGGAATCTTCATGCTGCCAAACCCTCACCAACAACCTTACCAATCAAATAAACCCAGGATTAAAGAAACAACTGGATGAATGGTACAACTAAGGATTTTAACATTCAAGGAGAAGAAATTCATATATATTGAACAACCTATGATCACTTTCTATATAGTACCAAAAATTCACAAGGTAGGATTTCCGTCACCAGGATGGCCTATCAATACAGGGATGCATTCCATATGTTTGCTTATATCTAGGTGAATATGAAGACCCCAAACTACAACCATATATGAAAAACATGCCTTCTTAGATTAGGGATACTAAGGACATCCTCAAGAATCTTGAACACCTGGATTGGCAAGATAACTACATCTTAGGTACCATCAATGATGTAAGTCTATACACTTCCATACAACATGAGCATGGTGTAAAAACAGACAAAAAAGCCAGTATCCACCGAATCAGTCCACTATCTGGATAACATGATATTGGACATGCTACACTTTGTCTCACCCATAAAGTCCTCAGCTTCAGTAAAGAATACTACCTGCAAACACAAGGGACTGCTGTGGGGGTAACATGTTCACCCCATGCATGTACATTTTAATAGGCAAGATGGAAAAATTCTGGCTATGGGAGGACAAATTTCATGAATTCCCAACCCATATAATTTACTGTGACAGATACATTGATAAAATCCATTGTATCGGGCAGGGCCAACAGAAAAGTCTCAAAGCATACCTGGGACTTCTAAATAACAGCCAATGGAACATCAGCAACACCTCTGAAATTTCAAACAAAGAAATACATGTTCTAGATCTCACCATCTACATAAATAACAACCAAATCCAGACAACACTGTATTGAAAAACTATTACAGCTTACTTGATTTTACAGGCCAATAGTTACCATCCACTAGCTGGTATTTGGAATATCCTAAAAGGGGGTTTCTAAGAATAAGGAGAAACTGTTCCCAGGACAACACATTCAAAGCATTAAGAAATTAACTCATTAACAGATTAGAAGAAAAGGGTTACAAGAGACACATACTTCAAAAAATTGCAGAAGAAGCTGAGACAACACTCCACAATACTCGGATTATAGAAACAAGAAGATCCATAATGCCAATTAACAAGGATACACTATGCTTTCCTACCCAATATCACAATGGCTGTCAATTACGGTAATGAATACTATAGAAACACTGGCACCTACTGAGAAATAACCCATCAGTTAATGATAGTATCACTACCAACACCCAGACAAGCTTTTGAAGACCAACCAACCTAAAACAGATGCTATGTAAGTTGTTATTCATAAACACAAGGAAACAAATAACAACTTTCCTGGAAAAACCTACAGGGCTCTACACTTGCCACGTCTACACAATTTACAAACTTGGACAAAACACGTTAAAGATCTTCTCGACTAAATATTCCAATCGAACAATTGATTACCTGAATAGCACTATACTGTGCCCTTGCTCAAAGATCTACAGAGGGACTACCACCAGACCACTGTAACTATGAATATCAGAACACTACCATAATATACATAAAACAGATCCAGGACTCCCCTTAACAGAGCATTTCCTTCTGTACAATGAACATAACTAGATTTCACATTTTTGAGCTTCTGACAAGTAACACAAAAAGCTGGGGGCTGTGACCACAAATTGAAAGTGTAACAGTGAATAATTAAATATAGCTGGCATTTTGACATAGTCCGCAGTGGACTCAACAAATAATCTGGAATTAATTAACCTAAAAGACCTTCCTCTGACCCTTCTATTCCTTCCTAGTCAAATCAACAATTTTACATTCTCGAATAATCAAGACCCTACTTTCATCCATCCCCTACCCTCTGCAGGTGACTTAGCTAGTTTAGCAGTTTGCAGATTCTCTATGCTCTAGGAAATATGACTGGGCTTATCCTCCAGGACAGTCTCATCTCTAGCAGGGACAGATACTCTGCTTTCTTCTCTCAGTCGAGAACTAGGCTTCAACCATTAGCAGATCCACAGCTTCTCCAGGCAGTTGTGCAGACAGGTAAAATTCCCTCACATAACGGACGTGGGCTGTCATGCAGACACCAGTCTTGATATCACAGCAGCATTTTCAATACTCTGCTAAGCAGCACTCTCTTTCTTGTTGAAGAATAACATGAAACGTTAGCAAATGCATGGGCTGTTGATCCACTGTCTAAGGTCCTTGAACTGGTTGGAGAAGATTCCTCTTCAAATTGCATTTTGTTGCTGTAGTGCAGACACATCCTTTGTACACGTTGATGACTCTCACAGCAATCCGTGATGATACTGGCTCCAAACAATAGTATCAAAACATGATCATAATGAATTGCAGAGATTTGGTACCTGGCTGTCATAAGCCTTACAGACGTAGCAATCAGGGGCAGGCAAAGAGAAGTCCATGCCTAGAAACACCATACTTTAAATAACATAATTCAGTGTCTCATCCCTTCCTTGACTTCAGTTCATGGAAATTCTAATCAGCAATCCATTGATAAAAAGGTTTTAATGCCTTATAACATTTCAAAGAGTAGCCCTGTCTCCCTTACTTCAATGTCTGGATCTCTGCCCTTCAGTTTGAGGAATGCAGACAATACACTTTCATGGTCTGGGAAAGCTGTATCCACCTCCCATCTAGTGCCATGCATAACCGGGGCCATACAAAATGGATAACCCTGGCCCCAGCAAACATACTCACATTACTTACAGTCTTAATTTCATGCAGGACCAACTCATAAACAATGCCCATGTGCAGTTGCCACAACACGCTACATGTACACAATGTACACACACTCTGGACATACACAAAGGCCTGTTCAGGACTATTAATGCAGAAAAATCTGTATACTGTCACCCCCAATTATGTCGATGACCCAGGGCAATGAGAGTAGTCCCATATCAAATCAATATACTCTCCTAAACCAATGATATGCAGCTCATCCTATCTTTGACAGACATCACCAATATCACTAGGAGCAACCTCAAAACCTGCATGATCAGCATGGTGAATTGGATGAAAGAGTTGCCTGACACTGATCTTCGCAAAGACATAAGTGGGGATCTTCGGTAACAAGAGCTCTCCCTGAGATTCCTCTTCTTGGACCTCAGAGCTAGGCCCTACACCAACGCCGATGGATCAAACCAGAAACCTTGGGCTCATTCTGGACAACAAACTCACCATGGCATTGCAGGTTAATACTGTTACCTCTTCCTACTTACACATCCTATAAATGCTGCAGAAAATCTTCAAGAGGCTCCCCCAGAACACACAAGCTCTCATCACAGACAGACTGGACTACAGCAATGCACTCTATGCCAGAATCACTACTCACCTCCACAGACTCTAGACCATCAAGAATGCCGCTACAAGGTTCATTCTCAATCTCCGATTCCTCACTCACATCACACCTCAGCTCAGTAAACTCCTCTGACTTCAATCTAGAAATGTTGCTACTTTAAACTTCTAACCCATGCATACAAAGCACTGCACACAATATAGGACCCTCCTACCTCAACAACCATCTACACCTCTACCAACCCACCAGACAAGTGTACGCAGGCTTCTCATTCCATCACAGGCACCCCCTGCGTACACAGAGGCAGAGCCAGTGGTAGTTTTGTTTTCCCACATTGAAGCCGAGACATAAAATACCTCTCTAACACATCAGGGCCTCATCCTCTCTTCTTAAATTCTACAGGAACCTCTTCACCGTGCTCTTCAACTAATCATGATCCAGCTCATCTGCTTAGCACCTGGATACCCTCATGGGTGGCAAGTGTGCTTCACAAATCCAGATAACATTACATAGCATGATATGTCAACAAAAGAGGACACACTTGTGGTGCCTCTAAATGTACCAGAAACAGTTATAGCCCTAAACATTTTCAGAGAGAATCATATGCTGCAATGCACACACTCAGTTAGCATCTCAGCTGAGCCAATAAAAAGTAATGTTTCTACTTTTGCCTGCGGTTGTTTCTTTCAGGGCAGAAATGCACATTTCCATCCCAGCTCCCAGCCACAGATAACAGTGGGATTCAGACTGAAACGATCACTGCTGAAATAGTTCAAGCACAAGTCCCAGTTTACATTAGTCTGCTGAGTAATCAGCAAGCATACCTTTCTTTTACTTTACATTCCTAGGGCAACAGGATGCCAGCCATTCTGGTCCTTAAGCGCCTCATTGTGAGTTTAGGTGTTATTTATCGCACATGATAAATAACGATACTACGGGGTGTCTCATTTATTGAGTTGAAAAATTAACACCTATTATGAGTTTATGGGGAATAGCATGCATGCTTTGGGATTTAACATAACAAAATCTGCATGATACAGTAAACACCGTACAATTTCTCAAGTGAAATTTCGGCAGGTTTGACCTGCCGAAATGTAATTAAGGTTAGGGTATTTAACGCATCTGATAATTAATCCTATTTTTAATTTATCATCTTTATCCTCACTTCTGTATTCTTAACTTTCATTTCCAGCAGCCAATATTAGATAAAAGGTATTGTCAGAAAACAAGTTCAATACGCGTGTTCACACAGGTGTCAGGAGCAAGCAAGGCACTGCCACTGAAATGTTTTCTGAACAATGTGGTTTAGAATTACAAAGCAAGCAAAACAATAAAGTGATTTCAGGCAGCTTTCAGTTTCTCAAAGAATAAAATCGAGGGGTCTATTTATGGGGAAGTCATGCAGCGAAGCAACTTACCTTTCTGCGCTACACTTCGTGTCAGGTAAAGGTAGGAATGGGACATATATAAGACAATACTGCGCACATTGGTCCTTGCCCTGCACTGGTGCCCTTTTGGCTGTCTAGCGCCAATGCAGGCACCCTTGTATCATGGTGTAAGGGTGCCTGCATCACATTCAGGATTGTTTTTGTGCAGGAAGGGGCATCTTCCTGCACAAAAACAATCCTATGAGGTATATTGCTCTTTCTTTGTGTGCTTCAGAATGCAGCACACATAGAAAGAGGAAGAAACATGGAGATATTTCTCCTTGTTACGTCTCCCCTGGGAAGGCGTAAGATTTTAGCACATTCCTAGGTTTACAGTTCTTGTAAATCCGGGAATACATCAAATACCATGGGAGTTATGTGGGACCACCTACGCAACACCAATTGAATGCCTCCCCGGGGCAGAGTAACAGGACATGGCAATTTGTGCTGTGTTGCATTGCTCCAGATTTTTGGAGCCACTCAAAGCCATGCAAATTGCCTTTGCCTGGCTTCAGAAATCTGTCTTAAGGTTTGCGTCACTCTTGCACCATGTTACATGGTAGGAGAGAGATGCAAACAGCCTCATAAATAGTCACCCTAGTTTTCAAACACCAGTGCTCAGATGGGCTCTAACTTCAATCCATCTAGTGCTGCACATGTTTGGAGACTCAGGCGTTATTAGACAATGCAAGGAGAAGATGTTTACGATTGAAGAAATGTGTGTGCAGCCTGCAGATCACAAATTTAAAAGAAATCATGGCAGAGACCATTAGCTGATTAAGAGTTTGGCTGATGGCTACTCCATCACCAACATGACGGATATTTAGTCCACCTTATTACATGTACATTAGATCTTAATGAACTTGGTAGAAGGTGGACAGGATATCCCTCATGTTTGTGATAGAGTACCAATCCAGCAAACTCTAAATCAGCCTCTAAACCCTTTATCCTCAGCCTTAAATTCGTATGATGTCAATAAAATGTTAACTGTTCTTATTACTAACGCTTGTTGTGAGCATCAACATGTTCAATCAGTATTACATGCATTTAATGTAATAAAGAACTTCTATCATTATTACTCCGAAAGCACCATAGCCGGTAGCATCCATATCCAAAGTAGGTCCAGGAGGGCTGGATCTATGCCAGGTCAGCCAGTATGTAAAATGCTCTGTTTAAATTCACTGTATATAATATTTGCATGATATCCTGATAATTTAATTTTGAGCTGGACCTACCTTTGGCACTCCTATCTGTAACAACATGGTATGTTGCTAATGTTGACACCCAAACACAATTAATTCTTTGGCAGGCAAGTCAAGTGAAAGGGAGAAATCCTAGTATCATATAGATTGTCAATGACATTAAGGAAAAGGCTTGAGACACTAATCTTGTCCTGTTAATTTTATCAAATATCAAAATAACCATTGCAAAGGTCAACATGTTAGTTGATCAATCAAGGGAGTTAGCATAATGTAAAATCCTAATAATGAAACATTGCAATGTGTTTTTACGAATTTAAGTCAACACAGCATATTTGGCAAGTAACAAGCAGAAAGATAAATAACTACCCACAATGCATGAGAGGAATAGAATAAAAATAATCTGCAAGGTCTGGCTTCTTCTATTAGAGTCTTTGCCAAAATCACATCTTCTTATAATAAGTGGACAAAGAATGCACATCAATTTCATAGCATGACATTATGTACAAGGGCAGTACTGAAATTTTACTTGCACAGCAACCAATCAAACTATTAATTTATTAAATATTTATTTCCATGTTATTTTCATTGACAGTTAATCCACACGTTTTAGACGTACAGATTAAATAAACACAAATTTGAAACTTCACACAATGAGCTGCTTCTGCACATTTAATAACTGTGGATGTAACCTTATATGTTGCATAATTCGCTTCGTCAACAAGAGAAGGCAGAGAAATGTTGCATTCAAACTTAGAGGCAAAACACTGTAAATTTAGGCTGAATTGAAATCATTTTCTAAAACAGAATGAAAACATGAACATGCAGGGCTTGTGCACAAAATACACGCTGCGGCCCGGTGTGGCCTAGTCATGTTAACTGAAACAAACTTAAATCAGGCACAATATTTTTAATATGAAAATGTGCTGTCATGCTAATATCAATCCTACAATGCCATTAACTTGCACGCACAAGTACCCCATTTCATTAAAACGTTCCTACATTTTTATCCAGCAGCTCTTTGCTTTCTGGAACATGTAGTTCTGCTATCATATGAGGGGCTACGAGTCACAGTATGTAAAATGTCACATTTGTATGTCAGAAACAAAAATCAACAACATTCAATAAAGTCAAGCAAATATTGATACAAATTAGTAGAGTTAGAGATAGAGAGCCTTATATATGAGAGCCCTGCCCCACCTATGCACCACACAAAGCGGTACATGCTTGACACACGTCTCTCATTTTGATTTATGAAGCCACACAAAGCCACCTTGTGTGGCTTTGAGTGGTCTCATTAATCGTGAGTAAGGCAACGCAGCGCAAATCACTGCTTCGCCTTACTTAGTGACCTGGAGTTGTTCCATGGGCACACACGACTCATGGAATTTGATGCTGTCTAAGATTTACAGAGTGATGTGAGCCTGGGAAAGAGCCAAATCTGTGCTCCTCTTGAGGTGAGGCGTAACCAGGAGACATATGCGGATTTCTCCTCCTCTTTTCCTCTTTCCATGTGTGCTGCAATATGACCATCCAGTGGTAGGATCTTGCACCTTGGTGCTTGGAGTTTTGCTTATTCTATTAAAAAATCTGGATTGCATGTTTCAAATTACATACCGCAGTCCTGGAATGGATGAGTTGCTTATACATATACACGGGATAATTGAGAGCTCTCCTTACGGTTTACAGGTATACTCTATTTTGAAGGGAATCATGAGAGGACGGCAAGCAAGTTTTGGATTAATGGAAGCTGGAGCGTTGTCACATTCGCACTAAAGTTCTCACATCCTTTTAAATTATTGGTAGGACAACAGCTCATGGTTGTACACAATCCTCAATGGCTGTCACTTCTCTTATGAGGTAATCTCACAGGCATTCTTATCTGGGAATACCGGATCACTCCAAGCTAAGGGAGCAGGAGTTTACAGGCCTATTGCTTCCTTTTGCAAATCAGTCCTTTCAGCTCTGCTACTTTATTTTACATTGAAGCAGCATATTACTCACAGAAAGCAGCAATTTATTAAATTAAAGGACAAATGTTGGCCTCAATGTTATAACCTGCAAATATGGTGTCATCTGGAAGCTTTAACTTTATAATATACAGAGAGAAGGAGCATGTTACTATTCATTGTATCAAGCATATGGTTGTTTAATCCTGACAGATGGTGTTTATTGCTATGTACCTGTGTACCCATGTCTCTGATGTGCATGTGTGATCTGGTTCATTTGGTCAGCACTGATGCTCACAGGTACTCAAAGCTCAATGAATAGAAGTTGCAGTCACAATTATGGTGATAATCATAGCTGTAGAAGTGACTGAATGCAGCTTTCTGTGGTGTTGATTCACTGTGGATCTGCCCATCAGTGCATGGAGGTATGTATAATAGGTGGACTAAATACACAGCTTTATCACAGACTGGTCAGAACTGTAATCCCATTCTTGACCTCACCATTAGCCTAAGGAACTGACAGACCTGCAACTACCTCAGAAGTTTGCTTCTTGATCCACCCTTGTCCTTTTCTGCTAATGCAATGTACAGTGGTTTGTTGGAATATTTGTTGAAATGCAGTGTGATCCTAAGCCTCAACCTGTTTTGGGCTCAGGTCCTGCCACATGAGATGTACCAATGCAGATATCGGTGTGGCCTGGAGGAAATAGATATGCACCAGGTGCTGAGTGACCAATAGACATGGAGGTCACTTCTGGTGCAGGAGCTGAAGCAGACTGTGTCTGGTGAGCACTCGAGTGAATCCATAAAAGGGAAACAAAGAAACAAAGAAAAAAACTAAAAGTGTGACCCAGGAGAGGAGATAGGTTGGACAGAGAGCAATGGATTTGAAAAAATGATGACACAGAAGAAGTGTGTAGCTACAGAGCCCTTGAAGATGAAAAGTAATTACAAATAAAAAATGAAAAACGGAAGGCATTATTTGAGATGTGCGTGCACCAATTTATTTTTGTAGTCAACATCCATGAACTGCCATGGGCTGATTCCAATGCTGATTCACAACATTGTCAGCCAATGCTTAACAGCAGCTAAAACAGAGTAGTCAATGACTGAAAGGAGTTGTTTAGAAGCCCTGTTACCATTGTAGGAAATCTGCCTTTTCTACCTAGTCACCCTATATTTTATGAGCCCCTATAGGCATGCTGTCTTTAGAACTCTGTGCACGTTTACCCTTGCTAACCAGTGGTAAAGGGCCTGTGTTCCACCTTTAAAATTGGTTGAATTGGCATACTTTTAATTTGTATATTTAGCGTATCTATAATTCCCTCATAAATGGACCAAAATGGACCCAGGGGCTGTAGGATAAATGTTACTAGTAGAATACCACACTTATTGTGCCATCAACTAAAAGGACAGAGTAAAACTTGGCCTATCACTGTAGCCTGAGTGTAGCAGTTTAAACACTGCACTTTTAACCAATCAAAATAAACACTTTTGACAGGTCAAACCTCCCTTTTATATTATTAAGCCAGTCCACAATGCAGGGTGCATGTTTTTTAAAAGTAAGATATTTATAGTGTTAAAATGTCCATATTGGCCCCCAAAAACGATAGATTGTGGCAGGCCAAGCTGACCTATGTAGAAAAGCAGAGTGCAGATTAAACTCTCAATACTGCAACTCTGGAATGGGAGTAGCTAGAAAACATAATTATAATTAAACAACTGTTTTAATAGCTATTGAGAATCCAATTCAATGGTGAAGTCAGATTTGTAATAAATATTAAGGAAAAATAAACTTTTAGAAAATACCTTGTCCCTGCCTAAATTCCATGGAAATTAATTTGTATTTGCTCTTAAAATGCTCACAGCCGGGAATTAGCATTTTCAAACATGTGAAAAAAGTTTGAAATGCTCCCCAGGAGCAAACAATAGGCTGACCTGAATCGGCAGATATGACTCCTCTAATCCTCCCAGAATATAGAGAGTGGGACAGTGATCATCATTTTTTGTAAAACCCCTGTTGAGTGTGAAATTCTGCTTGGCCGGTCTCCTGGGTTTACATATAGTCCTAAGGATACACTTGAAAGGTGGGCAATTGCATGGCAAGAGGATTCTTGTGTATCCAATGTCTGGTTGCTGATGAACCCTGTTCTGTTCTATCTGAATTATGTCTCCAGGTTTATCGGGCTGTTTCAAAATGGATATTGGTGTTAGATAAGGGAGGACACCATGATTGCTATTGTATCCTCCCACACACACATACTCAGCCCTCAGAGCCCAGAGCCAAATGACTTTCACCATCTTGAAAATTCTCAAGATGCATAGGGTTGGCTCCAGAACATTTACCCCATTGGTTAGGGGATTCCCAGGTATCATTCTTAACCACTATCTCATGTCAGGCATAAATGTGGCATTTCTAGACACCCACTTCAGAACACCTTTGGATCTGAGTATGAACAGAAGAGGTCTGAGTCTGCTGTCAGTGACCTGAGAAGAGTCCTGAAGGACTGGACCTGCTGCCCCCTATTGAATTCAGGACAAGGAAGTGGACTCCAAGGGTCATAAAGATGACTTCTTATTAAAGCTACAGGGATACTACAAGCTACAGTAAGCCTTTCCTACAACTGCCCGGCTACTCTGTTGCTGGCCTACTTCTGACACTCTGTGAGTCTCTAAGTGCCTCCCTGGAAGTCCTGGGAGACTTTAGAAGTGTAACTCCTGTGCTGGCTCTGGACTTACGGGACTGAGGAGCCGACTTCTAATTTGGCAGATAGAGGTTTGGCGGTCAGGGTGACAGTATAATTTACTCTGTTGCCTTGACTGCACCACTGCCCTCCAATTTATGGAATAACCTCTATGCGGGTGGTCATTTCTTGAAGAATTGTCAAAACTGACAACATAGCAGTTCCTGTCAATGCCTTTTGCAGTTTGAGACACCGCTCTGTCAATCATGATGGAGCAGTATTGCAAACTGTTTTCTTTTTTTTCTCAATAAGAAATCACAAAGATACATTTTCTTTTTGAAAATAAAAAAGACAATGCTACCTGTCCTCTCCCATGGCAAGGGTAGCAGTAAGTAGGTTTCACTGCCCCTCACCGCCAGGGCTTTCCTGGTGGTGACTGGCTTTGAAAACTGACCTGTAATTCCAATCTTCTTAATTAGGTGTCTGGAATCCGAGGTAAACCTCTGATGGCCCGAAGCAGGAAGGGCTGTTGGAGGGAATTAATCACAGTGGAGATGGTGTAGTCTCCATCATGAATAAACTAAAGATATTCCTCTATTTAAATCAGAAGGGCTGACCACAGTGTTGGTGGTATTGATACTCCTTTGCCATTGCGAGGGTGTATCCATACTGGCAAGATATAAACCAGGTCCTAAGACTGAAGGAAGATCTTTGATCAAAACAAACCTAGTTGGTGTATTTGATGCATGTCCCATGGTGTTCACCCTCAAATTGCTCATAGATCACAGTCTACAGCGACCATTGACTATCATTGGCACTTTGTGCTTCTTGGTGCTATTTCTACGTAAAACTTTAAAAAACAGATCCCTGGTTCTCCTTATTGGATTTCTCTTTATATTTTTTTTTAATGTGGTTTGTAATGTTTATTGTTTTGCATTTTGACTTCATTACTGTTTTGGTATTGCATACATACTCTACATATTATGTTAAGTCTGTCTGCTCAGTCCCATAGTTACAGGAGGTTGTCCGTCCCAAATTCTAATCCAGTTGTTTACAAGTATATACGCATATATTTATGTGTATGTGCTGTGTTGTGATATGTGGTATGTGTCCTGTGCTGTTTAATGACACAAGTTGTCACCAGACAGTGAAAGCTGTCTGAAAGCGAGACCTACAATGTAGGCTCATCTTGATACTTCTGTTCTTTAAGGTTATTTTAAAAAAATGAAAATAAAGATTCACTGAAGTCATGACTTATTTAGGGTCTAGTCACAATAGTTCATAAAAGTATACCCAGCAGAAATCAATATGTTTAAATGTCAGTACCAGACCTTAATACACAGTGGAAGAGAACAGCGATTTCTCCAAAGGGAAAAACATTTCCCTAGTGGAGAAAATGGAAATGTAGTCATTGTAAATCCACTTGGATGCCAAATTCACCTATACACCAATGTTTACTTACTACACTTATACCTGCAAAAATACTTTTGAATGGTTGTAACAAGAGTTTCAAATGAATTCATGGGTATCTCTGACAGTTTCTGCTTCACTCCTCTGATTTTTTATCAGTTCAAGAGAAAGTTGAAAATGTACTACAAATATGGGTCCGATCCATCAGAATTATATTTAAGTTGTCCTTTTTTGACTTAGTCCCAATGAAGTAATTGTTCAGTACATTTTATTTGCTATAAAAGTTTGCAATAAAAGGAGGTAAATTGTCCCATCTAGAAAGCATTTCTTAGTCTTTGTAATGCATCTTGGAACTCTTTGTTTTTCAGGGTGTAAATGATGGGGTTAAACATTGGACTAACAGCAATATACACTAAAGAGGATATTTTGCTCTGATTCTCTGAATACATTGATGCTGGACGCATATCATTAAACAAAAGTAACCCACAAAATAAGACTACAGCTGTAAGGTGGGAGGCACAGGTGGAAAATGCCTTTTGTTTCCCAGCAGTAGACTTAATTTTCAGGATAGCTGATATAATGTTGGCGTAAGATGTGATAATTAAAATAAATGAAGTTATTGGTACTGTGACACCTAAAAAGTAAGTCATTGAATCTATACTGGCAGTGGTGCTGCATGCAAGATGTAGTAGGGCTACAAGATCACAGAAGAAGTGGTTGAGTGTGTTGCTTTCACAAAAGTAGACCTTAGATATCAGGGTAGTGTGAGTTGTTGGTGCCAGGAGACCAAGCAGCCAAGCTCCTGAAACCATGTAGGCACACACCGATTTACTCATGATGTCTGTGTAGCGTAAGGGATTGCAGATTGCTGTGTAGCGATCATAAGCCATGATGGTCAAGAGAAAGAATTCTATGATGATGAGGCTTATGTAAAAGTATATCTGCATTAGACATTCCGGGAGAGTGATGCGAGCGCCCTGTAGAAAGAAGTTTGCCAGCATTCTTGGAAATGTAAGTGAAATGTAACAGATGTCTACAAAAGACAGGTTGGTGAGGAAGAAGTACATAGGAGTGTGCAGACGTGAGTCCGAGTAAACAGCTAGCATGACGAGAAGGTTTCCTGCAACAGTCACCAGGTAAATCAGCAAAAAAATAACAAACAGAAGAATACGTAAGTGAGGCACATCAGAAAACCCCACAAGAATAAATTCAGTCCAGGATGTCTGATTTCTTTCTCCCATCAGTCCAGAGGTGCTACAGTATTGTGTATTAATGATGAGCTGAAAAAATATAGAAATAATTTAGATATATTATTATTATGGAGTGACATTTCATTTAATATTCACATCCCAGTTGCAGGAGGGTCTTAGGGACTTCTCTCCAGATTTTCTTCGTAGGAAACAAGAGCAAAGCACACTAGCAATGTCAGGACACTATCCCCGGCCCTTTAGTAGATTAGTGGTACAAACCTATGACGTGGGCAATGTCAGAACACTGCCCTCAGACCTTATGTTACATCAGTGATGCAACCCCTGGATACAAGCAATTTAGGAATACTGCCCACAGACCTTACAAAAGATCAGTGGTGCAACCCTAGGACACAATAAATTTAAGAACACTGCCCACTGACCATACAATAGATCAGTGGTGCAACCCTAGGACATAAGCAATTCAATAACATTGCACACTGGTCTTACATTAGATCAGTGGTGCAACCCTAGGACATAAGCAATTCAATAACATTGCACACTGGTCTTACATTAGATCAGTGGTAAAACACTAGGGGCCAGTTGTACAACACATTTTACCAGTCTCAAATGGCCCATCGTGGCACCCAATTTTGCGAGTCAGTAACCTAATAGCAACTCGCAAAATAGGGTTTGTGAGCCGCTATTAGGAATGAGCATGTAAAGGGTGCCTTTTCCTAACAGTGAGTCGCACTGATATGTGTGAATATTTTGCAACCAGGAATGCATTCGCAAAACATTCACAGATGAGCACCAATTTCACATGTGTGAATGAGGGCTCCAATATTTTTTCAGAGCAGGCAGTGGTCCCACAGCAAACTGCCCACTCTCAAAAAAATTAAAATAACACTTTTCATTTTTATTTACGAATGGCATCCCATTTTCCTTTTATCAAAATGGACTGCATTTAAAATAAATTGCTATATTTAAAAAGCAGTCACAGACATCCATGTGAGTGCTGGACATTCCCAATGGGTCGCAAATTGTGGACTGCCTCATGAATATTTACAATGCAGGTTCCTTGCAACCCATTTAGGAATGACAAACCATACCTGAGACACTGTAGTATATAAGGTTTTGCAACTTGTGTGTCGTAAAACCTGACGGTCATACATGTGGCCCTTGCACTTTAACAATGTCAGAACACTACCCCCTGACCTTATGCTAGATCAGTGGTACAACACTAGGACACTAGCATTGTCAGCATACTGCCCACTGGCCTTAAAATTAATCAGTCCTACAACACTAGGATACTAGAAGTGTCAGAACACTTGCATAAAATAGATCAGTAGTACAACACTACGACGCTTGCAATGTCAGAATACTGCCCACTGGCCTTATAGTAGATCACTGGTACAACACTAGGACGCTAGCATTGTCTGAACACTTGCCTTACAATAGATCACTAGTACGACATTCGGACGCTAGCAATGTCAGAACACTTGCCCTACAATAGATCAGAAGTACAACACTAATTTGCTAGCAATGTCAGAACAATAGATGACTGATACAACACTAGGACGCTAGCAATGTCAGAACACTACCCCCTGACCTTATGTTAGATCAGTGGTTCAACACTAGAACGCTAGCAATGTCAGAACACTACCCCCTGACCTTATGTTAGATCAGTGGTTCAACACTAGAACGCTAGCAATGTCAGAACACTACCCCCTGACCTTATCTTAGATCAGTGGTTCAACACTAGAACGCTAGCAATGTCAGAACACTACCCCCTGACCTTATGTTAGATCAGTGGTTCAACACTAGAACGCTAGCAATGTCAGAACACTTGTCCTACTATAAATCAGTTGTTAAAACACTCGGATGATAGCACTATCAGAGCACTTGACTTCCAATGTTCAGTAAATGTAAATGTCCAGTATTTGTAAAGCGAGAACAATTACCCAAAGGCTTCAAGGCGCTGGGTCCGTCAGTAAGATTAAGCGAGCTATTGCCCAGAGTCACATGGTGCTGGGCTGATCTGCTGTCGGCCCTGGGGATCGAACCGTGAGCCCCCAGGGTCCGGAGTCAAGCGCCCTGGCCGCTGGGCCACACCTCAGTACATCACTGGTACAACACTAGGATGCTAGCAATGTCTGAACACTGTCCACTGTCCTTACAATAAATCACTGGTACAACACTGGGACGCTAGCAATGTCAGAACCCTTGCCGTACAATAGATCAGTCATACAACACTAATATGCTAGCAATGTCAGAACACTTACCTTACAATAGAACACTGGTACAGCACTTGTATGTTAGCAATGTCAGAAGAGTGCCCACTTGCCATACAATAGATAACTGGTACAACACTAGGCCACTAGACATTTCAGAATACATGCCTTAAAGTATATCAGTGGTACAACACTAGGATGCTAGCAATGTCAGAACACTTGCCTTACAATAGATCACTGGGACAATACTAGGACGCTAGCAATGTCAGAACACTCGCCTTACAATAGATCACTGGTACAACACTCGGATGCCAGCAATGTCAGAACACGTGCTCTACAATAGATCAGTCGTACAACATTACGGTGCTAGCAATGTCAGAACACTGTTCACTTGCCTTACAATAGATGACTGGTACAACACTAGGACACTAGAAATTTCAGAATACATGCCTTAAAATAAATCAGTGGTACCCGACTAGGATGATAGCAATATCAGAACACTTGCCTTACAATAGATCACTGGTACACCACTAGGACGCTAGCAATGTGAGAACACGTGCTCTACAATAGATCAGTCGTACAACATTAGGGTGCTAGCAATGTCCGAACACTGTTCACTTGCCTTACAATAGATCACTGGTACACCACTAGGACGCTAGCAATGTGAGAACACTCGCCTTACAATAGATCACTGGGACAACACTAGGACGCTAGCAATGTCAGAACACTCGCCTTACAATAGATCACTGGTACAACACTCGGATGCTAGCAATGTCAGAACACGTGCTCTACAATAGATCAGTCGTACAACATTAGGGTGCTAGCAATGTCAGAACACTGTTCACTTGCCTTACAATAAATCACTGGTACAACACTAGGACACTAGAAATTTCAGAATACATGCCTTAAAATAAATCAGTGGTACCCGACTAGGATGATAGCAATATCAGAACACTTGCCTTACAATAGATCACTGGTACACCACTAGGACGCTAGCAATGTGAGAACACGTGCTCTACAATAGATCAGTCGTACAACATTAGGGTGCTAGCAATGTCCGAACACTGTTCACTTGCCTTACAATAGATCACTGGTACACCACTAGGACGCTAGCAATGTGAGAACACTCGCCTTACAATAGATCACTGGGACAACACTAGGACGCTAGCAATGTCAGAACACTCGCCTTACAATAGATCACTGGTACAACACTCGGATGCTAGCAATGTCAGAACACGTGCTCTACAATAGATCAGTCGTACAACATTAGGGTGCTAGCAATGTCAGAACACTGTTCACTTGCCTTACAATAAATCACTGGTACAACACTAGGACACTAGAAATTTCAGAATACATGCCTTAAAATAAATCAGTGGTACCCGACTAGGATAATAGCAATATCAGAACACTTGCCTTACAATAGATCACTGGTACACCACTAGGACGCTAGCAATGTGAGAACACGTGCTCTACAATAGATCAGTCGTACAACATTAGGGTGCTAGCAATGTGAGAACACTGCCCACTGGCCTTACAATAGATCACTGGTACAACACTAGGACACCTCCAATGTCAGAACACTTGCCTTACCATATATCAGTTGTAAAACACTAGGATTCTAGCAATATCAGAACACAACTCACTGGCCTTATGTTAGATCAGTTCTCCAGGACTAAATTATAGTTGGCATTCTGAGATATGCGGGATATGCCCAACATACTTGAAACTACTTAGCAGAAATCAGAACAATATCTATACTTAAATTCTTCAAGGAGTGAATGGCAAATTAATTGATGGAATCTCAATAAAAAGAGGGGTTAGACAAGGTTAAATATCAGCAATAACCAAGAGGGTAAGCCTAGTTGCTAAACTACTGCTTGTGAAATTTTGCTTTGATTATAGCAGACAGCCTGTAAAAACTTACTCGCAGCAAAAACAATTGTGGAGAAAGTGTCAGTTTTTAAAATTCTATAGGCTACAAGATATCTAGTTATTCCTAAGTCACGGCATATTGGGCACACACATCGGCGATGAGATCCATGATACTCGGGGTAGAAAAACATTATATATACATCTTGTTTTCAGTACTCAGACAACACGCTGGACAGATAGTAGAAACTGGTTCCTTATTCAATGTAATGGTAGAATCCCAAAAGACAACGTACGTTGAGGCTCTTGGCTAAAGGTGATGAAACTAGATCTCAATACTGGTCTCCATGGTTTCTTGGCGTTACCCATACTTCGAAAGAGGCTCATACACCAAAGTAATCAATGTAAACAAGAAGGGTAAAATGAGTTATGATATGAACTTACATGATCTGGAATGTGCAGTCAAAGAAGGAAAGAGAATAGGCCCAGCCCACCCTCTTCCGGTCTATGGTGGGCAACGAAGGGCCCAGTCTTTGCTCAGTATTCGCCCAGGCACACACCGGGTGGGACTGATTTGGTACCCTTGTGTGCATGGCCTCTCCTGGACCCCTTCCTCCCTTGTGGAATGCTGGGAGACCAAGTTCCACCCCAGCAGCAGGGACCAATTTCAGGCACAGTATCGCTCGAAATACTGGAAATTAACAAGCAACCCTTTTCTGAATAATACTGCAAATGATACACCCAAGTTGAGTGGTCGAAAAAATTGCAGCCTTACCGGTTGCAGACAAAACCTTCCTAATATCCAAGACCCCCACTGGCCTTCAAGTTTTATTGAACAGGCTCCTTGACTTCTGCAAACAGCAAAGACTGGAAATCAATTGAAATAAGACAAAATATATGACCTTGAATTCTCACAGGACCTACAATGACAGCCCGAGATTAGAAACTGGTATCCTAGAAGGGGTTACTGAATTTGAATATTTAGGAATAACAATCTCGCAGACACTTTCATGGACAATACATAAAAACAATGTGAATTGATTGTCCAACACAGGGCTTCAGCAGTGTTGAAAATGTATAAAGCAACTTCTCCCCTGTTGTACATATATACTCTCTAAAGACCCAAGTAGCAGTTTTGTGTTGGGCTGAGATATGGGTTATAGACGTGGGATGTAAAGGCTTAACTACTAAAGAGAATAACTTTATTAGAACCCTGTTTTACTTGCTTGCAAGAACTCCAGTACTCCTGTTCTTTTTAGACATAGACCTAAAGAGAATTACGGATAACATTAAGATCAATTGTTTATTGGCCGAGACTTGAGTTTCCCCTGAACTGGTCTCTGATAGACTGGAACTAGTGGAGCTGAGGGGGATGGCCAATGTGAATGATATTACTTGGCTAAAGATTGGGGAACACTGACTATAATACTTTAGGGTTAAAGGCCCTTCTGGATAACCCAAATGGAATTAGCAGTAGATCTATTGAGCTCTTGAAGGTCAAATATTGGTTATAATTCTCTGAGCAATGGGTTGATGTTAAATGCTTGGACATAACAAAGCTAATATCTTGTACATATTAACATTTGTACTTTTAGCTCTAGCCTGGGTTGATTTATTGAATACAATGTTGACTCTAGAAATAAAATGGGTAGTCATTATCTGTTGTATATGTTCTCTAGTGATGTATTTGCTAGTACTTTTATGTTTTTGTAAATGTTTTAGGGATAATGACTTAACCAAATAAACATTTATGATGATGAGATAAGTTCATATTCTTTTACATTTCTTTGAATAATTAGGGATATATAAATGCCTGCACACTGAATACTCCAAAACTATGCACAATATGACTGGTTAATTTTCCATTACATGAAATGTGATCTAACACATGCATTTGAGTATTTACCTGCCAAGGGATTGCAGTAAGGTAGGTTTTGTACTCTAGGAAACATGGCCACCATTATTGCATTGTATGGTACTTTTTGCAATTAGCCGCTGTGAGACACCGGGCTGTTGGTTCACTGGACTATAATCCCTGGTCAAGCAACAGCCACAATCCCTGTCAGAATGAACCACAAAACATACCACCAGGGGTACAGGACGGGAGGGTCAAAGTCAAAATATATGGCTGACAGTGATGGTGGGTGGTTTGCATACAAGAAGTAGGTTGGGCTGGTTAACACTCACCTTCAAACTTTTCAAGGAACATGTTTTGAGAAGGTAACGTTCAGCAGGCAAGGCTAAAGATGGTACCTGAGGAAGGAGCCTCATAATCAGGAGCCACTGGATTTCTACATTCTGACTTAGTTACTTTTTTAGAAGTCTAAAATCTCCAGTGGGACAAAGCATGAGGTTGTAGCCAATGAGAGTTCCACAAGGCCAGATACCCTTTGGTGAAGTGCTGCTGAGCAGGATTTGCTACTGCAGAGAATCACGTAGGGGGATCTGCCACAAAGTCGGGCCTACTGGTGATGCACCTTGGGGAATAGACAAGCGAGATGGCTCTGGTCTTCTTTCGGTTCTCACTGCAGTGTTTAACCAAAACAGGCACCTTTAGCATCACCACCAAGGGCTCAGGAATGGAGGGTCGCAACTTGGGGTAGTTAGGACTCAGTCAGGCTAGGTCCAGGTGCGAGTTCAAGATGGTGGGAGCCTGTTATGTCCATGTGGCTCTGGAAAGTATGTTAGATAAGTTTCACTTGGAGGCACTAGTCGTGCTGGGTTCAGGTAAAGATGCAGGGCTCAAGCAGCAAGGCAGGCCTCTGAGGCTTCAAGGCAGACTCCAGGCAGCAAAGTAGTCCTTCTAGGTGCAGCAATTATTATTGTGAGTACATAGCAGGCCACAGCAACAGGCAATCCCCTGCTAGTTTGTCTGCAGGTCCCGAGAATGAACTGAAGATTGGGTCTGACAGCCCTACTTTTATACTTGGTACATTTTGTGAAGCTCCAGAAGTTCCTCTTCGAAGTGATTGGAATTGTTTGACTTCCCTGTCCCAGGCTCCAAGCTGGCAGTAGGAACAATGCAGTGGTGGCAAGTTATTGGTGTGAAGGCAGAACACAGTCTATCCATTTGCAAGAGGGGCTGTACCCAGCTATTCCCCCCATCCTGTAAGCAGGTGGCCCATTAAGGTACACCTAATCCTACTATTGTTTTACTGTCTGGGAGGAATTCACAAAGTATAAATACCAGTTACACTCAGCTATGTCACCTTTGATGGCTGCAGGCTCTTGAAAAGTGACATTGTCAACATTGTAATTTTAATTACACCTTTACCATTATACCATTAAAGAAGATTTTCTATTGAAATGCTTTTCTAGCCTCAAAAAAGGTTAGCACTTATTAAATGTAGTGAGCCACCCCAATGTTATCCTACAGAACAGTTAGGCCTCACAGTAATAACAAACTATTTTTGGAGGTTTTCACTACCAGGACATGTAAAACTTAAGTGCATGTCCCACCTTTTAATTAAAATACACTTTGACCTATGGACTATCTAAGACCTACATTGGAAGTGACTTATCAGCAATAAAAGATGAGTTTAAGGATTGCCAAGTTGAATTGACAGTTTGAGAGCAGTCATGCCTGGGACATGTTTTAAGAGGTTACTTAAGTTGGTGATTCAAAAGGTGCTGCAGATCCACTGGCAATATTTAATTTACAGGCCCTGGGTAAATGATATACAACTCTACAAGGGACTTATAAGTAACTAAATATGGCAATTAATTGTAAGTCAATGTTACCATGTTCAGGGGAGTGAGCACAAGCACTTTAGCAGTGTTTAGCAGTGGTAAAGAGCACAGAGTGTTAAGTCTAGCAAAAACAGAGGGAAACAGAGAAGACCACCATAAGACTGACTGATCTAACAGCAGCACTTTATTTTCCTGCATCTTTAAAGACCCTTTCTTCAAAATACACACGCCAACTGAACTTATCACTAAGGTAGAAATTTCACACTCTTATGTATATTAGTGTTCTATGCTTGTTTCGACTTTCTTTGCTCCTTCACTGCACTTAGTCGTTTAGATCGGGTGCACTTAGTGTGTTGTACAACAGAATAAACAATTTCCAGTACTCTTCAGAAACTCCTTTACTCTTTCAATCTCTAAATCCAATTTGGTAGCTGTATATTTACTTGGAGTTTAGTTCCTTGCTTATGCGTATCAATCAGACTGTTTATGCAAATATTTTGTATCTTGTTTGTGGACTACATTTTGCTTGCAGTTGCTTCAATCAAAAAATTGGTGTCCTCATTTTAATTGGTTTTTAACATTCTCTCATGTGTGAACCAGGTGATCTTGATTCATAATTCTTCACTTAAAAGAACAATTCAGTGTTGTTTTAAAACCTTTAAGAAAAAGAAAGTTCAGGCTATTCATCAATGTTACTCACAACTGTGAGTAATTTACGCAAGTAATTTAGTCTTTCAAAATGTAGATGTACACTTCTCCACCCCCTGAAAAAGGGGGTAACAGAATATTTAAAAGTGTAAGTTACGTCTGCCAAAAAAAGCACTAGGAAGTCCAGCACCACAGAAGGCCAACCACTGGCACTACAACTCCCTCCCTTAGAAAATAATGGAGGTAAGGACTTGAACTAAAGCCTTATACTAACAAATGTTAAATTAAATTAAATTATTTAAAATTGTTAAATAAATATTATTTAATGTTAAATATAAAACATGTTTGTTATTCAATTGTAAAATATATTAATAATCATTTCTTTGTTTATAAATTCTCATAACAATAATTTTTTGGGAGATATAATTAACTTACTTTTATTTTGTTCTATATATCAATTTTATTAATTCTTTTTGATTGATATCTCTTTTACTTCAGATATAAATTTCCTTTTTAATTTGAACTTCAGGAAAGTAATTGCACTCTAAGTATATGTAAATTAATTAACAATAAAATTCAAAGTTAATTTTAAAGTGCTGCAGCCTTTTTTTTCTTTTGATCTACATTTTAAATAAATATATCAAAATAATTTACATTTAAATTTAACGTTAGACTATAAATATATAAAAATAAAAATTGTAAATCATTTTTTTATTTTTCACAATACTTTTCCATAGGCAGCTCTCCACACGAATGTGGAGTCTGGCTACGATGAAGTATAAGTAAAATATTTTTTTTTTTATTTAACTTAAAAATAAAATATATATTTTATCATTCAGAACTGGTGTGGATATTTAATTTAGCCCCAAACTGAGGGGGAGAACTGAGAGAAGAATTGACATATTTTCATCACTTGCTGAATTAATTTGCAAGCAATTTCATTCAGCTTTTTTCTTCATCTTTCCTAGAACGGAAGCTGACCCCTAAATTCAAACAGTTTTAGCTTTTATTTGAAAACTTTTGCCAGAATGATGTCTCAGGGATTGTTTTCTACCTTATTGCGATCATGTATCTAGCCGACAACATTGCCATATCAATGAAGTGTGTGGTAACCTCTCCCATCCGTTGCCTTCTATAGAGACCAAAGAGACAACTGTATGTGTTGTCCAGGTTCTGCCAACCTGTTACTTGTAGGAGTATCAAGCAAACGATGTTCCACAAGACTCTCACAAGGGAACAGTCTCAAAATATATGTAAGAGATCAGCATGAGGAGCGGGACAATGATGGCAGGCAGGTGATACCATAGGGTAAATTTGGTGGAGCTAATCAGCTTTATAAATTAGTTTGCCAAATGCCAATATCAAATAGGGCATTAGGTCAATAGGTATTCAGCTGGTCTTACAGTCACATTTGTATATTGGCTGCAGCAGAGATCCTCTCTATGAGTAATAAAAAAAATCCTGCATTTAAAATGCTGTTATACAAAAATGTCAAACTTAATTCAAGCTCCATGATATTTCTTAAATATATCTAAGTTCGAGGTCCATAATGATGAAGAAGATTTCATTAAATGTTCCAGGAGGAAAAGTTCATTAAACGGCGCCAAAGATATTGGCAGAAGAAAGAAACGCTCTTTGACTAGAAATGAGGTCTATATATATATATATATATATATATATATATATATATATATGTATGAAGCAACTCGCAATTCTTTTTCCTGAAGGAAAATTACGGGCACAGACCACTGTTATACCAGAACAGTTTGCTTTATTCATTTCCCAATTTCGATGTCCAGGACGCGTTTCGGCCGTCCAAGCAGCCTTGATCACCTGAACCTATATATATTGACGCTCCCAAGTTCGCACCGACAAGTCAGGTCACTCGCAGGCGGGTGCTATTTTGTGGCGGCGCCCCACGTTAAATATTCAGCTTCCCAACTCACTTGTTTTTCAACAAAGTCAAGCGCTCACAGGAGGGGTTACGTATCGGTTCTTTTTTTAATTTAGCAGATGAATCGAACAGCAAGACAGACGCGTTTCAGAGTTTCCTTCATCAGTGTCTCATTACAAACGTCACGCGCAAACGTTAAATACATTCACGTCATACTCGTTACAACAAAATCGATGACGGCAGTACAACCCTCTCTATTACATTTCAATGGGGTGGCCATCTTTGAATGGTGTAATCATGATACCAAATTGATTAAATACATTCGAAACCTTTCCAATTACTGTCATGGACAGCAAACAGTTACCATATCACACAGATATCAAACATAATACCTATAATCCTATATAGGGTATGGGGATATCACGTCAACATCAAAGTACAGCGTTACTAGTACCCTATGGTCTAGTGGTTACGAGGGTCTCGTAGATACGAGACAGCTTATATACATACAACCGTAGATCGGTAAGCAATTATGCAACAAATCAAAGAATAACGCCATGTATTGGCAATCAATCTGCATATTCATTATAACATAGCTCCCAAGGGAGCTAGATACCCCATGTGATATATATCACACTGCTGTCTATGATATTTCTCCCATTACGGGAAATGGTAGCCTAGAAGAGGACAGACCGAAGGAAAATTGGAAAAATAAAAAAAAAGGAAAGGTTTGGAAATAGAAAACAAAAAGAAAGAAGGGTAAAGATAAGAGGAGGGAGGGAAGGAAAGGAAAAAGGACAAGCCGGAAGGGAGTAAGCAAGAAGATAAAAGAGAGAAGATAAGGATGAAAGAGGAAGACATAACCAAGAGACATTAAGAATATCGAATTGCTGCAGAACTGCCTTTCGAGCATTATAATAAACATTGGTGATAATATTTCGACAGCAAAATACACTCCAAGGACCTCACTTTCATCATATAGGCAAGAAATCATCAGCATGTTTATCTACCCAGGTGTACATTAAGTTCTTCACCACTATTAAGACCATGGGGGACCTTGGTATGCAGGTCAATAATGTAGCGGGATTCCAGTCGCCGCAGTCTTTGAACTCTATCACCCCCCCTAGGATTAGCGGGCACGTGATCCAAGCCAAAGTATTGCAGTAACTCCCTATTACTTTGATGGTTAAGGGCAAAATGTCTGGCTACCGGGTAGTTGGCATCGTTATTCTTGATGGCACGCTGATGTTCCAAAATGCGCATTTTGACATTATTGATGGTGCTGCCTATATATCTCAGCCCACAGGGGCATGTCAGGCAGTACACGACATGGGTGGTGGAACATGTGATGAATTTGTCTATATATCTGGGTTTCCTGACTCCTGGAATGTTATATTTTAACATCTTTTTACTGTTCTTGCAGGCCCTACATTTCCCACATGGAAAAAACCTTGCAATGCTTTGAGTGTACCTGTAGGTTGCGTCAGTGGTGATAGATGGCTCTGAACCAGTTTATCCCGGAGTGACCTAGATTTCCGAAACGTAATCAATGGGACTGCAGGGATGTCCTTGCCTATCACTGTGTCAGTTTGGAGAATGTGCCAACTTCTTTTTAACATTCTCCTTAAGATGTTAGCATCATCCGAGAAAGTTGTTATTAGGCGGAATTTGCCTTCCTGACAATCTAGTTGTCTATTCACTAGCTTCTTCTGAATTAAGAGTTCCTTCCTTGGAATTCACCTCCGTAATGATGATTATTGTCTCCTCCAGACTGAACCGCGTCTTCCTCTAACACCTCTCCCTGAGTGCAATGATATGAACTCTGGCATATATGGATCAAGAATCATTTCCAAATGTGTGTGACCTACTCGGACTCAGTGTAGGCCGAAGGCGTTAGTCAGCAAGGGACCACAGACAGGAGTAGTTTAAATGCTATGCTATGAGTTAGTGGCCCCACATAGAAGGGAGAACACAGATATGACTCAGCCTTGATGTGTGTACTCTTCCATTGCATAATCAAGACTCAGTTCCAAATGTGTGACCTACTTGACCATAGTGTAGGCCAGAGGCAGCAGTAGAGTATGTCAACGAGAAAGGAGTAAAGCGGGACTGTGTTGCGGAGGCCGTGATCATCTGAGGAGCCTGCCAAGGTCAGAGGCCTCGGGCTTTGAGCTTGCACCGGCACGTGGTGGGCCCTCCTTGACACACGCTGGTGTCTGTAGGTGAGCACTGTGGCCTGGCTGTGCAGGGGTGGGCCTGACGGGTTCAGGATCCAGCGGCCCGGGGTACAGCAGGTACACAGGATCGCAGGAATCTTTGCTCATGACGAAGGCGTCAGCTTCGTGGCAGTGTGAGAGACGCCGCCCTGGCAGAGACGGTGGGCATTCTGGAGGAGAACCACGCCCAGGGCTATGTGCTTTTTATTCAAACCCTTACACTGGCCTGTCATACACCAGGCCAGCCCACTCCCCTCACGCTTATGGGGGGATAAAACAGGCTACATTGCTACAAACTCCCCCACTGGCTGGGGTGACATGGTTGCGTCCACTGTCCACTACACTCCAAACACCAGCGGTGTATGTCGCCAAGGATATGGGTGTGTTCTGCATACTGCGGTCTGTCCAGCACATCTCTGCCACACTTGGCATTGTCTACTTACCCATTCATGGTTCACTTGTCTCCTTCATACATGCCTGGTTCCACCTCTCCCCACATTCCGCTAATGTGTGGCTGAGGTGCCATGACGTTGATGGCTCATGTTTACGGCTTGCCCAGGTTAACTTAGTAAGTTGTGCTGTTGTGTCTGGTGGGTGGGCATGTTGTTTTGCATGTTGTATTTGAGTTTGTGAGGTGTGCATTGCCAGAGTTGTGATTTGCATGGTTTTGGAATTGAGGTGTGTGGGGTGTTCATTTGGTACTTGCCAAGAGGCTGTGTATTTCCATTGGTGCCATCCTGGAAGCGCTGGTTGATGATGGACTGTCGGACGATGAAGGAATAATACACACTGCCTGCGTAGTGTTCGACGATGTTGGTGGAGATTCTATGGTGTTCGGATGTTGCCTGCACATTGATGGAATGCGTGTGCTTTCTGTTGCGGTAATTGTATGCAGTGTCACCAGGGGACACAAGTAGGACATGTGTGCTGTCCATTGCCCCAACACGTGTGTGGATCCAGCTATTGCGTATGGTCCTTGCTTGGTCTCCAACTGTTCCTGCACATTGTGGTGGACGTATAGCTACTGGGGTACCAAGCTGATGATGGCATCCACAACAGGTGTGAGGGACTTGGATGTGGCTGGCAGTGAGACTCCTCCAACTCTGGTGGTTGTTGGTTGGGAGGTACCATAGGCCAACAGGTGCAGCACAGCCAGCAGATTTGTCTGGGGTGGGATGTTGGTTGTCCGCTGTGTTGGTGCCGTGAGCCTGTTGGGCGGTGATGGTCAGGATCTGTAGGATGGTTGTCATGTTGAGCCTGTAGTGGGCAAAGACATTGTCAGGTGTTAGGTCTTCATGTGTGGCTGTGGTCTGTGCTACCTTTTCTGTTGCCGGTTGTCATCCGGCTTTGCAACAGGTCAGAGCAGGTGTTCGATTCCTGCTGCTAACGCGCCTTATCGCATGTTTTTTTATCTTATCGCTGATGTGGCTGGTCGTTGAGAATGTTGTGGTGTGGTGTTGTCACGGGTTTTTGCTCGGGAATGCCTACTCTGCATCTTATTAGCGATAGATGCTGTGGTCATTCGTGGCGATGTTTTTTGAGGATGCTATCACTGGAAATCTGGTGATATCGGCTGTTGGCCCCACCTTGTGAATGGGGTGGTAATTTTAACACGACTTTGGCTGCGACTTAGCCCCTTGAGAATATGCCCCATAGAATGTTAGCAATCTAGTTGTTCATTAGGATACTGTTGAGAAGCAGAGGTCAGGGGCTCGGACTCAGAAAATAAAGGCAGGTAGGAGGGTGCAGAGGCAACAATTAGACAACACTGGGCAGGCAGGAAGGGCAGTGGCAGCACAACGGACTATGGAGGACAGTTGAAAGGGGTGGCAGGGGCAACAAACCAACAATACAGGACAGACAAGAGAGGCTGTGGAAATATAACAGACCATTGTGAGCAGAAGGAAGAGGCAGTGGTAGTACAACCATACATGCCAACAAACCCAATTCAGCCAGGAAACGCCCAATATTTTTAAGCCCAAATGGGCTTTATTTGATCTGTCTCCTGTCAACAAACACCTCTTTTTCAATGTAAGTCAATGGGGAAAATCAATACCCCAGTTTTTTTTCAAAATCTCCCTCTTACCAAGTTCAAAATGTTAGCAAGTATGGTACATTGGATCATGGAAGGCAGGAGGAATTGGGGTAGGGACATGGGCTCGGATAACAGAGGACAGAAGGGACATGGAGAGGTGCACCAACTGACCATACAGGGCAGGCATCAGGGTTTGCAGCAGCACAATACACCACACAGGCCATGCGGGATGAGAGTGAAGCACAACAATTCATAGAAAGCAATTGGGAGGGGACACGATCATGCGCATTAACAATAGAGAACAGAGGGGAAAGAGGCAATGGCGGCTAGCTGACCATAATGGACAGACAGGAGAGAAAGCTGCAGCATAACGGACCATAAAGGGCAATAGAGGGGGATCAGGGGCATTACAATGGTACAGACAAGCCAGGAGGGAGTGGGATGCTTACGGGTAGCCATGCGCTATACAAGTGATTTTACAATACAATACAATACAATAGGGGTCTGCACATGGAAAACAGAGGGCAGAGGGAAGGTGGGAGGGGTTTTGGCAGCAAAGAAGACCATGCATGGCCAGCGGGAGGGTTAGTGGCCGCACAATGGCCATGATTGGCAAGAAGGAGGGGGCAGGGGCATGCACAAAGGACCATGGAGGATAGAAGGGAGGGGTAGGAGCTGGGCACAGACAAGAGAGTTCAGGGGAAAGGGTCTCACAACAGACCATGCAGGCAGGCGGAGCAGTTGCAGCACAACAGACCAGGGAGGGCAGAAGGGTGTTGAAGTAAAATGGACCATGGAGGACAGGAGAAAGGGGATAGGGGCATGGAATGTGGACAGGCAGGGAGGAGGTGTCAGGGACAGGTTGCAGTCATCTGACAATGCAAGGCAGATAGGAGGGGAGTGGCAACTCTACAGAACACTCAGAGTAGATAGGAGGGGCATGTCCATGGAACATGGCGGGCAAAAAGCATGGAGCAGGAGCATGCACACAGACATCAAAGGGCAGCGGAAAGGAGAGTAGGGGGACAAGCTAATCACAGAGGCTAAGCAGGAGGTTAAAGATGGGGCATAGAATTGGGCAATGGATGACAGGAGGAGTTGACTGGGACATCATGCTAAACGGAGGGTAGTGGCACCACATCAGACCATGCATGGCAGGAGGGAGGAGGCAAGTTCATTGATTCAGACAACAGAGGATAGGGAGGAGGTGGATGGAGCAGCACGCTAACTGTTCAGAAAAGGCGGAAAGGCCAGTGGCAGAATAACGGCCACACAGGGCTGTAATAAGGGAGCAGGGGCATGGACTTGGACAATGGATGGCTAGGAGGAGGGGAGGCAGGAGTAGCAAGCTTGGTTGGGGGCAAATAAATGGCAGGCCAGGCCCTGCTTCCAACCCCTCACCATCCATTGTGATATGCATTTTACTTAAAGTTTTTAAAAAATCTAGAAATTTGCTGCAAAAAACAAAGATAACAGGGATGTTAGAGTCAGACTCAGATTTCACTCATACACAACCAGTGAAATTCAGCAGTTATAGTTACATGAGCTAACTATAACTTATGCCCCCGCAATGTACTGTTAATGACCTCAGACATTATATCATTCATGACATGGTCAGTTACATCACTTATAACATCACTCATGGCATCTCAAATGAGCTGTGAATGGAACTATAATCACTAGAACTTTATTTAGGGATAGTGTGTGTATATTAACACCCCTTTTTGTTATTTTCTTTCGTGTAAGAACCATTATAATACACAACGTGCCCAGATCAATATGGCTGATAGCCTTTCACTTTAAGTAATGTGTAGTTCATTGTTTATGTTGATGCTTGCAATCCTAAGTATGTTTGTTATGAGAAAAATTACATTGACGAACATACAGGTTTGGCGGTCACGGGGCAAGATATGCTGAAATGACATTTTGTGCATATTAACACTTGTTTTCTTTTCTTTATTGTATCAATTTCTGGATTTTCACATTGTGACCAGGCCAATATGGCCGGCAGCTTTTTGTATTAAAGTAAAATGTAGCCCTCTGTTAATATTGGCAACTGGAGGCATTTGTACATTTAAATAAGGAAGCTACAATTACATATTTTATCCTTATCAAGGTTCGGATGAGCTGAAACTCGTGATCGCTTCCTTTGCAGATTAAATACTTCCAAACTACTACCTGAGTGGAGATTCCTTCATTGTAAGTGTGAGAGGAAATTAAATACATCTATATAAAATTCACTGAAAAAAACACACGTTTCAGGGACGTTATATTCAGAAATTAGCATTTAAAAAACCTTAGATATTCACAGAAAAAAACACAGGTTTCAGGGACGAAATAGTTAGTCTGACATTGCACTTGTACAAAACCAGAGAAATTCAGCTTTTATAGTTAGCAGAGATTACTATAACTCACGCCCACGCAATGCACTGCTGATGATGTCACATATTACATCACTCATGAAATGGTCAGTGACATCACAGATGACATCTCAAATGACATCACTGATGATATCACTGATGACATCATCCAGTGACTGAGTGTTTCTAAAAAGTTTAAGAATGTGATATATATATATGATAATTCAGTTAGTGTGTGACTGATTATACCTGTCTGGGTGAATGTATGGGTGAGTAACTAATCTGTGTGAATGTCTGTATCAGTATGTCAGTTGGTGTGTAAGTGGCTGCATGGGTTGGTGAATAGGTACATGAGTGTCTATATTGGTTATTGATTGATTGGCTGAGTACCTGTATGGGTGCCTGGGTGTATGTGTGTTGTGTGACTACCTGCATTGATGTGTGAGTGTGTGATTCACTGGCTGTATGGGTTCTTTAGTGTGTCTGCAAGGGGATGTATGGGTTAGTGAGTGTGCATATGGTTGTGTTGGTGAGTGAATGGATGTCTCAATGGTATATGTGTGAGTAACTGCATATATGAATGGCAGTATATGTGAGTGTTGAAGTATATAAGTGACTGTATATGAAAGTGAGTGATTGTGAGAACGGGTGTATGGATAAGTGTGTGCTTGTGTCAGTGATTGTATAAGAGAGTAAATATGTGTTAGTATTTGTGAATAAGTGAGGTGGTGTGTGTATAACTGTATAGGTTTGTAAATGGCATTGTGATTGACTCTTTGGGTGACTGACTAGGTGTGTGAGTAACTCTATGGGTGAGTAGCGATGTGGGAGTGTCTGTATGGGTGAATGAGTGCACATAATAGTGGCTGTATTCATGAGTGACTGCATGTAAGAGTGACTGTATGGGTGAGTGAGTGGATGTGTGTGTAAAGCTATGGATCAGTTAGTGGATATGTACTATCTGATATTGGTGTGTCTATGGTTTCGAGAATGGTAGACTGCATTATAGAGTGGTTTATAAAAGGCTATATTAGGGTGTGAGTAGGTGCATCAGAGATTAAGTGGATGATGCCATCAGTGATGTCATTTGAGGTGTCATCAGTGATGTCATCAGTGATGTCACTGACCATCTCACGAGTGATGTAATATGTGAATATGTGACATCATCAGCAGTGCATTGCGGGGGCATGACTATATATATATATATATATATATACTGCTCTTCATCTGAAACTTGGGAACTAGCCCGCGTTGACTCCTCTTTTCTTTTCTTTTTTTAAATAATTGATGTCGCACAATAAGCCTTAAAGGGCATTTATTATATATTGAATGCCCCTTTTATGGCTCAATACATTAAAAATGTAAGTATTAAATGAAGACAGCCCATGGTTTAGCTAAATGTCATATGCGACGATGAAGTCAACTCTAGCCCATGATTTGTGCAATAATTTATTAACATGGTAGGCACAAACTCCCTCTTTAACATACGGAGCGGCTTTCCAATTTTTATTTCCCCCTGTATTTCCAACCCCTTGTACTACTTTGTGGATACTGCTTACACTATTCTGTGGATGTTGTTCTTCATTTAAAGAGTTTACTTTTTTTAAACTTTATTTTCCCTCAAACTCTTGGTAGTTTTGACCGAACCTAAACTCACTGATTTTCCCCGAGCTGCCCCCTCGTTGGCATGCACCATGTGATACGTGTCACATGGCAATACACCTGCATTATTGGCGCATCATCTCACACCGCACACTAGCAGCTGCTCGGAGGCACATTACATCTACTAGTATACCATACAGCTCCATAGAACCCTTCGCATGCTAGGATTGTTAATCATTTCGAAGAAACCATGGCCTACATATATGTGTAACTACATAGATATTACATACATTAAGAACTGCTGTATTCTTTTCGTGGTTGACGCAAAAAAATATCCTGCGGTCAGCATGTGCAGTGGAACAGAAGGCACACCATGCCTGCATCAAAGAAGCAGAAGGTGAAAGAAGCACCCACACTTTTTGCCGTAGAACATTATTTTCAACAGGGGCTTTTAATTATTTTCGGTAACGTTTTGTATTCTGATTTTCTGCCTCCATAGTGAATTGGGAGTAGGGTGTACATTTGGTGTTTTACACACAACTTGTTCATTCTTTGCAAAACTCGTTCATTCTTTGTGTTTCTCCTAGCTTTTGGTTGTTTGTTTTTCTGCCTGTCTTTTTCCTTTATTTCTAAGAGTGTTTTCTGATAATCCGCTTTCCACCCGTCTTTCTGTTATCATCTCAGTCTGGTTTCACTCCATTTCCCTTTTATGCTAGTATCTGTTCTTCTGCCATCCACTAGCTGCAAATGTTTTTCAGTCTATGTATTTTTCTATTTGCCCTTCCCTCTATCAAGAAGCCTGTCTTCTGCTTTTTAAGTCTTTCAACCGATCTATCTTTCCCCCTTTTATCATCCGCTGCACATCAGTAGCGCTTCTCTTTTCGACATTTTCTATCAACTTTTCTTGTTTTCTCTCTGTCTGTCTGACTCTCCTATGTTCGAACTGTGCATGGCTGCCCAAATGTGTGGTTGACATTTTCTGTCTGAGTTCCCATCCCCTTGTCATTCCAATTGTCTTTTGACAAATTTCTTTTTTACCCTTTTTAATCAGTGTGCAGTTTGCCCATTCTCTGTCCTACTGCTTAATAGTTGTTTTACTTTTCAGTCTTTCTTTCATCATTTTTTTATTTGTCTGTCTGCCTGGTTAAACCTATTTTTGGACTTTGTTTAACTGCCTTTTTTTATATTATTGTATCTGTCCCTTATCCTGCCTTTCTTCATTTTCCCCTCTTGGTTTTCTTGTGTGCATCCCTTCTTTAACTGTCTGCCTCCCTTGTTGTCATTCTCTGTTTGCTTTTACTTTTTCCATAGCTAGCTTTTCTCTGCCTTTTGTATGCCTTCCTCTGTCTCTTTGCTGTGTGGCTCTTGCCCGTCTGAATATTCGTTCATCCTTTTGCCTTTTTTTCTATCTGCCTGCATCTGCTTTAGCCATGGCTCACTGTCACTGTCTCTTTGTTTTGATTTTAATTTTTTTATCTGCGTGTTTCCCTTGTTACCTTGTTTCTGTCTGTCTTTTTTCATTTTCTATCTATCTTAATCTTTTCTGCCTGCCTTTTGTGACAGTTGACCACTCTTTTCTTTTCCCCTCCTGCCCCTCTGCCCATCTTTTCCCATTTTCTATGTGTGCATCTTCTATGTTTACTACTTTACTGGCCTTTTTTCGAACACTCCAACTGTCAGCCTCCTCATGCGCCCTTGCCTTTTAGATATGTTCCTGTTTTATTCTCATTATATATATATTTTTTCTAATTCTCCCACTTGTTTTGTACCTAACTCTCAACATTTGTGAAGTCATGCCATCTTGTCCCTGTGCTCTTTGGTACAATGCATGTAGATGCTTTGCAAGTGACAGTACCGCAGGACAGGCTTCTGCAATGGTTTACATGCTCACGTCATGGGTCAGAGGGACCTGAAGATAGACCGGCATTTCACATTGCATATGTGCCCACACTGCTTACCTCTCCACTCCCTGCAGCAAGCACACCAGTGGTGAACCCTAAGATTCTAGAGAAGCAAATGGTACTGCATGGATCAAAATGGCATAAGCCTCTTTTTACACCTCTGTTAGTTCTTTCTGCACTGCTCCTCTTTTACACATTTCTGCATCCCTCTTGCCTATTTCTGCACTCCTCTTCCTTTTTTGTCCACTTCTCTTGCTTCTTTCTGCACTGCTTGTGCTTCTTTCTCTACTGCTCTTGCTTCTTTCTGCACCTCTCTTGCAAATTTCTCTATCCCTGTTGCCTCTTTCTGCACCCTTTTACCCCTGTTCCCCCTTTCTGTACCTTTCTTTTCTGCTTCTGCACTTGTCTTGACTCTTTCTGCCACTCTGTTTCTTCTTTCTGCACTTCCCTAGCCTCGTTCTGCACCCTTCTTGCCTCTTTCTGCACCTCTGTTGCTTCTTTATGCACTTCCCTTCCATCTTTCTGCATCCCTCTTGCCTCTTTCTGTACCCCTTTTGCCTCTTTGTGCAACTCTCCTACCACATTCTGTACCTCTCTTGCCTTTTTCTGCAGTTCTCTTGCCACTTTCTGCACCTCGTTTACTTCGTTCAGCACTTAACTTGCCTCTTTCTGTACCCCTCTTGCCTCTTTCTGCACCTCTGTTGGATCTTTCTGCACTTCTTTTGCTACTTTCTGTACCTCTGTCCCAAATGTCTACATCCTCTTGCCTCTTTATGCACCCCTCTTCCCACTTCCTGCACCTCTCTTGCCTCAGTCTGCCCACCTGTTTCCTCTTCTGCACCCCTTTTGCCTATTTCTGTAACTTGTTTGCCTCTTCCTGCAGTTCTCTTGCCTCTTTCTGCACATCACTTGCTTCTTTCTGCACCTCTGTCTGTACTTTTGCACTGCTCTTGCTTCTTTCTGTACCTCTCTTGCAAATTTCTGCACCTGTCTTGCCTCTTTCTGCACCCCTCTCACCTCTTTCTGTACCTCTCTTGCCTCTATCTGTACCCCTGTTCCCTCTTTCTGTACCTCTTTTGCCTGTTTCTGCAAGTCTCTTGCCTCTTTCTGCAGTTCTCTTGCCTCCTTCTGCACCTCTGTTGCTTCATTCTGCACTTCTCTTGCCTCTTTCTGTACCTGTCTTGCTTCCTTCTGCACCTCTGTTGTCTCTTTCTGCACTCGTCTTCCCTCTTTCTGCACCTCTTGCCTCTTTCTGCACCTCACTTGCCTCTTTCTGCACACCTCTTGCTTCTTGCTACACATCTGTTCCTTCTTTCAGCAATCCCCTTGCCTCTTTCTGCACTTCTCTTGCCTGTTTTTGCACCTCTCTTGCCTCTTTCTTTCACCTCTCCTACCTCTTTTTGCACCCCACCTGGTTCTTTGTGCACAACTCTTACCTTTTTCTGCACCCCTCTTCCCTCTTTGTGCAGTTCTCTTGCCTCTTTCTACAACTCCCTTCCCTCTTTCTGCACCACTCGTGTCTCTTTCTGTACCTCTGTTGCTTCTTTCTGCACTTCTCTTGCCGCTTTCGGCACCCTTCATGCCTCTTTCAGCACCCCTATTGCTTCTTTCTGCACTTCTCTTCCTGCATTCTGCACCCCAACGGCCTCTTTCTGTATCTCTCTTGCCTCTTTGTGTACCGCTCCTACCCCTTTCTGCACCCCTCTTACCTCTTTTTGCACCTCTGTTGGTTCATTCTGCACTGCTCTTGCTTCCTTCTGCACCTCTGTTCCAAATTTCAGGATCCCTCTTGCTTCTTTTTATGCACCCCTCTGCCCTCTTTCTGCATCTCTCTTGCCTCAGTCTGCCCTTCTGTTCTCTATTTCTGTACCCCTTTTGCCTGATTCTTCAACTCTCTTCCCTATTTCTGCAGTTCTCTGGTATCCTTCCGTATCTCTGTTGCTTCTTTCTTCACCTCTCTTGCAAATTTTGGAACCCTCTTGCCCCTTTCTACACCCTCTTGCCTCCTTCTGCACCTCTGTTGGTTCTTTCTGCACTACTCTTGCTTCTTCCTGCACCTCTTTTGCGTGTTTCTGTACTTCTCTTACCTCCTTTTGTACTCAAATGGGAAGTGCAAGCTGTCACGGTTAAAGGTCTGCGTGCCCTCGTTATATGTCTACTTGTATATGTATTCTTACATGTGTTATGCATCTGAAGATTGTAGCTTAAACAGCGGGTACCTTCTCCAATAGGTGGTCAAATCTTCTCAGTTCTGCTCTGTCATTTGGTTGCACACGCAGACATGTCTTATGTATATATGTGTTATAGAGCCTCTCAAATAAACTATTGAATACCCATGTGCCCTGTATTGTGAGCAGAAAGAAATGCATACACCTTCTTTTACACAAATTTAGAGAGTATGCTGTTTGAAACACAGGTATTCAAGTGTTTATATGTTTATTTTAATTTAACATGTCACTAGGTAAAAGCATAGATACTGCATATCTTCACAAACTTGGTCAGGCATACAACAGTGATATGCTTAGAATTGCTGTTTTATATTTGGTAGGCCTAACAATCTGAGCAGTCGAATAATAGTGAACCTTCAAGATAAAAGTGAGGTTTAAAACATCTTCGGAGAAGGATTAGTGATTAGGGTACTTTGTATGAGTCTGGTGTAAGGTATAGTCAAAGTATGCCTCTTTCTGCACCTCTGTTGTTTCTTTCCGTGCCTTTCTTTATCTTTCTGCACGTCCAACCTATGTAGGCATATTAAAAAATTTGCTTTAAAAAGCCTTACAAATTCACTGAAAAAAAACAGAGGTTTCATGGACGTTATAGTTAGGAATTAGCAGTTAAAAAACCTTTGAAATCCACTGAAAAAACCAGAGGTTATAGTTAGAAATTAGCATTTAAAAAACCTCAGAAATTCACTGAAAAAAACCACAGGTTTCAGGGACATTATAGTTAGTTGGACATTTCGCTCGTAAAAAACTGGAGAAATTCGGCCGTTATAGTTAGTTGTGCTAACTATAACTCGCGCCCCTGCAATGAATTGCTGATGACGTCACATATTACATCACTCATGACATGGTCAGGGAACCTGGAGCTCAGTTTATTGAACCCCCCCACAGCCCAGGGGACGGTCACCTCCCCGGGGCTTTGTTTTAAAAAAAAACGTAGGGGGGTCCTGCCCCCATGCTGCCCCGGGGACTACCACCTCCCCGGGGATTTCTTTAATAATGGGGGGCCTCATGGGCCCCCCAAGCCCTGAGGACCACCACCTCCCTGGAGCTTTGATTAATTAGAGGCGCTGGGCCTCGTAGGCCTCCCAAGCCCTGGGGACCACCACCTCCCCAGGGCTTTGTACTTGATGGGAGGGGGGCCACACGGCCCCCCTCCTGGAGCTCTTGCTGGCCCTTGGGACCGCCACCCACCAGGGCCGGCTCCTGCAATGTCCCGGGGTGCCCACCCCCGGGACATTGTCGTTTGCTATGGCAGGGCAAACTGTCATAGCAAACTCTGCTTTGCTTCATTAAAGTGAGAGCAGGAAAACCTGCTCTAGCTTCAATGAAGCAAAGCAGATTGCAGCTCCCCTTTCTCAAAAGCAATGCCGGCTCCCGCAGGAGGCGGGGAGCAGGCAAGACCATGGGGGCATTGGGCTCCCCCCACGATCCCCAACACAAAGGTCCGGCCACGGGGGATGGGGTACCCGGGGCCAGGAGTGCCCCGGGAGGGGGGCCACATGGCCCCCTTCTCTTTAAACTCTTTAATAAAAACAAAATGGCCGGGCCCCAAGGGATGGGTGCCCCAGTGCCAAAATTGGCCTCTCCTCAATTAAAAATTGTTACAATAATGGCCAAGCCCCAGGGGATAGGGTCCGAGGGGCAAATAGTGGCCCAGGGAAGGGGGGCCACGCAACTAAAAAAAAGAGGCCATGCCCTGGGGGATGGGTTCCTTGGGGCCAAGAGTGGACCAGGAAAGGGCGGCCACGTGGCCCCCCTTCCCAATACATATATAAAAAAGGAGGCCATGCCCCAGGGGATGGGATCCCGGGGTCGAAACTGGCCTTGGGAGGGGGGTCGTGGGGCCCCCTTCTGGTTTTTTGAGTTAAAAAAAAGGGGTCACGCCCCTTTTTACACCTATATGCAATGCAGCTCTGTGGCACTTACTGGAGGTACCTGGTGGGCTAGTTGGCCCCCAAGGACCCTCAGGATTCAAGGGGGTGCGTTTGCACAGTGGTGCAGGGAGGGGGCGGTGCCTGATATAACAAGTATGCAAACACACCCCCTGGAGCGTTGTATATTGGGGGATTAAGTCCCCTTCCATCCTGAGGGTCCCTTGGGGCCAACTAGCCCACCAGGTACCTCCAGTAAGCGCCACAGAGCTGTGTTGCAGAGAGGTGGTCAGAGGCCACGCTTCTTTCTACACTACGCTGCAAACGCAGCTTCTGTCACACTGCTGGTGGGGGAATGAGGTCCTCTTGTGTCCTGAGTAGGCCTGGGCGGCAAATTCCGTTCCGCTCGCGGAATTTGCGGAATTCGTGTAATTTCGCGTTCCGCGGAGAACGCGAACTTGCTCAAAAGTCTGCTTTCCGCGATTTCGCGAAATTTTTGCTTGTTCGCGTTCTCAAAATGCGTGTTCGCGAGATATTTCTCCCCGAGCACGCAAACAGCAATTGTGAACAGGAAAAAAGCATCGCGAACAAGCAATTCCGCGTGTTCGCGGAATTTCTGCGTGTTCGCGGAGATTTTTTACCGTTTCGCGGAGATTTGCGTAACGCAATTCCGCGAATTCCGCCCACCCCTAGTCCTGAGGAGCTCAGGACACAAGTGAACTTCATCCTCCGAAAAGCAGTGACCTCCTTCTGGGGGTCTTTCAGTGTTACTTCCTTCGAGGACTTGTTTGTTTTCAGCCCCATCTTCTCGCCACACTTCAGACTTTTATTCTGCCTCTTTATTCTGCATTTATTTATTCTGCCTCTTTATTCTGCCTCTTTATTTATTTTTGCACCTTTATTCTGCCTCTTTCTGTTTGCTCCTCACCTTTATTTTGCCTCCTGCTGCTGGTTTCTGACCTCTTCTTTCCTCTTTCTGCTTGTTTCTGAACCAACAAATACTGAATGGATTCACACCAAATAACTGAAAGTGTGACCTGCATAACCAAATATTCCTTTCTGCTGAATTTGGTGTAATTTCATCCAGTGCTTTGGACTGCAGATTCGACTAAAAGTCCCATGGGAATTAACATGGTGAAATGTGCTTATATTGACCACTTTTTCTTGGACCCCACTTCACAGATCACCGCGAAACTTTCCATGCACAACAAGATTCATCAAGGCACATTTTTTTGAGAAGATTTCATGAAAAAAATGTAAACGGCGCCTATGGAAACATGGTCCTAGTTATAACTACCTAGTGTTGACTGCCAGTAGGTGATTGATATCACCTATTGGCAGTGTGGAAGTGTGGTTTAATTCAGAATTCAGCAATGTCAGCTTTCATCTTCCCAACGTTTCGGCATAATTGCCTTGCTCACAGGTGAAAGTGTGCGTGCTTTTAAAAGGGCAAAGTCACATGACTGGAAGTATTGACTGCAATACCCATAGTGCATTGTTAAGTATTTTCAAACTATCACTCGGAAAGTTCTTGAGTACAATACCAGTGTGCGTAGTTATTCCTCCCTCCATGCACTGTTACCAAAGTGGGATCCCCTTTAAAACACAGTCAGGTACATTACCACGCTGCCGCGATGTTGACACTTTCAATGTGAACTGAATCAAAGTTCTGCTCTCAGCACGATCAAAGCAGAATCACTTCCTCACGCAAGATCCATTTGTGCTATATTAGCACTCCGTTGTAGGCTGGGCGCGTGAGTGGGTCATGATCCTCATTTTAACACCAATTACAGTTCTCTCGTTACATATATATATATATTCATTGAAAACACCATAGGTGTCAGGGGCGTTATAGTTAGCTGGACTTTTCACTCGTACGAAACCATTGAAATTCCCCCGTTATAGTTAGTTCAGCTAACTATAACTGGCGCGCCCGCAATGCACTGCTGATGATGTCACATATTACATCACTCATGACATGGTCAGTGACATCACTCATGACATCACTGATGAAATCTCAAATTACATCACTGATGACATCACTGATGACATCATCCAGTGAATGTGTGTGTTTTCTGAAAATTTCATATGTTTTATATATGTATATCTCAAGGTCAATGGAAGAATAAATGGGTATATAAGTGTCTAAATGGATGATTTGTTTTTTAAAAATTGATTGTATAACTGACTGATTAGGTGTATCTTAGTGAATACATGGCTTAGTGAGTAATGTTTAAATAGGTAAATATCTGTATCAGTCTCTCACTTTGTGTATAAGTGGCTGCATGGGTTGGTGAGTAGCTACATGAGTGTCTATATAGGTTATTAGTTGGTTTTTTGAGTATCAGTATGAGTGTCTGTATGGTTCGGTGGGGGGTATTACGTAGTGCATAGGTGTTTGTATGTGTTGAAGACAGCATGTGTGCAGGACTGTATGCATGGATGAGTGTGTCCATGGGTGTGTTAGTGAGTGAATGACTGTCTCAATGGTGTCTTTATGAGTAACTACATATGTTTTAAACTAGTATATGTGACTATTGGTGTATATACGTGAGTATATGTGAGAGTGAGAGATTGAAAGAGTTCCTGTATGAATAAGTATGTGTTTCTATAAGTGATTGTTTAAAAGACTAAGTATGTGTAAGTTTCTGTAGAAGTAAGTGTGGTGGTGTGTGTATAACTGTATATGCAAGTAAATGGATGTTTGATTCTTTATTAGCATGAGTGACTATGTGTGGGAGTAACTCTATGGATGAGTGGCGTTGTGTAACAGGATGTATAGGTGTATGAGTACATATGATGAGTGAGTACATGTATGAGTGACTGTATAGGACTGATGGTGAATGAGTGGATGTGTATGTGGATCTTAGAATTGCTGAATAGGTTGTTGTAACTGGTATTGGTATGTCCATTGTTTTGAACATTGTAGTTTCTATTTTTGAATGTGTGTATCAAAGGTTATATCAGGGGAAGAGGAGGTCTGCCACTCTATCACAAGGATGATGTCATCAGTGATGTCATTAGTGATGTCATTTGAGATGTTATCAGTGATGTCATGCGTGATGTCACTGACCATGTCATGAGTGATGTAATATGTGACGTCATCAGCAGTGTGTTGCGGGCGCGCGAGTTATAGTTAGCTAAACTAACTATAACGGGGGAATTTTAATGGTTTTGTACGAGTGAAAAGTCCAGCTAACTATAACGCCCCTGAAACCTATGGTTTTTTCAGTGAATATAAATATATATATATATATATATATACATACATATATATACAGATTTATATACAAACAGATATATATATACACACATATATATATATATACATATATATATACACAGAAAAAACCATAGGTTTCAGGCACGTTATAGTTAGGAATTAGCATTTAAAAAACCTCAGAAATTCACTTCACTGAAAAAACCATAGGTTTCAGGGGTGTTATAGTTAGCTGGACTTTTCACTTGTACAAAACCATTGAAATTCCCCCGTTATAGTTAGTTCAGCTAACTATAACTCGCGCGCCCGCAATGCACTGCTGATGACGTCACATATTACATCACTCATGACATGGTCAGTGACATCACTCATGACATCACTGATGACATCTCAAATGACAAATCCTTGTGATAGAGTGGCAGACCTCCTCTCACCCTAATATAACCTTTGATACACACATTCAAAAATAGAGACTAAAATTTTCAAAACAATGGACATACCAATACCAGTTACAACAACCTCTTCAGTAATTCTAAGATCCACATACACATCCACTCATTCACCAACAGTCTCACTCATCATATGTACTCATACACCTATACATCCTGTTACACAATGCCACTCATCCATAGAGTTACTCACACACATAGTCACTCATGCTAATAAAGAATCAAACATATATTTACTTGCATATACAGTTATACACACACACCACCACACTTCAACGGAAACTTACACATACTTAGTCTTTTAAACAATCACTTATAGAAACACATACTTATTCATACAGGAACTCTTTCAATCTCTCACACTCACATATACTCACTTATATACACCAATAGTCACATATACTAGTTTAAAACATATGTAGTTACTCATAAAGACACTATTGAGACAGTCATTCACTCACTAACACACCCATACACACACTCATCCACCCATACAGTCCTGCACACATGCTGTCTTCAACACATACAAACAGTGAGTCACTCATTCATGCACCTATGCACTACGTAATACCCCCCACCGAACCATGCAGACACTCAGACTGAAACTCAAAAAAACAACTAATAACCTATATAAACACCCATGTAGCTACTCACCAACCCATGCAGCCACTTATACACAAAGTGAGGGACTGATACAGATATTTACATATTTAAACATTACTCACTAAGCCATGTATTCACTATGATACACTTAATCAGTCAGTTACACAATCAATTTTTCAAAAACAAATCATCCATTTAGACACTTATATACCCATTTATTCTTCCATCGACCTTGATATATACATATATAAAACATATTTAATTTTCAGAAAAACAGACATTCACTGGATGATGTCATCAGTGATGTCATCAGTGATGTCATTTGAGATGTCATCAGTGATGTCATGAGTGATGTCACTGACCATGTCATGAGTGATGTAATATGTGACGTCATCAGCAGTGCATTGCGGGCGCGCAAGTTATAGTTAGCTGAACTAACTATAACGGGGGAATTTCAATGGTTTTGTACAAGTGAAAAGTCCAGCTAACTATAACACCCCTGAAACCTATGGTTTTTTCAGTGAATTTCTGAGGTTTTTTAAATGCTAATTCCTAACTATAACGTGCCTGAAACCTATGTTTTTTTCTGTCAATTTCAAAGGTTTTTTAAATGCTAATTTCTAACTATGCCTACAGAGATAGGACATGTGAAGAAAGAAGTAAAAATGCACAGAAAGAAATAAAAGAAGTGCCGAAAGAAGCAACAGAAGTCCTCAAAGACGAAGAAAACTGCAGGAAGAAGGATAACGTGCAGAAAGAACAAAAAGAAGAGCAGAAAGAATCCTTGTTGCAAAATCATCCTGTACCCTCAACTTTTTCTGACGGATACTGGTGGTAACTGAGTCTGACTAACCAGTCCTAGAGCCAGTGCTATGTTAAAAGACACTTAGAATACAGTGAAAACACCTACATACACTAGGGAACATTATGCGTTGGGGTCCCCCTGTGATTAGCATGACCTCCTCTGTAAGCCCCTAGTATATAATAGGGCAGGGGGATTAAAACTACCTCTTAAAACAGGCCACAGGGCGTTTTTGCACATGTTAGCTCAGGCCCCGTTCCCTCCCTTCACCACTGTGTGAACACGCCCTGTGTCCGTTTTTAGTTGGGAGATTTAAGTTCATTTGAATCCTGAGGGTCCCTAGGGTCCAACTAGCCCACTAGGTACCTCCAGTAAGTGCCACAGAGCTGCGTTGCAGAGAGGTGTAAAAAGTGGCACAGCCTGGACCACCTCTCTGCAATGCAGCTCAGTGGCGCTTACTGGAAGCACTTGGTGGGCTAGTTAGCCCCCAGGGCCCCTCAGTATTGAAGGGAAATTATATCCCCAATTTAAAACGTGCCATAGTGCGTGTTTGCACACCTCACCTCAGGCCCCGACCCCTCCCTTCACCACTGTGTAAACGCGCCCTGTGGCTGTTCTAAGTTGAGAGATTAAGTCCCCTTGAATCCTAAGGGTCCCTAGGGTCAAACTAGACCACTAGGTACCTCCAGTAAGCGCCACAGAGCTGCGTTGCAGAGAGGTGTAAAAAGGGGCTGGGCCTCAGAACACCTGTCTGCAACGCAGCTCCCTGGCGCATACTGGAGATGCCTGTTGGGCTAGTTGGCCCTCAGGGACCCTCAGTATTGAAGAGGAATTAATTCCCCAACTTACAACTCGCCAGGGGGCGCGTTTGCAGAGTGCTGCAAGGAGGGGGCGTGGCCTCCGGCACGATGCCAGTCTTTTATTTATTTTAATTTTTTAAGAAGGGGGGCTGTGTGGTTCCCCTTCTTATTTTAATTTATTGGCCCTGATGACCCCATCCCCCAGGGCCTGTCTCCTAATTATATTTTTTTGACCCCAATCCCCAGGGCCGGCCACTGTTTTTTATTATTTTTAAAAAAAATATATTTATAGACACACCTAGGACATGCTGGACAAACCGTACGTACCTATCTCCATGACGATTTGAATGATATTCATTAAAAGGCGACTATGCATACAATGAATCCACGTGGAATGTATTTACACCACTAGTGAAGCTCTGACATGTCTGATGCCCTACCGTGCCTAATCCCGGTAGACACCCTTGTCGTTTCTTTATACAAACATGGGTAGCTATTGACGGGCACATTTAATACACATGCACACCAAGCCATTCAAAGGGGATTCGACAAAAATTCAACCAAAACTATGTAAGAAACCCCCCTCACGGTTAATAAAACACACATCCACTGCCGGATGTGTAATACTTTTTATTTTACTCTCTGGAAAGGGGACGAACATCACTTGAGAGTCACAGCGCGCTCCTGGCAGAGCCCAATGCTGTGTTACACCCACCATTGCCTGCCGAGTGCCACACACCTCTGTGTTGTATTCCACCAGCTAGTGCATATGCTATGACACTCTCTAGCCCATGTGCACTGTAACACCACCCCGTGAATATGTCATACCACACTTGTTTTCGCACGGGTTATATTGCCCCATCTAACGTGCCTTCCTCGATGCCTATGTTATAACGCACAGTGCTATGCCATACATATTACAATCTGGGATCCATATCTTTGTCACAGTGCATATGCAACGTTACACTCCCCAGCACATATTTTATATTACAACTTTAGAGACTAGTTAGGTTACACAACACTGCCCTGTGCATATTACACTCCAAGGCGCACATCGCATAGCACACGTTAGTGCCTGTGCCATCTCGCGCTCTCCAATGAATCTGTCATTGCGCACAATGTAATGCATATTAAATTTCACGCCCGGTTCATCTTATATCACACTTTTTGGTGCTTAGTTTTTACCATACACTATATCTAGTTTTCATTTTCAATCGTGCTCTCAGGACGATGTTCTATATAATACTGCGTCCACCTACCCTTTTCACGGGCATTACATTTTGCGATAGGGGTGGAGGGTCAGGGGGTGTTTCTGCCAAGTGAGCCCGGAGTCACAGTCACAAACGTCCTCTTCTTCCTGAATAAAAGTGAGATTATGCTGCATACTTGTTCATATTTTAAGTAGTTCGCACAGACACACGTTTTAAAAACAATAAAGTTCCTAATACCCGCCTTCTCTGAACAGTTAGCTTGCTGCCCCATCCCCCTCCTCCCTATCCTCTGTTGTGTGAATCCATGGACTAGCCTCCTCCCTCCTGCCATGCATGGTCTGATGTGCTGCCACTGCCCTCAATTTAGTATGATGTACCAGTCCCCTCCTCCTGCCCTCCATTGCCCAATTCTATGCCCCATCATTGACCTCCTGCTTAAACTCTGTGCTTAGCTTGCTGCCCCTATTCTCCTTCCCCCTGCCCTCCGATGTCTTTGTGCATGCCCCTGCTCCATTCTTTTTGCCCACCATGTTCCATGGACCTGCCACTCCTATCTACTCTGAGTGTTCTGATGAGCTGCCACTCCCCTCCCACCTGCCTATTATTGTCAGATGACTGTAACCTGTCCCTGCCAACTCCACCCTGCCTGTCCACATGCCATGCCCCTATCCTCTTCCTCCTGTCCTACATGGTCCATTGTACTGCCACACCCTTCTGCCCTCCCTGGTCTGTTGTGCTGCAACTACTCCTCCTGCCTGCCCCGTGCGGTCTGTTGTGAGGCCCCTTCCCCTGAACTTTCTTGTCTGTGCACAAGTCCTGACCCTCCCTTCTATCCTCCATCGTCCTTTGTGCATGCCCCTGCACCCTCCTTCTTGCCCATCATAGCCATTGTGCTGCCACTAACCCTCCCACTTGCTATGCATGGTCTTCTGTGCTGCCATGGCCCCTCCCACCTTCCCTCCATGGTCTGTGTGTATGCCATCACAGTCTCACTGTTGCTTTTCATGGTGTGTGTTGCTTCTAGTGCCCATCCTGCCTGACCTCCATGGCTATCTTGCTGCTCCTGCCCTGCCCCCTTGCCCCCAGCCCTCTGTTTACATGTGAAGACCCCTACTCCTGCCCTTTATGGTCTGTTATGCTGCAGCTTTCTCTCCTGTCTGTCCATTATGGTCAACTAGCTACAATTGCCTCTTGCCCCTCTGTTCTCTGTTGTCCATGTCCCTCTTGCTTTCTATAGATTGTTGTGCTGCACTCCCGTCCCGCATGCCCTGTGTGGTGTATTGTGCTGCTGCAAACCCTGATGCCTGCCCTGCAGGGTCAGTTTGGTGCACCTCTCCAAGTCCCCCCTGTCCTCTGTTATCCAAGTCCATGTCCCTACCCCATTTCCTTCCATGATCCAATGTACCATACTTGCGAACATTTTGAACTTGGTAAGAGGGAGATTTTGAAAAAAAACTGGGGTATTGATTTTCCCCTTTGAGTTACATTGAAAAAGAGGAGATTGTAGACAGGAGACAAATAAAGCCCATTTGAGCTTAAAAACATTGGACGTTTCCTGGCTGAATCGGGTCTGTTGGCATGTATGGTTGTACTACCATTGCCTCTTCCTTCTGCCCACAATGGTCTATTACATTGCCACAGCCTCTCTTGCCAGTCCTGTATTGTTGGTTTGTTGCCCCTGCCCCCCTTTCCACTGCCCTCCATAGTCTGTTGTGCTGCCACGGCCCTTCCTGCCTGCTCAGTGTGGTTAAATTGTTGCCTTTGCACCCTCCTACCTGCCTTCAATTTTCAGAGTCTGTGCCCCTGGCCTCTGCCTCTCAACAGTATCCTAATGAACAACTAAATTGCTAACATTCTATATTCATTACAAAAGTGTGGAACGCCTGACGTCATCTTGATGTAATCAAAACTGTAATACCTAGAGCATTTCCTTTAGAAATGACATATACGAGAGGGTCTTATTGGCATCAAAATTATGGTTAGTGCTCTAAAAGACTAAAATAAGGACATATTTTCTGAGTTTTCAAATAGCGACAAAGCACTTTTAAATTATTTGTTATCTTTATGTTTTTTTATCCAGTTGACCACTTGATTAAATGTTGCACTTAGGGAGAGGATGTGGTGTTATTTCCAGAACTGCAGACTTTGCAACTGGGGAGCCAGGTTGGAGTTTCTGCTTCAGCTCGACATTCTGTGATTCTGGTCAAATCACTTAGTCTCCCCATGTCTACAACCAAAATGAATTTGTTCTTGTGTGATGTAACCAAAGCTCATGTAAAGCACTCCAATACCTGACAAGTCTGCACTATATAACACTGCAAAAACACAAAATAATAAGTGTTTTGCACACTTCTGTCATTGGGCTATATTTGGGCTACATCTGGGTGATTTTGGGCTACATTTGGGCTCTTTTGTCTCCGGTGGCCATCTTGGGAGATTTTATTGTTATGAAGTTCCCTCATGTACTGCAGTCTCCTCAGTAGGAAATGCTTTCAGTTTTTTACTTTGATTCCATCATGAAGGTATTCAGATATGTCACACATTTGCCATAAATTCTGAAAGTTAGCACTCTAGTTGCTCATTAGATCACTGTAGTAAAACTACTGTTCACCATGGAAGTCTGCTCCTGGTATTAAAAGTGCATATTTCAGTCTGCATGTCAGAATTTTTTAATGAAATAGAAGAGGATTTGAGAAGTCACTCAAAATGTGCCCTCATTTTCTTTCTTCAGCATTAACCCCTTGAGTGCCGATGACGAGATGGTCTCGTCATGGGCCGCGGTTGCGCTGTGCCCATGACGAGACTATCTCGTCATGAACCCCGCCCGCTAATTCAACGACCGGCACAGGGCGGGGCACACAAGGGGTTAATCATAATTTCTATGGCAAAATGAACCCCCTCATTGTGTTCCTTTTTAAATTAAATGTTTTAAGTGTTACCAGTTTATTCCAATCAAGATGGCTTCAGGTGTGCCATACTTTTGTCATAATGAAGACAGTAAGCGCTCTAGTTGTTTATAAGAACACTCTGGGACATTCTGTCATTGGGCTATACTTGGGCTACATCTGGGTGATATTTGGGCTACATTTGGGCTCTTTTGTATCTGGTGGCCATCTTGGGAGACTTATTTGTTATGAAGTTTCCTAATTTCCTCATTTACTGCAGTCTCCTCAGTAGGAAATACTTTCAGTTTTTTACTTTGATTCCATCAAGAAGGCATTCAGATGTGTCACACATTTGCCATAAATTCAGAATGTTAGCACTCTTTTTGCTCATTAGATCACTGTAGTAAAGCTACTGCTCACCAGGGAAAACTGCTGCTGGTATTGAAAGTGCATGTTTCAGTCTGCATGTCAGAATTTTTTAATGAAATAAAAGAGGATTTCAGAAGTCAAAATGTGCCCTAGTTTTTCTTTCTGCAGCACTAATCATACTTGTTATGGAAAAATGAACCCCCTCATTTTGTTCCTTTTTAAATTAAATGTTTTAAGAGTTACCACTTTAATCCAAGCAAGATGGCTTCAGGTGTGCCATACGTTTATCATAAGTAGGACTGTTAGCGCTCTAGTTGTTCTTTGGAACACTCTGGGAAGCTGCAGTAGAACACAAAGGAATCAACTGACAGTCTCTGCCCTTGTTGGATGTACATGTTTTACTGAGAATGTCAGACTTCATTCTTACATGACTGAGAAAGATAATGTGAATTTACAGAAAATAAGCTCTCAGTTTAGCTTATAGATCACCTTCCAAACCTCTGTGGGAAAAGCATGAGAAAATATTTTTCTCTCAATCATGATATCCCAGCAGAAGGCTTTTTCACATGGTGAAATCACCTTAGAACATACCACAATTCCTAAAATGAGTATGGTACCATCAACAAATGATTTATAATGTAACTAAAGTCTTAAAACCTTCTATTAACTGCAATGCTTTTTAATGAGGTGCTATCATGTATATTGGTCCCAAGATGGCTGCCAACACTTCTTGGATGAAGTGCTGACAGCCAATCAGATCTCAGGATGAGATGTGTGGTTAGGCTCCGCCCACATATATATATGATTTTACTTTTGATTTTCTCAGGAACTACTGAACAGATTGACACCAGACCTGCAAAAGGCACTTCCCTGAGCTGAGGACTACCTCTCTGCCAAATTTCAAGTAATTCTGTTCAGTCGTTCGGGCTGTACCTTGGACTAAAGGTCCCTATGGAAAATTGCATGGGGAAAACACGTTTTGGGACCCCCCTTTTTTCTCAGCCCCCGCTTGACGAATCCCCCCGAGACATTCAGGGTAGGAGCGGAGCGGAGCGCCCCACCTATTTTGAAAACTTCACGAGGATTCGTCAACCGGCGCCAAAGTTATTCCAAATAGAATGTTGCGGATTTCCTATGGAAACACGGTCCTAACTATAACTATCTACTGGCGACCGCCAGTAGATAATATATATATATATATATACACACACATATATAGGTGCAACAGGTGGTTTTGATCCAAGGAAACAAAAACACACACTTTTTTAAGAGAACAACGGCGCCAAACGTTGCGCCTGAGGAATTTAAAACCCAAATTAAACAGAGGCGAAATACAAGATGACGGAAACGAAGGCGTGAACGACAAAAAGCTCTCCCACAAGAATTCGGCCAAAAAGAGCTGGCGCCGAAAATAAAACTGAGCTCACAGTCTAGTAACACAATTGTTTACCTGTCTGACATTAACCTCGATAGTGCAGAACAACAACTTTTAGCACTTTGACTTTCTTACTGCCCAGCAACGAACTTTGATTACCCTCAAACTAGGGCAGATATATACAAATTTATATGGAAATTGAAATTAAGGAAATTTCACTTACAACAACAAAGTAAAGCAAGTACGTTGCCAACAAACGAAAGCAAATCAAATAATATCTGCACATTAACTGCTGTGGATGTAAACCTACTTGGGGATTTACAAGCTTTACAGAGCAAAGAATCTAACACCATACCTCCAGATTCCACACAAACACTCATGGAACAACAAGGTATTGAAATCAATGTAACTCCACGCACGGACTTCAAACCCAAATCCAAATTTGTGCCGATTATGCCAAGAGACTCAATAGACACATTCAATGAAACAATCACAGCTGAGATGAAGAGACTCAATTATAAAATAACAGCCAGCAAAAGGAAATATAACACTAACCAACAACGTTATCAGACAACTCATCAGCAAACTATGTGACAACGACACAGTAGTTATCCACAATTCGGATAAAGGTGGAAATATTGTGATTTGGCCACTGCAACAATACCTCAAAGAGGCCATGTCACAACTAAATGATTGCAAGTGTTATAGATGAGTAACAAACAAGCAATATTGACAGCTCAAAACGAATTGTGCACAAGACTCTTGGCCTGGAAAAGCGTGGGCCTAATCAATCAGGACGAATACAGATTGATGAAAAACGACCATCCAATTACGCCGGTTATATACTTTATACTGAAGGTCCATAAAGATATCAGAAATCCGCCAGGAAGGCCAATAATATCGGCCAAACAAAGTCTACTAGAAAATGTGTCTGTATATATTGACTTCTTCCTTCAAAGCCTCGTGAAAACCCTGCCATCCTATGTTCAGGACACTACCGATTTTTTTAAAACAGATACAGAATTTCCAGTAGCAAAATGACTATATATTATTGACATTGGATGTATCTAACCTGTACACGTCAGCCAATAACAGGGCTGGCCTAAGTGAGGTGGATTACTTTTTAGGCTTCAGATCGATCCAGTATTACCAAGACAACAAAATGTTGATCAGTCTGATTCAGATTTGCCTAGATAATAATCACTTTTTATTCAACCAGCAGATTTACCTGCAAGTGAGGGGGTAGCTATGGGGGAGAGCTTTTACCCGAGCTACGCCTGCCTCTACAGGGGATGATGGGAGGAAGCTGTACTAAACAACAAATATGCAGATTCAGTAGCAGACCATGTGGTTAAATGGATTCTGTATATCAACGATTTATTTATAATTTGACGGGGTACCAAGCAGAGTGCAGAGGAGTTTGTTTATCAAATAAATGATAATGATCTAAACCTGCACTTTACCTGCAACATAAGTAAAGAGTGGATCTGTTTTTTAGATGTGAAAGTGTATGTAGCGCAGTTACACACCAAACTGAATCGAAAACCTACTGCAGGTAACACAACACTCCATTCTACCAGCTTCCATGCCAGACACACCATCTGTAGCATCCCATATGGGGAGAAGCTTAGGATCTGCCACATCTGTAGCAATGAGAAAGACCTCTTAGTGGCACAACAAGCAAGTAAAATACACTTCCTAGAGAGAGGGTATGCAGAGCAAACAGTGGACATTGCCATACAAAAGACTAGGAAGTTGTTCCGACAAGACTTGATGTTTAAACCATCTCACAGCAAGGCAAAGCTGCATACAGAAATGGGATCAAATACAAATAACAATGATCTTAGACTTATCTTAATATCCAACAAACAAAAAGATAGTCTTACTAAGATCATAATGAGCAATTGGCATTTGATACTCAGTGATCCTCAGATGCGGGACGCAATACCAGCAAAACCCGCTAATACCTACAGGAAGTCCCCTTCCACTAGTGACTTCCTAGTCAGTAGTAGTCCAGAAGTAAGAACAGGGTCCGCTTGGTTATCAGGGTGGAAAGGATTTGTGAAATGTTATTCTTGCAAGGCCTGTAAACATGGCATCAGTAAGACAACGTACCAGACACCTTTTGGGGATAAACCTACTAAAATCAACAAATTGATAACTTGCAAAACAGAGTTTACCATCTATGTGCTGGAGTGCTCTTGTGGACTGCAGTATGTGGGAAGCACAACACTGCAGGTCCACAAGAGGATTCTCCAGCCCTTACGGGCCATTACTAATTTGGATACAACTTATCCAGTGGCCCGCCATTTCAGGGAGGTACATAGCAATGATATACAACAATTAAAATATTATGCCATAGATACAAATCCTCTGTTAAGACAAGGTGGAGATAGAGAGGAACTCCTAAGGAAACTTGAAACTGAGTATATCTTGGAGCTGGATAGTAAGAGCCCTCATGGGCTCAATACTACAGAGGATCTTTACACGTGGTTATAAAGAGGCACAAGCTGGGTAACCAGTATCCTCTAAAACCATCATTATGCTGCAATATCTCTGTGGTGAAACACATGCATTTAGGCATGGAGAGCAAAAGCTAACCTTATCACTTTCCGTTTTAAAATAAGTAGCTGTATCTTAAGCAAGATTTTTAGCACTAAGCTTTTTTATATTAGGACTGTCACTTTTAAAAGCGCCACCAAACTCTTCGAGTTTTATCGCTTTTTGCACAGGGTGCACACTCGCGTCATTTCGCACAAACATGTTTTAAACTTTAATTGTCATGTAGCAGCAGAGCCTAAAAGTACTTGGGGCGGGATGTTTTCACAATATAGTTGCAACTAAAACTCTGTTTGGCTAAGAATCGTAATTTAACATGTATTGAAACAGAGAACAAGAAGCCTGGGGTCTCATACAAGGCATCTTCAATTGGAGCAAATCCGTTTTTTAACCATGTGTGATGTATATTTATTTGGGGGATTTGAAATTGGTAATCAAAACAGGCACCAATATACATTACCAATTGGAGGAATTAAGGTTTTCACCATGTGTTGTGTATGTTCATGTTATTTATTGTATTTAAACAATTTATATATGCATATTTGCACATTGGGACTTGAAATCTATAATTTAATGTTGCATTCAGTATTACTCTACTGCCAAATATCTTGAAGCAACCTTGGAACATATTGTTGATATCGATTGTATGCACTGGCACTTTAAAAATGGGGAAGTGTTGTCAGCGCGTCATGTGATCAATGCCCACATGGGCTGAAACACGTCATGACGGCAAAGCGCTAAAGAAATTTTAAATAAATAACTGCACAAAAGAAGAGTAGTCAGTTCCCTTTGTCCGATTTGTGAAACAGTGAATCGTCAAGGAAAAGGGTTACCTGCAACACACATATATATATATATATATATGAAACAAACCCCTCTCAACAAGAAGGAATGAGCCGCACACAAACACGATAATTAGGCAGATTGATTTACTCGTTTAAAAGGCACTGGCAAGTTTTAGTCCCTGATGCATTTCGGTCTGACACAGACCTTTTTCGAAGGGGAAGCCGGAAACATCCAAGAGGCTGGAAAAACACTCAGAACCTGATTGCTATATTTAAAGTCTTTGCCCCCTGGTGGGCGTCACGGTAGACGTAACTTCAAGCATTATGATTCCTGTAGTTCATTCACAGTACATATATTATCTACTGGCGGTCGCCAGTAGATAGTTATAGTTAGGACCGAGTTCCCATAGGAAATCTGAAAATTCTATTTTGAATAACTTTGGCGCCGGTTGACTTATCTTCGTGAAATTTTCAAAACTAATGGGGCGCTCCGCTCAGCTCCTACCCTGAAAGTCTCGCGGTGATTCGTCAAGCGGGGGCTGAGAAAAAAGAGGGGTCCCGAAACGCATTTTCCCCATGCATTTTCCCATAGGACATTTATTCGAAGGTACAGCCCGAACGGCTGAACAGAAAAACTTGAAGTTTGGCAAAGAGGTAGTCCTTAGGTCAGGCTTGTGCCTTTTGCATATATGGTGTAAATCCGTTCAGTAGTTCCTGAGAAAATCAAAAGTAAAATCACATATATATCTGGGCGGAGCCTAACCACACATTTAATTGTGAGATCTGATTGGCTGTCAGCACTTCATCCAAGAAGTGTTGGCAGCCATCTTGGTACCAATATACATGATAGCACCTCATTAAAAAGCATTGCAGTTAATAGAAGGTTTTAAGACATTAGTTACATTATAAATCATTTGTTGATGGTACCATACTTATTTTAGGAATTGTGGTATGTTCTAAGGTGATTTTACCATGTGAAAAAGCCTTCTGCTGGGATATCATGAATCATGTTTGAGAGAAAACTATTTTCACACTGAGGTTTGGAAGGTGATCTATAAGCTAAACTGAGAGCATATTTTCTGTAAATTCACATTATCTTTCTCAGTCATGTGAGAATGAAGTCTGACATTCTCAGTAAAACATGTACATCCAACAAGGGCAGAGACTGTCAGTTGATTCATTTGTGTTCTACTGCAGCTTCCCAGAATGTTCCAAAGAACAAGTAGAGCGCTACCACTCCTACTTATGATAAACATATGGCACACCTGAAGCCATCTTGATTGGAATAAAGTGGTAACTCTTAAAACATTACATTTAAAAAGGAACAAAATGAGAGGGTTCATTTTGCCATAGAATGTATGATTAGTGCTGCAGAAAGGCACATTTTGAGTGACTTCTCAAATCCTCTTCTATTTCATTAAAGAATTCTGACATGCAGACTGAAACATGCACTTTCAATACCAGAAGCAGACATCCCTGGTGAGCATTAGCTTTACTACAGTGATCTAATGAGCAACTAGAGTGCTAACATTCTGAATTTATGGCAAATGTGTGACACATCTGAATGCCTTCTTGATGGAATCAAAGTAAAAAACTGAAAGCATTTCCTACTGAGGAGACTGCAGTAAATGAGGAAATTAGGAAACTTCATAACAAATAAATCTCCCAAGATGGCCACCAGAGACAAAAGAGCCCAAATGCAGCACAAATATCACCCAGATGTAGCCCAATGAGAGAAGTGTGCAAAACACTTATTTTTTGTGTATTTGCAGTTTTATATAGTGCAGACTTGTCAGGTATTGGAGTGCTTTACATGAGCATTGGTTACATCACACAAGATCAAATTCATTTTGGTTGTAGACATGGGGAGATTAAGACCAGAATCACAGAATGTTGAGCTGAAGCAGAAACTCCAACCTGGTTCCGCAGTTGCAAAGTCTGCAGCTCTGGAAGTAACACTACATCCTCTCCCCTAGGTGCAACGTTTAATCAAGTGGTGAACTGGATAAAAAAAATAAAGATTACAAATAATTTAAAAGTTCTTTGCCGCTATTTGAAAACTCAGAAAATATGTCCTCATTTTAGTTTTTTATAGCACTAACCATAATTTTGATGCAAATAAGACCCTCTTATAAATGTAATTTCTAAAGGAAATGCTCTAGGTATTACAGTTTTGATTACATCAAGATGACGTCAGGCGTTCCACACTTTTGTAATAAATATAGAATGTTTGCAATCTAGTTGTTCATTGGGATACTGTTGAGAGGCAGAGGCCAGGGGCACGGACTCTGAAAATTGAAGGCAGGTAGGAGAGTGCAGAGGCAACAATTTGACCACACTGGGCAGGCAGGAAGGGCAGTGGCAGCACAACAGACTATGTAGGGCAGTGGAAAGGGGGGCAGGGGCAACAAACCAACAATACAGGACTGGCAAGAGAGGCTGTGACAATATAACAGACCATTGTGGGCAGAAGGAAGAGGCAGTGTTAGTACAACCATACATGCCATCAGACCTGTTTCAGCCAGGAAACATCCAATGTTTTTAAGCTCAAATGGGCTTTATTTGATCTGTCTCCTGCCTACAATCTCCTCTTTTTCAATGTAACTCAAAGGGGAAAATCAATACCCCAGTTTTTTTTCAAAATCTCCCTCTTACCAAGTTCAAAATGTTTGCAAGTATGGTACATTGGATCGTGGTAGGCAGGAGGAATTGGGGTAGGGACATGGACTCGGATAACAGAAAACAGGAGGGACATGGAGAGGTGCACCAAACTGACCCTACAGGGCAGGCATCAGGGTTTGCAGCAGCACAATACACCACACACGGCATGCGGGATGGGAGTGCAGCACAACAATCCATAGAAAGCAATAGGGAGGGGACAGGACCATGCACATGGAAAACAGAGAACAGAGGGGAAAGAGGCAATGGTAGCTAGCTGACCATAGTGGGCAGACAGGAGAGAAAGCTGCAGCATAACAGACCATAAAGGGCAGGAGGGACGGATCAGGGGCATTACAATGGAACAGACAAGCCAGGAGGGAGGGAATAGGAGTCTGCACATGGAAACAGAGGGATGGGGGCATGGGAGCAGGGCAGGAGCAGCAAGATGACCATGGAGGTCAGGCAGGATGGGCACTAGAAACAAGACACACCATGGAGAGCAACAATGAGGCTATGATGGCATACACACAGACCATGGAGGGAAGGTGGGGGGGGGTCAGGGGCAGCTAGCTGACCACACAGGGAACGTGGGAGGGACCATGGCAGCACAAAAGACCATGCATGGCAAGCGGGAGGGTTAGTGGCAGCACAATGGCTATGATGGGCAAGAAGGAGGGTGCAGGGGCATGCACAAAGGACCATGGAGGATAGAAGGGAGGGTCAGGACCTGGGCACAGACAAGAGAGTTCAGGGGAAGGGGACTCACTACAGACCACGCGGGGCAGGCAGGAGGAGCATTTGCAGCACAACAGACCAGGGAGGGCAGAAGGGTGTGGCAGTAAATTGGACCATGGAGGACAGGAGGAAGGGGATAGGGGCATGGCATGTGGACATGCAGGGTGGAGGTGGGAGGGACAGGTTACAGTCATCTGACAATGCTAGGCAGGTGGGAGGTGAGTGGCAGCTCAACAGAACACTCAGAGTAGATAGGAGTGGCAGGTCCATGGAATATGGTGGGCAAAAAGGATGGAGCAGGGGCATGCACAAAGACATCGGAGGGCAGGGGGAAAGAGAATAGGGGCAGCAAGCGAAGCACAGAGGCTAAGCAGGAGGTCAATGATTGGCCATAGAATTGGGCAATGGAGGGCAGGAGGAGTGGACTTGTACATCATGCTAAATGGAGGGCAGTGGCAGCACATCAGACCATGCATGGCAGGAGGGAGAAGGCTAGTCCATGGATTCAGACAACAGAGGATAGGGAGGAGGTGGATGGGGCAGCAAGATAACTGTTCAGAGAAGGTGGGTATTAGGAACTTTATTGTTTTTAAAATGTGTGTCTGTGCGAACTACTTAAAATATGAATCTCACTTTTATTCAGGAAGAAGAGGATGTTTTTGACTGTGACTCTGGGCTCACTTGGCAGAAACACCCCCTGACCCTCCACCCCATCGCAAAATGTAATGCCCGTGAAAAGGGAAGGTGGACACAGTGTTATATAGAGCATAGTCCTGAGAGCACAATTGAAAATGAAAACTAGATATAGTATATGGTATAAACTATGCACCAAAAAGTGTGATATAAGATGAACCGGGCGTGAAATATAATATGCAATACATTCTGCGCAATGACAGATTCAATGGAGAGCGCGAGATATCACAGGCACTAGCGTGTGCTATGCGATATGCGCCTTGGAGTGTAAAATGCACAGGGCAGTGTTGTGTAACCTAACTATTCTCTAAAGTTGTAATATAAAATATGTGCTGGGGATTGTAACGTTGCATATGCACTGTGACAAAGATATGGATCCCAGATTGTAATATGTATGGCATAGCGCTGTGCGTTATAACATAGGCATCGAGGAAGGCACGTTAGATGGGGCAATATAACCCTTGCGAAGGCAAGTGTGGCATGACATATTCACGGGGTGGTGTTACAGTGCACATGTGCTAGAGAGTGTCATAGCATACGCACTAGCTGGTGGAATACAACACAGAGGTGTGTGGCACTTGGCAGGCATTGGGTGGGTGTAACACAGCATTGGGCACAGCCAGGAGCACGCTGTGACTCTCAAGTGAGGTTCGTCTCCTTTCCAGAGAGTAAATTAAAAAATATTACACATCCGGCGGTGGATGTGTGTTTTATTAACCGTGAGGGGTGTTTCTTGCATAGTTTGGTCGAATTTTTGTCGAATCCCCTTTGAATGGCTTGGTGTGCATGTGTATTAAATGTGCCCGTCAATAGCTACCCATGTTTGTATAAATAAATGACAAGGGTGTCTACTTTTATGAGAGTACCCACTGGCGGGGCGCCGGGATTAGGCACGGTAGGGCGTCAGACACGTCAGAGCTTCACTAGCGGTGTAAATACATTCCACGTGGATTCATTGTATGTATAGTCGCCTTTTAATGAATATCACGCAAATCGTCATGGTGGTAGGTACTTACGGTTTGTCCAGCATGTCCTAGGTGTTTCTAAAAATAAATATTTTTTTAAAATAATAAAAAACAAAGGCCGGCCCCTGGGGATGGGGTCCCCGGGGCCATAAGTGGCCTGAGGAGGGGGGCAACGCAGGCCCCCTCCTAAAGAATTAAGAAAAAAAAAAGGCCATGATCCGGGTGTTGGGGTCCCCGGGGCCGATTAAGGCCTTGGGAGGGCCAAATTAATTTTTTCAACAAAAAAAAATTAGGGTGCATGCCCTGGGGGATGTGGTCACCAGGGCCAATAAATTAGAAAAAGAAGGGGGGACACACAGCCCTCCTTCTTAAAAAAACTAAATAAATAAAAGACCGGCATCGCGCCGGAGGCCATGCTCCCTCCTTGCTGCACTCTGCAAACGCGCCCCCTGGCCAGTTGTAAGTTGGGGAATTAATTCCCGTTCAATACTGAGGGCCAACTACCCCAACAGGTATCTCCAGTATGCACCAGGGAGCTGCGTTGCAGACAGGTGTTCAGATGCCACGCCCCTTTTTACACCTCTATGCAATGCAGCTCGGTATTGCTTACTGTAGGTACCTGTTGGGCTAGTTTGACCCTAGGGACCCTTAGGATTCAAGGGGAATTAATCTCTCAATTTAGAACGGCCACAGGGCGCACTTACACAGTGGTGAAGGGAGGGGACGGGGTCTGAGGTGACGTGTGCAAACACACCCTGTGCTCGTTTTAAGTTGGGGAAATAATTCCCTTTCAATCCTGAGGGACCCTGGAGGCCAACTAGCCCACCAGGTGCTTCCAGTAAGCGCCACTGCTCTGCGTTGCAGAGAGGTGGTGCAGGCCATGCCCCTTTTTACACCTCTCTGCAATGGTGCTTACTGGACATACCTAGTGGGCTATTTTGCCCCTAGGGACCCTCAGGATTCAAGGGGACTTAATCTCCCAACCGGCCACAGGGCGTGTTTACTCAGTGGGGAAGGGAGGGGACGGGGCCTGAGGTTACCTGTGCAAACATGCCCTATGGCGCGTTTTAAGTTGGGGAAATAATTCCCCTTCAATCCTGAGGGCCCCTGGGGGATAACTAGCCAACCAGGTGCTTCCAGTAAGCGCCACTGAGCTGCGTTGCAGAGAGGTGGTCCAGGCCATGCCACTTTTTACACCTCTCTGCAACGCAGCTCTGTGGCACTTACTGGAGGTACCTAGTGGGCTATTTGGACCCTAGGGACCCTCAGGATTAAAATGAACTTAATCTCCCAACTAAAAATGGCCACAGGGCGTGTTTACACAGTGGGGAAGGGAGGGGACGAGGCCTGAGGTGAGGTGTGCAAACACGCCTTGTGGCGCGTTTTAAGAGGTAGTTTTAATCCCCTGCCCTATTATATACTAGGGGCTTACAGAGGAGGTCATGCTAATCACAGGGGGACCCCAACGCATAGTGTTCCCTAGTGTATGTAGGTGTTTTCACTGTATTCTGAGTGTCTTTTAACATAGCACTGGCTCTAGGACGGGTTAGTCAGTCTCAGTTACCACCAGTATCCGTCTGAAAAAGTTGAGGGTACAGGATGATTTTGCAACAAGGCTTCTTTCTGCTCTTCTGTTTGTTCTTTCTGCATGTTATCCTTCTTCCTGCACTTTTCTTCGTCTTTGAGGACTTCTGTTGCTTCTTTCTGCATTTCTTTTTTTCTTTCTGTGCGTTTTTTCTTCTTTCTTCACATGTCCTATCTCTGTAGGCATAGTTAGAAATTAGCATTTAAAAAACCTTTGAAATTCACTGAAAGAACCATAGGTTTCAGGCACGTTATAGTTAGGAATTAGCATTTAAAAAAACCTTAGAAATTCACTGAAAAAACCATAGGTTTGAGGGGCGTTATCATTAGCTGGACTTTTCACTCGTACAAAACCATTGAAATTCCCCCGTTATAGTTAGTTCAGCTAACTATAACTCACGCGCCCGCAATGCACTGCTGATGACGTCACATATTACATCACTCATGACATGGTCAGTGACATCACTCATTACATCATTGATGACATCTCAAATGACATCACTGATGACATCACTGATGACATCATCCTTGTGATAGAGTGGCAGACCTCCTCTCTCCTTAATATAACCTTTGATACACACATTCAAAAATGGAAACTAACATTTTCAAAACAATGGACATACCAATACCAGTTACAACAACCTATTCAGTAATTCTAAGATCCACATACACATCCACTCATTCACCAACAGTACTATACAGTCACTCATACATGTACTCACTCATCATATGAACTCATACACCTATACATCCTGTTACACAACGAGATTCATCCACAGAGTTACTCACACACATAGTCACTCTTGCTAATAGAGAATCAAACATCCATTTACTTGCATATACAGTTATACACACACCACCACACTTACTTCTACAGAAACTTACACATACTTAGTCTTTTTAACAATCACTTATAGAAACACATACTTATTCATACAGGAACTCTTTCAATCTCTCACTCTCACATATACTCACTTATGTACACCAATAGTCACATATACTAGTTTATAACATATGTAGTTACTCATAAAGACACTATTGAGACAGTCATTCACTCACTAACACACCCATGCACACACTCATCCACCCATACAGTCCTGCACACATGCTGTCTTCAACACATACAAACAGTGAGTCACTCATTCATGCACCTATGCACTACGTAATACCCCCCACCGAACCATACAGACACTCAGACACTCATACTGATACTCAAAAAAACAACTAATAACCTATATAGACACTCATGTAGCTACTCACCAACCCATGCAGCCACTTATACACAAAGTGAGAGACCGATACAGATATTTACATATTTAAACATTACTCACTAAGCCATGTATTCACTAAGATACACTTAATCAGTCATACAATACAATCATTTTTCAAAAACAAATCATCCATTTAGACAGTTATATACCCATTTATTCTTCCATCGACCTTGAGATATACATATATAAAACATATGTAATTTTCAGAAAAACACACATTCACTGGATGATGTCATCAGTGATGTCACTTGAGATGTCATCAGTGATGTCATGAGTGATGTCACTGACCATGTCATGAGTGATGTAATATGTGACATCATCAGCAGTGCATTGCGGGCGCGCAAGTTATAGTTAGCTGAACTAACTATGACGGGGGAATTTCAATGGTTTTGTACGAGTGAAAAGTCCAGCTAACGATAATGCCCCTGAAACCTATGTTTTTTTCAGTGAATTTCTAAGGTTTTTTAAATGCGAATTCCTAACTATAACATGCTTGAAACCTATGGTTTTTTCAGTGAATATATATATGTATATTTTTTTTTTATCCCCACTGAAAAAAGTAAAAGTTACAGGGATGTTATCATTAGGCTTAGATTTCACTTGTACAAAATCAATAAAATTCAGAAGTTATAGTTAGCTGAGCTAACTATTATTCACTTCTCTGCACTGCACTGCTTATGACATCACAAATTAAATCACTCATTACATGGTCAGTGATATCACTCATGACATCACTAATGACATCATTCAGTGACTGTGAGCATTTTAAAAATGTTTATGAGAGTCAAATATATATAATAAAGTGTATTGGTGAATCAGTGGGTGTATGAGTGCCTTTATGGATAATTTAGTGGCTGCGTGACTTATGTATGGGTAAGTTATCAGATTGTGTGAACGTCTGTATCAGATTGTCAGTAGGTGTTAAAGTGGCTGTATGGGTTGGTGAGTGGGTACGTGGCTGTATGGGTGATTGATTGGTTGTTTGAGTATGAGAATTATTAAGCTAAAAAGAAATATATTGAAAATAGTGCAAAATCAAGAAGGAGGTGGTGTTATTTGACAAATGGACATAACAACACACATGAACATGACATAAATGACCACCTTATAAGCCTATAAATTAACAATGTAAGTAGTAAATACATGTTGAGTACATGTGCTATAACTGTATACAATAAAGATACAGTCATAGTGGTGTTGATTTATTTAATACTAAAACATACATGTCTGTAGGGGGTGACAGTATCATTGACATAAGTGTGGCATACCAGTATGTGCTTATGAGATGTGTTTAGACCTATACTCCGCATTCCTTTCACTACAGATGGTGCTTGTGAAAATGCTACCAATCAACTTGAAATATAGACTGATAAAAACGTGCACTAAGATTAGCCTAATCACTAATAACTAAAACAAACTGCCTGAGAAGGTGAGATACAGGCTATCTGTTTGTAGACATGAGTGTTGATTAGAAAAATAAATAATAGAGGGGCATCATTTCTTACCTGGATTTTTGTTGGGATTCCTTGTAGAAGCAGGCCACATAGCAGGTCAGCGTGCAATGACGCAAACAACTTTCAACAAGGGGTGGGGGGAGACAATGACAGCATCCAGGTCGACCTCCAAGACACGTCTTTGCCATCTGTATTTCTGAGCTCTCTTGTCTGCAGTTCATATACTACCTTTAAGCCTTTCAGAGAGTAAACAGTGCAAATACATCCAGAGAGGTGTGCACAGCTCTGGTCTGTGCCTTACTGTATAATTCATTAGAACACTCAGACTGCAGCTGCATACTACAGCTTCTCCAAAGATGTGTTGTGCAAGAGACACCACTGCTGCTTAGTGCAAGCTCACTTTGTGCACCATCCACTGAAGGAGCCACAATCACTGCTGAGAACATAGATTGCATCCAGTATGTGAGCCGGCCCCATATCTGTAAGTCCAGTTTAAGTCTGTGTTTACCCTTTATTCAGCATGTGTGGCCCAACTACATAAGAGGAAACATGTCGGCCAATTCACATGAAGAAAACACTGGCAGCGGCGACCGTTTTGGGCTGACTGGTGTCTTAAGTGGCTCAAGAGCTGCAGTAGGCGCTGTTTCACCAGCGTATAAAGTGGTAAATGGTTGTTTGTTACAGGAACTTTCAAGGCAGGTGCTGGTTTTCCTGGAAATTGAGAAGCAATTGCTGACACATCTAAAGTAAACAAATTACCAATTACAATAACATACGCAAATTCAATATACCACAATTAAAACATAACAAGAAATCCCATCCAAAAAGCCCAAGTGGAGCACAACACAGCAAGCACAGACCACATCATAGTAATGCAGCACAAAAACATAACAGAACACATAAAACACCACAACAAAAAGTCACACAACAAATGTGCTTTAATGTTCTTGTCACGTGTTACCACCTGCAGAATCCTGTTCTTATAATATGGTGCTTAAAGTTGTTTGGAGCAAACACTGCCATAATGTATCACCAAGGACATGAAATAGAGCCAGTCAAAACAGTTTTGTGAACCAGCCAGTCAAATCTTTGGGGCATATTTACAATGAAGTGACAGCACGTGGCGTTAGCCTTGTTGCCTTGACGCCGCCCTCCATCACTTCGGAAACACAGGGCTGCACCATATTTACAAGAATACAGCGCAGTCCTGCGTTTCACCGCGCTGGCGCTAAATACAGTCAATGGAGGCACTCTTGCACTACTGTGCAAGAGTGCCTGCATTGCGTTACAGGGAGAGATTGTTTATGTGCAGGAAGGTGTCCCTTCCTGCACATAAACAATCACCAATGGCATTTTGTAACTTGTATGTGTGCTGCAGAATTCAGCACACATAGAAGATGCAAAGCATATATTCTTTTTTTAATGCAGCACACATAGAAACAGCAAAAACGAGGAGAATTAAAGCATTTCTCCTCATTTCGCCAAGGTAAGACCAGGTTTAGTCTTAATTCTGGCTCTGCCCCATATTTACGCCACCCTTGTAAATATGGGGCAGCATCAAAATCAATGGTGTTGTAGTAGAACGCATTCCGCAACACCCATTGCCTACCCCTTTCACGCTAAGTATAGCGTGAAAGGGTGCCTTATTTACAAGGCGGTGTTAAGCCACATTAAGTGGCTTAACGCTGCCTTGTAAATAAGGCAAAGCCCATATCGCCACCATAAGGTCACTAAAAGTGATGTTCTGGTGTCATAGGGGCTTGTAAATATGCCCCTTTATCTGTGCCACATGTACATGTGTTAAATCAAAATATTCTACGAGTTATGTATTTTTTAAGACACGCTGCTCAGTGGACAGTTAGCCCACAGAAGTCATTGTTATACACTCTCAAAATATATCTGATGCATTATTCGAGAAAAACCTTGGCACCTATGTCCTCACACCACAACAGATAGTTTGACTTGCACCTCTTCCCAGAGCCGAGGGAAGAGTTTCTGAGAGATGTGTTTGTGATGTGGAGGCCTGAAGTGTACCTCTGGCACTGGTGCGAATGGAGACTTCGGGGCACATTCACAAGAAAATGTCAGAGCGCGGAGCTGCAGTAGTTTTCAAATTTCAGGGATGTGCCTTTTTCACTAGAATATGGCACACCCCTGTGTTTCCACTAGCGCTGGTGCAACATCTGCCGAGCACCAGCACAGACACCCTTCGCCATGTTGCAAGGGTGTCTGCACTGTAGGGACGATTGTGTATGTGCAGGAAGGGACACCTTCCTGCACATAAACAACCACTATTGGCTATTTGCACCTTCCATGTGTGCTGCTTTCAGCACACACCGAAGGAGCAAAAAACAAGGAGAAATTAATTATTTCTGCTTGCTGCGCCATTCTAACCCCTGGTATTCCATGGCGTTAGTTTTTGGTGTTGCCTCAGCCTTGTAAATCTGGGGCAATATCAAAAGGGAATGGGTGTGGCGGTGGAACGCCCACAGTAACACCCATCGCATGCCCTTTGCCACACAGGACTGTGGCAGAAAGGGGCATATTTACAAGATGCCTAGCCATGCGAAGTAGCTTAGCGCCACCTTGCAACTATGGAAAATGGTGTCGCCCCACCGGAAGGTCAGGAAAACCAATGCTCCGGTGGCGGTGAGGACTTGGAAATGTGCCCCTTTATTTTATCACTGAAATTACAAAGACTTGTTTAAATGCAACAAAGAGTCGAGGAAATGTATTTCTTGAACACTAAATTAGACCTTTGGAAATGAAGGCACAGGTACATAGTTTTATGATATATAATAGCATGTTATCTTTTGGAATGCAGTGGATTGCAGCCTGTTATGCATATGAAATATTCGAACGCATTGTGCGCACAGAGCGATCTCTGCTCCCGTTCGCCGCGTGCGCAGGCTCTGTGGTCTGTGAGAGTCGCTGCCATCGGTGATCACAGCAGACTGGGTCAAGTGTATTTTCAAAGCTGGATCAGTGTCAAAGGTGCTCGGTTCTTAGCACGGTTCTTATGTTTATCGCTGGGATAGCACGCTTCCTTCACATTACGAATCATTCTCTTCGCCTCCCCTTTCTATTCTTTTCAATTCCTTTGTTTTCTTCATTAACATTTTTTAGAGTTGTATTTGCATCAACACATTTTTAAATACTTGCACCTACTGTTAATGTGGTATCATAAGCGCTATATCATCGATTCTGTGCATTCTCTATATTTGGAACGTATTACCTGTATAAATGTTAATATTAATACAAATATAAAAATAACTGTGGCAACTTCTCGAAGCAGCTTTTAGCGATGAAAGAGAAGGTTGTGTTTTCTGCGCTTATTTCAGTGTCTCCATGTATTTTACTGGACTACAACATTAATTCTCAAATTAAGTAATATTATATTCTCTTCTTCACAAAGTAAACTGTGCTGTACTCAGTGGTGAGAACAGATTCAATGTAAAGTACAGGAGCTGCTTACTCTCTGGTGAACTGGTCTTCGAAGCTGAGCCCTACAGCAACAGCTCACTGGAGACCCTGCAGCAAAGTGGCAGGTACAGGTCAGACTCTCTCCAGAGAAGAGGGCGTCCAGCCCCGAATGTAAAACACGCTCCAGTAACAGATCCTAAGAATTACCCACAAAAGGCGCTGCGAGCCGCTCTCCGGGTCTGCTGCCCTCTCTCCTGCTTCCTTCAGTGGCTGGCCATCTCCCCATTAAATACTGTGTATTTCTCCATTAGTGGTGGTCCCAGGAGCCCACTCTGGCTCTCAATGAGCCCTCCTCTGCATCTGTGGACTGCCCTTATTAAAGGTTTTGCCCATCACCTTCAACTGTGCACTTAAACAATTAAATGATTCATTAATTGTCTTCAGCATCAGATTTTGTGTTTGTAAAAGTTTTGAGCTGTAAGTTCAGCTTTGGAAGTTGCTTGATTAAAAGTTCTGGGGTCGGATGAAGCCAGCCCTGTTGACTGTGCCCCATTAACATTACTGAAGCTTTGATGAGCCTCTCATTGATCACAATTCCTTCACATAGCAAAGGAGTCTCATACCCTTCACCATGCCAATGAGTCTCATACCCTTCACTATGCCAAGGAGTCTCACATCCTTCAAATAGCAAAGGAGTCTCACACCCTCACTATGCCAGGGAGCCTCATACCCTTCACTATGCCAAAGAGTCTCATATCCTTCACTACGCCAAGGAGTCTCATACCCTTCACTATACCAGGGAGACTCGTACCCTTCACTATGCCAGGGAGTCTCGTACCCTTCACTATGCCAGGCAGTCTCATACCCTTCACTATGCCAAGGAGTCTCATATCCTTCACATAGCAAAGGAGTCTCATACCCTTCACTATCCAAGGAGTCTCATATCTTTCACATAGCAAAGGAGTCTCATACACTTCACTATGCCAGGGAGTCTCGTACCCTTCACTATGCCAGGCAGTCTCATACCCTTCACTATGCCAAGGAGTCTCATATCCTTCACATAGCAAAGGAGTCTCCTACCCTCACTATGCCAAGGAGTCTCATGTCCTTCACATAGCAAAGGAGTCTCATATCCTCACTATGCCAGGGAGTCTCATATTCTTCACTATGCCAGGGAGTCTCATATTCTTCACTATGCCAGAGAGTCTCATATTCTTCACAATGCTAAGGAGTTTCATACTCTCACTATGCCAAGGAGTCTCATTCCCTTCACTAAGCCAGAGAGTCTCATATCCTTCACAATGCTAAGGAGTCTCATACCCTCACTATGCCAAGGAGTCTCATACTCTGACTATGCCAATGAGTCTCATATCCTTCACTATGCCAGGGAGTCCCATATCCTTAACTATGCCAAGGTGTCTCATACCCTCACTATGCCAAGGAGTCTCATACTCTCACTATGCCAAGGAGTCTCATATCCTTCACTATGCCAGGGAGTCTCATATCCTTAACTATGCCAAGGTGTCTCATACCCTCACTATGCCAAGGAGTCTCATACGCTCACTATGCCAAGAAGTGTCAAATCCTTCACTATGCCAAGGAGTCTCATACCCTTCACTATGCAAAGGAGTCTCAAACCCTTCACTATGCCAATGAGTCTCATACCCTTCAATATACCAGGGAGTCGAATACCCTTCACTATGCTAATACATCTCATACCCTTCACTATGCCAATGATTCTCATACCCTTCACTATGCCATGATTAGGTTTAGAAAGTAGGGCCATACCCTGGCTGTTGTACCGGGATAGGAATAAAAAGCTGAAGTCACACATTGTGAAGAATTCATTAGTTCTCAAAAAAGAAACACAGAAGAAATATTCACAAAGGTGACATTGAATACAGTGACAATCACCAGAACTACAAAACAAGATGAACACAATAAATATCACAATAGCTCTCCTGAAAATTAAAATACCAAACATGTATTTCCTCGACAATTGTTGTATGCTATCTGATGTCAAGAAGCAGCAATTGCTTGACAATTCATTCTGGGCAGAATATTGGAGCACCAGTAATGATGCTTCAATAGTTCTCAACCCAATTAATCAATCAAAGGAACATTCTGGAACACGGAATGTTGGGGATGAGTTTTGGTAATTGGTGCAGTTTTGAGTACAGAGCACTGTATTGTTTTCTCAATATTGGATGACCCCTTCAAAATGAATTTACAATTTAGCTTTTTTTCTGTACAGAAAATGAGAACATTTCTGCTTTTTAAAACATGCAACCATATTCTAAGAAGCATTGGGGCATATGTACAAGCCTCTGTCCCCACCACAGCGTCACTTCTTCCGACGTTGTGGTGGCGATAGGTGCTGTGCCTTATTTACAAGGCAGCGTTATAACTCATTTCACGCCATGGTTAGCGTGAAAGGGGTGGGAGTGAGTGTTGGGGTTGGTGTTCCACCACAACACCCATTGATTTTGATGCTGCCCCCTATGTACAAGGGCAGCATACATAGGAGGCAGCACCAAAATTAAGACCAGAGAAAACCTGGTTGGAACTTGGTAAAACGAGTTGAAATGCATTATTTCTCCTCGTTTTTGCTTGTTACATGTGTGCTGCCTTGTGCAGCACACATGGAAAGAGCAAACTGCCATGGATTGTTCATGTACAGGAAGGTCCCCCTTCTTGTACATAAACAATCTGTAAAAAAAGAAGTGCAATTTTGTGACTTTCATGGGTGCTGCAAAAGTGACAAAATGGCATTTTTGGATTGTTTACGTGTAGGAGGGTAGGAGGGTACACAATCCTACACATAAACAATCCTCCTCTGCATGCAGACCCCCTTGCACTATAGTGCAAGGGTGCCTGCACTGGTGCTACGCTGCTAAGTGTAGCTCCAGCGCAGGGGGAAATGAAAAGCTGCACCATATCCTCGCATATATGGTGTAGCCTTGCGTTTCAGAAGTGGCTGAATGAGGAGTCAAGCCATGATGGCTAACGCCTCACTCCTCCACTTCCTCGTACATATGCCCCATAGTTTGATATACCATCCTTACAAAAAATGTAGGAAAAAGGATTGCACAACTTTTGACACCAGTTATGTGATTGATAGTATTCATTGTTGTTGTCACTGATAGAAATCATACTCTTCACCCTCCTTTGGCTACGGATTGATGCATGATGACTTTAAACAAGAGTCTGCTTAGTTCGCATTAGGATACTGGTTGAGGGGGCAGACCCCTACTCAATCAGCAACCACAATCCTTATCAGGGTGAAGTCACAAGCAAACCCCAAATGTACTTATGCTCAACCCTCTGATAGCTTGGCACAGAGCTGTCAAGCTTAACTTAGAGGCAATGTGTAAAGTATTCGTGCAACACTTCAAACAGTAATATCGGGAAAACAAAACACATGAAGAATTCCACACAAGATTAGAAAGCCTGAGTACATTTTAATAAATAAAACAATCAGTAGAACTGAAGATATGCATGTTTAAAAGTTTCAGTGAAAAACGCAAAAAAGCACAAAGATCCAGCAATGGGTATCTGGTCACATTGGACCAAGATAAAGTCACAAGTTAAGGCTGACCAAGATGAAGCACACGCTGGATAGAGTGACCCAGTTAGGCCTGCTGATATGAGTACCTCAAATCCTGGTTGTGGAGCATTGCGATGTCCAAGGTCAATGATGCATTGCATAGCCAAGTCAATGTAAAGTCTGGGTCAGAGATGCATTTTACAGAGTCGGGGAGCTGCGAGGCTGCAATGAGAGGCCCTGCATTGTCATTGGGGCATCTATCGATGATAGGGCTTGTGATGTGAAGTCATACATTGAGGATGCATTGTGCATCGGCTGGTTCTGACGAAGCGATGAAGGATTCAGGTTTTGAGGGGTTTGCAATGTGGGGTGTTAGAAATGGGGGTCTCTAGTTAGCAGGTTGTTACCTAGTCAGGGTAAGGGGGATACACTTCTAAAATAACCCCTACCCGTCCCCTTTGTAGCCACACACAGGGAGTCAGGCTTATCTCAGAGACAGTGTGTAAAGCATTTGTACACAACATACAGAAATACAGTGAAGACACTTCAAAAGGACACAACACCACACCAGTTTAAGAAAAATTTCGAATATTTTATCTGTGCAAAACAAGACCAAAAATTATAAATCTCCACCATACAGTTCTTAGAAATATTAATAAGCAAAAATAGACTTAAAATTCCATTCCTTTAATTCAATAGTTCTGTCCAACAAATCCAAACAGTTCTGGCTGACTGCAGCATCGTGGGCCAGCTACAGTGATGTGAAGACCCGCAAAATGCAGGCTGTCCGGGACATTGGGGTGAGCTCCAAAGAGCCGGCTCCGGCAGGCATCAGTTCTAGAGTTTGCTGCAGAAGTTGTGGCAGGAGCTCTGGTGTCCACGGCACCGGGGCTGCGGTGCAAAGTGCAGCAGTGCGGCGTGCAGTGCCCTCAGGTCATGGTGACGGTCGTCCAGTGGTATCAGTGAGATCAGGGCTAAGGGGCAAAGTGGGGCTGTGTTCAGTGCAGACAGTGGCACCCTTGTTGCTGAAGCACTGTCTTTGGCTGCCGGATTGGAGTCAGTGGCGCCATCATGCCAAGGCTGTGGTTTGGGACGGGACGGTGCATCGTGTAACTTATGAGTGGTGCCCTCAAATCACAGTGCAAGCAGCAGCCCGTGGCAGCATTGGGTGTTGTCTTCTGTGACAACAGGGTTGTTGTTCGGAGTGTGGAGGTTCCTCTGAGGTGCCTTCAGGACATGGAGCAGGCAGCGGCATCATTGGTGGCGTTGGGTTGCTTTTTCTTCTGTTGCAACACAAAACACACAGTTCCCAGTGCTGACAGCAGATGAACTTGAAGTTGTTGCTGTTCCTGAGACTTCTTGAACAGGTGGCAAGCTCTCCAGCAACCTCTTATTGAAACTCAAACAAAGTACAGAAAGTTCAGTCCAATCCTTTTTCTGCCCAAGACAGAAGCAGCCACTGTAGGCCAACACAGCAAAGCACACAGCAAAGTGGTAGTGGCTCCTCACAGCTTCTCCAGCTTTTTCTTGGCATGTTCCTTAATCAAAAGAGTTCTAATATCCTGGGGCCAGGGCCCCAATATTTATACCACATTTACTCTTTGTTCTCTTTCTGGCAAGGGTCTTTGTGCTCAGCTCAAACGTGTTCTGCCTTCTCTGCTTCAGCTTCACTACAGAAAGTGGAGACAGCATTGTGCAGAGGAGACACTGCCTCCTCCCACCAATCTAAATGCAAACGAGGCCTATTCAGCACAACTATGAGTCACCCAGGTAAGGCAGGATACACACAACCCCCTTTTTGGCTGTCTACATTAAAAGCACAACCCCAGATTCTGGCACTCCATAACCCGACAGTCAATATGCAAACCAGCAAAGGCACACAGAATGGTTAGACAAGAAAATACCCAATTTTTTAAAAGTGGTATTTTCAAACAGATAATATAAAATTCATCTTTACTAAAAGATTAATTTTTAAATCCTGAATTCTGGCATGCTAAGCTCTATTTCTCTGTCTTGTCCCAATGGAAAGTTAGGATTGTATGATGTTACAAAACACCCCCCATGTTAGCCTATGGGACAGTTAGCTTGTCAATAGTGAAAAACAAAATTGGCAGTATTTCACAATCAGGGCAAGTCACAAACATCAGTACATGACCTACCTTTCACATATACTACACCCTGCACATGGGGTATCTTGGGCCTACCTGAGGGGTGCCTTACATGTAAGAAATGGTGGCAAGTGGGGGCAATTGTCAGGTCGACATGGAAGCAAAAACTGCAATCAGACATTGCAGTGACAGGTCTGAGACACCTTTGACAGGCTGCATGTGTGGGTAGCACAATCAGTGCTGCAAGCCCACTAGCAACATTTGATTTACAAGCCTAGGGACTTCGAAGTAAATCAAATAAGCCAAACATGGAAACACAAATCCATAAACACAATTTATGGTAGGAGCACTTGCAATTTAGCACTGAACAGCAGTGAGCAAGTGCCAAGAGACAGTAAATCAGCAAAACAAAATCCAACATGCCATTAAAACATGATGCCAGAAAGTAAAAAGACATGGGAAACACACCAAAAGATGTCAGGTCTAACACTTGTCCCTCCAGTTGAAAGTAGGGATAACTACAAAACAACCTGGGAGTTCTCTTCTCTAAGGTGGAAGAACCTGGATAGACCATCAGCATTGCTGTGGTCTGTACCAGGGCAGTGTTACACCATAAAACCCATTACTTGTAGTGAGATGGACCACCTCAACAGGTTTGGGTTCTCACCCCTCATATGCATTAACCATCTGAGCGACCTGTGGTCGGTCTAAACTTGGAAGTGAGTCCCAAACAGGTATGGTCTTACCTCCTTCAGTGCCCAACCATAGCAAAAGCTTCTAGCTCTAAGGCACTCTACCTCGAATTGCCAGGAAGTAGTGTCCCGCTAAGGAAGACCACAGGCTGGTCTTGGCCCTCTATATTCAGTTAAGAGAGCACCTCCCGCACACCATGCTCTGAAGCCTCAGTCTGCACTACGAATTCCTTGGAGAAGTTTGGGGCCTTGAGCACGGGCGTCATGCACACAGGTGCCTTCAGGGCATGAATGAATAAATGGATGTAATTTATAAAGCGCAAACTCCTGCCTGGGGGTGTCTGGGTGCTAGTAGGTGACAAGTGTGACTAGAGAGCTGTTAGACAAAAGTCTAGCAGGTGATCAGATGTTTTCTAGTCCTGTAAAAAAAAAGCAAGGATTTTCTTAACATAAGTAAGGAAAGAGTGGCTTTAAGGGTCATTCAGCTTACTATCAGTCGGGTGCTGGCAAAGCTCTACATAGACTAGACAAATGCTCCCAAACAATCACATTTCACAGCCCCTGAAAATCTGTTACATTGCTGCCCCTCACCTAACCATCCAGTGACCTGCAAAAAGAATCCACACATTCTAACCATGTATTGGAATTAGTTTTCTTACTGGTTCTACACTGATCCCTGTTCTTTTCAGAAGTGAGACCATACCTAGTGAGAAGGACCTCCTTCATGTCAGTGTAGGTGGGTTGTACCCCTTACCCAAAGCCAACAAGATGTCCCTCCCCTCTTCTGAGAAATGAGGCCACAATCCTGCTCTCCAATTCCTTTCAGTAACCTCATTCATGTGAATAGATGTCCTGAAACCACCTTTGTATGTCATTACCCTTATTGCATTCCTTTCCTACAGTCTTATGTATGTGCGCTATCCTCTCTGAGTGCACTGAGGAATTACTGCCACCTTCTGTGCTGGATTTACTGTTTAACTCCATTTCCTTGAGAGCATGCTCATGGTCTAAAACCATCTTCTGTGATTCCATCTTGAGCCACTCAAGCTCGATTTGGTGCCTCCTAGCTTCACTCCTGTCCTCCAGCTCTTCTGGGGACAAACCACTGCTGCTTGGCCTGGATGGCCCTCCCCTCCCAGAAACACATCCATCCTGGAAATAAGCACCTCTGCCTCCACACTCAGGTCTCCAGATTGCCCACTGGCATGTCTGTGTGCTACCTAGGCTAGCAGTACCTTTTGTATCTTGGCTTTTCTTCTGAGGCTCCTGATTTGGACCTTTAGGTTTTTACAAATAGCCTTCAGCTCCTTTATTTTGTAGGTTTCCAACCTTTCCTCCTCCAAAGCCACTTTGGGGGATGAAACTGTTGATGCTGCGGAATCAAGCATGATGCAGTAGGAAGTTTAAGTTCAACAAGATGGAAATACAAAAATAGACCAAAAAGAAAAGAGTATGTGGGACGTAGTGGTCAGTGATATAGTAGTAATGTACATCAATCACTGTACGTCAAGTACAAATGCAAGTCCTATCCTCACCGCTCACAACCAATGTTAGGAATGGGGAACTCTAGTTGCCAGGTTGTTACCTTGTCCAAGTATGGACCCTTCTTCCTAGTCACAATAAGGGGGATACACTTCAAAAATAACCCCTGCTCACCCTCTTGGCAGCTTGGCACGATCAGCCAGGCTTGTCTCAGTGGCAGTGTGTGAAGCATTTGCACATAACAAACATTATTACAGTTCAAATACTACAAAAGGACACCACACCAGTTTCAGAAAAATAACCAATTTTTTATCTGTGCACCACAAGTCCAAAAACAATAAAAATCCACCATACAGTTAGAAATATCAATAAGCACAATAGACTTAAAATACAGTTTCTTGAAGGCAATAGCTCCATCCGGGGCTATCACAGCGTTGTGAAGAACAAATCTGAACAGTTCTGGCTGACCGTGGCATTGCTGACCTATTACCGTGTTGGGAAAACCAGCAAAACAGTATCTTTAGTAATGCATGGCATCAGGGACCTTGCAGTGAGATCCGAAGGGCCGGTGTCAGCATGCCTTGGTTTTGGAGGTTAGTGTAGGAGTCTGGCCCTTGAAGTCACACGCGTTGCAGATCGAACTCTGTGCAGTGTGAAGTGCAGTGGTGCAGCATGCAGTGCCCTTAGGTCACAGTGCAGGCAGTGGCTCAGTGATGGTCATCTAGGGGCGTTGGTGAGATCAGGGCTGCGGTGCGACATAAGGAGGTACTTATTGTGCTGCTAACAGGTCACAGTGCAGGCAGCGGCATCGTCTTTCCAGAAGCATTGTTATCAAAGGCACCGACATTGGTAAGCCAATGCTGTGGTGTGGAACGGGTTGGTGTGTCATTTAACTTATGAGCAGTGCCCTCAAAGCATGGTGCAAGCAGTGGCGTCGATGTCAACGTGGAACACCGTCTTCTGGGATACCAGGGCGACAATGTGAATTGAGGTGGTGTAAAGTGCGGTGCCCACAGGTCAAGGTGCAAGCAGAGGCTTGGTGTGGCATCAGGTATTTTCGTCAGTGAGACCACGGTTGCAGTGCGATGTGCGTGATACCCTCTGCGGTTCCTTCAGGACACCAAGCCACCAGCTGCATCGTTGATTTTTCTTTGTTGCAGCACAAAAACACTGTTACCAGCGCTGGCAGCAGATGAACTTGAAGTTGCTGCAGTTCCTGAGACTTAATGAACAGGGGGCAAGCTCTAACCCAAAGCCTTCGAGAAAAACAAACCAAAAAGTACAGAAAGTTTAGTCCAGTCCTTCTTCTGACCAAGGCAGAAGCAGCCACTGTTGGCCAACATAGCAAAACACACAGAAAAGAGGTAGTTCCTCCTCACAGCTTCTCCAGCTCTTCTTATTAGCAGGTTCCTTGTTCCAAAACAGTTCTAAAGTCCTGGGTCAGGACCCAAATATTTATTCCACATTTACTCTTTGTTCTTTTTGTGGCAAGGGTCTTTGAGCCTAGTTCAAGCCTGTTGTGCCCTCTGTGGCCCAGCTTCACTACAGGAGGTGGAGACAGCATTGTGCAGAGAAGACACTAACTATTCAGGTGTTAGTAAAAACGACTCCCTCCAATCTAAATGAAGACCAGGTCTATTCATCCCAACTATGAATCACCCAGGTAAGGCAGAACACACCTCAACCCAACTTGTGGCTGTCTACAGTGAATGCACATCCCCAGACTCTGCCACTCCAAAACTAGACAGTCAATACACAAACCGGCGGAGGTATACAGAATGGTTAGACAAGAAAATACGCACTTTCTAAAAGTGGTAATTTCAAATACATGATATAAAAATAATCTTTACTAAAAGATGTTTTTTTAAATCCTGAGTTCTGGCATAATAAACTCTATTTCCCTAACTTGCCCCAATGGAAAGTTAGGCTTGTAAGATGTTACAAACCAACTCCCATGTTAGCCTATGGGACAGATAGCCTGCCATAGTGAAAAACAAAATGGGCAGTATTTCACTATCAGGGCATGTCACACACTAGGACGTGTCATACCTTTAACATGTACTGCACCCTACCCATGGGGGTACCTTGGGCATACATGAGGGGCGCCACACATGTAAGAAAAAGGAAGGTTAGGGCCTGGCAAGTGGGGGCATTTGGTAGGTCGATATGGCAGCAGAGCGGCAAGCAAACACTGCAGAGGCAGGACTGAGACACCTTTGAAAGGCTGCTTGTGTAGGTGACAAAATCAATGCTGCAGGCCCACTGGCAGAATTTGATTTACAGGCCCTGGGCACACACAGTGCACTGTAATAGGGATGTAATAGTTAATCAGAAAAGCCAAACATGAAATCCCCAATCCATAAACATAATGTAGACTAAGAGCACCTGCACTTTAACAGTAAACAGCAGTGAGAAAGTGCACAGAGGCACAAAACCAGATAAAGGAAGTCCAACATGCCATTAAAAACATGAGGCCAAAAAGCAAAAAGACAAAGGAATAACGCCAAAAAATGTCAGGTTTAACAGGGGGCCTGAATTGAGGATGTGTCGCACAGCAGCAGGTCCGATAAGGGCTGTGATCACAATGCGCAGTTCTGGTACCCATGCAACAGAGGCAATATATCAGTTCTGCTCAAAGTTGCACTTCACAGGCGAGGAGATTTGTTTGTTCTGCCTGGTCCAGAAAAGGACAGGCAGAGGACTGGCGTGGCATCACTTGGAAGGGTAGGACTCGCAGCTGCAGAATCTAGAGTCTTCCACAGGTCCAGAAATGTACCGAAGAGTTGGTTTCTGTGGTCCAATATTTATACTTGGTGCTTTCTTAGAAGTAGGAAAAATGTCTAGAGGAATCTGTGTGAAGAGCTGAGGTTTACAGCCTCCCCTGCCCTATCTGCAGACTAACCCAAGGGGGTATGCAATTCTTTGTGTGACGGCATGACACAACCTATTCAGATGTAGGTGAGGTTGTGCCCAGCTCCACCTCCATCCTGCCACGAACGTCCCATCCAGCTGTCTTTTGTATACCAGCTACACCTATTCATGTGACTCAGAGTTAGGCTGCAGACACTAAATGGCTAAGGAATATACTATCTTTATAAAAGTTCAATTTTCAAAATTGTAAATTGAAATACAACTTTACCATAAGAGAGGATTTCTCATTACGATTCCATATACACCAAACATGAACTGCTTACCTGTTTCCAAGTGGAAGTTGTCCTTATTAAATGTAATAAGGTAACCCAAATATTGTTAAAAGGTTTTCACTGTAAGGACAACTAAATATTTTGACATATATTGCACCCTGCCCTGTGGACTGTTTAGGGCCTACCTATGTATTAAAATGAAAGTTTTTTTTTTCCAGGTTGAAATGGCAGTTCACAACTGCACACATAGGCGGCCATGGCAGGCCTGAGACACGTTTGCAAGGCTACTTAAAATATGGAGGCATAACAAAAAAGATTTGTGGGAAGGCCACTCAAAAGCTCACAGGACTAACAGTTTGTAGTGGCCAGCATACATGCTCTATCTTTGCAGAGCTTTGTGTAACTTCTAGAAACCTCAACATAGGGCCCTACTTATATATTGGTGGTATCTATACTCTCTCACAATGGCTTGGGACTGTACCTACTGGCAATATGAATGTTTACCCATTCATTTTAAATGTGGACCGACCTTCAGTTTGGCCATGACTGAGACTAGTTTGTCTCCATAGTGGTCAAACACCTCTGACAACCCTGGGGAGTAAGGACCATCAGAGAAATGTCTACATGTCTGCCAGCCCAAATTAGATGGTTGGGCATATAGTGATTTTTGGCTGAGTCTTACTGCCAGGTAAAACCTGGGGATATGGAACAGTAAAATTGCAATAAGGCTCTCCTCACCATTGGAGAGGAATCCCACAGCGGGTGGAGCATTATATTATTTTTTTTCAAAAGCAAAATGTTTTTCTTTTTGCAAAGATACAGAGCACGATGCATTGCCAAGAGTGGCCATCAAGCAATGTTTTTATGAATGACCACCTTATAAGTCAGGTGGGAAGTCCCTCCATCATGGGGATGGAGTAATTCACTCCACTCCCATGGTGGAACAGCGTGCCGTCCGTCTATATCTAAATCAGGTCCATAGTCTTTCAAAGCTTGCAGCCTGACAGACTGGAACTTCCTACCCTTGAGCTCTGGCTATCAGCGTTGCATGAAGAATTCAAAAACACCTCCATGTTGAGACGCATCTCTCATCTGTGTCATCTTAATTCTTATCTCTCATGTTATGTTTGCAAGGGTGCTAACGTTCCCCTCCCTTGGTTTTTCACTGCTTCTGTTTCTCTTTTTTTGATATGTTGATTCTCTGTCTGTATGTTTCTCATTTTCAGACAGTGTCCCATTTAAACCCCGACAATAGGTTGAGTTGTTATATATCCCTTTCTTTATTTGAATGTGTGAAATGTACTGCCACATGAAAAGTGTTTAGATGCCTTATTGGTTCTGGCTACAGGAAATTCAATACAATAGGTAAAAAAGAAAGGTATGCATGAAGGAAAGTTAAAAGAATAAGGCCCAAACATAAGCCTGCTAATTGAAGGCTGTAGAGAATTAGATTATTGTACATACAGCAGAGACTCCATCTTTCTGACCTGAATTCTCTATCCTGTTCTCTGTTGAGTTGTTGGTAATTTTGTATTTGTTTAGGGGAAGGAAAGCATCACTCTACCTTTTCGTTCCTACTGCATTATCTATCTTTAGATTTTTGGGGGGAATCAAGTAAGTTCAGTTCAGTTTTTTCAAAAAACATTGTTTTGAGGAGCTGATGTTTGAGGGAAGACAGGCACCACCACTTTTTTTTGCTTTACTTTGTTATTTTTCTTGGAGGGTCTGGAGTATGGACACGGGAATGCAGGGCAAGAGCCATGTGTGAACGATGGCAAAATAATCTAAGAGCAATGATCTTTTTGGAATGATAGAGGTTTGTGGAAGTGATTCTTCCTTAGCCTGGATTTTCATCAGGTTTTTCGCTAGTTTAGAACTGTGTACTAACCCACTATAGTTCATCTATGTTTTTCACAGTAATATTAATTACTTTGTGACACTCTCAATGCTGCTGATGTACACATTTTAGGGATAGGCAGATGGCTTTGAAATGATGCCAAGTTTGGTCTATATTTTTTGTCTATATTTGCTAGAAGGTGGTTAAGGTGTCTCCAGGCCCAGACAGGCAGTCATTATTTTTCCGATGCAGGGTTTTGTGTTCCTTGCCATGTGCCTGTGTACCATTTTTTAAATGTGTGCAACTTTAAGATGGTTCATTAATGTGCATTTTCTACAACTCTTAAAAGTATTGGACTGTTTTAAATATCTAGGGCTAGTTAAGTTAAGTTGATGTTTAATTTTGACAAATGAAATTCTTACTCATCCTTTCTTACTAGGCACAGTTTTGGTACAGATTAGTGCTTAAAGACAGACAGTCCTTTTCTTTGTCCTCTATGCCTCCTTCTTTCTTGGAATGTGCCTTTACACCATTTTGTGAAAGCCGTGTTTGTGATAGGCAGCCATTTTATCACTGCGCTCCAAGCATACTCCTTTTTTGCAAAACTTTGATGAGACAAGTTTGCTGGTTGGTAGTCCTTTTGCCTTTGTTTTCGGTGCCATCTCCTCCCTTTCTATGCCATGTGTTTGACCCATCCTTGGGTGAAACCAATAATAAGTAGGTGTGTGTGCGTGTGTGTGTGTGTGTGTGTGTGTGTGTGCATGTGCATGCGTGGGTTTGTGTGTGTCTGTGTGCTGTTTAATACATATTTTCTGCCATTTCATATTGTGATTGTAGTCAGGTTGTAGCCACAGACAGTCTTTCCTGGCTCTCATACTGTTCCCATAGCCTGAGAGGGACACCAGTTATTATTTCTCAAAGATATTGTTCAATTTCCTGTATTTCGGTAACATTGATTTGGCCTGGCATGCCTTTGTTAATATTTGTAATTCTTTAATCATGTTTTCAAGCTTCCCCTTGCTCTTATATAGCTCTCATAGGGACCCTCAAGGGATGTGGGATATTATTATCAATCTGCATTATTTCTCATGTTATATACTTACTGAACCTGGAGGCAATATTTGTTATTGTTAATTAATTTATGGGTACCATGGGCCCTCGAGAGATAACTCATACTAATTCTCAAGTTAAGATTTGCCTTTGACATTTTCTTACAAGGTAATTGGGCCTGTTGGGCCATTTTAATTATTTCCTGTGGACCTAATATTATTCTCATAGACCACTTGAGACACTTGCAAGTATTTCTAATTTTATACAATTGTTTTTTACATATTGTGCCATGATGGTCGGGCCTCATGAGCCATGGTTATTATTTTTTATTGAATTTTTACATCTTTCCCGGTGCACATACGGGTCCCAGATATCAAGGAGCGATGCCAAATAATAGTTTTCAATGTATATACTGTTTTTCAGTGTTTTCTGTATTTGCTTTTGAGCCTACTGGTTCATGGATTGTATTTTTTATTATTTTAATCAAAATTTTCAAATCTCCCCTTTCCCACACATGGCTACCTAAGTGCTGGGGGAACATCACATATTATTTCAGACTTTATTGATTTCTTTTTAAATATTCCACCATAGTGGTTGTCCTTGTCTTCAATGTTCATTATTTTTAGTTCTTTAAATGTATTTGTTTCCAGTATCAGCATGTCTTTTGGATGGCTCTCACATGGGACTTAGAGCAAAATCAGACATTAGTATCTCTTTTACCTTATGATAGCTTTAGTAGGGTGTTGGATGAAAGACCAATTGGATCTACTATCACTATCAAGGCAATATTTCTGCAATATCCGCTTTCCTTGAAAGATTGGGGCCTGGTCCGATAATTATCTTATACTGTTAAATAATATGATGTTTTACATCACACTCTCTAAAATACCCATGTCTAACAGTCATCAACTTATTTTATATTGCCTACAAGTGGACAAAACCAAAAGGAAAGGAAGTTTGTGATTTAGCTGGCACTGATGTACTGTTCCTTGCTTGAGAAGAGAATGGGAGTTAGCTAATGATAACTTTAGGAATAGGGCTAGCTTTAGGTTACATGGATAAGTTAGATTTACAGATGTTTGAAGACAGACTGATGTAAATTCAGGAAGAAGTGCAGCATGTGATGAGGCAGCAGGTAGTATGGGTAGGCAGTACATCCTACTTAATTCATAATATGACAGAGAGATAGAAACTCAAACAACCGAGTCACAAGAAAACCAAATCACATGAAAACAGTTAACAAAAATGTAAAACAACAAGAAAAGCGGGCAGGATAGAAACAACCTGGCCCCTAAGCCTGCCCAGGAGGTCCCACAGTGATCCCCAGGCCCAAAAAAACATATATTTTTTATAATTTCAGCAGAATTCACGCTGCGTTCGCCAATTCGGGCAAAATTATTTTAACAATGAAGCGCAGTCTCCTGCACTGTGTTTGTTTCAAGCCCCTGGTGGGCCAGGTCCCGGGGGCAATTCTCAGTGATGTCATCAACGATGTCATTTGAGATGTCATCAGTGATGTCACCAGTGATATCACTGATCATGTCATGAATGATCTATTAGCTGAACTAACTGTTTGAGTGAAATGTCCAACTAACTATAACGTCCATGAAACCTATGGTTTTTTCAGTGAGTTTCAAACGTTTTTTAAATGCTAATTTCTAACTATAAAGTCCATGGAGCCTATGTATTTTTCAGTGAATTTCAAAGGTGCTAATTTCTAACTATAACGTCCCTGAAACCTATGGTTATTTCAGTGAATTTCAAAGGTTTTTTAAATGGTAATTTCTAACTATAACGTCTCTGAAACCTTTGGTTTTTTATGTATAAATATATTACCTACTGGCGGTCGCCAGTAGGTAGCTATAGTTAGGACCTATTTTCCATAGGAAATCTGCAACATTCTATTTGGAATCACGTTGGCGCCGATTGACGAATCTTTGCGAAATTTTCCAAACTTTTGGCTAGCTCCGGTCTGCTCCTATCCTGAAAATTTCACGGTAATTCGTCAAGCAGGGGCCGAGAAAAAAGGGGGGTCCCAAAACACATTTTCCCCATGCATTTTCTCATAGGACCTGTTGACGCAGCTACAGCCCGAACTGCTGAACGGAATTACACCAAATTTGGCAAAGAGGTAGTCCTCAGTTCAGACTCATGCCTTTTGCTTAAATGGTGTAAATACATTCAGTAGTTCCTGAGAAAGTTAGAGTCAAAAAGATAGATATATCTATGGCCTCGGAGGATCCGCGCACCCTACCCGCACACTCCCCACACCCTCCCCAGCACAAGCTGAATGCTAATTGGCTGCCAACACTCTGAATCAGGAAGTGTTGGCAGCCATCTTGTGCCTCGGTAGAACTGAGGCACAAGAAAACCACAAATAAAAGGTGCAAAACGTGACAAGGGGGCAGGGTAGTAACACCCTGACCCCCTAGGCCTGCTCAGGGGGTCCCACAAGGACCCCCAAGGCCATATCGCGGGATGCGCTTAGGATCCGCGCATCCCGCTGCCGGAAAAAAAAACAAAGCGCAGGCTCTCGCGCTTCATTTTTATTTAGCCCCAAGGGGGGGCCAAGCCCCGGGGGCAATATGTTTATTATAATGGGGGGCCCGGAGGGGCCCCCCTGCCCCGGGGACCTCCACCCCCTGTGGCTTATCTGAATTATGGGGGGGCTCTCAGCCCCCCCAGCCCCGGGGACCGTCACCTCCGGGGCTTTATTGGACATGGGTGGGGGTGCTCAAAAGACCCCCCGCAGCCCCAGGGACCGCCACCCCCTGGGGCTTGTTTTTTTCAATGAAACTAAAAACCCTGTGTGGGGGGCTCGAGCCCCTTCCACATGCCCCGGGGACCGCCACCTCCCCGGGGCACTAAGGGGCATATGTATAAACATCTCCATTTGCGATTCTCAAATAGCGATTTTTTGAGAATCGCTATTTGAGAATTGCAAAACGGGATGTATTTAAAAAATCGCACACATTTTGCGATTTCTTAAAATTCCTTAATTGCGATTAGTAAATTGTGAAATCGCAATTAGGGAATACCTTTCTATTCATTCCTATGGGCCAGGAGGCCCATAGCAATGAATGGGAAGGAGGCCCATAGCAATGAATGGGAAATCAGCATGTGTGCACATACATGCCCTAAGGGCATGTATGTGCACCACATGGCACTATGAAATATGCAAAAAAGTGCATATTTCAAAGAAATCGCAACTTACCACCAACTTGAAGTTGGTGGTAATTTGCGATTTCTAAAGGAGAAATCGCACAACTTGGGTGCGTGTTACATTGCATTTAAGAAATCGCAATTTGCGATTTCTTAAATGCTTACGCAAACTTAAGAAATCGCAAAATTTGCGATTCCTTAAGATTGCGAGGCTGAAATACCTCATACATATCCTTTTCCGATTTTGTATTCGCAAACGCTGTTTTTTTGCGATTCGCAACATTTGCGAATACAAAATCCTTTGATACATATGCCCCTAAATATTTAAAATAGGGGGTCCGTTACGGACCCCCAAGCCCCGGGGACCACCACCCCCGGTGCTTTAACTTAAGTGGGAGGGGGCCTCGCTGCCCCCCCTGGAGCCAATGATAGCCCTGGGGACCGCCACCCCCAGGGTCGGCTCCTGCAGTGTCCCGGGGTGCCCACCCCGGGACACTGCAGTTTGCAATGACAGGGCGGGAGCCTCACGGGCTTCCACCCTGCCATTGCAAACTGCTTTGCTTCATTGAAGGGAGAGCAGGGAAACCTGCTCTCGCTTCATTGAAGCAAAGCAGATTGCTTTTCCACATGGGGAGCAGCATGTTAGCTGCTCCCCATGTGTTAAAGCAAGGAACTAGGAAGTGTTGGCCACCATTTTGTGATTCTGTTGAAGTGAGTAAGGGGAAAACAGGGCAAAAAAAGTGGGAAACAGGAGAGTAGGAGCAGTGTAACCTCTGTGGCGTGTTTAGGGTGTTGTATAGAGGGGGTGCAAAGCAAAGTATTCACCCCTACCGGTGTGAAAGTGCTTGGCTATGGAAATTTAGTGAGGTATTGCGTAGAGTCTGATAGTGGCAAGGTGAGGTGGTGCGGGACTTGGGGATTAAATCGTAAGCCCAAACTGTGTGTCTTATGCTTTGAAGCCATGTGCCTTGGATGCTGCACTACAGCTGTGGAAGTAGTGTCAGCATGTGTTTATACCTACTAGGATGAATTACTGACCTGTACTGCTCTCAAAGTCCTGGGGTGCGGAAAATATGTCTCATGCTGCTAAGCTGAGCTGCTGCTGCACTCGGGTATGAAAGCGTGAGCCCAAACTGTGTGTCATATGCTGTGAAGTCATGTGCTCTGGCCACTGTGCCACATCTGTCCAAGTAGTGTCACCATGTAGTTATACCTACTCGGAGGAACTTTTGTTTCGAAGAGTGTAACTTGTGTATGGTGCTTAGGGGGTGTTATATAGGGAGTGCGAAGGTAAATTTGCGTGTATCAAGTGAATTTGGTATTTGTAAAGTGGAAAGCACTGAGTCCTACGGGTCTGATGGTGCTGGGGGCGTAAGTTGAGGTGCTGCTGGAGTTGGGGATAAAGCTGATGAACTACTGACCCCTATTGTGAACTTTTTCCATGCACATGCCGTTAAATGTTTGATAAAATGTTGCAAAATTATATCATTAGGTTAAAAAAAAAATTGATGAACTTTTAACCTGCAGGTGTCATAGAATGTTACAGAAAGTGTGGTGATAAAATAGGTTGAACTTGTGACGTGTTTGTGGCGCGGAATATTAGGTAGCTTTTCGTATGGAAAATTCGAAATTAACCAATGGAGATAAGTTTTGGAATGTCGTTGAAGGAATAAACTATTCTGATTTGTTCTTCACATGTGTTTATGTGTGGAGAAACTGAGAAATTGTGCCATTACTGATTCCATTCTTGATGAACTCGGTGCTTTACATGTACTATGTGACAAAGAAAGAATTGTATGCATGTGTGACATTTGAAATCTGCATACCAACTACAAAGGTGAGTTAGAAATGAACAAGGTGTGTTATGTGTTCTGTAGGAGTGATTTTGTTTTTGAGGTGATGGTTTCAAGTTTGAAAGTACTTTTGTATATCAAAATAATATAGTGTTAGTAAAGTGTGGTGTTTGATATTGGTTATAAAATATGCATAAAGTTTGACCTGTTGTTAAATAAGTACTTTAGATATGTTTAGGAATGTATCACAAAGAAAAAGTGTAGTTTGTCATCTTTAAAGGACTGTATGGTTTTGAAAATGAGGTACAGCGTTAATTTGGGTTTGTAATGTATTCAGGCGAGATAAACAAAATGTCCCACGTTTGAAAATTATACATTTTGTGGAAATAGTGGGGTGGAGGGTTGGTGGTAGGGGATGTATGTGTTATTAAGGTAAAATTGATAAAACGAAACCCAGAAATGTTATGTGGGCAGGTTGTACTCTCATTTTTGACACTGAGAGGTAGATTTGAATGTAAGTCAAGGTAAGTTGTACTGTGAGGCCGTCTAGAGTGTTTCTAGATTACATGGAGAGGAGATGGAGATAGTGAAAGTGTAACGTTCCATTTATATGTACGCATAGTTTGAATCATTTGATGATAGGTTGAGATATGTGAACATGGTTTCCAGTTTGCATTTGGGTATAGTTAATAGTTTTCATAGTTTCTGACTAGTGAATAATAAAAAGGTAGATATACTAAAATATATGATAGTAAAAGTATTAATAATTGTCTGTTCATATGGAATAGAAGTGGTTGGGGAGTGCTTCTTTAGAAGAGATATTTTATAAATGTAAAAAAGAAATGAAAATGTGCGGTATGATTTCTGTATGACTTTGTTCACATTAGAGAACTACATGTGATTATAAGTGATACTATTTGTTAGGCTGTGTGCCTGTGGTGGATATACGTAGGTGTTGAAGTGGTCCAGGTTTTACTGGTGCTCAGCTTCACTATCCCTTTAGAGACACTCGTCAATTGTTGAATTCCATTTAATGTCTTTAATATAGATACAGTAAAGGGACGGTATATCAAAAGTTTGGGAATTAGAACTTTGTTTACTCTCCCCATCCCCTGCTATACACTCTACAGAGGGGCCGATCCCGATCTGGGTCGGAAGGGCACCAAACGCGATCCGGACAGAAAAACTACGAGCCGTACGTGGGTTTTCCGCCCGACTTGTACAGCTGCAAGTCACAGACCGAGTCATTTCTGGGTCCGAACCGATCTGTACGTCTCGGCTGTAAGCTAACCGTGGCGTGCAGTGGATGCGATTTACCACCGAGCCAGTACAATGCACGCGTTGGACAGCCGGTGCAAGCCGGAGTGTCCGGCTCGCAAAACGTCCGGGAAGTTGCCTTTGGTGGTCCGTGTCGGACCCCCTGTCACCCACAGCCCTACGACTTGGACACAGGGGGAGACCCAAGGGTCTCCCCAACACAGGCATGTACGGTGCAGATGACACCGACGTGTACCCACTGTAGGGGGGGCCCTTGTGTGAGACGTATCCATTCAGTCAATGGGAGCCCATGTACGCATCGTTTGACCGTCAACCATTGACTTCTATGGGAATCCGACTGAACAGAGTTTGGCAGCATATGGCCGCATCGTACTCGCTCGGTCGTACTGCAGGACTTCGGCTCGGTCAGAAAACACTCCGGATCCGGCTCGGTCGGAGAGCTTTCCGACCTGGATCGAAATCAGCCCCAGAATGTTTAAACGACTTTAGTAACATATAGATGTCTAGCTAGTATAGGTGGTGTAGTTCCACTGGGCCAATTTATAAACCATGCAATAGAATGATTTATGTTTTACCCGCCAATTTGCATGTTTGAATACTTTTTGCTGATAAGTGTTCAGGCAGACACCTGTTAAAATTAACCCAGTGTATGGGTCTAGTGGACCTACTGGGAATGGTGGGGGGTTCTGTTTGATTTTGTAGGGATAAGCAAGAGCAGGGGTGGGTGTGGGGGAGTTGGGTATGTTGGTGCTTAAAACACAGAATTTAGTAACGTGCAGATGTTGAGTTACTAAAGGTGATGTAGTACTACTGGGAGCACTTATAAAGCATCCTATGGCATGGTATGGGTAGGGGAGGTGGGTATGTTGCTGATTATAACAGGGACATTTGTAACATGCACATTTGTAGCTACTAAAGGAAATGTAGTTCCACTGGGCCCATTTATAAACACTGCTATGGGATGGTTTATGTTTTACCTGCCAATTTGCATGTTTGAATACTTTTTGCTGATAAGTGTTCCAGCAGACACCTGTTAAAATTAATCCTGTGTATGGGTATAGGGGTGCCGCTGGGAATGGTGGGGGTTTCTGTTTGATTTCATACAGTTAAGCAAGGGCGGGGGCGGGTGTGGGGGAGGTGGGTATATTGGTCATTAAAACACAGAATTTAGTAACGTGCAGATGTTGAGCTACTAAAGGTGATGTAGTACCACTGAGAGCACTTATGGTGTGGTATATGTTTTACCCGCAAATGTGCAGGTTTTAATACGTTTTGCTGATGAGCGTTTCAGGAGACATCTGTTGAAATGAAGCCTCTGTATGGTTATAGTGGTGTTTCTACATTTGCTGGGGCTCTTTCTTTTATTGCGTAAAGTTAAGCTAGGGCTGGTGTGGAGGTGGTGTAGGGGTACTGCGACTATTTATAAACCGTGTTATGGTATGGTGTATGTTTTAGTTGGAAAATTGCAGGTTTTAATAGCTTTTGCTGATGAGTGTTCCGGCAGACAACTGTAGACATTATGTCTATGTATGACTATAGTGGCGCTAACAGGAGTGCTGGGTTGGCTGTTTGATTTCGTAAGGTTAAGCAAGGGCAGGGGTGGGGGTGGGGGAGGGGGGTATGCTGCTTATTATAACGCAGATATTTGTAGCGTGGACATGTGTAGGTAGTAAAGGTAATCTAGTGCCACAGGGCCCGTTTATAAACCGTACTATGGGATGGTTTATGATTTACCCGCCAAATTTGCATGTTTGAATACTTTTTGCTGATAAGTGTTCCGGTACACACCTGTCAAAATTAACCCTGTGTATGGGTATAGTGGCGCTACTAGGAAGGGTGGGGGTTTGTGTTTGATTTGGTATGGTTATGCAAGGGCGGGGGTGGGTGTGGGGAAGGTGGGTATGTTGCTCATTAAAACACAGAATTTAGGAACGTGTACATGTCGAGCTACTAAAGGTGATGTAGTACCACTGGGAGCACTTATTAAGCGCCCTATGACATGGTATATGTTTGACCCACAAATTTGCATGTTCTAATACGCTTTGCTGATGAGCGTTCCGGCAGACAGTTGTTGAAATTAAGTTCCTGTATCGCTATAGTGGCTCTGGTAGGTTTGCCGGGGCTCTTTCTTTGATTTTGTAATGTTAAGGAAGGATGGGGAAGAGGGTGGTGTAGTGGCAGTGTGTCCATTTATGAATCACTTTATGGTTTGGTATATGTTTTTCTGGCCAATTCCCATGTTTTAATACCTTTTGGTGATGAGTGTTCCAGCAGACAGCTACACAAATTACACAACATTTCCGTGAATAACAAATCTTCGTGCTGATAGATACTTTTGCAATGTGGTAGAAGGCTGCCAGCGTTGACGGCAAATTATGAAACTTGGTGCCATTGTATATTTCAATAGAAGATTAGACTATTTCTTTGTTACTATGGTGCAGTCAGTGTTTTAAGTGGCAAAAAAACTGGGGGGCTCTAAAAGGGGGGGGCACATGTCTTAAAGGGGTGTGGGCTATGCAAGTAGGGGCTGGGTCTAAATCAAGATAAGTAGCATTGTGTGCTTTAGAAAATCCCCTCCAATTATGCTACTTTCGGAAAAAAACATTCTTTAAAGGATTTCCCTATCTTCTACAACATGGTTCACCAAGCATGATGTCTCCAGTTCTCAGTAGTGAGCAAAATGAGTATGCGTATATCGATGTGCATGCTCTCACTGCAGTGCAATAAAAAGAAGAAAAAAAATTGACTATCTTTGCGGGCGCTGAAAATAGAGCCCGATAGAGACCCGTTTGGAGGCTCCCTGAAAATAAGTGCCAGTCCTCAGACCCGGCCCAATTAAAGCCCAGCATCCATCCATCCTAAGCACTGCGCCATCCAACCATATTTTAATTGATGCATACATTCCTACTTATACACATACATACATCTGTTCCTGCACTTATCTCAAGCATCTATGAGCCCACTCGCCTATGGTAAGCACTGTGCCATTCATGTTGCCATACGCCTATATATCCATAGATGCATCTGTCCCAGAACCAATCCTAAGCATCTATCAGACCACCCGTCTATCCTAAGTACTGGTCCATGCATTCATTTATCCTTCCATTCATACATTGATCCATCCATCCATTTACCTATCCATTCATCCATCTGGCCATGCATCCACTCGCCCTTAATTCTACTATACAATCTTATTTCTGTGCACACTCCACCCCCGATCCTAAATACGATGTATTATACTCATCCACCCAGCCTCTTAAGGGGTCTAAAAGGCTGGCGATAAACATTGACACGCAGATGTTTCTTATAAAGAACAACAAAGCTTTGAGTTGCTCTTTGTGGAGCATACTTCAGCACCCTTCTCTGGTGGTGTTTTAATAAAAGGTACATCTAGCGAAAGAAATGTGAAGGAGCTTCTCAGTGTAAGACATTCATTTTGAAACATAACGTTTTCTCGAGTTGTTTATAGGAACACTGCTTTAAAGTGGCTGTGACTGACAGATACTAAATACCTGTACTTCTTACATTTGAGAAAGTATACCAGAGAGCCCATTTGGGGTGGTGACAACCTGCAGTTCTTTATTTCCATGTGAAGTACAGTATAGGAATATAAAAGTAATTGCAAAGCTTTTATCTTCATATTAAAGAGGGGGTGTGAGTATTAAGTGAGCCTGGCAAAGTGTGTGTTTTCTTCGCACTAAAACAAGACAGTGTGTAAGGTCAGAGCAGGGTTGTGCTGGAGTTTCCTGCTTGTGGTTGTTTCCAGAGGCGCAACCAGAGTGAAATTTCAGGGGAGCCTAATTCTTTCAGCAATAGGCCGAGTGGGGATGTAGGGGCTGTATAAAGGGGTGAAAAATAACAGAGTCTCATTTAAAAAAAAATGGTCTTTTGAAGACCTGTGAAGTACTCGGATGCAGGTCTGTGTGTGCGCCCAGGAAGTTAACTCAGAGAGTCTGGAGCAATGGGCGTTGCGCGCCTGGTGGTCTGTCTGCTAATCACCCCACGATTATGTTGCTCCTGCGTTGTAAAAAGAGAAGGGAAATCTTGAGAGAAAATGGGTCTCTTTAAAGGATTTCCCTTGTCCTACAATGCGAGTTACCTGGCATGATGTCTGCACTTCTCAATAGTGAGCAATATGCATACTCTCACAGTCTCACTGCTGTGCAATAAAAATAAAAAGATAAAACGGATTAGCTTTGAGAGGCCCGAAATTAGAGCCCCATAAAGACCCGTTTCGAGGCCTCCAATAATAAAGTGCTGGTGCTCAGACCCCTACAGACACCCCCCCCCCACTTAAAGCCCTGGGTGCAGTGTTATGTTTGCGAAGTTGTAGATAAAATTGAAAGGCTAATAATGATAATTTTTGTGTGTGCCGTTTGGTTGATAATACATAGTACATAGATTCAAATTTAAAAAAATACTATCTATAAAGTTGTATGCGGTGGGTTGCAGGGGGAGTGCCGTAGGGTGGTGGGGTGCGGTGGAGAGGTGAAAAGTATGGGGTAGTGAAGTTACATATAAATTGTAAAGGTGTATGTAATTAATTAAATAAATCCTAGTGCTCCTCTGTCATGCTCCATCACGTTGCAGCACTGGGTCTGGAAGTCGCTAGTGGAAGTTTTGTAATTGTAAGTTATTATTTTAGTATAGTGAACAAATGTGAAAAATAATTGAATCTATTTTTTGTATTTCAGGAAATTATTTTGTTTGGAATAAAATTTGGAAATGCCTAGAAGAAGTGAAAAAAACTGAAAAGAGAAGAAAAATATATATTTGAGGAAAAGGAAAGATCTTGAATTAAAAAAATGCGAGACAATTTTTGAAAAAAATATTGCGATCATTTAGGGGTCGATTCCGATCCTGGATTTTTTTTTTCCCGTACGACTCGTATCCGTATTTTTTTACGTACGAATCAAACAAGTCTCGTACAAATGGCGAAGTACGATTCGTATGTGAAAAATACAGACGAATCGCCTCGGTAAAAGTCTACGAGTCGTCCCCGGACAGTTTTACATACAAATCGTAAAACTGAAGTCCGAGCGCGCAAGTACGATCCGTACCGTGCGTCCAAAAACACAAGCGCATGGAAAAGGCTCTGTACGGTGCGAACTTTGTACGAGCCCTACCCCGAGTACACTTGTGCCCAGGGTACGAGTCGTACGGCCCACCCTCCCGCGTACGTCTGCACCATACCCCCCACCCCCGTCTGTATGGACCGTACTTACGCGAGGATAGGGGTACGCCTGGGGTACGGTGCGTACATACGCGGGTGGGGGTACGCCTGGGGTACGGTGCATACATACGTGGGTGGGGGTATGCTTGGGGTACGGTGCATACATACGCGGGTGGGGGGTATGCCTAGGGTACGGTGCGTACATACGGGGGTGGTGGGGGTACGGTCTGTACATAAGGGGGGGTGGGGTTACGGCCGTATATATGCACTGTTGGGGTACGCACTGTACATGATGACACGTACGATGTGGGTGATGGCGTGTACATCGCATAGCGGGCCCCCTTTTCCTCGTGCATCGCGGCGTACTTGGCTTTTGCAGCACCTTTTGGCTCCCATAAAAGTATAGCCGTGCGGAGTGCTGTGGGTACGAATCGTACTTGCTGGTCCGTAAAACGCTGCCTGACTCCGTGCGGACGTCACGTACGCACTGTCGAGGATCGGAATTGTATGTATTTTTTAGCCGTACGGTGTTTTATACGTTTCGTACGGAAATGGTATTTCTGTACGAATCGTACTTGCTGGTTTGTACGGTGGAATTCCCAGGTACGAGTTGTACGGACGACCATTTGTACCCGGGTTTTACAGCATCGGAATCGGCACCTTAATGAGAAAAACATCACAGAAATCAAAAAGAAGAATTTTTCAAGTAAGATGAAGCAGACTTCAATTCCAAATACCAGGAAAAAGAAACATGATAAAGAAAGGGTATCTGTTACTCGGAGACAAAAGCAATTTCAAGAAATTAGTCAGAGACTTTTTCGATCTAGAGTGATTCAGAATTGAATGAAGACATGCTGTAAATATAAAAGGAAAGTAATGCAATTCAAAGAGAAGCAGCGTGTTGAAAGTATAGTGGATAGTGCTTTCAATTTAAAACAGAAGTTATTCATTCTGATTTTGAACAGAATAAAACAATTGGATAAAATAGTCAAAGTGTTGAAAGACAAAAGTAGAAAAAAGAGACTTGTGAACAGAACCAACTTTTGCAAAATCTTTAGTGGACATTGGACATTGGAGACATACTTCTACTAGTGAGCCTTTTTTTAATGAGGAAAGTTACTTCCAGGAAAATAATTGACCATTTGCAGTTGATACTGGAGGTCGTTGCTACGAAGTTCAGGCTGGTTGTCCTCTTCCAAAAGAGGAAATGGTTGGTAAACGTGCGAAGAGTTAATAGCTGAAGAAGTGCAAGGGAAACGTCCACAAGCTCCTGTGTATAAGTGGGGTTGTAGTAGTATTTGTAGTATTCAACAGGAATCCATTGATATAATGCGAAATTTGCTATGAGAATATACACAGAAAAGTATTAAAAAGAAGATTAAGTTGTTACAAGGACTAGATTCATGTAATTGTAGAAAATATACTGAGAAGTATGGGCATTCTCTGGCTTGTCTTTCAAGAAAAGTTTGTAAAGGTGTTTTTCATCACTTGAGGATGTTAGCAGTAAACCATTCAGAAATGAGGAAGTTTGTAAGGAAACTGTACTATCTAAAAAGTCCTGCATTATGTTTAAGTGAACTGAACACATGTCTTTTATATGGTTCTGTATCAGATGTTCGAAAAAAGTGTGATGATATTGAAATGCGATATTTTGGTTCAGAAGAGCAGTCCACAGAAAGTGAAAGCTTGACAATTACAGATGTTGGAGGAGATGGAAAAGTGATTAGCACTGATCAGTTTGAAGAAGAAATTGGAAAGTTTAATGTAGTGTGCTCTGAAATACCAAACTATGTTTGTGTTTGTTGTCAACGTACTCATTATAAAAGTCAAAGTAGGAATGTTGATTTGTATTTGAAAAGTGAAAAGGATAACAATGGTAAGTGGGTAGAGTTTGCAACCTACTTGTTTGTGGAAGGTCGTTTTGAGTTAGGTAGTGATCAACGTATATGTAAATATTGTTACAACAAATTAGAAGAGAACAAAATGCCTGCTAGAGCAGTACATAATAAGTTAGAATTAGTAGCTATTGCGGAGGAACTGGCAGATTTGAATGCATATGAGTCTGGTCCCGCTTTGAATCTAGCTCCCGCTTCTTTTCTTTTACGCTATCGGTCCAGGTGAGGACCGCAACACCCAGCCTGCACCTCATCTTCATGCCCTGTCATCAGCGTCAGCACCAGGAGGTGCTTAAAAACATACACGGGCTCCCGCAGCGTGGGTCCCGCTTTGAATCCTGCTCCCGCTCCTCTTCTGTGAATACCGAAAGCCTTAAAATTAGGATTTTTATCAGTTTAGTAGTAGTATAGTTAGGACTCCTAACTTTAGGACTCCTAAATGCCTTCTGTGAATACCGAAAGTCTTAAAATTAGGATTATTCTCAATTTAGTAGTAGTAAAGTTAGGACTCCTAACTTTAGGACTCCTAAATGCCTTCTGTGAATACCGAAAGCCTTAAAATTAGTATTTTTCTCAGTTTAGTAGTAGTAAAGTTAAGAGTCCTAACTTTAGGACTCCTAAACTGAGAAAAATCCTAATTTTGAAACTTTCGGTATTCACAGAAGGCATTTAGGAGTCCTAAAGTTAGGACTCCTAACTTCTGTGAATACCGAAGTGAGTAAGTGTCTTCTGTGAATACCAAAATGAGTAAGTGCCTTCTGTGAATACGAAAATGGTAGTAAGTTTAGGATTTTGTCTTAAGTTAGTTCTGTGAATCGGGCCCACAGTGCCTACACGTACATGTCCGCAATGGTAGTACACGTACGGGTACGTGTACTACCAGTGCCTACACGTACATGTACTACCAGTGCCTACACGTATGTGTCAAAGGCACTGTGCAACTGGTGCCGTAGAGGTACGTGTGAAACGCACTGTACCTGTGTGTGGATTTGAAAATTACATAGGGGACACATAAGGGACAAGTATTAGGCATTAAATGCATGCTGGTTGTCATGGATACAGAGTTTTCTGTTCAAATTTTCCATCAGTTGAGCTGGAAAAGTCAGTTGGCCGCAAAATACAATGTTTCAAAGTGGTTTTTGACTTGACATGATTCTGAAATTTTGAACGATCCAAATGCTGTCACTGGTGTATGTGGAAAGGGATTGGAGTAAACGTAAGATGCAAATGAATCTGACCAATCACTATGTGCTCCTCCAAATGAATGCCCCTCAGCAAGACAGATATAAGTCAGCCAGAACCCATGAGAGGGCACTTGTCTGCACAAGTTTCCTGTCGACAACACTGCTGCTGTCCGTGCTTCCTCTGGCACCATGTCAAGGTCTGTGGAGAGGGCCCAACCATTCACCCAGGAGGAGAATGAGGCATTGCTTGATGTCATCCTCCCACAGTACCTCAGCCTATATGGGAGACTAGGGGAGCAGGTGAGTGCTGACTCCACTAGTTTTGACTGTGCACCTTTTTTGTGACTGTCACTTCTGGCATTGTGTCCAGGATTGACAGACATGCAATGTTGTTTAGAGTGGGTCCCGGGGGGGGATGGCTTATGTCTCCCATGCAGAGCATGACGTAGTTCATGTGTGCACTCCTCACTTGCATTGTGCTTACTGTGACATTCACTGCATAGTGCATGACACATTCAGCCTGGCTAATCCTTTGTGGCATTTTTTGTCTATTGTCCTGAGGTGATTCAGTGGTCCCCCTGATGTGACAGGTGACTGTTCCCACAGATGTGTGTGAGTTGAGTGGAGCTGTGGTGAGAGTGTCCAAGTGATGTGTACGCTCCTGGACATTGATGTGTGTGAATGTTCCTTGTCATTTTGGTGAGTATCTATGTGAAGTGTTGCACCACAGCTGCATTGAGGAGGCAACAGCTTTACCCATCTGATGTGAGAAGTAAGCCGTGCTGTGTGTCTGACTTGCTGAGCTAGACCCACACCTGTGACACCCCACAGGCAAGTGGCACATGTGCAGAGTGAGGTTTGTATCCGCTGTTGCCAATGGCATATGATTGATCTGTGTCTGTGTGTGTCTGTGTACTCTGCTGAGGTTGCGTCAGTGGCCTGTGGCATGTAACTGCTTGGAGGTGCTGTCCATCAGCCTGGTGTCTCTTGTGATGCACAGTGTGTGCCATATTCACCGGGTTTGTCGCACCCTTCATGCCACCTGTGTACTTTACATGCCATGTAGTGCATTGGGGCTTCCACAGAGGCCAATGTCCATATGACTAAGATGCAATTCCTTGGCAGCATCCTATGCTCTGTTCAACATTTCAAAGATATTCAAATGTGTGTCTCTCTGACATGAAGCAGGTGTAGTGATGTTGTCTCACTTTGTCATCCTCACAGGTAACTGCATACGCCAAGGGGGAGATCTGGAAGCAGGCCGTCAGGGCCGTGAGATCGGTGGAGGGTCGCAGTCGGCGCCTAGCACAAGTGAGAAACCAGTGGCAGGACATCCGGTGCTGGACCCGGAGGATCGCCCGGTTCCTGCTGGAGGACTCACCTCCACGCCGCCACAGCGGGTGCCGACGCCTGACCCACCAGATGAAGCGTGTCCTGGCGGTGGTCTTCCCTGAGATGGATGGGCGGTTACAGGAGAAACAGCAGCAGCAGCAAGGGGGTAGGTACATGTGTGTTTGTTCTGTGTCACCAGCTTTTGGAAGTGCTCAGTCGCCTGCATACACTGCCAGGGTTTATATGTGCAGTGCATATCCTTTTCCCCCAAGTCAGCCGGTGCTGTTCTTCCTCTCTTCCCCTCCTTGACATGTGTTCCCTGGTCTGTGTGGAAACACTATTGCACATGGTCATCTAGGCTGCCAGTTAATCCACATGCACATTGCGTTCTGCATCATGTGTGGGGGTGGTCTGTGACATGTGTTGGTACCTTGCCTGTGCCCTGTCCTGTTCAGTCATTTGGGGGTCCATATTTGTTGGCACTGATGCTGAGTCTCAACATAGGAGTATGAGGCTTCAAATTAACAGACTTGCAGCATGCAGGACCGATGTTGTGGCCTCAGACATGATGTGCATGAGTGGGGGATATGCATAGTGCCGGGACGTTTGCTCATGTTACAGTCAGATCATTCCAGGACCAAGGAGCAGTGTGCCCACTACAGTCCCCTGAGACACCCTTGCCTCTGATTCATGTGTGTCATCCAACACTGTGCCCATTCTCTGTGTGTTCAGCATAGGTTGGCCTCTGTGGCATTGTTCCCTGGCCTCATTTGTATTAATGTAAAGTGTGCTACATGTGTCCACTGGACAGGGTGACCCCATTTGGCTTGTGCATCCTCACACTGGGCAGTGCCTGTGTGTCTATGTACAACTATCTGTTGATGGTTGTTTGTCACACATATGTGTTGGCAGCCTCACGAGGTGATGTGGAGTACATTTGGAATTTCTTTATGCACATTTGAGTAAACCCAGATTAAGAGGTGTAACTTCTTGATCTGTCTCAATCACATTGTGTCAGGTATGGGGGGTTTGTGCGGGCAAGGCCTACATGTTCAAACCTTATGGCTTCTTGCCAGGTCCGACCTGTGTGTGATAATTGTCTGGACAGACACTCAACATGCAGTGACCCAGTCATGTTGTGCAGGGTTTCATTTTAGTGCTTTGCTGCATGTGTCAAAAGTTAAAATACATGATTCCTGCTCATCCATTTTTGGCACCAGTGTGTGGTCCAGATGCTACGTAGTTTGTTCTTTGTGTGGTTACATCTGTGTGGACATTCTTGCTTGCCATGAGTGTGTCCCCTCAGTGCAGGTGCTCCTTATTCTGACACAATTGCAGGCCCATTATCTTATGCATTGTCCTGTGTTTGGACATGTGTGCCACTCCACATGACAGACAGTGGGTCAGATGTGTTGGCAACTGTGTCATCATGGTATGGATGGCCATGTGACAGGTGGCATGATTCAAGTTGTTAGTCAAGAAGTCTTGTACCCTGGCACTCACTACACTTGTCAACATGTCTTCATGTTTTCAATGCTTGACTTTGATGTTTTTTTGTGTAGGACAATAATGTGCCTGCATGATAGATGTCTCCCACGGAAGTGCACAAGAAACCACCTTTACACTTTCAGGGGACACGCTGGCACATATTAAAGAAAGGCACAGTTCGAATAACACTTTTTTTAAGGTAATACATATCCATGTTCCCACAGTGTGGTGGCATTTGGGTAAGTCCTTGGTTGTTGCTGATACCAACTTACGAGTGTCAAGTCATCCAGACTGCCGTGGAGCCATGTATATGTACTTACTGAAACCCCATTTCTTTCTAACAGTGGCTTGTTTGAATAAGGCTGACAGCTCATACAATGACTGTGTAAAGGTATTTTTTTGTGCACCTCCTTGTGTGACTTCTTTTATACAGGCACATGTGTGTTCTGTTCAACAAAGTGGCACATTCTAAACATGTAGGGCCCGATTCACAGAACTAACTTAAGACAAAATCCTAAACTTACTACCATTTTGGTATTCACAGAAGGCACTTACTCATTTCGGTATTCACAGAAGTTAGGAGTCCTAACTTTAGGACTCCTAAATGCTTTCTGTGAATACCGAAAGTCTTAAAATTAGGATTTTTCTCAGTTTAGTAGTAGTATAGTTAGGACTCCTAACTTTAGGACTCCTAAATGCCTTCTGTGAATACCGAAAGTCTTAAAATTAGGATTTTTCTCAATCTAGTAGTAGTAAAGTTAGGACTCCTAACTTTAGGACTCCTAAATGCCTTCTGTGAATACCGAACGCCTTAAAATTAGGATTTTTCTCAGTTTAGTAGTAGTATACTTAGGACTCCTAACTTTAGGACTCCTAAATGCCTTCTGTGAATACCGAAAGTCTTAAAATTAGGATTTTTCTCAATTTAGTAGTAGTAAAGTTAGGACTCCTAACTTTAGGACTCCTAAATGCCTTCTGTGAATACCGAAAGTCTTAAAATTAGGATTTTTCTTAATTTAGTAGTAGTAAAGTTAGGACTCCTAACTTTAAGACTCCTAAATGCCTTCTGTGAATACCGAAAGCCTTAAAATTAGGATTTTTCTCAGTTTAGTAGTAGTAAAGTTAGGAGTCCTAACTTTAGGACTCCTAAACTGAGAAAAATCCTAATTTTAAAACTTTCGGTATTCACAGAAGGCATTTAGGAGTCCTAAAGTTAGGACTCCTAACTTCAGTGAATACCGAAGTGAGTAAGTGTCTTCTGTGAATACCAAAATGAGTAAGTGCCTTCTGTGAATACGAAAATGGTAGTAAGTTTAGGATTTTGTCTTAAGTTAGTTCTGTGAATCGGGCCCGTTGAATGTGTGAAGCATTGTGATACCCAAGGGTTCAGAATGTATTTCGTTTGGGTTTCCAAAGTACTCACAGGTCTCTGATTGTGGGGACACCTTCAGCATTGCGGTCTGTTATTTAGCCTTGGGTGCACCAATACTGTTTAGTTCACAGTAAACAAGAGGTGGCGTGCCTTCATAGTATTGCTGTGCTCAACTGTTCCCAGCCACTAGCTTCTCAGTATAATTCGATATCAAGTAATTTGCTGTTGTGTCTTAATTTTCCTTGGTTCCAAGTGGCATGGTGGGTCAACCAACTGGGGAGTGCAGGGCTTACATATGTGCGGAGTAATGTAGATGTTACACATGATGCTTTTCCTGATATGCACTGTGACCTATTTTGTTTGGACTCATGTGTCAGATGTATTCAGGTGACTGATTATTTTCTGTATCTTCACCTTGCCCACAGCATCATCGGAGGACACCGAGGGAGACACCTGCACGGACCTTGAGGAGGGATCCAGCAACGGTGCCACCACTGCTGGCGAGTCTGCGGGAGCAAGTGGCACAGAGAGCGAGGGGAGTCAGGCGGAGGACCTGTCTGGTGGCGACACCGACTACGACGCTGACGGGTCTGAGGCTGAACTCCTCGAGGGGGCGGAGGCTGCTACAATACCTTGCAGCAGCACAACATCTGTCACCACCTCCTCCTTTCCCATCACCGCCCTCCCAGTTGCTCCGGTCCCTTCTGTCCGTGTAGGGCACCACCGTGTCTCCTTCGTGCCAGGCACCGCACCCCCTGCCCCTGTCACCCCTGCTGCCCTCACTGCAGAGTCTGTGGACATTCAGCGGCAGTTGCAGGTTGGCCAGACATCGATGCTGAATGTCCTCCATGGCCACACCAGACTGCTGACACAGATGGTGTCGTTCATGGAGGGCATGTCAGCAGCGATGTCTGACCAACGGATGTTGCTGAGGTCCATGGACTCTTCACTGACGGCAGCAGTCTATTGCAGCGCTTCATCCCCCCCTCCTACCCCTGCACCATCCACACTTCCCACTCCCATGCCTGTCCCATGCACACCCAGACATTCCCAAGCACACACCCCACCAGACACAGGCAGCAAACAAACACGTAAGGGCAAGCACACACCTCCTGGCACGCACACTCAGGGGGATAAAGGCACACCCACTGGGTCTGGGGCACATAGGCATACACACAGCCACAGTCTGACTCTGCATGCCTCACTACCCAGTCCCTCCAAAGACACTCCCCTTGGCTCCCCTGCCACACAGTCAGACAAGGAGAGCTACTTGGCTGTGCTGGGCCTCAGCCCCACTTGCTCACCAGCCCGCAAACGGGCAAGGAGCTCCCCGGTTAGGGGAGTTGATCCCCTCCTGTCCACCCCCTCCCCCAGTAGCGCTGCACCCCATCCCTCCGACCCCACCCCCTCCTTTGTGCCTGTGGTTTCTTCCGGTGCAGGGGATACTCTGGACGACCTGGCAGAAGTGTGCAGCGCCGAGCTCACCTCCACCTTTGGCGCTGCCCCACCCCGTGTGGTGGAGGCGTCCAGCCCTGCACCCACCAAACCTACCCTTCCACCTCCTGTCCCTGTGGTGCCTGGTCCTTCTCCACATGGTGCCCCCCCCCAGTCGACGAACCTGAGGGTTCTAATGTGCAGGCAAGCTAGGGGAGACACATGTCCATGTGTCCCCCCAAGGACTTCTATTCTGGACTGGCCATTGGCCTTTGTACATAGTATTGTTGATACAATTTTTAACTTATGCTGATTAAAGCATTTTCTTTTGACTTTGCACACTATTGCATTTCAGGTATTGATGTTGGTGCTGATGCTCCAGGAGTTGGGGTTGTGGTAGTGTGTTATGTTTCGGGCAAAGGTTCGAGTCTGATTGGTCATGGGATCTGCGTGCCATCACAAGGTCTCTGCAAAGGATCTTTGGTTGTGTGTGTGATTTGTTTTTTGAGACATTGTACCAAGGTGTGTCCCTTCCTCTGTGGCACCTGACATCTTCCCTGCAGAGAGTTGCACAATTCTTGAGCTGACCTGTGTATACATTCCCTTTGTTGGTGATGGATCCCTTCAACTATGGCCATGCCTGCTCAGCAATGTCTCCGGCTGCATCGTCGGTGCCATCCTTGCTAGTCGCTGTATTTGTGTATTGAGTATGTTGCCATGCCTTCAGGGACTAATTCTCCCTTTTCCGCACTATGCATGTGTGTAATCCCAGCCTAGCACACATATGGTACTTGTTCTGCAGGGTATTTGGGCACCTGACTGACAATTGTGGGCATTGTACCTGTGGGAACTCCACCCTATTCCTTCCATGAGAGACAACATCTTGGTGGCTGTCCCAGCACCTGTACATTCCTATCAGTCCTGGGATGTGCGTGACAATGTGTGTTCCCTTTGGCTCTTTTAGTTTAGTAGGCATTGACATGACTATACAGTCTTGTGGCATGGGGCCATATGTAGGTAATATATATTTACCGATTCATAAATACCGAATTTATTCGGTATTTATGAATCGGTAAATAGAATGTAGGTAAACATTCGGTAATTATTACCGAATCGGTAATATTCGGTATTTATGAATCGGTATTTACCGATTCGGTAATAATGCATCCCTTCCCATTCATTCCTATGGGCCTGGAGGCGCATAGGAATGAATGGGAATCCATTCACAATTACCGATTCGGTAAATACCGAATTGGAAATAAGGGGAGCATATTCATGTGTGGCAGGGTGTCACATTGACACCCTGTTGCACCCCTGAATCGTGCATGTGTGCACATGTGGCGCACATACATGCCCTAAGGGCATGTATGTCTGCCACATGGCACTTGTCAAGAAGCACAAAATTGCTTTTTAAAAGGTTTTCGGTATTTACCATCAACTTGTAGTTGGTGGTAAATAACGAATCCAGAAACCAAAAATACACTCACTTGAGTGCCCCCTACATTGGATTTCAGGATTCGGTAATTTACCGAATCGGTATTTTACCGATTTCTTAAAATTCCGATTCGGTAAATTACCGAATCCTGAAATCCAGCCACCTACATCTCAATTGCCTAAATACCGGTCGGTAACGGGATATTTACCGATTTTCGGCCGTTACCGACCGGTATTTAGGTACCTACATATGGCCCATGATCTCTGTGTGTGTATTCTGCTGCATCCGCCAGTAGTGGGTATGCATGTGTCATTTGTCCTCACACCCACATGTGGTGTGTCATGCAGTGGGGGAAAGACACCCATCCTCATGGGAGTGGGACACTGCTGTCAGTTATGTGTTGTTATGGCACTTTCGACATAGTCGCAAATTAGGGATGCGTACATTCACCCATGGAGTTGTGGTCATCTGATAATGATGTACACACCCCATGTCTCTGTCCACTGCTGGGAGTGATAGGCACCCACCCCTCACATGTCTCTGTCCACTGTTGGGAGTGATAGGCACCCACCCCTCACATGTCTCTGTGCACTGCTGGGAGTGATAGGCACCCACCCCTCACATGTCTCTGTCCACTGCTGGGAGTGATAGGCACCCACCCCTCACATATCTCTGTCCACTGCTGGTATTCCTCTGCACCCACACCTCACATGTCTTTGTCCACTGCTGGGAGTCCTCTGCACCCACCCCTCACATGTCTCTGTCCACTGCTGGGTGTGATAGGCACCCACCACTCACATGTCTCTGTCCACTGCTAGTATTCCTCTGCACCCACACCTCACATGTCTTTGTCCACTGCTGGGAATCCTAGGCAGCCACCCACCCACCCACCCACCCACCCGCACCCTGGTGCAGTACACTGCTGTCTTGGCCATACACCCCCCCAATGTTCTGGTTATATGTTGCACCAGGCCCTAAACCAACATTTGTGGCGTGTGTACACCTTGTCTCACAAATGTACTGGTGCCCTAGGGGTACGGGTGATGCGGGAGATGCATTCATCGGTTGGGTACGGTCCGTACCACGCCTACATCAACACTGCAATGGTGGTACGGTTCGTACCCACGCTCTGAGGGTGTGGGTACGGTCTGTACCACGTGTACCCCTACATCACCACTACAATGGTGGTACGGACCGTACCCATGCTCTGAGGGTGGGTACGGTCCGTACCACCATTGTAGTGGTGATGTAGGGGTACGTGTGGTACGGACCGTACCCACGCTCTGAGGCCGTGGGTACGGTCCGTACCACCATTGTAGTGGTGATGTAGGGGTATGCGAGGTACGGACTGTACCCACACTCTGAGTGCGTGGGTACGGTCCGTACCACACGTACCCCTACATCACCTCTACAGTGGTGGGACGGACTGTACCCACGCTCTGAGGCTGTGGGTAAGGTCCGTACCACGCGTACTCCTACATCACCACTGCAATGGTGGTGCGGACCTTGGGCGTGGGTACGGTCCGTACCACGCGTACCCCTACATCACCACTGCAATGGTGGAACAGACCGTACCCACGCTCTGAGGGCGTGGGTACGGTCCGTACCACGCGTACCCCTACATCACCACTACAATGGTGGTACGGACCGTACCCACACTCTGAGGGTGGGTACGGTCCATACCACCATTGTAGTGGTGATGTAGGGGTATGCGTGGTATGGACCGTATCCATGCTCTGAGGCCGTGGGTATGGTCCGTACCATCATTGTAGTGGTGATGTAGGAGTACGCGTGGTACGGACCATACCCATGCTATGAGGGCGTGGGTACGGTCCATACCACGCATACCCCTACATCACCACTGCAATGGTGGTACGGACCTTGGGCGTGGGTACGGTCCGTACCACACGTACCCCTACATCACCACTGCAATGGTGGAATGGACCGTACCCACACTCTGAGGGTGTGGGTACGGTCCGTACCATGCATACCCCTACATCACCACTACAATGGTGGGACGGACCGTACCCACGCTCTGGGGATGTGGGTACGGTCCGTACCACCATTGTAGTGGTGATGTAGGTGTACACGTAGTACGGACCATACCTACGCTATGAGGGTGTGGGTAAGGTCCATACCACACGTACCCCTACATCACCACTGCAATGGTGGTACGGACTGTACCCACGCCCTGAGGGAGTGGGTACGGTCCATACCACACGTACCCCTACATCACCACTGCAATGGTGGTACGGGCCGTAACCACGCTCTGAGGGCGTGGGTGCGGTCCGTACCAAGTGTACCCCTACATCACCACTACAATGGTGGTACGGACCGTACTCATGCCCTCAGAGCGTGGGTATGGTCCGTTCCACCATTGTAGTGGTGACAGGTACGCGTAGACGTCCACTTCCGTTGTGGCGGTACGCAGGGATTGGTGGACACGCCCCCCGGAGTGTCCAGAGCCTGGAGGTAATGTATGTACAGAATATAGTTTTTTTAAATTGGGTAGGGGTTATGTTTCCTGCCCCTCGCCCCCCCCTTTGCCCCTGGGTGTTGTTCTGACCTTCTGCGGCGTGCGCGGCGGTTTCGGTGCACCAGGTCATAGGCTAGGAGGGCCGGGATGACACGTAGGATGGGGTCCATGGCTGTCCGTCGCATACTGGTGCTCCTTTTTCGCGTTGTCCTCAATTTCCCGGGAGTTTTTCGCTGCTGTAAAATATTAGCAGTGCGGAGTGACGTAGGCACGAATCGTACTTGCTGGTCCGTAAAACGCTGCCTGACTCCGTCCCGATGTCACGTACGCGATGTCCCATATCGGAATTGTGTGTATTTTTTCGCCACACGTAGTTTTGTACGATTTGTACGGAAATAGTATTTCTGTATGAATCTACTTGCTGGTTTGTAAGGAGGATTTCCCAGGTACGAGTCATATGGAGAATACACTCCTTACGACCATTCGTACCTGGGTTTTACAGGATCGGAATCGGCCCCTATGTATAACAAATTTTACAAAAAAAAAATTTACTTTGAATATTTTTTACATTAATTATATACTACATTAGCTAAAATAATACAAAACATATTAAATAGCGGAGGGAATAAAACTACTATTCACACCAGAACACAGAGACACACTTACCACATTTCCTGCAAATGGACATGTGCGAGACACCCTGTTTCCCTTGCCGGATAGGCACAGCCCTGCGCTGACCTGTGTACGCCAGACCAGCAAATGCCTGTTGTGCATGCAGGAGGATGCGTCCATAGCTGCATGTCCAGGGTCACTGCTAATGCTGAGGTGACATCTGCTGAAGACAGCAGACTGTGATGTTGCAGGGCCCATGTCTATCATGCTAACACAATGACCATACGGACACACTTGCTCAGATGTGGGTTTGGGGGGTGTTGGCGGTCCTGGGGTTGTTGCGACGAGTCTTGTGGCACTCATGGTTATCCCTTAATCATGCTCATTGACTCTATGGCACCTGTGGGTGTTCTGGAGCGGCTCTTGGTTGAGTTGCCTTTCATGCTGCAGGTAGTCGTTCTGCTTAACACCAGCAGAAAGCAGGTTTAAAATCCCTGGTGCTAACATGGCTTATCGCCGGAATTTGTTTCACATTGCAGTAGTTGTGAAAGTTGTGATGTGAATTTTCATGTGCAGAACAATATACGAACTGGGCAGTGTATCCCCTCAAGATCCAGCACCTGACGCGCTATTCCTAATCAATATAAATACAATGAGATTTCTTCATTGATGTTGTGTGTACACTGTAAACGCAACCACAACCTCAGTGCAATTCAATACAGGATTTTAGTATTTAGAATAAATCGCAAAGGTGCACCTTGTGTCTTTTGCACGGAAACGGCTACTCTGCATTTCATTATCAGCACTTTAATGCAACTAAAGTTGAGATAAATCTAACGAAGCATTCAGAAGTTGGTGCACACTGCAGATATCACCAGTATTCCCGCGATAAGTGCCCCAAAATTTAACACCATGGTGGATACCACCAAATAACAGTAATAATGAAAAGAAAGAGTCACACAGCAGTTAAGAAAACAACCACAAAGGTTAATAATTGTTTTTGTCAATCTTTATTTTTTATAAATGATAAACTATTTTTACATTTTATGAAAAATAAACTAATAAACAAAATGTAACAAAAATAATAGAAAACAACAAAGCGGAAGACTCCTGTGGGGACCATGGATGTCGACGACAGAACCTGGAAAATAAAGCACAAATAAGGACATGTGTAAAGCGCATATGAAAGGACTGAGAGAGAGAAACAGAGAAGGAAAAACAAGCCAGAGAGAAAAAGAGAGGGAAGGAAAGAAAGAAAGGGAGTGAGAAAGGGAGAAGAGAGAGAGAGATAGAAGGAAAGGAATGAACTACGCCTCACTGATCGAAAGGAGTCTGGTGCTGTGGTCAGTGCCACGGACTTGGGGTCACTGCCATTCAGGACTCAGGACAGTTACACATGTAGGATCAGCTTGTGTTAAAGAGAGATAGTGGCACCACGTGTCGCTGCCTCTGCATATGGAAATATGCCTCACTGATCAGAGGGAGTCTGGTGCTGTGGTTGCTGCCACAGACTTGGGGTCACTGCCATTCAGGACTCAGGACACAGTTACACATGTGGGATCGGCTTGAGTTGAACAGAGTTAGTGGCACCAGTTCAGTTCATACGTCTTTATTTCGACATTGCATCATAAAAGACAGTCTATACAAGAAAATGTAATACACACACCATAGTTCATAAAAAAAACTGTTTAAGCAGTTAAAACCATCTGTTTGTAATCATTAAAACATTTCATGAAAGATTATTAAACCTCAATTCAAGACGTATTTACAACTTTAAGTTTATATACAGATAGTTTAAAATAGTCAAGAAACATTAGACCTGTCTGGCTCTAAGGATCCAAGCCCACCCTAAGAATTTCGCCACACCGATAATAATAACCTCTGCAGTATTAAATCTTAATTCCCGTAATGCATCTGCACAGCACCTGGAATTCAGGCGTTTGCAGATAGGCTTTAGCCATTTACACCTTGGCACCAAGTAGGCAGGACAGGCAAAGAAAAAATTACCAACACTTTCCCTATTTTCCTTACACCATGGACAGTGTTCAATCGATTGGCCTTGCCACTTTTTAGTAAAAGATCTCAGGGGTAATGACCCCACTCTAAACTGATGATATAATTTTCTATCAAGACTCTTCGTAATTACATCCCAGTAATCCTCTATATGGGGATCCAACTTGTGTACTAGGAACTGACCCGTTAATGTAGGCAAGTCTGATTGCAAAACTAATTGCTGTTTGACAGTTGCCCAATATAGCATTTTGAAGTCTTTGATAGAAGGAAAGGCATTAGTGTCCGGGTCGGACCACAATAAGCTAAGTCCCATATTATCCAAAATTGTCCTTACTTCTCTAAACCAGGGTATTTTTGCATAACCCGAAATGGATCTTAAATCTTGAATTTCTTTAGCAAATATGGTAAGTTCTGGCGTAGTCCAAATACGTCTCCATAATGCTATCAACCGGTACCGTGATTGTTCCTTAACTGTTTTACAGCCCATATCCAGCAATAAGGGTTTAATAGGTGTGGATTGGGGTAACCTAACCAAATTGCGTAGGAATTTATTTTGTATTCTATCCAGAGGAGTTAGATCCTTATATCCCCAGAGATCAGCACCATACAATATGGCGGAACTAATCCTTGCATTATATATTTTTAGGGCTGGCATGACCCTTTTAGTCAGTGATTTACACTGCTCCTGGATTAGGGTACCCATAAGTCGAGCAAATTTTAAGCAAAGAGCATCCACCTGTGGCTGCCAACGCAGATGAGAATCCAAAATCACCCCAAGATAGGTCATGACATCCACCTGTTCAAGCTCAACCCCATTCATACTAACATAACTTTTTAATGGTCGAATTTTAGATAGTACCATAAATTTAGTTTAGCTCACATTAACCTGCAGATCATTTAGTTTACAAAAGTCCTCAAATCTATTAATCGCAGTCTGAAGACCCTTGCGAGTCTTAGAGATGATTAGCGTATCATCTGCAAAGATGAGCAAAGGGAACTTAGTACCACCCAAGATTGGTGCATCAGTGGGGGTTTCAGAAAAAAATCGAACCACTTGATTAATAAATAATAAAAATAAAGTGGGTGCCAAAACACACCCTTGGCGAACTCCACGAGTTACAGGAAAGCTATCCGTCACCTGACCCTGTCTCCCCCACCTAACCCTAGCAAAGTTGCCCATATGTAGTCTTATCACTAAATCGAGAAGGTCCTGCGGCATCCCAATATCTCCTAGCACAGCCCATAACTTTGCCCTGGGCACAAGGTCAAAAGCGGACTTAAGGTCCACAAAAGCAGCATATATAGTTCCTCCACCCAGTAGCACTTTTCACCGGTCTTGATTATCGAAATACGCCTCACTGATCGAAAGGTGTCTGGTGCTGTGGTCGGTGCCACGGAGTTGGGGTCACTGCCATTCAGAACTCAGGACACAGTATCACAAGTGGGATCGGCTTGTGTTGAAGAGAGTTAGTGGCACCACATGTCGCCGCCGTTGCATATGGAAATATGCATCACTGATCAGAGGGAGTCTGGTGCTGTGGCCGCTGCCACGGACATGGGGTGACTGCGATTCAGGACTCAGGACACAGTTACACATGTGGGATCGGCTCGAGTTGAACAGAGTTAGTGGCACCACGTATCGCCAGTCTTGCTTATCGAAATACGCCTCACTGATTGAAGTGAGTCTTATGCTGTGGTCAGTGCCATGGACTTGGGGTCACTGCCATTCAGGACTCAGGGCACAGTTACACATGTGGGATTGGCTTGTGTTAGAGATTTAGTGGTACCACGTGTCACTGCCGTTGCATATGGAAATATGCCTTACTGATCAGAGGGAGTCTGGTGCTGTGGTCGCTGCCACGGTCATGGGGTCACTGCCATTCAGGACTCAGGACACAGTTACGCATGTGGGATCGGCTTGAGTTGAACAGAGTTAGTGGCATCACATGTCGCCGGTCTTGCTTATCGAAATATGCCTCACTGATTGAAGGGAGTCTGATGCTGTGGCCGATGCCTCGGACTTGAGGTCACTGCCTTTCAGGACTCAGGGCAGAGTTACACATGTGGGATTGGCTTTTGTTAGAGAGATAGTGGCACCACGTGTCACCACAGTTGCGTAGGGAAATATGCCTCACTGATCAGAGGGAGTCTGGTGCTGTGGTCGCTGCCACGGACTTGGGGTCACTGCCATTCAGGACTCAGGACACAGATACACATGTGGGATCGGCTTGAGTTGAACAGAGTTAGTGGCATCACGTGTTGCTGGTCTTGCTTATCTAAATACTCCTCACTGATCGAAGGGAGTCTGGTGCTGTGGTCGGTGCCACAGACCGCAGGTCACTGCCATTCAGGACTCAGGACACAGTTACACATATGGGATCGGCTTGTGTTAAAGAGTGTTAGTGGCACCACAAGTCGCCGCCGTTTCATATGGAAATACTCCTCACTGATCAGAGGGAGTCTGGTGCTGTGGTCGCTGCCACAGACTTGGCTTCTCTGCCATTCAGGACTCAGGACACAGTTACACATGTGGGATCGGCTTGAGTTGAACAGAGTTAGTGGCATTACGTGTTGCTGGTCTTGCTTATCAAAATACACCTCACTGATCAAAGGGAGTTTGGTGCTGTGGTCGGTGCCACGGACATGGGTCACTGCCATTCAGGATTCAGGACACACTTACACATATGGGATCAGCTTCTGTTAAAGAGAGTTAGTGGCACCACGTGTCGCTGCCGTTGCATATGGAAATATGCCTCACTGATCAGAGGGAGTTTGTTGCTGTGGTCGCTGCCATGGACTTGGGGTCACTGCCATTCAGGACTCAGGACACAGTTACACATGTGTGATCGGCTCGAGTTGAACAGAGTTAGTGGCACCATGTGTCGCCAGTCTTGCTTATCGAAATACGCCTCACTGATTGAAGGGAGTCTGGTGCTGTGGTGGTGCCACGGACTTGGGTCACTGCCATTCAGGACTCAGGACTAAGCCTGGGCAAAGCACTACGCTACGCTCGCGTAGTTTGCGAAGTTCGCGCTACTTCGCACTATGCGAACTGCACGTAACACAGTGCGAACACGTGTAGCGTAGTGTTGCGTAGTGCTGCGGTCATTTTTTGCTTGCTCGCGGTCCTCAACGTCAAGTTGGCGATCGCGAGCATGGAAAATAAACCTCCCGGCGAGATTCCCAACGCGAGGAGGTCAGGTTTCTCATTGCGAGTGGTCGCGTATGCTCGCGACCGCTCGCGATGAGAAACTACCAGTTCGCGTTGAGAAAGCTGCCGCTCGAGTAAAAATCTACTCGAGCAGCAGAAAACTACAGCTCGCACTGTGCAAGATGCCATTTTCAATTATTGCACAGTGCCGGTTGCTTGTCCGCACTGTGCAATCATTGAAAACGACATCTGGCACAGTGCGAACAAGGTACTACGCAGTTCGCGAAGTGCTACGCGTAACTCGCGTAGTGCGAACTGCACTTTGCGTAGCTTCGCGAAGTGCTACTTCGCGAACTACGCTCAGGGTTACTCAGGACACAGTTACACATGTGGGATTGGCTTGTGTTAAAGAGAGTTAGTGGCACCACAGGTTGCCGCCGTTGCATATGGAAATATGCCTCACTGATCAGAGGGAATGTGGTGCTGTGGTCACTGCCACGGACTTGAGGTCACTGCCATTCAGGGCTCAGGAGACAGATACACATGTGGGATCGGCTTGAGATGAACAGAGTTAGTGGCATTACGTGTTGCTGGTCTTGCTTATCAAAATACACCTCACTGATCAAAGGGAGTCTGGTGCAGTGGTCAGTGCCATGGACATGGGGTCACTGCCATTCAGGATTCAGGACACAGTTACACATGTAGGATCAGCTTCTGTTAAAGAGAGTTAGTGGCACCACGTGTCGCCGCCGTTGCATATGGAAATATGCCTCACTGATCAGAGGGAGTTTGTTGCTCTGGTCGCTGTCACGGACTTGCGGGCACTGCCATTCAGGACTCAGGACACAGTTACACATGTCGGATCGGCTTGAGTTGAATAGAGTTAGTGGCACCACGTGTCACAGGTCTTGTTTATCAAAATACGCCTCCCTGATTGAAGGGAGTCTGATGCTGTGGTCGGTGCCACAGACTTGGGGTCACTGCCATTCAGGACTCAGGGCACAGTTACACATGTGGGATTGGCTTGTGTTAGAAAGTTAGTGGCACCACATGTCACCACAGTTGCGTATGGAAATATGCCTCCCTGATCAGCGGGAGTCTGGTGCTGTGGTCGCTGCCACGGACTTGGGGTCACTGCCATTCAGGGACTCAGGACACAGTTACACATGTGGGATCGGCTCGAGTTGAACAGAGTTAGTGGCACCACGTGTAGCCAGTCTTGCTTATCGAAATACGCCTCACTGATTGAAGGGAGTCTGGTGCTGTGGTGGTGCCACGGACTTGGGTCACTGCCATTCAGGACTCAGGATATTTTATTTATTTATTTATAAAGTTTTATATAGCGCGAACAAGATCCCAAGGGATATCAGAGCGCTTTGCAATCAAACTCGATCTGGAGGCTAATAAAGTAACAACCACAAGATGAACACAGATGAATCGTAAAGTGCATAAAAGTTCACATATAAGTTATGTTAAACAGAGGACAGTGTACACAGTATGTCAAAAAAAAAAAAAAAAAGTATAGTAGTAAATGTAGAAACAAAGGAAGTAAGAACAATTTCAACGGGCCAGGGGGTTAGCCCAATTACTGAAGGAGTTTATTCATCAGGAATCTTTTGACTTCCAGTTTGAACACCGTTGTTCTGGTAATTCTGCATATTTCTGGAGGAAGAGAGTTCCAAATCTTTCGAGCCGCGCCGGAGAAGGCTCTGTTAGAGGTTCTCTTTTTGTTCAGGATAGGTGGTTTCAAGAGTAAGGTAGTAGCTCTTCCAGAGGCTCTTACACCACAAGATAGTTCAAGTTTTTGTGCCAGATACCTGGGTGTCTTGAAGTGGATAGCTTTGTGCGTCATCGTGGCAATTTTTAGCTGGATTCGTGCTTCATAGGGGAGCCAATTTAGAGTTTTTAGTACTGGCGATATGCGCTCATTGCCTGTAACAAGTCTAGCAGCAGCGTTCAATGAGGCCTTTAGCGGAGCCAGGGTGTATTTAGGCAGGCCACAGAGGGTTGCACTGCCACAATCTAGCCTCGGTAGGACAAGTGGTTGAACAAACTGCTTGAAATCCTTAAGTGGAAGGAAAGGTTTGATGTTTCTGAGTGTCCTTATCAAGTGGTTTGCTCCTTTACAGGTGTTGCTGATATGATTTTTCATATTCAGGTTCTTGTCCATGGTGACTCCTAGCGATTTGGCTGAGTTTACGATGAGCGGAGGGCAATTGAAAGCAGTGAGGTGGCTCAGCCAGAGGTCGAGATTAGCGGTGTGATTCTGAGGGAAGACGAGCAAGATTTCAGTTTTTGAGGTGTTGAGCAGGAGATGGTTCTCAGTTAACCAGTTTTAAGTATACGTTAGGATGGAGTTGAGTGATATGAGGTTTTCCGGGGATGAGATTTTCAAGTAGAGTTGCGTGTCGTCGGCATACATGTGGAAATGAATATCCATGGAGTTGAGTGCGTTAGCTAATGGTTCCAAGAAAAGGTTGAAGAGGATAGGAGATAAGGCAGGTCCTTGGGGGACCCCCATGAGAACAGGAGAGGGCTGGGAGAGAGAGTGATTTGCCTTGACTCTTTGCAATCTGTGATGGAGGAAGGACGAGAAACACTGTAGCACCTGATCACCAAAGCCCATCCTGTTTTGTAGGATAGCTAAGAGATTGTCATGATTGACCGTGTCAAAAGCAGAGGAAAGGTCAAGGAGGATCAGGAGGCAGGAATCGTTTTGATCAAGAATCTTTAGAATGTCATCCATAACATGAGTGAGGGCCGATTCAGTGCTATGCCCTGTCCGAAAGCCGGATTGATGTTGATCCAAGAGGTGGTAGTTCTCAATGTGAGCACAGAGTTGGGACTGGACGCATTTTTCAAGGAGTTTCGCAAGGGTGGGTATGTTGGAAATAGGTCGGAAATTATTGAGGTCTGACCTATCAGCGTTAGGTTTTTTTAGTATAGGGGATACTTGGGCTGCTTTTAAGCAATCAGGGATTGTGCCTTGTGACAGAGAAGCATTTACAATCCTTGTCCAGGTAGGGATGAGTGCATTCATGATTTCCTTGAAAATGGATGGGGGTAACGGGTAGGATTGATATTCCGGAGAATCTTTTAGATATCTTGTTCACTGAGCGGGGCAAAGGTGTCCCAGGCCACATTGTTCTTAGGTATCAGGGGGGTAGAGTTGAGCTTTTCAAAGAGGACAGGTGGAGAGGCTACCCTGGAGGAGAGGAGTCCGGCATTCTTAGCAGCGAGCTCAGATGAAATGAATTTGGATTTCTCAATGAAGAAAGAAGCAAGATCGTCACATCAGGGTGAACTGCTTCCAGGTTCAGATAGGTTTGGACCTACAATTGATTGCTGTTTGACCAATTCGAACAGTTTCTTGGGGCGGTTTGCCGCTTGATCTAATTGGAGTCTGAAATAGTTAGACTTGGCGTTCCTGATTTGTTTGTAGTAAAGGCTCCTGGCGTCTCTTAGGAGTTTGAGTTGGTGCGAAGAGGGATTCGATCTCCAGGAGCGTTCAACTGCCCTAAGGTTGCAACGTTCCGTGTCAGGGTTTTCATTGTACCACGGTTTAGAAATTTTAGTTGAGGCATTTTTATGTTTGAGTGGAGCAATGTCATTCATGATGTTGGAGATGGTCACATTGTAGGAGTCAGTGAGTAGCTGCACCTCCGTCAGGTCCGCTTGAGAGGAGAAGGTCGATGTACAGAGGGCGGCTAGCTCAACAGGGTTTACTAGTCTGAGGTCCCTTTTCCATATCTTTGATTTCGTTGGTTGGGCCTTCCACAACTGTACCTCTTTGTTGATGTAAAAAAGGATGCAGTGATGGTCTGACCAGTCACATGGAGTAATAGAATCCAAGGAGACGGTCTGCCCGTTAGAAATAATGAAGTCAAGAATTTTTCCTTTGTTATGGGTTGGATGGTCACAATGCTGGGTCAGATCATGATCAATTAGAAAGGCTTTAAGGCTTGAAACTGCAGGGTCTATGGAGTTAGCCCAGTGCAGATTAAAGTCACCAAGGAAGATTTGGGACACGGCTGAGTCAACGTTGCTAGAAATGATTTCAAATAATTCCTCAATAAAGGGGAGATTGTCTCCTGGGGGGTGGTAGAAAGTGTGAAGTTTGCAGACCGGTAGGTTCTTACTTGAGATGTTGAGACAGAGATATTCACAGGAGGAGGGCACAGAGGACTCACAGGAGAGATCGAAAGTGTGTTTCTATGAATACAGGCTAAGCCCCTGCCCAATTTCCCAGCTCTGTCTAACCTAATAATATCATGAGTGGGAGGTACTAGGATGTCAAGAATCGGAGTGGAAGCAGGATTTAACCAAGTTTCAGTGAGGATGATAATGTCTAAGTCCAAGTGTTGTATGAGATCGAAGATATCAGTGGCATGTTTACTGGCTGATCTGCAATTTAGAAGTACACATTTAATTCGTAGTGGGTTTGAGGAGGGAGGAGTCCGGGAGATATTTACGTGAGTGAGGTTGCTCAAATTGCTGCCTCTGGGATTGATAGGCGGTCCTCTATTAGGGTTAGAAAGGATGGACTGTATTTGTCTCGGCGGGCTCCTGTTAGGGTTGGACCAAGTAGGGTAAGAGTTGAGCAGGTCCTGTAGCTCTGAGGACGCAAAGTAGGTCACATATCTTCTAGGGCGGGAGGTGTCATTCGGTAGGGGAATGGATTTCATGATGGAGGAAGGTAAAGGCCTGACCAATGAGTATCTATCGCAAGATGGATCATTAGACCGGTTGGCAGCGGTGAGGAAAGATCTTAGCATGGGGAAAAGGGCATTTGAGAGGGCTTTCAAGCCATGTAGCTCAGAAGTTAGAAGGTGCAACTGAAGATGAATCTCATCTAGGTGCGCCACCAAATCTGTGTGTTGAGCGAGAGGAGGCGAGTGTGAAAGGGAGTCTATCATTAATGGGAGGTCTCGGTGTCTATCAACAGGGTCCGAGGTGGTGGGTGGGAGATCCTGTGGTGGAAGGTGCTCATATGAGTCTGACTGAGATTCAGGAGCTTTGGAAAAAGATGTAGGTGTCTTAGTGAGGGGGGAGTTTACATTAGGCTGATGTTTAGTCCAAGGACCCAACAGAATGCTTAACTTTGACCGATCAAGTTCGGTGGAGGGCATTGGCTTGGAATCTAGCCTATTAAGAGACACCGGGGGAGGGCTAGGGGACGATGACTGAAAAATTGGAGACAAGGCAGGATGCCTATCATAGGTACTCTCTAATCGGGGGCCATATAGGCAACAGTTACACATGTGGGATCGGCTTGTGTTAAAGAGAGTTAGTGGCACCACGGGTCGCCGCCGTTGGATATGGAAATATGCCTCACTGATCAGAGGGAGCGTGGTGCTGTGGTCGCTGCCACGGACTTGAGGTCACTGCCATTCAGGGCTCAGGACACAGATACACATGTGGGATCGGCTTGAGATGAACAGAGTTAGTGGCATTACGTGTTGCTGGTCTTGCTTATCAAAATACACCTCACTGATCAAAGGGAGTCTGGTGCTGTGGTCGGTGCCACGGACATGGGGTCACTGCCATTCAGGATTCAGGACACAGTTACATATGTAGGATAAGCTTCTGTTAAAGAGAGTTAGTGGCACCACGTGTCGCCGCCGTTGCATATGGAAATATGCCTCACTGATCAGAGGGAGTTTGTTGCTGTGGTCGCTGTCACGGACTTGGGGTCACTGCCATTCAGGACTCAGGACACAGTTACACATGTGGGATCGGCTTGAGTTGAATATAGTTAGTGGCACCACGTGTCACCGGTCTTGTTTATCGAAATACGCCTCACTGATTGAAGGGAGTCTGATGCTGTGGTCGGTGCCACGGACTTGGGGTCACTGCCATTCAGGACTCAGGGCACAGTTACACATGTGGGATTGGCTTGTGTTAGAGAGTTAGTGGCACCACATGTCACCGCCATTGCGTATGGAAATTGACCTCACTGATAAGAGGGAGTCTGGTGCTGTGGTCGCTGCCCCGGACTTGGGGTCACTGCCATTCAGAACTCAGGACACAGTTACACATGTGGGATTGGCTTGTGTTGAACAGAGTTAGTGGCAGTACTTGTCACCGGCCTTCCATTTGCAAATATCCCCCACTAATTGAAGAGAGTCTGGTGCTGTGGTTGTCTCACGGAGTTGGGGTCACTGCCATTTAGGACTCAGGACACAGTTACACATGTGGGATCGGCTTGAGTGGAACAGAGTTATTGGAACCACGTGTCACTGGTCTTGCTTATCAAAATACACCTCAAAGATCACAGGGAGTCTAGTGCAATGGTTGGTGCCACGGATTTGGGGTCACTGCCATTCAGGACTGAGGACACAGTTACACATGTGGTACCGGCTTGTGTTAAAGAGGATTTTGTGGGACTACATGTCGCCGGCCTTACATATGGAAATATGCCTCACTGATCGAATGGAGTGTGGTGCTGTGGTCGATGCCACGGACTTGGGTCACTGCCATTCAGGGCTCAGGACACAGTTACACATGTGGGATCGGCTTGTGTTAGAGAGTTAGTTGCACCATGTGTGGTCGCCGTTGCATATGGAAATATGCCTCACTTATCAGAGGGATTCTGGTGCTTTGGTCGCTGCCACGGACTTGGGGTCACTGCCATTCAGGACTCAGGACACAGATACACATGTGGGATCGGCTTGAGTTGAACAGATTTAGTGGCATCACGTGTTGCTGGCCTTGCTTATCGAAATACGCCTCACTGTTCAAAGGGAGTCTGAAGCTGTGGTCGGTGCCACGGACTTGGGGTCACTGCCATTCAGGACTCAGGACACAGTTACACATATGGGATCGGCTAGTGTTAGAGAGTTAGTGGCACCACGTGTGGCCGCTGTTGCATATGGAAATATGCATCACTGATCAGAGGGAGTCTGGTGCTGTGGTCGCTGCCACGGACTTGGGGTCACTGCCATTAAGGACTCAGGACACAGATACACATGTGGGATCGGCTTGAGTTGAACAGCTTTAGTGGCATCACGTGTTGCTAGCCTTGCTTATCGAAATACACCTCACTGATCGAAGGGAGTCTGCTCCTGTGTCGGTGCCACGCACTTGGGGTCACTGCCATTCAGGACTCAGGACAAAGTTACACTTGTGGGATCGGCTTGAGTTGAACAGAGTTAGTGGCACCACGTGTCGCCAGTCTTGCTTACTGAAATACGCCTCACTGATTGAAAGGAATTTTGGTTCTGTGGTCGGTGCCACGGACTTGGGGTCACTGCTATTCAGGACACAGGACACAGTTACACATGTAGGATCGGCTTGTGTTGAACAGAGTTAGTGGCAGTACGTGTCAGCGACCTTCTATATGCAAATATCCCTCACTAATTGAAGGGAGTCTGATGCTGTGGGTGTCTCACGGAGTTGGGGTCACTGCCATTCAGGACTCAGGACACAGTTAAACATGTGGGATCGGCTTGTGTTAAAGAGGATTTCTGGGACCCCGTGTCGCCACCGTTGCATATTGAAATATGCCTCACTGATCAGAGGGAGTTTGTTGCTGTGGTCGCTGCCACGGACTTGAGGTCACTGCCATTCAGGACTCAGGACACATATACACATGTGGGATCGGCTTGAGATGAACAGAGTTAGTGGCATACGTGTTGCTGGTCTTGCTTATCAAAATACTCCTCACTGATCAAAGGGAGTCTGATACTGTGGTCGGTGCCACGGACATGGGGTCCCTGCCATTTAGGATTCTGGCCACAGTTACATATGTAGGATAAGCTTCTGTTAAAGAGAGTTATTGGCACCACTTGTCGCCGCCGTTGCATATGGAAATAAGCCTCACTGATCAGAGGGAGTTTGTTGCTGTGGTCGCTGTCACGGACTTGGGGTCACTGCTATTCAGGACTCAGGACACAGTTACACATGTGGGATCGGCTTGAGTTGAATAGAGTTAGTGGCACCACGTGTCGCCAGTCTTGCTTATTGAAATATGCCTCACTGATCGAAAGGAGTCTGGTGCTATGGTCGGTGCCAAGGAGTTGGGGTCACTGCCATTCAGAACTCAGGACACAGTTACACAAGTGGGATCGGCTTGTGTTTAAGAGAGTTAGTGGCACTGCATGTCGCCGCCGTGGCATATGGAAATATGCATCACTGATCAGAGGGAGTCTGGTGCTGTGGTTGCTGCCACGGACTTTGGGTCACTGCCATTCAGGACTCAGGACACAGTTACACATTTGGGATCGGCTTGAACTGAACAGAGTTAGTGGCACCATGTGTCGCCGGTCTTGCTTATTGAAATATGCCTCACTGATCGAAAGGAGTCTGATGCTTTGGTCGGTGCCACGGACTTGGGGTCATTGCCATTCAGGACTCAGGGCACAGTTACACATGTGGGATTGGCTTGCCTTAGAGAGTTAGTGGCACCACATGTCACTGCCATTGCGTATGGAAATATGCCTCACTGATAAGAGGGAGTCTGGTGCTGTGGTCGCTGCCCCGGACTTGGGGCCACTGCCATTCAGGACTCAGGACACAGTTACACATGTGGGATCGGCCTGTGTTGAACAGAATTAGTGGCAGTACTTGTCACCGGCCTTCCATATGCAAATATCCCTCACTAATTGAAGAGAGTCAAGTGCTGTGGTTGTCTGACGGAGTTGGGGTCACTGCCATTTAGGACTCAGGGAACAGTTACACATGTGGGATCGGCTTGAGTGGAACAGAGTTAGTGGCACCATGTGTCGCTGGTCTTGCTTATCAAAATACACCTCAAAGATCAAAGGGAGTCTAGTGCGTTGGTCGGTGCCACGGGTTTGGGGTCACTGCCATTCAGGACTTAGGACACAGTTACACATGTGGGATCGGCTTGTGTTAAAGAGGATTTTGTGGGACTACATGTCCTCGGCCTTACATATGGAAATATGCCTCACTGATCGAATGGAGTGTGGTGCTGTGGTCGCTGCCACGGACTTGGGTCACTGCCATTCATGGCACAGTTACACATGTGGGATCGGCTTGTGTTAGAGAGTTAGTTGCACCACGTGTGGTCGCCGTTGCATATGGAAATATGCCTCACTGATCAGAGGGAGTCTGGTGCTTTGGTCGCTGCCACAGACTTGGGGTCACTGCCATTCAGGACTCAGGACACAGATACACATGTGGGATCGGCTTGAGTTGAACAGATTTAGTGGCATCACGTGTTGCTGGCCTTGCTTATCGAAATACGCCTCACTGATCAAAGGGAGTCTGAAACTGTGGTCGGTGCCACGGACTTGGGGTCACTGCCATTTAGGACTCAGGACACAGTTACACATATGGGATCGGCTAGTGTTAGAGAGTTAGTGGCACCACGTGTGGCTGCCGTTGCATATGGAAATATGCCTCACTGATCAGAGGGAGTCTGGTGCTGTGGTCGCTGCCACGGACTTGGGGTCACTGCCATTCAGGACTCAGGACACAGATACACATGTGGGATCGGCTTGAGTTGAACAGAGTTAGTGGCAGTACGTGTCGCCAACCTTCCATATGCAAATAACCCTCACTAATTGAGGGGAGTCTGGTGCTGTGGGTGTCTCACGGAGTTGGGGTCACTGCCATTCTGGACTCAGGACACAGTTACACATATGGGATTGACTAGTGTTAGAGAGTTAGTGGCACCACGTGTGGCCGCCATTGCATATGGAAATATGCCTCACTGATCAGAGGGAGTCTGGTGCTGTGGTCGCTGCCACGGACTTGGGGTCACTGCCATTCAGGACTCAGGACACAGATACACATGTGGGATCGGCTTGAGTTGAACAGAGTTAGTGGCATCATGTGTTGCTGGCCTTGCTTATCGAAATACACCTCACTGATTGAAGGGAGTCTTCTGCTGTGGTTGGTGCCACGCACTTGGGGTCACTGCCATGCAGGACTCAGGACAAAGTTACACTTGTGGGATCTGCTTGAGTTGAACAGAGTTAGTGGCACCACGTGTCGCCGGTCTTGCTTACTGAAATGCGCCTCACTGATTGGAAGGAATTTTGGTGCTGTGGTCGGTGCCACGGACTTTGGGTCACTGCTATTCAGGACTCAGGACACAGTTACACATGTAGGATCGGGTTGTGTTGAACTGAGTTAGTGGCAGTACGTGTCGCCTACCTTCTATATGCAAATATCCCTCACTAATTGAAGGGAGTCTGGTGCCGTGGGTGTCTCACGGAGTTGGGGTTACTGCCATTCAGGACTCAGGGACACAGTTACACATGTGGGATCGGCTTGTGTTGAAGACGGTTAGTGGCACCATGGATCGCCGGTCTTCCACAGTGGAGGCCGGAGGCAGTGGTGAGCAAAAGCCCACAGCCACATGCATACGTTGGTGGCCCCACCGGCCAGCGTAGTTCAGGTTCAGTGGCACCACATAGCACTGGCCTTCCATATGCAAATATCCCTCACTGATTGAAGGGTGTCTGGTGCTATGGTCGCTGCCACAAAGTTGGAGTCGCTGCCATTCAGGACTCAGGACACAGTTACACATGTGGGATTAGCTTTTTTTGAACAGGGTTAGTTGGCACCACGTGTCGCCGGTCTTCCACAGTGCAGGCCGGAGGAAGTGGTCAGCAAAGGCCCACAGGCATGTGACGTTGACTTGAGCTGCACAGATTGGGAGCATTTGGTCTTCTTAACCCATTATAGTCTCTTACACAATTTGCGTTGCTACTAATCTTGAATTGTGAACTGTGTAACCCCAGTGTAGGGCGGAGGCAGCGGTCAGAATGGGCGCAAAACCACTTGGCATTGAGTTGAGCTGCACATTTAGTGGCACCAGAAGCATTCAGCATGTGTACACCCTGTGATGATACGTGGTCCCGGCGGGCCGCACTGGGAGCAATGTCTTTTGTCTAATGAATTCTGTCTTAATAAGTTTACATGGTGATGACTTATGGTGCAGTGAGTTAGTAGCAACTAAAGCACACGGGTTGCACTGGGAGCAATGTCTTTTGTCTAATGAATTCTGCCTTAATAAGGCTTGTGGCGATGACTTGTGGTGCAGGGAGTTAGTAGCACCTGAAGCACACAGCGTGTGTGCAGCCTGCGATCACACATGGTCTGTGCGGGCCACACTGGGGGCAATATGTCTTGCATACTGGACTACGTCATCTGCAAGCGCCACTGCATCTGAATTGTGAGCCCTACTATCCGCAGTGTAGATCGAAGGCAGTAGTCGTTACAGACATATGTCTGCGGAGCTGTGCCTCTGGGTTCGCAGGGGGCTTGTGTCGAGGAGGCCTGCGGTCATGGCAGCAGCCACGTGGTAGGGTGAGTACCGCCGCTCTGCAGAGTCGTTGGTCTTCCCACAAGTGAACCACACCCAGGGAGTGGCCTATTTATTCATACTCCAACGCTGGAGTTGCCTACGTTGGACCAGCCCACTCTGCTTCCGTTTTCAGGGGAGGAAAACACAGCTACATGACCGAGATCTTTCCCATTGCGTGCGGTAACATGGTTGCGTCCACTGTGCACTACACTACAAGTATCAGTAGTATATCTCCACATGGAGAGGTTTGTGCTTTGCATAGTGAGGTCTGTGCAGCATATCACCGGTACACTTGGCATTGTGCCCATTATTATTGACTTGCCTCCTTCACACATACTTGGTTGCCGCATCTCCCAACATTCAGCTATTGTGCGGCTGAGGGGCCATGGCATTTTGGGAAGGTCTGTTGTCCTGTTTTGCGATGCCTCGGTGGTAGTGGGGGGGTGTTCCGGGGGGAGGTTCTGGTGGTGGTGGCGGTGGGTGTTGTGGCCTTGTTGGGTGTCGGAGCTGCATGATCAGTAGCTATATCACGTGTTGGTCTTTAGATGTGGCTTTGACTTCGGTCCAATTCACGCTGTAGATAGTAAACCTCCTTAATTCAGTTAAGGATTGATGTTAATTTGTTACTGGTAACTCGGCCTATCGCCTGTTTTTGGATCGCATTGCAGATTTGGCTGGTCGTTGAAAATATGGCAAAGTGGTGTTTTAGTTTTTAGTTTCCACGGGAATGCTTACTTTGCATATCATTAGCGTTAGTTGTGGGTCTTGTTCGTGGATATTTATTTTGGCGGAAGGTATAGATGGAAAACTGGAGAGATTTGCAGTTTTTACCAGGTTGAGAATGGGATGATAACTTAAAAACACACAAAAAAAGGTTTAGTGAACATTATAATTAGAAATTAGTAAATTAGTATTTCAAAAACCTTTGAAATTCACTGAAAAAAACATAGGTTTCAGGCACGTTATAGTTAGAAATTAGCATTTAAAAAAACATTGCAATTCACTGAAAAAACCATAGGTTTCAGGGACGTTATAGTTAGAAATCATGCATTTAAAAAACCTTAGAAATTCACTGAAAAAACCATAGGTTTCAGGGACGTTATAGTTAGTTGGACATTTTGCTCATACAAAACAATAGAAATTCCCCTGTTATAGTTGGTTGAGCTAATTATAACTCGCGCCCCCGCAATGCACTGCTGATGACGTCACATATTACATCACTCATTACATGGTCAGTGACATCACTCATGACATCACTGATGACATCTCAAATGACATCACTGATGACATCACTGATGACATCATCCAGTGAATGTGTGTTTTTCAGAAAATTACATATGTTTTATATATGTATATCTCAAGGTCGATGGAAGAATAAATGGGTATATAAGTGTCTAAATGGATGATTTGTTTTTGAAAAATTGATTGTATAACTGACTGATTAAGTGTATCTTAGTGAATACATTGCTTAGTGAGTAATGTTTAAATATGTAAATATCTGTATCAGTCTCTCACTTTGTTTGTAAGTGGCTGCATGGGTTGGTGAGTAGCTACATGAGTGTCTATATAGGTTATTAGTTGTTTTTTTGAGTATCAGTATGAGTGTCTGAGTGTCTGTATGGTTCGGTGGGGGGTATTACGTAGTGCATAAGTACATGAATGAGTGACTCACTGTTTGTATGTGTTGAAGACTGCATGTATACATGACTATATGGGTGGATGAGTGTGTGCATGGTTGTGTTAGTGAGTTAATGACTGTCTCAATAGTGTCTTTATGAGTAACTACATATGTTTTAAACTAGTATATGTGACTATTGGTGTATATAAGTGAGTATATGTGAGAGTGAGAGATTGGAAGAGTTCCTGTATGAATAAGTATGTGTCTCTATAAGTGATTGTTTAAAAGACTAAGTATGTGTAAGTTTCTGCAGAAGTAAGTGTGGTGGTGTGTGTATAACTGCATATGTCAGTAAATGGATGTTTGATTCTTTATTAGCATGAGTGACTATGTGTGTGAGTAACTCTATGGATGAGTGGTGTTGTGTAACAGGATGTATAGGTGTATGAGTACATATGATGAGTGAGTACATGTATGAGTGACTGACTGTATAGGACTGTTGGTGAATGAGTGGATGTGTATGTGGATCTTAGAATTACTGAATAGGTTGTTGTAACTGGTATTGGTATGTCCATTGTTTTGAAAATTGTAGTTTCTATTTTTGAATGTGTGTATCAAAGGTTATATTATGGGGAAAGGAGGTCTGCCACTCTATCACAAGGATGATGTCATCAGTGATGTCGTTTGAGATGTCATTAGTGATGTCATGAGTGATGTCACTGACCATGTCGTGAGTGATGTAATATGTGACGTCATCCGCAGTGCATTGCGGGTGCGCAAGTTATAGTTAGCTGAACTAAAATTAACGGGGGAATTTCAATGGTTTTGTACGAGTGAAAAGTCCAGCTAACTATAACGCCCCTGAAACCTATGTTTTTTTCAGTGAATTTCTAAGGTTTTTTAAATGCTCATTCCTAACTATAACGTGCCTGAAACCTATGGTTTTTTCAGTGACTTTCAAAGGTTTTTTAGATGCTAATTTCTAACTATGCCTACAGAGATGGGACATGTGAAGAAAGAAGAAAACGCACAGAAAGAAAAAAAAGAAATGCAGAAAGAAGCAACAGAAGTCCTCAAAGACGAAGAAAAGTGCAGGAAGAAGGATAACGTGCAGAAAGAACAAACAGAAGGGCAGAAAGAAGCCTTGTTCCAAAATCATCCTGTACCCTCAACTTTTTCAGACGGATACTGGTGGTAACTGAGTCTGACCAACCAGTCCTAGAGCCATTGCTATGTTAAAAGACACTCAGAATACAGTGAAACCACCTACATACACTAGGGAACACTATGCGTTGGGGTCCCCCTCTGATTAGCATGACTTCCTCTGTAAGCCCCTAGTATATAATAGGGCAGGGGTTTAAAACTACCTCTTAAAACGCACCACACAGCGTGCTTGCACACGTCACCTCAGGCCCTGTCCCCTCCCTTCCCCACTGTGTAAACATGCCCTGTGGCCGTTTTAAGTTGGGAGATTAAGTCCCCTTGAATCCTGAGGGTCCCTAGGGTCCAACTAGACCACTAGGTACCTCCAGTAAGCGCCACAGAGCTGCGTTGCAGAGAGATGTAAAAAGGGGCACGGCCTAGACCACCTCTCTGCAACGGAGTGCAGTGGCGCTTACTGGGAGCACATGGTGGGCTAGTTGGCCCCCAGGGTCCCTCAAGATTGAAGGGGAATTATTTCCCCAACTTAAAATGCACCACAGGGCGTGTTTGCACACGCTAACTCAGGCCCGTCCCCTTCCTTCACCACTGTGTAAACACGCCCTGTGGCTTTTTTTAGTTGGGAGATTAAGTTCATTTGAATCCTGAGGGTCCCTAGGGTCCAACTAGCCAACTAGGTACCTCCAGTAAGTGCCACAGAGCTGCGTTGCAGAGAGGTGTAAAAAGTGGCATGGCCTGGACCACCTCTCTGCAATGCAGCTCAGTGGCGCTTACTGGAAGCACCTGGAGGGCTAGCTAGCCCCCAGGGGCCCTCAGGATTGAAGGGGTATTATATCCCCAACTTAAAACGCGCCATAGGGCGTGTTTGCACACGTCACCTCAGGCCCCGTACCCTCCCTTCCCCACTGTGTAAACACGCCCTGTGGCCATTTTAAGTTTGGAGATTAAGTCCCCTTGAATCCTGAGGGTCCCTAGGGGCAAAATAGCCCACTAGGTACGTCCAGTATGCGCCATTGCAGAGAGGTGTAGAAAGGGTCACAGCCTGCACCACCTCTCTGCAACACAGAGCAGTGGCGCTTACTGGAAGCACCTGTTAGGCTAGTTGGCCCCCAGGGTCCCTTAGGATTGAAAGGGAATTATTTCCCCAACTTAAAATCAACACAGGGCGTATTTGCACACGTCACCTCAGGCCTGTCCCCTCCCTTCACCACTGTGTAAACGCGCCCTGTGGCCGTTCTAAGTTGAGAGATTAAGTCCCCTTGAATCCTAAGGGTCCCTCGGGTCTAACTAGCCCACTAGGTACCTCCAGTAAGCGCCACAGAGCTGCCTTGCATAGAGGTGTAAAAAGGGGCGTGGCCTCAGAACACCTGTCTGCAACGCAGCTCCCTGGCACATACTGGAGATACCTGTTGGGCTAGTTGGCCCTCAGGGACCCTCAGGATTGAAGGGGAATTAATTCCCCATCTTACAACTGGCCAGGGGGCCCAGTCGCAGAGTGCTGCAAGGAGGGGGCGTGGACTCCGGCACGATGCCGGTCTTTTATTTATTTTCTAATTTATTGTCCCTGGGGACCCCATCCCCCAGGGCCTGCACCCAAATTTTTTTTGTTGAGAAAAATAAGTTTGGAAGGGGGCCACGTGGCCCCCCTCCCAAGGCCTTAATCGGCCCCGGGAACCCCAAACCCGGGTCATGGCCTTTTTAAAAAAAAATTCTTTATGAGGGGGCTGCGATGTCCCCCTCCTCAGGCCACTTATGGCCCCGGGGACCCCTTCCCCCGGGGCCGGCCTTTGATCTTTATTATTTAAAAAAATATATAGTTATAGAAACACCTAGGACATGCTGGACAAACCGTATGTACCTAACACCATGACGATTTGCGTGATATTCATTAAAAGGCGACTATGCATACAATGAATCCACGTGGAATGTATTTACACCGCTCGTGAAGCTCTGACATGTCTGACACCCTACCGTGCCTAATTCCGGCACCCCCGCCGGTGGGTACTCTACAAGTAGACACCCTTGTTGTTTATTTATACAAACATGGGTAGCTATTGATGGACACATTTAATACACACGCACACCAAGCCATTCAAAGGGGATTTGACAAAAATTCTACCAACCTATGCAAGAAACCCCCCTCACGGTTAATAAAACACATATCCCCCACCGGATGTGTAATACTTTTTATTTTACTCTCTGGAAAGGAGACAAACCTCACTTGAGAGTCACAGCGTGCTCCTGGCTGAGCCCAATGCTGTGTTACACCCACCAGTGCCCGCCGAGTGCCACACACCTCTGTGTTGTATTCCACCAGCTAGTGTGTATGCTATGACACTCTCTAGCCCATGTGCACTGTAACACCACCCCGTGAATATGTCATGGCACACTTGCCTTCGCACGGGTTATATTGCCCCATCTAACGTGCCTTCCTCGATGCCTATGTTATAATACACAGTGCTATGCCATACATATTACAATCTGGGATCCATATCTTTGTCACAGTGCATATGCAACGTTACACTCCCCAGCACATATTTTATATTACAACTTTAGAGACTAGTTAGGTTACACAACACTGCCCTGTGCATATTACACTCCAAGGCGCATATCGCATAGCACGAGCTAGTGCCTGTGCTATCTCGCACTCTCCAATGAATCTGTCATTGCGCACAATGTATTGCATATTATATTTCATGCCCTGGTACATCTTATATCACACTTTTTGGTGCATAGTTTATACCATATACTATATCTAGTTTTCATTTTCAATCGTGCTCTCAGGACTATGTTCTATATAACACTGCCTCCACCTACCCTTTTCACAGGCATTACATTTTGCGATGGGGGGTGGAGGGTCAGGGGGTGTTTCTACCAAGGGAGCCCGGAGTCAAAGTCACAAACGTCCTCTTCTTCCTGAATAAAAGCAAGATTATGCTGCATACTTGTTCATATTTTAAGTAGTTCGCACAGACACACATTTTAAAAACAATAACGTTCCTAATACCCACCTTCTCTGAACAGTTAGCTTGCTGCCCCATCCACCTCCTCCCTATCCTCTGTTGTCTGCATCCATGGACTAGCCTCCTCCCTCCTGCCATGCATGGTCTGATGTGCTGCCACTGCCCTCCATTTAGCATGATGTACCAGTCCACTCCTCCTGCTCTCCATTGCTCAATTCTATGGCCCATCATTGACCTCTTGCTTAGCCTCTGTGCTTAGCTTGCTGCCCCTATTCTCTTTACCCCTGCCCTCCAATGTCTTTGTGCATGCCCCTGCTCCATCCTTTTTGCCCACCATGTTCCTGGGACCTGCCATTCCTATCTACTCTGAGTGTTCTGTTGAGCTGCCACTCCCCTCCCACCTGCCTAGCAGTCAGATGACTGTAACCTGTCACTGCCACCTCCACCCTGCCCGTCCACATGCCATGCCCCTATCCCCTTCCACCTGTCCTCCATGGTCCATTTTACTACCACAACCTTCTGCCCTCCTTGGTCTGTTGTGCTGCAACCTCTCCTCCTGCCTACCCGTGCGGTCTGTTGTGAGACCCCTTCCCCTGAACTCTCTTGTCTGTGCCCAGTTCCTGACCCTCCCTTCTATCCTCCATGGTCCTTTGTGCATGCCCCTGCACCCTCCTTCTTGCCCATCATAGCCATTGTGCTGCCACTTATCCTCCCGCTTACCATGCATGGTCTTCTGTGCTGCCATGGCCCCTACTACCTTCTCTGTGTGGTCAGCTAGCTGCCCCTAACCCCCTCCCACCTTCCCTCCATGGTCTGTGTGTATGCCATCATAGTCTCACTGTTGCTCTCCATGGTGTGTCTTGTTTCTAGTGCCCATCCTACCTGACCTCCATGGTCATCTTGCTGCTCCTGCCCAGCCCCCTTGCCCCCAGCCCTCTGTTTCCATGGGCAGACCCCTATTCCCTCCCTCCTGGCTTGTCTGTTCCATTGTAATGCCCCTGATCCGTCCCTCCTGCCCTTTATGGTCTGTTATGCTGCAGCTTTCTCTCCTGGCTGTCCATTATGGTCAGCTAGCTACCAGTGCCTCTTTCCCCTCTGTTCTCTGTTGTCCATGTGCATGGTCCTGTCCCCTCCCTATTGCTTTCTATGGAGGGTCAGTTTGGTGCACCTCTCCATGTCCCTCCTGTCCTCTGTTATCCAAGTCCATGTTCCTACCCCAATTCCTCCTGGCTACCATGATCTAATGTACCATACTTGCGAACATTTTGAACTTGGTAAGAGGGAGATTTTGAAAAAAAACTTGGGTATTGATTTTCCCCTTTGAGTTACATTGAAAAAAGAGGAGATTGTAGACAGATCAAATAAAGCCCATTTGAGCTTAAAATCGTTGGACGTTTCCTGGCTGAAACGGGTCTGTTGGCATGTATGGTTGTACTACCACTGCCTCTTCCTTCTGCCCACAAAAGTCTATTATATTGCCACAGCCTCTCTTGCCAGTCCTGTGTTGTTGGTTTGTTGCCCCTGCCCCCTTTCCACTCCCCTCCATAGTCTGTTGTGCTGCCACTGCCCTTCCTGCCAGCCCAGTGTGATCAAATTGTTGCCTCTGCACTCTCCTACCTGCCTTCAATTTTCAGAGTCCGTGCCCCTGGCCTCTGCCTCTCAACAGTATCCCAATGAAAAACTAGATTGCTAACATTCTATATTTATTACAAAAGTGTGGAACGCCTGCCGTCATCTTGATGTAATCAAAACTGTAATACCTAGAGCATTTCCTTTAGAAATTACATATATGAGAGTGTCTTTTGGGCAACAAAATTATGGTTAGTGCTCTAAAAAACTGAAATGAGGACATATTTTTTGACTTTTCAAATAGCGACAAAGAACTTTTAAATTATTTGCAATCTTTATGTTTTTTTATCCAGTTGACCATTTGATTAAATGTTGCAATTAGGGGAGAAGATGTGGTGTTACTTCCAGAGCTGCAGACTTTGCAACTGGGGAACCAGGTTTGAGTTTCTGCTTCAGCTCAACATTCTGTGATTCTGGTCAAATCACTTAATCTCCCCATGTCTACAACCAAAATGAATTTGATCTTGTGTAATGTAACCAATGCTCATGTAAAGCTCTCCAATACCTGAAAAGTCTGCATTATAGAAAACTGCAAATACACAAAAAATACGTGTTTTGCACACTTCTGTCATTGGGCTACATGTGGGCTACATCTGGGTGATATTTGTGCTGCATTTGGACTCTTTTGTCTCTGGTGGCCATCTTGGGAGATTTATTTGTTATGAAGTTTCCTAATTTCCTCATTTACTGCAGTCTCCTCAGTAGGAAAAGCTTTCAGTTTTTTACTTTGATTCCATCAAGAAGGTATTCAGACATGTCCCACATTTGCCATAAATTCTGAATGTTAGCACTCTAGTTGCTCATTAGATCACTGTAGTAAAGCTACTGCTCACTACGGAAGTCTGCTGCTGGTATTAAAAGTGCATGTTTCAGTCTGCATATCAGAAATTTTTAATGAAATAGAAGAGGATTTGAGAAGTCACTCAAAATGTGCCCTAATTTTTCTTTCTTCAGCACTAATCATAATTTCTATGGCAAAATAAACCCCCTCATTGTGTTCCTTTTTAAATTAAATGTTTTAAGTGTTACCAGTTTATTCCAATCAAGATGGCTTCAGGTGTGCCATACTTTTGTCAAAAGCAAGACAGTAAGCGTTCTAGTTGTTCTTAAGAACACTCTGGGACATTCTGTCATTGGGCTGTACTTGGGCTACATCTGGGTGATATTTGGGCTACATGTGGGCACTTTTGTCTCTGGTGGCCCTCTTGGGAGAATTATTTGTTATGAAGTTTCCTAATTTCTTCATTCACTGCAGTCTCCTCAGTATGAAATACTTTCAGTTTTTTACTTTGGTTCCATCAAGAAGGCATTTAGATGTGTCACACATTTGCCATAAATTCTGAATTTTAGCACTCTAGTTGCTCATTAGATCACTGTAGTAAAGCTACTGTTCACCAGGGAAGTCTGCTGCTGGTATTCAAAGTACATGTTTCAGCCTGCATGTCAGAATGTTTTTATGAAATAGAAGAGGATTTGAGAAATCAAAATGTGCCCTATTTTTTATTTCTGCAGCACTAATCATAATTTCTATGGCAAAATGAACCCCCTCATTTTGTTCCTTTATAAATTAAATGTTTTAAGTGTTACCACTTTATTCCAATCAAGATGGCTTCAGGTGTGCCATACTTTTGTCATAAGTAAGACTGTTAGCGCTCTAGTTGTTCATTAGAACACTCTGGGACATTCTGTCATTGGGCTATACTTGGGCAACATCTGGGTGATATTTCGGCTACGTTTGGGCTCTTTTGTCTCTGGTGGCCAACTTGGGAGATTTATTTGTTATGAAGTTTCCTAATTTCCTCATTTACTGCAGTCTTCTCAGTAGGAAATACTTTCAGTTTTTTACTTTGATTCCATCAACAAGGCATTCAGATGTGTCACACATTTGCCATAAATTCAGAATGTTAGCACTCTAGTTGCTTATTAGATCACTGTAGTAAAGCTACTGCTCACCAGGGAAGTCTGCTGCTGGTATTGAAAGTGCATGTTTCAGTCTGCATGTCAGAATTTTTTTATGAAATAGATGAGGATTTGAGAAGTCACTCAAAATGTGCCCTAGCTTTTCTTTCTGCAGCACTAATCATACTTTCTACGGCAAAAATGAACCCCCTCATGTTGTTCCTTTTTAAATTAAATGTTGTAAGAGTTACCACTTTATTCCAATCAAGATGGCTTCAGGTGTGCAATACGTTTGTCATAAGTAGGACTGTTAGCGCTCTAGTTGTTCTTTAGAACACTCTGAGAAGCTGCAGTAGAACACAAAGGAATCAACTGATAGTCTCTGCCCTTGTTGGATGTACATGTTTTACTGAGAATGTCAGACTTCATTCTCACATGACTGAGAAAGATAATGTGAATTTACAGAAAATCTGCTCTCAGTTTAGCTTATATATCACCTTCCAAACCTCTGTGGGAAAAGCAAGAGAAAATAGTTTTCTCTCAAACATGATTCATGATATCACAGCAGAAGGCTTTTTCACATGGTAAAATCACCTTAGAACACACCACAATTCCTAAAATGAGTATGGTACCAATTAACAAATGATTTATAATGTAACTAAAGCCTTAAAACCTTCTATTAACTGCAATGCTTTTTAATGAGGTGCTATCATGTATATTGGTCCCAAGATGGCTGCCAACACTTCGTGGATGAAGTACTGACAGCCAATCAGATCTCACAATGAGATGTGTGGTTAGGCTCCGCCCAGATATATCTATCTTTTTAACTCTAATTTTCTCAGGAACTACTGAACGGATTTACACCATTTAAGCAAAAGGCACGAGTCTGAACTGAGGACTACCTCTTTGCCAAATTTGGTGTAATTCCGTTCAGCAGTTCGGGCTGTAGCTGCGTCAACAGGTCCTATGGGAAAATGCATGCGGAAAACGCGTTTTGGGACCCCCCTTTTTGTCGGGCCCCGCTTGACGAATTACTGTGAAATTTTCAGGATAGGAGTGGACTGGAGCTAGCCAAAAGTTTGGAAAAGTTCGTGAAGATTCGCCAATCGGCGCCAACGTTATTCTAAATAGAATTTTGCAGATTTCCTATGGAAAATAGGTCCTAACTATAACTACCTACTGGCGAGTGCCAGTAGGTAATATATTTATATATATTGCAGTTTCGTAACAATGCATTGCTTGAGTGATTCCGTATAACGTGATTCAGGTGTGCTCCATACAACTTTAGGCATTGGAGCTATATAATAAACTCACTCAGGAACTGTTAGCACCAGAGGCACTTTTAAAACGAAAGGCATTTGAGAAAGGTGTAATACCGAAACGCGTCATGCCTGTTTAAATAAATGGTCTTCACAAGCCCCGCTGTGTCTCCTCATCTACTTTGACGGAAGAAGGTGGTTTTTGGATATATATATAAACTGCATTCAAGGACCGGCTGGACAACAACGCACACAACTGCAAGGAACTCTTCAACATCGTGAAAGAGCTTTCCAACCCCAGCGCAGGAAACAACGACATCACCCCATCGCAAGACCTCTGCAACTCCCTCGCCTCATACTTCCACAACAAGATCGCGGACATACACAACAGCTTCAACAACCAACCAACGCACACCACGACCGAACCACCACCCCCCACCACCACCCTCCGCGCCTGGACTCCGATCAGCACCGAAGACACCGTCCGCACGATGAACTCCATCCACTCAGTATCTCCGATCGACCCCTGCCCCCACCACGTCTTCAACAAAGCCGACGCTGTCATCGCACCCCACCTGCGAGACATCATCAACACATCCTTCGACACCGCCACCTTCCCTGAGAGCTGGAAGCACGCCAAACTCAGCGCTCTACTCAAGAAACCCACAGCGGACCCCACCGAACTCAAGAATTACCGCCCCATTTCGCTCCTCCCGTTTCCAGCCAAAGTCATCGAGAAGACCGTCAACAAGCAGCTGGCCGCCTTCCTTGAGATGAATGGATCCCTCGACCCCTCACAGTCTGGCTTCCGAGCCAACCACAGCACCGAGACCGCCCTCATCGCCGCCACCGATGACATCCGAGCCCTGATGGACAACGGAGAAACAGCGGCCCTCATCCTCCTAGACCTCTCCGCGGCATTCGACACTGTCTGCCACCGCACCCTAGTACAGCGCCTCAGCAACGTCGGAATCCAGGAGAAGGCTCTGGAATGGATCATCTCCTTCCTCGACGGAAGAACACAGAGAGTCCGCCTACCACCGTACAAGTCAGAGGCCACCGAAGTCATCTGCGGCGTCCCTCAAGGATCCTCGCTGAGCCCCACCCTCTTCAACGTCTACATGAGCCCCCTCGCGGCCATCGCACGCCAACACAACCTCAACATAATCTCCTACGCCGACGACACCCAGCTGATCCTCTCCCTGACCAACGACCCCGCCGCCGCCAGAGCCAATCTGCACGAAGGGATGAAAGAGGTAGCCGAGTGGATGACGACCAGCCGCCTGAAACTGAACTCAGACAAGACGGAGGTCCTCATCCTAGGCTCTTCACCCTCCGCCTGGGACGACTCCTGGTGGCCCCCCGCCCTGGGCACCGCACCCAAACCGACAGACCACGCACGCAACCTGGGCTTCATCCTGGACTCCTCTCTCTCCATGACCAGGCAAGTCAACACCGTCTCCTCGGCGTGCTTCAACATCCTACGCATGCTACGGAAGATCTTCTGGTGGATCCCCACCGAGACCAGGAAGACCGTCACCCAGGCCCTCGTCACCAGTCGACTGGACTACGGCAACGCCCTCTACGCCGGCACCACCGCCAAGCTCCAGAAGAGACTCCAGCGGATCCAAAACGCCTCAGCCAGACTCATCCTCGACATCCCGCGAACCAGCCACATCTCCGGACATCTCAGAGACCTGCATTGGCTCCCCGTCAACAAAAGAATCACCTTCCGCCTCCTCACCCACGCACACAAAGCCCTACACGACCAAGGCCCGAGCTTCCTCTACGCTCCCAAACGCCACCTCCGCTCAGCCAACCACGCCCTCGCCGCCGTCCCCCGCATCCGAAGAGCGACAACAGGAGGAAGGTCCTTCTCCTACCTGGCCACCAAGACCTGGAACTCCCTCCCGACCGACCTGGCCTGACCCAAGACCACCTCTCCTTCAGGAAGAAGCTGAAGACCTGGCTGTTCGAGCAGTAACGGCACCCCCCTCCCCCCAGCGCCTTGAGACCCTATGGGTAGGTAGTGCGCTCTATAAATGTCCTTGATTGATTGATTGATTATATATATATATATATATGTATATATCCAGCTCGGGCTTGCACCGACAGTTTGAGAGCCACTCGAGCACGGACACGGGCCTCAAGCGGCAGCCCAATCATCCATCAGCAACCCCGGACTACTGATACCTTTAGCAGCCCAACCACTTCTGCCTCAAACCCTGTTATCATTTTTCCTTTTTGGGAACCACCAGACTTCTTAGTGTTGATGCGGGGTCAGGGAGCCATTTTCCCTACCCCTGGAACTTCTGTCTGAGGGCCTGAGACACAAAATGCTGGCCATCCATTGTCACCTGTGACATAACCAGAACTCACTGGAGGTTTCCAGAACCTTCTGGAACATTCTAGAATCCTGTGATAGTGGGAGTCAGTTTTAGAATGTTGGGAGGCCATCTCAGAGTGGCAGTTGGCATCTGACTGGAGAGGAGCAAGGACAGAGATAGAAGGAGGTCGGAGTAAGGCAGCAGAGGTGGAAACCAGTGCTTGGAGTGGGGTCCAGAAACCCACCCTTGATGCTAGTCCCTACTGACCAAGCCCAGCCTAAAGCCCTGTGTGGGACCAAGACCAGAAGAACCATCTTAAGGATCTGAACATTTGGAACAGGCCTTAAAGAGGAAGAACAGCAAGCTCCTGACCTGTTCAGCGGTGTCCTCCTGGAGTCCTGACGTCGAGAAGCCTGGAGACCTGGGGCCTGAGGTCGAGAAGCGGCGCTGACAGAAAGCAGACGTCGTACCCGGAGCCGCCAGAGGTCGAGTGAGGGCGCCGACGGAGGTCGAGTCGGGAGTCACCTGAGGTCGAGGTGAGGCGTCGACGGGGGAGTGAAGTCCGCCCACCGGAGTCGCCGGAAACTGAGGTGAAGCGCGCCGGAGGTCGGGTGTGGAGATCGCACTCCGGAGACACCCGGAAGCGGGGAGACCGTGTCCCTGCGACGCCGGAAGGCGACATCGAGTCGAGACCTCCCAGCGACATCGAGTCGAGACCGCCCAGCGACATCGAGTGGAGCCCGCCCAGCGACATCGAGCCGGGCCCGCCCAGCGACATCGAGCCGGGCCCGCCCAGCGACATCGATCCGGAGCCGCCCAGCGACATCGAGCCGGGCCCGCCCAGCGACATCGATCCGGAGCGGCCTCACGGCGTCGACACGGCGCCGAGCGGAGCCGACCGTCGTGGAAGGGACAGTAAGTGGTAGGGGGGGCGTCTAAGGCCCCGTGGAGCCCTAAAGACCATCCTAGGGGTTAGAGGGGTGTTAGGACCAGCCTGGGAGTGCCAGGAGTGAACTGAGACTGGTACAGTGACCTCCATAAAGGGCTGTGTAGTTTGGAGGGCCAGATCTTTAGGTTACCCTCGTTCTGCCTTAGCTTAAGCCCCAGCCTTGACCAATCTAGGTGGGACACCCCCCATGCTATCCAAATGACCACAAGCTGTGTATGGGCAAAGTAAGACCAAGTGACCTCATGAAAGTGATCTGATCTGTAATTGTCATTGATTGCTTTACCTTATTTATTGAAGGTGCTTTATTTATTGTCTTCCACTAATTTATTCTTGCACTGTATTTATTGTCTGACTGTATTTATTTGCCGTCTGTATTTATTGCACATCTATTTATTCTTTGCTTACTGATGTCCTGAACCTATTTGTTGAAATTCCAAAGTAGCATTGTTTATTTGACCTGCTCTTTTGAAGGAAAATCCTATTGTATTGTATTTATGATGTGAAGCCTGCAACTAAGAGAAAATAAGATAAAGACATATATATTTTCATCTTGTCTCCCATAATTTTTACGGTGTAGTGTCGTTTTTGGAACGGATGAACGCATGGTTATTGTGAGGGTGTGACGTACGCTTAACACGGTGCCTGACCCCCAACCGCTCGAGCCAAGCTACCACTGTGCTGGGAACCTGGTGACCGCTAACCCGGTTGCCCGATTTCCAACATAAAATTGGTGTTCAGTGGTGGGATAGAGCTGTGCTTGCGTCCACTCGACAATAACTTTGGGTAGTCCATAGGCCTACACCGGGAGTTTTCTCCAAGCGGACTTCCTAGTTTTGTTTTTTCCAAATTTACTTCTGGTAGTGGGAGGAGGTATTACAAAAGGTACCCCCCTGCATAGCTTCTGTAAGCAACTGTCTTCTATTCTGAGTGGGCAAAATGGAGTTTGTGCTGGAGGATGTGGAAACTTACACTGTGGCCCAACTCAGAGAGTTTTGTCAGCGAGAGGGGGTGTTTTGTCCCCAAGGTGCAAAGAAGGGTGAGCTCCAGACCAGCTTGAGGGCTTGGGGGGAGGCACGACGAGAAAGTAAGGTTGAGAAGGAGGACAGGGATGGAGAGACTGACAGCGAGGGGGCTGGTTTGTACCAACCTGAGGTGGGGAACCTATTAGCGGGGCCCAGAACACTTTCAAGGAAGGGCAGCAGTGTCTCTAGCAACGGCTTATTAAAAGCAGAATTAACTGACCGGAGGGAGAAAAGACAGCTCACCTGGGAGTTGGCGAAGCTGGAGAAAGAAAAGGAGGAACGGAGGATGGCTCACAAGTTGAGGCTCAGGGAGATAGATCTCCAGATCCTACGGGTCGGGGCACACACTGTTCCTAATGGTGGCAGCGAAGACAGAGAAATCACCAGGGAACCCAAACCCTATCTGCCAAAAGACATAGTAGCCAGCTATAGTGCGGGAGATGACATCGCCAAGTGGCTAGCGGCCTATGAGGTCTCTTTAAGAGCCCATGGGGTTCCAGAGAAATATTGGGGAGGGGGATTGTATAAATACATGCCTCCAGCTGGCAGGGATACATTATTGGCCCTGGAGCAGGATGAGCAGACCCACTACCCCACCATGAAAGTGGCGCTCGTGAGGAAGTTTGGACTAACACCCGAGAAGTACAGACAGAAGTTCCGGGGTAGCCACAAACTGGGCACACAGAATTGGGTGGATTTCCTGGACTATGCAAAGAAGGCATTAGAGGGTTGGATACAGGGCAGCGAGGTGAGGGACTACGAGGGGTTGTTTGATTTGATGTTGAAGGAACACCTGCTTGAAAAATGTTTCCCCGAACTGCGTCAACACCTGGTGGATAGCAAGCTGACCAATCCCCGGAAGCTTGCTGAGGAGGCGGACATTTGGGCTAGTACACGGGTGTCCACAAGGGGGACTGGAGGGGACTCTCAAAAGACCGGACAGGGCGCCCCCCAGAAGAAAGAGGGAAGGGAAAAGAAAACGGAGTTCTCTAAAGGCCCCCAAAATAGTTTCCAAGGGAAGGGAAAGGGATTCACCCCTAGGGCTAACCCACCCAGAAACCCTAATCCTGGCCAGAGTCAGCAGCCAAGGGTTGTCCATTGCTTCGAGTGCGGTGGTGTCGGACACTATAAAGGAGATGTGAAGTGCCCGAAAAGACCACCCCCTCCCATCGGAGGAAAGGCCCCCGGAGTAGCTAGTGTAGTGCTCGGGGAGGAGATGCCTTTAGATAAGGGAAGCGAGTGGGCGGGTGTCACTTTAGTGTCCCTGGGAGAACGGGAGATGGTTCCTAAGATCCAGGTGCCCGCAAATACCACAAAGTATGGGCAGTGGGTCACCATCAACGGCCAAAGAGGGTAGGCTCTGAGAGACACAGGAGCCAGTATGACTATGGTACGTAGCCAACTGGTGTCTCCAGAGCAGGTGATTCCCAATGTACTCCACCCTGCCGCGATGGCTGATGGCAGAATGGGCCACTATCCGGTGGCCGAGGTTCCATTTGAATGGGAAAGGGTTGCCGGGTTGCTTCGAGTTGCCGTAAGCCCTGCCGTGCCAGTCGATTGTCTGCTGGGGAATGACATGGAGCATAATGCTTGGAAGGAGATGGAATACCGGACTCATGCTGAGATGCTGGGTACACCTGACTGGGCCTGTGTCAGCACAGGGTCTGCGACTACCCGGAGGGGGAGTTCGTTTAGGCGGGAGCCTGGAACAAAGGCGCAGCCGGCTGCCGACCAAGGGAAGAACCGAGGGCAGGAGGAGCCTGCCTCGGCATCCGCGCCCCGTGTGACGGATAGGCCACCGGAGGTGGTGGACCAGGAGTCCGCGGAGGGGGATGTTACCGAACTGGAGAACCTACCCATCCCGGCCGAGTGGCACGTGGAGGGAGGGCCGACCAGGGAGGAATTCTGCAAGGGCCAGAGGGAGTGTCCTACCCTTGAGGGACTGAGGCGACAGGCCGAAGCCCAGGCAGCAGGGAACGTTGAGGGGAATTACAACATTTACTGGGAGGATGGCCTCCTCTACAGTGAACCCAAGGCACCCATGCACGGATCGTCATGGGCCTTGGTTGTCCCTCAATGTTATCGAGCCTTTCTCCTGGAATTGGCTCATGAGATCCCCTTGGCAGGACACCTGGGGCAAGACAAGACCTTTGCCCGGCTTGTCCCACACTTTTATTGGCCTCAAATGAAAGTGTCGTCCGACACCTACTGCCGGACGTGCGTGTCTTGTCAAGCCAGTGGGAAAACAGGGGTGAAGCTGAAAGCTCCCTTGGAACCACTTCCTGTCGTTAGCACCCGCTTTGAAAGGGTGGGCATCGACATTGTGGGTCCGTTAGATCCGCCTACTACAGCTGGTCACAAGTTTATCCTGGTTCTGGTGGATCATGCCACACGGTACCCAGAGGCTATACCTCTGAGGACCTGTTGTGGCTAGGGCCCTGATGGGAATCTTTACCCGAGTGGGTTTTCCCAAGGAAGTTGTGTCTGACAGGGGGACCAACTTCATGTCAGCATACATGCGGGCCATGTGGAAGGAGTGTGGAGTGACCTACCGGTTCACCACCCCTTAACATCCCCAGACCAATGGTCTGGTGGAGAGGTTCAATAAAACCTTGAAAGGCATGATCAGAAGTCTGCCTGAAAGCCTGCGGAGGAAATGGGACGTCCTCCTACCCTGTCTATTGTTTTCTTACAGGGAAGTGCCACAGAAGGGAGTGGGCTTCAGCCCCTTCGAGCTTTTGTATGGGCACCCTGTGCGTGGACCTCTCGGCCTGGTGAGAGACGGATGGGAAAGAACTCCCAGAAAGCTTCCCCAGGACGTGGTGAGCTACATGCTGGCCTTCCGGAGCCAAATGGCTAAGTTGTGGAAGCAAGCTTCTGACAACTTGGAAGCCAGCCAAGCAGTGATGAAGGCGTGGTATGACCAAAATGCTCATCCGGTGGAATTGGAGCCTGGCCAGAAGGTGTGGGTGATCGAACCAGGAGAGCTTAGCGCCCTCCAGGATTGCTGGTCAGGGCCCTTTGAGGTGATGGAGAAGAAGGGTAAGGCTACCTACTTGGTGGATCTGAAGACCCCTCGCCAGCCTCTACGGGTGCTGCATGCCTACCGCCTCAAACCCCACCATGAGAGGCCCGAAGTCATATTGCTGATGGTGACTGACGGAGCAGAGGACGTGGAAACCGAGCCTCTCCCCGACTTATTTGCGTCTCAAGAGAAGGATGGGTTGGTGAAGGGAGTGATTCTCTCCCCGTCCCTAACTCCTGAACAGCAGGAGGACTGCTGCCAGGTATTGGGGCAGTACTCTTCGTTGTTCTCCCTTGTTCCGGGTAGGACTCACCTGTGCGTCCACGATGTGGACACAGGAGACAGCCCACCTGTAAAGTCAAAGATCTACCGGATGACAGACAAGGTGAAGGCCAGCATTCACAGTGAAGTCACTAAGATGCTGGAGCTAGGAGTGATTGAACCTTCCAGCAGCCCCTGGTCCAGTCCGGTGGTATTAGTACCAAAAGCTGTACCACCGGGTGCCCAACCGGAACTGAGGTTCTGTGTGGACTACCGGGGACTGAACTCAGTAACCAAGACTGATGCTCATCCGATTCCGAGGGCGGATGAATTGATTGACCGGCTGGGAGCTGCCCAATATCTGAGTACCTTTGACCTTACTTCCGGGTACTGGCAGATCTCTCTGACTGATGGAGCTAAGGAAAGGTCAGCCTTCTCCACGCCCAAGGGCCACTACCAGTTCTGCGTGATGCCCTTTGGGCTCAAGAACGCACCTGCCACGTTTCAGCGTCTGGTGAACCAGACACTCGCTGGAATGGAGAGTTTCTCTGCTGCTTATCTGGACGACATTGCCGTCTTCAGTAACAGCTGGGAGGATCAGTTGCGTCACCTGCAAACTGTTCTCCAGGCCCTGAAGCAAGCTGGTTTAACGATTAGGGCCAGTAAATGCCAGATCGGGCAGGGGTCGGTAGTGTACCTTGGACACTTGGTGGGTAGGGGAGCGGTGCAACCCCTCCAGGCGAAAATCGAGGCCATCATGGCCTGGGAACCCCCCAAGACTTAGACTGAGGTCCGAGCTTTTCTGGGCCTCACCGGATATTACCGCCGCTTCGTGAAGGGGTATGGTACCATTGTGGCCCCCCTCACGGAGCTTACGTCCAAGAAGCAACCTCGACGGGTAGTCTGGACGGAGGCTTGTCAGCAGGCCTTTGTGAAACTGAAGTAAGCCATGTGCGAGGCCCGGTCTTAAGGGCCCCAGACTTTTCCAAGGAGTTCATTGTCCAGACGGATGCATCGGAACATGGCATTGGGGCAGTGTTATCGCAACTCAATGAAGAAGGTCTGGATCAACCCGTGGTCTTCCTATCCCGGAGACTACTTCCCAGGGAACAGAAGTGGAGTGCAATAGAGCGTGAAGCCTTTGCAGTAGTATGGGCTCTGAAGAAGTTGCGGCCATACCTGTTTGGCTCGCACTTCCTAGTTCAGACCAATCACAGACCCCTTCGGTGGCTGATGCAGATGAAGGGGGAGAATCCCAAGTTGCTAAGGTGATCTATCTCCCTACAGGGAATGGATTTTCAGGTGGAACATCGGCCTGGAGTGGACCACGCCAATGCAGACGGTCTCTCAAGGTATTTCCGCCTTAGTGATGAGAACTTCCAAGGGGTTGGGTAGCTCTCCCCACTTTCAGCTGGGGGGGACGCGTGTTAGACCTGTCAGCCCTTTGGGTGGTCCCTCCTCATCATTATTTATTTTGTCCCACTTCTGCCTCAAACCCTGTTATCATTTTTCCTTTTTGGGAACCACCAGACTTCTTAGTGTTGATGCAGGGTCAGGGAGCCATTTTCCCTACCCCTGGAACTTCTGTCTGAGGGCCTGAGACACAAAATGGTGGCCATCCATTGTCACCTGTGACATAACCAGAACTCACTGGAGGTTTCCAGAACCTTCTGGAACATTCTAGAATCCTGTGATAGTGGGAGGCAGTTTTAGAATGTTGGGAGGCCATCTCAGAGTGGCAGTTGGCATCTGACTGGAGAGGAGAGAGGACAGAGATAGAAGGAGGTCGGAGTAAGGCAGCAGAGGTGGAAACCAGTGCTTGGAGTGGGGTCCAGAAACCCACCCTTGATGCTAGTCCCTACTGACCAAGCCCAGCCTAAAGCCCTGTGTGGGACCAAGACCAGAAGAACCATCTTAAGGATCTGAACATTTGGAACAGGCCTTAAAGAGGAAGAACAGCAAGCTCCTGACCTGTTCAGCGGTGTCCTCCTGGAGTCATGACGTCGGGAAGCCTGGAGACCTGGGGCCTGAGGTCGAGAAGCGGCACTGACAGAAAGCAGACGTCGTACCCGGAGCCGCCAGAGGTCGAGTGAGGGCGCCGACGGAGGTCGTGGAGAGGCACCGGAGGTCGAGTCGGGAGTCACCTGAGGTCGAGGTGAGGCGTCGACGGGGGAGTGAAGTCCGCCCACCGGAGTCGCCGGAAACTGAGGTGAAGCGCGCCGGAGGTCGGGAGTGGAGATCGCACTCCGGAGACACCCGGAAGCGGGGAGACCGTGTCCCTGCGACGCCGGAAGGCGACATCGAGTCGAGACCGCCCAGCGACATCGAGTCGAGACCGCCCAGCGACATCGAGTCGAGCCCGCCCAGCGACATCGAGCCGGGCCCGCCCAGCGACATCGATCCGGAGCCGCCCAGCGACATCAAGCCGGGCCCGCCCAGCGACATCGATCCGGAGCCGCCTCACGGCGTCGACACGGCGCCGAGCGGGGCCGACCGTCGTGGAAGGGACAGTAAGTGGTAGAGGGGGCGTCTAAGGCCCCGTGGAGCCCTAAAGACCATCCTAGGGGTTAGAGGGGTGTTAGGACCAGCCTGGGAGTGCCAGGGGTGAACTGAGACTGGTACAGTGACCTCCATAAAGGGCTGTGTAGTTTGGAGGGCCAGATCTTTAGGTTACCCTCGTTCTGCCTTAGCTTAAGCCCCAGCCTTGACCAATCTAGGTGGGACACCCCCCATGCCATCCAAATGACCACAAGCTGTGTATGGGCAAAGTAAGACCAAGTGACCTCATGAAAGTGATCTGATCTGTAATTGTCATTGATTGCTTTACCTTATTTATTGAAGGTGCTTTATTTATTGTCTTCCACTAATTTATTCTTGCACTGTATTTATTGTCTGACTGTATTTATTTGCCGTCTGTATTTATTGCACATCTATTTATTCTTTGCTTAATGATGTCCTGAACCTATTTGTTGAAATTCCAAAGTAGCATTGTTTATTTGACCTGCTCTTTTGAAGGAAAATCCTATTGTATTGTATTTATGATGTGAAGCCTGCAACTAAGAGAAAATAAGATAAAGAGATATATATTTTCATCTTGTCTCCCATAATTTTTACGGTGTAGTGTCGTTTTTGGAACGGATGAACGCATGGTTATTGTGAGGGTGTGACGTACGCTTAACACGGTGCCTGACCCCCAACCGCTCGAGCCAAGCTACCACTGTGCTGGGAACCTGGTGACCGCTAACCCGGTTGCACGATTTCCAACATGATGACATCAGCAGTGCATTGTGGGGGCACAAGTTATTGTTAGCTCAACTAACTGTGACAGTCACAGGCCATGCCCCTTTCTCCACCACTCTGCAAACACTCCTCCCAGCACACTACTATTTGGGGAATGAAGTCCCCTTGCCATTTGAGGGTGTCTTGAGGCCAACTAGACCTCCTGTTACCTCCAGTAACCCCCACACAGGTTCCCCCTTTCCCACCACTCTGCAAATGTGCCTCCTCCTGGTCCACTGCTGCTTGGGCATGAAGTCCACTTTAGTCCTGAGCCTATCAGGCACAACAGGACCTCATTATCCCACAAGCAGTGCACCAAGAGGTGTGTTTGCAGAGTTCTGTAAAAAGGGTTGTGGCATCTGGCCACCTCTCAGCAATCCGACTGTGTGGGGCTTACTGGTGGTAACAGGTAGGCAAGTTGGCCCCTAAAGACTCTCAGCATCTAAGCTGATTTCATCCCCCAACCAAGAGCACACTAGGAGGTTTACAGAGTAGTGGAGAAAGGACCCGTACCCCTGTCCCCTGTAGCTTGAAAATTTTTTTTTTAAATGTCACTTTACTTAACCGAAAGGGCCCCCTCCTGCACCATTTTTGGCCCCAGTGACCCCATCCCCCGGGGCTTAGCCACGAAGCAGGGTACTGTGGGTAGAAACTCAAGGCCCCGTGGTCCCTAACGGCTCTCCCTCTTCTGCAGGATCCGGCATTTCTTTTGGGCAGAGGGAGCTGCAAACAAGCTGCTCCCTCTGTCCAAAAGCACTTCTGCTTTGCTTCATGGAGGTGAGAGCATGTTTCCTGCACTTGCTTCCATTAAGCAGAGCAGAGTTTGCTATGGCTTGCTCCCGCCAAGCCATAGCAAACTGCAATGTTCTGGCGTAGGCAACCCAGGACACTACTAGAGTCAGCCCTGGTGGGCCATGTGGCCCCCCTCCCATCTCTTAAATAACCCCCAGGAGGAGGTGGGGGTCCCTGGGGCTGTGGGGGGTTGGACCTCCCACATATATTTTTCTATCCCCTGAACAGGGCTACGGGGTCAGGGTGTTTGTACCCTGCCTCCTTTTCTTATTTTTCCACATGTTTTCTTGTGGCTCAGTTCAATCAAGTCACAAGATGGCTGCCAACACTCTTGGTTTGAAGTGTTGGCAGTCAATCAGATCTCAGGCACGAGATCCGGCAAGATCGGGGATCCACACGGCCACAGTTGTGTAACTGAGAAATCTTCAAATTTCTCAGGAACTACTGAACGGATTTACATCATTTAACAGCAAGAGTATACTCTGGACCAAGAGCAACCTTACTGCCACATTTTTGGTAATTTTGTTCAGCAGTTCGAGTTGTAGCTACGTCAATGGTCTCCTATGAAAATTAACATGGAGAAAAAGTGTTTTGGGAAGCCCCTTTTTTCTTAGCCCCTGCTATAGATCACTCCAACATTTTTAAGACAGCAGCTGACATGATCGCCCCATTAGTTTTAAAAAGTTTGCGAAGATTCGTCAAACAGTGCCAAAGATATTGGCAAAAATAAAAAACTTTTTCTTCAGAAACAAGGTCCTAACTATAGCTACCTACCGGCAACCACCAGTAGACAATATTCAATGAAAAAAACAATGGTTACAGGGGCATTATAGTTAGGCTTGGATTTTCCTCAGACAAAACCAGAGACATTCAGCAGTTATACGTACCTGAGCTATCTACAACGTATACCCATGAAATGCACTGCTTATAACCTTACATGTTACATCACTAATGAAATGGTCAGTGCAATTACTGATGACATCACTCATGACATCTCTAAAGATAGCACTGATGACATCACTGATGACATCTCAAATGACATTACTGATTACATTTGTGATGTCATCAGTGATGTCATTAGTAATGCTACTGATTTTGTAATGACTGATATTATATTTGAGGTCATAAGCAGTGCATTGCAGGGGCGTAAATTATAGTTAGTTCAGGTAGCTATAACTGCTGAATTTCTCTGGTTTTATACAAGTGAAATCTGAGCCTAACTACAAACTGCCTGTAACCTTTGTTTTTTCACAGAATTTCCAAGGTTTTTTTAATCCTATATCTTAAAGATAATGTCCCTGTAACCTTTGTTTATTTAAGTGAATTTGTTATTTTATTTTCTAACTGGAGCTTCTATCCTTTGAGAGTGGGTGTGTGAGTGTGTGAGTGTCTCAATGGGTGTGTGAGTGGGTGTCTGAATTTCTGACTTTTTCTTTGAGTGAGTGCATGAGTGTCCCAGTGAATGCATGAGTGTCTCAGTGGGTTTGTGAGTAGGTGCATGCATCTCTCTGAGTGGATGCATGTGTGTCTAAATGAGTCTGTGAGTTGGTGTATGAGTGTGTGGGTTTGTGAGTGGGCCTGTGAGTGGGAAAATCAGCCTGTGAGTGGCCAGGCCCCATTTGCCCATGGTAGGTGGTTGTGGTCTCCCTCCTTGTGCCTTATTTGGCCTTGGACCTAGCCCACCCGGGGGGTTATATAATAAGTAAACGCGGGATCCCACGCTTGTTGTTTTTTATTTTTCCAATGAATTTGTGAATATCACAAATTGAAGGCAATTATTCATCTTAATGCTTTTAAGCGCTGGCTTTTGGGTCACGGTATTGCTACCTTGCCCCCTTTTAATTTTTTTATTTTTTTATTTGGGACTCAGCTGAAGCCAAGTCCCAAGATGGCTGTCAACAGTTCCTGGTTGATATACATATAGATATATATATCAATGAAAAAAACAAAGGTTACAGAGATGTTATGTTATAGTTATAGTCACTTGTATAAAACCAGTGAAATTCAGCAGTTATATTTAGCTGAGCTAACTATAACTCGCACCCCGCAATGCACTGCTTATGACCTCAGATATTACATCACTCATGACATGATTAGTGACATCACCGTTGACATTACTGGTGACATCTCGAATGACATCACTGATTAAACCATCCAGTTAATGGGTGTTTCTATAAAATGTAAATATGTTTTATATATATATGCCAAGGTGTATTGAAGAATGAATGGGTGTGAGTTTTAAAAAGAAGTTTATGAGTGTTAAATATATATACCAAGGTGTACTGATGAATCAGTAGATGTATGAGTGCCTATATGGATGATTCAGTGGGTGCATGACTGACTGTATAAGTGAGCGACTAGATGCCTCAGTGAATGTAAGGGTGAGTGACTAGTTTGTCTGAATGTCTGTATCAGTCTGTTAGTTGGTATCTAAATGGCTGTATGGGTTGGTGAGTAGGTATGTGAATGGGTGTATGATTAATTATTTGGTTGTCTGAGTACCTGTATGTGTGCATGAATGTATGTGTGGGTGTGTGAGGGTGTGTGTGTGACTGCCTGCTTAGATGAGTGAGTGGGTGAGTAATTGTCTGTATGGGTTAGTGAGTAAATCTGTGAGGAGCTGTATGGGTGACTGAGTCTGTGTATGGCTGTGCTGGTGAGTGAATGGATATGTCAGTGGTATATGGGTGAGTAACTGCATATGTGAAATGCAGTATAGGTGATTGTTGGAGTATACGAGTGAGTGATTGTGAGAGTGGCTCTATGCGTGAGTGCACACTTTTGTCAGTGACAGTACGGGTGAGTGAGTATGTGTTAGTATATGAATGAGTGTGTGTTGACTTATGGTAAATTCAGTTGCAGCTTTTTCCTTTTTATTTGCTTTCATTCTTATCTCTTTTTAGGTGAAACTCCAGCTTAGTTTAAAACTGATTTTGTAGTGTTTTAAACTAATAAATAAAGAACATATGATGATGATTACTTTTACCCTGATGTAATTCCCAGGAGCATGGCCCTTACGAATCCATAGAATCTATTACCATCTTAATGCATAAGTACTCATGTTTGGGCTCAAGTGCATGTATTTTGCACTAGTTTTATTTAGAGTGATTAAACCCTATGTGATTCTGTTTCTAATTAATGTGTCTATTAATTAGTTATTAATTGAGTAATATTTTCCCCAAGCCCTATGCTGTTATTTTGCATTGAATGTGGACTATTGCATTACATGTATTCTTTTGTTTCAAGCACAGGTTGACTGTAATATATGCTTGCAACGTGAAGAACATCTGATCGGGATGTGAATCATATTAGGGACAGCCAGTGGCCGAGAATGTGATTTTAATTTAGCGTTTATGTGGATATGTGTACCCATTGTTTTAAAATTATTTTGTGTATGCTTTTATGATTTATCTTTCAACTGAATAAAGAGCTTTGACTCTGACCTATGAATTTAATGATTGTAGCAGGATCTGCCCATGTGAGTCCATTTTACAAATGAGCTCTTCATGAAAATGGCAAGGTTATGTATGAGGACGGTTTATTTCCTAAACATAGAAAATATAATTTGAAGGTCAAAATTATGTTGTTTCAAAAAAGGTTCTTCCTTTGAAAATTGATGTGGAAAAATGAAAAGTGATATTTAACCCTTTCGCTGCGGCGGGAATTCCGCCGCAGCGCTGGGGGGTGCGGGGGGGGCAGCGCGGTGGTGCTGTGCTCATGACGGAGCCACTCCGTTATGAGCCACGGTTGAGCTGTGCTCATGACGGAGCGGCTCCGTCATGACTCCGCCCAGTTGCGCTGTCCCCAACGGTCGTGGCATGACGGAACCGTTCCGTCATGAGCACACGGCAACCGCTCCGTCATGAGCACACGGCAACCGTGGCTCATGAGGGAGCGGTTCCGTCATGAGCGGGGAAGGGGTTAATAGAACAATATCTCTATTTCTGGAAACTGACATGCTAATGAAGACACAATATTGCATTTTCAAAATGCATTAAGCGCTGATTGTTTAATGAAATCAGCAGAGGTAGCTCTTACTATAGGAAAGGTTGGAGACCCCCGGTCAAGCTCAATGTGTTCACTTCAGGCACTGCAACTAGTGCTGATGGCAGGTATAACACTTTAGCCATGATTATCGCTCTAAAGCTTGAAAATGGGCAACAGATTGAATGGGAACTTTAATTTACAAAGGAACTCCTAAAACAAGCCAGATCTAAGATATTGAGCAACTATAAAGTAATGTTTCAATTGCTGAAATATAATCAGGGATTAATAAAACAAGGAAACTCACTGTTAGATTATATGGCCTTGAAACTTTAGGAAATGATCTCAATTGCACACTAACCAATTGTTAATAATGGTGCACTTTAATTTACACAATTCAAGCTCTTTTGTTCTTAGCAGCTCAAATTATCTAAGACAACCAACAGGATGAATTCAGGACCTGATCTAAGATCAGTGTCTCATGGGCAATCACTTTTACCAAAAAGATAATATGGCACATTTAGCCTTAAATCTACATTAATTGCTGAATTACAAGGCATGGGGGCTATTATTAAACAACATCAATATCTTTGTAGAAGATGTAAATTTACAAAAGCTGTACATTGTTATACGTCTCTCATTGGATGGCGAACATGGTGCCAGTTGAGGGCCATTCAATGGATTCCTGGGAGAGGAAAGTGTGTGATTAGGCAAGCTACCAAAACCAGGTATCCTATGCTCTGGACTGGGAACATGGACTTCTGCATTTCACTGGCTGGCCAAGAATTACAAGTGGTCTATAGAGGATCACCTAATAAAGGTAATAAAACAATGCTTGTGTCCTAGATTTCAGGTAAGGGGCTGTCAGATGCTGAAGATCTTAATTCTGGTGTTAACCTAAATATCCCTTTGGAAAAACAATGACATAGTGTGTGTAAAGAAACACTCTAATTTAACCCTGGTAATTTCAATGTATCTTACTATGCAGTGTTGAAGGCAGCCCCTCCCAAGTTAATACCTACACCTTTTTCAATTGTTTATGGCCTATTGACATATGCCTGGGAGAAAACTTGTAGCGTGATTTAATCCCATAGCTGCCTAAATGAAGGGCATCCTGTCTACAAATTACTAGGATTTTGTATAAGCATTGCACCCTATTGCATATACAGTTTCAATATTTTCATTCATCATCAATTTGTTAATAGGAAGTGTAAGAGTAGGATTATTCGACACAGTGTAAGGTCACCTTCATGAGGATATGGTGACTCTTGCCTTATAAGGGTAGAAAGGTTCCAATTTCTAGTGTATAATCAGTGCAATTAGAGAAGGCACACAGGTCTTTCAGCAGTGAACAGAGTAGGAGCCTGCAAAGGAGAGTGAACAGAAATACATACTTTGCAATGTTCTTTAAAATGTCTGTTGAAAAAAAAAAAATTACTTACAGACTATCTTGAGAGTGGAACAGACTTACATGAGACATTCAAATTTGGAATATTCTGCAAATACAAATAATTTCAGGTGAGGCTAGAATTCCTTGGAGTCAGGCATAGGAGGAGCTGAAAGCACGTACATATTAGTGGTTTGTGTGTGTGTGTGTGTGTGTGTGTGAGTGAGTGCTTTTGTGTGTATGTGTCTGTCTGTGAGTGTGTGCATGTTTGTGTATGTGTGTGTTTGTGTGTGAGATAAAACAGCTATAATGGTCAGGGAGTAGCATAAACCTTGAGTCCTCCAAGGGAGGTTTAGGAGATGGACAAGTGCTTCTTAACTGACTTATTACAGGAGATTACTTGAAACCCTGGCATTATCTCAAAGTTTGTTCTATCTTGTATGATGAGATACAAGAAAATTTGAAAATGGCAGGTTTGCTGAGTGTCCATAACCCTCAAAGTGTGTTGTTGGTTATATTTCATTACTCCTCAGCCACCTGTCACCTAGGTGACAGGTGCCTATTTTCTTACTACTCACTGCTAAGTCTGTCTTCAATGGCAAGCTGCCACCCAGCTCCTTAGCCAATCTTGTGCGGTCCTTTGTTGGTTTTATCTACTATGCATTATACAGATTATCAAGCAAAGCCTGTTACTTACTCGGGTTTTGTGATGTAGAATGTGCTGTTATGGTCTTGCTTAACAAGAAATGGGGTCTCACCTTCTCAGTTTCACAAGGTTAATTCGGCCTGATTACTTTATGTTGCCAAAACTGGGAAGGTACCCACTGGCAGATAAATACTAGGCATATGCCTTGATTATGAGTGGATCAATGAATTTCGACCTGTGTGTAAACCCCCTCTCATGACTTGAAATTATGAGTTTGAAGGTATTTAACAGTATTTTACGCATCCGATAATTATTGGATGCATTAAATAGCTCACCCTCATTACATTTTGGCAGGTCAATCCTGCCGAAATTCAAAGGTAGAAAAGCATACAGTTTTTACAGTATCATGCAAAGTTTGGTGCGTTAAACATCAAAGTCTGCATGGTATTCCCCACCAACTATAAATAAGTGTTATTTATTGTACCTGATAAATAGCATACCCCGTGATATAATTATTTATCAGGTGCGGTAACTAACACCCAAGGCCAAATTATGAGCGGGTCGGGTAATTGCGACCCATGTGTAAACCCCCGTGTATGCACCAGTCAGAATTACAAGTTTTGTTTTATTTAACACATCAGATAATTATCCGATGCATTAAATACCTCAACATTACTTAAATTCTAGCAAAATGTATGGTATTTACCATAACATGCCAATTTTGGTGCGTTAAACCCCCAAATCTGCATGTTATTCCCCATAAACTTGTGATAGGTTTTATTTATTGTACAAAATAAATAATGCACCCTGTGGTATCGCTATTTATCATGTGCAATTTATAACACGTAAACTTGTAATCAGGCCCTTAAACTCATAACCAGTGTCATAGTAGGTTTCAGATTGTAGTTTAGCTCTGAGAGTTACTTTGATTGAAAAGTGATTGGCTCTACTCTGTTGGATAAATAAGGGATGTTCTGATTAAAAGGCAAAGACATGAGCAGATCTCTGTAGGTGAATATTTACATAGTTGAAACCAATAGCTGTCCACAACAGTCACTTTCGGTGTAAGCATTCTATGTATTCAGCAAATCAACTATGTAATAAAACTGTTGATTTCTTTCATATTTTCCCTTGTGGCAGTATTTTATCCACCTAAACAAATTTAAGACTGACAGGAAGTATATTTTAAACCACAGCAATTGCCAATGTGTCGTACATGCCATAGGAGTTTTAATAAATTGTGAATATCGGCGTAAAGATACCCTGTTCACTGTGGTGAATCACCCTGTGAAGAGATGAAGGTTGTAATGCGTACATTTGTTCACTTTCTGAGGCTATAAAGATAAATTCACACCCAGGCCCACAGTCACTCCTTAATCAAATTTCTACTTTGTGATTCTGGCTGTTGTGCAATTTCATCACAAAGAATAGAAGAGAACCCATACCTACTTGCTCTTGAGTGTTCTGGTAAACGTTGACATAGCTAACACATAAGAAACTTTATTCAAGTTTTCTTTGACCTATGTAAAAATATTTTCCAAAAACCATGTACTTCCTCAGTCAGGGAGTGTTGGTCTCTTTAACATTAGAAAAATCACAAGCATGTTGTGCTGATAACAATAATACCTGTAGTAAGACCTAAACGTATCAACTTTCAACAGTTCATAAATGATGACATACCATTGTCACAGCTTCCTTCAACAAGAACTGTGAGATACCCTATCAGTTAAGGTCAAATTACTGGTTGTGTGTCATTCATTCACCGGGACCTCATTTTCCCTTAGGTCAATAACTGCAGAGAGTTCATTCAAATCCAGTCAACACCTCTCTGTAAGGAAATGTCAAACGAGCATACATTCTCACTCTCACAATTCCCATTCATTTAGTCCTACATTGGGCTCATTATTAACCCTGGGCGTAGTTCGCGAAGTAGCACTTCGTGAAGCTACGCAAAGTGCACTTCGCACTACGCGAGCTACGCGTAGCACTTCGCGAACTGCGTAGTACCTTGTTCGCACTGTGTCAGATGTCGTTTTCAATGATTGCACAGTGCGGACAAGCAACCGGCAGTGTGCAATCATTGAGAATGGCATCTTGCACAGTGCGAGCTGTAGTTTTCTGCTGCTCGAGTAGATTTTTACTCGAGCGGCAGCTTTCTCAACGTGAACTGGTAGTTTCTCATCGCGAGCGGTCACGAGCATACGTGACCACTCGCAATGAGAAACCTGACCTCCTCGCGTTGGGAATCTCGCCGGGAGGTTTATTTTCCATGCTCGCGATCGCCAACTTGATGTTGCTGATCGCGAACAAGGAAAAAGTCTCGCCGGGATGTCATATTGCTTGCTCGCGGTCGCCAACTTGACGTTGAGAACCGCGAGCAAGCAAAAAATGACCGCAGCACTACGCAACACTACGCTACGCGTGTTCGCACTTTGCTACGTGCAATTCGTGTAGTGCGAAGTAGCGTGAACTTCGCAAACTACGCGAGCGTAGCGTAGTGCTTTGCCCAGGCTTACTCATTATGTGCTATGCTAGGCATTTACAAAGCTCATGGCTAACCAATGAGTTTCCCAGCACTGAAATCATGTCAACATCAAGGGGTAAATCTTCAGATATTGCTGCTTAATTTGGAATGCTGGTGGTTCGGTGTGCAATCAGAGGGTCTACCAATGAGTACACAGCTCTGTACTAATGTAAGAGATTGGTTTGACTGCTCAGATTCAGGTGACTGGGGCCTCTATCCTGATCTAACTTGAGACAGGTTTCTGGACTGTTTTTACAATTAAAATTCAACCCTTGGACCACTTCTGAAGCAGCCTCTCAAGAGACTCTCAGGGCTATTCCTTTCAGTCGTCAGCTCAATCCCAACTCCTCTTACCAACTACCCCCACACAGATGTGGTCAGCTCCAGGGTCACCACCCCATTATGTTATTACAGACACTATGCATCTCTGACTGGTCCTAGACTGTTCCCCTGCATTGAAAGCACACATATCATTCACATTGCCAGGCTCCAGTCAACATGCAAACACCAGAGCATACTACTCCAAAACCTAACCTGTAAACATAAGCAATCTGAAGCTACATTACAGGACACTCCAGATGTAGCCAAGCACTATTAGCACCAAACAACTCCCAGATGTACCTAATCTGATTGTATCTGCTCGGCGCTATATAGATGACACAGAAAGTGGTCTTTCTACTGTGTATATTGTGCTAACAAGCAGAAGTGTCTTTAACAATGGGGCTTATATTTGAATGCATAGTATATTAAACAAAACTCTGCATTTGCCTTTCTTTCCTTAGGCAACAATGTCTGCAAGAGGGACTTAAAGTAGAAGTAGGGATATGTTGTTTCGGCCAATAAAGATGCTTGATAAGCTTCTGGCTTTGGTCCTCCCTAGAAGAGTTCAGTAGAGGCCCAATTTTGAAGTGCGCCTGACCACATTTTTAAATCAAAATAAAATTGTGTAAAATGAAAACAACTTTCAGCTGCTCACCTTTATTATTAAGGCAAATGAAGTGAAAACATCGGGGGTATTTGGAAAAGATTGTGTTTTCAGAAAAGGCAGACACACTTACACTGCGTTTGTCAAAAATCTTGTTTGTACCTCTTTTGAAGGAAAGCTGAATGTGCCTAATCACAGTTGGAAAATCTCTATGCACCCCATTGCATCTTCAGGTCCCTTTGTAAATATATAATATCTTAGACATCACAATGTTGAGTTTTCATGGTCAAGGTACACTCCTTTATAATGCAAAAATTAATTTATTGTCATGAAAACAGTTTTCTATAAGTATACTTGTCATTAAAACTATGTGGAATTATGAAGCCCCTGTTTCAACCAATACCCTTGCTGAATCCTTCTTATGGCACTTCTAAACTCCTTGTTGTTAAAGGTGTAAATAATAGGGTTGCATAATGGACTCAATGCAAAATTAAAAAAAGAAGATATTTTGCTTTGCTTAGGTGAATAAGCGGAGGATGGACGCATGTATGTAAATAGGAGGACTCCACAAAATAATATCACAACTGAAAGGTGGGAGGCACAGGTGGAGAAAGCCTTGCGCCTTCCCGCCTGAGTCTGGATTTTCAAAATGGCTGACAATATCTTGATATAAGATGTTATAATTATAGTGAAGCAGACAACTGGGATCATAAAAGACATAACATAACTTACTGCATCTATGGCATGAGTGCTGGTGCAAGAAAGAGTCAGTAAAGCTACGACATCACAGAAGAAGTGGTTGAGTTCATGCGATTTGCAAAATGACAACTGAGAAAAAAGAACAAAGTGAGGTATTGCTGCTAAGAAGCCAACAATATATGCAGCAGCAGCCAGAGAGATACACACACTCTTACTCATGATTACAGAGTACCGCAATGGATTGCAAATAGCTGCATAGCGATCAAATGACATGCCTGTAAGGAGAAGAAACTCTGCCGCATTGATTACCATGAAAAAGTAGAACTGTACAAAGCATTCCTGTAGAGAGACACACACAGTCTGTAGAAAAACATTGGCTAGAATTTTTGGGAATGTGAGAGTGCTGTAACAAATGTCAATACATGACAAGTTGGTGACAAAGAAGTACATAGGGGTGTGCAGATGTGAGTCAGCACAAATCACCGAAGTGGCCAGAAGATTTGCAGTAATGATTGCCAGGTAAGTCAAGAGAAATGTCAGAAATATTGGAACCTGCAAGTGAGGAACATCAGAGAACCCGACAAGGAAGAAATATGTCCAAGACGTCTGATTTCCTTCTCCCATCTGTCTTCAGCTGCTAATTTTCTTGTGTTAATGATAAACTAGGGAAAAATAACAAAAATGTTTTAGTAAACTACATTTTGCTGAGACTAGTACATGCATCACTTATTATGTACAGTTACTAAACAAAACAAAAGAACAGGTCAGATTTGGTGAAGGAAGGGGCAATGCAAATTCTCTAATATCCATGAACATTGTGTATCTTATTATGGAAGGGCACAACAAACAGTTATCCTTCAGAAACATTAGAACACACTTTCAGGCAGGTATACAGCTCCGGCTAATGATTATTAGATATGAAAGAAGTGGATTCTAATGTAAGGCATTAGGAGTAAAAACAAAACGTATTTATTTGCTTTCTCATTTTTTTTCTAAAATATACTAGTGGTGCTTGAAACCACCCAGAGTGCAATGTAGACGTAACAGAACACAAGAGTTGTCAGCCCTCGTCTGAAAATCCAATGTTTTGGCAGTGAACCGCAGAAGCAATGGTAACTCATTCCAGAGCTGGGGCCTTAATACGCAGAAAGGTATGTGGAGAGAAAGAATGATCAGGACATTGGCAATTGTTACATTGTTTATTTGAATCAGAACTGAAGTTCAGGCGTCCAATGCGGCGATCCATACATAACTGACATCACACCTGGACTCTCTGCTTTCCACGTAAATAGATTCCATATTTGACTTATGACCCCATCAGCCAGATCCGAAACCAGGACACCACCGGCTGTCCTCGCATCACGTCCCCTTTAGGCACATGAATTTGGAACAGAGCGTGGAAGGTGGATCATTGCAGCCTAACCAGAGCCCCAGAATTTCCTTTTTAATGTGTCGTCAAAGGAACAAAGTGTGGAATAGTTGAGGCTATCATTAATGTTTAAATAGATATGATACTTTCACAATTGAACAGAGCAGTTTAAGTTTCTTCACTATATTCATTCTTCAGATATCAATTTCCATTCACCGTTAATCAATTTTACGATGTTTCAGTGCTGCAGAAAATGTATCCTCTTAATAATGTCGATTCGGAGGAGATGCTGCTACCTTTTATTGGACTTATTTAGAATTCAGGTATTTCAGGAGTAACTATGCATCATCCTTTCAGAAACAAGGAGATCCTGAACCAATTTGGTGCAGAGTTTATTTGCCAACGTGGTGGACTACCTGTTACATTTTATTGTATATATTATTTTCTAATTTCCTTTCCTATCCCTTTAAAACTGTGTATACTTTTGATTATAGCTCCTGCCATTCCTTCAGTGTCTGTTCCTTTTAGAATTAGAATCTAGCTTGTGTGGCTCACTCTGCCTGGGACTTTGAAGAGGGCAGTACTGTGCCTTTCACATTAAAGTCCTTTCATTTATCTTGGACTTTGTGTTATTTCAATTTGAATTTTACATTTTGGCGACAAGGGTCTTTGTACCTGCTAATATTTCGGCACGGGAGCGGTACATTTTGCTTTTGGACCTTAATTTTTTTTTTTCTACTTTCCATGAGAACTTCTGGATTTTACTACAACCCTTATTGGAAAGACATTTTCTTGTTCACCGCTGGAAACCGCACTTCTGTAAGTGCCTGTATTGTCATTCTACATATTTTCTACTATTAGAGGTCTTGCAGCATCTTTCAACTCTTAGCGACTTGCCAGCATGAGCGCAAGGAAGCTTACCGCACACCAGCTCCATGGAAACCTTAAGCGTCCTCTTCGTTTTCTTCTGGATGACGCGAGGTTCCTGCATTCCTGGTTACTGTGAAGTTCCTGTGTAGTGCCGTCTGACGTCATCACGTTTGCGTGACGCTACGCGATACGTCATCACGCAGCCGCCATCTTGAGAGTAACTTTTTGTACACAATACAAGGACTTCTTCTATACGCAGTATACAACATTGAATTGCGGCGTTTCCTTCGTCGATGCGCTCGACAGCACATTTCTCAGCTCCTCATTTCTTCGTCGATGCGCTCGACAGCACATTGTTAACTTCGTCAGTTTACTCGTCGATGCGCTCGACTGTGCATCATTCTGACATTTCACATGCTACAGTACAATGTGATGTACTAAACACCAAATTTGTACTGGACTTCTTTGAAAGGTACTTTGATCTTTTGTTTTTTTTATGTCTGCACATCACGCTGATGTGCACAACATTATTTTAAACCTCATTTTTTCACATGGTTACTTCCTTTTACTAAGTTGCCGATTCCGATCCTGTAAAACCCGGGTACAAATGGTCATAAAGAGCGCTTTCTCCGTCCGACTCGTACCCGAGAAAAACACCTTACAAACTCGCAAGTACGATTCGCACAGAAATACCATTTCCGTACGATTCGTACAAAAGACCGACCGGCAAAAAATACATACAAATCTGAATCTGGACGGCGCATACGCGACGTCCGGACGGAGTCAGGCAGTGTTTTATGGACCAGCAAGTACGATTCATGCCTACGTCACTCCGCACGTAGCATTTTTTACGGGAGCCAAAAACTGCCGGGAAATTGAGGACGACGCGAAGAAGGAGCACCGGAACGCGACGGACAGCGATGGACCCCAACCTACGCGTCATCCCGGCGCTCATAGCCTACGACCTCGTGTTCAGAAACCGACGCAGACGCCGCAGAAGGTCAGAACAACCCCCAGGGGCAAAGGGGGGGGCAAGGGGCAGGAAACATAACCCACACCCCACAAAAAACAAATACATCCTGCACATTAATTACCTCCATGGTCTGGTCACTTCAGGGGGCGTGTCCACCAATCCCACGTCCCGCCACAACGGAAGTGGATGTGGACGCGTACCCGTCACCACCACAATGGTGGTACGGGACGTACCCACCCCCCTCAGAGCCTGGGTATGGTCCATACCACCATTGCAGTGGTGATGTAGGGGTACACGTGTACGGACCGTACCCATGCCCCCAGAGCGTGGGTATGGTCTGTATACGCGTACCCCTACATCACCACTACAATGGTGGTACAGACCGTACCCACGCCCCCCAGAGCGTGGGTACGGTCCGTACACGCGTACCCCTACATCACCACTACAAAGGTGGTACGGACCGTACCCACGCCCCCCAGAGCAATGGTACGGGCCGTACCACGCGTACCCCTACGTCACCGCCACAATGGTGGTACGGCCCGTACCCACGCTCCCCAGAGCGTGGGTACGGGCCGTAGCACGCGTACCCCTACATCACCGTCACAATGGTGGTACGGCCCGTACCCACGCTCTGGGGGGCGTGGGTACAGGCCGTACCACGCGTACCCCTACGTCACCGCCACTATGGTGGTATGGCCCATACCTACGCCCCCAGAGCATGGGTACGGGCCGTACCACGCGTACCCATACGGCACCGCCACAATGGTGGTACGGCCCGAACACACGCCCCCAGAGCATGGGTACGGGCCGTACCACGCATACCCCTACAGCCCCATTACATGATGGATACAAGGCGTACACACGCCACAGATGTAGGTGTACGGCTTGGTGCAGCACATCAGCTGTAAATTGGGGGTGGTGTATGCCCAGGACAGCAGTGTACCACAGCAAGGGTGCAAGTGGGTGGGTGGGTTAGTGCAGAGGAATACCAGCAGTGGACAGGGACATGGGGGTGGGTGCATAGGACTCCCAGCAGTGGACAGAAACATGGGGGTGGGTGCAGAGGACTCCCAGCAGTGGACAGAGACATGGGGGTGGGTGCAGAGGACTCCCAGCAGTGAACAGAGACATGGGGGTGGGTGCAGAGGAATACCAGCAGTGGACAGGGACATGTGACGGGTGGGTGTCCATCACTCCCAGCAGTGGACAGAGACATGGGGGTGGGTGCAGAGGAATACCAGCAGTGGACACAGACATGGGGGTGGATGCAGAGGACTCCCAGCAGTGGACAGCGACATGGGGGTGGGTGTATATCAACTCCAGCAGTGGTCAGAGACATGGGGGTGGGTGCAGAGGAATACCAGCAGTGGACAGAGACATGGGGGTGGGTGCAGAGGACTCCCAGCAGTGGACAGAGACATGGGGGTGGGTGCAGAGAACTCTCAGCAGTGGACAGACATATATGAGTGGGTGCAGAGGACTCCCAGCAGTGGACAGAGACATGGGGGTGTACATCATTATCAGATGACCACAACTCCATGGGTGTATGTACGCATCCCTAACTTTGGACAATGATGATAGTGCCATAACAACACATCACTGACAGCAGTGTCCCACTCACAGGAGGATGGATGTCTTTACCCCACTGCATGACACACCACATTTGGGTGTGAGGACAAATAACACATGCATACCCACCCCAGGCAGATGCAGCACAATACACACACTGAGATCCTGCCACAAGACTGTATAGTCATGTCACTGCCTAATAAACTAAGAGAGCCAAAGAGAACACACACTGTCACGCACATCCCAGGACTGAAATGAATGTTCAGGTGCTGGGCCAGCCACCAAGATGCTGTCTGTCATGGAAGGAATAGGGTGGAGTTCCCACAGATACTATGGCCAGAATTGTGAGTCAGGTGTTCAAATACCCCGCAGAACAAGTACCATATGTGTACTAGGCTGGGATTACACACATGCATTGTGCGGAAAAGGGACAATTTCTCCATGAAGGCATGGCAAAATACTCTATACACAAGTACAGTGAGTACCAAGGATGGCACAGACGATGCAGCCGGAGACATTGCTGAGCAGGCATGGCCAGAGTTGAAGGGATCCATCACCAACAAAGGAAATGTAGACACAGGGCAACACAACAATTGTGCAACCCTCTGCAGGGGAGATGTCAGGTACCACAGAGGAAGGAACACTCCTAGGGACAATGTCTCCAAACACAAAGAGCAGACATGACCAAAGATTCTTTGCAGAGACCTTGTGCGGGCACGCAGATACCAGGTTCCACCCCATGAGCTACAGACTACAACATTTCCATGAAACATAACACATTCCCACAACCCCAACTCCTGGAGCCTCAGCATCAACATCAATACATGAAATGCAAGACTTTTCAAACCGGAAAAGAAAATGCTTTATTCAGCATGAAAAAATAAGATGTAGTAAAGAACACTATGTACAAAGGCCAATGGCCAGTCCAGATATGAAGTCCTTGGGGGGGACACTTGGCCACGCGTCTCCCCTAGCTTGCCTGCACATACTAAACCTCTGGTTCAGCGACTGGGGGGGCATCATGTGGGGAAGGACCAGGCACCGCAGGGACAGGAGGGGGAAGGGTAGGTGTGGTGGGTGCAGGGACGGACGACTCTACCACTGGAGGTGGGGCAGCGCCAAAGGTGTAGGTGAGCTCGGCGCTGCACACTTCTGCCAGTTCTTCAAGCGTCTCCCCTGCACCCGGAGAAACAACAGGCCCCAAGGAGGGGGGGGGTCGGAGGGATGGGTTGCAGCGCTACTGGGGGAGGTGGTGGACAGGCTGGGGGACTTAACTCCCCTGCCCGTTGAGTGCCTTGACCGTTTCCGGCCAGGTGAACTAGTGGGGCTGAGGCCCAGCCCAGCAAAGTAGGCCTCCTTCTCCGAATCTGGGGCAGGGGAGCCAAGGGGAGTGACATCGGAGGGACTGGGGAGTGAGTCATGTGGACGAGGACTGTGGCTGCGTGCCTGCCTGTGTGCCCCAGACCCAGTGGGTGTGCCTGCTTCCCCCTGAGTGTGCGTGCCAGGAGGTGTGCGCTTGCCCTTACGTGGTGGTGTGCTGCTTGTGTCTGGTGGGGTGCGTGTGTGTGGATGTCTTGGTGTGCTTGGGACAGGCATGGGTGTGGGACTTGTGGATGGGGCAGGGGTAGGGGGTGGAGGCAGCTCTGCAGGTGACTCACTACTGCCGTCAGTGACGAGTCCAGGGACCTTAGCAACATCCGTTGGTCAGACATCGCTGATGACATGCCCTCCATGTACGACACCATCTGGGTCGACAGTCTGGTGTGGCCATGGAGGACAGTCAGGATCGATGTCTGCCCAACTTGCAACTGCCGCTGAATGTCCACAGACTCGGCAGTGAGGGCAGCAGGGGGGACAGGGGCAGGGGGTGCGGTGCCTGGCACGAAGGAGACACGGTGTGGCCTAGCACGGACAGAAGGGACCCGAGCAAGTGGTAGTGCGGTGATGGGAATGGAGGGGGCGGCGAGAGATGTACTGCTGCTTTCAGCTGTGGGAGCAGCCTCCGCCCCCTCTGAGAGCTCAGCCTCGGACCCGCCTGCCTCGTCGTCAGTGTTGGTGCTGGGCAGGTCCTCCGCCTCACTCCCCTCACCCTCTGTGCCACTAGATTCCACCGACTCCTCAGCAGTGGTGTCACCACTGCTCGATCCCTCCTCCACGTCCGTGCCGGTGTCTCCCTCGGTGTCCTCCGATGATGCTGTGGGCAAGGTGAAGAGACAGGAAAAATTCAGTCACCTGTATACATCTGACACATGAGTGAGTCCAAACAAAATAGGCAACAGTGCATATCAGGAAAGGCATCATGAGTAACATCAAGAATACTCCCCACATATGTAAGCCCTGCACTCCCCAGTTGGTTGACCCACCATGCCACTTGGAAACAATGAAAATTAGGACACAACAGCAAATAACTTGAAATCACAAGATCATGAGAAGCTAGTGTCTGGGATCAGTTGAGCACAGCAAGACTATGAAGGCATGCCATCTCTTGTTCACTGCGAACCAAACAGTATTGTCGCACCCAAGGCCAAATACCACATGCCAATGCAGAAGGTGTCCCCACACTCAGAGACCTGTGAGTACTTTTGACACCCCAAAGAAATACATTGTGACTCCTGGAGAATCACAACCCTTTACACAATGGACATTTCTAGAATGTGTGAATGTGGCACTCTGGGAACACAACACACATGTGTCTGTATAGCAGAAGTCACACAAGGAGGTGCACACCAAACTACATGTACACAGTCATTGTCTGAGCTGCCAGACTCATTCAAATAAGCCACTGTTAGGCAGAAATTGCGTATCAGTAAGTACATATACATGGCACCATGGTGGTCTGGATGACTTGACACTCGTAAGTTGGTATCAGCAACAACCAAGGACTAACCCAATTGCTACCACACAGTGGGAACATGTATATATATGAACTCCAAACAAGTTTTGTTCAAATTGTGCCTTACTTTAAAATTTGCCAGCGTGTCCCTGGAAAGTGTAAAGGTGGTGTCTTGTGCACTTCCTTGGGAGACATCTGTCATGCAGGCACATCATTGTCCTTCACAACAAAACTACAAGGTCAAGCATATGAAACATTGAGACATTTTGACAGGTGTAGTGAGTGCCAATGGACATTTTCTCTGAGTAACAACTTGAATAATGTCATTTGTCACATGGCTATGCGTCACCTGATCACACAGTTGGCTACACATATGACCTACTGACTGTCATCTGGAGTGGCACACATGTCCACACCCAGGACAATGCATAAGCTAATGGGCCTGCAATTGTGTAGCAAAAAAGCCTAGCTGTACTGTGGGTTCCCCCTCATGGCAAGCCAGAATGTACCCACAGATGTCAGCACACAAAGTCACAACTGTGTAGCATCTGAACCACACACAGGTGCCAAAAATGTACACGCAGGATACATGATTGTCAAAAACTGACACAGGCTACGAAGCACGAACATTAAGCACTGGCCAACATCATGGGGGCACTGCACGATGACTTTATGTACTGCGAATCATCACACACAAGTCAGAACTGGCAATGAAACATCAGGGTTGAACATGTACGCCCCTTCCGCACACACCCACCCATACCTGAGTCAATGTGAGTGATACCAATCAAGAAGTGATACCTCTTATTCAGGGTTACAATAACTGTGCTTGAAAACTAGCTTCATTAACACGACATCACCTTGTAGGGCTGCCAAAACATATTGGTCACAAACAAACATCAACAGATTGTTGTGAATAGCCACACAGGCACTGCCCAGTGTGAGTATGCACAAGCAAACTGGTGTAACCCTGTCCAGTGGACAAATGTATCACACATGTGAAAAATACTACCTAGGCCAGGGAACAATGCCACAGAGGCAGAGCCATGCTGAACCCACAGTGAATGTGCACAGTATTGGATGACACACATGAGTAGGAGGGCAGGCTGTGTCAGGGGACTGTAGTGGGCACACTGCTCCATGGTCCTAGAATGAGCTGACTGTTACAGGAGCAACCGTCCCGGCACTATGCATATATCCCACTCATGCACATCATGTCTGAGGCCACAACATTGGTAATGCATGCTGCAAGTCTGTTCATTTGAACCCTCACACTCCTATGTTGAGACTCAGCATCAGTGCCAACAGTTATGCACCCCCAAATGACTGAACAGGACAGGGCAAAGGCAGACCACCCCCACACATGATGCTGAAAGCAGTGTGCACCTTGATAAACTGGCAGCCTAGATGACCATGTGCAATAGTGATAACACACAGACCAGGTAACACATGTCAAGGAGGGGAAGAGAGGAAGAACAGCACAGGTTGACTTGGGGGAACAGGATATGCACTGCACATATATAGCCTGGCAGTGTATCCAGGCGACTGAGCAGATACAAAAGCTGGTGACACACAACAAACACACAGGTACCTACCCCCTTCCTGCTGCTGTAACTCCTGTATCCGCCTATCCAGGTCAGGAAAGACCACCACCAGGACACGCTTCATCTGGTTGGTCAGGCACCGGCGCCCGCTATGCTTGCGAGGAGCCTCCTCCTTCAGCATGACCCGGGCGATCCTCTGGGGCCAGCACTGGATGTCCTGCCATCTCTTCCTCACTTGTGGCTGGCGTCGACTGCGACCCTCCACCGATTGCACGGCCTTGACGGCATCCTTCCAGATCTTCCCCTTGTGGTAGGCGGTTACCTGTGTGGATGACAAAGTGGGACAACATCACTACACCTGCACCATGTCACAGAGACACACATTTGAACATCTTGGATTTGTTGAACAGGGCATAGTATGCTGGCAAGTAATAGCACCTTAGTCATAGGGACTTTTTCCACTGGGGACGCACCAATGCACTACATGGCATAGTAAGTACACAGGTGGCATGAGGGGTGCGAAACAATCCCTGATCATGGCACACACTGTGCATCCCAAGCAACACAAGGCTGATGGACAGCACCGCAAAGCAGTCACATGCCCCAGGCCACTGACGAAACCTCAGCAGAGTACACAGACACACACAGGCACACATCAATAACCTGCCATTGGCAACAGCAGATGCAAACCTCACTCTGCACATGTGCCACTTGCCAGGGCTGAGTCACAGGTGTGGGGCTAGCTCAGCAAGTCATACACACAGCACAGCTTACTTCTCACATCAGATGGATTGAGCAGTTGCCTCCTCCATGCAGCTGTGGTGCAACACTCCACATAGACACTCACCCACATGACAAGAAACATTCACACACATCAATGTCCAGGGGGCATACACATCATTTGGACACTCTCACCACTCTCACCACAGCTCCACTCAACTCTCACACACATCTGTGGGTGCAGTTACCTGTCACACCGGGGTGACCACTGAATCAACGCAGGACAATAGAACAAGAATGCCCAAGAGGATTAGGCTGGCTGAATGTGCCATGCACTATGCAGTGAATGTCACAGTAAGCACAATGCAAGTGAGGAGTGCACACATGAACTACATCAAGCCCTGCATGAGAGACATAAGACATCCACCCCCCCCGGGACCCACTCCAACCAACATTGCATGTCTGTCACACCTGGACACAATGCCAGAAGTGACACAAAAAAGGTGCACAGGCAAAGGTAGTGGAGTCAGCACTCACCTGCTCCCCTGGTCGACCATACAGCATGGGGTACCATGGGAGGATCACATCCAGCAGGGCCTCGTTCTCCTCCTGGGTGAAAGGCTGGGCCCTCCACAGTCCTTGACATGGTGCCAGAGGGAGACAATACAGCAGCAGTGGTATCGACTGACATGTTGTGCAGGCAAGTGCCCTCCCATGGGTTCTGCCTGCCTTATATCTGCCTTGCTGGCCTATTTCATTTACAGGAGTACAGAGTGATTGGTCAGACTCATTTGCATCCTACGTTTCCTCTAATCCCTTTAAACATACACCAGTGACAGCCTTAGCATCTTTCGAATTTGCAGCATCATGGCAAGTCAACAACCACTTTGCAACAATGTATAATGTGGCCAACTGCTTTTTCCAGACCACATGATGTTAAATTTTGAACTTGAAACTCGGTATCCATGACAACCAGCATGCATTTAGGCCCTAATACTTGTCCCTCATGTGTCCCCATTGTAATTCTTAAATCCCCACACAGGTACGGCGCGTTTCACACGTACCCCTAGGGCACCATCACTACAGTGATACGGGCCGTACTCACGCGTGTACGGGCCGTACACGCGTGAGTACGTGCCGTATCACTAGGGCCTACGAAACCCCCAACTGTAGTGATAGGCACGTACTCACGCGTGTACGGGCCGTACACGCGTGCGTACGTGCCATATCACTAGGGCCTACGGAACCCCCAACTATAGTGATAGGCACGTACTCACGCGTGTACAGGCCGTACACGCGTGAGTACGTGCCTATCACTAGGGCCTACGGTACCACCAACTATAGTGATAGGCACGTACTCACGCATGTACGGGCCGTACACACGTAAGTACGTGCCTATCACTAGGGCCTATGGTACCCTCAACTATAGTGATAGGCACGTACTCACGCATGTACGGCCCGTACACGCGTGAGTATGTGCCGTATCACTAGCCTACGGTACCCCAACTATAGTGATAGGCACGTACTCACGTGTGTACGGGCCGTAAACGCGTGAGTACTTGCCTATCACTAGGGCCTCTGGTACCACCAACTATAGTGATAGGCACGTACTCACGTGTGTACGGGCCGTATATGTGTGAGTACGTGCCTATCACTATGGCCTACGGTACCCCAACTATAGTGATAGGCACGTACTCACGCGTGTACGGCACGTACTCACGTGTGAGTACGGCCCGTACACACGCCCTCAGAGCGTGTGGACTGTGTTTCACAGCTTACACTGGTGATAGGAGGCGCACACGAAAGGAATGGAGGTGTGAGACTCGCACAAGGCTGGACATCAAGTCATTGTCAGTGCAGTCCTTCATGTGCAGGGCCTATGTGTGTCAGGCAGGGATGTGGCACATGTCTCATCATGTTGTGGCACAATAGATGTGTGATGAGCTGTTTACACATGTCATGTGTGATAGGGCACGACGTGGCACACTTCCCCTTCACACTTTGCACGTGTGTGCATGTAGGACACACGTGTCAAGCACTGCATCACTGGTATGGCACAGTCACCAACACACGCAACTGTCCCCTGATGCCAGGTACATGGATAATTACACCTGACATGTGACTACCAGCGTGCCACAATGTGACTATGTCATGTGTGTGTCATGTGTTCCCATGAGCTTGGCGTTGGTGTTCCGTCAACTCCATCTGCTGTTGCAGCATCCAACATGTGTCTGTGTGCATATATGCATGACACACATATACGCACACCATGCCACATGTGGACTCACACGTTACATGTGTCATGATGGTTCGAAGATGACTTCCTGACATGAGGCAATATCTGCGTTGTCTCAATGTCTGTGTCATCCGTTTTTTACATGTACCCCTTCATGGAAATGTGTGTTATCTGTCCTTTTTCAGATGACATGTGACCGGTGCGTCTAGACTCCGGCCAGCTGTCTGTATGAAGTAACATCCTTCAAATGCTGATATGTGGATGTCTGTCACTCATGTAATGTGTCTGACTGGTCATTTACACTGGCCCACAGCTATTTTAATGGCATGTCACATCAACATTGCCATGCAACTATTGTGGCTGGCTCTTCGTAGGAGTATCACCTGGCTGGCCTACGTGTCCTGGATGTATTGCACAGACCAGACTCTGTATTAAGCAGATGTGTATTAGCTGTTGAACATGTGCTCACCTCAGTGACATTGGTGTGGTAATGTACTCACTCTTCGTTATTCCTTCCAAATCTCTTCAGGGCACCGCCTCTCCCCAGATGAATGCCAGACCTGGATGCCATGCGTGAACATGACTGCATACCCAGATACCGCTTCTCGCAAGAGTTTATCGAGGACTTGACCCGCCGGCTTGAACCACACCTCCAACCACAACACAGGTATCCTACAGCTCTGACCCCCAAGATGAAGGTGATGGCAGCCCTACAGTTTTTTTCCCACCGGTACGTTTCAATTGACCATAGCTGATGTCGGTGGCATTTCCCAGAAAATGTTCAGCCGTGTCCTGCATGATGTTTTAGAAGCCATGTTGGTGCACCTGGATGAATTCATCCATTTTCCCTCTCGTGAGCAGTTGACAGGTGTCAAGGGTGAGTTCTATGCCCTGGGAGGGATGCCTCTCGTAATTGGGTCCATTGATGGGACACATGTGGCTTTGGTACCACCACAGGCACAGGAGGTAGCGTTTCGGAGCCGCAAACATTATCACTCTATCAATGCCCTTGTGGTGTGTCTTGCTAACATGCTGATTTCCCATGTCTTTGCCCGTTTTCCAGGGTCCGCACATGATGCCTACATCATGAGGCGTAGCAGGGTGCCAGAAATGATGCTGCAGCTGCACGCAGAATGAGCATGTCTTGTTGGTGGGTATACTCTGTTAATCCTGTGTTTTGCGCTATCTTTGTATCTTACGTCATCTCATGACCCACTTCTTCAGATGATGTTTCCATGTAGGGGACTCTGGTTATCCCAACATGCCATGGCTGATGACGCCTCTCCGCAACCCCAGAACAGCCACAGCACATCGGTACAACGACACCCATGGGCAGACGAGGCGCGTGATTGAGAGGACGTTTGGACTCCTGAAGAGCAGATTCCGGTGCCTCCACAAGATCGGCGGCGCCCTCCCATATGCCCCGGTGAAGGTCTGCAAAATCTTCATTGTGTACTGCATGCTGCACAACATGGCAGTGGAGAAGGCCGTGCCACTCATCCTTGATCCGGATGAGCAGGATCATCCACCCGTGGAGGATGAAGGGCTTGGGCACGGGGCAAGTGAGGATGAGGATGAGGATGAGGACATCAGGAGTCAGCTTATCCGCAACTTCTTCTCATAATGGTGAGTACCTGTGTCTGAGTGTGCATGCTTTGAGCCTTGTGTGGCATGTGTTGCAATGTGTGTGTCCAGCTGACTGTGTGCTAAGTGACTTGGAGGTATGTTCTGATGTGTCATTCAAGTGATGATGTCATTCCACACATTTTAGCTGGGACACTACATTTTTTAAGAGCATGGTGACAACATCATTCCTGTAGAGTACATGTACATGTCTGCGGATTACTAGCTCTTCGCTGACTTGTTGTGTGCCTGTCCTCCCCAGGTTCTTGCGGCTGTCGTCTGCTCATGTCATCATTGCCCTCCTGCTATTCCTCATGAGTATTGCAACGTGTGCTGGATCAGAGTTACATGCACAGACATGGTGAAAAGTCATTTTGGGTAAGGAGTGCAGCAAGGCATTTTGTGGGTGGTACATGTTTGTGATATGTGGGGACTGCTCCTGTGCATGTTGTGTTCCCATGCATACATGTCGACTCACCATGGGGCACATGACGTGTTGCATGGCTCCCATGAATTGATAGTCACCCTTCCTGACAGTCATCTGTTTTGGTTTGTGGATTCTGATGAAGGCATCAATGTGTGTATAACGTCCCTCAGGAACAAACGGGATGTTAATGGTGGACATAGTGTGGGACATCCCCATATGAGGCTCAATGGGGAATTGCAGATTCTCCGTGTGCAGCAAGGGGTGTTAGGCTCAACCCCTTCACTTGTGTGCCAGCTCAGTAGGATTTACCACATCTGTGTGTTGAAAGGGGTGTCCAGTGTAGGTCACACATGGTCAGCTAAATGACCTGTGAGTCTGTTCCAATTGATGCATTTCCCTTAGTGTGAGGCTGAGTAATAAAGGTGTCCGTCACATTCCAAGGTGCCTCATATCTATCAATGCAGGTCTCTTGCTACTTTGCATGCGGCATATCTGGCATATTTGTGGAAGATTATGCATAGGAGTCCATGTGTAGTTTACCAACATGCATGCAGTTGCTCATGGATTAGGCTCCCTGTTGGGCATGAAATACATGGTCGTGTATGTTTTTGGGAATGTTGGTCCACACAATGGGCCATCAACAACTGCTGAGGGTGTGTCTCCTGTGCGCAGGTCGGCCTTCAGTTTCCTGATCCGGTGTCATGCTTCTTTGGTGATTGTGCATGCATTGTCTCTGGGTGTGCCATGTGACACTGGACACTCCTACTTTACACACGTGCCTGTTGCAGTTGTCCTTCTGACATCCTAGTCTTTGTGTGCAAATTCTGGCATTTGGCAAGGAGATGCCGCCTGCTGCTGCGGCCCCTGCAGCAAGGGCCCACAGAGTATCCAGATTTGACAACACACACGCCTCCAAGATGCTCCTCACATCCTCCCTCCACCCATTCATTTGGCTGTCCTCAGCTTGTCTATGCCACTGTTGCTGCCACGCGGTGCCAAAGGCTGGACCATCAGCACATGCAAGGTTTACATTGCACCACCATCCTGTCCTTGCATAACCCACATCACACTACAGTCTGATGTGGCAGCCACACTCCGAGCTATGTCTATCCGCACATCTAACGCCTGCTGTCAGACATACCCTGGGCACACACACAACACCTTTGCATGCTGAGTGTGCAACTCCAACTGCCTACACTGCGCTGCCCCGCGTTCCAGGCCCTGTCACACCAACCAGGTCACATCCATAATACTCCCCACCGGCTCTCTAGCCCAGTAAGGGCATGGGAGTGGGACTCAAGGCTTCAGCATGTAGTATGGTGTAATCGTCTTGGACATGGCACAGGTATCATCTCTCAGCATGTCAATCTACAGAGTGTCCAGGACCCCCCTCTCCACCATCACATGTGCACAGCACCTCATCATCAGCTCGTATGCCATTGACAGCCAGGTGCTCCTCTCCCTCAACAAAGACACAGACATTGGCAGTTCCATCATTCAAGTATGCATGAGATCCATTGATGAATGGCTGAACACAAGCCACCTGAGGCTGGACTTGTACAGGACTGAGGTGATCATCTGAGGATTGTCCCCTTCCAGCTGGGTCAAGTGCTTGTGTCCCACCCGCAAGAGCCCTGCACAAGCACCCAGTGGCCACATACACAAGATGGTGTGCCTCATGTTTGGCTCGCTCACATTTGCCATGGTAGTCCACAGCATCTGTACCTCATGCTGCAACGCCCTCTGCATTATGCACATGATCCACAGATAGATCCACTCCAAGAAAAGACAGACCATCCCCCAGGTCCATGACAACATCCGTGTCAAATACTGCCCTGCCCTCTACGGAGCAAGTACATCCAAACTCCCAGGAAACTTGTCCACATCCAGGGTGCATCTGCACACCTCAGTTCAACACCCAGCTCCCCAGCCACCTCACCGTCCACCATAGATTGCTGCAATGGATCACTGTCTGCTGCAGGAAGACCTCCACACTCCCCACCCACACTCAGGAGGCAGTCCACAACCCCGACCCCAAACCAACCTTGTACGTCTGTCATCCTAGATCCCGTTGGGCCATCTCCGTGCATCCAACCTTGCTCTGGCCACCGTTCTTCACATCCACCATACTCCAGCATACGGGACATTGTTCTCCCACCTGGCCACACATACCTGAGACTCCCTCCCCGGGAACCTCCACATGAGCCATGACCTCTACGCCTTGATGATAATCTCCCAAATAGGTCTTTCCGCACAGTTTAGCAAGCCCACCCTCAGCAGCCAGAGGCCATCACAGGTGAGTGTTGTGCTCCATGCCTACATTGAATGATACCTTGTGACCCATGTGTGTCCTGTACCAGACTCTGTTCCCAGGGTATGGATGGCTGGAGTTAGTTCAACACTCAGGCATAGTTTGACATTTCCACACACATATGTTGTTGAATAATGCAAAATGACAGGAACGTCTCATAACCAAAGTAATATATTTATTTGTGGTGGGGTACGTGTTTTGGTAGATGGAATTAGGTGCTCTACCGGGGGAATAGAATCCAAAGTTCACAGGGGGAGATGGTATCCTTGGCATTGGAAGTCATCAGAGTCCAGGGCACAGTGTTGGTCATCATTGGTCAGACTGTGACCAGCAAGTCCATGTGGCAGAGAATGTCATTGGATGAGGTGCTGCTGTTGCGCCAGAGGGCCAGGTGCCAGGCCAGGTGACCTGGGAGATGTGGATGGTCCGCTGACTCTCACGGTCTTTTCCGTGGACGACCCACCTTCCTCCGGGGACCCTCAGATGCAGGCCTTGACGATGTTTGGGAAGCTTCGTCAGACGAATCCTCCTCTTCCTCCTCCCTCCCTGTGTCTGGTGCTGGTCTACGCCTGGTGGCACAGGGAGGGTTGCCCATGCTTTGGGCGATCTGACGGAGTGATTGGCTCATGTCCCTGTGCACCGCCAGGAGCTCAGCCAGTATTGCCTCCATCCATCCTTGGTGTTGTTGATGACTGGCATGATGCTCGACCTGCAGGTTCTTAATCTCATCGAGGGTCCCCTGCATCTCTGAGAGTCTCGACACGACCTGGTTGATGCCTCTGGTGTCACGCCGTTATGTGTCCAGGATGTTGCGTATGTGTGACATACCGGTGTCCTGAGCTGGCTGGTCAGGTTCGCGCCTCCGCCTGCCTCCACTCCCACCACCCCTGCCCACTTGAGCCTGGCCTGCCCTTGTGGGCACATCGGGTCTACGGGACCCCTGAGGGATGGCATTTGCGGGGTTGCCTGCCTCCTCCTGGGTGCCCGGAGAACCTTGTCCCTCCTGGTCAGACTGGCTCTGTTGTTCAGTGCGAGCAGGGCTCCTGGGTGTGTCCTGGGATGTGGCAGGAATGGGGGTGGTGGTTGGCACAGATGTACCTGACGCAGGTGCTGCAGGGGCTTGGGCACCAGAGGGTCCAGGTTGGTCGGGGTCATCCACGGAGTGGTGAGAGTCGTCGCTGCCAGTGGGATCATCTTCACGCGGAGCCTGGGACTGTGATTCTTCCCCCCCAGTGTTGGGGGGAGATCGATGATGTTGCCCTGTGTGTGAGAGAGAGACAATGTTAATGGTGTTTCATGCAACATCTATGTTTCATACATATTCAAGTTGACACAGTTCCTCCAGGTAGTTGGATGTGCCTAGCATTCCTCTCAATGTCCACTTGAGGATGGGTATGTTGCGGGGGACAGATTGGGATGTTCTCCTGAGTGTTTGACCTGTAGATTGTTGGCTATGATGCTTAGTTGGCTATGGTTAGTTCTTGTTGTGTCACATGTCCATTGTGGGAGTGTGTAAATCCATTGCCTGCCCCGGGGGTGTGTGCTTGTGTTAGGGGGTGTGTGACTGGGCATGCTGTTGTGTGTAGTGTGAGTTGTCATTGGGTCTCCCAGGTGATGTGTCTTTCCCCTCATGGTGCATGCTGGCATGACAGTGAGTGTGAGTTCCTGTGCTAGATACCTGTGCTTGTGGAGTTGGTGTTTGAGTGTACAGTGGTCCCAGGAGGGCTTTGTGCTGCATACAGCAGGGCCAGGTGTCAGCTACCTTGTCAGTACTTTGCCAGTCCCTGCGCATTGTGCATGGGTATGTACCCATGCCATATGGGCTGAGGGCATTGGTGTCTGCGTCTCATTTTCACAATATGTTGTGTGGGGCCCACCCTCCCTGCCTCCCGGACATCCAGTCTTGTGTTTGTGGTTGTTGTAGCCTTGGACATGGCCTTGCCTTGATTTGTGAAGGGTGCATGGAGACGTTAGTGGCATGAGCATGGTTTTTGAGTGTGGTTGTGTGCGGTGAGTGCTTGGGGGAAGTTGCGTGCATTTGGTGTATATGTGGGGTGGACCCCATTGCCTCCATGTTACGTAAGTTGTTTGTGTACTCACCAGGCTCTGCGGGCCTTCCACTCCGTGTACTCCCACCGGCGGTAGCAGGGCCATCACCTTCTCCTCCCAGGGATGGTAGCGTACGGGTCTGCGGGGCGGCCCACCTCCAGTGATGTTACTCTGGGCATATTCTTCGTTCATTTTCCTCTTGACCACCCTGCGCAGATCGTGCCACCTGGCTTGGCATTCATGCCTGGTCCTTCGGATGGGCGCAACAGCATTCACCTTATCGACAATCCTCTGCCACATGGCAGATTTTTCAGCTATGCTGGTCTGTCTGACCAATGTTCCAAACAACTGTGGCTCGACTCTGATGACTTAGTTGACAAGGAGGTCCAGCTCCGCCGTTGTGAACTTTGGATTCTTGTCTGTGGGCATGGTGTGGGGTGTGGATGTGGGTGTGGATGGTTGTGGGTGTGTGGGTGTGAATGTGACAGTGTGTGTGTGAATGTGAAGAGGGGGATGTTTGTGAAGGAGGTTGTGTGAAGGTGTGTGAGTGAAGGTGTAGTGAAGGTATCAGTAATGTAGAGTTGTTTCTTTGTGGGGTCTGTCAGCAGTGGGTCTGTTGCAAAGGCTCATGGGTTGTGTGTGTGGGCCCTTTTTATTGGTCCATTTTTGGGTGTGGCTGTGTTTGAATTTTGGTGGGTGTGTTATAAGAGGTGGTTGTGATTTGGTCCTCTGTTTGCCTGTTTGGATGTGCCAGGTCAGTCATTGAGATGTATTTTGTCATGTAGACGTGTTTTGTGGTGTTGTGCGAGTCAAATTGACCCTCCTTGTGCTGTTTTACAGTGTCCTGGTTCAATAAGAGTCTTTTTCGCGTAGGTACGGTCCGTACATACGCGATGGTGGGTGAGGGTGCTGGGGTACGGTGTTGGAGTGCGGCGCGTACATGCGGTGGGGGTACGGTGCGTACACGTGAGGGCCTGGGGTACAGCCGTACATGCGGAGGTACGGTGCGTACATGCGGGGGGTTAAGGCACGTACATAGGGGGGGTACGGCGCGTACAGGTGCGGGCCTGGGGTATGGTGCGTACATGCGGAGGTACGGCGCGTACATGGGGGAAGGCGCGTACATGGGGGGTACGGCGCATACATGGGGGGGTACGGCGCGAATATGGGGGTACGGCGCGTACATGGGGGTACGGTGCGTACAGTTGTAGGGCTGAAGTACAGTGCGGACAGGGGGGAAAGGCGCGTACATGGGGGGACGGCACATACATGCGGGGGTACGTCGCATACATACGGAGGTACGGCGCGTACATGGGGGGTCCGGCGCATACATGCAGAGGTACGGTGCGTAAATGGGGGGTTACGGCGTGTACTGTTGCGGGGCTGGGGTACAGTGCGGACAGGGTGGTGTACGGTGCTGACATATGTGGAGCTGGGGGGCTGTACGGCTCGTACACGGGCATAAGATTACCCGTGTACATGTGTGCTACTGTGTTGGCTCCGTACGGGCCATTTTACGTGCGATTGTGTATTCGGACGGACGGTCAGGATCGTACTTGCGCGCTCGGACTTGTGTTTTACGATTTGCACGTAAAAATGTCCGGCTCACTCTCGTACACTTTTCCCGACGATATTCGGACGTAAAAAATTTCCGACGCACTCTCGTACACTTTTCCCGACGCTATTCGTAGTTATTTTTCACGTACGAATCGTACTTGGCCGTTTGTACGGTACTTGTACGACTCGTACGTAAAAAAATACGGATACGGGTTGTACGCAAATTATTTTTAACGGATCGAATCGGCACCCAAGTCTTTTTACTTTACTATTATTTGTATATTCTGCTACATTGATATCACAGTATATTTACATAGAAACACTACCTAATAATCACTATGCAGTTTGAACCTCCATCAAAATTTCTTCAATCTAAAGGTGATCCTCCAAGCCCTTGGAGCAGATGGAAGGAGGAATTTTTAATTTACTGAAAAGCTGTTGATGGGGAAAGGATGGGAAATGAAAGAAAAAAAATATCTTTCTTCACTGTCTTGGGTCAGAGGGGCAAGCTGTGTTTAGGACTCTACCTACTGTTCAAGGTGTTCTAGGAAGTTTTGATGAAGCGCTTTTACGTATTGAAACTAGGTTTAAACCAACAACTAGTGTAGCACTTAATAGATAAAAAATGTATACAAGAGCTCAAAGAGATTCAGAGTCCTTCGATGACTTCTTAACTGCCCTTAGAACGCTTGTCTTTTCCTGTAATTTTGGCGCTATGTCAGATGAGATGATTAGAGATCAAATTATTGTAAATGTTAAAAGTAGGAAAACACAAGAGCAAGTGTGGATATTAGGAAACCCCAATTTACTTGATACCATTGCTACAGCAAAAGCATTTGAACAATCAGATATTTGGACGAAAACTATTGAGGATGTTAGTGCGAAGGGTGAGAAGTGCAACAAGATTTGCGATGAAGTTTGTGCCATGAACAATTTTAGCAAAAATTCTCAAACGGGGAAGTTTATCACCAAAGGTGTGGTTTGTTATAGGTGTGGTAGTAACAACCACATTGCTTCCTTTAACTTTTGCACAGCTATTGGAAAAGAATGTAATAAGTGCGGTAGGATTGGCCATTTTGGAAAAGCTTGTAGAGATGATAAAAAGAAAACCTTTGATAAGAGTAGGAATTTTAATAAAAAAACAGTGAAGTTTCCTTGAGTGGTGATCAATCTTCTTAAGTTACGTGTATTAGATGTGATGTCTAAGAATGATTCCCAAGTGGAGAAAGGAATTGTGGTGTCCTTAATGAATGTGTGCACTCTTGATGGAGAAACTCTATTTTCTCCAAAGTGTATTGTTAAAGTTTTAGATGAAGAACTTATGGCAGACTCGGGCTCACCTTGGTCCATTGTGACAGAATGTTACTTTAATAAAAACTATGTAAATAAGAAATCAGTTGGAGAGTTGTATCCTCCTGATATAATTGCTCAAGGCTTTGATGGTTCTACTATAGATTTCATAGGATATGTTAGTTCTAAGGTTGAATTTAAATGTAGAACAGCTTTCATTAAGTTGTATTTTGCTAAAAAAGGAGTCAATGTATTGGGTTGGAGGGAGCAATGGAAATTAGGAATAATCCTCAATTCACGAAACAAAGAACCAGTTATGGTTATGGAGGAGCATGTGAAATGTAACGATATTTGTAAAGGGGAACATGTAAGAACTGATAATTTCCAAAAAGAATTTCCAAATGTTTTAACTGAAAAATTAGGTAAACTTAACGGTTTCACTGACTGACTGACTGACTGAAACATTTATAAAGCGCACTTATGCTGTGGCGTCTTGGCGCTAGGGGAACTAAACCAGACAACGAGAGATCTTAGGGTCTTGGAAAAAGCCAGGTCTTTATCTTTTTCCTGAAAAGAGCCCTGTTGGGTTCCAGCCTGACTGTCTCCGGAAGAGAGTTACACAAAATAGAAGCTTGATAAGAGAAACCAGCTCCTCCCCATCTAGCTCTTTTAATTCTGGAGACAAAGACCAGCCCTGTGTTAGCAGACCTAAGCGTACGTAAGGGTTGATACACGTGAAACAGATATTGAAAATCCAAAGCTCCACCTCCGTAGGTTGCCTTGTGCACCAGGCAGAGAGCTTTAAAATGTACTGTCTGGCACACTGGAAGCCAGTGTAGTTCTTTAATTACTGCCGAGGTCGGATGATGTTTGGGCAGGTCATAGAGTATTCGCGCTGCCGCATTTTGGAGGGATTGGAGTTTTTAAATCTTTCCCCTACCTATACCAAGATAGAGTGCATTGTAATAATCAATTTTAGAAAGGACAAGAGCTCCAACTACAGTTTTCCGGAGAGACAGCGGGATAAAAGGTAAAATCTTCTGTAAGATTTTCAATGTAAAGAAACAGGCTGAGGTATCTTGATTGACTTGAGAGGCATATTTAAGATCTTTATCGAACACCACTCCCAGGTTCCTCACCCTAGTTACAGGGACTGGACAGGAGCCTGCCTCTGGGGGCCACCAAGTTTGGTTCCAGATGGAGGGGAGTTGGCCAAACTCTAGAACCTCAGTCTTATCCGTGTATATCTTCAGGAAGTTCCTAGTCATCCACGCTATTACATCCGTAAGACAGTTACGGAACCTCTTGGCTGTTCGCGCGACACTTTGAGACAGGGAGACCATTAATTGAGTGTCGTCGGCTTAAGACACCAGCATTAAGCCATGTTCCGTGATTACCTGTGCCAGAGGTCTGACATACAAATTAAAAAGAGTAGGAGACAATGCAGAGCCCTGCGGGACTCAACACGGAAGATGGAATAATCCAGAATGTAGGCCATTCCGGTGAATCTGTTGCTCACAAGATGTTAAAAAGGAGGTGAGTAGGGTCAAGGCAATATCTGCAATACCTGCATCCTTCAGCCTCTGCACCAACACCGAATGGTTCACGGTATTGAAGGCCGCGGTCAGATCTAATAAGATACGTGTGGCTCTGCCTCCCCCATCCATCACCTTCCGAATCTGTTCAGTGGCCATGAGTAACGCTGATTCGGTGGAAGGAGACGACCGGAAACCATGCTGTGTGGGGTCCAACAAATTATTCCTGTCCAAATAATCCGTTAGTTGTAAATTCACAGCTTTTTCCAAGATCTTAGATGGTAATGGAAGACAAGAAAGTGGACGGTAACGTTTTACGTCCAAAGGATCTAGAGATGGCTTCTTCAAAATGGGCCTAATACAAGCTTTTTTCCACGGCGTGGGAAAGACCCCAGAAGCAATAACGGCATTCATAAGGGGTGTCAATGAAGAGCTAATCTTGTGGGGTAGTAGATGTAATATGTAAGGCGGACATGGGTCTAATGGGGAGCCTGACTTCGTTTGGAGCAACAGATTAGCCACTTGGTCCTCTTCCAGGGTCGAAAAGCAGGACAGCCTATGTGGGATATCCCGATGATTCGGGGATACCGCAGTGTTGTGTTGTTGAACACCTGCGGTAGTCATAAGTGTGTTGTATACCATCCGTACTTTATTCTGGAAAAACAGAGACAGTTGTTCCACAAAACTTTGATCCGGCTGAAACCTCTCATCGCCCGGACCTTTAGCTAACTCTGCTACTGTTTTGAATAGCTCCTTAGAGGAGCTAGTTGCCTCCATAATCTTTGTGGTGAAATAGACAGATTTGGCCCGTTTTATCGCTGCCTTATAGTCTTCCTGTATACTATTATACCCTTTCTTATGCTCTGCACTATAATCAGACCTCCAGATTCGCTCCTTACGTCTGCACATTGTTTTTATTTGCCGCAGCTCCAACGTGTACCAGGGTGAAGTAACCCTTTTATTGTGAGAGGATTTAGTGACTTCCGGGGCATGCAAATTGACAGCTGATCTCAGCCATTCTTCAAAATTAGAGGTTGAGATGTTGATATCAGAAGTCACCTTGGTCGGCTCAGTCTCCAAGGGAGTTAGCAACTCACTCTTCTTAATTGCTTTCCAGGAACGAGACTTGGATACCTCTGACCTACGACTACGGCCTCTCGTTTCAAGCATGTCATTAAGCTCAAACAAGGTGCATCACCTGTTAAACAAAAGTTGAGAAATGTTCCCATCAATGTTAGGGAGGAATTAGGGAATGTTTTGAAAGAAATGTTGGTTGAGGAGTGATAGAAGAAATGGAATCATCAGAATGGGTTTCATCAATTGTTTTAGCACGTAAACCTAAAGTCTTTGTATTGACTTGAGGGCCCTTAACGCAAACATACTCATTGATTATCATCCCTTGCCCAATATTAATGAGGTTGTGAGTATGCTAGGAGGTGCTACTGTTTTTTCAACACTTGATCTTAGATTTTCATACCATCAAATAGAACTGGCAGAAGAATCCTGGAATATGACAGCTTTCATCACACCTCAAGGTCTTTTCCAATTTAAAAAGATGCCATTTGGATTGGCATCGGCAGCATCCGTTTTCAGAGATCCATCTGTCATCTATTTAAAAACATGCAAAGTTATGTGAAATGTTTCCAAGATTATATTTTAATTTTTTCTCCAGATAAAATGTCCCACACTGATCATCTCAGGAATGTTTGTAAAAGCCTGGAGGAGTATGGTCTTACACTTAAAGGTAAGAAGTGTAAATTATACCAAGACTCTGTTGAGTATCTTGGGCATACTGTGTCCAGAGAAGGTGTGATTCCCAAGAAATGATCTAGTTGATGCCATCTTGAAAGCGCCTTCCCCAGATTGTAAAGATAAACTGCTTTCTTTTTCTGGGTTATGTGAGTACTACAGTAAATTTATTGCAAATTTTGCTACAAAAATGGAACTTTTGAGGAAGAATGTTGAATTTACATGGGGTGTGAGACAACACGAAAGCTGAAATGGAAGCAGCTCCCACTCTTAAACCATTTTGTATGAATAAGTTATGTGTTCTTACAGTTGATGCCAGCTTGTATGGTCTGGGTTGTGTTTTATCTCAACAAGCAGGAAAAAAAGAACGGAATATTGCGTTTGCTTCACGCACCCTTAAAGTTACTGAAAGGCGTTATGCTGTAATTGAAATAGAATTATTAGCATGTGTCTGGGGAGTGGAGAACTTTCGTAATTATATTTGGGGTGCACGTCTTGTTTTAAGGACAGATCACAAACCCTTAGTTTCCATTTTGTCACCTGGGGGTGGTCTTAATGCTACTGCCCGTATAGCAAGACTTATGTCTCGTTTACAAGAGTATACTTTTAGAGTCGAGAATGTTCCAGGGAAAATTAATGTGACTGCAGATTGTTTTTCAAGACTTCCTTGCAGTACTGATGACAAATGTGATGATGTTGAAGTGGTTGCAGATATCACAGAAATTGTAACAGAAAAATTTGGTTTTATAACTGAGGAATATGGAAAAAAGCTACGAGTGAGGATCAACTTTTTAAAAAAGTGATCAAATTCACTAGACTAGGATGGCCATCCAAAAATGACATTCCGGCTGAAATTTTTCCTTACTGGAAGGTTTCTGATGAATTCATCATTGACGGAGGTTTAATCTTCAGGCAAGGAGAGTGTATTCCTCCTTCATCTCTTCGCAATCATATTCTATCCATGAGTCATGAAAGTCATTTGGGCATGTCCTCGTTGAAAAGGCTGATCAGGTCAGTTTTTAGTTGGCCCGGTTTAGATAGATTTGTGGACAAGGTTGTGAGAGAGTGTTGTGAATGTATTGGAAGTGAAAAGATGTGCAAATGTGACCCTGCTCCTCTTCAATGGTCAGATTATCCTTGGCAAAAGTTAGGATTAGATATTGCTGGTCCGTTCAATTTTTTACCACAAGATTGTATGTTTGCTTTGGTGCTTATCGATTATCATTCGAAATGGCCTAAAGTAAAACATGTACCTCGCCCCACTACTGAAAGTGTCATACTGTTTCTAAAATAAGTTTTCTCTCATGAAGGTTATCCTGAAGTTCTGATTTCTAACAATTGGGTACAGTTCAAATCTCATGAGATGATTTAATTTCTTAAGTTTTTAAATGTTAAACATATGACTACAGCCTTATATGAACCTCAAGGAAATTGACAGGTAGAGAGGTACAACAGGGTTCTCAAACAATACATATTGTGGGCACGTAATTTTGGAATGCAGTGGAAAGATAAATTGAGGGAAAAATTATGGCTGTATCGTATAACTCCTCACACAACCACTGAAATTTCTCCTTTTCGTTTATTAAGGGGTAGGGACCCCATTTCCAAATTATGTCCCTGGTGGTTTAAAAAGGTTACAAAGAGTGGTAATTCTGAAATTGACATTGATAATGTTGCCAAAAGAGTTGAGGTTAAACAATACAAAAGCACATGCCATTATGATGTCAACATGAAAGTCAAAGATCCTTCATTTTCTGTCCGAGAATGGGTTAAAGTACGTAAACCTGGTATTGCACTTAAAGGTCAAATGAAATTTGGTAAACCTATTGAAATTGTTAAAGTTAATCGCAACAGTGTTGTTACACAAGTCGGAAAAGTATGAAACGTTAGACGTGTTAGCAAATGTGTTTATTACAATCCTTAATTTCTTCCTTTAGGGGGGAAATGTGTTACATTTTATTGTATATATTACTTTCTAATTGCCTTTCCTTTCCCTTTGAAGCTTTGTATACTTTTGATTATAGCTCCTGCCATTCCTTCAGTGTCTGTTCCTTTTAGAATTTGAATCTAGCTTGTGTGGCTCACTCTGCCTGGGACTTTGAAGAGAGCAGTACTGTGTCTTTCACATTAAAGTCCTTTCATTTATCTTGGACTTTGTGAGTTATTTTAATTTGAATTTTACACTACCATTTGCCAACCTTTGAGATCATCGTTGGTCCAGTGGTGGCAGGAACCACCATTGTGGTTGCTGTCAAAGTACAAAAAGTTTGGTGTATGACCGCCATCAGTTTAGACGGCTGTCCACTATATTTTAGCAAATCTGAGAGTTTGTTATTGAAAAACAGAAACCAAATGACCCCTAAATATGATGGCTGTGAAATGCCCTTCCTCCGACAACTCCTTCTCCATCACGCCATTGGGGGAGCTGTTTTCCAATGTAGCATACAAGGGTTCCATTGATGAAAAGTGTATGGTCCTCCTGATACCAAATGGGGGTGGACCATCTTTTTGGCAGACGTGGTACTCTCTTGAATTCTGTAGTACCCTGTCCACCAATTTATTCATTAACCCTAGGACAAAATTATGAATGAATGGAAAGGCCCACTAAATGGAATAAAGTGTATATCACATAGAGCAAAGAGAGCAGAAACTGCAGATTGCAATCTCTTCCAAATCAAATGGCAGGCTAAGTCAGAGAAAGATAACCTCATGAGTCTGAGCAAATCCAGCTAAGAATTTATAGACTGCAACCAAGCAAATAAACAAACAGTAAAAAAAAAGAAAATGTGTGGGCCCTCACTAATATCCTCACCTTTAAAAGACTTAATAGCAAGAAAAGCAAATGTATAACCATCCATCAATAAACACCTTATTCTGGGAATACCTGAAGTATCATGACCATTACTCACTTAACCATGGCCAGGAACACCCTTGCACATACCAAATAACATGTTTGCAAAGACCTTAAAAGCACAAACACTGGCATTGCCTACTATCAACCAAGTCCTTTAGAATGCCTTTAACTGCTGTCACAGTCTTTAGTCAACAAAGGATTATTTCCTAAATCCCCAGTTTTGGGCAGAAATGACGAATAGTGATGTAAATTCCCTGCCTGACTGTACATGGAAAACACCTTCTTAACAGTCAAGCAGAAGAACTTTGGAATGCACCAGTCCCATTAAAAGTTCTTGAAAGCATATTAAGAAGAGCATAAGCAATACTGTTGCTTAATCAGGGTCAAATTGATTTAACAAAACAATCTTACGCTTGGATGGATATAAAAAATTACACATCATTGTGTAGCCAAGCTTATTTTTCAACTAGATATTGAAGTCTTATTAAAAAACAATTTATTTTTTACCACTTAGATTACTTGTCAGCCCTTGACCAACCCTCGAGGTGGGCTAAGGAGTAGGACAATAGCCTGTGCAGGCTGTTTAAAAAAGGGAATGAATCAAAAAGTAATTTAGTCCTCATTAGTCCTGCCCTCCTAACAGAAACACATAACCTGCTGAGAATAATTGTTAAATATAAGGCATATGCAAATGCTCTAGTAAGCTATAATTAGCTCGCTAACCCAAATGACCCTATGCTAAAAACAAGTTTCACGCAACTTGCTGTGCTGCGTTGAGTGTAAGGGAGAGAGCAGAAATATGCAATATCTATTAAGATATGGTGCACATCTGCTCTCTCATAGTGCCAACGCACTTCAGGCAGCCTGGCACCAGCAAGGGTGCAAGGGAGCCTGTGTTACAAGGAGGATTGTTTTTGTGCAGGAAGGCAGACCTTCCTGCACAAAAACAATCTCTGATTATATTTTCCTCTTTCTATGTGTACTGCTGCAGTAAATATAAAAAGAAAAAATAAAGAGAAGAAAAAACATATTTTCTCCTCGTTACACTAGGAGGTGTAGCAATTTCTTGGAATCCTAGGTTTACGAATTTTTATAAACTTGGGATTGCATGAAATCCATGCGTAGATGTATTGGTACACCCGTGTTCCACCCATGCAACGCCTTTCAGAAAGAAATGTAAAGCAATGCAGATCAAGCTGCTGCGTTGCGTTAAATATGTTTGACAAAGCCACGCATGGCAGCACAAATCACCCCTTGCTTGGCTTTTTAAATATTTACCAGCATTTTGCATCATGGATGGGTGGAGAACAGACACAGGCCCCCATTCCTGCTGAATCTTCAAGGCAGCATGCGTCTGCCAATCCTGGCTAATCTGCAGCATGAGGGCAGCGTCTGGATTTGAAGAGGGTTGGCTGAGGCTCCTGGAGGATTCGAGCTGACAGCACTCCAGACGAGGAAGAGAGGAAGTACGCTTTACATTTTTTTTTTTTTTTTGCCCACTGACAGGCACTGTGAGAAACATGCATTGCCTTCAGACTTCTTTCCAGAGCTGTAAGTCATGGTCCATTATAAAATCTGTTACTGAGTCATGATTTCGAGTTTGGAGTGTGAGCACAAAGGCATTTCAATTTATTACAGTGCCTACCACTGGGTTCAATGACCCTCTACTGTTGAGTGTCTCCACCCACCACTGAACCTAAATACCACAAAGACCGAGGTCATGACCTGCAGACAATGGCAAAAATACCAGTCTAACACCATATGACAGAAGGCCTAGCAACAGAAGTCACAAATCTAAAGGTGAACATGAATTCAGACCGATATTTGATACCACATGTTAACAGTGTCAAACAGAATGTTTTCTATACAATTAAAACACTATGTTGCATTGTTCCAAACCTTGGATACCAATGGAAGGTGCACGATATTCTCACACTCGTAATCTCCAAGGTTGACCATGCCAATAGCCTCTACCTTGGTGCATCCACATTCATAATACACAAAATACAACTCATTCTGCTTGCAATCCCTCCCCTGGCCTCGGAAATGTACAAGTCACTTTGCGTTGCTGACAGATGCTCAAAGGAAAGGACCTCTATAACTTCAAGCTGAATTCAACAAATACAAACAAAACAGGACACTGTGCTCCATGCTTGCACCACTTATCATCATACCACCTTACCATACGTAAAACCTAAGAGGCACAGCTCTCTCAGTACAAGAAAACCAAGCTCTGGATCTTACTACCAGCCAGTATTCGAAGCATCCTGGAGCATACACACTACAGAAGACATTTGAAACATGGCTATTTCCAAGACAACTACACTGCAACACATCCCAGCAGCAGAACTCAGAAAGGCAGTCATAACCTCGAGCTCAATACTCAGATTACAGTCCACAGATTGGAAACAAACCAACCAGCAAAATACTTTAGATAGGCAGGTAAGTTAAGGAAGGCTGTTCTACGGTTCACACGGTTTAATGTATAGCTAAGTAATTTCATATATAAGATTTCAGGCCCTTAACAATCAGCAGTCAAAAGCAAACTGAAACATACACCCGTTATGTTCTCAAAAGACATATTACCCTACAGCCAGTAAACCGCTCATCACTAAATGAGCAGTGTTAGAATGGGGAACCTCTGGTTGGCACAGGTAGGTACTTGTGACAAGCAGCGGTCCCTTCTTCTATTCAGGGCAAGGGAATTACCCCTTCAGAACAACCCCTGCTCACCCTATAGGTAGTGTGGCGCGAGCAGTCAGGGCTAAACTCCAGGGCGCTAGTCAGTTAAGCATTTATGATAACACACAGTAAACCACAATGATCCCCCACAAACGGACACCAGGCGTAAGTTGTATCAAAAATACGGATGCTTTAAATAAAAGATTCTTTGTTACGCAGGTATGTACAAGACCATCAATAACGGTTACGAAATGGAAGCCACAAGATGATAATTAGGCACTGTTCTTGTCTTTGGTAACTTATTCGATCACGAGCGCTTCACAGGGCTCGGTTGAGTCGGTCCAGTCACGATGATGCGCAGCGTACCCGGGATACAGTGATACGGGGAAATCAGAACGTTGCGGACCCCGAGTCCGATAGAGAGTTCACTGTACCTGGGAACGTGCGGTGTGGTTGGATGAGTCTTCAGGGGAGATGCAGGTTCTGCACCTCGTGGGTCTTCCGGGTCAAGAATTCAGCGGGCGGCTCTCGGTAGACAGGTGCGGCCCAGGGCCTCCGACACGGACTGTGCGGGAGGTCACTGCGGAGGGCGGCACGGTCAGACTCAGGCTGGGAGGTGAAGCGGGGCGGCCGGATACGTTACGACGTACGGGCGGCCGTCCGAGGCTGGATGTCACTTCCCCACTAGAAATCCGGCGGGAGGTGAGGTTCCGTGTGAGATGGGACGGCACTTTTTGAGTGGTGACGAATATGGATGAGTTTGGTATCTATGAACCGCAAATGACGAGTATAGTGGGTGTACGAAGTTTCGCTATACAGCCACGTATGGTTCGCCTCATTTTCGGGTTCGTTCATCCGAACCCTCGGGTTCCATTTTAGATACAGCGTCCATTTTGTTTCTTGCCCTCAGGTAGCCAGCGAACGGGCTTCTTGTCCGCTTCGTGACCCTGGAACTTTCAAGCTTACACGGAGGACACGCGTTCCTTTGAGGTGACTTTTACGATGAGGGAAATGACACGACTAAGGCAGATGGCCCTGCTCGAGGCTCGTCTTGCCGCTCCGGTCTATTGTTCCAGTCACGTATACATTAGACACAAGGTCTTTGACCCCTCTATCGAGTTTCCTTTATTGCCCCTAACACTCTTTTCTAACCTGTTGTGCATCCTCGTTCTTTCCCCGCATTCTGTTTTTCGTCCTTCCTTAATGCTTTTATGGTTGGGAGGAAATGTGTTTATTGCGGAGGGAATATGTTTTTACAGTTGGGAACTGACAGGACTGTTGTAATTATGTTCCGGCCTCCTGAAACATGAATGCGACCCTTTTGAAGTTTATTGTGGGAACCGAGTTGTAACCTTTGTTCGCCATACTGTGCTATGGCAAAAACGTGTATAAAAGGAGCGACCCACTTCTACGAATTTGAAGCAGTCTCCGAGAACCTACACGTTGTGTACTTCTTGTGACCTCTGTATCCCTGCAGTAAATAAACGCTGATCTCTGACGTCGCTGGAAGTGTCCCGTGTCTCTGTGTTTGGTACGCCAGAACAGGTAACCCACGAAGGTTTCAGGTGTTGTTCCCTGGCACCGCTGGGTCTTAAGAATAACCCAGTCCTTCAGTTGGCGCCCAACGTGGGGCGACATCAACGGTACCGGTCCAAAGCCCGACGATCGTGAGGAACTTCGTGTGAAATCTCCGAGGGAAGGTGCACCCCGCTTCACCGATCCAGTTGTCGAAATAAGTGGCCCGACGTCTTTTCCCGCGAAGATCCCCGCCTCCTGACGGCTGCGACGGACCGATGCCCTGACTGTCGACCTGTTTTGGCGCCTGGCGTAGTCCTTTGTACGGCGAGACGATTGACGGGCCTTCCTGGTGACGCCATTGTTCTCTCAGTTAAGTATTTGTGGGTCGCTCCCAGCATTGCTTTGTTGTTTGCATGGTTCCATAGCATTCGTGGTTCTTAGTTGTTGGGTTTTATTTGACGATTGCAATTGCCAAAAACCGAGGGTCTTGCATCTTTGCGAGGACATCGTATTTCGATAGCCCTTGAAGTTTGTATACTTGGCTAGTGTGCACGATGCCTGGCCGTAGTACTTTGTTTGGGTTTCTCAAATGTTGCAGCATGGATTCCCGGCTGGAGGATTCATGTCCGATACCTCCGGCTGGAACTCCGCTTTATGAGCTCTATAGTCGCCATGGCGTGGGTCCTATCGTATATAATGAATATTGGGTTCGTTACACTAAAAAGGATGGCGTCCTTAGTTGGCCACCTCATGGTAGTTTCGAGACGGCCATTTTAGATAACTTGGAAGCTAAATTATTTAAAAAGAAAGCTAGGCCGGCCATGTTTGATTCCTTCCGGTTATGGCGGAAAGAGGCCAAACAGAAAGAAATTAAACAGAATAAGAAAAATAAACGAGAAGGTGTTATTACGGTGATGCAAAATGCGGAACAGTATCAGTTAGACAAAGATGAGAAAGAGCAAGAAGTTAGCGCTCGGCTTCACCATATGGCAGTGGACAAATGTTATCCGGCGCTACCTTCGACGATCGATAAGACAGGAGAAGAATCAGTGGAAGATTCGCTTTTGTCTTATCTGATGAAATCGCCACCTCCCTATGCTCCCGATGTTATGGGTCCCGTTCGTCCACCTCTTCCTCAACCCGCTGCTTTGGTGGCTGCTGGTCAGCCCGCCGTTCCTCCCGTACTCCCGAATCCCCTGGGGCCTCAGATCGTACATCCTCTTGTTCCGGCTTCTCTCCCTATTGCGCCTTTCCAAGTCCCTCCTCAGCCTGTCGTTCCCGCTACTCCTGCTGCTGCGTCTACTTCTGCTGTTTCCACCCCTATGGCTGCTACGCCTGTATCTTCTTCCTCTTCTCCTTCTGTTCGTAGTCGTCTTATGACTGCTGTTGCTTCTCTTTATTCTCCGCTCTTTGGGCCGATACTTGGTTCAACTCTTTCAGATGTTGCTCAAAGACGCAGCCAGCTTCCTGATGGTAGGGAACGTGAATCGTTGGTGAAAACGGCACGTAGATGGATTCGTAACCCTGTTAAATACACCCCACGTGTAGTGTTTGAAACGTTTTCTCAGTTTAATGTGCCCACGCAACGATTTGTGTTCGAAGAATTGTGTAAGTCATTGAAAGAGGAGTGGGACGATGATATAGCTGATGATATACCACCTGAGGTCTCCGAGCTACAGCTTCGGTTTGCCACGGGTACAATTGTAGGTGACAAAGTTCGAGAGGCTCTGGAACGCTTGCTATCCCTTCGATGTACAGTGCAACCACGTGCGCTGTTTAAGGACGCGACCGCGGAATGGATGGCACAACCTGGTCAATATCCTATGCGGGAAGTTCCCCCGGTATGGATGCCAGGTGATCAGGCTGCTATCCCTCCTGTCCCAGGCCATTTCCAGAGAGTGTGGATACACCTCCCTTGGAAACGATCGGAAGTGTTACAAGTAAAGCAATCCTTACCTGATCCCCGTAAGAATCCTGCAGGGTATTATAAAGAGCTGTCCCAATTGGTGGATGCTACTGTTATGAACCTAGCTGATATTGATATGTTGTTCGGCAATGTGGTGCCTCAGCCGATTTGGGCGAAAATTCGGCACGAGAATCACGTAGCCGAGTTAGGCGGTGACTGGCCTGCCCTTACAGCGGCAGATGCCCGGCAGGTTGGTGGGGCTAAACCCGAACAGATTATTGTGGCTTTGCCCCAGAGAATAATTACCCTCATGAAAACACTTATGCCAGCGATGCGCGTCAATTGGGACAAATTATCGGCGTGCAGGCAAAAGAGGGATGAAAGTGTTTCTGATTTCTTTACAAGATTTGAGGAAGCGTTTATTGATCATAGCGGTCAGGACATGGGTTCCGAGGGTGGTCAGCGGCTGTTCGTTGATAAATTTGTCTCAAATTTGTCACCCGACCTTGGCAATAAGTTGAAGAATTCTGAGAGTGCATGGGCTGTCTCTACCACTGCCCAAATATTGGCTACGGCCCAATATTACGAAAATAGAGAAAAAGAGGAAAGTGAGCGTGCAGAAAAGAAAACTAAGGATCTCAAAACTAAGGTCTTGTTGCAGCAAGCCTATCCACCGCGTTCGAATTTCAGTGATACACAGCAGCCGAATAGATCGCAACCACAGTTCTCTAGACCACAGCCGTGCAATGCTTCGCCTGCGCCTCGCTTTGTGCTGGGATATAATCAGTGCGCGTATTGTCGTGGGGAAGGCCATCTGAAGTTTGATTGTCCGGTTCTCCGTGATAGGACCAATGGCGTATCGGCTCGGGGAGGACGTAGCGGTCCTCAACAGGTCTCTCGTGGTAGAGGTCGCGGAGTTTCCCAGAATCAGGCCGAACGCTTTGCGATGTCTTCGGATTCGCAAAATTGTTTCGATCGGCGCGAACAATCGTCCGGTCGGTCTACACAGTATCATGTGGATGATTGCTATGTTGAGTATGATGTTGATGCGGATGGTATCTACTAGGACAGCCATAGACAAAGGAAGGGAGAAGTATCAGTTCCGGTAGATCAGAGAGGGCCTTATTTTGCAGTAGCCTCTATGGGCGTTGTTGAGCCTTTTCTGTTGGACACTGGTGCAGCAAAAAGTTCCATCATGCATTCAAAACTCCCTGGCGCGCCTTTGTCTGGCTTAACGAATGTTTCCGTTGGATTTTCTGGCGCCCCCGTTAGCAATCCAGTTTCTAGCCCTTTGCCCCTTACAATTGGGTCTCATGAGCTGGAAGCTCCTTTGATTTTGACTACTGGTTGTGGTGAGAATCTTTTGGGTTTAGATTTGTTGAAAAGGTTACATGCGACTTTGTACTGTTCTCCTGCGGGTGTGGAGCTTACGTTGGGTAAGAGCGTGATTTCCCCTATGTATTTATCGATCGATAAGTTCCCATCGGAATTGAGATCTCTCCCAGACTCCTTGTGGGCGACAGGTCCCAATGACGTGGGCCTGTTGGATATACCACCTTATGTTGTCCAACTAAAAGTTGGTGCGCGTTTGCCGCGTATACCTCAGTACCGTATTTCCCTTGATGGTGAAAGGGCACTGTTAGCGATCATTTACGATCTGATCGGCAAAGATGTTATTGAGGAGACACGAGGTAATGTGTGCAATAGTTCCGTGTTGCCTATTCTGAAACGAACGGATCCCTCCAAGCCTCCCGTGTATCGTCTAGTTATCGACTTACGGGAGGTAAATAAAGTCGTTGTTCCGCAGTTTCCTGTGGTGCCAGACATTACAGCTTTACTGACTCTGATTCCAGCCACTGCATCATGGTTCTCGGTGATCGATCTGAAGAATGCGTTCTTTAGCATTCCGATTGCTGAGGAAAGCAGAGATTTGTTTGGTTTCTCATTAGGTGGTCGTAGCTTCAGATTCAAACGCGCTCCACAGGGCTACTGTGAGAGTCCATCCATCTACAGCCAAGCTCTTAAAAGTCAGCTTGATGCATTTGTGTTACCGGCTGGTGCAGCCTTGATTCAGTACGTTGATGATCTGTTGGTTGCTGCTGACACTGAACAGCTCTGTAGAGCCGCTACAGTGTCTTTGTTACAGCATCTCTGTGCTTTACATCATAAAGTGTCTCCTTCTAAACTACAATATTGTTGTCAAGAAGTTACCTATCTCGGTCACTTATTGTCAAAGGCGGGAAGAAGGTTGACCCCTGAACGAATTGCAGCAATTGCTCGAATGCCTGTGCCAGCAACTCAGAGAGATGTGCGTGCCTTTTTAGGTATCACGTCATACTGCAGACAGTGGATCCCGAACTTTTCACTGTTAGCGAAGCCATTGGTAGCCCTCACGTGCAAGGACGTTTTAACCCCTTTGCCTTGGACGGAGGAATGCCAGAAAAGTTTTTCTGAACTACGTGATGCGCTGTGTTCGGCTCCTGTGTTAGGTACTCCTGATTACAGCAAGCCTTTCACATTATACGTCCATGAGAGGGACGGTTGTGCGTTGAGTGTTCTAACGCAACAATTTGGTGATAAGCAGCGTCCGTGTGCATATTTTTCCTCGACCTTAGACCCGGTAGCTAGAGCGTTGCCGAGTTGCTTGAGGGCGACAGCGGCAGCTGCGGCGTCTATTCGGCAGTCCGCAGGTCTGGTCATGGACAATATGCTCATAGTAATGGTTCCGCATGCAGTTGATACGCTCTTGAATCGGACAAAGACTCAACATCTGACGAGTGCAAGGTTGTCCGGGTACGAGCTGACCCTTTTGGCAGGTCATATACAGATTAAGCGTTGTAATGTACTGAATCCGGCGACATTGTTGCCGATTAATATAGGATCAGATGATGTGCTGCCCCATGATTGTTATTTACGGACTGAGGAAGAAACAAAAGGTCGTGCGGACCTGAAAAACACCCCCTTGTCAGACCCTGATGGTACTTTGTATGTGGATGGCTCTTGCTTCAAATTGCCGAATGGCGATGTGACGACTGCGTATGCTGTGGTGACATTAAGCACGATTGTGGAAACTGCGAGATTGAACCAGAATTCAGCACAAGCAGCAGAATTAATTGCATTAACAAGAGCGTGTGTTCTGTCGAAGGGAAAGCGAGTGAATGTGTTTACCGACAGTCAGTATGCGTTTGGTGTTGCGCATAACTTTGGAAGATTGTGGAGAGAAAGAGGATTTATGACATCGCATGGTACAAAGATCCAGCACGGGCATCTCGTGAATGATCTTCTGGATGCACTTACGTTGCCTAAACAAGTGGCGATCGTCAAATGTAGTGCACATCGGAAAGTGACGGATGATGTTGGTCGTGGTAATGCATTTGCGGATGAGATTGCTAAGGAAACGGCTAAGAATCTTGCGACTCGAATGTATGTTACGAGTTCAGTAAGGTGGCCGACGGAGACTAGTATGTGTGAAAATACTGTTGAAAGTGTGAAAGAAATTCAGAACGAAGCTACTGAAGCTGAAAAGACCAAGTGGAAAGAAAGTACAGGGAAATTGGATATGCATGGATGTTGGGTTGACCTGACGGAATGTCAGAGGTGGATGTTACCAGACGCGTATGTATTAGCTGTTGTGACGATGGCCCATGGGTTGTCACATATTAGTGCGAAAGGGATATGCAAGTTTTTGTCTCCTGTATGGAGGAATGATGGTATCGCTAAGTGTGCCGAAAGAGTGGTTAAAAATTGCATGGTGTGCTTGATGCACAATCCCGGAAAAGGTACCCCCACTCCACCTGGTCATTTCGCTCCTCCTGCCTGTCCCTTTGAGGTTATCCAGCTGGACTTTATCCATATGGAGAGATGCAATAATCTGAAGTATGTTTTAGTTGTGGTTTGCGCGTTCTCCAGATGGATTGAGGCCTATCCTCTTAAGGATAATACTGCCCTGTCAACAGCAAAAATCCTGCTGAAGGAGTATTTCCCTAGGTATGGAATGCCGCGGATTGTGTGGTCGGATAATGGAAGTGAGTTTGTGGGAAGCGTAATGCAGAGTGTGTGTAAAGGCCTTGGAATACGACAGAAATTCCACAGTGCCAACCATCCTCAGGCAGCGGGTTTGGTCGAAGGGTACAATGGTACCCTGAAGCTGAAACTCGCTAAGATTCAAGCTACGACTGGTCTGTCATGGCCTGATGCCTTGCCTCTGGCTCTCCTATCGACCAGAGCAACTGTACACTCTCGAGTAGGGCTCAGCCCATATGAGATTGTGTTCGGTCGCCCTGCAAATATTTGGGGAGTCCCGAGACCTAGGGCTTTTGATAGTCTTGAATATCCAATGTTGATCGATTACTTGTATGATTTGACCACTAAACTACGATTAATTCATCAACAGGTCTTTGCAGCTCTATCAGCGCAGACAGAGGGTCCTGGACATCAGCTCCGGCCAGGAGATTGGGTGGTCACCCGAAACTTCGGTCGGAAGCGTAACTTGGAGCCCAGATTTGTTGGACCCCACCTAGTCTTGTTGACGACGAGGACAGCGGTTCGACTGGAGGGCCGGAAAAATTGGGTCCATGCCAGTCACACAAAGAAGGTACCGATCCCCTTACCAACCGACGGTTGGGTGAGAACTGGGATTTTGGCCGGAGAAACTGAGACTCCTCCGCGTTTTGTGCCATTCAGCGACGCCCAACTTGTGGAAGAGGATTCGTCTTTGCCGAGTCCACAGGTGGAGTCATTAGTAGCAGAGAACCCAAGGTCCGACTCGTCATCCACTTCATTGAACACTGTCGTGCCAGCTGAACAATTGTTCGTAGAGCAAACTCGACCTGGAAGAAGTCGATACTTTCTTCGTTCAAGGACTAATAAAAATTAACAGTATAGTGGTTTTTAACGTTACGAACATTATGAACAATTACATTCTTTCTTTTTGAGTTTTTGTGCTTTCCACTGCTAAGAGACTTGTAATAACTTTGAACGTCTCAAGGAAACCTCGCCATCCGGGTTACCGTAGGGCCGTGCGGGTACTTCTTTCTGCTTAGCAGGTCTCCGACGTTAGGTTGGTTACTTTTGTCGATTCCTGGGAACTCCTGGGGATTGATAATCGCTACTCAGAACGAAGTGCGTCAAGTACGTCACGGACGGTTTGTAGAGGATGGCATTCTCTAAGCTGGTGGAAGAAGAAAGGGTGTTGGCACAGAGATCAGAGTTATGGAGGGTTGTGCAAACAAAATGTTTTTTGTTTCAGGTGTTTCTATTGTTCCTAACTGTATCTATGTTATTGGTGGGTGGAGTGTATTTCGGAGTATCGTTGTTCTTGCCTTCTGTTTCACCTACCTCTTCTCTTAACCTAAGTTCCCTCACCACTGTCTCCCCGCATTCCTTTCATCCTTTGCCTCAACATGAGCAGGTTAGACGTGCGGAATTCATGAATAATTCCTTTGTTCAACTCCTACATCAGCATCAGTTGGTGGTGAATACTTCCAATTGTTGGGTATGTGGGTTAATGCCACACACCATGGATAGGGGTATTCCGTATCTGGTCCTCCCATACAGTTCCCAGGGTTCAGCTCGAGCATTCCAAACTATGTTCCGCAGTGCACTAGATTCCTACCCCAGTCGAGAGCCACGATCTGTCAACTTCGGTCCTGGGCCGTACCACAAGCCTTTGGCGATAGCCATAGCAGATCTGGACAGAGATGTTTTCGATGCATCACTCATTCCAGACGAAGAAGTGCAGGCCTATAAGGATCTGAGTGAGACTGAGTATAGTACATCAGTGGGTGATAGACAGCTTAAGAGCTCGTCCCCGATATGGATTGTACCGCACCTTGGTAATTTCTGCTTGCAGGGTTTGGGTCGAAATCCAAGAGCACAACTTGGGAACAGTGCTTGCACTGAAACGTACGTCCTACCGATGCTCTCCTCCCCTGTTTTTCTGACTGCTAAGGGCACCTATTTTGTGTGTTATGAACGCGCATATACATGGTTACCCCGCGACTTTTCGGGTACCTGTTATATTGCGAATCTTTTACCTCCGACCTTCACAGTTGCCTCGGACTACCACAAGACTAGAGTTGTGAGAGGCGTCATTAGCAAAGAGGATACTGCTGGTCAAGAAGCAGGAGACTTCTTTAAGGGTTTCTTGCCGTTTTGGGTACCTATGGTTAATAGTAGGAACCTAAGACAGTTGACCCGTGTGGTAGAATCGACTGCTAACATTACTGCAAATGCCCTTGGTAATCTAACAGCTGAACTACAGGCGGATAGACTCATTACGTTGCAGAACCGTATGGTTCTAGACGTTGTCCTTGCAGATAGAGGGGGTGTGTGTAAAATTATCCATTCGAGTTGTTGCATTTTTATTCCTGACAATGCTCCAACTGTTTATCAAGCCATCTCGAAGTTGCACAAGATTTCCGAGTCCATACACGTGGACGAAGGTAATTGGACGCTCCTAGGATGGTTTTGGGGCCTGATGTCAACCTGGGGTTGGAAGATTCTAATGATCGTAGGGGCTGTTGTAGCGTTTCTGTTCACGTGTTGTCTTTGTGTGCAGTGTGGTCCTGCCTTATGTGGCCTATGCGCTGCGACGTGTATAAGGCGGCCATCTGTTACCAAGGAGACATTGATGAGCAGAATGATGTTCCAGCAGCATCTGAACGATCTGATGAATATCGATATAGATTCCGATCTTGACTAGTGCTTGCCTACATGAGGGCAAAAGGAGCGTCTGAGGTTCCGTGTGAGACGGGACGGCACTTTTTGAGTGGTGACGAATATGGATGAGTTTGGTATCTATGAACCGCAAATGACGAGTATAGTGGGTGTACGAAGTTTCGCTATACAGCCACGTATGGTTCGCCTCATTTTCGGGTTCGTTCATCCGAACCCTCGGGTTCCATTTTAGATACAGCGTCCATTTTGTTTCTTGCCCTCAGGTAGCCAGCGAACGGGCTTCTTGTCCGCTTCGTGACCCTGGAACTTTCAAGCTTACACGGAGGACACGCGTTCCTTTGAGGTGACTTTTACGATGAGGGAAATGACACGACTAAGGCAGATGGCCCTGCTCGAGGCTCGTCTTGCCGCTCCGGTCTATTGTTCCAGTCACGTATACATTAGACACGAGGTCTTTGACCCCTCTATCGAGTTTCCTTTATTGCCCCTAACACTCTTTTCTAACCTGTTGTGCATCCTCGTTCTTTCCCCGCATTCTGTTTTTCGTCCTTCCTTAATGCTTTTATGGTTGGGAGGAAATGTGTTTATTGCGGAGGGAATATGTTTTTACAGTTGGGAACTGACAGGACTGTTGTAATTATGTTCCGGCCTCCTGAAACATGAATGCGACCCTTTTGAAGTTTATTGTGGGAACCGAGTTGTAACCTTTGTTCGCCATACTGTGCTATGGCAAAAACGTGTATAAAAGGAGCGACCCACTTCTACGAATTTGAAGCAGTCTCCGAGAACCTACACGTTGTGTACTTCTTGTGACCTCTGTATCCCTGCAGTAAATAAACGCTGATCTCTGACGTCGCTGGAAGTGTCCCGTGTCTCTGTGTTTGGTACGCCAGAACAGGTAACCCACGAAGGTTTCAGGTGTTGTTCCCTGGCACCGCTGGGTCTTAAGAATAACCCAGTCCTTCAGAGGGCGAGAGGGCACCCAGCGCGCTCCAGTAGCAGGCAGGTGACAGGGAAGCGGGACGGCCAGACTCGATGGGTCCAGAGCGACTCAGGTAGAGCGGGGCTCTCGGCGAGTGGAGGCGGCCAGGCTTCTGGGTGTCACGGCCCTAGGAGGGATGCGAAGGTGCGCAGGGCACTCCGGCGGGAGAAAGCACACGGCTCAAATTCTCAGACGAGCGGAGACACGGTGAACCCACTGGTCCTGGGGTTCAGTTCAGGGGGCAAGCTCTTCTTCCAAGCCCTTGGAGATAGTTGAAGAACAAAGTGCAAAAGTCTCTTTCAGACTTTTTCCTCTCCTTCCTTAGCAAGGCACCTACTGCAGGCCAGTCCCTCAGGTCAGGGAAAGTTACTCCTCCTTCAGCTTCTTCCAGGTCCTTCTAGTCAGGCAGAGTTCCTTCGTGGTTCAATCTGGATCTGATTTCTTAGGAGCCAGGCTCCTACTTTTATACAGGGATTCTTTTGTTCTTTAGCGCCAGGGGGCCTGGGCCTGGCTCAGTCCAGGTTTGGAGCACTCTGTTGTGGTGACTCGGCTTGTTCCTTTCAGCAGCAGGGCAGAGACATCAGCCGCTCCACAGGGGGCGGCGCCGGCTTTGTGGTGGCAGAGCACAGGTCTATTCAAGAGTCAGGGTGCACTCCTCCCACCCATCCTGGGGTAATCGCTCTACCCACCACCTGGCAGCCAACCTGTCTCCTGGAATCCCCCAGCCCTGCTCCTGTACTGTTGCTAGGCAGAACACACACACACAGCAGAGGCGGACTGAGATGGTTAGGCACGCAAAGGCTAACTTTCTAAAAGTAGCATTTGCAAACCCAGGATATTAAAATAACCTTTACTAAAAGACGTATTTTATTATCCTGAGTTCAGGCATACTAAACATGACTTTCTACCATGCTCTCTGAGTCCACTGGGGTCACAGCGTGTAGCGATTCCAGCAGCCCATTCTGGCCTATGGAGAGCAGGTAGCCTTCAATAGTGAAAAACGAAAATGGCTGTAATTCACTATTAAGACATGCCACACACATCAGGGCATGTCCTACCTTATACCTACAATGCACCCTGCGCTCAGGCCTACCAGAGGGGTGACTAACATGTAGTTAAGGGAAGGTTTAGGGACTGGTAAGTGGGGACACTTGCTCAGTCAGCGCGACGGTACCAGACCGCGCGCAGGGTCTGCAGTGGCAGACCCTAGACACATTTTACCCCGCTGCTTCGGTGGGTGGCACAACCAGTGCTGCAAGCCCACTAGCAGCATTTGGATATACAAGCCCTTGGCACCCCTGGTGCACTCTACTAGGGACTGATAGTAAACCAAATAAACCAAACGTGGAAGTCAATTCACATAATACATTTTACCATAGGGAGCCCTTGCACTGTGGCACTGGATGGCAGTGGCACAGCGCCCTGAGCAGCTAACACCAACACAAAAACACATTGAGGCACAGACAAAAATGGAAGGGTGACCCACGCCAATGGTGCCAGGTCTAACACGTGTCCCCTCCAGCTGAAAAGTGGGGAGAACTACCCTACCCCAGGGAGTTCTGCATCACTAAGGCGGAAAAACCTGGACAGACCGTCAGCATTGGCGTGATCTGTGCCAGGGCGATGCTCCACCGTAAAGTCCATACCCTGTAGGGAGATGGACCACCTCAACAGTTTTGGGTTCTCACCCCTCATTTGCATCAACCATCTGAGGGGCCTGTGGTCGGTCTGAACCCGGAAGTGAGACCCAAACAAGTAGGGTCTTAGCTTCTTCAGCGCCCAGACCACAGCAAATGCTTCTCGTTCTATCGCACTCCACCTTTGTTCCCGGGGAAGGAGCCTCCTGCTAATAAAGGCTACGGGTTGGTCAAAGCCCTCCTCAGTGATCTGTGAGAGAACAGCCCCTACACCATGCTCTGATGCATCCGTCTGCACCAGGAACTCTTTGGAGAAGTCAGGAGCCAAGAGCACGGGCGCCGTGCACATGGCAGTTTTCAGGGTGTCGAAGGCTTTCTGACAGGTGTCAGTCCATATCACTTTTCTGGGCTGCTTCTTCGAAGTCAGCTCGGTCAAGGGGGCAACGATGCTGCCATACCCCTTGACAAACCTCCTGTAGTACCCGGTGAGTCCTAAAAAGGCCCTCACCTCCGTCTGGGTCTTTGGGGGCTCCCAAGCCAGGATGGTTTCAACTTTGGGTTGGAGGGGCGCCACCTGGCCGCTCCCCACTTGGTGTCCCAAGTACACCACTGAACCCTGCCCGATCTGACACTTGCTTGCCTTGATCGTGAGGCCTGCCTTGCGCAGCGCCATCAACACTTCCCAGAGATGTTGCAGGTGTCCTTCCCATGTGCCGCTGAACACTGCGATGTCATCCAGGTAGGCGGCGCTGAACTCGGTCAGCCCAGCCAACACCTGGTTGACCAACCTCTGGAAGGTGGCAGGGGCATTCTTCATCCCAAAGGGCATCACCCGGAACTGGTAATGCCCATCTGGCGTAGAGAATGCGGACCTCTCTTTGGCCCCATCAGTCAAGGCGATCTGCCAGTACCCAGACGTCAAGTCAAACGTGCTGAGGTACCGTGCAGCCCCTAACCGATCGATGAGCTCATCAGCTCTGGGGATGGGGTGCGCGTCAGTCTTCGTGACTGAGTTGAGTCCTCGGTAGTCCACACAGAACCGGAGTTCGGGCGTGGCACCCGGCGCTGCAGCCTTTGGGACCAAGACCACTGGGCTGGCCCAAGGACTGCTGGAGGACTCAACCACCCCTAGAGCAAGCATCTTCGAGACCTCCTCTTTGATGCAGGCCCTGACCCTGTCAGTTACCCGGTAGGCCTTGTGCTTCACAGGTAAGCTGTCTCCCGTATCCACATCATGGACGCACCAATTTGTGATACCGGGAACCAGGGAGAACAGGTCAGGAAACTGCCCCAGCAGCTGGCGGCAGTCACCCTGTTGCTCAGGGGTCAGGGTGGGTGAGAGGTTTACCCCATCCACTGACCCGTCTCGCTCGGAGGCTACCAAGAGGTCAGGAAGAGGCTCGGACTCCTCTTCCGTCCCATCATCGGTGGCCAAGAGCATGCCCACTTCGGACCTCTCCAAGTGGGGCTTCAGTCGATTGACATGTAGGACCCTTAAGGGGTTCCTAGGAGACCGCAAGTCCACCAAGTAGGTGACAGAACTCTTGCGCTCCACAATCTCAAAGGGTCCTGTCCACTTGTCCTGGAGTGCACAAGGCTCCACAGGGGCCAGGACCCACACTTTTTGGCCAGGTTGAAGCTCAACCAGAGTGGCATTCTGGTCGTACCACCGCTTCATTTCCTCCTGGCTGGCTTCCAGGTTTGCCTCAGCAAGTTGCCTGAAACGCCTAGTCTGGTTCCGGAAAGCCAGCATGTAACTGTATACATTCTGGGGAGGTTTCCTGGGAGATTGCTCCCAGCCTTCCTTGACCAGACTAAGAGGTCCTCGTACTGGGTGGCCGTACAAAAGCTCAAAGGGACTGAACCCTAGAGACTTTTGTGGCACCTCGCGGTACGCAAAGAGAAGGCATGGTAAGAGGACGTCCCACTTACGCCTCATGGGTTCCTCGAGACCCATAATCATGCCCTTCAGGGTTCGGTTGAAGCGCTCAACCAACCCGTTTCCTTGGGGATGGTAAGGGGTGGTGAACTTGTAGGTTACACCACACTCTTGCCAAAGGGACTTCATATATTTCGATATGAAGTTGGTCCCCCTGTCAGACACCACCTCTAGAGGGAATCCTACTCGTGAGAAAATTCCCATCAGTGCCCGTCCCACCACGGGGGCCGTCACTGTCCTCAGAGGGATGGCTTCAGGGTACCGGGTGGCATGGTCCACCAAGACCAGGATAAACCTGTTGCCCATGGCTGTCTTGGGGTCCAGTGGCCCCACAATGTCAATCCCCACCCGCTGGAATGGGGTACTGACCACAGGGAAAGGTTGGAGTGGAGCTCTCAGCTTCCTTCCACTCTTGCCACTTGCCTGGCAAGTCTGGCATGTCCGGCAGTGAGTGTCAGAACTCCTGCGCATTTGGGGCCAATAAAAGTGGGTGACAAGCCTTTCAAAGGTCTTGTCCTGCCCCAAATGTCCTGCTAACGGTACGTCGTGAGCCAGCCCCAGTAGGAAGGCTCTGAACTTCTGGGGTACCACCAGCGCACGGGCTGACCCAGGTTCAGCAACCTTAGGCTCGGAGTATAGGAGGTCGTTCTCCCAGTAGATCAAGTGAGTTCCGGACTGATCACCATTGGCCTGGGCTGCAGCCTGCTGCCGCATACCCTCTAGAGAGGGGCACTCTTTCTGCTCCCTGCAGAATTCCTCCCTGGTGGGGCCTCCTTCTTGCTGCCAATTGGTCAGCTCAGGCAGGTCCCCCAGTTCGGCTATCTGTTCCCCGGTAGGCTCCAGGGCATCCCCCTCAAGGTCTGCTTCCTCCTGGGCCGTGGGAACTTCAGGAGCCGGATTCCCGTGCCTCCCTCGCCCTCTCTCTAAGGCCGGTTCCTGGGCCTCTCCCTCAGGCTCCAGGGTTCCTTCAACACCCCTACTGGCTGTCATCGACCGGGTGGTCACGCACGCCCAATCAGGCAAGCCCACCATCCGCAGGTGAGTTGTCTTCTCCACCTTTTCCCAAGGGGAGCTCTCCAAATCGTTACCTAGGAGACAATCAACAGGCATGGCCTCTCTCACAGCCACTTGCAGAGTACCAGAGACCCCCCCCCACTCAAAGGGAACCTGAGCCATTGGACACTGACTCTCTGTGTTGTCAGCGTTGACAACACGGCAGAATGCGTGCGGGACAACCTGCTCTTGAGACACCAGGTGTTGCTTGACAGCAGTCACACTGGCTCCTGTATCTCTAAGAGCCCCCACCCTCTTGCCATTTATGGTCACCCACTGCCCATACTTTTGAGTATTGGGGGGCAGCTGGGCCTCAGCGACCACCTCACTGTCTCCTAATGAGACTAGGGTCATCTGTACGGGATCCCCCGCCCCTTGGACGTCTATCTCCCTCCCCAAGGCTACACTATTCACCTGCTTGGGGGGTGGAGCACCAGAGGGTGCTGGTTTACCATACAGGGGGCACTTGGGATCCACGGAAATGTGCCCCAGGTTGTTACACTTGTAACATCTGAGGGGCCCTCTTTGAACAGGGTTACCTGTCGGGGCCCCGGTCTGCTTCGGGGGTGGGGGTGGCTGAGAACCTTTCCCTTGGTTCCCTTGGGAATTACTTTGGGGCCCTTTGTAGAACTCCCTCTGTTTACCCTTGTCCCCCCCACTCTTCTGCTGGGGACCCTGAACACCTTTGGCGGGGCCTCCCACGGGACCCTTGTGGACCCTGGTGCTCATCCAGCGGTCCGCCTCCTCAGCAAGCTTCCTCGGGTTGGACAGCTTGCTATCGATCAGGTGTTGGCGTAGCTCAGGAAAACAATTATCTGACAAGTGCTCCCATGCAATTAAATCAAACAGCCCTTGGTAATCATTCACTTTGCTACCCTTCACCCAACCATCCAGCGCTCTGCAAAAAAAGGTCACATATTCTACATAAGTGGTACCAGGTTTCTTGGTGCAATCCCTAAATCTCTGTCTGTACAATTCAGGAGTCAACCCATACCTTGTCATAAGAGCCTCCTTCATGTGTGGATAGGATGTGTGGACATCAGAGGGGAGGTCTAGCAGTGTGTCCCGCCCCTCACTCAGGAACCTTCCCCACAACCCCGCTCCCCAATCCTTCTCAGGGACCCGGTGGGAGGACATGGCTACTTCATAGGCCCTAAACCACTGCCCAATATCATCCTGCTTATAATATTCTTTGACTACGTCTTTAGGGATGTGCACCCTTGACTCTGTTAAATTGCTGCCACCAGAGGGTGAGTTGTCTAAACTCCTGGCCTTGAGATCCAACTCCCTCATTTTTACCTCATGCTCCATGGCCAGTTTCTGCCTTTCTCTCTCCATTTGTAGTTTTGCCATCTCCACCTCATGTGCTCGGGCGGCACTCCTGTCGGCCAACTCCTCTGGCGACAGGCCTCTGCTAGGCTCAGGAACACCTTCTGGGGGTATCACCTCCCGGGCATTCTCTGGGAACTTTGATTCGTACCAGGCTCTCAGCGCTTTCACGTACTGATCCTTGTTGCCAAGTCCACTCTGCTTGATTCGGTACTTGGAGAGATATCCTTTCAAAATATCATTGTTGCACTTCCGCAGGGCGTCTTCCTCCCAATCGATGTCATCAACTCCAGAGAATACGGAGGACGCTCTGCTCCCACTGACTGAGCTAGGCATGGTTTCGTAAGGTGGAGATTCTTCTTTAGCAACAACTGTCAATCAATCTGTGGCTGCGTTATAGGTCTGCTCTACGTGGTGATCAATAATTCACTGTATGTAAATCATAAATGCAAATTCGAAATCCCACCGCTGCCACCAATGTTAGAATGGGGAACCTCTGGTTGGCACAGGTAGGTACTTGTGACAAGCAGCGGTCCCTTCTTCTATTCAGGGCGAGGGAATTACCCCTTCAGAACAACCCCTGCTCACCCTATAGGTAGTGTGGCGCGAGCAGTCAGGGCTAAACTCCAGGGCGCTAGTCAGTTAAGCATTTATGATAACACACAGTAAACCACAATGATCCCCCACAAACGGACACCAGGCGTAAGTTGTATCAAAAATACGGATGCTTTATATAAAAGATTCTTTGTTACGCAGGTATGTACAAGACCATCAATAACGGTTACGAAATGGAAGCCACAAGATGATAATTAGGCACTGTTCTTGTCTTTGGTAACTTATTCGATCACGAGCGCTTCACAGGGCTCGGTTGAGTCGGTCCAGTCACGATGATGCGCAGCGTACCCGGGATACAGTGATACGGGGAAATCAGAACGTTGCGGACCCCGAGTCCGATAGAGAGTTCACTGTACCTGGGAACGTGCGGTGTGGTTGGACGAGTCTTCAGGGGAGATGCAGGTTCTGCACCTCGTGGGTCTTCCGGGTCAAGAATTCAGCGGGCGGCTCTCGGTAGACAGGTGCGGCCCAGGGCCTCCGACACGGACTGTGCGGGAGGTCACTGCGGAGGGCGGCACGGTCAGACTCAGGCTGGGAGGTGAAGCGGGGCGGCCTGATACGTTACGACGTACGGGCGGCCGTCCGAGGCTGGATGTCACTTCCCCACTAGAAATCCGGCGGGAGGGCGAGAGGGCACCCAGCGCGCTCCAGTAGCAGGCAGGTGACAGGGAAGCGGGACGGCCAGACTCGATGGGTCCAGAGCGACTCAGGTAGAGCGGGGCTCTCGGCGAGTGGAGGCGGCCAGGCTTCTGGGTGTCACGGCCCTAGGAGGGATGCGAAGGTGCGCAGGGCACTCCGGCGGGAGAAAGCACACGGCTCGAATTCTCAGACGAGCGGAGACACGGTGAACCCACTGGTCCTGGGGTTCAGTTCAGGGGGCAAGCTCTTCTTCCAAGCCCTTGGAGATAGTTGAAGAACAAAGTGCAAAAGTCTCTTTCAGACTTTTTCCTCTCCTTCCTTAGCAAGGCACCTACTGCAGGCCAGTCCCTCAGGTCAGGGAAAGTTACTCCTCCTTCAGCTTCTTCCAGGTCCTTCTAGTCAGGCAGAGTTCCTTCGTGGTTCAATCTGGATCTGATTTCTTAGGAGCCAGGCTCCTACTTTTATACAGGGATTCTTTTGTTCTTTAGCGCCAGGGGGCCTGGGCCTGGCTCAGTCCAGGTTTGGAGCACTCTGTTGTGGTGACTCGGCTTGTTCCTTTCAGCAGCAGGGCAGAGACATCAGCCGCTCCACAGGGGGCGGCTCCGGCTTTGTGGTGGCAGAGCACAGGTCTATTCAAGAGTCAGGGTGCACTCCTCCCACCCATCCTGGGGTAATCGCTCTACCCACCACCTGGCAGCCAACCTGTCTCCTGGAATCCCCCAGCCCTGCTCCTGTACTGTTGCTAGGCAGAACACACACACACAGCAGAGGCGGACTGAGATGGTTAGGCACGCAAAGGCTAACTTTCTAAAAGTAGCATTTGCAAACCCAGGATATTAAAATAACCTTTACTAAAAGACGTATTTTATTATCCTGAGTTCAGGCATACTAAACATGACTTTCTACCATGCTCTCTGAGTCCACTGGGGTCACAGCGTGTAGCGATTCCAGCAGCCCATTCTGGCCTATGGAGAGCAGGTAGCCTTCAATAGTGAAAAACGAAAATGGCTGTAATTCACTATTAAGACATGCCACACACATCAGGGCATGTCCTACCTTATACCTACAATGCACCCTGCGCTCAGGCCTACCAGAGGGGTGACTAACATGTAGTTAAGGGAAGGTTTAGGGACTGGTAAGTGGGGACACTTGCTCAGTCAGCGCGACGGTACCAGACCGCGCGCAGGGTCTGCAGTGGCAGACCCTAGACACATTTTACCCCGCTGCTTCGGTGGGTGGCACAACCAGTGCTGCAAGCCCACTAGCAGCATTTGGATATACAAGCCCTTGGCACCCCTGGTGCACTCTACTAGGGACTGATAGTAAACCAAATAAACCAAACGTGGAAGTCAATTCACATAATACATTTTACCATAGGGAGCCCTTGCACTGTGGCACTGGATGGCAGTGGCACAGTGCCCTGAGCAGCTAACACCAACACAAAAACACATTGAGGCACAGACAAAAATGGAAGGGTGACCCACGCCAATGGTGCCAGGTCTAACAAGCAGGCATGGAATAACTGATGAGATCTTTCACACACTGCATGTCAATCAGAGGACTTTAATCTAGTCCAAGACTGCAGGAAGGACCTGGCCTGGCACTTCCGGCTGGACTGTTCCCATGAGGCATAGGGGCAAGACTGATTTGCATATGGCTGGGTCCAAATTGGGGTGGCTTAGTGAGCAGAAGAATGATGATGGATTAAACCCAGATCTGTGAGTGCGGGTGAGTGTTTGAAAAGTTTCAGAACTCCATCCATCATCTTATTGTTTTTGCTATGTTCGCTCTAAGTGGCCAGGCTATGCCCAGACGTGGGTCCCTTGCTCACTTGCCACTGGATTCAAGCTACCATGGCTGATGAGAAGTGAAACTCTGAAACCAGCCCCAGGATGCTTGTTTCCGGTCCAGGGAGGGACTGGCCTGGCACTTCGGGCTGGACTGTTCCCATGAGGCACAGTGTCAGGACTGATTTGCATATGGCTGGGTGCTAACTGGGGTTGCTTAGTGAGCAGAAAAATGATTATGGATTAAACCCAAATCGGTGACTAGGAGTGAGTGTTTGAAAAGTTTCAGTACTCCTTGCCTTGAACCCTTGAAGGACAACAATGCAGTTTGAGCACTGCTTCTTCACCTTCACCCAGGAATAGCAGAGTGACTCCAAGTGCTAGTCTGCTGGCCTCCTGTTCACAGCCACACGGCCATAACAGGCTTCAACCAGCTTGAGACAGCACCTTGACCCAGCAGGTGTGGATTCCTGACCCAAGTGGTGCCCCTCAGGTCCTAGACCCATGATGTGGCCCTAGTGGAGGTCTCCTGCTGTTTTTGGGCTCTTCGCTTACTCGAACAGGCCCGTTCGGGCATGTGCCACCCGCCAATGTAAAGTTCAGCAGCATCACCAAGTAATGAAGCAATACAAAACTCCCCCTCTGACTGTCTGTGGTGAGAAGGGAATCTTCAAGCTATAGCAATAATAGTCTTCATTGTCTGGTAAACTCTTTGAGGTACTTCGATGAACACCTGAGATGCTTTCCCTGCTGCTTGCGGTCCCCTCCATCCTAAATGGAGCTGTTTGTGCTGGACTGAGAAGTGACTCATCTGGTCCCTGTATCCGACCCATACTGCATCATGACCAGATAGCCACTGATGGCGCTTTATGCTTTTTGATGTTAACTGAAATGTTAAAAAATTCATAACTCTGGTCCTACTGAATTGACTTTTGATATTTTGATGTCAAATTATTCATTGAACTTTGCTCTATTTTTCTCAATTGGAGTAAGGATTTTCTTGTTCTGTGTTTTCACTTTATTACTGTTTGAAGTGCTACACAAATACTTTTTGCATTGCCCTTAAGTTAAGCCTGACTGCTCTGTGCCAAGCTACCAGAGTGTGAGCACAGGCTAATTTGAGGTTTGTTTGTAGCTTCACCCTGACAAGAACTGTGGTTGCTGCTTGACAAGGGTTTCAGCCCCCTCAACCAGTAACCCAATTTCTTACTGTCACATAGGTGTGGAAATAGCGGTGCAGAGGAGGTGCTAGAGAACTCCAAAATACCCATGCTGGAATTCAGAAGGTGAATCAGCAAAAAGATGGGTTTGAAATTAATTTTTATCTTGTGACATATTATGTGTGTTCTAAGACAGAGGTCAAATGTCAGGCCATGGCTTCAGACAAATCACTGCTTATTCTTTTAACTGGTGTTTACTTTTCTTTCTCTGGCTGCAAAGTGAGAGAATTTTGTAAAGTGAACTCTATGACAATCTTGGTGGGGTACAGGTTGTATGAAAGGAAATGCTTCAGGATGTCAACTTTTTTCTAAAACACAACAATCTACATTTCTGTAAATGAACTGTACAAATATTATTGACTATAGAAGAGATTTGGAAGGCACAAATGAATCATTTTATTTTGTAATTTAGAAGTATTATGGAAACAAAGATTGTAATGGGATCAAACAAATCCAGAGACTTTACTTGGTGACGCACAATGATAAATATTTGCGGAAACCCGATTTCAACAAACATTATTGTTTGTCAGATATATCTTTTTTCAGTAAAACTGGATGTCTGTGCAAGTTTAATAGCAGTTTTGATGGAAAATGTACTGTCTGTGACTGACTACCATGCTACCACACAATGCTTCATTAAAATATGTGTGATAGTATGCTTCAAAATGCACCATCAGCTACATACCACACCCATACCACTCTCCTGGTGAATGGACAATTGCTCATTTGCCACACTGCGCAATGCCCAGAGTATTCACAATTCATAGGACTTCAATTACATAATATTGACAGCAGCACCCCTACTGCGAAAATTGTTCCACCGCTACTAGCAATAGAGGGGTACTGAAATCTATATCTTAGAAAATGTGTTCATTTGCAAAGATATACATACTATTTTAGTGAGTTAAATAGGTTCTGATCTATCTAAAATGTTGAAAACGCACACAACTCCACACTTTCAGCCAAAAGAACATCCAAGGAGTGTGGCTTACAAAGTGAAAAAAGCTCTATTTCAGTCTTTACAGTCTACTTCTACAAGTAGATATTTGCTGCCCACATTCCTACACAAGAGGAGGTTTTGTAGTTAGCTCAGCTGGGTGAGCACTGGTTGCACAGATCTGTGATTACCCTGCAGATCACATATTTCATTCCAACGGTATCACTAATTGGTTTATTTCTTATGTTAACCAATGAATATCTCAGAATCAGATTCCACAAAGTTGCAACCTTTTTTGTTATTTATTGAGACGCAGGAATAAAGCGTTCCTTTTAAGTCTGTTGCAATATAGGTTGGGTCCGCTGAGGCAGTTTGTGTCAGCGAAGTAGGCATTAGTAAACTGCACAGTGCTCAGCATTACCGCAATATGGTGCACTTTTATATGTATGTCGTCTATGTGATCCAAGTACCTGGTACCGTTTTGTTTCACACATGATCTGTTTCGGCTTCACAGAATGGATAACCATGCACTCAATGATTATTGCTATTTTATTAACTTATTTCCTCAAGTGTGTTGCCTCACTGAACATCGATCTGGTAATAGTGCCTTCAAGGGCTTCTTTTTTTATTTTTTATTTTTTCAATTGCATGAGAAAATATAGAAAATGTACAAACAAATGTCAAAAATAAATTATTTGATTAAACAACAAATCAAACGCAAAACTGAGATAAACTCAGAAAGAAAAACAATTTTGCATGGGTGTATACTTCAAAGAGTCAAAATGTATATAAAAAGTGATATTATACAAAAGGGAACAAACTACAATTCACATAAAGTCAAAAGTAACTTGGATGAACATTCTTTCATATAGATATTTCTATCATGAATACTTTGGCCATAGCCAATCTCACATATTAAATAACAGGAACAACATCATTGGCTATACAATGAACATTTCCTGAAAAACTAATGATAAAATAAATAGGCTAAATTGTTGATCTTTCGGTCTTTATAGTGAAGGCATCTGTAAGACCCTCTTCAGGAGGTAAGTTCTTATGTGTATTGATGACCGTGAAAAAGTGGGAACCTGGGGCATATGTCTCAAGTTCCGTTTTTTTAATTCTCAAATAGCGATTTTTAGGGAATCGCTATTTGAGAATTGCAAAACGGGATGTAAATCAAAATTCGCAAATGTTTTGCAATTCCTTGGCATTCCTTAATTACGATTAGCAAATTGCTAATCGCAATTAAGGAAAACCTTCCCATTCATTCCTATGGGCTAGGAGGCCCATAGGGATGAAAGGGAAGACATTCTCATTTTGCGATTCGCAATTTGAGAATCGTATAATGAGAATACAATTTCAATAGTGCTAGGGTGTCAAAAGGACACCCTGTTGCACCCCTGAAATATGTATGTATGCACATGTGGCGCACATACATGCCCTAAGGGCATGTCTGTGCGTCACATGGCACTGTGAAAAATGCCAAAAAGTGAATTTTTCAATGAAATCGCAAATTAACACCAACTTGAAGTTGGTGGTAATTTGCGATTTCTTACAGCCAAATTGCAATTTTTCTAGGCTTCATACATTGCATTTAAGGAATCGCAATTTGCGATTCCTGAAATGCAATCACAAAATAAAGAATCGCGAATTTTGTGATTCTCTAATTTGCGATGCCCTTTTGGGATGATACATCCCAAAAGGCCTTTTCCCGTTCGCAAACGGGCCAATTCTGAGAATCGGCCCATTTGCGAACGGGAAAAGGGTTTGATACATATGCCCCCTAGTCATAAGTACCAGATTTGTACTAGACAGCAACAAAAAAGGTTTTCTGCACACCAAGAATCAAAATTAAGAATGGCCAAAGTGGGGCAAACGCTCACTACGAAGTCTTTCATTAGGTGGAGACAACCGTAGTTCCAGAGGTCTCCGCTGTTATCTTTGGCGGAAATGTGCCTGTGTCTTCCTTATCGTTCTCACTTCCGGATCTAGTAGAACATTTTTTGTTGCTGTCTAGTACAAATCAGGAACTTATGACTAGGTTGCCAATTTTTCATGGTCATCAGTACACGTAAGAAGTTCTGCCCTGCAGATGGTTAAAAAAAATACGCCTCCATTATGGAATTGGATACAGTGCTAATCAATGTCAAATGATTGTTACACAAACTGCATCACTTTTAGCAGGTACAGAAAAGCTCAGCTGTCCTCTTGTTCTTTGCGTATATCGGTATCAGAACAACACAATGATGGGTTCTGAGTCCAAGGCATGGCACTCATGTGAAACTGGGAAAATGGATCTCCCCAGCTATCAATCCCGGTGCATGTCCCACAAGAGCCAATCTTCTTCCTCAGACGAAGAAATGGTCCAACATTCCGAATGTAGCCTTGCGATCCACATCTGATGCGGAGCTCGCACCTGCCTGGCTCGATAGTCAAATTCACTAAGAAGCTTATTTATGGGATGTTGGCTCAAGGCAGTGCAACAAGCCACCTTGCTGCATTGCCCTACACCACAGTGGAAGGGTAGGAATGCATTGTATTTAAGCAAGACTGTGCATCCCTGTCCTCTCTGCCTCCTCTGGCGTTGCTTTGGCAGTCTAACTTCAATGTAGGCACCCGTGCACCGTGGTGCAAGGGTGCCTCTGTTGCATGTATGATTATTTTCATGCAGAAAGGGGCATCTTCCTGCAAAAAAGCAATACTAAGAGGTGTTTTTCTCTTTCTAGGTATGTTGTTGCAGAGTCCGGCACATATAGAAAGAGGAAAAAATTGAAAAGAAATAAACATATTTCTCCTTGTTACGCCTCTCATCTGGAGACGTACAGATTTGGCACTTCTCCAGGTTTAAATCACTTTGTAAATCTGGGGCAGCTTCAAACTCCATTAGTGTTGTGTGGGAAAACCCACCGCAACACCCATGGAACACCTCCCAGGCACAGAGTAAGTATTCATGATTTATGAGGCCACTCAAAGCCACGCAGGGTGGCTTTGCATGGCTTAATAAATCCAAATAAAAGCCCTCCATCACGCATGACGCAGGGCTCTCATACATAATCCACTCACACATAAGGAGTCCCCTGAAGCAAATACATAGGCAGAGAAAACAGAGTAAAGTGAGAAATACAATCAAAACAGGAGTTCTTTGCCTGAACAATATACTTAAAGTGCTAATCGTCACTAATACAGGTAGATATGTACATGAAAACTGGCCTACTGCAGTACAATGCACAAATGTGCTGAGTAAAAAAAATTCTGATTTATTCAATATATTACAAAAAATACAAATATTTGAAAGCACAATTATGCTGAACAAGAAACAACCCAAGCGCAACCTAACAAGTCACACAATCGTTCATACAGACCAGTGCATACCCATACATACACATTCGTCGTCCTAAGTCCACAAACGTTCTGTTTCATTTGGCGGCTCGAGATACGATAGGGACCTATTTGTATCCATGTTCCTGCCATATATATAACCTCCAATCTGGACTTTTGGCAATCCGGCGACTTCCCCTTACGGTGTGAGGGGCCCAGGCTGGGTCCTGGGACTGCCCGTGTTCTGGATCTGTTTTTGGCACCGGGTCCAGTGGTTTCACTCTTTGAATCAAGCACCCTATTCTCTGGACCTTGGGCCTCTGTGTTTCTCTGGACATTGGTTCCGATCTATGTCTATTTATCCCTTCAGATTGTTTGGTGGATGTAGTTCGCCTTCTGCTGGAACCCAGGTGCGTCCTTTCGTGCTTGTTTTGTTACTTTGCGCCCTGAAGAAGGTGAGACCCACATCGGGGTCACCCACCGAAAAGCGCCTCGGCGCTGGAAGACTAATGTTCACTTGGTTTCCCCCTTTAACGTCAAGAAGAAATTGATTCTAGTATTTGATAACCCTGAACTGAATATTGTTCCCATTTAGTTGATCTTTGTGGATTAATACAGTTTTATTAACTGTCTAGAGTCAAAGGGGGTCTGTAATTCTTTGTATATATTAGCATGTAGAATGTGTTGTAAATCCTTATTTTCGTAGGACGTATGTGTATGTATTGGTATGCACTGGTCTGTATGAAGGATAGTGCGTGCGAGTTGTTTGGGTTATTTCGTGTTCAGCATGATTGCACTTTCAAATATTTGGATTTTTTGTAATATATTGAATACATCTGACATTTTTGTACTCAACCCATTTGTGCATTGTATTGCAGTAGGCCAGTTTTCATGTACATATGTTCCTGTATAAGCGACGAGTAGCACTTTAAGTATATTGTTCAGACAGAGAACTCCTGTTTTGATTGCATCTTTCATAAATAAGCCCCTGAATGCACAATGTCCTTTCATCAGATGTGCAAAAACGACATCAGTACAGCCTGGAACTGAAACCTTGGGTATAGCCCTAAATATTGTTCCTTCATACTTTCTGTATGAAAGAGGTTGAAGTGACAACCGACTCCTGACTGTCTCTTCTTTAATAAAAAAGTTTTACCAATATACAAGAATTGCTGTATATTAAGTAGATTACCGTGTCAATCAACACAAGTCCGAGTCAGCAGCTGCACGTGAGAGAGCGCGAGGCGCTTCAGCTGGGCACGTAGAGGTGACACAGAGCGTCAGCAGCTGCACGTGAGAGAGCGCGAGGCACTTCAGCTGGGCACGTAGAGGTGACAGTGTCAGCAGCTGCACGCGAGAGAGCGCGAGGCACTTCAGCTGGGCACGTAGAGGTGACACAGAGCGTCAGGCGAAGCTGACGTCCAAAAGGCAGAAATTCGGCAGATTAAACGGTGTCCATGCTGGAGTCTTCCCTGTACTCGGTTTGCTAATCCAGCCGCCCCTTTTATTGAGGAGACCTGGCTTCACTTGTTAGTAGAGCTTCAGGGAGGTCTTCCCTGGAGCACAAGAGGGCACACACCGGGCCACAAGGGAGCTCAGACCCTTTGTGACTCACTGCACCTGCAGGGCTGTGTAAAAAGTTTTACCTCGTCTCCAACTTCATAACTTGCATAATGCAAAGATGTAATCACCGTTTGCAAACTAGAATTTGCATAATTTAAAGTTGTGTCCTTTACATCTCACTGCAAACGTTTTTACCCTCAGCTACAACACCAGAAAATAGCTGGTTAAAAGTTGTGTGCAAACTCTTCTTATGGTAAAGACTCCGGGCCCAATTTGCACCACAAGCTGGGAATGTGCCTGTTTTCATGGCATCCATGCAGCAGGTCAGGAACACGAGAGTGACACTCTGACAGGCACGAGTTGTACAAGTGTAAGGATAAGTTGTACCCACGCTTTTCTTTTCTCAGACAAGAAGATTCATCTCCTTGTCCAGAAACACTTTCCCATAAACCCGAACCGATTTTGTGGGTGTTTCTATAGAAATGCCATCCTGTAAATTGATGTACTCCTACATTGTCTGGAGTAAATGTCCAACTAGTCACTTGGGCGGTAGAAAATATTACAATCACTCACAACCAAGTACTCTTTTGCGATTTGCAATCCGTCAAAATAGTTACTACCCAGAAATATATGATATTCGCCCCTTGAAGATTTACTGGTGTATACAGCTGTGTGTTAGTAAATCATTTTCCAATTCTAAGTCCATGTTTTGTGATCTCATGCAAAAGGTAAATTATGGGTGTAAATTGGACTTACTCATGCAAAGGGCTCTGTGCATGTATCCCTTTGGAAACATAAGCAACTGTGCAATTTATATGAGAGCGGTGCCCTGGATATTCGCCACATTTTTACTTACATTCGAAAGAAAGTCCTGAAAATGTGGGTTTTGCAAGTGTGGAATTTTCCTTCTCACCTGAAATTTCACCATAATTTATCACTTTGAGGGCCCTCAAATGACACCCTATGCTGCAGTTTCAACTCAGAAACCATCAGGTGCGTCCACACAGCAAAGACACCATTTGCCACACTTAGGGCCTCATGTAGGTAGCCAAATACCGGTCGGTAACGGCCGATTTTCGGTAAATATGCCGTTACCGACCGGTATTCAGACAAGTGAGATGTAGGAGTCCAAAAACGACTTTTCGGTAAATATGAGGCAGTAAATACCGAATCAAATTTACCGAATTCTAAAATACCGATTCATATTTACCGAAGACATAATTAACAAATCGGTAAACATGAAGTGGTAAATATGAAGTGGTAAAATCTAAAATGACATGTAGGAGCACTCGGTAATTAAGAAATCCAGTAAAATCGGTAAATAAGAGTCGGTAATTAACACGGATTGAAAGCAGGTGGTAACCATCAACAATGCATATAATCAAACCCAAAATGCAACAGCGTGGACAACATGGCCGCTATGTACGTCATTGCAAGGCGCCTACGTCTACAGGCAGCAGGACTGAGGGCGTGGCGACGGGAGGAACAAATCTACAGACAGCGCATCACACTATTCCAGCTGACTGATGCAGAGATACATGAGAGGTACAGGCTAGACCCCGAAACCATCATGGACTTAATCAGGGACCTACACCCACTCCTGGACCATCCAATAAGAAGGGCGCACGCCATACCCCCACATGTGCAGGTGCTCTGCAGCCTACATCTGTTGGCATCCGGCAGTTATCAGGTGGTGATAGCTGCGGTGGGTGGGGTATCCCAGAGTTGCCTGTCACGTTTCTTCAGGAAGTTCCTGGATGCCATGATGCAGAGAATGCACCACTACATAAGCTTCCCGAACACACAGGCTGCACTGCAGAAAACAAAAACTGACTTTTATCACATGGCACAGTTCCCCCATGTCATCGGCTGTATTGATGGTACACACATCCCAATCTGTCCTCCAGCTGATACAGAGCACATCTACAGGAACAGGAAGTCCACCCACTCCATCAATGTGCAGGTGATCTGTGATGCAGGGAACATCATCACAGATATAGTTGCAAAGTTTCCGGGGAGCACCCACGACTCTTACATCTTCCAGAATAGTGGGATCTACACACGACTGAGTGCCGGAGAATTCGGAGAGGGATACCTGCTAGGTAAGTAACAGTGACGCCCCTTGAAACCTGCAAATCATAGTGTATAGAGGCTTGTTACTGATGGTTCCCTTTTACTCATCCAGGCGACAGCGCATATGCATGCCGGTCATTCATCCTCACTCCCTACCTACACCCAGCAACCCAGAGTGAGAGACGATACAACGTGGCACACAAAACAACACGCAATGTGGTGGAGCGCACGTTTGGACTACTGAAGAGCAGGTTCCGCTGCCTCCACAAGAGCGGAGGCGCACGCCAGTACAAACCCATCACCTGCTGCAAGATTATTGCCACTTGTGCAATGCTGCACAACCGTGCCACGAAAAAAGGTACAGATGTGGAACTGACATATTTTGAGGACAACGAGGATGAGTCAGGCCAGCCAGAGGGCAACGCAGCTAGAGTACCAACTGCAATCGATGGGAGAGAGAGACGGGCAGTGATCACATGCAACTATTTCTGAGTAAGTAAGGGGACACAGTGAGTTGTGAGAAGTCCTGACGTAGTTTTAATGTGGCACCACGCCATGAACACATGAACAGGCCAATCTGGCAATATACCATCTATACAAGGAGTATGTCCAGGGTTACGTCACCCAATGGGAAGTGGCTAAGCAGGGCCACATCAATGTTTGCGCATACGCGCTGCAGTGGTGGATTGCACGGCCTGTGCATCCTCACTAGAGCCAACCCCAAGCCGCCTGCTGCTCCTGCGTGCTTCTGGGACGGGGGGTGTGATGCTGCTGCTGGTGTCGATGCTCTCCGCAGCATCCCCTGCAGCAGTTGTCGACGCCTGACTAGTCAATAGCACCCCTAGTGCACTTGTCACCTGCACCATCCCCCGAGACAGGTCGCTGCAGCACTGTGTTAGGCCCTCCTGCATCGTCACAGAGCGCCGGCACAGCAGAGAAGTCGCAGTTGCCAGACGGTTGAGTGCCCTGCTGGTGGTGTCCCGTCTCTGGCGTTCCCGGCGCCGTGCTTCGATGTCAGCATCTAATTTGCTGCACAACTGCTGGATTGACTGGGACATGTCCCGAATGCCCGCAGCCATGCCGCTAATGTTAGTGTCCATGTTGACTAATGTTGTCTTCATCACCCGCATGTGCCTCTGGACTGACATGACTGCCTTTGATTGCAGGCGCTGTTGCTTCAACATTTGGCCCTCGAGCCCCAAGAAGACACCATGGCCGTCAGTGGGTGCTGGTGGACTCTGGACACGCGACCTGCGGCGCCCTCTTGCTTCCGTCTGTGCTGCCTGTGAGGTGTGGGGCACAGTGGCATGGCTCCCTTCCTGGGGCCCGGTGCGGTCTTCTGGGCCCATGCTGTCGTCTGACGAGGTGTCTAAGGCTCGTAGCCTGGCTGCTGGACGCCTCCTCATTCTCACACCTGCAAGCGGAGATGTGGCCGGTGAATCGAACATGAGTGGCGATGCTGGCTCTGGTGGTGGTGATGCTGGCTCTCGGTGAGGTGATGCTGGCTCTGTGTGCGGCGAGGCTGGCTGTGTTGGTGGTGCGGCTGCCAGTGGGCCTGCTCCCTGGTCTGCACTTGTGCTGGCTAGAGGTGATTTATGTGGCCGGTGTGCCGTCTCTCCTGCAGCATGCCCTGTCCTGCATGATGTCACATCTGTGGACAGAAATACAACATTGGCTCAGTGTCCCCGAAGGGCTGCATTGCAAGCGTCACAATAAATCATTTCACATTCCAATATGTCCCCTGTCTCCTTGTGCCTCGAGTGCGTGACATGCCTTGTTGCCCTGTAACATGTACGTCATGGTTAGTGTTGCCCTGACTACATCTCCCGGAATGCATTGCCTGTCTGCACTGACACGTGTGGACTGCAGTGTGATTCTCGTTTCACAATGGGGGATGTGGGATAGGGGTAGGGGGGGCAACATTGCTGTGCTTTCGTCTTACCTTGGTGTGTTGCGGCTCTGGCAGAGCTGTCGGCGTCCCCAAGACCCACGACGCTCTCTTGCTCGATTGTGGCCGCCACCAGCTCCTCCAGTTCGGTGAGGGCAGGTGCCCTGTTGGTTCCACCTCCGGTCTGGCTGGCCTCCTTCTGGATGTCGCCCATCTTCCTCTTGGTTACAATCCTGAGGTCATACCAGCGCTTTTTGAGGACCTCAATGTCCCTGTGGGTCACTCCCACAGCATTGACCTGCGCCTGGATGGCCAGCCATATGTTGCGCTTTTCAGCCTCAGGCACTTGCAGGGATTGCCTTCCAAACAGCTTCTGGTGCTGCTGCACCACCTCCTCCACCAGCACCTGGAGTTCCTTGGGGCTAAATTTCAGCTTCCTCCTCCTTTCCCCTCCGTCTTTCTGTGTTCTCTGGCTGGACATGCTGTTCGTTTACCCGCTCGCACATGCAACGGCTCCCTGCCTCTCCTCTGCACTCCAAGCCTCTCCAGGGTCGGCTGATTATGTACACCTGCCTGGGTGTGGCCACTTCGGCTAATGATGTACACCTGCCTGGGTGTGGGCACTTCCTGGTTGGGTGGGCTGTCGTTGCACTGGATTGGCTGTTTCGTCAAGTCATGTGATTTGATTTACCGAATCCGTACATACCGATTCGGTATTTACCGATTCGGTAAATACCGCCTCGGTATTTACCGATTCGGTAAATACCACCTCGGTATTTACCGATTCGGTGAATTCCGATTCGTATTTACCGACTGTTACCGAATCGGTAACTGTTACCGAATTTTTACCTACATATAACTTACCGATTCTAATTTACCGATTCGGTACGGCTCGGTATTTAAGAACCGGTAAAATGTATTTACCTACATGAGGCCCTTAGAGACGTATTTGCTAAAATGTCACATATTAGAATGTACATATATGTACATGGTAGAATGCTACATATTTATGGTATACAGCACATCCCTATAATTTTCCACTGCGCTAGTGTCGTTTTGACTGCCTTTTGCCAATGCAGGACCCCTGCAAGTGTGTCTATCTTGTTGGAAGGGTTGTTTTTGTACAGGAAGAGGCACCTACCAGCCCCCCAAACAAATCCAGAGGGGCATTTTCCTCATTGTATATGTGCTGCAGAATTGAGACATCTGATTGCGCTAGATCAGGACAAAGTCAAAAGTAGAGGCGTACTGCAATGGAGGATGGGCTGGATACAGGGACCCTTTGGGCCCACTGAACTAAAGTATGTTGATCCTGTTTGTGTCAAAGTTAAGGAAGATGGGGTGTGCAACAGAGGCTATGTGTCTATTTCAATCCTGCAACTGGGGGAGATGCATTGTTTTCCTCCACGCAAAGTCGGTGATGTGTCAGATCCGAGGGCGATGTGCTGGTTCCAAATGCAATGCATCAGTTCTGCCCCCATAGCAGAGGATGCACCAATTCTGAGGGTGATGCACTGGTTCAGAAGGTGATGCCCCGGGTCTGCTCCATACATAGGCATAGATGAGCTGGTTCTGATCCACACAATGATGAAGATGTGCTGTTTTGTTGCAAATACAGGGGTTTGTTGAAGAAGTACCTTAGGCCTCACTTCCAAGAGTCCAGGACGGGTGGTAACACTTGGCAGGGCAGACTCACAGATAGCTGAGTCCAGGTGCAGATCAATTGGAAGTCTTTTATGTCCCTGATACTTCAATCACGACGCAGGCCTGCAAGCCCTTGGAGTCACTCTGGGTTCAAGCGATGTAGGTCTAGTCCTTTCCTATCAGGACAGATGGGCATCAGACGGCAGGTCAGCACACCAAGAAAGCAGTTGTTGCAGAACTGCAGTCCAGGAGCGTGGCAGTCCTTCAGCAGCACAGCAGTCATTCTTCCTGGCAGAGTATTTACAGGTCCAGAAGTGTACTGAATTAGTAGGTCTAGAAGTCCAAGTTCTTATATCTAGCGGTGCCTTTGAAGTGGAAATGACTTCAAAGAAGGGTCTTTGAAGTGCACAGAGGTCTTTTCTTCCTTCCTGACTCCAGAGTTACTACAGGTGGATGTATGCAGCCCTTTGGGTGTGGACAGGGCCCAGTCTATTTGAATGTAATGGTGAGGTAGCGCCCAGCTCCTCCCTCCTTTCCTCCCAGGGAAGATGCATGAAGTCACACTATGCCTTCCTTTGTCTGGGACTATCCAGAAAAAATACACAGGGTGAACTGTCACCCAGCCTAGATGTGGGCAATCAGGAAAATTGCTAGTATAACATAAGTGAAGTAATCATTGTCATCATCAACATCCTCATCGTCTCAAATGATTAACATTAGTGCACCCAAAACAGGGTAAACCTTTTTCCATATGTCATCATTATACAGGAATGTTTAGCTTGTGTCCTTCCAGATCCATGGGATCCCTGTAGGAGCATAATTGATGGTGCCCCACTAGGACCCATGGGACTCTATGGGGGTGACATAGGCAGTTAAACATCAACTCTATGGAAGGCATGGAGGACAAAGACAAAATGACAACTGTGCCCAGACATACACACACGCACACATACACACTGGCTACAAAAAATGGCCATCACTGCATGTCCAGCAAAGGAGAGGCATGGAGAAAAGAGAACACAAGGCAACCTATTGTGAACACACGCACAGGCAATATAAAAAACAGCCCCGCAACACAACCAGCAAAGACAGAAGCATAGAGAACATGAAACAGCTGCACTGTCCTGCCTGAAGTACCTTTCCCCTCAGAAAAAGCATCTTGTGGCATTGCAGGGAAAATATTGAAAAGATACTACATACCCAATGTGTCTGGGCCCCCACATGCAACTGCCCTTTATCCACCACAATGAAAGCAGCAATGACACAAAAAGAAATTAAACAAATTAAAAAAAATCCCCAACCACAATATCAACCATGTCACACATACACAAACTCACAAACAATGATGGCCAAGGAGAAGGCAGATAAAAACAAAGGAATATGTGGGCCTACATAGGCATTCATTTCAGAAGCCACCCCAAGCCTAGCCAGCAACAATCCCATGCAGACAAAAAAATAACTTAATTTTTGCATTTAATCCAAAGTCATCCACAACCCTCTGAATGTTTTTAAAAAGCATATAGCACAGCAGCAGTGGGAATGTGAAAAATGTGTCAAAAATACACCCAAAGCTAGGCTACAGTAAAACAACATTACATTAAGGTGGAAAATGAATTAAAATAAAATTAAGAAACCCACAAAAGAAAATGTAGAAAAAGTATATTTAACCCTACGCCTCAATCATGAAAAAATGCAAACATGTCCCCCCAAAACAGGTAATCCCACAGGGTTTCACCCCTTACTGTCCTAAATCCAATCCATCCACTAACAAAGATACAGAATAAAAAAAAGGAAGAGAAAATTCTGGTGCACGCCCTTCCTCAAAAAACTATCTTTTTCCACATTGCTGCATGGAACTTTTTTGACCTTCCAAAAAGGTTAAGGTTCCTGTGCCGTGGACATAAGAAGACATTGTAGACCAATAGAGAGAGTGGTGCTTTCCCTACAAATCCAAATCCAGAGGAAGGAGTCTTCAGGAAGTGGAAGTTGCTACTACATGCCACGTGACCTATATTCTTTCTCTATAGGCTCACTAGAGCTCTATGGGCTGCCCATTACTAGAGGTACCAAGTCATGCTTATTATTAATCATTTTACTATATTTTTATTTTTAGTCATATTTTAAAAATTTCTCTGATTGTATAAAAATGTAAAACATGTTTATGAAGCTACAAAAAAATCATTAGTGTAAATATTCAGTTGTTCCACTTAGAAATACATGTAGCAATTATTTTAGTGTATTATTACAGTTCGGATATGATACATGTATATTGAAACTTTTAATATGTCGCCTAAATCAACGACACAACCATTCTAACCACACACGTAACAACACACTAACACTCTCTCATCACATTCATGGTCTACCCAGCCATAATTGCATACACCAATGGTGATCACAAAGAGAACACTTCAAAAGATATACGTGATCGTGTTGTAAGCTGGGATTTCACAGCAACCAGGTTTACGCCTGTTTCAGTGGATATTTTTATTTACATCCACCTTCATCAGGACCACCCTTTCCTGTATTTAAAGGTGAGTGATAGGGGAATATGAGCAGAAGGATGAAACTGACGTGTCCCTCCTAGGATTAAAGTTTAGTACCAAAGTTTATGTAGAAAGGTCATCCAACCAATGGCAATCATGTCCACAAAAGAGAGAAACGCCAACTCAGGGATGGCTTCAGTTTTGCCGACTGTATTATTGCTGTTGGTACACTTTATATGAGATATACCAATGCCTGGACTTATTTCTGCAATATATCTATTTCAGGTGAGAGACCTGTATGCGGCTACATCCTGCATCAAGGACGTCTCTCATGAGCAGGATTTCATACCACCAGGTTGCCTTATAAATGGCTGTAAAGCCGTAACCATGTTACTATATGTTCAGTAGTCTCCAAGTCTCTATGTCATCTCTTCTAGTTTAAGAAAACAAAAAACTGAATAAGTGTATTTTGTACTAAAAAAATACCCAAATGGTCTCTTCAGGTGAAATATCATCATGATAATGCATTTCAAGATGATTTTCTGACCATTCGAGTAAAAATTCTACCCAAAATGCTAACCGTTGAAGGCTCGCATTAACGTTGTGCAGCTCACATTCAATGAACACTGAATTGTGTTCGCCAAAAGACAAACATGAGTGTTCGCACTGTTGCATTGTTTTTCTGCTTCTTGCAGTCTGTTTTTACCCAAACAGGATAATGTCTTATGCCACGAGGTGTTTTGTCATTAAAAGTGGTAATTAGGCATCACAAGAGTAACGTAAAATTATGGACTTTTTCCAATCACTGAGTGATTAAAATGACACCCAGGCTTAATGAGTATATGAAGTTATTAGGCTTAACCCCAACATTTTATTATAAAAGGAAAACAAGTTATACAAACATAAAATCACATGAAAGTTAAAAATGAAGAGTCACTGTTTAAGTCTATGAAAGCCCCTTATTCTGTGCTATAGTCTTTTAGGGTTGTTTACACATTTGTAGTGACTGTAGTGTATCTGACTTGGGGTGGGCAGAACTCATACAGTTTCACTCTGCTGAATTCTGCAGTTACATAAAAGCTCAGCAAGATTCCATGGAGTTCAGCAAATGGGCAGAAAATATGCATGTCACTCCACTTGACCTGCAATTTAGCGCTGGTAGCTAAAATGCACCATCTGTTGCACAAGAGCGCGCAGCCATTCGAGTTGATTTTTCTGCAGCTCCGGTAGGAAATTAGAAGCAGCCCCCTGACAGCAACCGCTCATGACCACCCACATTAGAAAATTGCACTAGGTGACACCAAATCTTGCTCGCCAGCTTCCATTTCTGGAGCCTCAAGGGAAATAATGTTGCTAGGTGGTGATTGGTAGAACTATATATATAGAGAGAGAGTGCATAGATAAAAAGTAACCCTTCAAAATTACCCAGTACTGCCATCAATGGGTTATGGTGGCATCACTACCACAAATGAATAAATTGTTGATAATAAAATAGACCACATTGAGGGCCAGAGGATTTGGGTAATTCTGTGGGTGCAGCATTTACCACATAGTAATGTATTGAACTCGTTTGCTACACCATTTACTACATAAATGCAAAATGTTCTGATTTCACATACACTTGTTTTTTTAAATGGATGAAAATAATGCTCTCAGATAATGTGTCTCATAGTGTGCAATTTTTACTACATAGTTGCAAAAATCTTGCTGCAGAACTTGGCCCTCCATGACACATAATGCTAGTAGCCTAGACAATGGTAAAGCTCTGCAGACTGGGTTTAGGGCCATTATCGTGCTGATGTAATCTGTATTTCTCAAGGAACTGTGAACTATTTACAATACTTCACGATTCACTGGGAAAGATGTTTTTTTCGTGCGTTGTAGTTTTACTCTGAGGGGCATATGAATAGGTCACTGATGGAGCGTGGTGTTATGCCAAAATTGGTAACTCTGTCACTTTCAAAACACAGGAATGTGCCCCATTCATAAAAATACAGTGCATCCCTATGTTTCTCCTAGCGCTGGCACTGAAGAAGCTTCCTAGTGCCAGCGCATGCACCCTAGCACAATTTTGCTAGAGTGTCTATGCTGCAGGGGCTATTGTTTATGTGGAGGAAGGCACACCTTCCTGCACATAAACAATCAGAACAGGCAATTCTCTCCATCCATGTGTGCTGCAGAATGCAGCACATGTGGAAAGAGCAAAATAAGAATAGAAATAAATGAGTTCTCCTTGTTTCACCTGTTTAAGACCAGGTATTTCCTGTTCTTATTTGTGGCGATGCCCGATACCTTGTAATGGGTCAGGATCAAAAGGCAAAGGGTGTTGTGGTGGATCGTCCACTGCAACACCCGTGTCCCCCTCTTGCACGTCAAGTGCTGTGGTATTAATTATAAGGCGGCGTTAAACCACACTAAGGGGCCGATTCAGATCCGGGTCGGAAGGACTCTGAACGCGATCCGGCCAGAAAAACTATGAGCCGTATGTGTGTTTTCCACCCGACTCGTACAGCTGTACGAGCGAGCAAGTACGATGCGAGCTACGTGAAATGCACCGACCGAGTCGTTTTTGGGGCCGAACCGCTCCGTACGTCTCGGTCAAAGCTAACCGTGACATGCAATGGATGTGATTAATGACAGAGCCAGTACGATGCACCCGTCGGACAGCCTGTGTGAGCCGTAATGTCCGGCTCGCAAAACGTCCGGGTGGTTGCCTTTGGGGGTCTGCGTCGGACCGCCTGTCACCCGCAGCCCTACGACTCAGATAGCACCGATGCGTACCCACTGTAGGGAGTGCCCTTGCACGAGACGTACCCATTCAGTCAATGGGAGCCCATGTACGCGTCGTACGACTGGCTTCCATTGACTTCTATGGGAGTCCGACCAAACCGAGTCTGGCAGCATACGGCCACATCGTACTCACTCGGTCGGACTGCAGGACTCCGGCTCGGTCGGAAAACACTCGGTCGGAGTGCTTTCCGACCCGGATCGGAATCGGCACCTAAGTAGCTAATCGCCGCCTTGTAAATAAGGGGGAGTTAATGGTGCAGATCAGGGCATACAAATTCTCCCTACTTCCACGGATAGAGTAATTTCACAGATACACTCACACGCACTCATCATACACTTGGGCCCATTTTACTAACATACGCTCGATTACTCTATCAGTACAGAACCTGCGGAGAGAAAACTCCTAAACACCCTGCATCTACAAAAAGGTCAATGAATCAGTTTGACACTGTCCTGAGTCATGATATAAACAACAATAATCTAAATAGAGTACTCAATAATTGACAAGAAATAACCACCAACACTGTATTTAAAATAATGGTACTTTATCTAAAATTAGTTCAAAGAAATTCAATCAATAGCAAAATCATTATTCTCATAGTTACCTATTCTAGCTAAATGTCATAAATGGGTCAGGACAGGTCTCTCAGTAGAAGTCTCCCGAGTCGCCGTCCTCACAGCATCGATCCTCACCAACGCAGGTTTGGGAAGAAGTGGCCTTAGACCCTCTCTAGGCTAACAATACTTATAGGAAATCTTACAAATTAAAGTAACATAAAATGTTCTGAATATCCATTGAACCGCTGAACAGAGCGAGCAGGAAAGGATGTAGCATCGCTACATGTGGAAAATCTCCGCTCAGAAAAATCACAAAAATAAAAAAACGGAAGAAGGAAACTCGAGTTTTGCAAATGTTACTTTTGCGCGCACATTTCCTCGGAACCACCACTGTAATCACAAAGTTCATTGTGGCTCCCCTGTCCTCCAAGGTTACTTGGACTCACGCCCAGAGCTGCTGTCCTCACGGAAAACTTTTAAACCAGGCGAAGGCTGTGGTCAGGTGACTCTCGACCATATTCAGCAAGGCCCTCTCATCAAAATTCGATCACTCGAGCACAGGCTTTAAACGTCAGCCATTTTATCACAGGCCAAAACGGACCATCTTAATTAAAAGAGACAAAAACAACGTTACCACAGCATAGTGATTGAACAGTGTTAACCCCACTAATACCCTTATGTGTATGTAATTATCTAGCCTTTTGCAACACAATAAAGCACTAATACACGTTATTTCAAAAGCGTTTTGTGCTTTAAAACAAACAGCACTTAGCAACATTCATTTTATTAAACCTGCACATTATTATTAAGCAACATGTATGCATTCCCACGTGTAATTTCTCTTGCTAATTCGTGTTGGTTAATCAGAATTTTCACACAAAACAAATAATTAATGATTAAAATTAATATTTTTAATTTTCGACATATAGACAAACTGGAGCTTAAAAACCCAATGGATTTTCAACAGAAAACTCTGCTCCAGCAATCCCCCCTTTGGTGATATTATCACCAAATAAACAACCCAAAAAAAAAAAATTTAGTAAAAATTTAGTCCCATTTTAGGAGAAATTGGAAATGTCTTTTTTCTCTTTCACAACACTACACACCAGACTCCCTTTCATCATCCCTCTTTGTTTCCAAGTAAACACTCTCCCTCAATTCTTCTAATTCTATTTCTTCTGGTTCTCTTTTTGACCTCTTATTTCTCTTTTCAATATTTCTTTTGATAAATTTCTTTTTCCCTCCCCTGTTTTTACAACACAAACACACCAATCTTAGTATCAATAAAGCAACAATTATACAAGTCAAAGGAAACAATATCTTACCTATAATAGTACTACCTATTTTTGCAATAAAATTCTTAACAGCAACTATTTTATTAGCTATTTTGGTCCAAATACTCTCAGCTTCCAGTGGTACTAATTCTTCATGCAAATCAGTAATATTTTTGATATAGACCTTCAGGTCTTTGCTTTCGTCAGGAATGTAAGTGCAACAATGTTGAACTTTCAGCATTCTGCAGACTCCACCCTCTTTGGCCAATAGAATATCAAGGGCAAGTCGATTTTGCATAGACATGGCACGTACGGCAATCATCTCCGTATTCACCAAAAGAAACCCTCCAGCGGTATTTGTCGATAAGCGATCCACCACTGTTGACAGTTTTCGAATTCCATATGCATTTAAAGAAATTCCCACTGCTGGAATTAAAGCTCCAAAAATATCACCTACAATTTCAGACAAGTTTCTCTCTTAAAACGTGTTAGTAAATTAATATGTTCTACATCTTCTATTCTATCTATATGAAAGATCTTTGGAAAGACCAGGCCCACATAACACGTGCCATACCAATGGTCAGGCAACCTGTAATAAGCCTTGTTCCCACAAACATAATACACTCCTGGGAAAACTGGATCTTCTCCTCCCTTGAAACCCCATCCTGTTGCAATGAAGTATGTCTCATGACACTCACTGGTCCCAACAAAATATGTATCATATTGGGATTTCCTTCTTGTAATGCATAGCTTACCCTTCTGTGGTGCATCTAGAGCTAAAGTTGGACTAGCCCCATTTCTCAATTCTTTTCCCATCTCAATGTACCAAATTGTCTCACTCATTTTATATTTCCCTGCTTTCTCATGCATGCTCATTCTCCTTTCCTCCACCATGTTTAGGAAAGCCTTCTCCTCTTCTTTCAAACTGCAAGTTAAATTGTTCTTAAAAATGTAATCTAATGTTAATTCTTCTTTTTCAATAAAAATCTCACCAAAAATGTTAGCTTCTTTAGCTGGATTCAGCTTTTTGTTCATAGGCAATTGCCCAAAAATATTATCTTTGTTAGACATTTCATAATCTATTTTCCCTAACAAATAAAAAACACTACTTAACACACTACAAGAAATCCCATACGTAGCTGGTAAATGGTGATAAGTAACACCCTCTGAAACGGATGCAGGTAACTGCATACATATGTAGCAATCCCTAACTTCCATTGTCTTTACGTATTCATACAACAACTTCAAAAAAACATTGCTAGAAAAATCATTAATTGACCTATCTTTATGTATATAAGTATTACTAATTCTAGTTGGAACTACCTTTTGTGAACTCTTCTCTACATTAGTCACATTTTCTGTATGCATCTCAAATGTACCTATTGTAACTCTAAAAGTAACTAATAAAGCTAATAAACCCCATAGTAGCATTAATATTCCAGTACAGCAGCAGCACATTTTACACCATCTTTTTAGGAAGGCACATCTACTTTGGTTATTCTCTTTGTTAGCCATTTTACTACTTTGACCGTGTCTTTTGACTTAGCCTCTACTACTCCACTACTGGAATTTCTAAACTCTGGATTACTTCAAACAACTAATTTTCAGTCTTTCTTCTTTTCACTTTTCTCCAAGTGATTTCTTCTGTTCACTCAATTTGGATACTCATCACTCTTTACTTCATCTTCTTCAACATCAAATTGTATTAGATCTCCAACATCATCCTCAGTATCCGACTTTTCTCCAATGTCAGTCAAGATTACTTTTAGGATTTCACCTGTATCTTCCTCAACCACTTCTCGTACGGTCTCCTCTGGATTTCCTTGACTTTCTGCCTCTTCACCTTCAGACAGTGCCACATACGTCCATTCCGGCCACCTATACTTCTGGTTAGGTTTTCTTATCCTTTTGATCTCCTCTGGTTCTTTCAACTCTTTTCTTTTTTCACTTTTTGATGGATTCTGACTCGACACCTCATTCACTTGTTCAGCTTTCGAGGTATTTGCTCGTGTCAATCTGTATCTCAGCCTCTTTACTCTGTTGTTAGGCCAAAGATCTCCTCTTATAACCCTTTTTGGTCTTGTCTCTTTATTATTTCTTTCTCCAATCCAAGTTCTCTTCCTCAGAACTCGACCCTCTGATTTCTCATTCTCACTTTCATCCGATTCTGTTTCAAATGCCTCTTGTTCTTCAGCAGTTTTCTTTCGCTCCACTGTCTTTTCCACCACTGTTTGAGACTTCCCTCTTTCTGTCCCTCCTCGGGTCTCCGACATGCAATCTTCTTGCTGTCTACTTGTCCCTTCACCTAGCTTATCAAGAATGTTCCCTACACCTCCTCGGGGGTCTTCCGCAATCTGTCCCTCTCTATCTTCTTCTGACCCTGCTTCTTCAGGTATAATCTCAAGTGGTTTTTCAATCTCCTCCTCTTCTGATTCAGGAGTAGTTTCTGTGGAACTGCTCTTTTCTCTTCTTTTTCCTCCACTGCTTGTTGGAACTTCAGGCTCTCTTACAGAATCTGATCTCCCTTCCGAGACTCTCAATGGTTCTCTTGAAGCCTCCTCTGATTCTCTTTCTGAACTTCGATTTTTCCTCACTGGTTCTGTGTCTTCATCATCACTGGAATCTGACTCTTCAAAATACTCCTTACCAGTCCCATCTTTTGGGTTTGGAACTCTCAGAGTATGACTTGCATGTACCCAGTTTTTCACACCAGCACACTTCACTGCAGTTGTCGAAGTCAGAATGACTTGTCTTGGCCTTCCCCACCTTGGAACCAAGCAATTTCTTCTTCTGTGTACTTTAATCCTCACCCAGTCCCCTGGACTCAGATCATGAGCTTGCTTCTTCTCAAGTGTGGTAGCGTCTTCTCCAACCTGGTGAAACACAGAATGAACTGCGTCAGTCAGGCCTTTACAGTAATCCAAAATCATGTCATCAGTTATTGTCATCAACTTATTGACAGGTACAAATGCGTGACGCATTGCACGTCCCATCAAAATCTCATGTGGACTTAAACCAGTAGTTCTATCTGGAGTAGATCTAATAGTCATTAGCACTAGAGGCAAGACATCAGGCCATTTCATTCCAGTGGCTAAACACATCTTACCAATCCTGTTCTTGATCGTGCCGTTCATCTGCTCCACTACGCCAGAAGCCTCTGGCCTGTATGCACAATGTAGCTTCTGATGTATGCTCAATGCTTCACAAATCAAACTCATGAGCTCATTATAGAAGTGTCCACCTCTATCAGACTCAATCGTTACTGGAAACCCGTACCTAGGAATCAACTCTCTTAACAGTAATTTTGCCACTGTTATTCCATCATTTCTCCTAGTCGGATGGGCCTCCACCCATCTTGAGAACAAGCAGACTACCACTAGAACATACCTCAATCTGTTCACTTGGGGCATTTCAATGAAATCAATTTGCATTCTCGTAAAAGGACCACCTTCTCTGCCTATCGTTCCCAGACTCACCACTGTCTTTTTCCCAGTGTTAGATTGCTGGCAAATCAAACATCTTTGACAGATGCTCTCTGCAATCGTCCTGAACTTTGCTTTGTACCAAGTCTGCTTAAAAGACCTGATCATCGCATCCCTTCCCAAATGTCCCTGGCCATGATACATCCTTGCCATTGTCGACAACATAGAGTTAGGCATGACTGGTCTACCATCTCTATAGACCCAAACATGGTCTGTTTCTCTTGGGGCACAACCTGCCTTGATCCAGTCTTTCTTTTCTTCCTTTCCTGTCTCATCCTGCAACTGTTTCACCTCATCCCACGTCTCTAGGACATTAGTAAACATCACAGAACAAAAAGACATTTCCCCTTCTCGTTCCCTATTAATCGAGTGATTATTTTTCGCACAATACTGTGCAATGTCATTTGCAAACCTGTTTCCAAGTGTTACAAAATCATCTCCTTGTCCATGAGCAGCACATTTCACAACTGCTAATTCTTTAGGCAGCTGTATCGCCTCAAGTAATTTTCCAATCACTTCAGCATTCTTTATTGGAGTCCCACTCGACGTTAAGAAACCTCTCTGTAGCCAAAGCTGGCCAAAATCATGCACAACTCCAAATCCATACTGACTATCAGTCATCACAGTCACTCTCAGATTTTCTCCAATTTTGCAAGCTTTTGTCAATGCCACCAATTCAGCAACTTGAGCAGATTTCACTCCTTTCAATGGCGAAGCTTCCATCACTTCCGAAACTTTGCACACTGCATATGCTGCACTCAGCACACCCTCATCATTCCTCAGACATGATCCATCCACAAACAGCACATGATCACTATCAAGCAATGGAAGATCTCTTATGTCTGGTCTCGGTTTTGTACAGTAATCAAGCACATCCAAACAATTGTGATCATCTTCTGTCTTCACACCCACATTTTCAATATCTGGCAACAATGTTGCTGGATTCACATTCACACATCTCTCAAGAGTCACATTTGATGCTCTCAGAATGACTTTCTCATATTTAGTCAGCCGACTATGTGACATGTACTAAGTTCTGCTTCTTGTCAAAAGAATTGCCACATTATGAGGTACGAATACCCTTACAGGATATCCCATTATGATTCCTTCACTCTGTTCCAGACTTCTGCATGTCGCAGCTACAGATTTCAAACAACCTGGTAAACCTACAGCTACAGGGTCAAGTGTCGATGAGAAGTACGCAATAGGCCTTCTCAGCTGTCCATGCTTCTGAATTAACACTGAAAGTGCACATCCATTTCTCTCACTGCAGTACAACTCAAACTCTTTTTCATAGTCTGGCATACCCAAAGCAGGGGCTTCACACATTCTGCTCTTCAGCTCCTCAAATGCTGCCATTTGTTCTCCATCTAGTTCCAATGGGTCTTTTACCTCATTCTTAGTCAACTTAATCAGTGGTCTTGCTATCAGGGAGAAGTTACTAATCCACTGACGACAATAACCCACCATCCCCAGAAACATTCTCACTTCCCTCTGGGTCCTTGGGGCTTTCATTCCCCTGATAATTTTGATCCTGTCATCAGTCACCTTTCTCAGACCTTTTTCAATATTGTGTCCAAGATAATGCACCTCTTTCTTGCAAAATTGCAATTTGGCTGGAGATACTTTTAACCCTCCATCTGCCAGATGATTCAGTAAAGCTATTGTATCTACTTCACAAGCTTCACGTGTCTTTGATGCCACAAGTAGGTCACCAATATACTGCACTAGTACTGAGTTTTCAGGCATGATCAGACTCTCCAATGACTTTTTCAATAACTGATTGAATATCGAAGGACTCTCTGTATACCCCTATGGGATACGACACCATGCTAAAATACGCTGGCCAAACCTAAATGCAAAAATCGGCTGGCTGTCATGATGTAATGGAATTGAAAAGAAAGCATGACACAAATCAATCACTGTGTACCACTCAGCATCATGTGGAATCTGATACAAAATCACTGATGGATTTGGCACAATGGGACAACATGCCACCACAATTTTGTTAACTTTTCTCAAATCTTGTACAATCCTGAACTTCCCATTAGGTTTCTTTAGCCCCATTATTGGTGAATTACACGGGTTACTCAGTAGTTCTCTCAAAACTCCTTGCTGAATCATTTTCTCAATTATAGGAGTTATTCCTTCAATTATTTCTGGTGTCATTTTGTACTGAGGAATGTTAGGATAAGTAATTCCCTCTTTCACTGAAATTTTCACAGGATCTACATTATTCATCAATCCCACATCCTCTCCAGTAAAATCCCAAACTGTCCTTTTCACTGTGTCTCTCAGCTCTTGAGGCAAATCCTCCGGATTAAACACAGCATATGCACCAACCATCTCACTCTCTCTATTATCTAGAGTCATCCGGTACAAAACATCCTCATCTGGTGTTTCAAAAGCTATTCCATCCGGCGTACAAAAAATTGTACAATTCATCTTGCATAGCAAGTCCCTGCCTAACAAGTTCACTGGACTAGTGTCACAGACCACAAATCTGTGCATGTCTGAAAATTTCCCTATTCTTACCCTTACTGGTTCAGTAAGACGTGTCTTGATTTGTGTATTTGCTACACCCACTACTTGGATTGCTTCATCCGAGAGAGGAAGATTTCTAACATCTGCTGACCTGACAGTTGATCTTGTCGCACCTGTGTCTACTAAAAAAGTAACACTTTCTTCATTTATTTTCCCATCTATAAATGGTCCTGCCTGGTCTATTTCTAGAGTTGCACCAAGTATGCACTCTTCTTCACTCCTCGGCACCGTCAATAATCACCTTCAGACTCACTCCCTTCATTCTTTAACAAATACTGTTGTACCTGGTTATAATGCCTTTGTTTGTTTACCTGCTCATCATTGTAGAATCCTGAATCCTGATTGTACTTTTGTGACCCTCTATTCTGCAGCAAGGGCGGTTTTGGCTCTTGGCTCTGCTGTCTCACAACCTTCTGTTGTTGCTGCTGTTGATTATTCCCCTCGTTCTGCACCTGTTGATTTAAGGTTTTACTCTCATTATTCGCTAATGGTGGATTGGTACATTCAGATCTCCAATGTCCCAGTTGGCCACAGTTGTGACAAGGAAACTTTTTCTTTGCTTCCTCAAGATTCCCCTTTCCTTTCCCTGCATATCTGGGCCTATTCCCTGCATTATTTGCCTGTTCCACCAACTGTGCTTCTTGTCTTTCCGCAACTTTCACTTGTGCCCACATTGCCTTTTCTTTCAGCTTTCTCTGTTTTGCTTCAATTTCATCACTGAAGTACTTTGCATGTCTCAGAATCTCATCTATTTTCTTACTCTGCCAATCCACTGTATGCTCACGAATTCTCTCACTAATCTCAGGTCTCAGGCCATATACAAATCTGTATACAAAATGACTCAAATCTTTGTCACCCAGGTGCTCATCCCCACTGAATTGTTTAAAAGCCAGTATCAGCCTCTCATAAAAAGCATGAACTGATTCTTTTGCTTCCTCATGTGTTCGATCTATTTTAACCCAGTCTGTCTCTTTTGGAGGTACTTTACTTTTCAGGTATACAATCACCTGATCATACTTCCTCATTACCTCTGGATCTGGTGCTCCTGTTCTCTGATCTCTTGGATATTCCTCAGTAGGCCAACTTACAACTTTTTTACACTCAGCCCACAAGTCTGCTGGAACAATTATATCAAACAGACTATTCAGGTCAATCCACAGCACTTTTGACAATTTCACAAACCTGTCTACCTGCCTATACCACTCGACAGGCTTTTCTCTTAGTCGAGGGAAATCATTCGTAAATGATAAAATATCCTGTCTGGTCCATGGAACATGTACATATCCCCCTCCAGGTATTTCTCTCATAGGATAAGCATCCACTGTTTTCTCTTTTTCTCTCACAGGAAATGCTGAATAAGTTCTGTCCCCTGATTCTTCTCTTTTCTTGTACCACCTATCCTTCCACTTCTCTACATCACCCCATCTTCGCAACAGTGCAATCATTTCCTTAATCTGTCCTGTTCTACCAGCACTATTCAGATTTTCAATATCTTTGTCCATGAAATCCATCCTGTAAGACTTCTGCAAGGCTTTCACCTTATCAATGTCAACTCCTTGCTCATTCGCTATTGCTCTTAACCTGTCATGTGTATTCTTAGCTCTCCAGGTGATGTTTTTGCACATAAATAATAATTCTCCATCATGATGGTTTTTTAGAATTTCTGTAGGAATTGTCCCTGCAACAAGCTCCTCTAATTCTATGCGTAACCTGGCCACATCAATTGCCTGTGAATCTTTATCCCTCTTTTGAAGGACTCTCATCCAATCATTCAAATCTTCAGCTGTTATTTCAGTAGTTTTTCTCACTGGAACCACTTTTTCTGGCATCCTCTGTGGTTCTAACATTGGCATCCCTGGACAACTAGTATCACTAGTATCCAATCTTGAATTAGACTGTACCTCTAATCCTCCACTACATGTGTCATGTCTGCATTGTCTCAAATCACTTCTTTCTGTCCTTCTTTCTGAGTCTCCTGAGGGACCAGCCAAACTTGTTATTTTATTCCCAACATATGGAATCACCAAACCATTTTCACCTGTCCTCTGCTTATCAAAAATAGGCATAACTGGACCTATGGTTACAGGCACCGTAACAGCTTCTAGATTCTTTGTCAGCTCTCTAATCTTTTCAGTCAGCTGAGGAAATATGAATTTTTCTGATCAATTGTGTCCCCTATCTTAGACCCCAACGGCTCCATGTACATGCTACAAGTACATGTATGTTCCCTCCACTTCAAGCTATGAAGACGCAAATACAATTGTGTCCAACGTCAACATGTCCTCTTTCAGATCCGCCCTGAATGGGTCGAATATTCCGTTCCTAAGTATGCCTTGCCACCGTCTTTATATGGTGTACTTTTCACGTTTTTCAGCTCTGGCAAGTTAGGCCCTGAATTCTGCCATCGAGCCTTTTCCTGCCTTCTGCCTCTGAATGCTCCAGCCTGGACCTGCATCTGTATCCATGACCTTTGTCTTACTTCCTGCGCGGCTAACGGTGCCTGGCCCGGCCTGTTGCCTGCCAAAACTGTATTCAGCCTTCAAGTTATCTGCTCCGCTCCTCGAGAAATACATTCCTGTCTAGTAGTTTAGGTAAACATCCTTCCAGCTACAGAGCAAAGGGCCCGGCCTTACTGTCTCCGTGCAAGTAATTCATGGCTCCTGTTCCATGGTAGGCCCATGCCCCCTCAAATCTCATGTAGACACGTAGACGCTTATACACGCACTAGCAGTCAGTATAGGATAGCCTCTGCCTGAGAGACCTTTCCTTCCAGATAATACAGTTCCTTAAACACAAGATATTAGATACGATTTGGGATTAGGTTGTTCTGACATCCCAGACTTCTGTCTCCTCATGTAGGGCTAAATGTCAAGTCCACTTCACCCTTCAGTTACACGTCAGTTACACGTCATGCTCGAGTTGAGCACAAGTAAGGCAAAGTTCCAGTACAATTCCAGCAGATCACGCAACCCCCTCCAGGTATCCACCCACACATGACAAATTACCCATTATCATCAAGTGGACGCCCACATGGACGCCCACCTTCACGCCTACTTACACGCCCACATGCTCTTATCTCATTCTCTCTTGCTCTTTTGCTTACGTACAATTGAGAAATGTATATATACTGTACTCTGTGAATAATGTTTTGAGAATATTGAGAATACTTTTGAGTCCCTTTCCAGATCCTTTGTGGTGATGGTAATATTCTCCCTTTGACTCGAGTTATTGGAATAAAGCCCTTTTTGAACCTGATACCACAGACTCAGCCTCTTGCTTTATGCATGATCTTATTAATATTCTGAAATTCTGAGAGCGTAATAATTTATTCACGACATAATGGCGCCCGAACAGTTCAATCTCTGTCCCCACACGCCGGAGATGAGGGTCCAGTTTTGCCCCCTTCCATAGCCGTGACGGACTTCAAGCGCACACGTCGCGGGTCTTCCCGCCAACTCCCTCAGGCCAACGAAGGGGACGGACTGCGACCAGGCATCCAGACGAGGCGGTGAGGAACGCAGATTGTCCTATCCAGAGCCCACCTGCAAGAGAGCTGTGTCCGAGGTATACAGAGGCCCACCAGATTCCGAAGTTCCGAAATATCCACGTCACGAGTCGAGTCGAGTCCAGTCTGGTCTAGTCCAGTCCAGAGTTTCCGAGGCCTTCTGTTCCGTTCCGTGCTTCCCGGTGAGTACCGTTGCTGGGGACGCATCTAGATGTGCACATTGGTTTGTGCCGGTCCAGACGGGTTTGGGTACACAGACCTGGTCTGCACTGTTTTAGCAGTGTATCTGTACTGTTTAGCAGTACATCTAGTATTATGCAGTTAGCTAGTTTTATTCTAATTATCGTTGTTCGTTTTAAAATGTTTTAATGTGTTTTAAATGTCGTGGTATGAGTGATTGTTCGATCTTCATTACTGTGTTTATTGTATTAATTGTGTTCAAGTCCGAGTAAGAATCAAGTAGCAAGGTTTAAGATGCCGTTATTCTCAAAATTAAGACAGATAAAAACTAGAAAAGGAATACTCGAGGAAGCCGTTCCCATTCCACCTAGGGACACTCCAGGGTACTTTATGTACCATAAACATGGCCTAGATGCCGTATTATATCTCGATTTGTGGGTGGACTACACCAAGGATTTAGCAGAGAATCAGAGATGGCATTATGGAAAAAGAAAGCCAGACAGTCACAGAAAAATGCCATTGAATTATGGCGTAAAGAATCGCATAGACGCACAGAGAAAGCGCTCAGAAAAGAAGAGAAAAGTAGGGAGGATTCAGACAAAGCCCGAGAAAACGTATTAGTTGAGGAAGGTATCCGAGTAAAAGCAGAACAAGTAGACAGACAACGAAACACTCTTATGAAAGAGAAAATGTAGACCAGCTCGGAAGGATGCCATTGAGTTTTGGCGCAAGGAGTCACATAGGAGGACAGAGTAAGTGTTTCACGAAGCAGAGAGAAGTAGACTGGAGTCTGGAAAAGCCAAGGAAAAGATGTTACAGGAGGAAGTGGAGCAGGTAAAATGAGCGCAGGCTGACAGAGAAAGAAATACTGACGTTGCTGGTATTTATCCCGTCCTTTCAGAGGACCTAGCAAGAGTGGCCCCAGTAGAAAGACCAGTTGGAGTGCCACCGCAAGTACCCCGATACATATGATAATGATATAGTAGCTCAAGTGTTCTTGAGCCTCCCTCCAAAAGATCAGCGCATGGCTGGTGTTTTCATGGTCCAACATTTGATTACGTTGTTAAAAGGGACTTGAGAGGGGTGTAGCTAGGGTAATAGCAACACCTGTGATTTGATGACACCCCTAATGTACAAAGTGTTAACGAAAAATAATTAGTGATCCATTAAGGGTTTAGCTTGAGAAAAAGAATTGTGGGTATTTCGAATTTGCAAATTGTTCATGAATACAGGTTTGTGTTCTTGGTGGTCCAGTGAGCCAATGTGCTGGGTCAAGTCGGTAAGATTATGACCCCCTGAGAGCAAATTGTATGTAAAAATAATTTTTCAATTGGGCGAATTATTGCAGTTTTTATGGAATTGAGTAGTCTTTTTGTCTTTGACAGCTTCAGAGTGAGGAGAAGGTGGGGGCTGTGTAGAGCAGAATGTGATACAGAAATCGGAGACAGATTCTGACCTTGTAGCCAGTGTAGGTGGGGGCCGGTGAGAGGAGCAGAACAAAGGCACTGCTTAGAAAGCTTCTCTGACATCGCATCTGTGTAATGCCTGCAGCCGGAGAGCCTTGGGGGCCAGGAGTAGGAAAAACAAAAAAGTTGGCTGGCAGCCCAGGCTCAGGCCGCGCTGAGGGGCTATTTTTTAGCTTCTCTGATAAGACAGGGCAGCTGAGAAATGTAAGTCGAGAAAGATTCCCTTGTTCTATTCTGTGCAAAACAAGTGCCCCGAGGAAATGTCTATGGAGAAGATTTGTTTTATTTTTTAGCAAATGTTATATTGCTTCTGGCCAGAAAGTAAAATGTTGCTCTTGCTTGGAATTTTAAGGGCTATATGCCTATATAAAAACGATTTTCGAATTCAGACATTTTTGAATTGTGGCCACAAGCTGCCACCAGTTGCATTGGATAAATGATCCAGTGGTTACGGGTCTGTGAGGAAAGATGGGAGATGCATCTTCGACTAGGACATGAGGGTACATTGTGTACAAAGATGCATAGCTCATTTTTATAAAAAAAAGACAGGTTCGTGTGTTCTTCATTTTTGATTATTGTTGCTGATCCTGTGTGTCAGACTTGACACGGTGATTTCAGCTGACAGCTGGTCATCATTGGGATGACCCACTGTCAGATGGGGGTGTATAGGGCAGGTAAATCAGTTATTGATTATAAGGCAGACAAATTAAGCAGGCCAGAATGTTCGCCTCTGAGCTGTAGGTACAGAAATTGGGCGTCGCTGCTCATTTATATATGTTAACGTAATTTGTCTATGCTTTCTGTGCTTGGTATACTGATGGCTTGGCATATGTATTTTATATATGTTTTGTTTTTGTGTTGTATTGACCAGTCTGTTTAGCGTTTAATACAAAGTTCTCCTGAACAGTACAGAGATGGTCGTGACGACGGCAATCTTTGCACAGCGCTTGGCTGGAACTTGTTCACAATTACTAAATTTCACAGACATGATATTACCATTATCATGCTGTCAAAATAGCAGACAACACGTTATCAGTGTATGTCTAATTGGTGTTGGAGATGAATGAAACAAAAGAAAAAGGCTATGCAAGACTAAAATATTTTTCACATAACTGCCTTTCTCTTATAGACAGGCAGCCTCGGTCATATGTTTCCAGATTGGACATTAAGGAACAATTATGATCTGTACACTCGCATCTTAGCTCTTGAAGAGCCTGTTTTAGATAAGGACTGCCACCCCAGAGTGACAAATGAGGCTCGGTATTTAGGGTAATGAGAAAATATCTGACAGGATTTCCTTTTTAAAGTTTGCTTTAGTAAGCTCATTCTTGTAAGTGGTGGCCCCAAAAGTTGACTTGTTTTTAAATTAGGCTATTGGGTTTGGGTTTCTGAAGGGAGACGTTTGAATATGAAAGGCGAGAGATGCAGTTTATTGTATAGGTGGAAATTATTGCTGAATGACTGGTTTCTTTAGCAGATAAATTATTAATTATCAACATTAACAACTGTTCTTAAACTTGATTTTCCGAATATTTAGGTAATTTAGCATTCCTATTAGGGCCTCCTAGCATTAATATTGACTTCAGGTTGGTGTAGGTTCACATAATATGGACATTTGCATATGAGATGTCATTTGGCAGGCCTATGAGCTCACACAATGAAGTTTGTACATTTGCTGGAGGGATTTCTCTTGAATTTCAACTGCGCTGTGCATCTCCTATAATTTTGCTTACGCCCAGTTGCTACACGCAGGGTTTGGTAGTGTTTGACAGCAGTGGAATCTGTTTCAGATTTCCTCCTGTCAAAAAGGGGGGAAGGAGGAGAATATTGGCTTTCTGCTGGCCCCTGAGGAGGTTTGCTTCCCGCTAGCCCCTTAAGAAATTAAGCCCCTTAGAAATTAGCCCCCTTAGAAATTAAGCCGAGGAAATAGGTATGGTGCTTTCCCCTTTTTCTCATGTTTTATTGTGATCTTTCAGGGGAATTAGTTGTGGGCACCGGAACGTATTCAATTGATTTCTGGTTTTTCACAGCCCAAGACACAAAAGGAGGTACGTGCATTCATTGGCCTCACTTCATATTGCAGGCAGTGGATTCCCCAGTATGCTTACATAGCCAAGCCCCTGATACAGTTAACGACACAGGAGGCAGCTTCTACTAAAGTCCTCCCTTGGACACAAGAACACACTGTGGCATTTGAAGAATTAAAGAGAGCTTTATGTCAAGCACCAGTTTTAGCAAACCCTGATTACAACAAATCGTTTATGCTTTTTGTGACAGAGCGGGATGGAACAGCACTATCTGTCCTAACACAAGATCATGCAGGAAAACACAAGCCCTGTGCTTATTTTTCTAGTACATTAGACCCAGTAGCACAGGCTTTGCCTGCGTGCCTAAAATCAGTTGCAGCAACGGCCTTAGCCATAAGACAAAGTGACTCGATAGTGCTGGGCCACCCTCTGACAGTACAAGTACCACACGCAGTAGAGGTTCTCTTGAACCGGACACAAACACAACACCTGACTGTAGCTAGACTGACAGGCTATGAGCTAACGTTATTTCAACCACACATAGAGATCAGACGATGCAACATACTGAATCCCGCTACCCTTTTGCCCTCCAGTACAGAAAGCGTTTCACCACACGACTGTGTTGAAGTAATACATACCGTGACTAAACCAAGACAAGACTTGACAGACGTTGCACTCCCAGACCCCGACCTAACACTATAAGTTGACGGCTCATGCATGAGGACAGGGGCGGGAGAATTAGTGGCAGCATATGCAGTGACTACTGATACTGTAATAATAGAGACTAAAAGAATAGACATATTGTCAGCACAAGCAGCAGAGCTCATCGCCCTGACACAAGCGTGCATAAGAGCTAAGCACCTGAGAGTAAACATTTACACCGATTCTGTGGCGAGAAAGAGGTTTCTTGACCTGTCATGGGGCCAAGATACAGCATGGCCCCCTTATTCAAGCCCTACTGGAAGCAATACATTTACCAACAGCCATAGCTATCCTAAAATGTAAAGCACATACTAGAGCCACAGATACCATTTCCCAAGGCAATGATCTGGCAGACCGAACTGCTAAACAGACAGCTCAGACCCCACTAGACATGACAAAGTTACAGGTTCAATCAGTGTCCAACGCCATGACAGTTAGGGATCCTTCCAAGGATGTACAAGACATTCAGACACATGCTACTCTAGACGAATTAAAGAAATGGTCGGAACAAGGAGGGGTACTGACTGATCAGGGTTGGATGAATAAGGGCAAATCCACATGGTTTTCTTCGTGATTCGATGGTACAAGTGATTATAAATACCGCACATAGTCCTGCACACTTAGGAGAGAAAGCAATGCTAGACAGCTTACAGAATATATGGTTCAACAAGCACCTGGGTGCAGCAGCGAAACAAAAGGTCAGAACATGTATGATCTGTTGCCAATTCAATCCAGGTAAAGGCATTCCGATGGAACAAGGTGGATTCCATCCACCTGACCACCCTTTTGAAGTGCTCCAAATGGATTATATCCAAATAAACAGATGTAGAGGTTACAAATATGTCCTGGTACTAATGAAGCAGGTGTTCCTTCTGTTAGGGTATACCTGGAAATTCCATTGTGTGCGACATCCTGAAGCAGCAGGCCTTGTAGAAAGACATAATCAGACATTTAAAATAAAGCTAGCAAAGATTTGCGCAGACAAAGGTGTAGATTGGATGGTAGCCCTACCGGTTGCCCTCTATTACATGCGAATGATAGCCCATTCTAGAACAGGCTTATCTCCCTATGAAGTGGTCTTTGGTAGACCACCAAATATGTGGGGCACTCCAATGCCTAAAAGATTACTGATGTTGATAGTAACATGCTGACAGATTACCTGGCTTCCTTGATGTCTGCACTACTCTCTTGTTGTTCGCAGGTTGCTGCCGCCTTCCCTGACAACACCCAGGTCAAGGGACACTCCATCGCTGATCTGGAACTTTGATAGATCAAGCCCTCTTGAGCCGAAGTGGAAGACGCCGAAATTGGTGTTGCTAACCACAAGGACCGCCGTTAAAGTCGAGGGACGGAAAGGATGGATACATCATTGCAAACGTTACTTTAGGAATAACTGTACTTTCCAAAAGAACACTGACTGCTTGGACTTTGAGCCCCTTTTCTAGAGGAGACTCCACAGCAGTTTCCACAAAGCTAAACTTAGATCTAAAAAGTCAGAACCCGTTTGATCAATTAAGTCCACTAGGTGGTGAAGCGGTTGAACATGTATTCTGGCTTGCATAAGATCTTGGACAATAACATTAAAAAAAAAAAGAGCAAGATAAGAAGCAAATACTGTAAAATATTACGTGGTAGATGTATAGTGACTGTGATTTTTCTATCTCTTCTGTGCATCACGATAATATGTATCAGCTTAATACTACATGCTATTTTTCCTCCTATTGCCTCACTCTTATACTCCTCCACTAATGATACCATAAAGCACACATTTAGTGATCTGCCATCCCATGAGTTATCATATCGACTTGCCTTACGCAGCAATACCTTTATTCAGATGCTGCACCATTCACATCAGGTTAGCAATGCTACAGACTGCTGGGTCTGTGGCCGATTTCCCCCGTATCAGAAGGTAAAGGGAGTGTTGCCTCTTTTCCCTTTTCCGTTCTCCCATAATGGTTCTTGCGGAGCATGGTTTGCCTTAATGACATCCATCAACGGTGATGCCAAAGAATGTCAAGACAAGGAGTGTAGGGGCGAGTGGGTATGGGGTAACTTGAATAAAGTCATGAACAAAGCATGTTTCCCAGATGAAGAGGGTCTTCCCCAAATGAAAGGTACAGATCTAGAAAATGAAGAGTATCTGCAAGGAAATGCGACCCTCGATTTCATAGTGTTGCACGTAAAGCCCCAACACATGTCAGGTCCATCCTCAATTACTGTTCTCCCAGTAAAAGGGAACTTGTGTGTCAGAAAAGAAGGCTCAGTACATTTGGGGCACAGTGAGTGTGATACTATAATAGTATTCAAAGACAAAGGAAAGTCCTATTTCAGAGCATCACGACACACCTACTTTATTTGTGGCCAGACAGCCTATGTGCAACTGCCCTTAGACTGTTGTGGGACGTGCTACATATCATTTCTTTCATACCTAATAAAGGCACCATCTGTATACAAAGCAATAACAAGGCTCCACAAGATTGCCCAAAGCATACATCAAGACCCAGGCACGTGGACATGGTCCGGTTGGCTCTGGGGATTAATATCGGCTTGGGGATGGAAAGTGTTGACCGTCTGTGGGTTGATACTATTAATAATATTCAGTTGCTGCCTGTGTCTACAATGTGGGCCAGCGATTTGCGGCCTGTGTGCCACATCATGTATTCCACGTTCAAGTTCTCATTCAAAATCCCGGAAGAAGAAAGAAGAGCAAATGATGTTACATGAACAGATTGATGGATTCCTGAGGATCGATATCTCATGAAGGGTCCGTAGGGGACAAGGAGGGAATGAGGAAATATGAATTTTTATGATCAATTGTGTCCCCTATCTTAGACCCCAACGGCTCCATGTACATGCTACAAGTACATGTATGTTCCCTCCACTTCAAGCTATGAAGACGCAAATACAATTGTGTCCAACGTCAACATGTCCTCTTTCAGATCCGCCCTGAATGGGTCGAATATTCCGTTCCTAAGTATGCCTTGCCACCGTCTTTATATGGTGTACTTTTCACGTTTTTCAGCTCTGGCAAGTTAGGCCCTGAATTCTGCCATCGAGCCTTTTCCTGCCTTCTGCCTCTGAATGCTCCAGCCTGGACCTGCATCTGTATCCATGACCTTTGTCTTACTTCCTGCGCGGCTAACGGTGCCTGGCCCGGCCTGTTGCCTGCCAAAACTGTATTCAGCCTTCAAGTTATCTGCTCCGCTCCTCGAGAAATACATTCCTGTCTAGTAGTTTAGGTAAACATCCTTCCAGCTACAGAGCAAAGGGCCCGGCCTTACTGTCTCCGTGCAAGTAATTCATGGCTCCTGTTCCATGGTAGGCCCATGCCCCCTCAAATCTCATGTAGACACGTAGACGCTTATACACGCACTAGCAGTCAGTATAGGATAGCCTCTGCCTGAGAGACCTTTCCTTCCAGATAATACAGTTCCTTAAACACAAGACATTAGATACGATTTGGGATTAGGTTGTTCTGACATCCCAGACTTCTGTCTCCTCATGTAGGGCTAAATGTCAAGTCCACTTCACCCTTCAGTTACACGTCAGTTACACGTCATGCTCGAGTTGAGCACAAGTAAGGCAAAGTTCCAGTACAATTCCAGCAGATCACGCAACCCCCTCCAGGTATCCACCCACACATGACAAATTACCCATTATCATCAAGTGGACGCCCACATGGACGCCCACCTTCACGCCTACTTACACGCCCACATGCTCTTATCTCATTCTCTCTTGCTCTTTTGCTTACGTACAATTGAGAAATGTATATATACTGTACTCTGTGAATAATGTTTTGAGAATATTGAGAATACTTTTGAGTCCCTTTCCAGATCCTTTGTGGTGATGGTAATATTCTCCCTTTGACTCGAGTTATTGGAATAAAGCCCTTTTTGAACCTGATACCACAGACTCAGCCTCTTGCTTTATGCATGATCTTATTAATATTCTGAAATTCTGAGAGCGTAATATTTTATTCACGACACAGCTCCGATGTAGTTCTGGCTAATTCTCTCGTATTCTCGTCACCACATCGATTCTCTCTCTCTTTTTCCCTGAAAGGATTACCACTTCTTAACTCAGGTGTCACAATTTCTGTCTCAATGATACGCAATGTATCTCTTATCAGAGAAACAACTGGTGTGTTCTCTTCTGGTTCTGGTCTATATGGAGGTGGTCTCTTGTAAATCATGTCATTCAAGACCTCATCCTCATAATCATTAACTCCATATCTTTTCACTTCTGCCTCAGGAACCCTTTCCGCACCCTTCCTTTCTTCTTTCTCGTCAACTGTTCTCATAGGATATAATCCCTCTGACATGCTAGCATCTCGCCATCTCTTCATTCGATCATGATGAGTTTCACGATCATATTTCCTCCCGAACATGTACCTATAGTTGCCTCCAGACCTCGCTCATGTACTTCCTCTTCCCATTCCACCAAAGCCTCAAACTGTGTCGGCCTTGGTCTAGGCTCTAGACTCATCATTTTCTCCCGTAAATTTCTCAACACGGCCAAATTAAATGAACCATGTTCTGGGAATGCTAGGACACCATCTTCCTTAGTATACCTAACCCAATTCTCCAACCATATACAGGTATGATACCCATATCTCGCAGCCATGAAGGATGCAGGCGTTTTTGTTGGAGGTAACAATTCACCTTCTCTTGTTTTAACATCTTTATCCTTGTCAAACCATCGTTTTATTTTTCCAAACAAGGATTTTTTCTTTTTCTCTTCTTGGTAATACATTTTAACGTTTACCAAAACTTTCTAATCCCTTCCGTAATACAACTGTACAGCACAATATTTCATCCAATAACAGCGTGACTCACACCAACGCACCAATCCTGGAGCGTCTACGTCACCCTGTACCCCTTCCAATCCTTGCGTGGCTCACACCAACGCACCAATCCCAGCGCGAACACTGTTCTGATCCAATATCCAATCAGAGCGCGGACTGTTTGACGTCAGCAGTCGCTGCAGTCGCTCCTACTCCTGTCTCATGTCACTCGTCTACCCCTCCTTTACAAAACTTCTCAGTAGACTTCGTGGCAAATTCTACAAAATCTATTAGTTACAACATATAAACATCTCCATTGTCTGCTTCGCTAACCACAGAATAGTAAAGAAAATCTATTTCACAAGAATCCCGTCTTTTCCCTGAAACAGCACTCACTTCTGCTCCAGTACGGAATTAATACTCTCGTTGACACAGTAGCACATCCCTCTACTCTGCCCTTCTATCATGCATTCATTAACTGTTTCCTCTAGGACTGCTCCAAAGAGTCTTACAATCAACTAAATGCTCATACATTCACGCACATTCACGCAAGAAAATGTAGTACATACACACAGAATCCTTCCCGAGAACAGCGAACAATCTGTCCCACTACAGAATTATAACACACGTCAACAAGCAGCTTACCTGTGCCCAGTCCTTCAAACAAGCTCAGAGAAAACCTATTACTTCTCCCGCGATAAGCTTTAACGGCGAACCTTACGGATCCCTGGGACTTAAGACCAGAGTTTCACAGATACCCTTCGCTACCATACGCACTTCTTTTATACCAGAAAAGATATTTCTAATAGTAACATACGACGATGTCACTGATTCCGAACCCAGACAATGTGACGCGCAACTTCAATTGTCACACGTTTCTCCTGCATACGTACAGGACCAACAATCCCGTCTTTCCCGAGAGCAGTATATACCTCCCTCTGCCCTACTACGGAACTGCTATCAGCTCCCAAGTTCCAGAAGCACTACATATAACTCAATACGACGACTCCAACATATAGTATTAGTACATATATCAACATCAATCAATAATCAATAATCAAAAAGCCAATATACTAGCAATCTAATCAGATCAAGACAATAATCAAAACCATCAAATTCTGCTACCAGGAAATTGGTGCAGATCAGGGCATGCAAATTCTCCCTACTTCCACGGATAGAGTAATTTCACAGATACACTCACACGCACTCATCATACACTTGGGCCCATTTTACTAACATACGCTCGATTACTCTATCAGTACAGAACCTGCGGAGAGAAAACTCCTAAACACCCTGCATCTACAAAAAGGTCAATGAATCAGTTTGACACTGTCCTGAGTCATGATATAAACAACAATAATCAAAATAGAGTACTCAATAATTGACAAGAAATAACCACCAACACTGTATTTAAAATAATGGTACTTTATCTAAAATTAGTTCAAAGAAATTCAATCAATAGCAAAATCATTATTCTCATAGTTACCTATTCTAGCTAAATGTCATAAATGGGTCAGGACAGGTCTCTCAGTAGACCCTCTCTAGGCTAAAAATACTTATAGGAAATCTTACAAATTAAAGTAACATAAAATGTTCTGAATATCCGTTGAACCGCTGAACAGAGCGAGCAGGAAAGGATGTAGCATCGCTACATTTGGAAAATCTCCGCACAGAAAAATCACAAAAATAAAAAGACGGAAGAAGGAAACTCGAGTTTTGCAAATGTTACTTTTGCGCGCACATTTCCTCGGAACCACCACTGTAATCACAAAGTTCATTGTGGCTCCCTTGTCCTCCAAGGTTACTTGGACTCACGCCCAGAGCTGCTGTCCTCACGGAAAACTTTTAAACCAGGCGAAGGCTGTGGTCAGGTGACTCTCGACCATATTCAGCAAGGCCCTCTCATCAAAATTCGATCACTCGAGCACAGGCTTTAAACGGCAGCCATTTTATCACAGGCCAAAACGGACCATCTTAATTAAAAGAGACAAAAACAACGTTACCACAGCATAGTGATTGAACAGTGTTAACCCCACTAATACCCTTATGTGTATGTAATTATCTAGCCTTTTGCAACACAATAAAGCATTAATACACGTTATTTCAAAAGCGTTTTGTGCTTTAAAACAAACAGCACTTAGCAACATTCATTTTATTAAACCTGCACATTATTATTAAGCAACATGTATGCATTCCCACGTGTAATTTCTCTTGTTAATTCGTGTTGGTTAATCAGAATTTTCACACAAAACAAATAATTAATGATTAAAATTAATATTTTTAATTTTCGACATATAGACAAACTGGAGCTTAAAAACCCAATAGATTTTCAACAGAAAACTCTGCTCCAGCATTAACGCCACCAAAACTTCACTAAAAGTGACGTTCTGGTGGCATTAAATCCTTGTAAATTTTGTGCCTGATCTGCCATGTAGTAGGCCTTGGGTGTATTTTTAAAGCATTTTTTACATTCTCACTGCTGCTGTGCTATATGTTTTTTAAATAATTTTTACGGCTTGTGGATGGCCTGTTAGTAAGTGAAAATTGAGGTTTAATTTTTTGTCTGCATGTGCCTGTTGGTGGGAGTGGTTCCTTGAATTCAGGCCTATGTAGCAAGACATCTTCGTTTGTTCTATACTACCTTTTTGCCCATGTTTTTGCCCACTATTTTTGTCTTTATTTCCAATGCCTCCTCCTTTGGATGCCATTTGGTGTATGAGCTAGCAGCTACCACTCGTTTGTGCTGCCTGTGTGTGTTTTATTCATTTTATTCCGCTTTTAAAACCCATGTTCTAGGACGATGATAAGAGAAGCAAATTGCATTTTCTGTTTTTCCTGCTATATTTAGTAGTGCTTGCGCCTGATTTTAGTACAGTGGTGTTGTTTTTGATTCATTTATTCCATATATGCCTGCTCCCCAACTCCTATAGGTTTCTGACCAGCCCTGAAAGGAAACCAGCAATAACCTTATTAATATATTTAATTTTTGCCAACCCCTCTATGCCTCCTGTAGGGACCCCATGAGCCCCACAGGGGCAGCTGCAATTATTATATTAATTTATTTGATTATTGGCTCCCCCTGCTTTCCTTAGGGTCCTCATAGGCCCGGGAGGGACATCAGCTAATATATAATTCATTTATTCAAGTTTTTGCCTGTCTTTTTTCCTCCATTAGTGAACTGATGGTCCCTGGAGGGACACTAGCCATTATTTATTTCATGCATTCTAATATTGGCTACACCACCCCAACTCCCATATGGTTTCCTCTGCCTTTTGGCCCTGAGAGGGGTATCAGGTTATCCTTTCCTGTGTAATTTGGAGACAAAAATAGATAGGTTAAGCATGTGTGTTTTAATGATGACGTATTACAGTGGCTAGTTTGCCCAAGCCTAACTGATTTTCTGCTTCATTTCTATTGCCTGCAGGTACATGAGATTTCCCATCATGCATAATGCTGAGATGGAGAGAAGCCTGTGAATTAGCTGACAAAAACACCGGAAATGTCTGCTAAGTGCTTTTGCTTGTGCTTCTAAAAAAGGGTATGTGACATTCACTTAACTTGCTTTCGTGAAATATTGTAAAATAACAGAAAAATTACGTCAAATGTGCAGAACACGGGTAGGTCGGAGACACTAAACTGTCTCACATGTAAAGATATTGCAGGTGATTTCTATCATACGATATGGCTATGTCCCACCATACAAGCCTACAGGGCGGCCAGATTCAGAACATTAGGGGAGATATTTGGGGTAACATTACAGCTAGACCCTGGATTTATTCTCCTGGGGATCCTGATTGAGGTAGACATGCCTAGAACACAACTGCTCTTTGCCTCCCTGGGCCTGGCGGTGGAGAAACGTGATGTAGCCAGGCGTTAGGGGGTGGTAGAAATGCCCACAGTGCAGGAATGGACCATGGGAATGGATCTGTATATGGTTGTCGAGTGTACCTCATACCTCAGTAGGGGGTGCCCTAGAACATTTGATAAAGTATGTGGACCATGGCGGCAATACCATGGACTAGACCTCTGGGACATTGTACAAGATCACATAGCGACAGCAACCGAAGAGGATAGCACAACCGAGACTCCCACTTCCATACTTCCTTCTTCTTTTCTTCAGATATTATCCTTTGTTTCATTACATGATTATATCTTACAGTAAATCGATGTATAAACTTGTGTTTCCATTTCTTTTATTTTTTTTCAAATTTTTATTTAAAATGTGTTTTTAAAATATATTTTTACATCATTTACCAACGCAAAATACATGATATCAAGAAAAAGACCATTGTTTTACCCTGATAAAACCCCCACACCCCACCCACCCCAGCTACACATTTACCAAACAAACTTTTATCATTGGTACAGATCCTATTTCATGGCAAATTCATACAAGTTCATACAAGTTAATGCATCAAGGGGAGAAAGAAGAATAAGTAACAAAAAGAAAGAAAAGTGAACAAGCCCTTAGGGACAAAACAAAATACATAAGTCCTTATATACACCTGATTAAAGTGCATCGCGCCTAACACCATCAGCTCCTTGATTCAATCCAGTCCAATAACTGACCCCATCTCCTAAGGCCCTTCCTTTTACTACGGGGCCCCTTCCTTAGGAAAATTGCTAGATTACAAGTTGCCAGCACCCTAGCTAGCCATTTTTGGAACACTTGTGGATTGTTGTCTAGCCATGCCGAGGCAATGCATAAACGGTAGATGGTCATGGCCACTCTACCTCTTACCGGTCTCTCAATTTCTGATACTCCCAAGAGAATCACAGCGGGGTTACAGGGATACCTGAATATTTAATGTTTTCTTAAAGAAATCTGTGATCTGGGTCTTAATGAGAGTAAGGGACGTGCAAGTGGCAAAAATATGTACTATATCTGCCCCCTTAAGTTGACATCTAGGGCATCGAGAGCCTTTACCATCCCCCCATTTAATAATCCTACTAGGAGTGCAGTATAAATTTAAACATGTTTTAAAATACTGTACATGTAATTTAGAAGAAAAGAACGACAACTGGGCCAAAGAGAAGGATTTCCAGAAAATGGTTTCTGAGATGGCCAGTTGTTCTTGCCTTCAATGTCATCCTTCATACGTTTATTAAGGAGAGAGTAGATGAAGCCAATTGAAGGTTTGCGTCCAGCTAACAGGGGGTCAACCAGTTTGCACTTTTGGAATCCATTCGCCCCTCCACCCTTTCAACATAGAAAGTCCCTGACTTGTAGGAACTTTAAAAAATCCTTATGATGAAAGCCCAATTCACCCGTGATCTCTTGGAATGATTTTAAACCCATGGCGGAGAAAAATGCCCACCTTGTTTAAACCAGTTTTAACTCAGCTTAGGATGTGTTGATCCCAAAAGATTCCTGGGAGATACATATTATCATTTAGGGGGGTATAAAAATTAAGTCGACCCAGACCCATTAAATTATGGACTGGTGACCAGATTTTAAAGGTGTTCAATAAGTTCTTAAAGCAAACTCGCTTGAAGTAGTTTAGAACAACCATAAATTCCCCCGCGCCCCTTCACCTACCAATAATTCATATGGGGAAGGGAAGTATTCAGCTCCGAATTGCCGGGATGTTTTTTTTCTTGTTGTAGGGGCCCCAGATTCTGTAGTACTGTAGCCTAGTAATATAACTTTAAGTTTGGAAGTCCCCACCCCCCTCTTTAGGGAGTGCCAAAAATGTTAAGGCTCTCCTTGGTTTTGCATATGACCAAACAAATCGGGAGATCATTTTGTCTAGCTTTTTAAACCATAGATTTCCTATCTCTAACGGTATAGCATGAAAAAAATAAAGAATTTGGGGAACAAAATCGGCCAGGGATAGGTGTAGATTATTCTGCCTTTGTAGATCTTTCTTGGATTTTTCAAGCAGAGATTCAAGAATATACTTAATGATACAATCCAGGTCCGGGTTGATGGCAACTCCCAAATATGTCGCACTTGTGGCTAACCATGAATCCTGCAGGGATAACTGATTATTTACCAGAATTACTGTTTTCCCCCTATTTAGAGAATAGCATCCAAATTCTGCCGCTTCTTTCTCAATCTCAGCATTTGCTATAGCAATTGCGGGTGTAACTAAGGTAATATCATCACCGAAGGCGAGCATTTTAGTATCCCAGCCGGTATACACCATAGGGGGGGATCTTCACATTAGACTTAAGCCTATGAATAAAAGGGTCTATATAAAGGGAGAACAAAAGTGGAGAACAGGGGCAGCCCTGCCTGGTCCCTCTTCAGATCGCAAATGAATCCGAGAGTTCCCCTGCAACAAACACCCTAGCCTCTGACTTAAAATATAGAGCCTTAAGTGCTTGCCGGAACTTGGGTCCTATATTGACCTTTTCTAGCACATTCCGCAGGTAGTCCCGGGAGACCCTATCAAAAGCTTTCTCCGCATCCAGCAGAATCAAACCATAGGGTCTCCCGCCACCTGGGCAGCGTCTACCAGTGTAATTACCCGTCTAATATGGGCCGTGGTGTTTTTCCCAGGTACACACCCATGTTACAGCACAGTTACTACCCTGCTGATGATTGAGGAAAAATGGTAAGCAAGCATTTTAGTGTATATTTTAGAGTCCCCGTTAATTAGTGTAACCTGTCTGTAGGACTCGATTTCCCTTCCGGGTTTGTTCTTTTAGGGAAAACCACTATCTTTGCTTGCGACCATGAAGGAGGGAGTTTATTTCCTTCAAATATATGCATGAGCAATCCCGTTCGGCATTTCCTAAGTTCCGATGCAAATGCTCTGTAATTTTCAACCGGAATGCGTCTTCACCCGCTGCCGTTCCTTTCGCCAAAGACGAGATAGCTGTTAAAATCTCTTCCCATGGAGGGACCCCTTCTAAACCTGCCTGCTTTACTTCATCAAATCTAGGGAATAGAATTAAATCCAGATAGGCAAAGATGTCATTGTGCTCTCCCTTCCCGGTTTCTAGATACAGTGTCCGATAGAATCTTTTAAACGCTGATCTTATTCCAACTGGATCAGAAATCACACCCTGTACTGGATCCCGTATCTCTCTAACTTCATTATGGCCACACTTTTGTATGGTCCTAATAGCAAGTGTACGACCGACTTGTTCACGATATTCATAGGCTTGTTCCCTATAAACTAAGGGGCATATTTAACATAACTGGCGCATCCCTGCATATCAGTAGGGATGCGCCAGTTATTGTGCACCACAGCTCCGCCACCATGGATGCGCCGCATTTACAATGTGGCGCGCCATGGGGCAAAAACGGCACAGATGAGTGACGCATCTGTGCCGTAAAAGTGGCGCATTGCTGGAGTTGCGTCGCTAGCGCGACGCAGCTCCAGCAATGATCTGGGGGGCCCTATCTTGTTAATGCTGCGTCAATCCTTACGGCTGCTTCAGGCAGGCTCAGGGTTTTGATGCAGCATGGGCCTAAAAGTGAAATCTTGTAAATTTCACTCAGCCACTTTTAGGAGGCGTTCCTGCACTGATACGCCCCCCCCTGCGCAGGAACGCCTACATGTGGCGCAGGGCTTTACAACATGACGCACCTCCCAGATGCATCAAGTTGTAAGTACCCCGCACCATGGAGCAGGATTTGCGCCGCCGCTGTGTCATAAAAGTGACGCAACGGCGGCGTAAATGAGGCACAAGGGGCTTGTAAATCTGCCCCTAAAAAATTAGCTGCTGTCTTTGATATTGAGATGTCGTTTATAGCTGATTTTGCAATAATAACCCCCATCTGCGCCTCTTGACTATCACCCCCCTGTTGTATGGTAATTATAAATTTCGTTTTCTCCAGGACTAATGTAGCATATACGTCCTTCATTTTCTATTTTTCCTTTCTGGTTAATGCAAACTGCAGGGTTTCTTCCCAAATCCACACTTTCAACATATCCCAAACAATTCCCAGGGAAGTGCTACCTAAATCTTTCTCTGAGGAGGGGGCGGAGCTTGGCTCGCAGCAAATATGGCCGCTTGAGCTGTCGTAAATAAATTATTACGAGTTTCTGAATTTCTAGATATCAATACAATTATACATGAAGCAAAAGGCTGAGTCCGTGGTATCAGGTTCAAAAGGGCTTTATTCAAATAACTCGAGTTATAGGGAGAATAGTTCCATCACCACAAGGGATCAGGACCAGGGTTCTCAAAAAGGTATTCTCAAACTTTATTCACAGAGTACAGTATATATATGTTTGTAATAATATACGTAAGCAAGAGCGCTTCAGGCGGAGCAAGAGAGAATGAGATAAGAGCATGTGGGCGTGTAAGTAGGCGTGAAGGTGGGCGTCCACTTGATGATAATAGGTAAGTGTCATCGGTGGGTGGATGCCTAGAGGGGGTTGCGTGATCAGCTGGAACTTTACTGGAACTTTGCCTTACTTGTGCTCAACTCGAGCATGACGTGTAACTGACGTGGGGAAGGGTTGCTATGCAACCGGGAGTCTGGAGTCTAGAAGTGAGGCCTTCAGTGTCAGGGTGACCAGCACATCTCGTATTATCTGATATCTAAAGTTTGGAGCAGGGACTGATTCGTGACATAGGTTGCCCATCACCAAGGGCCAATGTGGCATTTATTTCTTCATTTACTGCTGAAGTCTTGCACGGGGGCTATGGGCTTTTCACTGATGTGAGCTTTGTAATCACACAAAAAGAGACAGAAAGGCTAGGCTTTCTCCTTTGCAGATGTCATGTTTATCCCTCCTTCTCCAGGCAGGAATGTGGTTTCGGTAGGAGTAAGCAGATAACCGTGCTCAATACTGTCTCGGACAGGGCCCCTTTGGCTGAGGCCCAAGTGTGCAAGGCCAAGTATACGCAGCTACAGCTTTCAGAGCGTTCTGAGGCCTGAAGCCTCTTTTCGGCTCTGGCTGGGCCACAATAATGGAAATGCGGGAAAACATAATGCAAAACGTGTAGGCCTCGGAGCAGATTTGTCGTTTCTCTCATGGGAGACTGGATTATGGCAGGCCACGTTATAGCATGAGCATCATGATAGACAGGCCATGGAGGGGAAATGCATGGCATACATGCATGTGCACATAAGCGACGGGGAACACATGGGGACACATAGGCCTCATAATATTTTATTTTCCTCATTCCCTCCTTGTCCCCTAGTGGACCCTTACGTCATATCTATTCTCATTAGACAGTCAATCTGTTCTTGCAGCATTTTCTTTCCATTTTCAATGCTTTGTAAATGGGGATGTGGGACACATGCAGTAGCACACAGGCCGCAAATGGCCGGGCCACACTGCAGACATAGGCAACAACTGAATATCATCAGTAGTATTAGTCCACAGACCGTCAACACTTTCCATCCCCATGCTGATATTATTTCCCAGAGCCAACTGGACCAAGTCCACGTGCCTGGGTCTTGGTGTATGCTTTGGGCAATCTTGTGGAGTCTTGTTATTGCTTTGTATACAGACGGTGCGTTATTAGGTATGAAAACGCAGCAGCTGGAACCGATGACCCTACAGGCCCCGCCCCTATCCGCTAGGATGACGTCAAGAACAAGACGATTCTGAAGAACGACCATTCTCATAGCAGACTGTTCCTGGGTCAAGTTCCCCAGGGCTGATGCAGTCTCATTAGCAACTGTTTCTAGAATCCTTGTTAGTCTGCGGATAAGTTTACTATTCTGGACGGGACCTACGAAGAAAAAGAATCCTTTGTTGAAATCTGTATATTGCTCCCAAGCTGTTTCAGTCTGGTCAATGCCAGAGGCATCGAGCCCTCGTCTGTGCCTGATAAGTGCTAGTTGAAGATTTTGATGATAGTTCGATGGGGCCAAGAAAATGGGTGGTAGGAGAAATGATATATAGCACGTCCTACCCCAGTCTAAGGTTGTACATAGGCTGTCTGGCCACAAATAAAGTAGGTGTGTCGTGATGCTCTGAAGTAAGACTTTCCTTTGTCTTTGAACACTAGTATAGTGTTACACTCGCTGTGCCCCAACTGTACAGAGCCTTCTTTTCTGACACACAAGTTCCCTTTTACTGGCAGGACTGTGATTGAGGATGGACCTAAATTGTGTATGGGCTTGACATTCAACACTATAAAGTCAAGGGTCGCATTTCCTTGCAGGTACTCTTCATTTTCTAGATCGGTACCTTTCCTTTGGGGAAGACCTTCTTCATCTGGGAAACTTGCTTTATTCATGACTTTGTTCAAGTTACCCCATACCCAGTCGCCCCTACATTCCTTATCTTGACATTCTTTGGCATCACCGTTGATGGATGTCATTAAGGCAAACCATGCTCCACAAGAACCATTTTGGGAGAATGGAAAAGGGAAAAGAGGCAACACTCCCTTCACCTTCTGATACGGGGGAAGTCGGCCACAGACCCAGCAGTCTGTAGCATTGCTAGTCTGATGTGAATGGTGCAGCATCTGGATAAAAGTATTGTTGCGTAAGGCAAGTCGATACGATAGCTCATGGGATGGCAGATCACTGAATGTGTGCTTTATGGTATCATTGGTAGAGTGTAAGAGTGAGGCAATAGGAGGAAAAACAGCATGTAGTATTAAGCTGATACATATCATCGTGATGCACAGAAGAAATAAAAATATCAGAGTCACTTTACATCTACCACGTAATATTTTACAGTATTTGGTTTTCATCTTGCTCTTTTTCTCATCTCCGGTATCCAAGATCTTATGCGAGCCAGAATACATGTTCAACCGCTTCACCACCTAGTGGACTTAATTGATCAAACGGGTTCTGACTTGTTAGATCTAAGTTTGGTTTTGTAAGTCTGCTGGGGAGTCTCCTCTAATAAAGGGGGCTCAAAGTCTGAAGTCTTTATGTCTCTTTTAAACGAATCGTTATTCCCAAAGTAGCGTTTACAATGATGAAGATGAACCCATCCTTTTCATCCTTCGACTTTAACAGCGGTCCTCGTAGTCAATAATATTAGTTTAGGCGTCTTCCACCTTGGCTCAAGAGGGCTCGTTCTGTCAAAGTTCCTTAAGAGAACAAAGTCCCCAGGAGCGAGGGAATGTTCCTTGACCTGGGTGTTGTCAGGGAAGGCGGCAGCAACCTGCGAACGACAAGAGAGTAGTGCAGACATCAAGGAAGCCAGGTAATCTGTCAGCATGTTACTATCAACATCAGTGATCTTTTTAGGCATTGGAGTGCCCCACATATTTGGTGGTCTACCAAAGACCACTTCATAGGGAGATAAGCCTGTTCTAAAATGGGCTACCATTCGCATGTAAAAGAGGGCAACCGGCAGGGCTACCATCCAATCCACACCTTTGTCTGCGCAAATCTTTGCTAGTTTTATTTTTAAGGTCTGATTATGTCTTTCTACAAGGCCTGCTGCCTCAGGATGTCGTACACAATGGAACCTCCAGGTATACCCTAACAGAAGGGACACTTGTTTCATGAGTTCAGAAGAGAAAGGCTGACCGTTGTCGGAATATACGACACGCGGTAATCCATAACGTGGGAAAAATTCTCGCACCAGTTGTCTGGCGGTAGTCACAGCAGTATAATCAGGGACTGGATAGGCCTCTGTCCATCTTGATAGGGAACATACTACTACTAGGACATATTTGTAACCTCTACATCTGTCCATTTGGATATAATCCATTTGAAGGACTTCGAAAGGATGGTCAGGTGGATGGAAACCACCTTGTTCCATCGGAATGCCTTTACCTGGATTGAATTGGCAACAGATCATACATGTTCTGACTTTTTGTTTCGCCGCTGCACGCAGGTGCTTGTTGAACCATATATTCTGTAAGCTGTCTAGCATTGCTCTCTCTCCTAAGTGTGCAGGACTATGTGCGGTATTTATGATCACTTGTACCATTGAATCAGGAAGAAACCATGTTTCTTTGCCCTTAGTCATCCAACCCTGATCAGTCAGTACCCCTCCTTGTTCCGACCATTTCTTTAATTCGTCTAGAGTAGCATGTGTCTGTATGTCTTGTACATCCTTGGAAGGATCCCTAACTGTCATGGCTTTGGACCTTAATGGTACCTGTGATTTCGTCATGTCTAGTGGGGTCTGGGCTGTCTGTTTAGCTGTTCGGTCTGCCAGATCATTGCCTTGAGAAATGGTATCTGTGGCTTTAGTATGTGCTTTGCATTTCAGGATAGCTATGGCTGTTGGTAAATGTTTCGCTTCCAGAAGGGCATGAATAAGGGGGCCATGCTGTATCTTGGCCCCGTGAGAAGTCAAGAACCCTCTTTCTCTCCATAGGACGCCGAAGTCATGAACTACCCCATATGCGTATTGTGAATCAGTGTAAATATTTACTCTCAGGTGCTTAGCTCTTATGCACGCTTGAGTCAGAGCGATGAGCTCTGCTGCTTGTGCTGACAGTATGTCTATTCTTTTAGTCTCTATGATTTCAGTAGCAGTGGTCACTGCATATGCTGCCACTAATTCTCTCGCCCCCGTCCTCATGCATGAGCCGTCAACATAGAGTGTTAGGTCAGGGTCTGGGAGTGCAACATCTGTCAAGTCTTGTCTTGGTTTCGTCACGGTATGTATTACTTCAACACAGTCATGTGGGGAAACGTTTTCTGTACTGGAGGGCAAAAGAGTAGCAGGATTCAATATGTTGCATCGTCTGATCTCTATGTGTGGTTGAAATAGCGTCAGCTCATAACCTGTCAGTCTCGCTACAGTCAGGTGTTGTGTTTGTGTTCGGTTCAAGAGAACCTCTACTGCGTGTGGTACTTGTACTGTAAGGGGGTGGCCCAGCACCATCGAGTCACTTTGTCTTATGGCTAGGGCTGTTGCTGCAACAGATTTTAGGCACGCAGGCAAAGCCTGTGCTACTGGGTCCAATGTACTAGAAAAATAAGCGCAGGGCTTGTGTTTTCCTGCATGATCTTGTGTGAGGACAGATAGTGCTGTTCCATCCCGCTCTGTCACAAAAAGCATAAAAGATTTGTTGTAATCAGGGATTGCTAAAACTGGTGCTTGACATAAAGCTCTTTTTAATTCTTCAAATGCCACAGTGTGTTCTTGTGTCCAAGGGAGGACTTTAGTAGAAGCTACCTCCTGTGTCGTCAATTGTATTAGGGGCTTGGCTATGTGAGCATACTGGGGAATCCACTGCCTGCAATATGAAGTGAGGCCAATGAATGCACGTACCTCCTTTTGTGTCTTGGGCTGTGAAAGACCAGAAATCAATTGAATACGTTCTGGTGTTAGTCGCCTACCCTCCTTGGATAGCAAGTGCCCAAGGTACGCCACTTGCTGTTCACAGAATTGTAACTTCGAAGGGGACACTTTGTGCCCCTTGTCAGCCAGGAAATGTAAAACAGTAAGTGATGCACTTTCACAGTCAGTTTCCGATCGTGCGGTAATGAGAATGTCATCTACATACTGTATCAGTGCTGTAGTGGTAGGCATATGAATACTGTCTAGTTGTCTTTTGAGCGCCTGACTGTAGATGCTAGGGCTTTCCGTGAAGCCCTTTGGTGCTCTTGTGAATCTGAAGCTGCGGCCTTTTAAACTGAAACCGAAAAGATATTGGCTGTCCGGATGTATTGGGATACTGAAAAAGGCGTTCTTTAGATCAATAACTGTAAAGAAAGTAGCCTTCGCATCAATGGCAGTCAATAATGAAGAAATGTCCGGGACCACAGGGTACTGTGGCACCACACATTTGTTTAATTCTCGCAGGTCCACAACTAATCTATAGACAGGTGATGCATTGGGATCAGTTCTCTTAAGAATAGGAAGAACAGGTGAATTGCATATGTTTGACTCTGTCTCTATCACCACCCCTTGTGCAATGAGTTCATCGATAATTTTCAGCAACCCTACTTCAGCTTCAGGTGGAATTTTATATTGTCGAATCCGCGGCAGCACCACTCCTTCCTTGAGGGTGACCTGGTATGGTGTAATGTTCATGAAACCTACGTCAGTCGGGCCTTGTGCCCATAGGTGCTGCGGTACATTTTGAAGCCTGATGTCAACGTCTTTCATAACAAAATGTCCCTTAAAATCACGTAAATACAGTCGCACTCCTTCTGGCGAGCAACAGATAACTGCTCCCAGTTCCTTTAATGTTTTTATGCCAAGTAAGTTTTCTGGACATGATTTAGTAAGCAGTAAGTCTGTTGTATGTATTAGTGGACCGACTCCTAAAGAGACTGGTTCTGAAACCTCATTGATAATAGGCCTTCCTGAAAAGCCCAGGGATATACTCTTTGAGCCCGAGAGGGGTGCCCCTGGAACCTCAGAATGACTGATGGTAGTTCTACTTGCCCCGGTGTCAATCAAAAACTTTTTATTCTGTCCTAGTAAACGTGCATGCACATAGGGACCCGCTTGGTCCACAGGAACTGAAATAAGGGGCAAGTCGAATTCCCTCTCTGGGCTTTTTCACGAATATGCTTGGTATTCTGGATAGTTAGTCTGAGCGTGCTCATACATTTGTGCTGTGGCGTGGGCAGGTGCAGGTGCATGGACAGGCGGCGGCGGTGGTGGAAAGGCGTCTGATGTCTGATGTGTGTTATTTTCTTTGGGAGGATAAGATCGTGGCTTAGTTTTACCTATCGCTATATTGTGTTTCAGGACCGCACATTCATTTACGAAGTGACCTGGCTTCTTGCAATAATTACAGGTTCCAGTATTTTGTTTCATGCTATTCTTGTTCGTGTTTGTGTTTGCCAGTGTTGATTGGGCCACCAGCATCTTCATCTTTGTGTCTCTCATGCGTCTCTTATCCTGTTCGTGTTCCTCTCTAATTCTGTTCTGGTGGTATTGTAACATCTGTAACATTTGTGAAGGGCTGTTTGCTTGCCAAGTACTCTCAACCTTTAGTACCCTATACTTCACTTCTGGTAGGGAATTTTCTACTAGTTTACTCACGAACAGATGGGGATATGAATCACTACCGGGCTTAAGACCACTATTGATAGTGAAACATTTCTCGAACCTAGAGTAAAAATCGCTAGTGTCTTCGTCTGGTTTCTGTTTACAGGCCGAAATAGCATCCCAGTCTTCCTTCTTGGTGATTAGTAATCTGGGCAAAACTTGTACAAGGAGTTCAGGTAGGTCTTTAGCTCGAGGACCCAGACCAACCCCCGGCCTCTTCCTGCCTCCTCTCTTTCCAGTATATCCCAACTGAGTCTTTTGTCTCCTACCTCCCAGTCCTGTCCTTTCAATTTCTCGTAAATACCAGCGGGCAATAGTACTTTTAATAACTTTAGAATGTCAGCATATGTATATTCTCCTAGGCGAAGAATGTCCTTTAGTTCTCGGTGAAAACCCCCCGGGTCTTTATCATGGGATGGTAACATTTTCTTCATTTCCAGTATCTCTAATTTTGACAAGGGGGTGTAGACATACACCCGTTGCAGTTCATTGTTTGCATCCTTTACAGGATGAACCTCTCGTAGGGGGTTCAGCTTGTTGTACGACTGTTCCTTCACCTGAGGTCTACCTTCATGAAGCATTCCGCATCCCACGTTCCCGTAATGGGCCATTTATACTTTGTCTCTAAATCCTTCGTGTAATCCACCCAAAGTTCTAAAAACAACACGGCATCTAAACCATGCTTACAGTACATGAAATGTCCAGGTGTGTCTCTAGGCGGAATGTTAACTGGTTCCTCTAGTACACCTTTCCTGGTACCTATCTTACGCAGTTTCGAAAATAACGGCATGTTGGAATGTAACCGAAAACAAAAAATCACAATGAACCAAAAAAACCAAAAATCACAATGCAGCAAACTTACACACAAACCTGACACATTTAATCCTAACTGAACCTAACTTAAGACGATAACATTCATACAGCTATATCGGTGCACCTGAAAACTCGGCCTCTAAATCTGGACACATTAATTCTTGAACGCATGCTCTTGAACATACCGGTCTCACAAGTGAGACACGTCTTTACCGTGTTCATTAAATGAATCCGTCATGATTGCAACCCCCATGAAAAACTCACCGGGAAGCAGAACTTGTACTTGAACTTGAAGGCCTCGGAAACTTGACGCTGCGCAGGGAATGGCGTATCTTAGGTGGATCTCTTGAAACCTCGGACACAGCTCTCTCGCAGGTGGGCTCTGGGTCGGGACGATCCGCAATCCTCACCGCCTCGTATGGATGCCTGGTCGCAGTCCGTCTCCTTCGTTGGCCTGAGGGAGTTGGCGGGAATACCCGCGTCGTGTACACTCGAAGTCCGTCACGGCTGTGGAAGGGGGGCAAAACTGGACCTTCATCTCCGGCGCATGGGGAAGGAGATGCGTCCCTATTCGGGCGCCATTATGTCGTAAATAAATTATTACGAGTTTCTGAATTTCTAGATATCAATACAATTATACATGAAGCAAAAGGCTGAGTCCGTGGTATCAGGTTCAAAAGGGCTTTATTCAAATAACTCGAGTTATAGGGAGAATAGTTCCATCACCACAAGGGATCAGGACCAGGGTTCTCAAAAAGGTATTCTCAAATTTTATTCACAGAGTACAGTATATATATGTTTGTAATAATATACGTAAGCAAGAGCGCTTCAGGCGGAGCAAGAGAGAATGAGATAAGAGCATGTGGGCGTGTAAGTAGGCGTGAAGGTGGGCGTCCACTTAATGATAATAGGTAAGTGTCATAGGTGGGTGGATGCCTAGAGGGGGTTGCGTGATCAGCTGGAACTTTACTGGAACTTTGCCTTACTTGTGCTCAACTCGAGCATGACGTGTAACTGACGTGGGGAAGGGTTGCTATGCAACCGGGAGTCTGGAGTCTAGAAGTGAGGCCTTCAGTGTCAGGGTGACCAGCACATCTCGTATTATCTGATATCTAAAGTTTGGAGCAGGGACTGATTCGTGACATAGGTTGCCCATCACCAAGGGCCAATGTGGCATTTATTTCTTCGTTTACTGCTGAAGTCTTGCACGGGGGCTATGGGCTTTTCACTGATGTGAGCTTTGTAATCACACAAAAAGAGACAGAAAGGCTAGGCTTTCTCCTTTGCAGATGTCATGTTTATCCCTCCTTCTCCAGGCAGGAATGTGGTTTCGGTAGGAGTAAGCAGATAACCGTGCTCAATACTGTCTCGGACAGGGCCCCTTTGGCTGAGGCCCAAGTGTGCAAGGCCAAGGATACGCAGCTACAGCTTTCAGAGCGTTCTGAGGCCTAAAGCCTCTTTTCGGCTCTGGCTGGGCCACAATAATGGAAATGCGGGAAAACATGATGCAAAACGTGTAGGCCTCGGAGCAGATTTGTCGTTTCTCTCATGGGAGACTGGATTATGGCAGGCCACGTTATAGCATGAGCATCATGATAGACAGGCCATGGAGGCGAAATATGTAGGTGACATGTATGTGCACATGAGTGTGGGGGAACACACGGGGACACATAGGCCTCATAATATTTTATTTTCCTCAGAGCCTCGGGCTCCGGCACGCAGCTCCTTTATCCAACAATTATCCGGCCCTGCACTGCTATCTAATGAGGCCAATGCACTGGATCGCGCGCCTGGCTTGAAGCGCTGCCTGGCGATCCCACCTCGGAGCTCGGAGTCACCGCAGGGGTGAAGTGGCGGACGTGCTGGGCCGCTGATCCTCGGACGCTGGTGCGAGTGGGGGCGGGCTTGCGTCGCCCTGCATGTGGATGGAGAGTCGGAGGGGTAGCGGCTCCTCCCATTGATGCCTGCGACTGTGTTCTGGGCTTGGGCGCGGACCCTACTGCGGCGGGGGATCTACAACGGAGGCGCTGCCTAGCACCGCAACGCTGACGAGAGGTGTGCTCGGGACGGCGAGGGACTTCATGCGGCCGTGTCGCTAGGCCTGAAGAGCCCCGACAGGGCAATGAACTGACATACAAGGCGGCTGGGTGAGAGGCGGCTGCGATTAAGTGCGCTGTTGACGCTGGCTGGATGCGGTGATTGGGGGCGCTGGAAGCTGATCCTTGGACGGCGGTCTGCAGGAGCCTTGCCGAGGTGCACCGCGTCGTGTTGGCTGTGAGGCGGATGCCTGCAGGAGGGGGTCCTCGGCCTCGGTTGAGTGTCAGCCATTTGACCTGCTGCCAGCTTTTTGAGTGGACTACCGCACTGACGTGGAGCACCTGATCGGGGTCGTGTGCAAGGAGGGGCCCCCCGGTGGCAGACTGTAGACTCAGCTGCGCATACAGAGGGTGCGCTGGCCGCTAGGAGACAAGTGGAGCGTGGGAGTGCGCGACTGGGAAAGAGGCCTATAGCTGGACCCTGTTGGGCAGATTAGAGAGCAGGACGGCTGCAGGGAAGCTGCCATACATGCTGTGATTGGAGAGCAGCGTGTGGGGACCATTGCGGCGGAGCCCCTGTGCGGTGTCTCTGCCCTTCAGGGAAGCGGTGGCGAATACACCGTGCACGGCGGTGCGTGTCGGGCCCGAAGGACCTTAGTGGGAGGATCGAGCGGGCGCGCCCCGCGGTGGATGAGTTCGTAGCAGTGCGTTACCCGTGGCCGGAACTGGGCCTCGTGACTGCTGGCTGGTGAAACAGGCCCCGGGGAGGACATACTGTATCTCGTCGCGCCCTGTTGGCGCCTCGGGGGGGGGTACTGTCTGGACAGGGTGCGAGACTCTGTTGGAAGGAGGCACCAACGATGGGCAAGTCTGATAAATCCCAATCGAAGCTATCCTTTGAGCATAGGAAACCCAAGCCCCAGGCCCCGGCCGAGGGGGCTGTCGGAGGATCTGATGTCCCGTCGGAGGATGAGCAGGATATTCGTGGCTTGCTCCTATCCATGGAGAAAGGATTGCAGAGTGGTATCTCCTCCATGGGCGCAAAGATCAACGCACTCTCGTACAGAATGGATCGTATGGGGAACCGTGTTGATAAACATGCGGAATGGCTGGATCAGTCGGACCGCCGAGTGGCGGAAGTTGAAGAAGCGCAAACGGCGTTGGATACGGAACACAAGAAACTTGGGCGACTCATGCAGGTGTTACAGGATAAAACAGAGGACCTTGAGGCGCGTTCCCGTCGCTGCAACCTGCGTATTACAGGACTGCCGGAGACGACACCAACGGGCCGAATGGAGTGCTTTGTTGAGACCCTTCTGGTAGAGCTACTCAGACAGGACGTGTTCTCCAAGATGTTTGTGGTGGAGAGAGCACATAGAGCCCTGGGGCCCAGGCCTCCTCCGGGAGCGCCGCCGCGACCAGTCATAGCAAAACTGCTGAACTATCGCGACAGGGACGCGGCCCTCCGGGTGGCACGGGAGAAAAAGACCTTGGTGTATGAAGGGTCGACCATCTCTCTCTATCCAGATTTTACCGCCAGGGTGCAGGAGGCTAGGCGGCAGTTTCTTCCAGCCAAAAAGCAACTGCGGGAACTGGGTCTGGACTATGCGATGATGTACCCGGCCAAGCTGCGAGTTAATAGGCAAGGGAAATCACATATCTTCCTAGAACCAAAGGCTCTGCAGAAGGCACTGAAGGACTGGAATAAAGAACTGAAGCGGAGTCCAGAGGGGCAGCTGCGGGGGAGTGAGGCGGAGAGTACGCTGGAGCTTCAGGACTGACTTTGGAGTACTGGCGAGCATCCGTTGCTATCACTTTGGTCTCGAGATGGGGTATAGTGAGGGGGCGGCAGGGTGACAATATGGGACTGGGGGCTCAAAACATTGGCAGATAGACAGACGCTGGCGGAACTGCAGTTCACATGCCCGCTACTTGATGGGTCACATATACTGGGGGAAATGCGCTAGGGAATAAGGGCAGGCGCGCAGGCCCAGGCCCCTGGGGTTGGCACATTGAGCATTGCGCTGGAGGAGGTGTGGGGAGGGGCACGGTTTCGGGGGTTGCGGGCTGAGTTATGTTATGGTATGTTATGTTATGTTATGTTAATGACACTTTTAAAGCGCGACAAATACCCGGAGGTGTCCTGGCGCTGTCTAAAAATCCTGAAGGTCAGCCTATAAGTCCGAGCGGCAAATGAAAGGGGGTCAATCAAAACTAAACAGCCAGGTCTTGAGTTCAGGACAGCAGGTCTGGCATGGTTCTGAGATAGAGTGGTAGATCATTCCAAGCCTTTACGGCTCCGTAAACAAAACTTCTACCTCCCCATCGGGCCTTCCTGATACGAGGGACTTGTGCCTGTTTTGACCCTTTGGAACGAAGGCTTCTTCCCGGCACATACCATAGTATACGCTGCTTTAAAATATCTGGACCAAGTCCATGAAAGGCCTTAAATGCCATAGACAGCGCCTTAAAATATATACAGCTTTTTATGGGGAGCCAGTGTAGAGTTCTTCTTTCCAAAGACACTGAAGAGAATCTGGAAGAACCTGTAAGTAAACGGACTGCCGCGTTCTGCAAAATCTGTAATCTTTTCAATATGCTTTGCTGCGCATTCACATACAGCCCGTTACAATAATCCAGTCTCATTGTTACCAGGGCTCTGACCACCGTATGCCTGCTATCTTGAGGAAGCAGTGGTAGCACTTTTCTCATCATTCTGATGGAATACCAAGTTTGAGATGTCAATACATTTATTTGGTGCTCCATGGTAAGTTTATTGTCCAGTATCATACCAAGGTTTTTCACCTTTCTGGCTGGAATTGGGAGGGTGCCCATGGAGTTGGGCCAGCAGGCAGGGGTCCAAAAGTTAGAGGTGTTACCAAACAGAATGACTTCCGTTTTGTCCGAGTTTAATTTCAGACAATTTTCAGACATCCAACTGCTCACAGCCACCATACACTCCCGCAGACGCAATTCCACATCCACCTCCCCCCCTGGTGTCAGTGATACAACAATTTGTGTATCATCTGCGTAGGAGGTGATACCAAAACCATAGGACTCTACGACGGGTGCCAGTGCACGGACGTAAATATTAAAAAGAGTGGGGCTAAGTGAGGACCCCTGAGGGAACCCACAAGGTGTTGAAAAAGGAGTCGACTGAAACTCTCCCAAGGTCACCACTTGTTTTCTACTGGCTAGAAAAGATTTGATAAGGTCCCCTGCTTTACCATCAATCCCACACGTTTTCAGGCGATCCATGAGAATTGAATGGTGGACCGTATCAAAGGCCGCAGACAAATCTAGCAAAATCAGAGCTGCCTTGCCACCCTGATCCACTGCCTCCCTAATCTCTTCTGTGGCTTTAATTAGGGTGGATTTTGTACTGTGGCCTGGCCTGAAACCATATTGAGTGGGATCAAGTACTTGGGAGTCTTCCGAGAAGAGGCTGAGTTGTCTATTCATAAACTTTTCAATAAGTTTAGCTGTAAGCGGAAGTCTAGCTATAGGGTGAAAACTGTTGGGGTCATTGATGGGGAGATGAGGTTTTTTTAATAAAGGAAGAACAGAGGCTACTTTCCAGTGATTGGAGAAAGATCCAGTTTCAAACAACAGGTTAAATAAACTGGAAAGCTGCTCAGCAATCGGTCAAGCGGCTAATTTAGCCGTCGTGATGGGGCACGGATCAAATGGTGATCCCGACTTAGCTTCCATCAAAATCTTTTGCGTGTCCAATGAGGACACTGGCCAAAATTTGACCAGGGTCGGATAGGAGGCATGTGCTGAGTTGAGTCACAAAAAGTCACGTGATTGTAGCATGGCAATGGGGCAGTAACGGGCTAGCTGTGTTGCGTGGAAGCACGTGGATACAGGGTGCTCACCTGTTTAACACTGAGGACTGAGCGACCTCCGCCCGCAAGTGTATATCACCACTTAGCGGGGTCTAATTGAAGATGGGGAGGGTGGCGGGAGGTGAGGGTAGTCCTTATAGGGGGCGCAGCATGGCCGAGTTGGGGGTGGTCTGCTGTGGGAGGGGGGTGGGCAATCTGTTTTGTTTTCTTTTTCAGAGGTGCGATAGTCAGCATATTATGTTGTGCATTCTTCATCGCATCAGTTGCATACAGTGCTCAGCGGTAGATGCTATGGGTCTCAGATTAGATAGTTATGGCTAGCGAAACTGTCCCGCGAGGGACGCTGGATGCTGTACGTGTGATGACCTGGAACGTAAGGGGCTTGAATGATCACAGGAAGGTGCGTAAGGTATTGCACTACCTCAACAGGCATGCTATTGATATTGCTTTCCTACAGGAAACGCACCTCCCAAGCCATAGTCAAATGCTACGTGCCAGAGGGTTGTTGGGTAACACGCATGCAGCTGGTTTTACCTCCCATGCCAGGGGGGTAATTACTTGGTGTAATCCTAAGTCGGCACTCAAGGCTCAATTGCTGGTGGTAGATGGCGAGGGCAGGTTTTTGCTTTCGCGCTGCAAGTGTAGTGGATTGGACCTGCTGTTGGTGAATGTGTATGGTCCTAACTATGATTGTCTGGAGTTTTATGCAGCGTTGGCTGCCACTGCGAGGGACTGTGGGATGTCGCACATGCTGTGGGGAGGTGATTTCAACATGGTCATGAACCCAAGCCTCGACAGGTCGGGAGGCCCGGCAAGACAACAGACAGCAGCAGTTAAAATATTACGGCGGGAAATGCTTTGTATGGCCCTTACAGATGTGTGGAGGACCCTTAATCCTGCGGAGGAGGGCTTTACGCACTACTCGGCATGCCATGCACTACATACGCGTATAGATTATTTGCTGGCGTCAACATCTCTCATATCGCAGGTTCGAGGGTGCAAGGTACTGCCGCGCACTTTGTCGGACCACTCCCCTGTCTTGTTGACCTTGAGTAAGCCCAGAAAGACTATGCCACCTTTTCTGTGGCGTTTTCCCCCATACTCATTGCTAGACCCACTTTTTAAGGTTGAACTGGCGGAAGCGATCACAATGTTTTTTGATACTAATGTTGGGTCAGTCGATTGCTTTCAAACGGTTTGGGAAACATTTAAGGTTTATATCAGAGGAGTTGCAATCGCCAAGCATTCTGGGGTGCTGCGTGATAAACGGCAGAGGTTGTCGACATTGGAGCGAAAGCTCCGGTCCCTGTAGGCTAGGATACAGTCAGATGCGTCAGAAGTTGCAGCAGCAGAGCTGAAGACAACACTAGCGGAATATCATGAGGCAGCAGATGCAGAAGTGCAGCACCTGGGGAAGTACGCCATGGCCAGGGTGTATGGAGAGGGCGACAGGCCTGGTTCAGTGTTAGCTAATCTACTAAAAGCTTGGAGGGGCAGAACCGTCATTTCCAAGGTTAAATCGGAGGATGGGGTGTTACTAACGGAAGAGAAAGATGTAGCTGCGCGCTTCAAGTCATATTATGCCACTCTATACGAGTCCCGACACACTGATATGGAGGAGAGTATTTGAGACTATCTGGATCACATTAAGTTGCGAAAGGGCGAAATCCTTGAGGCGTTGTCGGGAATGAAGGCGAACAGCGCTCCGGGGGTTGATGGCCTTACAGTCATGTTTTACCGCACCTTTATAGATCTGCTGCTCCCGCACTTGTCGGCACTGTTTGCTGATATGTGCTGATATGTGCGCTACGGGCCATATGCCGAAGTCTATGAGAGAGGCCCTTTTGGTCGCTATCCCCAAACCTGGTAAGGGGTTGGAGGAGTGCATTTCTTATCGACTGCTATCCCTGCTGAATGTTGATACTAAACTGTTTGCGAAGGTCTTAGCCACTCGTCTGGCCCTGCTCACGCCGGAGCTGGTTGCCCCGGAGCAGGCTGGGTTTGTGCCTGGTAGGAACCTCACGTACAATCTGCGCATGGTGTTCGGCACCATGCAGCATGTCGGGCGGGATTCTAGAGCCCTGGCAGTCTTCCTGGATATGGAGAAGGCCTTCGATTCGGTGGAATGGCCCTACATGAGACAGGTTCTGACCAAAATGGGATTAGGATCGGCCTTCTTGCAAATGATTGAGGTGCTCTATGAGGGACCTACTGCGCAGATATGACTGGGTGACTTGGTTACGGATCCGATACCAATTTCTAGGGGAACTCGTCAGGGTTGCCCCCTGTCGCCTATACTGTATGCTCTGATAGCGGAGCCATTGGCGTGCGCACTCCGGGAATACCATAGTTTCAGAGGTGTGTGCTTTCCCACATACAAGATAGTGGTCTCCACATATGCTGATGATACATTGCTATACGTCCGGGACCCTGAGAACAACCTGGCACCAGTGTTACGCGAGGTGGTGCACTTTGGGGCACTCTCCGGATTAAAGGTGAACTGGACTAAGTCCATTGCTTTTCCGCTGACGCCGTCCACTGCCCCATTTGAAATGGAATATCCGCTACAATGGTCAGACGACTCGGTCAGATATCTTGGGATACAACTGCATATGGACTCGGAGGTCGTACTGACGGAAAATTATGGTAGAGCGATTGCTAAATTGGAAGAGGACGTGGAGACCTGGATCCGGCTGCCTCTGTCATTGATGGGTCGAATATCCATTATGAAGATGGTGGTGCTTCCCAGGTTTTTATTTTTGTTCACTAACATCCCTATCGTGCTGCCGCGCACTATGTTCGCACGGCTTAACAGGTCCCTGCTATGGTTGGCGTGGGCGGGGAAACAGGCTCGTGTTAGCTGGCGTGTCTTGACGTTACCTTCCTATATGGGGGGCATTGGGGCGCCAGACCTGGAGTTGTATTATAGGATCGCGCAGGGTGCTCAGACGCATAGCTGGATACACGGTGAGGAATCGATTCCACATTTAAAGCTAGAGCGGCTGTTTGCAGCCCCTCTCCCGCTGTCCGCAGTCATTTTTGAACCAACAGACCGCAGAACAGGATTTTTGGACTCACTGAATTCCACTAGACATGCGTGGAGAGCTATACTGCAGCAAATGGTGGGGGCTCTGTTGTATTCCCCGGCGATGCCGCTGGAATGGGCGGTCTGGTTGACTCCCTGTGGGGACCGCGGTGTTGTGAGCACCCTGCGTGAGCTGGGTGTGCGCGCGCTGGGGGTCCTGTTCTCGGACAGCGTCGCTAGGACGTGGGAAGAGGTGGCTGTCACAGTAGAGACTACTACACAGCTACAGCGATTTCAATTCCATAGAGTGAGGGGAGCATGGCGGCAGCTCCTAGGGGACGATATGGCCGAGCCCCCTGAGGTTCCGGAATTAACATATCTCATTAAACACAAAAGTCCCCGCAGGCTGATGTCCAAACTATATTGCATAGCAATGTCACAGAGATCTCAGAAATACACTAAGGCCAGATTAGCCTGGCAAAGGGACCTAGATACAGTAATAGATGATGCCATGTGGGCATATTGCTGCTCTGGTATTCGGCACATATCATTACACGGCAGGCATAGGCTGATTCATATTAAATTTATAAACAGAGTTTACTACACACCAAAGAGGCTCTATCGGTATGGTTTGCCTGAGGGGTCGACTTGTGAGAGATGCAGTCACCCTAATGCTGATTTAATCCATTTAGCATGGTTCTGCCCTGGCGTAAACAACTTTTGGGAGGTCATATTTCGGCAGATAGTTGAGATAGTGGAATTAGATCTTACACCAGACCCTGCCGTGGTGCTGCTTGGGCACTCTAGAGTGCTGCCTAAGGCAGCCCGTAAGCTAGTTGACATGGGTATGCTTATTGCGAAGTGCAGGGTAGCTTTATGCTGGATGCGGGGTCCTCTGCCTACAGTGGCGCAATGGGCGCAGGATGTGCTCTACTGCTGCACGCAGTCGGAGACATTTAGCGAGCTGCTGCCGCCGCGGAGTAGACCAAAGAGTTTCTGGGGATTGTATGCAGACTATGTCAGTAGGGGTGGTGTGCTGGGGGAGACAGATAAGAGCGCAAATACTGAGAAGGCCTCGGAGGCGGCCAATCCTTGAGCAAATAGAGACACGGCCTAACGGGATAAGCAGAGACGTATAGCTGAGTGGAGTGTGGGCTCCAATATGGCGTGAAGACTGCTTGAGGTGAGGCGAGCGCAGAGGGTCACACACGTTAGTTCACCTATCAGATCTGGGAGTTAGCTGAGCACAGGGGCACATCATTACAGTGTGGCTGACTAGATACCTCAATGGTTGCGGGATGGGGTGGGGAAGGATGTTGGGGCTGTTTGTTTCTTAAGTTTTATGCAGAAAAATGTGTGTCCCCCCCGCTTGTGGTGTAAATGGTTACAAGTAAGGACATATTGGATAGCCAACCTGGCTGGACATGTTAAAACACAACTTTTGTGCACAGCGATGCCCGGCCTCCGGGATGTGGGATAAGCTGTGCGGCAATGTGCTTATAAGTGACAATGCAGCTGGCCTGAGGGCTGATGGCGCACAGTGCTGTATGTCGACCAGTGCTACCAGTTGGTAAATAAATTAATAAAAAAGTAAAAAAAGAAAAAAAGGGCTTTCTCTGAGGAATACTAATATCCAGATCCTCATGTGGGTAAGATATTCGTTATTAAGCAGTAGCGCCCATTCAAAGCTCCAGTTACTGCCCTTTTTGAGGGTCCCACCCTTTTTAATTACTAAAAGGGTTATGATCAGACATGACCAGAGGGAAAATGTTGATATTGCCCTTTTGAATTATAGAGTGTGAGACAAAACAAAAATCCAATTGATCATGTGAATGGTGAGGGAAAGAAAAAAGGTATATCCATGTTCAGTTGGTCTCCTACTCTGCCAGACATCCATCAGGGTGTGATCTTTACAAAGACTTTTAAGAGACTGGAATACCCTTGGTCTCCTTTCACAGTATTTATACTGCTCCTCACAGGACCAGCTATTGGATAAATTGATGTTTAAGTCTCCGCATAAAATGATAGGGGACGGCCAAGACACCAATTCATTAGTCAGCCAATCATATAGACCTGCATCATCTAGAATTAGTTCATATAAAGAGCACAAAATAAAAGTACAGGCATTTGACCAAGATTCTAATGTAACCCATCTCCCCAGTCTATCGGTACAAAAATGTGGATAGAATTGAATCAAATCCCTTTTAGCCAGGATTGCCACCCTACAGGTCTGAGTGCTTTGGTGAGAACCAGCAACCACTTTAAAGCCCAGAGTGTCCAACAAGGACACTTGTGCTCCCTCTATATGGAGACATATTGTATCTGCCTCCAAGACTTGTAATTCCAAGGTTACCTTAGCTCTCTTTTTCTTGTCATTAAGGCCACAGATATTCACCGAGGCATTTCTTAGTTTACTCATCATCTCAATTTTCTAGATTTCCTTTTGGATAGCTCGGGTTCACCATTTTGACACTGTTCACCCGCTAACATCCCTCTCCCCTTAGATCCATCTCTTCCTCTTGTAGTTTTGTACCCTTTGTCTTCTTTTGTAGCACCCTCCCAACACCACAACCTATGTCCCCCCTCCCATTATCCCTTCCTTTCTCCCTCCCACCAAATAAGCAACCAGACAAGGAGCCTGGATGATGGTGCCTCTGGAAGTGTGCATCCCCAGTCGCTCCCAGCCATTGACATCCTGAAAAGAAAATCAAACTTAGCACCCCATACCAAAGAATGTGGATTAGGACTAATCTAGCCTTTAAACTCCAATAATATTTCCAGCCAGCTAAGAGTCTATCTGCCACATGCATCAACAATGCCATTTGCGATTTCTTATTAGCGAAAAATAAGGATTCGCTAATAAGGAATAGCAAAAGGCTATGCATGTAGAAATCGCTTACAAAATAGCGATTTCTAAACATTCCTTAATACCTCCCCATTTATTCCTATGGGCCTAGAGGCCCATAGGAATGAATGGGAAGACTTTCTCAATTTGCGATTCTCAATTAGTAAATCGCAAACTGCTCATGCAATTTCAAGGGTGCCTGGGTGTCAAAAGGACACCCTGTTGCACCCCTGAAATCTGCATATGAGTACATCTTTCACACACACATACCCCAAGGGCATGTGTGTGTGTAAAATGAAACTTTGAAAAATGCACTTTAGTGCATTTTTCAAAGTTTTTGCAAATTACCATGAAGTTCAACTTCATGGTAATTTGCTCCCCCTATTAGCAAAATCGCTAATATTTTTACTTTAATGCATTGCATTTAAGGAATCTCAATTTGAGATTCCTTAAATGCAATCGCAATTTAAGTAATCGCAATTTAGAGATTACTTAAATTGTGATTTTTGCATTTGGGATGATGCATCCCAAATGCAAAAATACCGGTCGCAAAGAGGCAGATTCTGAGAATCTGTCCGTTTGCCACCGGTTTTTGCTTTGATGCATGTGGGCCTATAACCTAATATTTAGTCAGGAGACAGGGAGCAGCTACCTACAAACATTAAGTACTCTACACTTTAACTGCCAACCGCCCATCAATTTCTTTCAGATATTCCTAAAATACAATCTCTGAGGTGAAACTTTGTGTATGTCCTTTGTAGATCACTTCCAGATGGTCAGGGTTTTGAAGATAGACTTCCGCCTCAAGTTGCTGGAAAGTGTTAAACAACTGTGGCATCCGCCATCGCCTCTCTACTGTGACATGAGTGAAATCTGGTCTTACAAAAAACAAAATACCCCCAAAATCCTTTTTTGCACTGGGACATGCTTGATCGAAAATTTCTTGACGCAGCAAGAAATTCCTGAAGTAAACCAAGATTGCCTTAGGTCTGTCTACTTTATTGGATCTGGATTTCTTTAGCACTAAGGGGATTATCCTCTTCCGTGCATCGGACGGTGGGCGTGTGCAGAAGACAGCTGGGGGCCATCCATTTACCGCAAAAGTGGAAGACTCACGCACAGCAGGAGAATTTGCACCGCATCGTAGCGGTTATGTGGGCGTGTTGGATTTCTGCACCCAATTCCCAATTGGTTTTCTCTGGGAAGGCACCCTTTAAAGAGAGATATGATGTAGGGTTTTGTATCAGAGCCTTCAGCTCCCTTGGGTACTCCCAGGACTCTCAAGTTATTGCATCTTTTCCTGTACTTGTAGTCTTTGAGCTTCCAGAGAACTTCGGATATAGTAGCTGCCTGTGAAGATTCCTGCAGTTTTAAAGCCTTAACTACGGTTTCCAGGTGCCCAGTCCATTCCTCCACCATTGTCATTCTAACAGCAATATCCAAGCAGGTTTTATTGATTTTTTTAATAGTCTCATGTAGTTTTTTTGTAGCAAGCCTCACCCGACGACTGAAGCTTTTGGCTTCTTCCTGGACCTGCTTTATCAGTTGGAGAATTGTTGCCAGAGATCCCTCCACAGTAGAAGGTTGCAGGGGCGTGCCAGATATTTCAACATTGCATTTCTTTGGGGATCCTTTGGTTTCCTCTCCAGAAAAAAACAACTGTGTTGCAGAATAGTCCCAATTAAGATTACCCATAGAAACGTCACTGCGGCTGGCTTTGGAGGCTTCACCGCCAGCTTCCCTTTTCTTATTCTTCTTTTTTCCCCCGTGAGCCTTTCCCAGAAAGTTTATGCTGGGTTAAGCAAGTGGTAATTTCTGGGGCATCACTGAAGGACAAGTCGGAGACTGGCTCATCAGTTAGGGAGAATGATGACTCCTCCAGATTAGAGAGATCTGATTCAGCGTCAATGAGACAAATTTATCAACAGCATCAGGAGATTTAGCTGTGCATATTAAAGCAGCTCTTTTGTAGCCCTCCCCTGATCCCAACTGGCCTCCCGCGCAGAACCTGTGATGTCAATAGTGAAGTCTCTTGTTGAACAGATGTTACAGACTGGCTTGTACATCGAGTTTCTATACAAACATCACTTAGCTGCATCTGTTTGTTCCAGCCGTGTACCTGACCCTCATTGTTAGGGCCGTCACCACTGGCACCTTCATGATCAGCCAGGGTTAGAGCTATGTCCTCTAATTTCCCTTAGCTTGTTATGAAAGGGATTTGGGGGTTGTTATGTTGGGGTCGTGTCTAGCTCTGAGGTGGATTGGGGTAATTAAACACTCTTACTTCCTTCTGTTGCCCCAGGGAGGGGTTCCACCCTTACCTCAACCTGCGTGACAGATGCATTTACCCCTCACCCCTTGCTTAGTCTCTGGTCCACAGGAAGGCCCTTGCTATTGCCAGACAGTAAAGTGGAGATTAAGGATTGGGATCCTTTTGAATCTGCTGATGTGCCAGCTTTCCCGAGATGAGTCCTAGTTATGCTCTCTAAACCGTTGAGTTGGGTTTCTCTTATCCATAACCCCTTTATGGTTTCTTCCTGCCCCTTATCTCCTTATAACAGTCCAGTGTGGAGGGAGGGAGTCTGCATAGCGAACCAGCAGCTGCACCTCTGTTCCGAGTCCCGCAACTGGGCATTCTTCATTGCTTTGCGGCTTTAAACCAGAACCAGAGCAATGAGAGCTGGGGCAATGAGTCAAGTGGTTGTGTTCAGGGTGAAGCAGGCAGTGCCTAAAGCATCTGTTTCATCCGCAACTCGTATCCAGATGTGCCTCACCTGAGCTGTTTGTAGAGGTAGAGACAGTACAGCATACTCTGGCAGAGCTCTCCTTTTTTCCGCCTTGGGGAGTTTCACAGAAGGGTGGGACGCGAGCCAGCGTCCTACATAGGCCCCATCTTGCTTCGGACCTGCTTGTTTTAAATTTTGATCTGGTTTTTGTCTGGTTCATCACTACATTTGCTGTATTTAGTATTTAGTTACGGATTGGTCCTGATTAAGTGACGTGTCATGAAACATGTGTGTGGCCCCTGTTATCGATTTTGATTTGAGAAAATAAAAACTCTGTTTGAAAACTTTCTATCTACTGGCAAACGTTTATTGAATCATTCAAAGACCTCAAAACTCAATCTCTTTTTAACATCCTTTCTGTGTTACAAACATGGATCTGAAGTAACAACTGATCTGAGCTCACACTAGTTGGCACTTCAGAATGTTTATCATAATACGCAGCTGCTGAAGAAGAGCTCTTGTTGCTATTGCAGCTAACTGCACTTTAAAACAAGAGAATGCACAAATTAGCCAGCTATCTAGATGTGGAAAACGGAGAACTCCTTACGTTGTAAAGGAGCCACTACAGCTGCAAGTACCTTAGTAGAGGTTTGGGGCGATGTTGAACTAAAGGGTAGAACTTGGAACCGAAAATGCCTTTACACAAAACCTCATGAAGAGTTGGCTCTCAGGAAGTACGGGCTCATGAAAATAAACATTCTCCAGATCCAGAGTTGCCCTCATGAATTAAAGGGATTATCTGTTAAAGAGTTACCAATCTGAACTTTTCTGTGAAGATTCAACTGTTTAAAGGTTTAGAATGTGTTAGAATGAACCATCAGGCTTCAACACTAGAAAAATGGTTGACTAAAAACCCTCTCCTTCTTGGTGATGTGGAACAGGAATTATTTAATTCTTTAGGAGCAGCTTTTCCACACCTGACCACATAGCTTCACTCTTTGCTTTGCCCCTTGATAAACGAGTAGTTGTAACCATTGGTACTGGAGGAGTCTACTTGAAAGGGATCCGGTATTGCTCTTGAATTATGTAAAGCACCCTTCCACCTGAGCAAGCCATTGGTGAAGAAAAAACTGCAGTATGGAACCCACTTCCATGTAGTCATTCACTTCTTGAATCTTTTCCAGATTCTCCCGAACTTGGGTTTTGTTGGTGAGCCTGGCTTCTCAACCTTCAATCTGGCCTTAAAAAAGAAAAAATCATTTCACATCCTGCCATTGCTGATTTTGCTTTTGAAAAAAAGATTTCCCGCTAGAAAAAAGCTTTAAGGGGTTTTGCATTTTTGTCTCTTCAGCAGATCTTTGAACCATTTCATTAAGACAATTGCCAAATCATTTTAGCCTTATGAACGTGGGTTTCTGAACCAGAGATCTCCAAGCTGCTTCCAGTTTCCAAGGCTTTACCTACAGCTAATGCAATCCAGCCACTGCCACCCCAGCTGCAAAGCTGAGGCCCACAAGTTATTTAAGGTGACATTATAGAGAAATTCGAATAGGACTTCAATCTGGTTATAAAAATCCATAGGGTCAGCTTTTTCCTAGAGACATTCAATCTATTCCTGAAGATCCTCTCACAGGACCTGGAAGGGATACGCCATATACAAACTAGCCTATACACCAAAATAGGCAGCCGCATAGGACCTTTTAAGAGAGGATTAACTTTTTCTGTTAATACGATCTGACAAAGCAGCCTCCTTAGGGGAAAGAGACAGTGAAGAGTCCATGGAAGACAGAATTTAATTAACTTTCAGCACTTGGGGAAACTTCTCCTCAAAATGTTCACCAGATATATTTAATGGAGAAAGCGATGAATGTTATGGTGTTTCGGCATCATTCCATTAATATAATGTTTTGAGCACATCATGGAAAGGAAGCTCATATGTGACAATCCCACTGTACTGTGCATGAGAAACTACATCCCGCTAAAGGAGTCACAGAGTTTTGCCTACACTGCACTCTGTCTGGAACTCGATGTTCCGGAAAAATTCAGCGAACCCCCTCGTGGTGGAGTTTTTCTTACTCGCGGCTAGCCAACTTTAAGTTCCACCACTGCTTTCTAAGAAAACCCAAGTTCTTCTCTAACATGCATGTAAATATCAGAAGGCGCCTTCCCATGCACTTATCCCCTTTAAAGAAGCATCATGCTCTTCATCCTGATCCTAATTCTGTTTCTTTAACTAGAGGTCATAAACAGCTTCATGTTATGTCATGTTATGTCGTGTTATGTCATGTCATGTTGCGTTAAGTTGATTTGTATGGCACAACTTATCACCTTTGAGGGAGTCTAGGCACTGGAGCTGGAACGCAGACCGAGCGGTGCCCCTAGTTGAAGAGAGAGGTTTTCAGTTTCTTGTGGAAATTAAGAAGTGAGGTATCTGTCCTGATGTTTTGAGGAAGTTCATTCCAGTTCTTGGAGGTGATGAAGGATAAGGCGCCCCATCCTGAATTGCCTTTGCGTATGCGGGGGACCAGTGCGAGGGAGAGAGAGGTAGAGAGTAACTGTCTGGAAGGCTGGAATAGTTGGAGACTGTTATGCTGGTCTAGTGTTGTGGATGGCTTTGTAGGCATGGATGAGCAGCTTAAACTGATAGCATTTCTGGATGTGAAACCAGTGTAGTTTAGTGAGGTAGGGAGTGATGGGAGTGATTCTTAGGATGTCTAGGAGAAGTTTGATGGCAGTGTTTGGGATGGTCTGGAGTCTTTGTTTGAGCTGGTAGGAGATGCTGACATTGAGTGTGTTGTCGTAGTTGAGTCTACTAGTCATGAGGGTCTGGGTGACTGTGCGTCTTGTGTGCATGAGGAGCAACCAATTTCCCCTCTCAAAATAAAACAAGTTCTTCTGGCCCTTCCTTCATGCAAACTAAATTTAGATGAAAACTTTATCTGCCAGGTTTTTTCATTATTTGGACAACCTTCAGCCCTCACTTGAATCAATGGGTATCTCTCAGACAAAATAAACCTGGCGCAGAGGACAAATCAAGGCTGCCGCCTACCCCTTTTACTGTTTCTCTTAGCCATTGAACCACTTCCAGCTGCAATCATGTCCAACTCAGATATAAAAGGCCTTCCAATCGGGAATGCCATATACAAAATCGAAACACTTGCTGACGATGGTCTTCTCTTCTCACAAGATGCTGAGACTGCTATTCCTGCAATACTAGATGAAATTACTTAATACGCGACAGTCTCTCATTACTATTTGAACTTTGAGAAAACAGAAGTCTTCCCATTGAACAGCTTAACCAACCCCTCCATAGTGAACAACACTAAGCTGTAATGGCAATCGTCCCAAGTTATCATGTCATGCATCTAAAGCCATAGCAATCGTGGAGGGATAGTATTGATTTAGTTCTTTCAATGATGTGGCAGAATAGTCAATAACTTTTTTTGGTTCAGTGTATGAGGTAGGGGAGGACCTTTTCTAGTCTGATTGCTAAGATTATTGATCAGATTTTGCAATCAACATTAATTAGAGATATGGGGCCATATGCATCAAAGGGTTTTGCCCATTCTGTGCCTATGGGAAAATGTGTTCATGCATATGGCCCATGGTTTCGTGATTTTTTACCTCTAGAGGGTCTTTCCCCAGTAGTTCCAAAGTGTTCGAATAAGGATTCCATGTGAGGCAATAGGTTATCCTGGAAAGTTTTATTAGAAATGGCTGGGAAGCCATCAAGCCCAGGTTCATTCTTAGGTGAAATGTTCAACACTGGTATTCCTCTCAACTTTCATATAGTGACACTGGGACCACACCCAAGAACTGAAACAAAATACCAAAGACATGAGTCTTTTAGACCTCATACTAACAATGGGAGTAAATAGTATCCTGTGTGAGTAACATTTTTTCCATAATCTAAACCACCATACCTGGTGGGCATGGGTATGCTTCGCAAGAAGTGCAAACAACTCATTGCTTAATAACAACTTCAAATCCAAGAGCCCACACGAATTATGGAATAAATTAGATCTATGCATAAAAAAGATAAATACTTGATCAAGGCATTACTCTAATCTGATTCCCAAGCATATCTCCAGGTAAGTACTGAGGTATACCAACCACTTACAAACAACAAGCTTACACTAAACTATGTAGATGCGTGCCTTCACTACCTTCCACATACTCATCGCTCAAACTTACCAAACACACATACCACCGATCTCCCTCATATTCATTTTATTTTCTCATGAGCTTTATTTCTGCTCTTGCCCTCTCAACTCACATTTTCCATTCCTCACTAAACCAGTTTATACTGTGATAGTAATCAACAATGCTTTGATGTAGACAGTTTCTTCTATGCCTCACTGTGAATTTAATAATGTATCAGCCCATGATTTATGTGCTGTAAGCATTGTATATGACATGATTGTTATCTCTTTTAAAACCCTCAAAACCGATAAATATTTTTGAAAAGACAAAAAAATTATTATGTTTGCCGTGTGCATCTTGAACAAGCCAGGTAATTATAAGTATGCACTTTTCTGCTTCCCTGCCAAATCCTGTTTCATTAGTAGGTGAGGGATGGACCCGGCCCATCCTCTTTGTCTAGTGAAGGTCTCTCTTGCCCTAAAAACACTCACCCATAACCTGTTCTGTAGCCAATTCCCTTGGCAAAGCAAAACATTTGCATGGCTATTTCTCCACTGAATGTACATACATTTCACGTGGAACCAATCCAAATTCTTCAGAATTGCCTGTCTACCTGAGAAGTCAGCAATTCTTTTGAGGAAGATAGACCTTTTGTGTGGATCCAGCTTCCCAAATTGGCTGCCAATGTTCTCGCTCCTTTGAGCCGGCATGTCTGCTGGATTACTACCCTACCTTCAAACTGGAACAATGGCGCACTGCTTTGAACTTTGAAGAGAAGGTGGGATTAACTGATTCAATGAGAATCATAACTGTGTGTGCAAGGAGAAGCTGATCTAATTTCAATATGTATGTGAAGGAAGACTCTGATGCACTGATGTCATGAATGTGCCACAAGATACCCACAGTGCACGTGGTCAAGAAAACTTAAAAGGGAAACACCAACCACATTCGAATCTTGTACCACTATCATCGCTCCACTTGAGTCTCCTTACATATTGATTTCCTGGTTAAGGTGTATCTGCATCTGACTTTATTCTGCCCCATAAGTACCAGAATACACAAAAGGTGATGTGCAGAGTGCCTGCAATTTTTCTAGCCCCTGGCAATCCCATGGTGTAGCATCCTAACTCATTGCTCACCAACCCCTTCAGACTTCTTCAACGTCTACGTGGCCCTCCTAACAAACATAGTCAGAAGCCACAGACTCAACATCGACTCCTATGCCGACCACATTGAGCTGATCCTTTCCCTCACCAACGAACCCACAACCACAAGAACCAACTGCTACAGCAGAATGAAGGCTATTGTGACTTGGATGAAAGACAGCTGCCTCAGGCTCATCTCGGACAAAACTAAAGTACGCATCCTGGGTTTCACCCCTTCAACCTGGGACAATTCCTGGTGGCCATCCACTCTGGGACCCCCTCCAAACCCTATGGACCAAGCACAAAACATACTGGACTCATCACTCACAATGAACTGCCAAATCAACGCAATTTCCTCAGCCTGCTTCTACACACTCCACCTGCTTCTAAAAAACTTCTGTTGGATCCCCATAGAATCCAAAAAGACTGTCACCCACACACTCATCACCAGCAGGCTCGACTACGGGACTGCACTCTATGTTTTTGTCACCAAGAAACAGCTCAAGAAACTACAGAATTTTCAAAACGCCACTGACAGACTGGTCCTCGACATCCCCCACGGCAGCCACAGCACGCAACACATCCAACAACTCCACTGGCTCCCGTTCTAGAGAATCACCTTCAAACTCCTCAAACATGCCTAAAAAGCTCTCCACAACATAGGACCAGCATACCTGATCCCCTGCCTCACATTACACGTACCTGCCAGAGAACTCCATAGCCTCTGTCTCCAGGATCCAGAAGACAAGAACCAGAGGAAGTTAATTCTCCTACTTCACTGCCTGTACCTGTAACACCCTACCCCTCCACCTCAGGCAATCCGCATCGTTGACCCAATTCAAGAAAGACCTCAAGACCTGGCTCTTTGAATGATCCTCCACACCCAGAGGGACCAGCATTGTCACCCACCCCCCAACGCCTTGAGACACTCATGGGTGAGTAGTAATGGTTTACAAACCTCTGATTGATTAATTGATTGATTCATTGATCGACCATGCTATTTACATTTGAACCTAGCATATGCAAATCAGTCTTGACTCCAATAGGAACAGAACAATCCGAACTGCCAGACCACTTCTTTGTATAACATCAGTACCAGGAAGCAATCTGCTACATGCTCCATGCTTGGATTATATATCAGTGACTTTTGTGGTTGCCCCTTGTCAAATGGGGGCACAGAATATAATGATCACACTCAGCGAGTTTTGATGCATGATATTTAAAAGTACGAAATGTGTAAATGTAATATTACTATATCCCTAGAGTGTAAAGGCTCTAAACGTTATGTGCGCTGTCAAAGGTTCTAGCTGTGTAATGTGAAAACTGTACTGCACATTAAAATATTACTTCTGCTATCTCGAGTTTTGGCTAATATAGGAAAAATAGTCAAACCGTATTTTTAATATTTTCTAAAAATCCTATATAATGCTAAAGTGCTGAAAAAGTGGATAGGGTTGTAACTTGGACCTTTTACCCCATTGTTTAGGAGGAGCCAGGAGTTACCGCCACCTACTAACTAATGTCAGTCATAAACACAGCATCCTTTGCTACTCTCCTCAGACGACCCGTGGAACAACAGAGGAAAGACTGCATATGCTGTTTGAGACATGGGTGGAACTCTAGGGGTTAACATGCTCACACTTTTACCCAGGTCAGAGAAATGGACTACAAGGGTCAATTGGCTGAACTACTCTGTGGCAACAGGGATAGAAAAAGCTACAAGAACCTTTTCTTGAAATGTTCACCTGAGTCCATTGCCCTAGCGAGGTCTCAACTGCCAAATGTTGAAATGTCCATCAGAGATTTCAAACATTGATAGGCAATGTATTGTAACTTTGCCAGACAGCTTCATCAAACATAATAGAACAGTAGGAAAAGTTAAAAAAATATATTTTCAGAAAGAAAATACCAAATCAACATTTTCTGTTTTAAAATGAAAAAAGAAAAATGCTCCCACTCTCCAAGAGAGTTATCTTCCATGGTGAGGGGAGCATTTAACTGTTGCCTTTAACCACAAGGGTTAAGTGACGGGGAGTGAAAACTCAAATATTCACCCATCTACGTTAGGCAGGTGGACATACAGGTCAACCACCAACATCCATTACTCTGATGGACCATCAGATGGTCACAGCAGAGAGAAAATAGTCTTCACTGTCATTACACCAAAGGTCCACCTGCATTAAAATAGGGTGGGTGGACCATTATGTTGGCAGAAAGGGTTGTGTTGCAGCGGAGTACCCTTTCCACCAACATGTGAGGATATATCTTCTTGCGTATCCAACTTGAAATTCAAAACAGCCGCCTTTTAATTATGCTTAGCTCAGTCATAAAGGGCCTGATTCACAAATGTAACTTAAACTTTGGTGTAAATGTAATTATTTCAGTAGGTTTACTACTTAGGGCCCGATTCCGACGCGGTTAGGAAATCTTCCAGACCAAATGGATTTGGGAATGGTTTCAGAGAGTCCGACTGACCGAGTACGATGCATCTGGAGCTTCCAGATACGATTGGGTCGGACTCCCATTTACTTCAATGGGAGCCTATGTTCCGACCGAATGCATAGGCTCCCATTGAAGAAAGGGGTGGCTGGGGAAAATCGGACATCCTGTGGAGGGCACCCCCCTGTGCCTGCCACACTGTGCATGGCTGGTGATGTGGAACCCATAGGTACGCCCACAGGCCTGATTGGGAAGGGTCTGGTGCAGGGGGGGGCGCGAGGGGCCCCCAAAGTCTGATCCTGACTGCCGATTCGAGTCAAACGGCACGATTCAGAAAGCCTGTCTGAATCCAGCATCGTACTCGGTCATTTGGAAGCACGGTCTGTAGAGACGTATGATTCTGCTCTGTACAGCTCAGTCATTCCAAATGCCGTTGAGTTTGGATTGGGATATTCCTAACGCATAACTTGCATTGCACTCGGTTGGTGGGAAACCTTTTCTAGTCGGTCGGAAAGGCACGTTGCCGATCCGATTTGGACGGAGCCACTGCCATTAGGAGGCCTTCCTAACGCTTCGGAATTGGGTTCCTTATTGATTTTTACATGCTTGACTTTTGTAGTAGCTTACACTTTTGTGGTAACTTGCACATTTGTAGTAAGTTCAGCACTATGCAACTAGGCACCCTCCTAAACTTTCTTATAAAAAAATGTATACTTACTTCAAAATGCAGCTTACGAATCAGGCCCAGCAGTTACTGATAGGAAATTTACGTTTTATTGGCACTTTTTCCCTTATATAGTTAGAAAAAAAAGCATATCTCCAGACTCCAGGGAGGAAGCTCGTACTGCTGCCAGTGTATGCCAGTAACCTGACTCGGCTTCTTACTCCCTAACCTCTCTCGCTGTGTACTGCTGCATGTTGCAGGATGCTCAGTGGTGCTTTCTCTACGGGGGCATACTTGCGCTTTCTACTGCCTGATTTTTATGTTTTTAGCCTGGCTGTGCACTGCTGTGTGTTGCAGGGTGCACATCTCCTTGTTTTTAATTGTAGGCATTACCTTAAGAATACGTTTTATACATTTGGTCACTTACTGTATCCTCCTCATTCTCCTCTAGAGACACAGTGGGGCGTGAAGAGGTCCCGCCTTGCGCCATCTTGACTCGCGACGGTGGTGACATCTTCTGCCGCCATCTTTTGGGAGTTAGCAGTTTAGTTCTTTGACTGGCTGCTATTTAATCGCCATAGTGACACGGACATGCAGAGGACGCACGCAGCGGGCGCGCCGCTGGTGCGCCAAAGGCAAGCCCATATGTGCCGGTCCGCGTCTGGACCGCAGCCAGCGCCAGCCATGCTGCCCAAATTGCGATAGACTGTACGGTAGGTTGGGGCAGAGATGAGCTACTAGCACTTAGGCCGACTACTTGTCCAAACTCTGCATATGCCTTACTAGGAGAGGGGGGCAGGCCCTTTTGCTGCCCTTGGTATAAATTTATCCTCAGTCCCAGTCCCGCTAATCGGGAGGCTAAAGAGATGGGTCATGCCCCTCCTAGGCCCTCAAGGTCCGCTGATTTAAAGGCCTGTCTTAGCAATTGCAGATCGCTGCCCAAACACACACTCGATATACACCAATCCCTTGTTGACAATGATTGGGACCTTATGTTTCTCACCAAGACTTGGATGTGCGAAGACACCAACTCAGCAGTGGCCTTAGCCATCCCCCAGTCTATAGCATAGTCTGTGCTAATAGGAGGAACAACAGACCGGGGGTGGTGTAGCTACTATCCCTAAAGAAACTTGGGAATCGACCACAACCAATTTTGGTCAGACAGAAAGTATTGAAGGACTCCCTTTCTGTATGAAATTGTCCCCCACTGCCTCCTTCGCAGGGCTCCTCTACAGGCATCCGTGCTGCTGCCACAGCTCCACACCTATTTTGGCAAACTATATCGCCCAAGCTTGTACCCGCTACTTGAACATCCCGGTCCAAGGTGACATTAATTTGCATGCTGACGACCCATCCTGTTCGCATAGTGTGAACTTCATTTCATTGCTTGCCGGCTTTAACCTAATCCAACTGGTTTCTGCCCCAACTCAAAAACCGGGCCACACGCTTGACCTCATTTGCTCTAATCTGCAGGAGGTTAAAGTTAACAAACCCACACTGGTGATCTGGTCAAACCCTTACTTGTTACCCTTCGAGCTGCATCTGAAGGCCACAGCCAGGGTCACTGCTCCCCTAAGGAAACTAGGAGGCACTGGAGCAGGGTCTCATCGGAGTCTTTAGGCCCTCTCCTAAAGGACTCAGAGCCCCCCTTTTCAAATCACCCTGATGATAGCATTGCGATCTTGAATGCTTGGGTCACGTAGGCCCTCGACAAAATTGCTCCACAGAGACCCGTCAGCTCCTTCAGAGCTACCACCTCTGCTCCTTGGTTCTCTGAGGACATCAGAGCTAAAAAAAAGTGGCTGGAAAAAACAGGAGCATGAGTGGTGAAAGTCATACTCACTTGAGGACAAAATTATGTACAGAGTAGTGCTGAAAGAATATCATAAACTACTCAAGAACAAAAGAAGAGATTTCCTGGTTGCCCACATCAGGGATGCGAGTAATTCCTCAAGGGATATATTTAGGATTGTGAAATCCTTTACTAATCTCATGGCACTTGTGCACCCAGCTATTCCTTCGCTGGAACTGTGCAACAGCCTTTCAAACTTTTTTGAGGATAAACTCTCACAGATCTATGCCTCCTTCCCTGCATCTCTCTGCCTCAATGCGGAGGACGACTCTCGCGGCCTTGCTCAGAACCAGCTGTTGTTCACCGAATTTGCCATGGTCCTCATCAAGGCATCGGTCGTGGAACATCGGAAATGTAAATCCAGGTCAATGGGAGATCCCTGGCCAGCTCGACAATATAGTTTACTAGCCAAGTGGCTCACCCCAACCCTCAACTCCATCTGAAATTCCTCACTTAGGGTTAGGGATTTTTCCCTCCACCTGGAAACATGCTTTCCTACTTCCTATCCAGAAGAAGCTGAATGCTGACCCCGAAGATTTCAGTAATTTTAGGGCTATCTCTCTACACTCAGCCCCCACTAAAATCCTGGAGAAACTGGCTTGTCTGCAGTTGGCTGCCTTTGTAGAAACCAATGAGCTGCTGCATCACTCACAGTCCGGCTTCCGCACTGGCTACATCACTGAATCAGCACCGATTGAAGTGGCTGATTCCCTCCGCTGGGCAGTTGACGGGGGCTCCGCGGCCATGCTGGTACTCCGCAATTTGTCGGCAGTGTTTGACACGGTGTCTCACCCGATCCTGCTCAACAGACTTAAGCAAATAGGCATCTAAGGGACGGTGCTGGATTGGATTGTTTCCTACCTCCACGGCTGAGACCAACAAGTCTTTCTCCACCCCTTCACGTCCACCGTGAAACCACTCAGATGGGGCATGATCAGGGCTCTTCCCTAAGCCCTCTACTTTTTAACATCTATCTGTCACCATTGGCGGAGCTCATCACGAAAATGGGTGTCAAGGTGATATCCTACGCGGATGACACCCAACTGATGTTTTCCTTCAGAGATGTGTCGTTGTCAGTCTTTAACTCTTTCAGAGTCTGTTTTAAAAGCCTTGCCATCTGGATGAACAACAATTTTGTAAAGCTCAATGCCGATAAAACTGAAGTTTTATTTTTAAACCAAGCTGTGCCACCCCCGGCAGTCCTGTGCTGGTCTGCAGAGCTCGGGGCTCCTCCAGTCCCTAAGGATTAGGTTAGGAACCTTGCGGTCCATTGAGACAAAGACCTGTCCCTTTCGGCCCATGTCCAGCAAGTGTCTGCGGCCAACTTTGGTAAGATGAAAACTATTAGAAAATTCATTGACTTTCTTCCAGAGGAATCCCGGAGAATAGTAGTGCATGCCTTGGTCACCTCGCAACTCGACTATGCCAACGGATTATATCTGGGCCTGCCTAGTGACTTGAGCAGAAGGCTTCAGAGAGCGCAGAACACTGCCGCGAGGATGGTCTGTAAGGTTCCACTCCGCCTGCATATCTCTCCTCACCTCAGATAAACGACATTGGCTCCCAGTCGCCAAGAGAATTGAATTCAAGGCCTCACGTTTGCATTTCGGGTCTACCAGGGCAGAGGCCAAATATCTGACGAAGAGACTTCGTCCTTACCAGCAGGGTAGATCCCTGAGTTCCAACCATAAACGCTACCTCACCGTCCCCCGCTTTGCTAAAACCCTTGCCTAGGGAGCAGATCGTTTGAGGTGGGAGCCTCCAAAGGCTGGAATGACTTGCCTCTTCACCTACGTGTGCTGAACTCTGAACTGGAGTCCTGAAAGGCTTTGAAGACCTGCCAGTTCAAGCATAGGGATTAGCACTCTGCTCGCTCTGCACTGTTGCTTTCCTCGCTAGCGTCGGGACACCTCAGCTGAGGTAGCTGTGCACTGTATAAATGTCTTTATTATTGTTATTATTATTATTATTATTATTATTGTTATTGTTATTATTATTATTATTATTATTATTATTATTATTATTATATCTGTTGATCCCCTTATTGAATTTGTTTTCTTGGTGCCATTTTGTCTATTTTACTTTTTCACTAATTTGCAATGGGATTTTAATGTTGTTGTGTTTTCTTCTTTTTAACTGTTTTGGTCCTTTTAAATGCTTTACACATTTTCCTTATGCTCTCTGCCGTATCTACCAAGGGTTGATCTTCGGTTCAAATTACTGAAACCTTTGCCTGGACCGAACATATTAGTGACTTTGGGGCACATGCATCAGGCTATTTACCGGTCACAAACAGGCCGATTCACAGAGTTGTCCCCTTTGCGACCGGTAAGTAGCCTTTTGGGATGCATCCACCCCCAAAGGCATTAGCAAAATAGGTCATCGCAATTTTTGCATTTACCTATTTCGCAAATGCAGTTAGGGAATCACAATTTGCAATAACCTAAATGCAATGCAGGAATCACTCTCAGAATGCAATTTTGCATTGAGGAACCACAATTTACCATCAACTTCAAGTTGATGGGAATTTGCAATTACGTAGAATTATGCCAAAAATTGCATTTTTTTAAGTGCTATGTAGTGCACACACATGCCCTTACGGCATGTGTTATCGCCACATGTGCACAAATGCCATTTTTGGGGGTGCATCAGAGTAGCCTTTTGGCTCTCTTGCACCCTTGAATTGCATTCGCAATTTGTGATTACCTATTTGGTAATTGGAAATTGCGAATGCTTTCCATTTCATTCCTTTGGGCCTCTAGGCCTATAGGAATGAATGGGAAAGAATTTCCTATTAGCGAATTGCAATTTGCGATTTGCTAATAGGGAATGTGTGGGAATCACTATTTTTTCTGTGAAAACTACATGCATAAGGAATAATAATAATCACTATTGAGGAAATCACAATTCCTTTGCTTGATGCATGTGCCCCATAATTCCTTGTTGTGGACTACCATCCACCTCAATCAATAATTCTCTAGCTCACAATGATTTATGTATTTTAGGAGAGGTGGACCGCTGCGTACAAAAATAAAATGAGCTTTGCCACGCTTTTGATATTTTTTAAGTTTTCTGTTCCGCATTGGATGTCTGTCATATTGTAATGCTAATTAAGTTTAAAAATCAAATTGGAAGGTGTGTCATGGTGCATTTGTATGTATGCGCAGTGATGCATGCACGGAATGAACACGTGTGTGTGTGTGTGTGATGAAGTATGCATATAACTCATTGCACTCTTTTTTTGCTGAAACTGCTTTTTATCGGTATTCAAGCTTTGTTTCCTTTTTACCAATGTGAAATTGAGAATAAACAGCTGCACAGTCAACATGTTAGGAAAAGCCACTGACAGGAGAGACAGATTGGGTTTGCCGCTGCTTGTTTTTCCACAGTACCACAATCCATGTCTGCATTCTCCTTCTGTTATATAATCTTTAAACCAATCGGCATACCACAAGGCCTACCTATAGACATCCCGAGACTTTCTTCAGCCTTCTTAAATGACTCCTGTGGTTATTGTACGCTTTCAGCTCTCTAAAAAGTATGGGGCAGATCTATGTCGGAGATGCGCCACTTTTACGCCGCCGTTGCGTCACTTTTGTGACGCAGCGGCGGTGTAAACCCTGCACCACGTTGCGCCATATTTACATCGTGACGCATCTATGGAGATGCGTCATGATGTAAAGCCCTGCGCCACGTAAAACCTGCGTCAGGTTTCACGTGGGCGTGTCGACATAGGGGGGGGCGTTCCGTCGCAGGAACGCCCCTGAAAAGTGACTCAGTCAAATCTATAAGATTTGACTGAGTCACTTTCCCAACGCTGATGCGCCAAAACCCTGCGCCTGCTTGAAGCAGGCGTAAGGCTTGACGCACCATGTTAGGGATAGGGTTGGTTGGAACAGTGCTGGAGTTGCGTCGCGCTTGCGACGCAACTGAAGCACTGCGCCAACCTTACGCCATTGGATGCGTCACGCATCTGTTTATTCCTGCGCCATGATGCGCTGCATTATAAATGCGGCGCATCATGTGTGGCGCAAGGGTAAACTTGCGTGACGCATCATTCCTGGCGCATCCTTGCTGATTTGCAGGGATGCGCCAGGCAACATAAATCTGCCCCTATATTTTCTGTTTTTTACCATTTTTGTCCTGAACATATTCAAACGTATTTGGCACATCTTTGCGGCTGACTGCCAAACGGAGACTCCGCTGGATTCTGAGAGTCATTCCTTTCAACATCATGACAATTATTTGAGTTCCATGTTTCATTTGTATAATTGGAAACTTGATTTACTTGACTTCAAACGTGCACACGCGTTTCAGGATATTGCAGAATGGTTGTATCACCTTTGCATCTAGCCTGTTCTTTCCATGTCCCTGTTGCTTTCGCGGCATCTTTCACTTTTTCACTTTGCACTTTTAAGGACCCTTCAGTACAGCTCGCTGAGATTCGACACGTGAGTCTAGTAAGATGAGATGCACCAGCGGTCAGGGCTGCCAAGGGTGTCCCACAGTGTTCTTTACTCAATATTTGCACAGAAAGATTGGAAGATATGGTTAATTTTCGACAGACCAATCTTGACACATGCCTTTTTAGGTCTCGCTGAGCCTAGCGCATGCGCTGGCTCGAAGAGACATTTTGTATGTGGGCTCCAAAAAGTGCTGCCAGGCCAGCCTAGAGCCACAGTGCATGTGCGCGGGCGCGCGCGCCGTGCTTACTTTCACTTTCGCGGCCGCACGGCCGCTTTGATCGCGATCGCGATCACTTTAACTTTCGCGGCTGCACGTAACGCCCTGTCGGACGAAAGCAATGTTTCAGCACTCACTAACACGATATCACGGCGGTTCGGCGATTCACACTGGGGAACTTTTGAAAACTCGTCATCTTTGGTAAGCGTAGCACGGTTTTCGTTCGACAGGGCATTACTGCTTTAGTTTTAAGTCTGCGTAGGTTTCACGAGGAACTTTTTTCTCTTTGCTTTTGAGCCACTGTAGTTAGGTGACTGTTTGCTTAAAAAAACTTGTTTCAAAGGGAGCATATGAAAAGAACCTTTTCCGCATGTTAGTTCCAGCTGCATAGCCTAACGACTCCCTGCCCATACGTTTAATCAGGGGTCTTATTGTGACAAACTATCTTTCCGTGGTTTACATCGTATTGTAGTTTACCACCTCGATTCATGGGCCAGAGACCGGGGATGTGCTGTCGCTTGCGAGATTTCTTGTTTTTAAAAAAAAAACAATTGTGCTTAGAGCCTGCAAATGCTTTATAATTGGTTGGCTTCATCTTCACTCATTTCCTTGCTTCTCATTGGTCAATGAGTACTTTCTTCCTTATGTATTTGTCCCTTCTATGGAGATTGTGCCAAGTACTGCTGAGTTGTTTTATTAGTGTACTTCCGCTGGTCGCTCTCTAATTCAAACACTTTTTGTTGGCTCTTGCTTCCTCGCCATTGTTGTTACCTCATCGATATTGTTTGCCCGTTGTTCCCTACACCAGTTCTCCTCCCTCTTCCCCTTGTTGTTAGTTGTCCTTCAGTCGTTGCGTACACACCTTCCCCTCCCGTGGTTTTCACAGGAAAGACCCCTCATATGCGAAGAATGTCCACGCTGCGTGCCTGTCACTGTGCAGATGCGTGGGTTTGTGCACCTGTTGCCTAGTTATGTGTTTTCACATCGCATGATGCTCGAAAAAAAAACATTTTGTTTACGGTTGGGGCACCCAGAGTTAGTCTGGAAGAAATGTGTATTAGGCATGTGGCTATCTGTTAGGCGAAAGTAATTAAATAGAAATATTTAAGTTGCTGAAAATAGAACTAGTTGGCATGTGTGCCATCTGCCGGTTTAACACTAGCATAATTATTGATGCCTTTGTAAAGGATGCATGTGGCTGATGTTTAAAACAAATACACATCAAACAAGAATGATGGCCCAGTGTGCATTATGGATATAGTGCAGGACTGTAGAATAGCTACTTGCGCATTTGTCTGTATTTACGAAAACGTCGAATTTCAGACATCCAGTTGTGAAACTCTCACTTTTAATAACATCCACGAGATTTACCTGCACAAAGCCGATGCATTTCTTATGTTTGACAGCATTGGCACGAGAACCACTTTCTTAGAGATGCAAGAAATATAAGCACATGAAAAAAACAATAATACTTTTGGATACATTTCAGGGTGTGCATATTTAAATCAAACGATTTGGGTGGAATGTACGAGCCACCTGCTGGATTTGGACTTCTATAATTGTCAACGAGTTTTAAAAATGTTTTCAAGGCAAATACGTGAGATTGCGCTAAACTCCTGAGTATTCAGAAAGAAAATTCCAAACAAAAGCATTAGTGCTTCGGTTATTTTCAGTACAGCATACACGACGATGAACAAATCAGGGTAATTTATAATTTTTATGCATATTTTTTACAAACTTTTTTAATTCATTTTGTACAACAGAAAACAGCATAAATACGCAGGTCATGTCCCCAAACGTACATAAGGAGTAACATCACATTCACAGATTACGGCAGTACAAGTAGTATAGCAGTGTGCACGGCAGAACATAGGCAGCAGAAAAATTAACAACCAGTAAGGGAGCAAGACATTTTGAATCCAAGTCATCGAGCCCAGTAAAAGGCAAGTGACACAGCAATGTCATACATGGTTGTCACATCTATTATACATTGGCATAGGCACAAAATCACAACTCACCATCTAAGCCATCCTCTGAGCCAGAGTCACCCTCATCAGTAAACCTATTAAGTAGGGACCCCCACAGCATAATCGTGTCCAAGGGAACCTAATCAGGACGGGTAAGGCGCTTGTGCATCTTCTCCGCCACCCTCTATTCTAGAAAATCACGCAGCCACAAAGACCTTAGAAGCACTCGAGTAATCATCCACCCAATGGCTATTCGCCTGAAAGTAGCACAAGCTTGTAGGGAATCTTTCATCCTTTGGGCTTTACCACCACCCTCAGGAGGCATGCCAGCGGAGTTAGAGGGATCGCCAAGACCATTGCCCTCACAAATATAGGCACCATCTCCTTCCAGAATCCCTGAATCCCAAAACAAGCCCAGGCCAAATGCAAGAGAGTGGCCCCCAACTGCCCACACAACGTGCCTTCCTCCAGAGGTCTATCCTAGTCCGCTGCCTACAGGTCACATAGATGCGATTTAAACAAGCATTTGCAATGCAATAGGTCTCGCATTTTAGCGAGTTTGAGCTATGGACATTGTAAATGACAAAGCCTTTTATTTATGTTTTTAAAACTAGAACAAAAATAAAAGGCATTATCATTTACAATGCCAACAGCTCAAACTCGCGTAAATGCGAGACCTATTGCATTGCAAATGCTTGTTTACACTTGTCAATGTTAAATCACTCCTGGTGATACATTTATTCAAAGAATCTACAGAAGTGTCTAATAAAAACAAGTCCACCCTCTGTGGTCTGCAGAAGCAGCACCGTGATAGCGGCAACAATGGACGGGTGACTGCAAACAAGAACCGCCTCATTTATCTATCAGATTCAACGCAAAGTGTTCAGCAGAACAGAGCACCAAGGGGCATATTTACAAGGGCTTTTTCTCCGCCTTTTTGGCTTAAAAAGCCCAAAAAGCGCAGATAAAACTATCACCCTATTTACAAGAGGGTGCTAACATGCATAATTGCATGTTAACATCCTTTTTCCTAACACCTCCCTTTGAATCTCTAATGAGATGCAATGTGGGCGTTACTGGGCGTACCCCGGATGGACAACCTTGCAAATATCGCTGATGTTCACATCGCGATATTTACAAGGCTGCCCCAGCATTTTAGCACACGTTAGTTTTTGGAGAAAACCCCTGTTTTCTCCAAAAACTAACGTCTGCTAAAAATCATACTTACCTATCCCCAACATTGGGGTGGATTATGCTGATTCGACCACAGGGTCATACCAGCAAGGTTATCGCCGTTTTGCAGGGAACATCGCTGGAAAACCAGCGATGTTCCCTGCAAAATGGCGATAACCTCGCTATCTCTGGAATTTTTATCGCCCTGGAGAAAAGCGTTGTTAATAACGCGCTACCAGGGCGATAAATTCCAGAGATAGCTTGCGATAATAAAATTATTGCTAAGCACGGCCAGCGATAATGCCCCCAAGAGAGTACCTCAGCCCAGGTAACTGACACCAAGATCAGTATCAGCCAATAATGAGAACAAGGAAACCATCAGAAGAAACAACAGCCTCAAAACCTGATGTCTTCAGCAGTGGAATCCTTATTAAACTGCTTACCACCAGCAGAAAAAGGCTTTTTGTGATCACAAACCCACTGACACTGCCTTATATATTTTTTTTTAATGCATCCCGTTTACCTTTAAGGAGAATGGGCTGCATTTAAAAAAGAAAAGATAAAAGATTGCTTTATTTAAACCAATCACAGTCACAATGGTCTGCTGACCCCAGAAGGCCACCATCACTGTTATTTTAGCAGTTCCCAATGGGTCAACAAGCACCACCTACCTCATTAATATTCAAAAGGTAGGTCTATTTACGACCTGCTGGGAATCACAAAATGTGTCAAAGACACACTTCTACATTGGTGTTTGCGATTACAAATAGTGAATCAGAAAAAAACGCTATTTGGAATTCGCAAACGATAACCTTCTGTAAGGCTGCCCGGGGGGGGGGGGGTTGCGCAGCAGCCCCCCCCTAAAGGGTGGCCGCCTTAGTGCCACAGGAAGGCACAGGGGTGAGAGGTCTAGTCCCTGGGTCCGCCAGGGGAGACCCCAGCAGATGGCGACTTCGGGTGGGGGTGGGGAGGGGACAGGGGTATTTGCCCTCTTGTCCCTCTCGTTCGCCTTGAGCAGGTCGCTGCTCGATCGTCTCGCCGTCGCGGTTTATTCGTGCTCCTTACCTCCAGTACTTCTACTTGGTGAGTTTGCCGGTGACTTTCCTCTCGCCCCGGCCCTGTCCCTGGGCATTACCAGGTGACGGGGCACTGTGGGCGGAGTACCATGGGCGGGGGAGGGCAAGCGCGGTGCAAGAGTGTAGGTCGGCTGCGGGGTGAGTTTGGTGGGGGGCAAGAACATGCCTGGGTCGGGGAATATGGCCATTACCCTCGCCTCCCTCTCGCTCTGGGGGTCTCAGTAGATTGGCCACGGGCGGTACGATGGCTCGCTAGGGCGCTGGAGGCATTTAGGCTCGCGCGCGGCCATACTTCAATCCAGCTTCAGTGTCGGAGTAGACTCGCAACTCATCGTGCTAGACAGGGAGTGGGGTATTGTTAGGGGCAAGGTATCTGGCGCTTTCCCTGGTATCTCCTGGAGAGCGAGCCGGAACGCATATAGCGTGTCTGCGCCGCGGTGACGTTTGAGCAGATGTTTTAGGTGCCGCCTGCAGGATGTGTGCCAAGTCGTTTACTGAGTCCGAGTCCCTCGCCGCCGTCTGAGTTGGGGACAGCGAGGTTGGTTTGAATTGTATCGTGCCGAGCGCTTGGCTGAGTGACTCCGACGCTGCGCTGTGGGGGCCGGGCTGCACTCTTTGAGGTGGCACGTCAGCTTGGCCTGCCGACTTTGGTGCAGGAACCTAGTGTTTGAGCCTCGGGGGCGCGTCCACATCGGTGAGTCTGTTTGCGCAGGGAAAAAGCGGGGCTCTAGTGCAGCGCTCCAATTTCGGGTGGGCATTTATACTGGCCATGTTGGTGCTCTGATGTTTGTATGCGGGGTGGTGTGATTAGCGCAGCACCCCTTACAAATGAATCTGTTTCGCGCGGTGCGTGTGGCGAGGTGTGTGGTGCGTGTGTGTTTATTATTGGTCGGGCATCGGCAGTGCCGCCACCGGGTCTCCCCATGCCTGAATGTGTGATGTGGATCGGTGCCATGGTAAGCGCTCAAATGCCTTCGCGGCGAGCTCGCGCTTTTGAGGAGTCACTGTGGCCTAATGGTTGGGGCCGGAGACTCTTCGTCCAAGGTTACAGGCTCAATTCTTTGTTTCGTGCACACTTCTCTATTATGATGAACGGCACAGTGAATACATGGCGCAACTTTCCGCGCGCGGGTGCAGTGTGTGATCTTGGTCAAATGGACGGCTCTTTTGGTGCTGCGTGGATTGAAGTCTTTGTACCAAGGAAAGAAGGGGGTCTGGGACTTATTGGACATCAGTTTTAACACAGGGAGATGGCGTATGCCTTGGTGCTTTCACTGTCGGCCGATCCCTTATGCAAGTGGTTGGAGTCTCTGACTCTAAAAGTTATAGGGTCAAGTCCTGGCAAGGGTTGGGTCCCTGAGTTTAAGTTGTGGCTGCTGTTGCGGCCTGAGAGCTTCGCTACCCGCTTGGTCGCCGCTCTTCGCTGCGCTCTGGTGGTTCAGCCCACGTTAGTGCAACAGGGGGAAGTGCGGGGCTCGTTTCGGGCAACCTTTTTGGTGTACTTGTGCCCCCCCCCCGCCCCCAGTTTCAGGCTGAAGGCTCAGGCGCCCTGAGGCGAGTCGGGTTTCGGTGGCGGCGGAGGCTGAGGCGTGGTCATGTAGGGGCGGTGTGTGTTTTGCTCCTGCGGGCCAGATCGTGATCCTCGGATGGCGCTGATGCACTGCGGGAGGTTGAGGGGCACAGTGGGGAGAGCCGGGTTGGAGCCTCCTCCGGACGGGTCTGTGGTTGATGTGTGTGTTCACTGCCTCGGAGTCCAGAGTTTCGGCGACCTGGATGGTGACAGCTTTGCCATTTGCAGAAATCTGTGGCCTCTCCGTCACTTGATACACTGGGGAAGAGGTGTGGCGCCGCGGCCAGGGCGACTGACTCCGTAATCTGGGGATCACGGTTCGATCCCCGGCGCCGGTGGCAGGCTAGCCCAGCACCATGTGATCCTGGGCTATAGCTTGCTTAATCTTTCCGACGGCCCCCAGCGCCTAGAGACCCTTACAGGTGATTGATCGCGCTTTACAAATGTGGATTTATTATTATTGCTTCCCTCCCCGGCAACTCGGCCTTGAGTGATAGAGATTAGGCGTCCAGAGCTGTCGCCTCTTGAGGGTTTCTGCTGACATGCCCATGTGTTAAGTGACTGGTTTGTTCTTTCTTGTGGTCACGTGACTCCTCAAGGACTGGCATTCCTTTTGGAAGGTGTGGATACAGAGCTCCAATGAGGTCAGGCCACCGCCGCGAAAATGCGAAGCCTTCATACAACCAATGTTCATTTTGCATAGATGCCACAGATTGCATGACCTGCACATACACATCTGCGCTGTGGCGGCAATGCGTGTAGATCAGAGTGTATGTGGGTGTTACACCTGGCAAAGGTGCTTGTTTGTTATCAGTTTTTTGGCCTTTCTTTTCAGTATGCAGATTCTTCCACCTCCGGCGCAATCCTTTCTTCTCGCTGGATTTGATGGTGCTGTCACTCTTGCACAGGGAAGTTCGTGGCAGGGGGCACAAAGGAGCAAATGAATATGTTGCCAATTCCGGCATTTTCACGCTGTATGATTTGCGTGTTTGGAAAATGCTCTGCGAGATTCTCGGGTCTGTTTCTGCGCGAAGGGTGGTGCATTTTGCTGTGGAGGTGCTTGCTCCACGCCCTCTACTGAGAAGGCCATCTCCAGGCCGCTCTGTGTGTTAGAGCCTCTCAGTGGAGGCCCAGCCATTGGTGCACCCTTGTCCCTCAAGGATGCATGGAAGCCGCTTCTTGTGGCCATGGTTCACTTATTGTTAAAGTGCGGTGTCACATTTGGTAGACCTTTTGTGCAGTGTGTGACTCATAGAGTCTACACATATATTGTTAAACTTGATGAGTTTCACTCATATCCGAGGACAATCTTTAGCTCTCCCTCATTATTAGAGATCTGGGAAAGCCGCGTGGAAACGCATCGGTGTCCCCAGCACGCAAGCGCTCGGAGAGGTGTGCAGGCCCTGCCCGTGGAAGCCGGTCCTCTTCTGCCCGGGAGGAGGCCAGAGTCAAGACAGGCATCTCTTTGACATATCTTCCTAGTTCCTGCCGTACATATTGAGTCTGTGGCCAAAACCGGCCTGTACGTGCAGGATGCAGGGTGTATGTGTGCAGCAGCACCCCCAAAATAGCCATGCTGGAGTTCTGAAGGTGAATGGCCAATAAATATGCCTTTAAAACTTGTTTTTACCACATGTGCTGTGCATTCAAAGACAGGTCATATGTCCCTGGTTGCGGTTTGGATTAGCGGTGGTTGATTTGCCCTCCTCCAAAGCATTGACATGTCATGGCATTGTTGCTTATCTTAGAGATTGGGTGGACGTTGCTTGAGTTCTACCGGGCTGAAAGCTTTCGGAGTGCACGTGGTGAGTCGGCCACCTTGGAGGCTATGTTCCTTAAGGGGTAATGTGTAACAGCATCCATCAGGGGGTAGGTGTCTTCCGCCACAGCAGACTAACTCGTGGGCGCGAGTCGGTCAATGGCATAGGGTGAGGGTCCCGTTTTGGTTGTGTCCATCAATGGCTCTTGGCCAGGAAGGAGGTGTGATTTCTCGGTTATTGCCTGCGTTGGGCCAGGCAGGCTGACCTATTGTGTGAGTTCTTGTGTGGCCAAGTGCAACATCTTTCAGTGTCCACTGCTTTAACAGCCTTTTGTGTAAGTCGTTCATCGCCACCGGCCCAACATCGTATTCTGGTGGTTATGCATTGCGGATGTTCTTAACGTATTTGGTATCTCAGTAAATGTTTTAAATAGACCTGGGGAAGCAATGATCTGCCTGACTTTGCCTGGGCTCACCAGTAATGACTACGGCTCTCACGGTTGGTAATGCACATCCTCATCGGGATGGGCACGGGGCCCGTAGGTATCCCATGTGCATTTTGATTCAAATAATATTTACACTGAAAGGGCTTGGGAGTGTAAAACTTTAGTAAGTTTGGCTAGTAGTGTTGGTGACCCGGCCTTACCATGCCTGAACGGAGGCATTTTCAAGAGTATATGCCTGTTAGCCACAATGATGACTCATTTATCTTATGCAACTAAAAGGCATAGTCAAGCCAGTACTGATGATGAGAGATGGGAGGTTGATGGATAGTTTTCCTGCGCAGCTGGGGACTGGGCCTGGTTTTGGGGGGGCTTGGTTGCAATGCTTTGTTTCATTGGCATATGAGACCGAGTGGACTTGGAACACCAAGTAAATGCGCGGTGTGTTGGTGGCCGACTGTATGCCATAGCCAGTGCCTGAGCATGCTGGGTAGCCCTGCAGACCAGTTTTACTATGGAAAGCACTTGTAGCTGCGCAGGGCTCCCTCGGTTCTGTTGGGGTCTTTTATGTTAGCCGGGCAGTCCTGGGACGCTTCAACACTATGGTCACGAGTAGGGGGAGGTGTCACTTTGCACCCAGCACCTAGGCTAAGCAAAAAGTTACGCCTAGTGTTGGGTGAGTGTTAATGTTACCTGGTCGTTCATTGGGGCTCCTTAGGGTGGATGACCTAGCGGCAAGGAACAGCTAGGGTGGTTTACGTGTGCTTCAGCGATCATGAAGAAAATATGCATCACGGGCCCTGGCTCACACGGAAGTGGGCTAAGATCACACTCACCACAGGTGCCGAGGCCTGCTCTGATGCCTGGCATTGGGGTCCCAGGTTACTTCTGAAATAGCTAGGCCTTCAGATGCTGAAAGGATGTCCGTTGTTCTTTACTCGACTGTTAAAGGATTGGTTATTTCCTGGGTCATCCGCGGGTGTAGAGCGTTAGGCTCTTGTGGTCTTTCCATCGGGTCGGTTTGATGCGGTTTGGTGGTTTTTGGGCACAGCCACGTGGTGGGTCTTTTTGTGTCTGACTGGGGATAGCCTTCCTTTAATCTCCCTGTATGTCACACATGGTTGTAAGACGGGGGGCAACTAGCCCTGTGCTGATTGAGTTGTTACTACTGTTATTAGTAGTAAACACATCAGGTACTCGTGGTACTGTTATTTAGACCCAAACAATGGGTACTCTAGGACGCATGTCCTCCATTACACACATCTCCAGACAGGACTGCCCCTCCAATTCTTGGAGCAATAGGGGTCCAAATACTTGTGGGGTTGGCAGGTTTGGACAGAGGTTGGTGGCGAGCTCCCACATCATTCGGTAGGAGGATTTCGTAGAGTCTTGGGGCAGGTCACAGGCCGCTTCCTCTCGCTGTGTTTGTTCTTCTAGGTGTGGTCGGGTCAAGTGACGGAGGAGAGCAATCATCGCATGGTATATCTGGGCATGAAGGAACGCCAGGCAAGATTGAAGCGTAGGCAGATAGTGGTACTTATCGGGGACTGGAGGTTGGTCTCAATGGCATGCCACCATGCAAGGGGACCATGTACCTAGGTCACGTACATCAGGCAGTGACAGGTGAACTGGGACCATTTGTACTAGAATATACAGGAGTGGTTCCCACCACGGTTGGTCAGATGGGAAGCTGTCATCTTTATTCTCACTAGATACCCTTACTCCATCACTCCTATTGTAAGCTGAGGATGCCTGTTGACGCTGTTAGACCTGTTAGTAGTTATTACACTCACCTGTGTGCCTTGGCATGGTTTGTCTCGCATCAGGGCCAGTTTGGGGTTACTGGCGAATTGTTTGCTCTAGGACTGAAGCTGGCGTTTCTAGAACAGGGCAAGATTGATTAGGCCAGGCAACATGACAAAGGTATTTTCGGCACTGGCAGAATGGTGCAGGCTGCGAAGTAGTGCCATTGCAGAACATAGATTTGTCAACATTCTGCTAGGAAATGATTAGCAGCAGGAAGGTATTGAACCATGGTGAGCAATTGGTTGTGGGGCGTGCTCAACAGGAGCAAGGGAATTGGATTCTGTTCCATCAGGCTACGGGTACCGTCTATAGCACCAGAAACTTTAAAGCTGATATTTTCACCCGGGACTGGGGCTGGCAATGTCAGCTAACTTTGCAGCCAGACACCGAATAGGCAAAGACAGACTTGCGATGGTGCTACGGGCACTCAGCAGTAGAGTCAGCAAAGTCTCATCATACCCTGGTATCTGTCCATGATAAAACGCAAGGTCGTGGCTACACTCGAACAGGCACTCTAGGGCAGCTGGGGCGGGAGTGTGCCAGTGCCAAGAGGGGGCGGGTTGCCTGGCTAGGGCTGCCTGTTGGGAGGGAGCACTAGTACGGATAGCCGCAAGAGCGCGTTTGCATTCATAGAAGGCTAAATAGATACTTTTATGGCAGGGTGCCAGTTGCTCCAGTTAGGCGCGTGTTCCTTGGCAGTGTCAGGAACATTCAGAAGGCAATGTTGGTGGTTAGCCTGTTGTCCTGCTTTTCAGAGGTGTTTTAAGCTCAGGCATGGCCAAGCATGGGTTAGAGGCCGGGGTCTGCCCTGGGGATTCGTGTTAACAGGCAGGTGAAGCAGCAGAACTAAGAGGGGTTTGGGTCTGACACCTGGTTTCAAGGGCAGAGCCTGGTCAGCTCAATTAGTAGCCCGTCCTTTAGTTCGACAAAACAGGTACAATTTAGTGAGTAACGGTAAGGGGTAACTTCTCCCGCCCTCTAGCACTGCCTGGCAGCTATGCAGGTTGTGGAAGTGGCCTTCCCACGGGGGCGATTGGGTCCATATGTTTGGGGCAAACTCCTAGGAGGCATATTTGGGCTGCAAAGTAGCAGGAGTACCACTGGCATTCCCAGTATTAACATAGTGAGGTATTTATGCTTTGGTTCCCCCCTGGGTCACGCTGTCCTGTCTGCTCGCTGGTATGCGGGCAGAACTTTGGGAGGGCAGGGCTTCACATAGGGTGGTGACTGTCGGAAGGTGATGGTCATACTCCGACTAGTGCTAGACTCAGATAACTGAGGTAAGAGGAAGTAGAGCGGGTTTGTCAACTCTTACCTCCACCCGCGGGCACTTCCTGGCAGGAGTGGCTTGTCATAGGTATTGTTCTTCAGCCATGCAAAGGTAACATTGGACCATCGCCTATTTCTACGTTTCAGGTCATATCAGTCAAAATCCACGGGGAGTTTTTGATAGAATGGGGGCACTTGTCCTGAAGGGGCATGCCGGCTCCAGGCCTGCATGGGCTAAGACTGGTTTGGCTGGACCTGGGGAAGCCCGGTTATCAGCATGTTGTAAGTTAAAAGGCAAAGAGGTTTTGGCTTCATCAGGCAAGGTCTTATTCACGCCAAATCCACAGGGTGCCTGGAGGGAGATGGGGTGCACCTCTCTAGTTTAAGCATGGATCTTTTCCTACTGGACTTAGGGGAAGCTTTGGCTGCAGTAGGTTGTAAGTAATAGGCTACCTTGGTGGGGGGGCCTGGTAGTGACGGTGGCCACTCCCAAGGCTGTGGAGGAGTTACAGGGCAATCCAGGGTCTGCACATACCAAGGGGTACATCATGCAGCAGCACCACGGGGTGCTAAGCCAGGATACCCAGGGATGTTTTAGCGTTGTCCCCTGGAAGAACGACAGCGCCCCGTTAGCCGACAGTCGGTTGTGGGTCTGAGCAACCGGGGGCTGCCATGTATGCTCCACCCACCCCTCACGGGGGGGCGTGTGAAGCAAGTGGACTGGGGGTCCACGGATGGGAGGGTTGGCCCCTCCCATTATTTGGTATACACCATTTGGCGTTGCCATGGTGACTTTAGGCTTATCAGACGGGCAGGCGGCATAGGGGCTGGCCTGCCCTGGGATCGCCCGTAAGATAACCCACCATGTTTGCATATTGGTTATGCTAATAAACCTGCAGCAATATTTCTCCACTTACAATTCAGTGTCGTATGGTTTATTTATGTACTTATGTGTTTTGTGACAATGTTGCCGATATTGACACTATGTAAGGCTGCCCGGGGGGGCGGTTGCGCAGCAGCCCTCCCCCCTAAAAGGGTGGCCGCCTTAGTGCCACAGGAAGGCACAGGGGTGAGAGGACTAGTCCCTGGGTCCGCCAGGTGAGACCCCAGGAGATGGCTACTTCCGGCGGGGGCGGGGAGGGGACAGGGGTATGTATACGGTCTCCGCCCCTTCCTCGCCCTCTTGTCCCTCTCGTTCGCCTTGCCCGCCCCTCCGCTTACCCAGCGTCCGGAGGTACAAAGGGGGGGGGGGGGTTTAGGTTTTCTAACATGTTACTTTGTGTTGCAGGAGGAGTTACAGGGCGATCCAGGGTCTGCACATACCAAGGGGTACATCATGCAGCAGCACCGCGGGGTGCTAAGCCAGGATACCCAGGGATGTTTTAGCGTTGTCCCCTGGAAGAACGACGGCGCCCCGTTAGCCGACAGGCGGTTGTGGGTCTGAGCAACCGGGGGCTGCCATGTATGCTCCGCCCACCCCTCACGGGGGGGGGGGGCGTGTCAAGCAAGTGGACTGGGGGTCCACGGATGGGAGGGGTGGCCCCTCCCAATATTTGGTATACACCATTTGGCGTTGCCATGGTGACTTTAGGATTATCAGACGGGCAGGCGGCATAGGGGCTGACCTACCCTGGGATCGCCCGTAAGATAACCCACCATGTTTGCATATTGGTTATGCTAATAAACCTGCAGCAATATTTCTCCACTTACAATTCAGTGTTGTATGGTTTATTTATGTACTTATGTGTTTTGTGACAATGTTGCTGATATTGGCACTATTACATGTGGCCCCAGTTTCCAAGGAGAGGCCCTACCGAGGTAAGAGCCTCCACAAGACACCATAGCATTATGGAGGGTGATGCAAGCAAGAGGAGCAGATCATATTAGATGGGAAAACGACCACCGGCTCAGTTCATTCCTGTGAGCCACACTGTTAAGTGCTTTTTAGGTCTGGCCAAGGCAGCTATTAGAACACAAATCTAGATATATACTGAGGCTGACTTGTGATACTGCCCAGCCTCTGCATGAATTTTCAGCTCCCTTAAATAGGAAACAGGTTCCTGTTTTAAATGTAGGCCTTAAAAAATGAAGTTCGCATGTCCAATAAAAGAAAAGCGGTACCTCAGCTTTACTGAACCTGTTTTTTTGCGTGTGCAAGGCACGGCGTGCGACAAGAGAGCGGCCACCTTGCTTCAGTAGGTCCAAGGAAAACATCATTCCAATCAGGCACCGCCTGCTGAAAGTGCAGGGAAACTTTTAATCGGACATGATCTTCATTAGCAGGTGATGCCCAAAACTTTTAATTACACAAGTTCCTCTGGTCACATCTAATGCAACAAACGACTCTTAATCAGAAAGGATCTGCATCTGCATTTAATTTTTGTCAGTTTAGCCTCCGTGGGTCAAGTCTCTGATGAGTTAACAGCAGATAAAACCCCACAGACAGCTCCATGCAGCCGGGTCATTCACACACGTGGGTGGGCGCCTGAACATCAAAGGAGGGGGGACGATGCGTGACTTCCGAGAGCTCACTTCCACGCAGCCCCCGCCTCTGACAAGCAGCCAGGCAAGGACATCTGTACAGGAGGAATCCAACGGTAGGCTCCTGCTAAATATATGTCTTATATGATATGCAAATATAATGTTTGGAATGTGTTAATCTATCTTGTTGACGAACAGTAGAATACGTTCGAACGGGAGAGCACATTTCATTTATGTAGCAAAAAAATGGACAAATTATAAAAAAATGTTATGCACTTGGGGCACATTCAGCAAACACCTGCAGAGTGTGTTAAAAGTGCCCTGAAGGGATGGGTGGCATTGAAGACACCTGATGACACGCCACATCCGGGGTTTGGCATCAGTCAGGCGGGATGAATAACACCGAGTCGGACCCTTTTCGCCGCTCATGGCCATCACCTGGATGTCGGTGCGTCCCACATCAAACCTCTCGCGTCTCGGTGAATAGCAGGCGTTTTCCCGGGTTAGATTCCGCCAGGTCTGACCGGCCTCAGTTATTGGAGGCTGCGGGCTTTGTCCAATGAGTGCGGTGGGTACCGGCTGGGATGATGCCACCACCACCTATCTCTGTGATCCTTGTGCAAACAAGTGCTTGCTGGCGGTCACAATTTACTGGGCACTTTACATGAGGTTCTCAATGTGCTAGAATGTTGTCATGGGTGTTCAGGTCTTTGTAATCCAATATTTGGTGGAAGTGCTTTATTTTTAAAAAACACTTCATAAATGTTGATGTATGAAGGGCACTTATAGAAAAGATGTCCACTTTAAAGTCCTATTTTCTACAAAGTGTTCGCGTTATTTTCCAGTTCTTTCACAGTCTCTTGCCAGCCCTTTGCTTTCTCTTTCATTTCATTCAAAGTCCCTCTTCCACCTGTTTTTTTGTGCCTGTTAACCAATTAACGTGTTCAGGTGCGTCGCGTTTCTGGCTTCCAGCACCTTGAGTCTCCTTTACATACTGTATTAACTTTAAAAACTGTTTGAACCAGAGTACATCTCTGAAAAGCACATATTTTGGAAGCTACACTTTAATTAGATGATCTCATATTTTAAATGATATTATAACTAAATGTATGTCTATGGCCATCATGCTTGGGGCGACCCCATTTTCATTGTTGAAAATAATTCAAACCAGACAGAAGTTTAGCAGCACCATGGCCAGTTCTTCAGGTCTTTACGAGCTCAAAGAAGAGTTAAGAGTTATCAAGCTGTCTTTTGCCGCTCGTTGGGTCTCAACAACAGACAGCTTAGTTATGTTTCGTACACTTGGGGACATTTAGAAACAGTCAAATACCTTGAGCCGCTGCCGCTCACTCATGGCTGGTTATAAGCAGTGAGACATATGTTTATCACAATGTAAGGCAGCGCTGCAAATGTAAGGCAGCGCTGCAAATGTAAGGCAGCGCTGCAAATCCCCGTGCTGCTCTGGGTTACAGGGAAAGGGCAGGAGTGCGCTGTATTTATTACAATAAGGGACATGCCTGCCTTGTCCCAGCGCTGGCGATCAATGTGCTGTCTACCGCCAATGCCGGCCCTCTTGCATCACGGTGCAACAGCGCCTGCGTTGTAGGCAGGATTGTTTTTGTGCCGGCAGGAGCACCGTCCTCCTTCCTGCACAAAAACAATGCCCTAAGGCATGTTCCTCTTTCTGTAGAAGAGCTACAAATAAGGAGAAATAAAGACATTACTCCTCGATACGCTTCACCTGGGAAGCGTTTTGGTGTATTCACTGGTCTGCCAGCAATGGTAAATCTGGGAATGCGTCAGAAACCACGGGTGTTGCATGGAAACACCCACACACCATCCATTGAACGCCTCCCTGGGGTAGAGTAAGGCAACTCACTGATGTGCACAGTGCATCTCTAAATGTATCAAGACTGGGTGTCAGGAAGCATGGAGGGTTGTGGACAGACAGGATGGAGCCTTCTGTGCTACCCCCGTGCCATATGATGGCGTTGGATGGGGGCTTGTTTTTCCCAGCAGCACTTCTATATGCAGCCTTCATCCAAACCATAGAGGATTTTCTGAACAGATTTTCAATAAGTGATATCTGACCCGGTGTTCCTGTACCTGAGAAATCAGGTGTTGGAATAAAGAGCCAGTTGTTATAAGGTGGAGTAGGAACCCAGTCAGGGATGCACCTCTGTTGACTTAAAATCTGTACAAACATACCCATTTGCTACAATATTTACTAAACTTTCCTTTGGGGATACACATGTAAAACAACTCATATTTTTTGGCTAGTGCAGAACAAACTATGCTCATGCAAAAAAGTCAGCATTTGCCACAAATAGTCTCCAAAACAGTTTTAGTGAGATTCTCCAGTCTGCACCCACACATCATCATAAAATGGTCTACAAGTCATATCCAGTTCTGTTGGTGACACCATCAGATGTCTATTCCTCTTTGTTTTCACATGTATTGGGGATTATTTGCCTAGGCAGTTGCTGGTGCGGAGGTCATAAGACTCCTCTGTAGGATGCTATTTTTTCTAAACATTGTGCCGCAAAATACACTATTTGACCCAATTATTTAAAATTAGCCTCTCATCAAGAAAGATGGGGTAACTTGTTCCCTGCAATTTGTGGAAGATATTACACACAAGTGCATGTCAGGATCCCCGGCCTCCCTCGTCGGTGGTGATAAACTCTCCTATATTTTGCCAGCTGGTTTCGGAGCTTTTGCTCTTAAGCAATGCTAGGTATTGGTGTTCAACAGCTTTTTCTTCATTTTCAAGGTTTTCATCTCAAAGAGTTTGTAAACTGTGTTCCTCATTGAGGGTTATATTTAGAAGGGGATAGCGCCACAAGAATGTCACTTTTAGTACTGTTCTGTTGGCGCTATGCCCTTCTCCATATTTACAAAGCTGCGCTAAGCCGCTTTGAGTGGCTTATCGCCGCCTTGTAATGATGGCCCCTTTACACAAATCACTTTGCTTCAAAGGGTCGTGCAATGGGTGTTGCTGTGTGTGTTTCACCACAACACCCGTTGCATGTTGACGCTGCACCAGAATTACAAGGATGTGTAAATATGAGGAAGCTCCAAAAACTAATGCCATGCAGTAGCAGGTGTTAGAATGGCTCAACGAGGAGACATACTTTTACGTCTCCTAGTTTTTATTTTGTATGTGTGCTGCATTCTGCAGCATGCATAGAAGGAGTAAAACGCCATTAAGGATTGTTTATGTGCAGGAGGGAGTCCCTTACTGCACATTAAACACTGACAATGATGATGCAAGGGTGCCTGTGTTGGCGCTAGGCAGCTAATTTCAGCACCAGCGCTAGGAAAAACACAGAGGTGGGCCATATTGTTGTAAGTACAGCGCATCCCTAGAAATGTCAGGGCGAGGCGCTGCCAAATTTGGTACAGCTCCAAGCTCTGACTTTTCCATGTAAATAGGCCCCATAGTCTCGGAATGCTACCCGTGCCACCCAATGTTGCTGCTAATGGTCTGAGCCCCTTGCCCTCTATGTCAGGTCTGCTGCTGGGCTGTGGCTGCTACTAGTCTTGTTCTGGTGCTGCTTGGTCCAGGCTGTCGCTGATTCTCCTCTTCTAAACTCCCAGATCTACAATGCTGTGCGGACAAACCGGTCTGGAAAAGGAACGTCATCTATCGTAGAGACCCTTTAAATGGGGCCCTCTTGTTGGATTTTCCAATAACAGACTGAATCCAGGCAAGAGAAGACCCGCACTCCAGCCTGCCAACCCTTCTGCAGATCCTTTCAGGTATGACTACATGTGTGCCAGAACACCTAGACTGTGGCCAGGGTGTTGCAGTGGTAGGAGGGGATTGCCTCTCATAATGTACTATTGGGACTTGTTGTCTGGCCCCTGTTAAACACTTTTCTTTTTAATTGGGACTTTTCTCAAAGTACCCCTCTGACAAAAATGTGCAATTTCATTACCCAAGCCAAGCACCCGACATAATACAGAGTAGCATAATGGAATAACGTGCGTGCATCTATACCAGTGTACAACAAACGAATGCATCACTGCATGGTGCCACTTTGTAAAGTTAACATTGTCTATACATTATTTGCTATGAGGCTGGGCTGGATGCACATTTAGGGATAGGAATTTGCAATGTTTTTTCTATTAGCTCAAGCTCTGGCCCTGACTACGAGTCAAGGAGCTACTTATAGCACCTCATAAATAACAAAACCACGGGGTATGTTATTTAACGGGTGCAATAAATACCACATATCATGGGTTTTGGGGAATAACAAGGAATTGGTAAATACTGTACACATTTCTTCTGCTAAAATTTGATAGGTTTGACCAGCCACAATTTAACAAAGTTTAAAGTATCTTTATACATCCAGCTCGTAATCCCAACTCGTGCCCAAACAGGGGTTTACACACTGCTAGGAATAGAACAATCCAGTCATAATCTGTCCCAAGGTGCATGTCTCAGTGACGTCAAGCAGGCAAACTCCTTGTTTTTCAAAGTAACTCCAAATCAATGGCTCCAAATCCAGCCTATTATCTCCTCCACGGTCATTATGAGTTGGGTTCCTCAGCCTAAAGCCCCTAATGTCATTGGCTAAGAGACACCCCTGATTAACATATTTCCATTTCAGGGTGAGTTGATTGTTTGGTACAGATACAGATGCTTTCTGTCATTTATCAATTTGAATTCCAGTTTGTGCCTCTGTGAGGGAGTGTAGGGAGAGTGTATTTATCTACTGCTCACTTGTTAAATGTAAACTGATACTTGTATAGCGCACTACTCACCCGCAAGGGTCTCAAGGCACTATATAGAATAGGTCACTGAGTCATTAAGATTAGTTTAAAAAGTCAAGCAGCATAGGACAGGACACCTGGACTGACATAGGAGTGCAAAATAAGGCTGTTACGAATTTTATGCGAATTTAAGTGATGGCTCACATGCACTGAAATGCCAAAGAATGCAAAAATATTTTTTTATTGATATTTGTATTTATAATTACCTGGTTGTGTCATTTAGATTATGTGAGTACTGAAAGTTGCCGTAATTACTCCAATGTTGTTTAGGTTCCCATAGATGTGAATAATAAAAGCATTTCCAGATCTAACTTGTATTCGATCTTTGGCTATGATTTGATAATTGTGTTATTCTATGACACGATATCTTTTAGGCCGACCATTGTCTTGAGCACACGTCTTTTCTAGAGTAAGTCCCCACTTCCTATTGATAGTGACATCTTCACTCTATTTTATACTCTGAGGTTTAAGTGGGGAGTATCCGCATCTTCAGCATTGTTGGACTTGGCCCTTCTGGCAGGTTCACCCCTGAACTTTTTTGCTTTTTATTGGTGACTTGGTGTGGTGATTTTTGGTTTCTGCGCACTTTCCCTGTGTCCCAGGGTAAAGTGCGTGCTCGCTCTGAGTGCATGTGGTGAGATAGGCCTGCCCTCCCATAGGAATGCATGGGGAATGTATGTGTCCCTAGTAGTTCCTGATGCGTGGGGTGTGCAGGCCTGAGTTTGGTATGTGCGGACTCGTGTGATTGAATGCTGCACGATGATGTGTGCGGCGTGCATGTACCTAGTGTGGAAGTGCCACTTCTAGAAGTGGGCACTTCGGTGTGCAGTGTGAAATGTGTGCCTTGTCGCATGATTGGCTGGTTGAGGTCATGTGACGGGCTAGGGATTCCCCAGAGTCAGGATGAGTCACCCAGTGGTGAATGGGGAGATCAGCAGCTAGATGGGTGGGAGGAGTACACCTGGGTCCTGAATAGGGCAGGGTTTTCCCCACACAATGCTGGCTCTGCCCCCTGTGGTGCGACTGACGACCCTAGCCCTGCCAGTGAATAGAGTGAGGGGCTGAGCACATCAAGGGTGCTCCCCAACCAGCTGCGACTGGTTTTCCCCCTCACCCTGAAACCAGAACAAAGGGTTTTACTGTATGAAAATGGGGTTGTGTCCCCACAGAAACTGTTCTCTGCCAGGATCTTACCTGAGGGGGGGCTGCTGCTGCTGCTGGACCAGAGGACCGCCACTTGGACTACCTCCCTGCCTGGAGGCCCAGTGAGCTGGCTCTGGGTCCAGCCTTGCCCCCACCCCTGCCCTGCTGCATGCAGGGAAGAACTTTGCTGGATTCTACGGGGATCCTCCTTTAAAGCGCTGGGAGCGCTTCATTTGTGTCCTCAAGCGCCTGGAAGCGCTTTTGTTCACCCTTAGCGCTCAGGAGCGCTTTATTTCCGCCAGCCGGTGCCCACCCGGCATTTCCCCCGTTTTGCCTGATCCTTGCGGGTGCCTACCCCGCTTATTTTATTATTTCCCGTGCGGGAGCCCACCCCGCATACTGTGCCCGCCGCGGGTGCCCACCCCGCATGGTGTGCCCAGAGAACGGAGAACGGTGTGCCCCGTGGTGCGGCGCCGGAACCCTCAGGGCTGCCGCTCTGCCCGCGGCGACCCGGAAGCAGCCTGGGAAGCCCTGGATGTGGGCGGGTCTTCATCGCGGCCCGGAAGCTGAGGGAGGCGGAAAGGTGTGTTGTTACACCCGGAGCTCCCGGCGTGTGAGGGAGCCCCGCAACCCCCCCCCCAGTGGCCAGCCCAGGACAGAAGTCAGCCCGGGGCTCTTGTGAGCGGAAAGAGAGCCCCGCAGCCCAGCGAGGTCAGAGTGCTGTGTGCTCCACTCCCGTCGTCGGCCGAGCAGGAAAACGACCCGCCGCGAAGAGTTCGGTGAGTGGGGGCTGCTACCAGCCTGGTGAAAGGGGCTGTGTGGGCAGAGTGTAGTCCAAGAGCCATGAAGGCTCCAGCGACGATGCAGATATTTGTTTAGAGCCTGCGAGGCTCAGGGGCATTTGGTTTAAGAGCCGTGAGGCTCCAGTACAGAGCCCCGTAGGGCTCCAACGTCGGGGGCATTTCTTTTGCACCCAGAGCGGCCCCGGAAGACAGCGGGCCGCTCCCACGCATACGGAGGCACTTCTTCCGTGTTTTGAGTGGCCCCAGATGGCAGCGGGCCACTCCCACCTTGGCCCCATTATTTCTCGAGCCTAGAAGGCTCTAGGGGGCATTTCCTGTTGTTTTAAGCCCACGAGGCTCCAACGAAGGGGTGGAGTATTGGTTGAAAGCCCACGTGGTTCCTATGTCGCTTTTGGGGCATTAGACATGCCCAGAGCCTGGTGAGGCTCCAGCGTTGGCCCCATCATTTGTCCAGAGTGCCACATTTGTTCTAGAAGGCGCAGTGGTGCCCACGCTCACTTTCTCCAGCTGCCCAGCACTTAGTGGGCAGCTGCAACGTTTAGGTTGTGGCCTCTGTGTTTTGGCTTGCGCAGCTTGCGCAGCCGTGCCCTGACTTTTCTGGACACAGGGCGTCCTTGCCCCGACAAGGCCAGTTGGCCTAGGGACTGCCACAGTGGTGGCTAATGTGAGTTTGGCGTTATTGTCTCCCTTCCTGCACCTCTGAATGTGTTTATGCGTCATGTGCTTTGCTTTACACCGCTGAATGTATTTTATGCATCATGTGTTTCCCTTGTTCTACACCTCTGAATGTGATGCATCATGTGTAATGTGCGTTTACCCCTACAGGTATTGTGATACTTAGGTGGTTGCTTTTCTCCTAGTACAGGTGGTACTCGTGAGGTCCTGATTCCCTGCGCAGTATTTTCCTAAGGTGGTTAGGGTTGCGTAGGTGGTACTTACCTGTGACCAGTAGTTACTGGTTGTGTGCTACATATGTTATTTTGTGCTACAGTAATTTTATATCCTATGTGCTAAGTGCTATGTTCAAAAAGTGCTAATTCCTGACAGTGGTCCATGTGGCCCTGTCCCCTGTACATATAATCCCTTGTAAATTCTGCCCGTGCCTGTTGGCACATTGTAAAGTGTGTGTTTTTATCTAATGTGTTTTGGTAATACAAAGGTTATTTTTATAGAATACCTTGTGTGGAGTTTCCTTTGTGGTGGGCCTTGGGTGTTGTTGCTGGGTGCGCGCGCAAACGCTCTACACATCGCCTCAGGGATAAGCCTGTCTGCTCGTGCCAAGCTACCAAGGGGGTGAGCAGGGGTTATCTTTGGCGTGTAACTTCCTTGCCCTGACTAGAGTGGTGGTTTCTGCCTGACTTTGGCGCAAGCCTTAGCCAACCAGAAATCCCATTTCTAACAAGCATCCTTCTAAGGTCCAAGGAGCAGATGTACAAGAAAGTTCTGCAGCGTGGCACTGCTAGCCGTTTGGCTGCGCCACGCTGCGACACTTTCAGAGCACAAAAATGAAACATATTTAAAATAATATGTCGCATTCCTGTGCTTCCCCCTGCGCTGGTGCATAAACAGCTGCCATGCGCCAGCACAGGCACCCTTGCATGATGGTGTCATGGGGAGATTGTTTTTGTGCAGGAAGGGGCACCCTTCCTACACAAAGTTGTAATTGTTAATTGTTAATTGTAGCTTATATAGCGCGTGATCACCTGCAGGTCTCTTAGCGCTTGTAGAGAAAGCTCAGGTAGCCACTGAAATCCCAGAAACACACAGGCCAGTGTATTATACTGTAGCCAGGGCTTCCCTAAACAGATAAGTCTTAAGACTTTTCCTAAAGGAAAGGAGGGCAGAATCCTTCCGAAGGTTCTCCGGTAATTCATTCCAGATTCGGGGAATTAAGACAGAGAATGCTCGGCCACTTGTCAATGCCAATTTGTCTCTTGGGAGGGCTAAAAGGCCTGCTGTGGACGATCGCAATGTGTGTTCCGGGACATAATTCATCAGACGCTCCTTAATGTAACACGGAGCCTGGCCAAAAATAGCTTTATGGGCAATGCAGAGGCCCTTAAACTTGTCTCTCTGTTTAACAGGGAGTCAATGCAGCCTAAGCAGCAAGGGGTGGTATGGGCCCATATAGGTAGCCTAAAGATCAACCTAGCTGCATCGTTCATGATCACCTGCATCTTGCTGATTATTTTCTCAGGGAGGCCGATATACAAAGCATTACCACAGTCCAATCTGGACACGATCGTGGCAGATGCGATCATTTTTAGAGTGGTCGGTGAGAGCAGGAGGGCCATCTTCCGCAACTGTTGCATTAAACCCTGGCAGATGTCAACCACCGAAGGCACTTGATTGGTCAAGGAAAGGTTGGCATCAATCTTAATGCCTAGGCTTTTAATGACAGATGCTGGCCTAGGGGCAAGGCCAAGCTCCTGCGGCCAAAAGAGGTCGTTTCAGTGGTTTCCCTTGGGAGAGATTACAAGGATCTCAGTCTTGTCCGGATTAACTTTTAATGAGTTGGCTGTCATCCAATTCACAGTGTGAGGATGTTCTGAGCGCAAGACTGAGCTTTCAGAGAGTTACTAATCTGCAAAATAAGTTGGGTATCATCTGCATAATTAAATACTTGACAGTCTATAGCGGCTAGTGCTGCCACTAATGGCTGCAGATACACGTTAAAAAGAAGAGGAGACAAAGCTTAGCCCTGAGGAACTCCACAGGTGAGGTCACCCCTGTTTGATATTTGATCACCCAATTGAATCCTTTGGGACCACCCTGACAGAAAGGACTCAATACACTGATGAGCCAGCCCGCCGATACCCAAATTAGCAATTCTCAGCAAGAGTTGTGCATGGTTGACTGTGTCAAACGCTGCTGACAGATCTAACAAAATCAGGTCGCTCGCATCTTTATTATCGGCTCTAATTCTGAGCTCATCGAGCACAGCCACCATCACAAGCCCAGTGCTGTGATGAGCCCTGAAGCCAGCCTGCCTCACTTGAAGTAGACTATGTTCCTCTATAAAAGATGAATGTATTGTGAGGACATGTTGCTCCATAACCTTTGCTAGAAAGGGGAGCTGGGAGATGGGCCTATAGTTTTTAAGGTTGGCCACATCCGCCCCTGGCTTTTTCAATAGAGGGGTGACTCTGGTTTCCTTGATGCTAATGGGCAGGTAGCCTGTCTCCAAGGAGTGATTGAGTAGCAAAATCATTTTTCTTTCTAGCCCGGGAAGGGCCATACGAAAAATCCTTGGTGGGTAGGGGTTGGCAGGGGAGCCCGATTTGATCCCATTCATCAGGCATAATATACGAGCTAAGTTTAGGTTAGGAAAAACGGTGAGCCTCACATCTGGATTAAAGGGAATTTGAGTCTGGTCTGGACCCACCTGATACATTGGGCTGTTGTCTATCTCAATGTTAATGTCCCTGACTTTCTGGAGAAAGAAGTCCTGAAATGTATTGCAATCCGTTGCCTCAGCTACCAATTTTTGTTCTGACTTCTGGCTAAGCTCCTTGAGAATTCTAAAAGATTCCTTCTGTTTATTGGTGGCCTCCGTTATTCTGGCCTCATAATATTCACCCTTCCTGGCTATTATGGCTTTTTCATATAACGTTGACAGGACTTTATAGTTTGCAAGTGCGTCTGAATGGTATAGCTTGCACCATAATCTTACAGCTTGACGGAGGGTATGTTTCCTCTTTCGCAGATCTTCATTAAACCAGGGGGCTCCCTTACCCTTATCTCTAATTCTTTCAGTCCGGGCCGGTGCCACCTGATCTTTAGCCCTGCTTAGATTTCCCATTAGCGCTTCACACTCCTGATCAAGGTTGTGATCGTACGGACGCGTCCACTGCACGTCAGCGCCATCAGCTGATTTTGAAGCTGCGGTCGGCGAGCTGGAGGAGAACTAGACCATGCCTCCAAAAATGGCGGAGTGAAATGTCCCAGCGGAAGTGAGTATTCCGGGGAACAGTAGCCGTCTGCTAAAAAAACTCCCTCCCCTCAAACAGCACTCTGCAGCTGCGGTGGACCGGGGAGAGCAGAATGGAGTGCAGCAAGTGAGGCAAGTAACCAAGAAAGCAAGGTGAAGAAATGCCCTTAGTACATCGATAGTAGTTCAACATCAACAAATAATGCCCCCAAGACAGTTCAAACAAAAGATAAGAACGCAACTAAAAGCTAAATAAGCAAAACAATTTAAAAACGCCCAATTAGGAGTTATCTATGGTTATTTTTAATGATACTTCATGGAACAGTGCACAATCAAGCCATGATAAGATTAGTGAAGGGGTTAACTGGACCTTCTGCTGAAATCCAAGATAAGGTGGACTAGCACAGATTGTTTAAGGTCACTGCTCAACTCATTATTTGATTCCAGGTCTTTGTTCACCCTACTGATCCAAGTTAATTACCCTGCTGGTTGGCAGGGCAATCAAAGGCCTTCTCATCCAACAGAGCCACTTTCCAGTGCTTGGCCCAGTTCCTTGGAAAGGAAGGGGTGGGAAGGAACTCTGCTTGTGCTAATTAACACACTGCACCTAGTATGGGCAACCTCAAGCCCACAGAAACCCAGATAGAAGGCCAGACCTCAACTGACAATCAAAGAAGGGGCTCCCTTTTGAAGTTTTGGTGAGAAGCAGCCATGCAGCTGTGTTGGTTGGGGATTGCATTGAGGAAGGTCTTCTCATAGACCACTTCAAGCTGCTATCTTGAAATGTCTCAGAAAGCTGCACAGGAAGCTTGAGACAGGGGTGGAGTAATGAAGTATCTTAGGATAGGGCATAGTTACCTGGCTTCTAGACATTTCCATCACCATTTAAAACTCAAACACAAATGATAGACTGGAGAGAACTCACTAGACCAGGGAAAGACAATGCTTAAGGAATGCCTAGTAGGAAGTAGAAGCCTACTGATGCTACTGCAAGGATTGACTTATGGACTTTGACTTGAACTGGCATCCAGTGACTGCGAGTCTTTCTCTAGGTATGGTAGCTTAATCCTCCTTATAATCTCTGTGGGACAGTTGTGAGATAGACCTGTTGGGGGGAACCTCTAGATTTTTCGTGGACTAGTCCTGCAGATGGTTGACCTCCATAGGGAGGGGTACTATTGACATAGCCGCTGACTCAGGTGCCCTGCAAGCTGTCCGAAGCCATGGGGAATGGGAAGTGCGGCAATTAGGGTACTGTGCTGGCACTGCAGAGGGACTGCTGAGGAAGCCCCCAGGTGAAGGCAAACAGAGGAGAAGTTTAGCGGCAGGATTAGAAATCTATGTTATAGGAAAGAAGGTCAAATTTAGCAAACTCATCTGGTAGAGAGAGCTGGACACTAAGATCAAGCAAATCAGCTGTACGAGACCAGAGAATATAGTCCCAGAAGGTTGTTCCCAGAGGGAGATTGGCAGGAAAGAGAGCATTTAGCGCTCGAATGCAATTTGCAATAGGAAAGGTAAACCCCAGGATCATCGCACAATCTTCATAATTGTTTTTTTTGTGGGAAGGTAGGCATTTGTGGGGCCCACTCCCCGGAGCCACCTGTGCACCTAAGAACCCCATCCCCTGGAGCCTGATGCACAGGTCCTGCTCTGGGTGCCCCCTTCTACCTGGAACAGTAGCAGCAACCCAAATTAGAGGCGCAGCCATGCTCTATGCCAAGGTGATGTGCCTCTTCTGATCACAGTGACTATGACTTGGGGAGCAGCAAGCACATCGCTGACAACTCTCCTCCCATGCTGATCATTGAGTAGAGACCAAAATTAAGCCAAAACCATCACACTAGAAGTGAATTGTGAGTTCACTGAGCTGACAGAGGCCACAAGTTCTTATCACCCTCCTCACAGCCTTCAATAAAATTAAGCTTTAGTGTGTCCGAGTGGGCAAGAGCATCTGGTTCTAAAAAAGGAAATGCGCAGTGAGGTTGTATGTGAGGAAAAAAGGATAAAACAACAACTGGGAGAGCAGAGACTATCCTCATCCCATCTTCACTGACTCAGGCACTGGAATACTCGATAAGCACCTGTGAGGAGTTAAAACAATTAAATGAATTGATTTACATTTATTGCTCTTGTGGTGCTTTAGGAAGGGAATGGGCTACACCAACAGATTGCACAAGGCTTTGGGGGACTGTCTGAGGTATATCATTCCTACAGAAGATGACCCCAAAAAGAATGCCCTAAGTCTCAGAGGGAGTTATATTGGTCCCCCCGACAGAGGACTAAAGTGTTCGCATAACAAAGTTTACAAAAAGCGATGGGTAGAATGCCTTCTTTAAATTCAGCCACTGGTAATTACTTATGCCGCATGCCAGACCATCATTCCTTTGCACACCATGCCACCTCAGTTTCGATCCAGCTATATGCAAATCATTATTGACCCTGCTCCAGACTGAACTGCCAAGCTTGATCCACCCTTAACCAGATCATAAGCAACCCAGGACTGGTTTTGCATTTGTTATGGGCTCATCAGCTGAGTATATCTTGGTTCCAGTGACACAGTGTCCACAGGAGGACCACCATCTGGGCCTACCCGTCCCACTTAGGGTAAGGTACTTAAGTATACAAAAAGTAATGGATGTAATGCTTGAGTTAATCTCAGCTACTGCTAATCACTCAGAGCTGTATCCCAGTCAATTGTAATTTTGCACATCATGCTACCTCAGTTTAATCCCAGCTATATGCAAATCAATCTTGACCCTGCTCCAATTGGAACAGTCCAGACCAAATTGCCAAGCCAGGTCCTTACTGAATTAGAACAAAAGCAATCGGGGACTGGTTTTGCCCTTATCATGGACTCATCAGCCGGGTATAGCTTGCTTCCAGTGACACAGTGTGCACTGGACCCACATCTGGGCATACCCGTACCACTAAGGATGACATACTAAAGTATACAAAAAGTGATGGTTTGAATGCTTGAATAACTGAGTCACTGGTAGATCACTCAGGTCCATATCCCAGTTCATAATTGTTTTGCACACCATGCCACCTCAGATTTGTCCCAGCTATATGCAAATCAGTGTTGAACCTGCTCCAATGGAACGGTGCAGCCTGAACTGCCAAACCAGGTGTTAGACCTGTCATCCCTAGGGTGGTCTTCTCCCAGATGTTTGCCTGCTTTCCTCCAACTCTGCTAAATTTGTTTTTGTTGGCCTTAGGATTCTGTGCACTTTACCACTGCTAAAGTGCTTGTGCTCACTCGCCTAAACATGGTTTGTTTGACAAATACCTAATTTGCATATTTAATTTACTTGTTTGTCACTTGTAGTGTGAAATACCATATACCATGGCAGTAAATTAAATGTGGGCCTGCATCACTTATAGTGCCACCCACCTAAGTAGCCCTCTAAAACGTGTCCCAGGCCTGCCATTGCTGCATGAATACAGTTAGACTGCCATGTTGACTTGTAAAACTCCTTGCAAAACCTTAAACACCCATTTGGTAACATATAAATCACCACTAAGGAAGGCCCTAGCTAGTCCATAGGGCAGGGTACTATGTAACTGAAAACTAGTACATGTTCTTTAAAGTTTTACATATCCTGTTAGTGAAAAGCTTCCAAATTCATTCTTCAGTACTATGAAGCTAACCCTTCTGATAGTATAAGATTGGAGATTCCTTATTACATTTAATAAGCTGTAATTCCTAATTGAGAGACAGTAGGTCTATCATATTTAGTACATATGGAATTGGTATGATAAATCCTCTCTGAGGGCAAAGTCAGATTTATTGTTACAATTTTGAAAATGTAACACATTTAGAAAGTTACCATTTTCATTCTGTTAGACCTATGTGCCTATATCCTGTTTCTGATTGCATGTCTGGGTTGGGTGACAACTGACCTTTGTGTATTCCCTCTGGACAGCCTCATAAAATGGGAGTTTAAGTGTGACTTGATGATATAACCTGGGAGTTTGGGAGGTAGGAGTTGGGATCAGCCTCACATTACACCTGAATAGGCTGTGTCCTGTCCCCACACAAAGGGCTATTGCATACCCCCCTGTAGTGAGCCTGGAGCCAAGACAGGAAAGGAGGACCTCTGTACACTTCAAAGGCATCACTGGGTATAAGAACTAGACCTCAGATCATGCTACTTTAGTACACTACTGGTCCCGTGGATAGTCTACCAGAAATACAGATTGCTATGCTGCTGCTATGCTACAGAAGGACTGTCACTCTGTTCGGCTGTTGCTCTGGAATAACTATCGCCTTGCTGTTCTAACCTTCTGACCTCCTTGCCTGGGTGAGTAGGACTGAACCTGCATCAATTGTCTACAGAACCCAGAGTGACTCTAGGGATGGGTGGCTGGGCACCTGTTCTGAAGTTTCACGGACATAAAATACCACCCTGCTTTTGCACTTGGACTCTGCAATCCGTGATTCTGTCTCGCATAGGGGTTCCACCCCTGTCCTCGACCCTTGTATTTTGGCCTAAGGTATTTGCTCCAGCGGAACCAACACATCCTCTGCTATAGAGGCAGAATCTACACATCACTGCTGTGCATCACCTTCGGAACTGGTACTTTTGGAACAGACCCATCCTCTACTGAGGGAGCAGAATCAACATATGGCCTTTAGAACGGGAGCATCACCTTTGGAACTGACACATCACTGCTGCTGCGTGGAGAAAATTGCTGCATCACCTCTGCTACGTGGAGAAAATTGACACATTCCCCTCTGTTGTAGAAACAACACTGACATATTGCATCAGCTGCATCCTGCATCTACGTCAACACAACCAGGATTAGGGTACGTTTGTTCAGTGGGTCTTACTGGGTCCCTATATATCTGGCCCATGCTCCATCGTGGTTGGCCTGAACATTTAAAATTGTTCCGGTCTGGAGCAACCAGAGACCCCAAGTAAGCGCTTACAGTTTATTCTTTTAAAATGTAAATCTCAAATTCTATATTTGTATTATTATTGCATGTTGGTCTTGTTGTCTTTCTTAAATGAGGAGCTATTTTTCTAACCTGCTGTGGAATCTTATTGTGTGCTCCTTTTTTAACTATGTCACTGTTTGAAGTATTGCACAAATACTTTTTATATTTCCTCTTAAATTAAGGCTGACTGCTGTGGAAAAAGCTAACAGAGTGTGAGCACAGGTTAATTTAGGGTGTATTTAAGACACCTTGACTATGATTGTGGTTACTGCTCAACCAGGGCTTGTACCCCACTCAGCCAGGAACCCAATTTCTAACACCAGGTCCTCCCTGAACCAGATCATAAGCATCCCTTAACCAATATCAGCTGGGTATAGCTTGGTTCCAGTGACACAGAGTCCACAGGCGGAGTAATGTTGGGCTTATCGCCTCACTTAGGACAACATACTAAATTATACAAAAAGTGATGGATGAAATGCTTGAATTAAGCTCAGCCACTGGTAATTAATCATGGGTGCGTATCAGTCCACCATAATTTTGTACACCATGCCTCCTCAGTTTGGACTCAGCAATTTGAATATCAGTCTTAACCCTGATCCTGAACTAGAACAAAAGCAACCCAGGACTGGTGTTGCCCTTACTATGGGCTCATCAGTCGGATATAACCTGGCTCCATCGGCACACTGTGCACGGGACTCATGTCTGGGTATACCCATCCCATTTAAGGCGACATACTAAAATATCTTAAAAGTGATGGATTGAATGTTCGAATTAATCTTGGTCATTGGTAATCAATTTGTTCTGCATCCCAGTTCATTGGTATTTTGCACACATGCAACCAAAGTTTGGACCTAGCTAAACGCAAATCAGTCTTGACCCTGCTCCAATGAGAACAATGATTACCAGGGGCTGGGATTATTCCAAGTATTCCATCCATCACTGCGGGTATACTTTAATGTGTTTGCAGTCAATCTAGGAGTTTGTGCTTTTGTGCCTAGTCTATGGAGTGCGGGGACCTCGGTTAGTCATTCAGTTGGTCATTCAATGGGAGGCAGCATATTAAAATTAACAGTAAGATTTGAACACGGATAATTGAAGTATTCATGTTTCATTGACATTGTTGATATTAACTGTGAAATCTGATATGGAATATATGTTGATGAAGGTTATTGAATGATGGAGAAGTATCAGTGGTGTTGTTTATGATTTGTGTGAGCATGGTTTGCCTTTTATGAGGGTCATCAGTAGGCCTGCCTTTTTGATAATAGCACCCCCTTTATACTGTGTATTATATAGATGGGCGTATTTTGAATATAGGGTTCAGGGCACACTGGGGGATGTGAACTGTTTTGTAGATGTCACCAAAAGTAATTCAATTTACTTAATTGTACATATTTGGAAATCAATGCATAGTATATGGGGCCTTATTATGAGTTTAGTGGTGCAGGAGCGGGACCACCCACACCTTCAAACCTGTGGTTGTACCGCCAATCAGAGTAGGAGTTTTCTCTTATCTGGCATGCTATTCTTTGGAATTCCGCAGTGGGAACCTCAAAATCAGCCTACATGGCATTGACTGCTGCAGCCCATGCCATGCAGGTACTGCTATGTATACATACAAGGGGGTAACACATGTGTCCCCCTGCTTGCAGCCCATGGCCCGGGGGCAACATGGGTGCTGTAGAACACCCTTTGTTTCCTTTCTGCCATTGTTTTTATGGGGGGATAACTGCCATGAAAACCGTGGCAGAGAGGAAACTTGTAATATGCTTGATGGGGCTGTAGCCGTCCTGCCAAGCATATTGCAGCCTCAAGACTGCTGTGCCACTGCCAGGGATCCCTGATCTTTGACGGTTGCCCCAAGGTGGCAAGTCGTTCTGGTTCTGGCAGTTGGTGGACTGCCAATCTCATAATGAGACCCTTAGTAGCGTTTACATAATAAAGAATGTTTCCTTTTTTTCAGAGAAAGTACTGAGTGGACAATGATTTTTTGAATGCTGTTGGTGTATATCTATAAGTAGTCGTACTAACCTACACTATCTCCCCTGAGTAGATCTTGGACTGCTCTGCGTCAAATGATAAATTGGAGTACTTGTTAAATATGGGGTTGTGGACTAATCACTTGTGAAGGTCTCATATATTTTAATATCCCATTTTCTACAAGCGGCTCAATCGCAGCATGTGTGGTTGAAAAAAGTGATAAGTTCCACCCTTCCTTTGATACAGACATTGAAAAAGACAGTGAGATAATTGACCCTGGTGGATCTCCTCTCTAGATGCTGTATTGCTTTGAGGAGAATAGGGATATAAAGATGATGCTTGACCTGAATTTAAGGTACGAATTGATCCAGCCATATATATTTCCTATCATAGCAATAGTATTTAATTTTCCCAGTAGATTTTATGATCTAAAGGGTTGAATGGTGTGGATAGGTTCCAGAGAATGAGTGATGAAAATTCCTCTTTTTAGCAACTGTATTTTTCGCCTCATCTAGTGTGAACATCAGAATAGATTCAGTGCCTCTTCCCAGACAAAAGGCTATTTGGTGGCCTTATACTGTATGATGGATGATGTCATGAGTGATGTCATCAGTGATGTCATTTGAGATGTCATCAGTGATGTCATCAGTGATGTCACTGACCATGTCATGAGTGATGTAATATGTGACATCATCAGCAGTGCATTGCGGGCGCGCGAGTTATAGTTAGCTCAACTAACTATAATAGGCAAATTTCTCTGGTTTTATATGAGTCAAATGACAAACTAACTATAACGTCCCTGAAAACTATGTTTTTTTTGGTGAATTTCTAAGGTTTTTTAAATACTAATTCCTAACTATAACGTCTGTAAAACCTATGGTTTTTCAGTGAATTTATAAGGTTTTTTAAATGCTAATTCCTAACTATAATGTCTGTAAAACCTATGGTTTTTTCAATGAATTTCAAAGGTTTTTTTAAATAGAACTACTATTGTGTATTTGTCATTAATACTATTTTTTCTAACTTTTCAACTCCATAAAATAAACTGCAAAAGTACTATGTAACGTAATACATCCCACAAATTACAATGAGTTTTTAAATAATACAAAACAATGTAACATTCAGATAACAATTTTTCTCCCTTTTTTTGCTGTCATCAGCTACTACTTAACTTCACTATTCACAGTGATGCCAGTGTAGTTTCATCATAAACAGCAGGGGAAAAAAACAATCAACTAGATTGTTAAAAAACAAACAAAACCCTAATTCTCTCAAATATAATACAAAATCAACACAAATAACATATCCAATAGTACTTCAAATGTTCAAAGCTTACATTTACTTCTTAGATTGTCTGCAAATTTACCCAATACGCCTGATAATGTATCAAAATGTTTTGCTTTGAATGCATCCAGTATGAATTCCTTCAAGATCGTACGCAGTTTCTCTGCACATTTTCCCAATAAGCCAGATAATATATCAAAAATTTTGCTTTGATCGCATCCAGTATGAATTCCTTAAAGATCTTATGTAGTGTCTCTGCACAATTTTTCCAATACACCACATAATGTATCAAAAATTTCGCTTTGAAAGCATCCAGTATGAATTCATTAAAGGTCTTTCGTAGTTTCTCTGCACAATTTTCCCAATACACCAGATAATATTTAAAACATTTCGCTTTGAAAGCATCCAGTATGAATTCCTTAAAGATCTTACATAATTTCTCTGCACAATTTTCCCAATACACCAGATAATATATTTAAAAAATTGCTTTGAAAGCTACCAGTATGAATTCCTTAAAGATCTTACGTAGTTTCTCTGCACATTTTCCCAATACGCCAGATAATGTATAAAAAATTTCACTTTGAAAACATACTGTATGAATTCCTTAAAGATCTATACACCTTCCCTTTAAAGCCGAATAGTGTATCTAAAATATTTGTTTCAGAAAAATTAAGTATGAGTTGGTTAATTCATAAGGCGATCTCGGTTTCATTTCCAAGCGTGTATCATTACATTGACTCCAGCCATTATTACACTTTAAATAAACTTTATAATGTCCACTTGTAGTAGTACTTCCAGCATGGAAAACAATGGCAACTGTTGCAAAAGTTCTTCTAGAAATAGATACTTGATTAGCAACAACAAATTTAATTTTGGTTTCCACTTTTCTTTTATTTGGTCGACAGTGTTGCAGCATTATAATAAAATATTTTCCATATCTTTGTAGGCATAATGCAGATAGCATTCTTGATTTACAGCGAGAACACATCATCAGCTTCTTTTACTAATTTGGAAAATGGTACAGATTTGCAGTCAGGTATTGTTCAATATAAAAATCGTTCTCTGTCAACTATGGTGCTTGAAGTTAACGAACACTCTTCACATTTATGTTCCCATTTGTAACTGAGTCCAAATAAACTCTCAATCTGAATTCCTTCATCTTATAGTACTCCGAGCATAACCATCAGAAACTCTTCTGCATCTTGCTGTATATTAGCACTGAACGTTAAAGATCCAGTACATGTATCCAACAGTTGGCGAATACCAGAAGCAGAATTAATCTTACTTCTATCAGTTCTCAATTCTTGAAATAAAGTGCAGAGTGCAGAACATAAAGTTTTTTCCTGACTTTCCATAATTTCACCGCAAACATCTTCAAGATAAAATATAACATTTAGAATGACATTACCATAGCAGTTGAGACCAGAAGCATTTTCTAATTGGTATCCAACAACATCATCACTTGTTTGTATTTTCTGTTTCTTTACATCTTTTCTTTTCTGTTGATTTTCTTTCTGCTTTTCAACCATTGTTAACTCTTCAACATATTTACATTTTGAACACACAACACGTTTCTCATAAATAGGATATTCACCTAAATGGGAAGCATAAAGCCTTCTCAAACGATTATATTCTGTTACACAATTAACATCAGCACTAACCTTGTTCTCATTAAAATCAATTAAATACAAACCAGACAACGTTCTAACTCAAGATAATGCAACATATACAATTCCCTCTTTAAACACAGTTTTTTCAACCTTTAGCAAAGCATTATCTACACTTAAAACTTGTGATTTGCGAATAGTTATTGCATATGCTAAACAGAAGGGAAACTATTTTCTACGAACATTCAAGTCTTTTACAAGCAAAAAACGTGCGGCAGAACGTGCAATCTGTCTTACCTCTGCAATCTGATCAAATTTAACTTTCAAAAACTCAATTCCATTTCTATTTTGATATTTCACAAAATCAACAACTTTTCCCATTGCTCCATTCACGAATCCTTCATCTACATTCAGATTACGCTTCAAAATTACCCGACAGTTTAAAAAAACATCTAAATTTTTTTCTAAGCCAGCAGTTTTGATACAGATTTTTCCAAAGAATCCAATTTAGTCTGTAGATTTTTTAAAAGAACAATTGTTATTCCTTGATGCTCTATTTTATCAATAGCTTCAATGTGAACTATTTCTTGATTTTACAATTTCATAAGCTCTCTATTAAATGTATAACACTCTTACACTGTAGGCATTAAGCAAACTATGGCCTTTTTTTCTTTCATTTTCTTGTACATTACTTCTGCTGGTGTGTTTTCATTCGTAAACAAGTTCTTTAGTAGACGACTTTGAAAAGCTTCTTTACCATGTTTGCTAAAAACACCAATTCTTACATCTTTTAGAATATTTGCATAATCTTCATCTCCTGCTTGCCGAATATTCTGAGTGAGTTCTTTATATTCCAAATTTAACCACAGATTCACATGTCCAATACTTCCCAGATATGTCTTTGTGTCTTCATGTAGAAGAGTTTTAAACACTGGCTCTCCTTTTACAGGGGTTAGTTGTAGCAGATCTCCAAATACAATTAAATGTTTTCTTCCAAAGAGAACATCAAAATCTGTTTTTAATACCTGTTGCATTCTTAAGTGTACAAAAGCAAGCATTAAGTTTGAGACCATGCTCACCTCATCAATAATTAAAAGTTTCATTTTCTTCAGCACTCTTGACACTTCATAAGAAGCCTCTCCAGACAACTTCTGATATTCTAATTTATTATCATGCTCCACTGGTAACATCAGTAATCTATGCAAAGTAACTCCTTTAACATTGTGTGCAGCTAATCCAGTTGGAGCTGTTACCACACAACATAAATGTGAACCAGTAGTTTTTTTAAGATAACTGGTCAAAACTTCAATTAAAAAACTTTTACCTGTCCCAGCTTGACCACTGATGTACATCAGAAGAGGTTTAAAAGATGAACACAGACATTTTTTTTTCATGCAACTAAACATGTTCTAGCCATTCTCTCACTTGCACATATATTTCTTTCTGTTCAACATTCTGTTCTTCTAACTTTCCAATGTTATATTCTCCTTGTGTGCTTGTTGCATTGCAATTTCGACTTCATGCATAGCAATCGCTACTTTATTTTCCATCATTGGTTGTCCAAGAAGATCTTGACTACATGGACCACTACTTTGACTATCTTGAGAACTTTCATGAGCTATTTCAGCTGTAACAGTCTTTTCCTGTTCAACTTCATCATTCAACATTTTTAAATAGGTAGGGAAAATTGGACATCGAATGCTATCTTTACAAGCATTAAAAGAATCTTTGTAGCAGTCAAACTCTCCAAGTAATTCACTTTCGCTACGCCATGGTTTAAACAGCTGCAGAAGTGCTAAATAGTAAAATTCTCGCTTATCTGGAGTTTCACAACTAAGTTTCTTGTGGTTTATAAGATTACCCTTTGCATGTTTTACTAAGCAACCATGACATCCAACTACTGCAAACTTTCCTTCTTTTAAATTCTCTTTAACATTTCTTTTGAAGCTGTAATATTGAAGTACTTCATACAGACATAGCTGTTCCAGATGTTGACTCCTTTTCCTTAGTATGTGTCTAACATATTAGTTTTAAGAATGTCTGTACTATCTGGCTCATTTGCTACTAATTGTTCAATTTCTTCCAATGATTTGAACACTCTATTTCTTTTTCAGGCAAGACCTAAACTTACCCAAATGATTCCTCGTGACTTTGAATACAGACTTGAAGAACACAAGCGGTCTGAACATTCATACAATCCAATTTCACTGTGGGAAAGCATTTTCAAACTAAAGCTGTACAATTTTTTGCTAAGACTATTCTCTTGTGCAATTTCTTCCCACATTTGTTTCATCTCTGTTTTTTCAGATTTTTTTATGTACAATGTAACATAACGTGCAACAGCAATTGAGTTATCCGCAACATACTGGATGTCAATGTTTGCATTCCACATTTTTAAAATTACTGGATTGTAGTCATTGATATATTTTGACACTTCTGTTCTTTTTAAGTTGTAGGTATTCTTTCACAGAAGAAAACAAGCATTTACAATGCAATGGTCTCGGCATTGTTCAAGTTAGAGCTATTGGCATTGCTCATGACATTATTTTGTTTACCATCCACAAGAGGAGAAAGACATCTGGAACATGTCAGACACTCCCCTTAGATTTCAGACAGATCATAGAGCATCTGGAAGCTGGAACACATCCCCCCTTAGTACCCCGGCCCATCTGAAAGCACCTAGAAACTGGAAGAACCTGCACTTAGAACTTGGGAAGATTAGAAAGCACCTAGAAACAAATATACTACTCTGCAAAACTGCGGCAGATAAGAAACCACCTAGAAACTGGAACACAGTTCCATTAGAAATCAGACAGACCAGAAAGCACTGTGAAATTAGAAAGCACTCCACTTAGAAGGTGGAAGGTCCAATAACTTGTAGAAACTGGACACTCTCCCCATAGTACTCAGAAGGATCAGAAAACACCTAGAAACTGTAACAAATTCCACTTAAAACTCGAGCACATCAGAAATCACCTAGGAACTGGAATACACACTCCCTATAATTCACCCAGACGATAAAGCATGCCCGCTTCAGATGTATTGTTCTCTCTTCTATGCTACAGTCGACTTCATCCAGCATCTGTTGAGGGTCTTTGTATTTAGTGTATTTAGCAGGACTGAAAGGAGAGTTCTATTTTTCATAGAGGCCCATACATCTAATTCCTGAGCTGCTGCAGAGCTCCAAATGTTTGGAACATATTTAATTCCAGTTTTGGATTCTGGGGAATTAAATTAATGCTTTGCAAGCATTTTATTTGACATTCTGAAACTTTTTTATATAAGGCCTAAGACAGCTATTATGTTCTTTTAAGCACCTGCAACAAGCTATGTGTACTATTTTTAAGCTGGATCACCTGCAACAGGCTTTTTTTAAAAAAATTCAGAAGTTCTAGTCAGAGTTTCCTGTATGAAGAGTATTTGAAAATTAAACCTTGATGTTTATAAAAACTGAAAATATTGAATTCAAATCTAGTTTTGAGATAGCTTAAAGTACATGCATGTTTCTCCTCCAATATTTTGAAAAGTATTTTTTTTAATTTATTTAAAACAGTGCTGTACAAACAAGCATTGGCAAAGTCAACAGCTTGACACTCATGATAAAGGAGAGACCTACAGGCTTTGCCACTGCTTGTTTTCAATAGGAACCTGTGCTATATTTAAAAAAAAGAAAAAAAACTGCTCAATTGAAGTGAAGAAACCAATCTGGAGCAAATCCTCTGTCGTTTCGAATTTTTCAAACTAACAAAGACCAAAACTCGAAGCTTCATCATTGGCTCACAGTTCTAAAAGCTACATATAAACAAGTGCACAGACATGACGATCTAAGTCAAAGTGCTTTGTACGTACACAAACACCCTCCTCTGTCTACATGCTCTGTACCCAACGCTTTGAAGGGGGGAGGTTTGGGGCGCTATATCAGAGATCCCTCCCTCTTGCAGTGTCCCTTTTCACTGTAAGGAATGTTTTCCTCTCACCATACCTGAAAAGTTTAATATTCCGTCGCACTACAGAGGGGCCACACCCTTGGGATCACGGCATATTGTTCCTCGGTCCATACTAAAGGATATTATGCCCGCCTCTCCAATACAATAAGTTGTTGAGGCACCCCTATAGTGTTCCTCGTCTGCTGGGAAAGCCCGTGTCCCCTTTACATGCCGGTACCCAACGATGTTCCTTTCTCAAGAGATAGACGTGTAACCCTGTTAAAAAATAATGCTAGATGTTAAAGCTTCCCCTTAACCGATAATGCTACGTGTCCTACTTCGGAAAAAAGGAAACAAATACTACCATGGGCACAACGTCACAGTACCCCATAGAAAAAAATATATATCGGCCAGTACTCGATGATGGCATGCCCAGAAAAAGACACAACTCCCCCGACGGTGGCTGATTAAGTTTCGAGTCCCTACCTGTGAGACTGTGAAGTCCATAGTATCCGATGTTATGTTCCAAAGGGTGGTTTTGCCTTTCTCCTTTACCTGAGGATGTTGTGGGCCTCCATGCTCCGATTCTGGTTACTGGAGCAAACCACGGCCACTCGGAGGGGTGAGGCAGGCATTCTACTGTCCGGAGCCTTGGGCCTCGGTTGTGACCTAAAACCTCCGGGAGGACTCAACAGCACCAACGCTTCTTACACAAAATGGCGACGGCAAACTCAGCATACCCGGAAGTGACGCTACCCTGTCAACGGAGGTAGGAACGATGAACGTACATAGAAACTGCCAGAGTACAGAGGAAGAGAAGAAATACTACATAAACAAAGGAATGCTATTGGCATTAAAAAAAAGACTGCAAAGGCTAGGAGATCACGGAGTTAAAAAAGAGATGAAAGACTATACGCTGGAAAAATGTCACCCCATGTACACGTAGCAGAGGAAGGTGTTCTGCAAAAAAAGGGCACAAGAAAGGCCACCCACGGACGAAAAAAGTAGCGTATATGCCAGCGGAAACCACAACAACAGTCGTAAACAGTGGCAGAGCACTGCCTGAGGCATAGGAAGCGAGTTCACAAAAGGTAGAGGCACGCACTAATGCTGAGGGTTGAAAAGCATGCTAGAGGTGCGGGAAGCGTGGTGTGATCAGCGCCGAGTAAAGATGTCGGTGGGGTGAAGAAGATAAGAACAGTCTTACCACTCTATAGGGACATCTTCAGCAAGATCAGCACCAGAGGTGAGCAGGGTTGCACGCAGGGTCCGACGTGTGGCAGCACATGGATTGCCCGAGAGCAGGGGGAGAGGACGAGCACACCACCGCCTTTCTCCGAGGCGAAGCAGAAATGCCTCGGAGAAAGGCAGCGGCGATTTCGGATTCAGGGGCGTGTTTTTCTTTTTCTCTCCTCTTGCCATTGGCTGGAGGAGATAATGAGAAAAGTAGTAAAAAACACGCCCCCGAATCCGAAAAGGACGGGGCCTGTTCGGAGAGACAAACCTCTTCTCCAATGGCTGGCCAGCATTCAAGAGGCCAGCCAATGGAGAAGAGGGGAGAAGAGGGGAGGGTTCAAGCCCCTCTTCTCCAAGTCATTAAATCTCGCGAGCGAGACTGCGCAAGCGCAGCCTTCGCTAGCTGAGACCTTAAAAAGAATTTACTCTTCCTTTACAAATGACTGGACGGGGAAAACCAAACCGACATTAGGTGCCGATTCCGATCCGTTAAAAAAAATTACCATACGACTCGTATCCGTATTTTTTTCCGTACGAATCGTACAAGTGCCGTCCCACCGGTGAAATACGATTCATACGTGAAAAATACATACGAATCGCTTCGGGAAAAGTCTACGAGACGTCCCCGGACAGTTTTACATACAAATCGTAAAACTGAAGTCCGAGAGTGCAAGTACGATCCGTACCGCCCTTCCGAAAACACAAGCGCATGGAAAAGGCCCCGTATGGAGTGAACGCCGTACCACTCGTATCCAGGTAAACTTGTGCCTGGGATATGAGTCGTACAGCACCCCCTCGCCCCATATGTCAGCACCGTACCCCCCCATGTCCGCACTCTACCCCAGCCCCGTAGGTGTACGCACCGTACCTCACCACCGTACCCCAGCCCCGTACATGTACGCACCGTACCCCACCACCGTACCCCAGCCCCTTACTTGTATGCACCGTACCCCACAACCGTACCCCAGCCCCGTACTTGGACGCACCATACCCCAGCGCCGTACCCCAGGCCCGGACTTGGACGCACCGTACCCCAGTGCTGTACCCCAGCCCCGTACCCTAGTGCCGTACCCCAGCCCCGTACATGTACGCACCGTACCCCACCACCGTACCCCAGCCCCGTACTTGTATGCACCGTACCCCACCACCGTATCCCAGCCCCGTACTTGGACACACCGTACCCCAGTGCTGTACCCCAGGCCCGTACTTGGACACACCTTACCCCAGCGCTGTACCCCAGCCCCGTACATGTATGCACTGTACCCCAACACCGTACCCCAGCACCGTACTTGTATGCACCATACCCCAACACCGTACCCCAGCCCCGTACTTGGATGCACCGTACCCCAGCGCCGTACCCCAGGCCCATACTTGGACGCACCATACCCCAACACCATACCCCAGCCCTGTACATGTACGCACCGTACCCCAACACCGTACCCCAGCACTGTACTTGTACGCACCATACCCCAACACCGTACCCCAGCCCTGTACTTGGACGCACCATACCCCAGCGCCGTACCCCAGGCCCGTACTTGGACACACCGTACCCCAGCACCGTATCCCAGCCCCGTACATGTACGCACCGTACCCCAACACCGTAACCCAGTACTGTACTTGTATGCACCGTACCCCACCACCGTACCCCAACATCGCGTATGTACGAACCGTACAACAACATTGCATATGTGAGCACTGTACAACAACATTGCTTATGTACGCACCTTACATACGCTAAAACGACTGGTACAGAACCAGGACACTGTAAAACAGCACAAGGAGGGTCAATTTGACTCGCACAACACCACAAAACACGTCTACAGTAGAAAAAACATCTAAAAGTCTGACCTGGCACATCCAAACAGGCAAACAGAGGCCCAAACTCACAACCACCTCTTATAACACACCCACCAAAATTTCAAACCCAGCCACACCCACAAATGGACCAATAAAAAGGGCCCACACTCACAAACCATGAGCCTTTGCAACGGACTCACTGCTGACAGACACCACACACAAACAACTGCACCCATACACCTTAACTTACACACCTTGAAACAACCTCCTTCACACAGACCCCCTCTACACATACACACACACCTACACATTCACACCCACACACCCACAACCATCCACACCCACACCCCACACCATGCCGACAGACAAGAATCCAAAGTTCACAAGGGAGGAGCTGGACATCCTTGTCGACGAAGTCATCAGAGTCGAGCCACAGCTCTTTGGAACATTGGTCAGACAGACCAGCATAGCCAAAAAATCACGCCTGTGGCAGAGGATCGTCGATCGGGTGAATGCTGTTGCGCCCATCAGAAGGACCAGGAATGAATGCCAAGCCAGGTGGTATGATCTGCGGAGGGCAGTCAAGCGCAAAATGAACGAGGACTACGCCCAGAGTAACATCACTGGAGGTGGGCTGCCCCGCAGACCGGTACATTACCATCCCTGGGAGGAGAAGGTAATGGCCCTGATTCCGCCGGTGGGAGTACACGGAGTCAAAGCAGTTGCCGAGCCTGGTGAGTACACAAACAACTTACGTAACATGGGGTAATGGCATCCACACCCCAACTATAACAAATGCACTCACCTACCCCCAAGCCCTCCCCGGACACAACCACACTCAAAAAGAATGCTCATGCCACTAACATGTGTATGCCCCATTCACAAAGCACGGCCATGCCATGTCCCAGCCTACACAAACCACAAACCCAAGACTGGATGTCTGGGATGCTGGGAGGGTGGGGATCACTAAACATATTGTACAACTCAGAAACAGACACCATTGCCCTCAGTCCATATGGCCCAGGTACATACCCATGCACCATGCTCAATGCACAGGGACTGGTAAAGTACTGACAAGGTAGCTGACACTTGGCCCTGCTGTAGGCAGCACAAGGCCCTCCTGTGACCGCTGCAAACTCTAACACAAACACAACAAGCTCAGATATCTAGGACAGGAACTCACACTCACTGACATGGCAGCATGCTCCATGGGGGACAGATACATCACCTGGGAGACCCACTGCCAAATCACACTACACCCATCAGCAGGCACCGTCAATCAATCAACAATTGATCAGGGTACTTGTAAGGCACGCTACTTACCTCTGAGGGTCTCAAGGCGCTGGGGGGGGAGTTCCACTACTGCTCGAAGAGCCAGGTCTTGAGGAGTCTTCTGAAGGCAAGTAGGTCTTGGGTCAGTCGTAGGTGGGTTGGGAGGGTGTTCCAGGTCTTGGCGGCGAGGTAGGAGAAGTATCTGCCACAGGCGGTCGTACGTTGGATGTGGGGGACAGCTGCGAGGGCGAGGCTGCCGGAGCGGAGCTGGCAGGTGGGGGTGTAGAAGCTGAGTCTGATGTTCAGGTAGGCTTGTCTGGCTTTGTGGAGTGCCTTGTGTGCGTGGGTGAGGAGCTTGAAGGTGATCCTCTTGTCGATGTGGAGCCAGTGCAGGTCACTCAGGAGGGGGGTGATGTAGCTGTGGCAGGGGGCATTGACGATCAGTCGCGCGGAGGCGTTTTGGAAGCGTTGTAGCCGCCGTTGGTGTTTGGATGGCAGTCCTGCGTAGAGTGCGTTGCCGTAGTCCAGTCTGCTGCTGACGAGGGCCTGTGTCACTGTTCTACTTGTTTCGGTCGGGATCCACCTGTAGATCTGGTGGAGCGTGCGTAGGGTGTCGTAGCAGGAGGAGGAGTCGGTGTTGACCTGCTTGGACATGGAGAGGGAGGATGCGAGGATCAATCCTAGGTTGCGTGCGTGGTCGGTGGCTGTCGGTGCTGTCCCCAGAGCGATCGGCCACCAGGATTCGTCCCAGGCTGAGGGTGTGGGTCCGAGGATGAGGACCTCCGTCTTGTCCGAGTTCAGTTTCAGATGGCCGCTCCTCATCCAGTCGGCAATGGCCCTCAGACCCTCGTGGATGTTTGTTTTGGTGGTGTGAGGGTCCTTGGTGAGGGAAAGGATGAGCTGGGTGTCGTCGGCGTAGGAGATGATTTTGAGGTTGTGGTGGCGGGCCACTTGTGTGAGGGGGGCCATGTGGATGTTGAACAGCGTCGGGCTGAGGGATGATCACTCACCCCTTACACAAGCACACACCCCGGGGCAGCCAATGGAGTTACCCACTCTCACAATGGACATGTGACACAACAAGATCAAGCCACAGCCAAAGAAGCATCCGAGCCCAAGTTTGACATGTCAAACACCCTGGAGAACATTTCAATCAGTCCCCTGCAACATACGCATCCACAAGTGAACATTGATGTGAATGCTAGGCACATACAACTACCTGGAGGAACTGTGGCAACTAGAATATGTATGAAACATGGATGTCGCATTAAACAGCATTAACATTGTCTCTCTCTCACACACAGGGCAACGTCATGAATCTCCCCCCAACAATGGGGGGGAAGTACCACAGTCCCAGGCTCGGGAGGAACCTGATCCCTCCGGCAGCAACACCTCACAACACTCCGCGGATGACCCCAACCCACCTGGCCCCTCTGGTGTCCAAGCCCCTGCAGCACCTGCTTCAGGTACATCTGTGCCAACCACCACCCCCATTACTGCCACATCCCAGGAGACACCCAAGAGCCCTGCCCACACTGAACAACTGAGCCAGTCTGACCTGGAGGGACAAGGTTCGCCAGGCACCCAGGAGGAGGCAGACAACACCGACACTGCCATCACTCAGGGGTCCCGTAGACCCGCTGTGCCCACAATGGCAGGCCAGGCTCGTGTGGGCAGGGGTGGTGGGAGTGGAGGCAGGCGGAGGCGAGAACCTGACCAGACAGCTGAAGGGACCGGTATGTCACACGTACGCAACATCATGGAGGCATACCAGTGTGACACCAGGGCCATTAGTCAGGTAGTGGCGACCCTCACAGACATTAAGAATCAGCAGGCCGAGCAACACACCAGTCAACAACAACACCAAAGACGGATGGAGGCAAGACTGGCTGAGCTCCTGGCGGTGCAAAGGGACATAAGCCATTCACTCCGTCGGATCGCCGCCAACATGGGCAACCCTTCCTGTGACACCAGGCGCAGACCAGCACCAGCCACAGGGAGGGAGGAGGAGGAGGAGGATTCGTCCGACGGAGCGTCCCAAGCATCATCAAAGCCGGCATCTGAGGGTCCCCGGGGGAAGGTGGGTCGTCCACGGAAAAGACCGTGAGAGGCAGCGGACCATCCACATCTCCCAGGTCACCTGGTCTGGCACCTGGCCTTCATGTGCAACAGAAGCACATCATTCACTGACATTCTCTGCTACATGGACTTGCTGGTCACAGTCTGACCAATGATGACCAACACTGTGGTCTGGACTCTGATGACTTCAAATGCCAAGGATCCCATCTCCCCCTGTGAACTTTGGGTTCTATGCACCCGGTAGAGCAGATAATTCTTTCTAACAAAACACGCACCCCACCGAGAATAAAACTATTTATTTGTTATTAGATGTTGCAGTCATTTTGGATTAGTCCACAACATACGTGTGGGTAAATGTCAAACTATGCCTGAGTGTTGAACTAACTCCAGCCATCCATACCCTGGGATCTGAGTCCGGTACAGGACACACATGGGTCACAATGTATCATCCGATACAGCCTGGGAGCCCAATACTCACCCGTGATAGCCTCAAGCTGCAGAGGGGGGGGGGGGCTTGAAATACTGTGCGGACACACCAATCAGGAAGAGGATGATGAAGGCCTAGAGGTCATGGCTCATGTGGAGGTTCCCGGGGAGGGAGTCCCAGGTATGTTTGTCCAGGTGGGAGAACCATCTCCTTCATGCTGGAGTGTTGTGGATGTGAAGAGTGGTGGCCAGGCCAAGTTCAGATGCATAGAGTTGGGTCAACGGGGTCTTGGATGACAGACGTACAAGGTTGATTTTGAGGTCAGGGGTTGTTGACTGCCTCCTGAGTGTGTGTGAGGAGTGTGAACGTCATCCTGCAGCACACAGTGATCCCTTGCAGCTATCTCAGGTGGACGGTGATGTGGATGGGGTGCGGGATGTTGAAGCTGAGTTGTGCAGATGCACCCTGTATGTGGACAAGTTTCCCGTGAGTTTGGATGTACTTGCTCCATAGAGGACGGGCAGTAGTTGACACGGCTGGTGTTGTGGACCTGGGGGATGGTCTGTCTTTCCTTGGAGTGGATCTATCAGTGGATCTTGTGCATCATGCAGAGGGTGTTGCAGCATGAGGTACAGATGCTGGTGATTTTCATGGCAAATGTGAGTGACAAATCCATGATGCACACCATCTTGTGTGTGTGGCCACTGGGTGCTTGTGTAGGGCCCCTGCAGGTGGGACACAATGAGTTGAGCCAGCTGTAAGGGGACATTCCTCAGATGATTACCTCAGTCCTGTACAAGTCCAGCCTTAGGTGGCTGATGTTCAGCCATTCATCCACGGACCTCATGGCTTGTTGAATGTTGGAACTGGCAATGGCTGCGTCTTTGGTGAGGGTGAGGAGCACCTGGGTGTCAATGGCATACAACATGATGATGAGGTTGTGTGCGCATGTGATGGTGGAGAGGGGGGTCCTGGACACATTGAAGATTGACATGCTGAGAGATGATCCATGGGCTATGTGCCAGATGACGCCTCTATACTACATGCTGAAGGCTTGAGTCCCACTCCCATGGACTTCCTGGTGGACGGAGCCGGTGTGGAGCAGGAGGGACATGATCTGGTTGGTGTGACAGGGCCTGGAAGGCGGGGCAGCGCTGTGTAGGCAGTTGGAGTTGCACACTCAGCATGCAAAGGTGTCGTGTGTGCGCTTATGGTATGCCTGAGAACAGGCGGTTGATTTTCGGATTGACATTGCTTGGAGGGTGGCTGCAACATCAGACTGTAGTGTGATGTGGGTCATGCAAGGACATGAGGGTCATGCAATGTGCACGTTGCATGTGCTGACGGTCCTGCCTTTGGCACCACGTGGCCGCAACAGTGGCACAGACAAGATGATGACAGCCAAATGAATGGGTGGAGGGAGGCAGGGAGGAGCATCTTTGAGGTGTGTGTGTTGCCGAATCCCGCTTCTTTGTGTGCCCTTGCTGCAGGGGCTGCAGCAGCAGGCGGCATGTCCTGGAAACTATGCCAAAAGTAGCACACAAAGACAAGGATGTCAGAAAGGACAACTGCAACAGGCGTATGTAAAGGAAGGAGTGTCCGGTAACCCACGGCACACCCAGAGAAAATGGATGCACAATCACCAAAGATGACTGACACAGGATCAGGAAACAGAAGGCCGAGCCGCGCACAGGAGACACACCCTCAGCAGGCGTTGATGGCTCATCGTGGGGACCAACATGCCAAAATACATACACAACCATGGACTTCATGCACAATCGAGATTCTAACCCATGAAGAACTGCATGCATGTAGCCAAACTACACATAGACTCAAATGCACAATCTTTGACAACTATGCCAGAGATGCCGCATGCAAAGTGGCAAGAGACCTGCATTGACAGAGATGAGGCACCTTGGAGGATGAGGAACCCCTTTATTACTCAGGCTCAAACTAAGGGAAATGCATCAATATGAACAGACTCACAGGTCATTTGGCTGAACATGTGGGACCTACACTGGACACCCCCTTCACAACACAGATGTAGTAAATCCAAATGGCCTGGCACACAAGTTAAGGGGATGAGCCAAACACCTCCTGCTGCACACGGAGAGGCTGCAATTCCCCATTGAGCCTCTTATGGGGATGTCCCACACTATGTCCACCCGTAGCATCCCGTACGTTTCTGAGGGAAGTTTTACACACATTGATGCCTTCATCAGAATCCACAAACCATTACAGATGACTGTCACGAAGGTTATTTATCAATTCATGGGAGTCATGCTACATGTCATATGCCCCATGGTGAGCCGACATGTATGCATGGTAACACAACATGCACAGGAGCAGTCCCCACACATTCCAAACACGTAACACCCCCTTAAATGCCTTGCTGCAATCCTCACCCAAAATGACTTTTCCCCATGTCCGTGCATGGAACGCTGATTCAGCACACGTTGCAATACTCATGAGGAATAGCAGGAGGCCAACGATGACACGACCAGACAACATGCGCAAGAACCTGTGGATGACAGACACACAAGAAGTCAGCTAAAAGATTGTTATCTGCCTACATGGTCATTTACTCTACAGGAATATTGTTGCCACCATGCGATTTGAAAATTTAGTGTCTCAGCTAAAATGAGTGGAATTACATCATCACTCGAGTGACACATCAGAACACACATCTAAGTCACTTAGCATACAGTCAGCTGGACACACACATTGCAACACATGCCACACAAGGCTCCAAGCGTGCACACTCAGACCCAGTGACTCACCATTATGAGAAGAAGTTGCGTATGAGCTGACAACGGATATCCTCCTTTTCCTCACTTGCCTCGTGACCAAGCCCTTCATCCTCCACGGGTGTATATTCCTGCTCATGCTGCTCCAGGATGAGTGGCACTGCCTTCTCCACTGCCATGTTGTGCAGCATGCAACACACGAGGAAGATTTTGCAGACCTTTGCCGTTGCATATGGGAGGGACCCGCCTGTCTTGTGAAGGCACCGGAATCGGCTCTTCAGGAGGCCAAACGTCCTCTCAATCACTCGCTTGGTCTGCCCGTGTGCATTGTTGTAACAGTGATCTGCAGCTGATCTTGGGTTGCGGAGAGGCGTCATCAGCCATGGCATGTTGGGATAGCCAGAGTCCCCAACATGGAAACATCATGTAAATAAGTGGGTCAGGAGATGCTGTAAGATACAAAGATACTGCAAAACACAGGACAAACAGAGTATACCCACCAACAAGACATGCTCATTCGTTGTGCAGCCGCAGCATCATTTGTGGCACCCTGCTACTCCTCATGATGTAGGCATTGTGTGCTGACCCTGGAAAACGTGCACAGACATGGGAAATCAGCATGTTAGCAAGACACACCACAAGGGCATTTATAGAGTGGTAATGTTTACGGTTGCGATCGGCAACCTCCTGTGGCTGTGGTGGTACCAAAGCCACATGTGTCCCATCAATGGACCCAATGATATGGGGCATCCCTCCCAGGGCATAGAAATCACCCTTGACAACTGTCAACTCCTCAGGAGTCGGAAAATGGATGAATTCATCCAGGTGCTCCAACATGGCTGCCAAAACATCATGCAGGACACGGCTGAACATCGTCTGTGACATGCCACCAACATCAGCTATGGTGAATTGAAATGTACCTGTGGCAAAAAAATGTAGGGCTGCCATCACCTTCATCTTGGGGGTCAGCGCAGTAGGATACCTGATTCGTGGTTGGAGGTGTGGTGCCAGCTTGGCGGTCAAGTCCTGTTGGGTGAATCTGTAACGGTGTATGCAGTCACGTTCCCTCATGGCACCCAAGTCTGGCATTGGTCTGGGGACAGGCGGTGCCCTGCAGAAAATTGGAATGAATAACGAACAGTGAGAACATAACAACATCAATGTCAATGAACTGAGCACATGCTCAAGTGCTAATACACATCTGCTAACTACAGAGTCTGGTCTCTGCAATACATCCAGGACACGTATGCCAGCCAGGTGATACCCCTACGAAAAGCCAGCTACACCTGTTGATTGTCAAGTCTACATGACATGCACTGAAACGAGCTGTGGGCCAGTGTCAGTAAACAGCCAGAGACATCAGAAGAGTGCAATACATCCACATATCAGCATTTGATGGACGTCATCTCATACAGACAGCTGACGGCAAGCTAGACGCACAGATCACATGGAATGTCAAATGTACAGATCACACACATTGCGATGAAGGGGTACACGTGAAAACAGAAAACATAGACATTGAGACGACGCACATATGTCCTCATGTCAAAATATCATGTTCAATGCATACAGCCACACGTTACGTGGAAATCCACATGTGGCATGGTGTGCGTAGATGTGTGCCATGCCCATCTACACACAGACACATGTTGGATGCAGCAACAGCAGATGCAGTTGACGGAACACCAACAGCAATCTCATGGGAACACATGACACACACAAGACATAGTCACATCGGTGCACGCTGGTCGTTAAATGTCAGTTGTTAGTGTCCCTGTCCCTGGCATCAGGGGACAGTTGCGGGTGGTGGTGACTGTGCCATACCAGTGATGCTGTGCTTGACACGTTTGTACTACATGCACACATGTGCAAAGTGTGAAGGGGAAGTGTGCCACATAGTGCCCCATCACACATGACATGTGTACACAGGTCATCACACATCAATTGTGCAAATACATGAGGAGACATGTGCAATATCACTGCCTGACACACCTAGGCCCTGCACATGTAGGACAGCAATGACAATGACTTGATGTACATCCTTGTGCGAGTCTGAGACCTCCATTCCTTTCGTGTGCGCATCCTATCAACAGTGTAAGCGTGTGAAACGCACCGTACACACACTCTGAGGGCGTGTGTACGGTCCGTATCACTAAAGTTGTGTGGCCGTAGGAGTACGCCTGGTACGGACCGTACAAGTATGGTCCATATCACTATAGTAGTGGTGCCGAAGGAGCACACGTGGTACGGACCGTACAAACGTATGTGTACTACCAGTGCCTACACGTACGTGTACTACCAGTGCCTATCCGTGTAGGCACTGGTAGTACACGTACAGGTACGTGTACTATCAGGTCGTACATGTACGCGTTGGCACTGGTAGTACACGTACGTGTAGGCACTGGTAGTACACGTACGGGTACGTGTACTACCAGTGCGTACACGTACGTGTAGGCACTGGTAGTACACATACGTGTAGGCACTGGTAGTACACGTAAGGGTACGTGTACTACCAGTCCCTGCACGTACGTGTAGGCACTGGTAGTACACGTACGTGTAGGCACTGGTAGTACACGTACGGGTACGTGCACTATCAGTGCGTACACGTACGTGTAGGCACTGGTAGTACACGTACTTGTAGGCACTGGTAGTACTCGTACGGGTAGGCACTGGTAGTACACGTACGTGTACTACCAGTGCGTACACATACGTGTCAAACGCACTGTGCAACTGGTGCCGTAGGGGTACATGTCAAACGCACCGTACCTGTGTGTGGATTTGAAAATTACATAGGGGACACATAAGGGACAAGTATTAGGCACTAAATGCATGCTGGTTGTCATGGATACAGAGTTTTCAGTTCAAATTTTTCCATCAGATGTCCTGGAAAAGTCAGTTGGCCACAAAATACAATGTTGCAAAGTGGTTGTTGACTTGACATGATGCTCAAAATTTGTACGATGCAAATGCTGTCACTGGTGTATGTGGAAAGGGATTGGAGTAAACGTAAGATGCGAATGAATCTGACCAATCACTATGTACTCCTCCAAATGAATGCCCCTCAGCAAGACAGATATAAGTCAGCCAGAACCCATGAGAGGGCACTTGCTTGCACAACTTTCCTGTTGATAACACTGCTGCTGTCTGTGCTTCCTCTGGCACCATGTCAAGGTCTGTGGAGAGGGCCCAGCCATTCACCCAGGAGGAGAATGAGGCATTGCTGGATGTCATCCTCCACCAGTACACCAGCCTGTATGGGAGACCAGGGGAGCAGGTGAGTGCTGACTCCACTACCTTTGACTGTGCACCTTTTTTGTAACTGTCACTTCTGGCATTGTGTCCAGTTGTGACAGACATGCAATGTTGTTTAGAGTGGGTCCCAGGGGGGAATGGCTTATGTCTCCCATGCAGAGCATGATGTAGTTCATGTGTGCACTCCTCACTTGCATTGTGCTTACTGTGACATTCACTGCATGACACATTCAGCCTGGCTAATCCTTTGTGGGATTTTTTGTCTATAGTCCTGAGGTGATTCAGTGGTCCCCCCGGTGTGACAGGTGACTGTACCCACAGATGTGTGTGAGTTGAGTGGAGCTGTGGTGAGAGTGTCCAAGTGATGTGTACTCCCCCTGGACATTGATGTGTGTGAATGTTCCTTGTCATGTGGGTGAGTGTCTATGTGAATTGTTGCACCACAGCTGCATGGAGGAGGCAACAGCTCTACCCATCTGATGTAAGAAGTAAGCCGTGCTGTGTGTCTGACTTGCTGAGCTTGCCCCACACCTGTGACATCCTACAGGCAAGTGGCACATGTGCAGAGTGAGGTTTGTATCCGCTGTTGCCAATGGCATGTGATTGATCTGTGCCTGTGTGTGTCTGTGTACTCTGCTGAGGTTGCGTCAGTGGCCTGGGGCATGTAACTGCTTGGAGGTGCTGTCCATCAGCCTGGTGTTGCTTGTGATGCACAGTGTGTGCCATGATCATGGAGTGTGTCGCACCCCTCATGCCACCTGTGTACTTTCAATTCCATGTAGTGCATTGGGGCTTCCACAGAGGCCAATGTCCATATGACAAAGATGCTATTCCTTGGCAGCATCCTATACCCTGTTCAACATATCAAAGATGTTCAAATGTGTGTCTCTCTGACATGGAGCATGTGTAGTGATGTTGTTGTCTCACTTTGTCATCCTCACAGTTAACTGCCTACGAGAAGGGGGAGATCTGGAAGCGGGCCGTCAGGGCCGTGAGATCGGTGGAGGGTCGCAGTCGCCGTCTAGCCCAAGTCAGATAACGGTGGCAGGACATCTGGTGCTGGACCCGGAGGATCGCCCGGGTCCTGCTGGGGGACTCACCTCCATGCCCCCACGCCTGACCCACCAGATGAGGCGTGTCCTGGCGGTGGTCTTCCCTGACATGGATAGGCAGTTACAGGAGAGACAGCAGCAAGGAGGGGGTAGGTACATGTGTGTTTGTTGTGTGCCACCAGCTTTTGGAAGGGCTCAGTCGCCTGGATACACTGCCAGGGTTTATATGTGCAGTGCATATCCTGTTCCCCCAAGTTAACCGGTGCTGTTCTTCCTCCCTTCCCCTCCTTGACATGTGTTCCCTGGTCTGTGTATAATCACTATTGCACATGGTCATCTAGGCTGCCAGTTAATCCAAGTGCACATTGCTTTCTGCATCATGTGTGTGGGTGGTCTGTGACATGTGTTGGTACCTTGCCTGTGCCCTGTCCTGTTCAGTCATTTGGGGGTCCATATTTGTTGGCACTGATGCTGAGTCTCAACATAGGAGTGTGAGGTTTTAAATTAACAGACTTGCAGCATGCATGACCGATGTTGTGGCCTCAGACATGATGTGCATGAGTGGAAGATATGCATAGTGCCGGGACGGTTGCTCATGTTACAGTCAGATCATTCGAGGACCATGGAGCAGTGTGCCCACTACAGTCCCCTGAGACACCCTTGCCTCGGAATCATGTGTATCATCCAACACTGTGCCCATTCTCTGTGTGTTCAGCATAGGTTGGCCTCTGTGGCATTGTTCCCTGGCCTCATTTGTATTTATCTAAAGTGTGCTACATGTGTCCACTGGATAGGGTGATCCCATTTGGCTTGTGAATACTCACACTGGGCAGTGCCTGTGTGTCTATTTACAACTATCTGTTGATGGTTGTTTGTCACAAATATGTGTTGGCAGCCTCGCGAGGTGATGTGGAGTACATTTGAGAATTCTTGATGCACATTTTTGTAAACCCTGATTAAGAGGTGTTTCTTTCATGATCTGTCTCAATCACATTGTCTCAGGTATGGGGGGTTTGTGCGGGCGAGACCTACATGTCCAAACCTTATGTCTCCTTGCCAGGTCTGACCTGTGTGTGATAATTGTCTGGACAGACACTCAACATGCAGTGACCCAGTGATGTTGTGCAGGCTTTAATGTTTGTGCTTTGAAGCAAGTGTCAAAAGTTTAAATACATGATTCCTGCTCATCCATTTTTGGCACCAGTGTGTGGTCCAGATGCTACGTAGTTTGGTCTTTGTGTGATGACATCTGTGTGGACATTCTTGCTTGCCATGAGGGTGTCTCCTCAGTGCAGGTGTGCCTTATTCCGACACAATTGCAGGCCCATTAGCTTATGCATTGTCCTGTGTTTGGACATGTGTGCCACTCCACATCACAGGCAGTGGGTCAGATGTGTTGCCAACTGTGTCCTCATGGTACCGATGAACATGTGACAGGTGGCATGATTCAAGTTGTTAGTCAAGAAGTCTTGTACCTTGGCACTCACTACACTTGTTAACATGTCTTCATGTTTTCAATGCTTGACTTTGATGTTTTGTTGTGAAGGACAATAATGTGCCTGCATGACAGATGTCTGCCAAGGAAGTGCACAAGAAACAACCTTTACACTTTCAGAGGACACGCTGGCACATTTTAAAGAAAGGCACAGTTCGAATAAGACTGTTTTTCAGATTATACATATCCATGTTCCCACAGTGTGGTGGCATTTGGGTAAGTCCTTGGTTGTTGCTGATACCAACTTATGAGTGTCAAGTCATCCAGACCGCCGTGGTGCCACGTATATGTACTTACTGAAACCCCATTTCTTTCTAACAGTGGCTTCTTTGAATAAGGCTGGCAGCTCATACAATGACTGTGTAAATGTAGTTTTGTGTGCACCTCCTTGTGTGTCTTCTTTTATACAGGCACATGTGTATTCTGTTCACAAAGTGGCACATTCACACATTCTAAACATGTAGATTGTGTAAAGTGGTGTGATTCCCAAGGGATCACAATGTATTTCGTTTGGGTTTCCAAAGTACTTACAGGTATCTGAGTGTGGGGACACCTTCAACATTGAGGTCTGTTATTTAGCCTTGGGTGCACCAATACTGTTTCTTTCACAGTAAACAAGAGGTGGCATGCCTTGATAGTATTGCTGTGCTCAACTGTTCCCAGACACTAGTTTCTCAGTATATTTCTAAATCAAGTTTTTGGCTGTTGTGCCCTATTTTTCCTAGTTTCCAAGTGGCATGGTGGGTCAACCAACTGGGGAGTACAGGGCTTACATATGTGCAGAGTAATCTAGATGTTACTCATGATGCATTGCCTGATATGCACTGTGACCTATTTTGTTTGGACTCATGTGTCAGATGTATACAGGTGACTGATTATTTTCTGTATCTTCACCCTGCCCACAGCATCATCGGAGGAAACTGAGGTAGACACCTGCATGGACCTGGAGGAGGGATCCAGCACCGGTGCCACCGGTGCGGGCGAGTCTGTGGGAGCAAGTGGCACGGAGGGCGAGGGGAGTCAGGCGGAGGACCTGTCTGGTGGCGACACCGACTACGACGCTGACGGGTCCGAGGATGAACTCATCGAGGGGGCAGAGGCTGCTACAACACCTGGCAGCAGCACAACATCTGTCCCCGCCTCCTCCATTCCCATCACCACCCTCCCAGTTGCTCCAGTCCCTTCTGTCCGTGCAGGGCACCACCATGTCTCCTTCGTGCCAGGCACCGCACCCCCTGCCCCTGTCACCCCTGCTGCCCTCACTGCAGAGTCTGTGGACATTCAGCGGCAGTTGCATGTTGGCCGGACATCGATGCTGAATGTCCTCCATGGCCACACAAGACTGCTGACACAGATGGTGTCGTTCATGGAGGGCATGTCAGCAGCGATGTCTGACCAACGGATGTTGCTGAGGTCCATGGACTCTTCACTGATGGCAGCAGTGAGTCTCCTGCAGTGCTTCGTCCCCCCCCCCTACCCCAGCCCCATCCACACTTCCCACTCCCATGCCTGTCCCATGCACACCCAGACATTCCCAAGTACGCACCTCACCAGACACAGGCAGCAAACCAACACGTAAGGGCAAGCACACACCTGCTGGCACGCACACTCAGGGGGATAAAGGCACACCCACTGGGTCTGGGGCACACAGACATACACGCAGCCACAGTCTGAGTCCGCATGCCTCACTACCCAGTCCCTCCAAAAGCACTCCCCTTGGCTACCCTGCAACACACTCAGACAAGGAGAGCTACATGTCTGTGCTGGGCCTCAGCCCCACTGGGTCACCAGCCTGCAAACGGGCAAGGCACTCCCCGGGTAGGGGAGTTGAGTTCCCCCCCATATCCACCCCCTCCCCCAGTAGTGTTGCACCCCATCCCTCCGACCCCCCCCTCCTTTGTGCCTGTGGTTTCTTCCGGTGCAGGAGATACTCTGGACGCCCTGGCAGAAGTGTGCAGCGCTGAGCTCACCTCCACCTTTGGCGCTGCCCCACCCCCTGTGGTGGAGGCATCTGGCCCTGCACCCACCACACCTACCCTTACACCTCCTGTCCCTGCGGTGCCTGGTCCTTCCCCACATGATGCCCCCCCCCAGTCGACGAACCTGAGGGTTAAAATGTGCAGGCAAGCTAGGGGAGACGCGTGCCCATGTGTCCCCCAAGGACTTCTATTCTGGACTGGCTATTGGTCTTTGTAAATAGTGTCCTTTAATTATTTTTCATTTAATGCTGAATAAGGCTTTTTCTTTTTACTTTGAACACTATTGTATTTCAGGTATTGATGTTGGTGCTGATGCTCCAGGAGTTGGGGTTGTGGTAATGTGTTATGTTTCTGGCAAAGGTTCGAGTCTGATGGTCTTGAGGTGGACCATGGGATCTGCGTGCCATCACAAGGTCTCTTGTGATGGCACGCAAATTTGTTTTTTGATACATTGTACCAAGGAGTGTCCCTTCCTCCGTGGCACCTGACATCTTCCCTGCAGAGAGTTGCACAATTGTTGTGCTGACCTGTGTATCCATTCCCTTTGTTAGTGACGGATCCCTTCAACCATGGCCATGCCTGCTCAGCAATGTCTCCGGCTGCATCGTCTGTGACATCCTTGCTAGTCACTGTACTTGTGTATTGAGTATGTTGCCATGCCTTCATGGAGAAATTCTCCCTTTTCCGCACTATGCATGTGTGTAATCCCAGCCTAGCACACATATGGTGCTTGTTCTGCAGGGTATTTGGGCACCTGACTCATAATTGTGGGCATTGTATCTGTGGGAACTCCACCCTATTCCTTCCATGAGAGACAACATATTGGTGGCTGTCCCAGCACCTGTACATTCCTATCAGTCCTGGGATGTGCGTGACAGTGTATGTTCCCTTTGGCTCTCTTAGTTTAGTAGGCATTGACATGACTATACAGTCTTGTGGCATGATCTCTGTGTGTGTATTGTGCTGCATCCACCAGGGGTAGGTATGCATGTGTCATTTGTCCTCACACCCACATGTAGTGTGTCATGCAGTGGGGGAAAGACATCCATCCTCATGGAAGAGGGACACTGCTGTCAGTGATGTGTTGTTATGGCACTATCAACATAGTCGAAAATCAGGGATGCGACATACACCCATGGAGTTGTGGTCATCTGATAATGATGTACACACCCCCATGTCTCTGTCTACTGCTGGTATTCCTCTGCACCCACCCCTCACATGTCTCTGTCCACTGCTGGGAGTGGTAGGCACCCACCCCTCACATGTCTTTGTCCACTGCTGGGAATCCTAGGCAGTCACCCCTCACATGTCTCTGTCCACTGCTGGGAGTGATAGGCACCCACACCTCACATGTCTCTGTCCACTGCTGGTATTCCTCTGCACCCACCCCTCACATGTCTCTGTCCAATGATGGGAGTGATAGGCACCCACCCCTCACATGTCTCTGTCCACTGCTGGTATTCCTCTGCACCTACCCCTCACATGTCTCTGTCCACTGCTGGGAGTGATAGGCACCCACACATCACATGTCTCTGTCCACTGCTGGGAGTGATAGGCACCAATACCTCACATGTCTCTGTCCACTGCTGGGAGTGATAGGCACCCACCCCATGTCTCTGTCCACTGATGGGAGTGATAGGCACCCACCCCTCACATGTCTCTGTCCACTGCTGGGAGTGAAAGGCACCCACCCCTCACATGTCTCTGTCCACTGCTGGGAGTGATAGGCACCCACCCCTCACATGTCTCTGTCCACTGCTGGGAGTGATAGGCACCCACCCCCATGTCTCTGTCCACTGATGGGAGTGATAGGCACCCACCCCTCACATGTCTCTGTCCACTACTGGGAGTGATAGGCACCCACCCCTCACATGTCTCTGTCCACTGCTGGGAGTGATAAGCACCCACCCCTCACATGTCTTTGTCCACTGCTGGGAGTGATAGGCACCCACCCCCATGTCTCTGTCCACTGATGGGAGTGATAGGCACCCACCCCTCACATGTCTCTGTCCACTGCTGGGAGTGATAGGCACCCACCCCTCACATGTCTCTGTCCACTGCTGGGAGTGATAGGCACCCACCTCTCACATGTCTCTGTCCACTGCTGGGAGTGATAGGCACCCACACCTCACATGTCTCTGTCCACTGCTGGGAGTGATAGGCACCCACACCTCACATGTCTTTGTCCACTGCTGTGAATCCTAGGCAGCCATGCACCCACCCACCCGCACCCTTGGTGCAGTACACTGCTGTCCTGGGCATACACACACCCCAATATACTGATTATATGCAGCACCAGGCCCTAAGCCAACATCCGTGGCGTGTGTACGCCTTGTATCACAAATGTACTGGTGCCCTAGGGGTACGGGTGATGCGGTTCGTACCCCCACATTCAGAGCGTGGGTACGGTCTGTACCACGTGTACCCCTACATCACCACTGCAATGGTGGTGCGGACCGTACCCAGGCCCTCAGAGCGTGGGTACGGTCTGTACCACCATTGTAGTGGTGACGTAGGGGTACGCGTGGTACAGACCATACCCACGCCCTCAGAGCGTGGGTACGGTCCGTACCACCATTGTAGTGGTGACGTAGGGGTACGCGTGGTACGGACCATACCCACGCCCTCAGAGTGTGGGTACGGTCCGTACCACCATTGTAGTGGTGACGTAGGGTTACGTGTGGTACGGACCGTACCCACGCCCTCAGAGCGTGGGTATGGTCCGTATCACCATTGTAGTGGTGATGTAGGGGTGTGCGTGGTACGGACCGTACCCACGCTCTGAGGGTGTGGGTACGGTCCGTACCACGCGTAACCCTACATCACCACTACAATGGTGCTACGGACCGTACCCACGCCCTCAGAGCGTGGGTACGCTCCGTATCATGCGTACCCCTACGGCACCACTACAATGGTGATACGGTCCGTACCCACGGCCTCAGAGCGTGTGTACGGTCCGTACCACCATTGTAGTGGTGATGTAGGGGTACTTGTGGTATGGACCATACCCACGCTCTGAGGGCGTGGATACTGTCCGTACCACGCGTACCCCTACGTCACCACTACAATGGTGGTACGGACCGTACCCACGCTCTGAGGGTGTAGGTACGGTCCGTCCCACCATTGTAGTGGTGACGGGTACGCGTACACGTCCACTTCCGTTGTTGCGGTATGCAGGGATTGGTGGACATGCCCCCCGAAGTGACCAGACCCTGGAGGTAATGTATGTCCTCCATATTGTATGTTTTAATTTGTGTAGGGGGTATGTTTCATGCCCCTCACCCCCCCTTTGACCCATGGGTGTTGTTCTCACCTTCTGAGGCATGTGCGTCGGGTTCGGTGCACCAGGTCGTAGGCTAGGAGGGCCGGGATGACACGTAGGATGGGGTCCATGGCTGTCCGTCACGTATCGGTGCTCCTTATTCGTGTCATACTCAATTTCCCGGGAGTTTTTGGTTGCCTTAAAAAATGAGCCGTGCGGAGTGACGTAGGCACAAATCGTACTTGCTGGTCCGTAAAACGCTGCCTGACTCCGTACGGACGTCACATACGCTATGTCCGGTATCAGAATTGTGGGTATTTTTTTTTTAGCCGCACGCAGCTTTTTACGAATCGTACGGAAATGGTATTTCTGTATGAATCGCACTTGGTGGTTTGTAAGGTGGATTTCCCGGGTATGAGTTGTACGGAGAATACGCTCCGTACGACCATTCGTACCCGAGTTTTACAGGATTGGAATCGGCACCTTAGTGGACAATTTTCCTTTAGACTTGAATTTTCTTCTGCAATACTTTCCACAACGGTGACTTTGGAAATGTAAAACTTGCTGTCTAAAGCTTCTATCTCCTCCTTCTCTTGGAATCTCACATGTCACATACTGTTCGATGAAAGACAATACTGTTTCATCAGAATCAGTTCCAAATTTAGGTGCATCCTTGACCCATAGTAGCATATGTATATGAGGTGCACCTCTTGCTGGATACTCCTTTCTCCAAAAGAAATCGGTAACTTCTTCAAGAGGTGGACTCTTTTTATTACAGATAAAAGATATCATACCTTGAAACTTATGATTAAAATATCTGCACACATTTACAGGATCCAATGAACACAGTTCACCAGGACTCTTTATTTCAACATTTTTTATATTAGAATTCACTTCTCTTAAAAACTCAAGCAAATCTTCTTCTGCACAGCTAAGTGTGACAAACCATGTTGGTGTACCTAAGTTCCGTAACATACACTTGAGTTCTCCATGACGACGATACCAATACTCATTTGTTCCACGTTAACATGCCATCAAATTGATTAACTGTGCTTCTAAATTTTCATCTGTTTCTTGAATTTTCTCCCCAAATTCTTTTGCAGAAAGAAGTGATTCATGAACTTCAGTATTAAGTATATGATTCACTGCATAAGACAGATCACTTTCAAACAAAAGGTGAAATATGTATGGAATGCACTGTCAAAATCTAGGATCTTCAGAATATAATCTTGTTGACCGATATTCTGAAGCTGGAAACCGTACAGGCCGGTCATCCTATCGTCCACCTTCTCAAGTAGGAAACAACTGTGGAAAACAATGATCTTCCAAGCTTTTCTCCCATACACTCAGTGGAGTTCCCTGTGCTTTTTTTCATTTGAAATAACTCAATGCTACTTCCTATCACTTCATTTGAATGCAAAGGACATATTGTATAATGTTCATAAATCTCTTCAGTCCTTGACTTGTCCACTTTCTCTATTTGACCACTTGAAATTTCAAAATCATCTTCTAAACGTATTACCTGTTCATCCACATTCCCATTTTTGTAATAAATATTGTTATCTTTAAGATATAAGGTAGCCTTTTCAACTTTATTAACATTCACAAATTCTTGCCATATTTTCCGACTCCTTGTGGGTACACCATTTACTAAAATACCTACTGCCTCATCTTCCTCTTTCTCTCCAGCAATAGTTTCAATGTTTTTCTTAAAATCCAAAGGTAAGTACACCACTCTTCATTTCAGCCCTCTTTGGAAGTCTGTTGGTGGCAGTTTACCTGTTTTAGGCTCCATCCGAATTATAGTTTGAAAAGGATGAACTGATTGAATTAGAACCGACTCATATGTATTCAATTTGTCCAGCTCCTGCGGAATAGCTACTAACTGCAACTTATTATGCACTGCTTTAGCAGGCATTTTGTTCTCTTCTAATGTGTTGTAACAATATCTACATATACGTTGATCACTACCTAACTCAAATCGACCTTCAACAAACAAGTAAGTTGCAAAGTCTTCCCACTTACCATTGTTCTTTTCACTTTTCAAATACAAATCAACATTCCTACTTTGACTTTTATAATGAGTACGTCGACAACAAACAAAAACATAGTTTGGCATTTCAGAGCACACTACATAAACTTTCCAATTTCTTCTTCAAACTGATCAGTGCTGCTAATCACTTTCTCATCCCCTCCAACATCTGTAATTGTCAAACTTTCACTTTCTATGAACTGCTCTTCTGAACCAAAATATCGCATTTCAATATCATCACAATTTTTTTGAACATCTGATAAAGAACCATATAAAAGACTTCCATTCAGTTCACTTAAACTTAATGCAGGACTTTTTACATAGTACAGTTTCTTTACAAAGTTCCGCATTTCTGAATGGTGTACTGCTAACATCCTCAAATGATGAAAAACACTTTTACAAACTTTTCTTGAAAGACAAGTCAGAGAATGCCCATACTTCTCAGTATATTTTCTTACACTACATAGATCTAGTCCTTGTAACAACTTAATCTTCTGTTTTATACTTTTCGGAGTATATTCTCGTAGCAAATTTCGCATTTTATCAATGGATTCCTGTTGAATACTACAAATGCTACTACAACTCCACTTATACACAAGAGCTCATGGACGTTTCCCTTGCACTTCTTCAGCTATTAACTCTTCTGCACTTTTCCCAACAATTTCCTCCTTTGGAAGGGGAACACCATCCTGAACTTCATAGCAACGACCTCCAGTATCAACTGCAAATGATAAATTATTTTCCTGGAAGTAACTTTCCTCATTAAAAAAAGGCTCAGTACTAGAAGTATGTCTCCAATGTTCACTAAAGATTTTACAAAAGTTGGTTCTGTCCACTAGTCTTTTTTTTCTACTTTTGTCTTTCAATCCTTTCACTATTTTATCCAATACTTTCAATCTCTTTAAAATCAAAATGAACAACTTCTGTTTCAAATTGAAAGCAGTATCCACTATACTTTCAATACGCTGCTTCTCTTTGAATTGGAACATTCTTCTTTTATATTTGCAGCATGTTTTCAATACATTTTGAATCACTCTAGATCGAAAAAGTCTCTGACGATTTTCTTGCAATTGTTTTTGTCTCCGAGTACCAGATACTATTTCTTTATCATCTTTCCTTTTCCTTGTATTTGAAATTGAACTCTGCTTCACCTTACTTTTTTGCTTTGTGTGATGTTTTTCTCATTAAATGTTCGTAATATTTTTTTCAAAAATTGTCTTTTTGCTTTTACTCGAACAAACAGTTTCTCTACTACTCACATTTTTTTCTACTTCAAGATCTTTACTTTTGGTCAAATATATATTTTTCTTCTCTTTTCTCTTTTTTTCACTTATTCTAGGCATTTCCAGATTTCAATCCAAACGAAATAATTTTCTTAAAAAACAAAAAATAGATTCAATTATTTTTCACATATCTTCACTATGTTAAAATAATACCATACAATTACAAAACTTCCACTAACAACTTCCAGACCCAGTGCTGCAACGTGATGGAGCACGACAGATGAGCACTAGGATGACAAGTAGTGCCATAGAACATACAGCAAGTATTTATTTAATTATTTACATACTCCTTTACAATTTATATATAACTGTACTACCTCATACTTTTCACCTCTCCGCCATACCCCACCACCCCACACCACTTTCTCTGCAACCCACCGCACACAACTTTATAAATATTATTTTTTTAAATTTAAATCTATGTACTTAGAATGATATTATCAACCAAACAGTACACATACAAATTTCCATTATTACTAACAATTTTATCAACAACTTCGCAAACATAACACTGCACCCAGGGCTTTAATTGGAGGGGGTGTCTGTGGGGATGTGACCACCAGCACTTTATTTTTGGGAGCCTCAAAACAGGTCTTTATAGGGCTCTATTTTCTGACCTCACAAACGTATTCCACTTTTTTCTTTATTGCACTGCAGTGACACTGTGAGAGCATGCACATTGCTCACTACTTAGAAGTGCAGACATCATGCCAAGTGACTTGCATTGTAGGAGTAGGGAAATCCTTTAAAGAGAGCCATTTTCTCTCAGTATTACCCTTCTCTTTTTGCAACGCACAGCAACATCATCGTGGGGTGATTAGCAGACAGACCACCATGCGTGCAACACCCATTGCCCCGGACTCTCTGACACAGATTCCTGGGCGCACACACAAAGCCGCACCCGAGTACTTCACCGGTCTTCAAAACATAATTTTTTTGTAAAGGAGACTCTGTTCTTTTTCACCCCTTTTTACAACCCCTACATGCCCACTCTGCCTATTGTTGAAAGAATTAGGCTCCCCGAAATTTCCCTCTGGTTGCGCCTCTGCAAACGACCAAAACAAGGCAACTCCAGCACGAACCTGCTCTCACCTTACACACGGTCTTGTTTTAGTGCTACGAAAACAAACACTTTGCCTGCCTCACTAAGTTCTCACACCCCCTCTTTAATATGAACATAAAAGCTTTCCAATTACTTTTATATTCCTATACTGTACTTCACATGGATTAATAGAACTCAAGGTTCCCACCACTCCAAATTAGCTCTCTGGTGTACTTTCTCAAATATAAGAAGTGCAGGTATTCAGTATCTGTCAGTCACGGCCACTTTAAAACAGTGTACCTATAAACAACTCGACAAAATGTTATGTTTCTAAATTAACGTATTACACTTAAAAGCTCCTTTACATTTCTTTCGCTAGATGTACCTTTGTTTAAAACACCACCAGAGAAGGGTGTTGAAGTATGCTCCACAAAGAGTAATTCAAAGCTTTGTTAGTCTTTATTAAAAAATCTGCCTGTCAATGCTTTACGCAAGCCTTTTCAATGCCTTAAGAAGGTAGCTGGATGAGTATAATACGTCGTATTTAAGATCAGGGCGGACGATGCACTGAAATAAGAACGTATATTTGAATAAAGGGCGAGTGGATGCATGGCTAGATGCATCAATGGATAGATACATAGATCAATGTATCAATGTATGGATAGATGGAAGGATGAATGAATGCAAAGACCAGTACTTACGATAGACGGGTGGGCTGATAAATGGTTATGATTGATTCTGGGACATATAGCATATATAGGCGTATCGCTGCATGAATGGCACAGTGCTTACTATAGGCGAGTGCGGTCATAGATGCTTAAGATAAGCGGACAAACAGATTTATATATATATAAGTAGGAATATATCCATCAATTAACAGATGGTTGAATGGCGCAGTGCTTAGGATGCATGGATACTGCGCTTTAATTGGGCCGGATCTGTGGACCGCCACTTATTTTCAGGCAGCCTCCAAACGACTCTCTACCAGGCTCTATTTTTGGCCCTCTCTATGTATGGCTATAGTGGCGGTAACGGGAGTTCTGGGGCTCGTTGTTTGATTTCGTAAGGATAAGCAACGGATGGGTGGGGGTGGGGTAGATGCGTATGTTGCTGATTATAAGACAGATAATTGTAACGTGGGCATGTGTAGTTACTAAAGGTAATATAGTTTCACTGGGCCCATTTATAAACAGTGCTATGGGATGGTTTATGTTTTACCTGCCAATTTGCATGTTTGAATAGTTGCTGATAAGTGTTCTGGTAGACACATGTTAAAATTAAGCCTGTGTATGGGTATAGTGGCGCTACTAGGAATGGGGGGTTTCTGTTTGATTTCGTACTGTTAACCAAGGGCGGGGGTGGGTGTGGGGGAGGTAGTTATGTTGCTGTTTTAAATACAGAATATAGTAATGTGGAGATGTGGAGCTAAACGTATTAAAACATGCAAATTTGCCACTAAAACATATCCCATGCCATAGGGTGCTTTATAAGTGCTCCCAGTGGTACTAGATCACCTTTAGTAGGTCAACATCTGCACGTTACTAGTCTGTGCTTCAATCAACAACATAACCACCTGCCCTACACCCACCCCCGCCCTTTCTTAACCATATGAAATCAAACAGAAACCCCCACCATTCCCAGTAGCGCCACAATACCCATATACAACGTTAATTTTAACAGGTGTCTTGAAGTACTGGGTTTTTCAGAACCAACCCAGCGGTGCCAGGGAACACACCCGAAGACTTCGAGTTCTTCCTGTCCCAGACCACAGAAACACAGAGTCTTCTAGGTGAAGTCAAAGATCGTATTTATTGGCTTCAGACCAATCACAGGTATCCGAGAAGTACAACACGATGTATGTTCTCAGTAGACTGCTCCCAACCAAAAACCAGTCTTTTCTTATATACAAAATATTACGCTCTGGGCAACACCGCCCCTATTTTACAAGTGGTCGTTCACATATTTTCGCTTCAAAGAAACAGCAAAGTCATGATGATAATCCCACATTTCAGCTCGGTCAGCACATAATTATTTACCCAGCGAGGCTCAGAACCCTCATCAGATATCAGCAGACCCCAATAAAATGGGCACCTCCTGCTCGTAAAACAAGCCATAAAGTAGGAAACAGAGTCAGGTGTGAAAGAGATTAGTCAGGGTTCGTGTGGGAAGAACGACTTTATGGTGTGTCAAGCCCTGGTGCTAATCCCATTTGGCCGCAGTAAAAGGAACCGGCCGAACAGGACTGACCTCGGGCCGTGGAGTCAGGTTTGCTCAGGTCACCAAGAAGGCACAGAAGGTGTGCGTGTCCTTTAGGCCTAGGTATGGCCTTAAACCACTGCCTATGTTAGGGCAACCACAGAATGGTTACCGTTCTAAAATGGAACCCGAGGGTTCGATATGTAGTATCGTATACACGGTGAATTCGTCGGTGAAACATGGCGAAAACACTCATACATACCGCATTAGTCCTTTGCGGTTCGCTGATACCAAAATCGGCATGGTGGGACCATGCCTCCAACATGGTTCCGAAATTTACAGTACCACAGTCTGCCGGAACACTTATCAGCAAAGAGTATTCAAACATGCAAATTGGCAGGTAAAACATAAATCATCCCATAGCATGGTTTATAAATGGGCCCAGTTGAACAACACCACCTTTACTAGCTAGTCATCTATATGTTACAAAAGCCGTTTAAACACTCTGTAGAGTGTATAGCAGGGCATGAGAGAGTAAACAAAGTTCTTATTCCCAAACTGTTGATATACAGTCCCTTTACTGTATCTATATTAAAGATATTAAATGGAATGAATAAATTGACGAGTGTCTCAAAAGGGATAGTAAAGCTCACCATCAGTAAAACACGAACCACTTCATCACCACATATATCTGCCACAGCGACACAGCCTGACAAATAGTATCACTTATAATCACATTATATGTCATGACATGATAGTTGAGACATCATCAGTGATGTCATCAGTGATGTCACTGACCATGTCATGAGTGATGTAATATGTGTCATCATCAGCAGTGCATTGCGGGCGCGCAAGTTATAGTTAGCTCAACTAACTATAACAGGCGAAATTCTCTGGTTTTATATGAGTCAAATGTTCAACTAACTATAACGTCCCAGAATCCTATGTTTTTTTGTGTGAATTTCTAAGGTTTTTTAAATGCTAATTCCTAACTATAACATGCCTAAAACCTATGGTTTTTTCATTGAATTTCTAAGGTTTTTTTAAATGTTAATTTCATATTTTAATGTTTCTAAAACCTATATTTTTTGCAAATATTTTTTTAAATATTTTGCAACTCTATTAAACTTCTTTTTTTAACTTTCAAAATTATGTAATGTTTTATATCTTCCCAAAAAAATATGTATTTTTTTTGTTTTTCGGAGAAAATTGCACTCCCATACCGGTAGCGCACTAAGCTCCATCACCATGCGAATCCTATCCGTCATATTGCTAAACTCATAAATGATGCGCATTTCGTATTCGATGACTTTGTGGCACCGCATCCCGCCTAACATCATATACGCATGAAGTCACCCCAGCTGTTACTTTGGTATCCGACGGGTACACAGTACCAAGCCACATGTTACGTCATGTACGTATGGGGTCACGCCCGCCGCACATTGCGTATGCGACAAGTACACGCTGCCAGGCCCTGTGTTACGTCGCAGACGTATAGTGTCGCACCGGGTACACCATTCCCTTGATTTTCTTTTTCTCTCAAAAGTATATCTAAATAACTTTAAACAGTATATGAGAGCAAGCGATAATCTAAAATATTTCAAACATTTATATATTTCTTACTGTAATAAACTTACTTTATGATAAATATATTTTGCCAAAATCGCATTAGTTGCGGCCTCGTTGCTCACTCGGTGTGCGATTGCCATGTGACCTAAAAAAAGCATTTGATTGCTTCATAACATTTCCCGTTGTAACAGTTGGACAACTCCACCCATTTTACTCATTCTCTCTACAACGTTTGATGAGAGACACCTCTTCTGCTTAGAGAGCTTTTTTGATTTTGTTTTGGCTGTGTACACATATCTTATACTACACACAACGTGCAACGTTCATCTTGATCAATATTCATGGTCTGTACATTAGCCTTTCACGTGTGATTGCCATGCATCTCAAACGTTCCATTAAAAAACAAATATGTGTTACACCATGCCCCTGGTGTGTGTGGGTGCACATTATTGTGCTCCCTTTCGGCCTGGATATTCGTGGCTCTAAGAAGTATCAGGAGTCACGGGCAGAGTGCACATCCTAGATCACATGTGTCAAACAGTAAACAGCAATGTGTAGATTTCTTTTGCTGTACGCTCTGTTGTCAGGCTTTACCAATATACTAATGTGTTACATATGAGACTTTCAGATTCACATATGACATGTATTCCTTGACTGTAATGAGTGTTATCACTGTGTATGACGTAGCCTCACTGCTGATCCTCTCTCCATCCGACCACATTCACATGTGTACGCTTTGCGATAGGAAAACTTTCAATAATACCGCACACCATTGACATGCGTGTCTGCGCATATCCACAACCTTGACAACAACATGTAATGTTCACCATTCAATCTTTTCAAACACCATCTCATTAACGATAGTTTCCCCCCTTCCGACACATGCTACACTAATGTAAATTGCGAGGTCAAAACTACAAAAGAAACGCACATAAGTATACTTCCTGGCCAGACAGGAACTGAACAACGCCCAGGTCCCCGGAATAATTATTCTCACCCCTACACTGGCCTGGCGTACGCAAGCCCAGCCCACTTTACGTATGTATAAATAGGATAACCACGACGACGCACATCCCTCTTCTTCCACACTGCCTCAGGTGATATGGCCGCATCCACCATGCATATCACACTGCGCAATAAAAAAAAGGGATCCATGAGGTGTACACAATCCTGGCAATCAACACGGGCTCTAAATTGTGAGCCCCACTGCCCGTCATCTACGAAAGGGATCCATGAGGTGTACACCACCCTGCAAACATCACTCCACATGAATTGTGAGCACTGCTGCCCTTAGTTTTTGCTCACACAACAATGACAGCAGGTAAGCAGAACGACCTGGGGCACAGGGCCTACAATTGAGCGCGGTGTGGTGGGATGGGTGGGGTGCATCACCGTGGCTGTGCAGGTGCAAACAAACGATGTTGCCGTGCGTAATGATGTGATCTCTGACCTGATTCAGTCTCCTCTCTGTCTCATGTTAAAGACCTGCTGGACCGTACAGTAGACCTGAGCCAACGGGCAGCGCTGCCCTAAAAACACCTCTTGAGCGTGATGCTGCGGGAGGGGTGGGATGCATCAGCCTGAGTGCGCACGTGCGAATAAGTGATGTTGCCGTGTATAATGATGTGATCTCTGACCTCATTCAGTCACATCTCTGTCTCATTTTAAGGACCTGCTGTACCATACTGAAGGCCTGAGACAGCGGTCAGCGCTGCCCTACAGACACCTGTTGAGTGCGATGCTGCAGGAGGGGTGGGGTGCATCACCCTGAGTGCGCACGTGCGAAAAAGCGATGTTGCCGTGCGTAATGATGTGATCTCTAACCTCATTCAGTCACATCTGTCTCATTTTAAGGACCTGCTGTACCATACTGTAGGCCTGAGCCAGTGGGCAGCGCTGCCCTACAGACATGTGGCGTTGGCTTTTAAGGCACTGTAGTGAGCTCGTTATTAAGTGTACATTCACACAAGCTTCCGCCACTGCATTACACGCGCATATTATGCTTCTAGCATGCGCGCTGTTCCTTTCTATATAAACCTTTGTATAATGTATCATTATTTAACGTTGTGAATTCTCGAGCACTCCAACTCCTCTTTGAACCATGATTACCACTAACAGTTGGTAGATCGTACTTCAAAAACCTACGATGCACTCAACTCCTGTTTTCTATCAAGCTTGAAATAAACCTTTATTTACCTCCAGTAGTTTGCACCATTAAATTATTCCTCCCTTTTCAGACATTCAATTGATTGCCCCAAGAAGGGCGGAGTGGGAGCTGACCCCGCAATGATGCCCTGGTCATTCTGACACCTTCCATCGAGGTATCAAGACACCGTCCCCGACCGGAGACCTGGTCTACCATACAAACGTATCCCGGACTCGGAGCTTGCACCAACACGTCGTGGGACACACCGGTGGTGGCAAGTAAGCAGTGAAGCCTCGGTGTGCAAGACCTACAATTTAGCACAGTGTGGGGGAAGGGGCTGGGGTGCAGCACCCTGGGTGCACAGGTACATGCAAACGATTTTGCCGAACCTAACAATGTAGGACTATATTATCAAAGAATGGCGATAACATTATCGCAGCTTTAGCGGCAGGAAACTGCCGCTAAAGCGGTGATAATGGGCTTGATGATATACCCTTGTGAATTCCCGTAGAAGCCCAGGTTCACATCAGAACCTGGGCTTCTATGGGAATTCACAAGAGCAGATTATCAACCCCTTATCGCCGCTTTAGCGTCAGTTTCCTGCCGCTAAAGCGGCAATAATGTTATCGCCGTTCCTTGATAATATGGCCCCTAATCTCTGGCCTCATGTGTTTCATTTTAAGGACCTGCTCAACCACACTCTTTCTCGTGGACCCCAACATCCTAGTCAAACGGGTAATGGAAGGGTAAACACTAAGGGCTGGGTGCAGTAGGCCGACACTCTGTCTCCTCATCCCTCTCTTCTTTTGACCCTCCCTCCCCTTCTCCCTTCCACCCACTCCCCCCCTTCCATTCTCACTATCGTCCTTTCATTCGGACTACGTTTCTTTAACTCTTCCACATAGCACTCATACTTATGTTTCATTTTTGTCTTGCAGGTTTCCTAGGCTGCTTCCACTGGAGTCCAACCCACGCTTTTTATATTATACTGTTTGTTTTATTAAACTTATGTTTCTATTAATTTATTTTTTTATAAAGGTTACTTTTTTCAAATAAATAACTGAGTGTATAGGTCTTCTTTTTCTGACAACACTTGTCTATTATTTATTGTGAAAATCATCTATTTATAGGACATTTTATGGGCAAACTTTTCTACTATTACAGTGCACCTACCAAGCATAATCTAACTGACTATTAGAAAAATGAAGCCTGGGTAATTCTACAACTGCAAGAGTTCTATGAGTGTATCACTTTATAACACCATAAGTACTGCCCTTGTGATTACCGAACAAATAAGGCCCTGCCTAGGACCACCAAGGCTTCAGGGACTGCCGAGCCCCACCCTGCATATTTAAATAAAGCCCCAGAGTGTGGCGATCCCCAGACTTCAGTTGGCCTCGAACCCCCCCGAACAATTAGCAAACAATACCCGGGAAGGTGGCGGTCCACTAGGCTGCCAAACATCTCTGTGCACTTCCGCGACACATTTACATGTGACATTAAGATCCCCAGTCCTACAGACAGAGGATTGCATACCTCTGAGGCGGAAGCCGGAGGCTTGTTCACTCGTTTTAAACAAATTGTATTATTTTTGTGTTGTAAGCTTTTAAATTACCTGCACCTCATACAGAGCTCCTCTCTGTCTTGAGCACCATTCCAGGCTTCCCACTGCCAGCGGATCGAGCGCTGCTCCGTGGGCAAGTTCTCAGGGCCGCCATCGCAGCGAACGCGAGGCCACGCCCACTTCCTCTTTCCCTAAATGTGCCTACCACGCAAGCGCAGCGGACGAGCGCAGCGGGCGCACCGTTTGTGCGCCGAAGGTGCGCCTAAGGCAAGCCCGTCTGCGCCCGTCCGCGACGGGCCGGGACCAGGGGCCACAACCCCTTCATCTCCCGTCATGCAAACTCGGCACTACACCTCCGAGGAACTCCGGACCTTCAACTCCCAGGTAACTTTGACCTGCGCCCACAAATATGCCCCACTTGACATACCTCCTCAATGCAATGATTGCAAGACTCACCTTAAGCCTAAACCACACACGTCAAACCTACAAATGCTTAGACTGTATCTGCTGAATTGCAGGTCTCTCTCAAGACACTGCACAGAGCTTTCTCTGTAATTGACGAACAAAAACCCGACGCTCTCTTCTTAACGGAGACATGGCTAACCCCTCACTCCGATCCTGAGTTGGTTCAAATCCTGGGGCAGGAATACCAAATCATAAGACAAGACCGGGAAGGTGAAAGAGGGGGTGGTCTAGCCATCATCTTCAGAGACTGTTTCACCTGTCGCTGTACCCCCAACCCTTTTCCAGAATGCGAAAGCATGTCGTTCACCCTGGAATTCTCCCCCAATATAAGTTTCTCCGGAGTACTTATATACCGCCCACCAGGCACCCCCAAACAGTTCTACGAGTCTCTGCCCCCGTTAGTCGCCGATTTGGCATTATCACCCTCTAACTTTACGTTATTGGGGGATCTCAATATACATTTTGATGACCCCAATAACCCCATTGCTAATAAACTAAGCGGGGACCTATCCGCTCTGCAGCTGCTCCAGCTGGTCTCATCTTCTACGCACGTGAAAGGCCATTTGCTGGATCCTGTTTTCAGCAACTGCCCACATTTAAAGGCCTGTCCCCCTATAACGCTTCCTTGGACAGACCATGTTCTAGTCCCGTTGCTGTGGACAGTTGAAAAATTTACACCCCCTATACCTATTGTCCAAGAAACCCGAAACTGGTCTAAAATACCACTGGCCCAGTGGACCCTGGAACTGCAAAAGACTATTCCCCTAGTCGGTCAGACCCCCTCACAGGCCAATGAATCCTTCAATGAATGGATACAGAACTCTCTCAACATCACGTTCCCCCTGAAGAAAACAGTCTTCAGAAGATCCAGAATCTCAGCTCCCTGGTATTCCACTGAACTACGGGAGAAAAAGCGCTTTTGTAAGAGACTGGAACGCAAATGGCGACTGGAATATGCGGAAGCAGAAAAAACTATCTATAGAGACGCCATCAGGACATACAAAAAAGACATAAAAAGCGCGCAATCTTTATACTATTCAAACCAGATCGCAGAGGCCAGTTCCAGCTCGAAAAAGATCTATAAAATAGTAAAAAGCCTCACCACCCTCCCCACCCCCCCTCCCATAACTGAGAATCCTCAGCTCCGTTGCGAAGAGCTGGCCAACTTTTTTTCCCAGAAAATCAACCTTATCTACTCTTCCTTTCCATCTACAGGACAGACCGCTCTGACTAAAGCAGCTCCATGTCCCCCTCAAGTACACACATCCAATCACCCTCCGGTGCTAGCGGAATTCCCCCAGTTACATGCGGGTCTCCTCACCTCCCTCATGTGCCAGGTGAAGTCAGGCTCTCCGAGAGACCCAGCACATGTCCTAGTCTCCGCCAGTCAAACCATTCTTCCCACACTGCTTAGAGTACTTAATACCTCGATCTCTACTAGCACAGTACCAGTAAAGTGGAAGCAGGCCATGGTAAGGGCTCTGGTCAAAAAACCTAACCTTGACACCAAGAATCTCAACAACTTCCGCCCGATCTCCTTGTTGCCTTGGGCAGCCAAAATCTTGGAGAAACACATAAACAGCATATTAACAACCTTTCTCGAGCAACACCATCTGCTCGATCCCTCCCAGACTGGTTTCCGCCCAAGGCACGGGACTGAGACGGCACTGTTGGCAGTCACAGATGAGTCCAGGAGAATCTTAGATCGGGGAGGTTTGGTGGCAATCATCCTCCTCGATCTGAGCGCGGCATTTGATACCGTGAACCACGGTATCCTCCTGCAGCGCCTCCTGGACATCGGAATAGATGACAAAGCTCTGGAGTGGTTCAGGTCTTACCTGAGTGACAGATCTTTCCAGGTCTATGAAGGTAATGTCACCTCCTCTAGCAAGCCTCTAAGGTGTGGAGTCCCGCAGGGATCATCGTTAAGCCCGACGTTATTTAACGTCTATATGAGGCCACTGGCTGGGATCGTCCGTCCGTATGGTATTAAGATCGTTACCTACGCGGACGATACCCAGCTGGTGATCTCTCTGGCACGGGCAGGTGGACCCTCAGCTAATGTAGACCTCGCTGGCTGTATGGAGATGGTCAAGAGCTGGATGACCAAGTCTTGTCTCAAACTCAATGAAGACAAGACTGAGCTCATGCTCCTGGGTCATAGCGTACCATCCACCATAGGCACTCTCTGGCCTCCCAGCTTAGGCCCTGCCCCTGTTCCCAAAGACGCCATCAAAAGCTTGGGTGTCTGGCTTGACAGGTCCCTGTCTTTCAATCAACAGGCAACAAAACTATCTGCCACCTGCTTCGGCATCCTGAGAGTTATCAGGAAGATCTTGCCCCTTCTCCCCTTTGAAGCAAGGAAAACCGTGGTTCTGGGCCTGATTCAATCGCGGCTGGACTATGGTAATGCCTTGTATCTTGGAGCTCCGGACTCCACCCTGCGCAAGCTGCAGATAATACAGAACTGCGCAGCCAGAACACTCTTACAAATCCCCCGTAGATCGTCAGCAAAACCCGGACTGAGGACACTGCACTGGCTCCCTGTAAAGGAAAGAGTAAACTTCAAATCACTCTGCATTGCTCACCAGACTTTCTGGTCCCTAGGACCGGCAATCAATCTCCCCCTCATCACACCCTATATCCCCACAAGACAGCTGCGCTCCACCACTGCGAATCTAGCCATTGTGCCGCCAATAAAGAAATCAAGGTCCGGAGGCCGCTCCTTCTCTTACAATGTAGCTAAGAGGTGGAACGCTCTGCCCCAGCATCTTAGATCCAATCCTGATATTCTCTCCTTCCGCAAACAGCTGAAAACGCTCCTGTTCACTACATAACTGTGGAGCTGAATCTGCCTCCTCCTAACCCAAACCTCAGTTGGTATGCTCAGCGCTTGGACGCCTCAGGGCAGCTACGTGCGCTTTAGAAATCGGAGTTAATTCATTCATTCATTCACAGAGTCCCCGCAATATCATAATTGGATTGGCCACAGAACATTACCCACCAGGGATCTCATTTAAAAGAACGAGTGAGACCCCGCTTTTTTTGTTGTTTCTTTTTTCTCTCCATTTTTACCATCCGCATCCTCTCTATTAAAGCGATACAAGGTTTTCCTCCCCTTGCTTCAAGTAGTCAAACAAGTATTTGCTATCACAGGGTGGAAACCATGCACCAGCCCTTTAATAGCAAACACAAATGTCCCTCAAATGCACACCCTGGGACATTGTATGTGCTGCACCTGACATGTCGCCCTCCCTAGGACCATGATGCATTTGTTAGTATAAACGCATACTAACACTACTTATACACGTGTAGTACAGCGACCAGAATGTAGTGAAGAAGCAGAGGAAGCGCAAAATCTAAAAATTCAAATCCTACCAGAAGTCGGATGACATAGTTCAATTAGCCGAGGACCCTGGCATGAGTAGAAATAGCTACACGAAGAAAACGGGTCTTCAGCAAAACACAAGCAATTTTGAAATATTGGTGAGTGCTACTTTCTTTCTACCTTCTTCCACTCGTCGCCAAATTTATGTAGTGAAGAGTCAGACAGAAGTGGATCCAATAAATAGATTTATTACAGAAAAACAAGACACCTGAAACAGCCACCAACAGGAGCAGACAGCAAGGCAACCGTCTTCTCCAGCACCGTGTAGAAACTCCGCAAGGTTCCCCTCATGACAGCCCTACATTCTAACATTACATATTTAGATTCTAGTATAATTACATACTAACATTCTACTATAACTTACATTGGAATACTACACAGAGCACATAACTTTACAGCAATGAGCTCATGGTTTCATCCACGAGTCCTGAGACCAGTAGGGGTAAGTAGTTCGCTTCCCACTCCCTATATACCATAAATGCATAGTAACACTACTTACACACTTATACTACAGTGGCTAGTATCCTACGGCGCCCAGAGCCCATCACTTTTCAGCAATCAGCTTGGTTTGATCCCCGAGACTTCCCACCGGTAGGCGTGAGTACTTCGCTTCCCACTTCCGGTATAGTATACACGCACGGTACCAGTCATTAGTTCGCTTCCCACTCCCTGTATGGTATAAACGCCTACTAACACTGCTTGCACACGTATACTACAGCGCCCAGAGCCCATCCTTTTACAGCAATCACCTTGGTTTCATCCAAACCCATACTCAATGGATGACGTCATCAGTGATGTAATTTGAGATGTCATCAGTGATGTCATCAGTGATGTCACTGACCATGTCATGAGTGATGTAATATGTGACGTCATCAGCAGTGCATTGCGGGGGCGCGAGTTATAGTTAGCTGAACTAACTATAACAGGGGAATTTCTAGGGTTTGGTACGAGGGAAATGTCCAGCTAACTATAACGCCCCTGAAACCTATGTTTTTTTCAGTGAATTTCTAAGGTTTTTTTAAATGCCAATACCTAACTATAACGCCCCTGAAACCTTTGTTTTTTTCAGTGAATTTCAAAGGTTTTTTAAATGCCAATTCCTAACTATAACATGCATGAAACCTATGGTTTTTCAGTGAATTTCAAAGGTTTTTTAAATGCTAATTCCTATCTATAACTTATCTCTGAAGATATCATGAAAAGCATTCTTTTTTAAAAGTAGGGTGCACATTAGTTTTGTGGAAAAGCATCTTTGTGATTGGTTAAGAAAAAGCAGTTTCAATGTGGAGTACATATCAAAGGATAAAATTTGCTCAGATCAACCACACCTGCTACTTGCATTTGGAAGGCACTGTTCGAACTTAAAACAATCGTCAACTTTTAACCTGTACGTGTCGTTAAATATTCAAGAAAATGTTACAAAAAAATATCTTTAAGTTTTAAAAAATTTATGAACTTTTAACCTGCACGTGTTGTAGAATGTTCTTTAAAGTGTGTTGATAGAATACGTTGCACTTCTGACTTCTATGTTTTGTTGAATATTAAAAAAATGGTTCATATGGAAAATTAAAAAGAAACCAATAGAGAAGTTTTGAAACCTAAAAGAATCAAGGAACAATTCTAATTTATTCTTTACATGTATTTATGTGTGCAGCAACAAAATTATTGTCCTGCTTAACACCAGCAGAAAGCAGGTGTAAAATCCCTGGTGCTAACGTGTCTTATCGCCGGAATTTGTTTTGCATTGCAATTGGTGTGAAAGTTGTGATGTGATTTTTTTTGTGTGCAGAACAATATACAAACTGAGCAGTGTATCTCATCAAGATCCAGCACCTGACGCACTATTCCCAATCAATATAAATAAAATGAGATTTCTTAATAGATTTTGTGTGTACACTGTAAGTGCAGCCAATACCTCAGTGCAATTCAATACAGGATTTTAGTATTTAGAATAAATCGGAAAGGTGCACCTCGTGTCTTTTTGCACGGGAACGGCTACTCTCCATTTCATTATCAGCACTTTAACGGAAGTAAAGTTGAGATAAATCTAACACACTATTCAGAATTTGGTGCAAACTGCAGATATCACCAGTATTCCAGCGATAAGTCCCCCAAAATTTAACACCATGGTGGACTTCATCAAATAACAGTAATAAAAACAAGAAAGAGTCACACAGCAGTTAAGAGAACAACCAAAAACGTTATACATTTTTTTTTCAAACTTTATTTTTTATAATAATGAATATATAAACGGAAAACTCTTTTCAAACTTTATTTTTTTATTAACATATATATGAACAATAAACTAATAAACAAAATGTAACAACAATAATAAAAAAACAACAAGGCGGAACACTACTGTGGGGACAATGTATGTAGACGACAGACCTGGAAAATAAGAAAGATTATTAAAAAAATACCAACATGTTATTCTCAACAAAATACCACAAGAAACAAATCACAGATATATAAAATGCACACAGCTAACAACATTTTATAAGTTTAACCCCTTCCCCGCTCATGACGGAACCGCTCCGTCATGAGCCACGGTTGCCGTGTGCTCATGACGGAGCGGTTCCGTCATGCCACGACCGTTGGCGGCCGCTCCGCCCACGCGGCGCTCTTTCCCCGCCTGTGCGGGGGGACAACGCAACTGGGAGGAGTCATGACGGAACCGCTCCGTCATGAGCACAGCTCAACCGTGGCTCATGATGAAGTGGCTCCGTCATGAGCACAGCGCCACCGCGCTGCCCCCCCGCACCCCCCAGCGCTGCGGCGGAATTCCCGCCGCAGCTAAGTGGTTAACTTACAAAAACTGTAAAGGTTGCTGCTTTAAAATATTTACCGAATCTGAAGAAAATGTTTTGCAGAAGGCACCACACCAACAACGTTTTTCTTCAGTGGTGAGGACATTTTTTACTTTTTCCAAGGAGCAAACAAAGACCAAAGCCACCTTCGTCACTCGCACGATTTGCCAAAGAGTTCTGTGACGAGGAGATCCTAACAAAAAATACTCGTGCGGCACAGCAAGTATGATGAAACACCTAAGGACCCTTCATCCAAACAATCTTGCATGAGAAGAGTGCAAACAGATGAGAAACACTCCTGTTCTGTATCTGTAAAAAAGAATCACAAATAAATGTATATTAATAACTTTCAAATTTATACTATTCCATTACTGTACAAACACATTTTATATAAAAACTGACTATGAAACTATAGCCCTGAACCACAAGTGTGACGATTATTAAAACACTACATGCATAGTGCATACTACTTTGAAGCAGTTCATGCCCTAAAGCCTACCTCACTAAAAGACTACATGCTAACTGACTAAATGATTACAGTACTATAAGGAGACACACTGGGTGACTCACAGGGTGTTTGCTAGAAGAGTATGAATACTAACTAGGGAATAGAAGGTGTGAAACACAACTGTGTATGTGATTAGAGGACTGCATCAATACTGCATAGGCATTTAAAGCAGTCCATGTGCTAAGGCCTGGCTCACTGCATGACTACTTGGGCACTGACTGAATGATTATCGTACAGCAAGGAGAGTGCCTAGGTGAATTTATAAGTGCTAGGCTTTTCGCACAGGGAATAGATTAGTACTTGGTACTGAATGGGTCACTAGAGGAGTGCAAAGGCAGTGACAAGTGCTGGACTGTATGGATACTGACTATGAAATTGAAAGTGTGAAAGACAAGTGTCTAGGTGGTTAGAAGACTGCATGCATAGTGCATAGGGGTTTGAAGCAGTCCATGTGCTAAGGCCTGGCTCAGTGTATGAATACGTAGGCACTGACTGAATGATTAGAGCACTGCAAAGATAGTATCTTGGTGAATTTATAAGTGTTTGGGTTTTAGCACAGTGAATGGATTAGTACATGGTGCTGAATGGGTCACTAGAGGACAGCAAAGAGAGTGACAGTGTATTTCCTGGAAGTGTATGGATACTGACTAGGGAATTGAAGGTGTGAAAGACAATTGTGTAGGTGGTTAGAGGACTGCATACATAGAGGATAAGGGTTTGAAGCAGTCCATATACTAAGGCCTGGGTCACTGGATGAGTACTTGGGTACTGACTGAATGATTAGAGTACTGCAAGGAGAGTGCCTGGGTGAATTTATAAGGGTTTGGCGCTGTGAATGGATTAGTACAGGATGCTGAATGGGTCACTAGAGGAGTGCAACGGCAGTGACAGGGTGTTTGCTAGAAGTGAACGGATACTGACTGGGGAATTGAAGATGTGAAAGACAAGCGTGTAGGTGGTTAGAGGACTGCATGCATAGTGGATATGGGTTTGACGTAGTTCATGTGCCAAGACCTGGCTCAGTGCATAAATACTTAGGCAGTGACTGAATCATTAGAGTACTGGAAAGAGAGTGTCTAGGTGAATTTATAACTGTTTGAGTTTTGGCACAGTCAATGGATTAGTACATGCTGTTGAATGGGTCTCTAGAGGACTGCAAAGGAAGCGACAGGATGTTTCCTGGAAGTGTATGGATACTGACTAGGGAATTGAAAGTGTAAAAGACAAGTGTATAGTATGTCAGAACAGATTTATTTGAAGCAATCTATTTGGTACTTAGAAACTGACTAAATAATCAGACTACTTCTAGGACAGTGCTTAGGTAAAACTTTTACATTTTCAGTTCTGCCACAGTGAACAGAATAGTACATGGTACTGCACCTTCGTGTCAAACCCTGACTCATTTTATCAATGCATAAGCAAAGACTGGCTTCTAATGCTACTAAAACTTGACAACATGACATGTTTTAAAACAGGTATATGTCAGCAAATACACGATGTTACCAAATGCTTCTCTCACAATCCTTACCCAAATGCACACAGACTCAAAGTGTGATTTTAGACAAGCAACACTATCCTAGGAGTTTACCAAAACTCATTCACTTCTCTGGAAGAGTTAATGGTACTGCACACAATCTACATATTTAAGTACACCACATCAGTGTCAAAGCATGACTCATTTAATCAACGCATAAGCAAAGACTGGATTCTAATCCTACTAAAACTTCACAACATGACAGGTTTTAAAACAGTTTTCTGTCAGCAAATACATGATGTTACCAAATGCTTCTCTCACAGTCCTTACCCAAATGCACACAGACTCAAAGTGTGATTCTAGACAAGCACCACTATCCCTATGAGTTTACCAAAACTCATTCACTACAGTGCAAGTGGTAAGGGAACTGCACACAATCTACATATTTCACGACTGCAATTTACTGTCAATGCCTGACTCATATAATGAAAGCATAAGCCATAATTGTCTTCTAATGCTACTAAAACTTGACAACATGACAAGTTTTAAAACAGTTTTCTGTCAGCAAATACACAATGTTACCAAACGCTTCTTTCACAGTGGTTCCCAAATGAACAAAGACTCACAGTGTGATTCTAGACAAGCACCAGTATCCCTAGGAGTTTACCAAAACTCATTCACTACACTGGAAGTGATAAGGGAACTGCACACAATCTACATATTTCATGACTGCTCTTTAGTGTCAATGCCTGACTCATTTAATCAACACATAAGCAAAGACTGGCTTCTAATGCTACTAAAACTTGACAACATGACAGGTTTTAAAACAGTTTTCTGTCAGCAAATACACGATGTTACCTAACGCTTCTCTCACAGTGGTTCCCAAATGCACACAGACTCACAGTGTGATTCTAGACAAGCACCAGTATTCCTAGGAGTTTACTAAAACTCATTCACTACACTGGAAGTGATAAGGGAACTCCACACAATCTACATATTTCACGACTGCACTTTTGTGTCAATGCCCGACTCATTTAATCAACACATAAACAAAGACTGGCTTCTAATGCTACTAAAACTTGACAACATGACAAGCTTTAAAACAGTTTTCTGTCAGCAAATACACAATGTTACCAAACGCTTCTTTCACAGTGGTTCCCAAATGCACAAAGACTCACAGTGTGATTCTAGACGAGCACCGGTATCCCTAGGAGTTTACCAAAACTCAATCACTACACTGGAAGTGATAAGGGAACTGCACACAATCTACATATTTCACGACTGCAATTTACTGTCAATGCCTGAGTCATATAATGAAAGCATCAGCCATAACTGTCTTCTAATGCTACTAAAACTTGACAACATGACAGGTTTTAAAACAGTTATCTGTCAGCAAATACACAATGTTACCTAATGCTTCTCTCACAATCCTTACCCAAATGCACACAGACTCACAGTGTGATTTTAGACAAGCAACACTATCCTAGGAGTTTACCAAAACTCATTCACTAGTCTGGAAGAGTTAATGGTACTGCACACAATCTACATATTTAAGTACAGCACATCAGTGTCAAAGCATGACTCATTTAATCAACATATAAGTAAAGACTGGATTCTAATGCTACTAAAACTTCACAACATGACAGATTTTAAAACAGTTATCTGTCAGCAAATACATGATGTTACCAAATGATTCTCTCACACTGATCGCAAATACACACTAACTCACAGTGTGATTCTAGACAAGCACCACTATCCCTATGAGCTTAACAAAACTCATTCACTACAGTGCAAGTGGTAAGGGAACTGCACACAATCTACATATTTCACGACTGCAATTTACTGTCAATGCCTCACTCATTTAATGAAAGCATAAGCCATAACTGTATTCTAATGCTACTAAAACTTGACAACCTGACTGGTTTTAAAACAGTTATCTGTCAGCAAATACACAATATTACCAAATGCTTCTCTCAAAGTGGTTCCCAAATGCACACAGACTCACTGTGTGATTCTAGACAAACAACACTATCCCCTACACTATATCAAAACACATCTAGAAGTAGTACTACATTTTAGTATAGAAACATAACTCAATTCACAAATTCATAAACAATGACTGGTTTCTAATTCTACCAAAATATAAAAACTGCACAGTTATCTGTCTACAAACACATGAAAAACACAAATGCCTATCACTGAATGGTTTCTACATGAACACACATTGTAGAGAAAAGAAGTACTCCCTACACGTTAGCATGAAAAATACATTAGTCTGATTAAAATCAAAATAGTCTACATACATCCCCTCACAATTAAATAACTCATCTTTCAAGTTCTTTTGTAGATTAAGGAGTATATCAATCACTCACCATATTTTCTTTTACAGAATCTCTGCACTGTGCACCTCTCAGCAAAAGCAAAGAATGGAAAAGTTTCCCTTTCATTTTCCACACATATACATGTAAACATCAAATCACAATCCTTCGCACATAAACTCAAAAGCAAATTTCTATTGGTTAAACATTTCAACCCTTTCCAACTGAAATACATTTCAACCCTTCCCCCAATGTGCCATCTGCCTGTTACCATAGAAACAGGTCATGGAACACTGCACTGAGCTCACAGGTCACAAGTTCAGCACAGAATGTTCCTACACAAGACAGGAAGTGTGCTTGACTTTTCAACATATCAGCTTATCATATATAATGTTCCTTACAATCTGTTTTTGTTAACCAATAACAATCATACCTTTAAAAAACAAAAATATACACCCTACCTTTCAGTGAAGAACGTTGTTATACAACCAATGATTTCTTGTCGTTGTTCAAAAAACGTTGCCGTGGTTCCGCGCACCCACCGCGAGAGAATCCGTGCATCCAACGCGATAGGATGCGCGCACCGTGCGCGCATTTCGCCGCTTTTAAAAAAAAAAAACGGGGGGCCACAGGGGGTCCTTCTGGGACCCCCAAGCAGATCTAGAGGGTCGGAGTATTTCCACTCTGCCCCCTTTATATCTTTTACACACTTATTCCCCTTCCATCTTTAGGGATGTATGACGTTACAACGCACACTTTTACAACGCATGCACTTACAACGCATTTTTTACAACGCATAATCCATTACAACGCATGACATTACAACGCATGACACTACAACGCATTTTTTAAAAATATCTTTACAACGCATTTCCATTACAACGCATACTACCTTTACAACGCATACCATTACAACGCATAATATTAAATTACATTTAAGGTAAGTATTAGATAGTATAGGGGTAAAAGTTACTTTTCTAACTCCTGGGGGTGCAACAGTAGGGTAAGTGTTGGATAGTATAGGGGTAAAAATTACTATTCTAACTCCAGGGGGTGCAACAGTGGGGTAAGTGTTGGATAGTATAGGGGTAAAAATTACTATTCTAACTCCAGGGGGTTCAACAGTAGGGTAAGTGTTGGATAGTATAGGGATAAAAATTACTATTCTAACTCCAGGGGGTGCAACAGTAGGGTAAGTGTTGGATAGTATAGGGGTAAAAATTACTATTCTAACTCCAGGGGGTGCAACAGTAGGGTAAGTGTTGGATAGTATAGGGGTAAAAATTACTATTCTAACTCCAGGGGGTGCAACAGTAGGGTAAGTGTTGGATAGTATAGGGGTAAAAATTACTATTCTAACTCCAGGGGGTGCAACAGTAGGGTAAGTGTTGGATAGTATAGGGGTAAAAATTACTATTCTAACTCCAGGGGGTGCAACAGTAGGGTAAGTGTTGGATAGTATAGGGGTAAAAATTACTATTCTAACTCCAGGGGGTGCATCAGTAGGGTAAGTGTTGGATAGTATAAGGGTAAAAATTACTATTCTAACTCCAGGGGGTGCAACAGTAGGGTAAGTGTTGGATAGTGTAGTGTAATATTATGCGTTGTAATGGTATGCGTTGTAATGGTAGTATGCATTGTAATGGAATGCGTTGTAAAGGTAGTTTTTAAAAATGCGTTGTAGTGTCATGCGTTGTAATGTCATGCGTTGTAATGGATTATGCGTTGTAAAAAATGCGTTGTAAAGGTAGTGCGTTGTAAAAGTTGCGTTGTAAAGGTTGTTCCCCATCTTTAGCCTCGCTTCTACCGAGGCAGAAAATGGCCGCCAACAGTTCCTGGTTTCGAATGTAGAGAGACCCTCGATAGCCAATTAGCAATCAGCGCGCGATTGGGAGGGTGCGCGCTCCGATCGGGGAGGGTACGCTTACGGTGCGGGTACGGTCCGCGGATCCTCCGCGGCCATAGATATCTCTAACTTTTTTACCCTAATTTTCTCAGGAACTACTGAACAGATTCACACCAAATATGCAAAAGGCACGAGTCCGAACTGAGGACTACCTCTTTGCCAAATTTGGTGTCATTCCGTTCAGCGGTTCGGGCTGTAGCTGCGACAACAGATCCTATGGGAAACTGCATGGGGAAAACGTGTTTTGGGACTCCCCTTTTTTCTCAGACCCCGCTTCACGGATCACCGCAAAACTTTCCGGGTAGGAGCGGAGCGGAGCTGGCCAAAAGTTTGGAGAATTTTGCGAAGATTCGTCAATCGGCGCCAAAGATATTCCCAATAGAATGTTGCGGATTTCCTATGGAAAATAGGTCCTAACTATAACTATCTACTGGCGACCGCCAGTAGATAATATGTATATGTATATATATATTCACTGAAAAAACCATAGGTTTCAGGGGTGTTATAGTTAGCTGGACTTTTCACTTGTACAAAACCATTGAAATTCCCCCGTTATAGTTAGTTCAGCTAACTATAACTCGGGCGCCCGCAATGCACTGCTGATGACGTCACATATTACATCACTCATGACATGGTCAGTGACATCACTCATGACATCACTGATGACATCTCAAATGACATCACTGATGACATCACTGATGACATCATCCAGTGAATGTGTGTTTTTCTGAAAATTAAATATGTTTTATATATGTATATCTCAAGGTCGATGGAAGAATAAATGGGTATATAAGTGTCTAAATGGATGATTTGTTTTTGAAAAATTGATTGTGTAACTGACTGATTAAGTGTATCATAGTGAATACATGGCTTAGTGAGTAATGTTTAAATATGTAAATATCTGTATCAGTCTCTCACTTTGTGTATAAGTGGCTGCATGGGTTGGTGAGTAGCTACATGGATGTCTATATAGGTTATTAGTTGGTTTTTTGAGTATCAGTCTGAGTGTCTGCATGGTTCGGTGGGGGGTATTACGTAGTGCATAGGTGCATGAATGAGTGACTCACTGTTTGTATGTGTTGAACACAGCATGTGTGCAGGACTGTATGGGTGGATGAGTGTGTGTATGGGTGTGTTAGTGAGTGAATGACTGTCTCAATAGTGTCTTTATGAGTAACTACATATGTTTTAAACTAGTATATGTGACTATTGGTGTATATATGTGAGTATATGTGAGAGTGAGAGATTGAAAGAGTTCCTGTATGAATAAGTATGTGTTTCCATAAGTGATTGTTTAAAAGACTAAGTATGTGTAAGTTTCCGTAGAAGTAAGTATGGTGGTGTGTGTATAACTGTATATGCAAGTAAATGTATGTTTGATTCTTTATTAGCATGAGTGACTATGTGTGTGAGTAACTCTATGGATGAGTGGCATTGTGTAACAGGATGTATAGGTGTATGAGTACATATGATGAGTGAGTACATGTATGAGTGACTGTATAGGACTGTTGGTGAATGAGTGGATGTGTATGTGGATCTTAGAATTACTGAAGAGGTTGTTGTAACTGGTATTGGTATGTCCATTGTTTTGAAAATTTTAGTCTCTATTTTTGAATGTGTGTATCAAAGGTTATATTAGGGTGAGAGGAGGTCTGCCACTCTATCACAAGGATGATGTCATCAGTGATGTCATCAGTGATGTCATTTGAGATGTCATCAGTGATGTCATGAGTGATGTCACTGACCATGTCATGAGTGATGTAATATGTGACGTCATCAGCAGTGCATTGCGGGCGCCCGAGTTATAGTTAGCTGAACTAACTATAACGGGGGAATTTCAATGGTTTTGTACAAGTGAAAAGTCCAGCTAACTATAACACCCCTGAAACCTATGGTTTTTTCAGTGAATTTCTGAGGTTTTTTAAATGCTAATTCCTAACTATAACGTGCCTGAAACCTATGTTTTTTTCTGTGAATTTCAAAGGTTTTTTAAATGCTAATTTCTAACTATGCCTACAGAGATAGGACATGTGAAGAAAGAAGAAAAAATGCACAGAAAGAAACAAAAGAAGTGCAGAAAGAAGCAACAGAAGTCCTCAAATACGAAGATAAGTGCAGGAAGAAGGATAACGTGCAGAAAGAACAAAAAGAAGAGCAGAAAGAAGCCTTGTTGCAAAATCATCCTGTACCCTCAACTTTTTCAGACGGATACTGGTGGTAACTGAGCCTGACTAACCAGTCCTAGAGCCAGTGCTATGTTAAAAGACACTTAGAATACAGTGAAAACACCTACATACACTAGGGAACATTATGCGTTGGGGTCCCCCTGTGATGAGCATGACCTCCTCTGTAAGCCCCTAGTATATAAGAGGGCATGGGGATTAAAACTACCTCTTAAAACAGGCCACAGGGCGTTTTTGCACACGTTAACTCAGGCCCCGTCCCCTCCCTTCACCACTGTGTAAACACGCCCTGTGTCCATTTTTAGTTGGGAGATTAAGTTCATTTGAATCCTGAGGGTCCCTGGGGTCCAACTAGCCCACTAGGTACCTCCAGTAAGTGCCACAGAGCTGCGTTGCAGAGAGGTGTAAAAAGTGGCACGGCCTGGACCACCTCTCTGCAATGCAGCTCAGTGGCGCTTACTGGAAGCACTTGGTGGGCTAGTTAGCCCCCAGGGGCCCTCAGTATTGAAGGGAAATTATATCCCCAATTTAAAACGTGCCATAGTGCGTGTTTGCACACGTCACCTCAGGCCCCGTCCCCTCCCTTCACCACTGTGTAAACGCGCCCTGTGGCTGTTCTAAGTTGAGAGATTAAGTCCCCTTGAATCCTAAGGGTCCCTAGGGTCAAACTAGACCACTAGGTACCTCCAGTAAGCGCCACAGAGCTGCGTTGCAGAGAGGTGTAAAAAGGTGCTTGGCCTCAGAACACCTGGCTGCAGCGCAGCTCCCTGGCGCATACTGGAGATACCTGTTGGGGGCGCGTTTGCAGAGTGCTGCACGGAGGGGGCATGGCCTCCGGCACGATGCCAGTCTTTTATTTATTTTAGTTTTTTAAGAAGGGGGGCTGTTTGGTTCCCCTTCTTATTCTAATTTATTGGCCCTGATGACCCCATACCCCAGGGCCACTGTTTTTTATTATTTTTAAAAAATATATATTTATAGACACACCTAGGACATGCTGGACAAACCGTACGTACCTATCACCATGACGATTTGCGTGATATTCATTAAAAGGCGACTATGCATGCAATGAATCCACGTGGAATGTATTTACACCACTAGTGAAGCTCTGACATGTCTGATGCCCTACCGTGCCTAATCCCGGTAGACACCCTTGTCGTTTATTTATACAAACTTGGGTAGCTATTGACGGGCACATTTAATACACATGCACACCAAGCCATTCAAAGGGGATTCGACAAAAATTCGACCAAAACTATGCAAGAAACCCCCCTCACGGTTAATAAAACACACATCCACTGCCGGATGTGTAATACTTTTTATTTTACTCTCTGGAAAGGGGACGAACATCACTTGAGAGTCACAGCGCGCTCCTGACAGAGCCCAATGCTGTGTTACACCCACCATTGCCTGCCGTGTGCCACACACCTCTGTGTTGTATTCCACTAGCTAGTGCATATGCTATGACACTCTCTAGCCCATGTGCACTGTAACACCACCCCGTGAATATGTCATGCCACACTTGTCTTCGCACGGGTTATATTGCCCCATCTAACGTGCCTTTCTCGATGCCTATGTTATAACGCACAGTGCTATGCCATACATATTACAATCTGGGATCCATATCTTTGTCACAGTGCATATGCAACCTTACACTCCCCAGCACATATTTTATATTACAACTTTAGAGACTAGTTAGGTTACACAACACTGCCCTGTGCATATTACACTCCAAGGCGCATATCGCATAGCACGCGCTAGTGCCTGTGCTATCTCGCGCTCTCCAATGAATCTGTCATTGCGCACAATGTATTGCATATTATATTTCACGCCCGGTTCATTTTATATCACACTTTTTGGTGCATAGTTTATACCATACACTATATCTAGTTTTCATTTTCAATCGTGCTCTCAGGACTATGTTCTATATAACACTGTGTTCACCTACCCTTTTCACGGGCATTACATTTTGCGATAGGGGGTGGAGGGTCAGGGGGTGTTTCTGCCAAGTGAGCCCGGAGTCAAAGTCACAAACGTCCTCTTCTTCCTGAATAAAAGTGAGATTATGCTGCATACTTGTTCATATTTTAAGTAGTTCGCACAGACACAATGTTTTAAAAACAATAAAGTTCCTAATACCCGCCTTCTCTGAACAGTTAGCTTGCTGCCCCATCCCCTTCCTCCCTATCCTCTGTTGTGTGAATCCATGGACTAGCCTCCTCCCTCCTGCCATGCATGGTCTGATGTGCTGCCACTGCCCTCAGTATGATGTACCAGTCCACTCCTCCTGCCCTCCATTGCCCAATTCTATGCCCCATCATTGACCTCCTGCTTAAACTCTGTGCTTAGCTTGCTGCCCCTATTCTCCTTCCCCCTGCCCTCCGATGTCTTTGTGCATGCCCCTGCTCCATCCTTTTTGCCCACCATGTCCCATGGACCTGCCACTCCTATCTACTCTGAGTGTTCTGTTGAGCTGCCACTCCCCTCCCACCTGCCTAGCATTGTCAGATGACTGTAACCTGTCCCTGCCACCTCCACCCTGCCTGTCCACATGCCATGCCCCTATCCTCTTCCTCCTGTCCTACATGGTCCATTGTACTGCCACACCCGTCTGCCCTCCCTGGTCTGTTGTGCTGCAGCTGCTCCTCCTGCCTGCCCCGTGTGGTCTGTTGTGAGGTCCCTTCCCCTGAACTTTCTTGTCTGTGCACAGGTCCTGACACTCCCTTCTATCCTCCATCGTCCTTTGTGCATGCCCCTCCACCCTCCTTCTTGCCCATCATAGCCATTGTGCTGCCACTAACCCTCCCACTTGCCATGCATGGTCTTCTGTGCTGCCATGGCCCCTCCCACCTTCCCTGTGTGGTCAGTTAGCTGCCCCTGACCCCCTCCCACCTTCCCTCCATGGTCTGTGTGTATGCCATCACAGTCTCACTGTTGCTCTTCATGGTGTGTCTTGATTCTAGTGCCCATCCTGCCTGACCTCCATGGCTATCTTGCTGCTCCTGCCCTGCCCCCCTTGCCCCCAGCCCTACTCCCTCCCTCCTGGCTTGTCTGTTCCATTGTAATGCCCCTGATCCGTCCCTCCTGCCCTTTATGGTCTGTTATGCTGCAGCTTTCTCTCCTGTCTGTCCATTATGGTCAGCTAGCTACCATTGCCTCTTGCCCCTCTGTTCTCTGTTGTCCATGTGCATGGTCCTGTCCCCTCCCTCTTGCTTTCTATGGATTGTTGTGCTGCACTCCCGTCCTGCATGCCCTGTGTGGTGTATTGTGCTGCTGCAAACCCTGATGCCTGCCCTGCAGGGTCAGTTTGGTGCACCTCTCCATGTCCCTCCTGTCCTCTGTTATCCAAGTCCATGTCCCTATCCCATTTCCTTCCATGATCCAATGTACCATACTTGCGAACATTTGAACTTGGTAAGAGGGAGATTTTGAAAAAAAACTGGGGTATTGATTTTCCCCTTTGAGTTACATTGAAAAAGAGGATATTGTAGACAGGAGACAGATCAAATAAAGCCCATTTGAGCTTAAAAACATTGGACGTTTCCTGGCTGAATCGGGTCTGTTGGCATGTATGGTTGTACTACCATTGCCTCTTCCTTCTGCCCACAATGTTCTATTACATTGCCACAGGCTTGAAGGAGGGTAGATTTTGTATCACAGGGGGCCCCTGGCCCGTTCTGTCCACACCTGAAGTATGAGACCCTTGTCCTTGCCCTGCCAGCTGCATTTGTAGGCCGTATTAAATTGACCAGCGGGTCCTGTGTTGCTATATAATTATCCTGAGACATCCTTAAAACTCAGCCAGTATAAAACCCCTGTGTAGGCCCTTCTGTTCAATATGTAGGCCTCTTTGTTAAATTGACCATAGCTCTGCAATTTTAGTGTATAGCAGTCTGAAGGCAGGTCTGCGAGGCCTTCTGCTCCAAACCAGTAGCCCCCACCCTACCCGAGTGCTCCGTGCTCGGTATCAAAGTTCAACATCCCCCTGAAGCTGTCGACATACAGTAGGCTGCATCCTGGACTGGTACTTGCTTCCTGGGCAGGTTTCCCGCTTTTAAGGAAGTGGCAACCGCAGAGCGTCAAGTTAGGAGAACTGAGGAGATTTTATACATGAATATATTGAATTCCCGTACAATACCCATTATTTTCTGCTTGCTCTATGGAACTTACGATAAGCGATTGGCCTGAGAGACTGACCTTTTCACCCAGTCCATTGTCAGCATTAAGTGGGTAAATGACGAAATGTCTGGTAAAATCTGCAGACGAAGCTTTTGGGTAGCATACGTAGGTAGATGTAGCGTGCAAAGGAGCCCACAAAATGATATAAAAAGGGAGCACCCACAGATATCGACGGACTACCTCGCCGTCTGTATGTAGGTTAACAGGCAGTGCAGGTTTTCCCCAAGAGCTGGGAGCTCTTGTCTTCCTTTGCTTAAAATGTCTTGCTCTGCTTTGCTTGAAGTATCTTATTCTATTTTACCTATATGAAATGTCATGTTATGTTTAACCATTGTTCTCTTTACTTTTGCATTTAAAAGATTTTGTATTGTAATTGCAGGAATGCTTGCTCTAAGAGTAAACGTGAGTGTTCCTAGGTAACATTTTCCTTGGTGTAACTTGTTTCTCATGATGCATTTATAGATGTGTTTTCTCTCTCTCTCTGTCAGTACATTAATTGAGATACAGAGAATATCATGACAGCTGTATGATTATCTGGATTCTGTATTTTGTACTTTATGTCTCTATTCTGCGGTTTCTTTGAAGTTGCATCTTCTCATTAAACTGCCATTGTATTCTGCCTCCAATTCCATGTCTCATATGTCTGTTTTCTTCATTTTTGGAGCAAGCGTTCCTAGGCACCCCGGCTCAAATTAAGGTGCCCCTTTTGTCCCTTACTCACTTTCCTGCTCAGTTCTGTGGTGGCTCCCGGGGATCTGGGGACCGCCCCTAGCTTCCTTGACCCGTAATAGATCTTGCCTCCAACAGCCTCTCTTGCAAGCTCTGTATTGTTGGTTTGTTGCCCCTGCCCCCCTTTCCACTGCCCTCCATAGTCTGTTGTGCTTCCACGGCCCTTCCTGCCTGCTCAGTGTGGTTAAATTGTTGCCTTTGCACCCTCCTACCTGCCTTCAATTTTCAGAGTCCGTGCCCCTGGCCTCTGCCTCTCAACAGTATTCTAATGAACAACTAGATTGCTAACATTCTATATTTATTACAAAAGTGTGGAACGCCTGACATCATCTTGATGTAATCAAAACTGTAATACCTAGAGCATTTCCTTTAGAAATTACATATATGAGAGGGTCTTATTGGCATCAAAATTATGGTTAGTGCTCTAAAAGGCTAAAATAAGGACATATTTTCTGAGTTTTCAAATAGCGACAAAGCACTTTTAAATTATTTGTTATCTTTATGTTTTTTTATCCAGTTGACCACTTGATTAAATGTTGCACTTAGGGGAGATGATGTGGTGTTACTTCCAGAACTGCAGACTTTGCAATTGGGGAACCAGGTTGAAGTTTCTGCTTCAGCTCGACATTCTGTGATTCTGGTCAAATCACTTAGTCTCCCCATGTCTACAACCAAAATGAATGTGTTCTTGTGTGATGTAACCAATGCTCATGTAAAGCACTCCAATACCTGACAAGTCTGCACTATATAACACTGCAAAAACACAAAATAATAAGTGTTTTGCACACTTCTGTCATTGGGCTATATTTGGGCTACATCTGGGTGATTTTGGGCTACATTTGGGCTCTTTTGTCTCCGGTGGCCATCTTGGGAGATTTATTTGTTATGAAGTTTCCTAATTTCCTCATGTACTGCAGTCTCCTCAGTAGGAAATGCTTTCAGTTTTTTACTTTGATTCCATCATGAAGGTATTCAGATATGTCACACATTTGCCATAAATTCTGAATGTTAGCACTCTAGTTGCTCATTAGATCACTGTAGTAAAACTACTGCACCATGGAAGTCTGCTCCTGGTATTAAAAGTGCATGTTTCAGTCTGCATGTCAGAATTTTTTAATGAAATAGAAGAGGATTTGAGAAGTCACTCAAAATGTGCCCTCATTTTCTTTCTTCAGCATTAATCATAATTTCTATGGCAAAATGAACCTCCTCATTGTGTTCCCTTTTAAATTAAATGTTTTAAGTGTTACCAGTTTATTCCAATCAAGATGGCTTCAGGTGTGCCATACTTTTGTCATAATGAAGACAGTAAGCGCTCTAGTTGTTTTTAAGAACATTCTGGGACATTCTGTCATTGGGCTATACTTGGGCTACATCTGGGTGATATTTGGGCTACATTTGGGCTCTTTTGTCTCTGGTGGCCATCTTGGGAGACTTATTTGTTATGAAGTTTCCTAATTTCCTCATTTACTGCAGTCTCCTCAGTAGGAAATACTTTCAGTTTTTTACTTTGATTCCATCAAGAAGGCATTCAGATGTGTCACACATTTGCCATAAATTCAGAATGTTAGCACTCTTTTTGCTCATTAGATCACTGTAGTAAAGCTACTGCTCACCAGGGAAAACTGCTGCTGGTATTGAAAGTGCATGTTTCAGTCTGCATGTCAGAATTTTTTAATGAAATAGAAGAGGATTTGAGAAGTCACTCAAAATGTGCCCTAATTTTTCTTTCTGCAGCACTAATCATACTTTTTATTGAAAAATGAACCCCCTCATTTTGTTCCTTTTTAAATTAAATGTTTTAAGAGTTACCACTTTAATCCAAGCAAGATGGCTTCAGGTGTGCCATACGTTTATCATAAGTAGGACTGTTAGCGCTCTAGTAGTTCTTTGGAACACTCTGGGAAGCTGCAGTAGAACACAAAGGAATCAACTGACAGTCTCTGCCCTTGTTGGATGTACATGTTTTACTGAGAATGTCAGACTTCATTCTCACATGACTGAGAAAGATAATGTGAATTTACAGAAAATAAGCTCTCAGTTTAGCCTATAGATCACCTTCCAAACCTCTGTGGTAAAAGCATGAGAAAATATTTTTCTCTCAATCATGATATCCCAGCAGAAGGCTTTTTCACATGGTGAAATCACCTTAGAACATACCACAATTCCTAAAATGAGTATGGTACCATCAACAAATGATTTATAATGTAACTAAAGTCTTAAAACCTTCTATTAACTGCAATGCTTTTTAATGAGGTGCTATCATGTATATTCGTCCCAAGATGGCTGCCAACACTTCTTGGATGAAGTGCTGACAGCCAATCAGATCTCAGGATGAGATGTGTGGTTAGGCTCCGCCCACATATATATATGCTTTTAAATGCTATTTTCTCAGGATCTACTGAACAGATTTACACCAAACCTACAAAAGGCACTTCCTTGACCTGAGGACTACCTCTCTGCCAAATTTCAAGTAATTCTGTTCAGCCGTTCGGGCTGTAGCTGTGTCTAAAGGTCCTATGGAAAAATGCATGGGAAAAACACGTTTTGGGACCCCCCTTTTATCTCAGCCCCCGCTTGACGAATCCCCCCGAGACTTTCAGGGTAGGAGCGGAGCGTAGCGCCCCACCTATTTTGAAAAATTCGCGAGGATTCGTCAACCGGCGCCAAAGTTATTCAAAATAGAATGTTGCGGATTTCCTAAGGAAACGTGGTCCTAACTATATAACTACCTACTGGCGACCGCCAGTAGGTAATATATATATATATATATATTCACTGAAAAAACCATAGGTTTCACACATGTTATAGTTAGCTGGACATTTTACTGATAAAAAACCAATGAAATTCCACCGTTATAGTTACTGCAGGCAACTATAACTCACGCGACCGCAATCCTCTGCTGATGCTAATACTGTATTTAGACACTTATTTGCCCATGTCTTCTTCCATTAAATTTTAGCTATACATATATTACAATTATTTTTTTTCATAAAGACACATATGTCATCAGCAGAGGATTGCGGTCGCGTGAGTAGATAGTTATAGTTAGGACCGTGTTTCCATAGGAAATCCGCAACATTCTATTTGGAATAACTTTGGCGCCGGTTGGCGAATCCTCGCGAAATTTTCAAAATAGGTGGGGCGCTCCGCTCCGCTCCTACCCTGAAAGTCTCGGGGGGATTCGTCAAGGGGGGGCTGAGAAAAAAGGGGGGTCCCAAAACGCATTTTCCCCATGCAATTTTCCATAGGGACCTTTAGTCCAAGGTACAGCCCGAACGGCTGAACAGAATTACTTGAAATTTGGCACAGAGGTAGTCCTCAGGTCAGGGATGTGCCTTCTGCAGGTCTGGTGTCAATCTGTTCAGTAGTTCCTGAGAAAATCAAAAGTAAAATCATATATATATGTGGGCGGAGCCTAACCACACATCTCATCCTGAGATCTGATTGGCTGTCAGCACTTCATCCAAGAAGTGTTGGCAGCCATCTTGGGACCAATATACATGATAGCACCTCATTAAAAAGCATTGCAGTTAATAGAAGGTTTTAAGACCTTAGTTACATTATAAATCATTTGTTGATGGTACCATACTCATTTTAGGAATTGTGGTATGTTCTAAGGTGATTTCACCATGTGAAAAAGCCTTCTGCTGGGATATCATGATTGAGAGAAAAATATTTCCTCATGCTTTTCCCACAGAAAGGAAGGTGATCTATAAGCTAAACTGAGAGCTTATTTTCTGTAAATTCACATTATCTTTCTCAGTCATGTGAGAATGAAGTTTGACATTCTCAGTAAAAAAACATGTACATCCAACAAGGGCAGAGACTGTCAGTTGATTCCTTTGTGTTCTACTGCAGCTTCCCAGAGTGTTCCAAAGAACAACTAGAGCGCTAACAGCCCTACTCATGATAAACGTATGGCACACCTGAAGCCATCTTGCTTGCATTAAAGTGGTAACTCTTAAAACATTTAATTTAAAAAGGAACAAAATGAGGGGGTTCATTTTTCCATAAAAAGTATGATTAGTGCTGCAGAAAGAAAAATTAGGGCACATTTTCAGTGACTTCTCAAATCCTCTTCTATTTCATTAAAAAATTCTGACATGCAGACTGAAACATGCACTTTCAATACCAGCAGCAGTTTTCCCTGGTGAGCAGTAGCTTTACTACAGTGATCTAATGAGCAAAAAGAGTGCTAACATTCTGAATTTATGGCAAATGTGTGACACATCTGAATGCCTTTGGAATCAAAGTAAAAAACTGAAAGTATTTCCTACTGAGGAGACTACAGTAAATGAGGAAATTAGGAAACTTCATACCAAATAAGTCTGCCAAGATGGCCACCAGAGACAAAAGAGCCCAAATGTAGCCCAAATATCACCCAGATGTAGCCCAAGTATAGCCCAATGACAGAATGTCCCAGAGTGTTCTTAAGAACAACTAGAGCGCTTATTGTCTTCATTATGACAAAAGTATGGCACACCTGAAGCCATCTTGATTGGAATAAACTGGTAACACTTAAAACATTTAATTTAAAAAGGAACACAATGAGGGGGTTCATTTTGCCATGGAAATTATGATTAATGCTGAAGAAAGAAAATGAGGGCACTTTTTGAGTGACTTCTCAAATCCTCTTCTATTTCATTAAAAAATTCTGACATGCAGACTGAAACATGCACTTTTAATACCAGGAGCAGACTTCCATGGTGAAGAGTAGTTTTACTACAGTGATCTAATGAGCAACTAGAGTGCTAACATTCAGAATTTATGGCAAATGTGTGACATATCTGAATACCTTCATGATGGAATCAAAGTAAAGAACTGAAAGCATTTCCTACTGAGGAGACTGCAGTACATGAGGAAATTAGGAAACTTCATAACAAATAAATCTACCAAGATGGCCACCGGAGACAAAAGAGCCCAAATGTAGCCCAAAATCACCCATATGTAGCCCAAATATAGCCCAATGACAGAAGTGTGCAAAACACTTATTATTTTGTGTTTTTGCAGTGTTATATAGTGCAGACTTGTCAGGTATTGGAGTGCTTTACATGAGCATTGGTTACATCACACAAGAACAAATTCATTTTGGTTGTAGACATGGGGAGACTAAGTGATTTGACCAGAATCACAGAATGTCGAGCTGAAGCAGAAACTCCAACCTGGTTCCCCAGTTGCAAAGTCTGCAGTTCTGGAAGTAACACCACATCCTCTCCCCTAAGTGCAACATTTAATCAAGTGGTCAACTGGATAAAAAAACATAAAGGTAACAAATAATTTAAAAGTGCTTTCTCGCTATTTGAAAACTCAGAAAATATGTCCTTATTTTAGTCTTTTAGAGCACTAACCATAATTTTGATGCCAATAAGACCCTCTCATATATGTAATTTCTAAAGGAAATGCTCTAGGTATTACAGTTTTGATTAAATCAAGATGACGTCAGGCGTTCCACACTTTTGTAATAAATATAGAATGTTAGCAATCTAGTTGTTCATTAGGATACTGTTGAGAGGCAGAGGCCAGGGGCACGGACTCTGAAAATTGAAGGCAGGTAGGAGGGTGCAAAGGCAACAATTTAACCACACTGAGCAGGCAGGAAGGGCCGTGGCAGCACAACAGACTATGGAGGGCAGTGGAAAGGGGGGCAGGGGCAACAAACCAACAATACAGGACTTGCAAGAGAGGCTGTGGCAATGTAATAGACCATTGTGGGCAGAAGGAAGAGGCGATGGTAGTACAACCATACATGCCAAAAGACCCGATTCAGCCAGGAAACGTCCAATGTTTTTAAGCTCAAATGGGCTTTATTTTATCTGTCTCCTGTCTACAATCTCCTCTTTTTCAATGTAACTCAATGGGGAAAATCAATACCCCAGTTTTTTTTCAAAATCTCCCTCTTGCCAAGTTCAAAATGTTCGCAAGTATGGTACATTGGATCATGGAAGGAAATGGGGTAGGGACATGGACTTGGATAACAGAGGACCGGAGGGACATGGAGAGGTGCACCAAACTGACCCTGCAGGGCAGGCATCAGGGTTTGCAGCAGCACAATACACCACACAGGGCATGCGGGACGGGAGTGCAGCACAACAATACATAGAAAGCAAGAGGGAGGGGACAGGACCATGCACATGGACAACAGAGAACAGAGGGGCAAGAGGCAGGACCATAATGGACAGACAGGAGAGAAAGCTGCAGCATAACAGACCATAAAGGGCAGGAGGGATGGATCAGGGGCATTACAATGGAGCAGACAAGCCAGGAGGGAGGGAGTAGGGGTCTGCACATGTAAACAGAGGGCTGGGGGCAAGGGGGCAGGGCAGGAGCAGCAAGATAGCCATGGAGGTCAGGCAGGATGGGCACTAGAAGCAAGACACACCATGAAGAGCACCAGTGAGACTGTGATGCATACACACAGACCATGGAGGGAAGGTGGGAGGGGTTGAGGGGCAGCTAACTGACTACACAGGGAAGGTGGGAGGGGCCATGGCAGCACAGAAGACCATGCATGGCAAGTGGGAGGGTTAGTGGTAGCACAATGGTTATGATGGGCAAGAAGGAGGGTGCAGGGGCATGCACAAAGGACGATGGAGGATAGAAGGGAGGGTCAGGACCTGTGCACAGACAAGAAAGTTCAGGGGAAGGGGTCTCACAACAGACCGCACGGGGCAGGCAGGAGAAGCAGTTGCAGCACAGCAGACCAGGGAGGGCAGAAGGGTGTGGCAGTACAATGGACCATGTAGGACAGGAGGAAGAGCATAGGGGCATGGCATGTGGACAGGCAGGGTGGAGGTGGCAGGGACAGGTTACAGTCATCTGACAATGCTAGGCAGGTGGGAGGGGAGTGGTAGCTCAATAGAACACTCAGAGTAGATAGGAATGGCAGGTCCATGGAACATGGTGGGCAAAAAGGATGGAGCAGGGGCATACACAAAGACATCGGAGGGCAGGGGGAAGGAGAATAGGGGCAGCAAGCTAAGTACAGAGTTTAAGCAGGAGGTCAATGATGGGGCATAGAATTGGGCAATGGAGGGCAGGAGGAGTGGACTGGTACATCATACTAAATTGAGGGCAGTGGCAGCACATCAGACCATGCATGGCAGGAGGGAGGAGGCTAGTCCATGGATTCACACAACAGAGGATAGGGAGGAGGGGGATGGGGCAGCAAGCTAACTGTTCAGAGAAGGCGGGTATTAGGAACTTTATTGTTTTTAAAACGTGTGTCTGTGCGAACTACTTAAAATATGAACAAGTATGCAGCATAATCTCACTTTTATTCAGGAAGAAGAGGACATTTGTGACTGTGACTCCGGGCTCACTTGGCAGAAACACCCCCTGACCCTCCACCCCCTATCGCAAAATGTAATGCCCATGAAAAGGATAGGTGAACACAGTGTTATATAGAACATAGTCCTGAGAGCACAATTGAAAATGAAAACTAGATATAGTGTATGGTTTAAACTATGCACCAAAAAGTGTGACATAAGATGAACCGGGCGTGAAATATAATATGCAATACATTGTGCGCAATGACAGATTCATTGGAGAGCGCGAGATAGCACAGGCACTAGCGCGTGCTATGCGATATGCGCCTTGGAGTGTAATATGCACAGGGCAGTGTTGTGTAACCTAACTAGTCTCTAAAGTTGTAATATAAAATATGTGCTGGGGAGTGTAACGTTGCATATGCACTGTGACAAATGTATGGATCCCAGATTGTAATATGTATGGCATAGCACTGTGCGTTACAACATAGGCATCGAGGAAGGCACGTTAGATGGGGCAATATAACCCGTGCGAAGACAAGTGTGGCATGACATATTCACGGGGTGGTGTTACAGTGCACATGGGCTAGAGAGTGTCATAGCATATGCACTAGCTAGTGGAATACAACACAGAGGTGTGTGGCACTCAGCAGGCAATGGTGGGTGTAACACAGCATTGGGCTCTGCCAGGAGCGCGCTGTGACTCTCAAGTGATGTTCGTCCCCTTTCCAGAGAGTAAAATAAAAAGTATTACACATCCGGCAGTGGATGTGTGTTTTATTACCCGTGAGGGGGGTTTCTTGCATAGTTTTGGTCGAATTTTTGTCGAATCCCCTTTGAATGGCTTGGTGTGCATGTGTATTAAATGTGCCCGTCAATAGCTACCCATGTTTGTATAAATAAATGACAAGGGTGTCTACCGGGATTAGGCACGGTAGGGCATCAGACATGTCAGAGCTTCACTAGTGGTGTAAATACATTCCACGTGGATTCATTGTATGCATAGTCGTCTTTTAATGAATATCACGCAAATCGTCATGGTGATAGGTACGTACGGTTTGTCCAGCATGTCCTAGGTGTGTCTATAAATATATATTTTTTTAAAATAATAAAAAACAGTGGCCGACCCTGGGGATTGGGGTAAAAAAAATATAATTAGGAGACAGGCCCTGAGGGATGGGGTCATCAGGGCCAATACATTGGAATAAGAAGGGGAACCACACAGCCCCCCTTCTTAAAAAATTAAAATAAATAAAAGACTGGCATCGTGCCGTAGGCCACGCCCCATCCTTGCAGCACTCTGCAAACGCGCCCCCTGGCGAGTTGTAAGTTGGGGAATTAATTCCTGTTCAATACTGAGGGTTCCTGAGGGCCAACTAGCCCAACAGGCATCTCCAGTATGCACCAGGGAGCTGCGCTGCAGACAGGTGTTCTGAGGCCAAGCCCCTTTTTACACCTCTCTGCAACGCAGCTCTGTGGCGCTTACTGGAGGTACCTAGTGGTCTAGTTTGACCCTAGGTACCCTTAGGATTCAAGGGGACCTAATCTCTCAACTTAGAACAGCCACAGGGCGCGTTTACACAGTGGTGAAGGGAGGGGACGGGGCCTGAGGTGACGTGTGCAAACACGCACTATGGCACGTTTTAAATTGGGGATATAATTTTCCTTTAATACTGAGGGCCCCTAGGGGCTAACTAGCCCACCAAGTGCTTCCAGTAAGTGCCACTGAGCTGCATTGCAGAGAGGTGGTCCAGGCCGTGCCACTTTTTACACCTCTCTGCAACGCAGCTCTGTGGCACTTACTGGAGGTACCTAGTGGGCTAGTTGGACCCTAGGTACCCTCAGGATTCAAATGAACTTAATCTCCCAACTAAAAACGGACACAGGGCGTGTTTACACAGTGGTGAAGGGAGGGGACGGGGCTTGAGTTAACGTGTGCAAAAACGCCCTGTGGCCTGTTTTAAGAGGTAGTTTTAATCCCCCTGCCCTATTATATACTAGGGGCTTACAGAGGAGGTCATGCTAATCACAGGGGGACCCCAACGCATAATGTTTCCTAGTGTATGTAGGTGTTTTCACTGTATTCTAAGGGTCTTTTAACATAGCACTGGATCTAGGACTGGTTAGTCAGACTCAGTTACCACCAGTATCCGTCTGAAAAAGTTGAGGGTACAGGATGATTTTGCAACAAGGCTTCTTTCTGCTCTTCTTTTTGTTCTTTCTTCACGTTATCCTTCTTCCTGCACTTTTCTTCGTCTTTGAGGACTTCTGTTGCTTCTTTCTGAACTTCTTTTTTTTCTTTCTGTGCATTTTGTCTTCTTTCTTCACATGACGCGTTTCGGCTATGCCTTAGTCGAACATTCGACTAAGGCATAGCCGAAACGCGTCATGTTTTTCATGCTTGCAACGCAATAAAAGGATTTAAAAGATTGCAGGAGTTTCCCGTAGAGTGCTTTCCGAGTCTTGAAGAGATTGGGAGTGAGCGCGTACAGGTAAACGCGGATGCACCTTCGCGTTAAAAGCACCCGTCCAGAGAGTGCGGTGTCTCAAGGTGCAGAAGGAGCAGTGATATATATATATATATATATATATATATATATATATATATATATTTAAAATGCTGAGCAAAAGCAAAAATGTTTCAAACAAATCCCACCTAAAGTTCAAAAATATTTTTATTATGCATTATTAATGATTACAAGTGATGTAGAAGAATTAATTGAGTGTATTTTAATTCTATTTTTTTAAATAATGTGTTAGGTTCATTTTAAGTTTTTTAAATTCATTTTGTAATATTTATTCAATAATATATATTTATAATTATTAGATAATTTGAATAATTAACTGTCCTAAATGTATTTCCTATGGGGTTTTATTTTAAGTTCCTTTTCCCATTATTTGCTGTGGGAGGATGTTGCAGTGCTAGTAGATGACCATGGGTGGTGCTGGACTTACTGCAGTTCGAAGCTGGCATAATTTACTTCTGTTTTTGCTCCCTTTTGACTTTTGTAACTTTATAAGTGCAGTTCATGAAAAGCAATTGGCTTACTTTTGTTGATGGGTGCACATCTCACCGTAAAACCCCTCCAACACTTTCTAAATCCCTTCTGACTCTTCCATATGCCTTGCTCGTTAAGTCATCAGTATTGCCAATTTTCTAGCCACTCCCCACTGTCTCTATAAAATTTACTACTAAAATTTGTACTAATATGTGCAGGGTCCCTGCAGTCAAGGATGAAATCTCCACAGAGAAATAGAAAGGAGAGGCATAACCCGAACATGTAAGTTTGTGAGATGTTTTTTGTAGTACATTTGTAGTGCTAAAATGTTTCTGAATGACTCCTATTATTGACCCCACTCCAGAAAAGCAATTGAAGATGTTTTGAGCTGGGAAGAAATTAAATAACATAAAGTTTGCATTGTATTTACTTTTCTGCTGAAGTTAAAGCAGAGCAATGCTAGATTTCACATGAAAGAGAAATGTGAGTCAAAGGCTTTAGGTTCATGACTCATATCAGTCATTTCTCATTAGATTAAACTCTACATCTAACCTTTTTGATCACTTGTTTGCCTTCAGGCGTTAGTCATTTGTATGATATATTTAAATAATTGTTTCTTCATCATTAAATTAGGGTCTTTACCATCCCAAAGATATGCGTTGTAATGACTTACTCTTAATTTTTTTGTAGTTCATGCTCAACAACCAGAGTCCTTGCAGATGGCAAAAGAAAATCAGACAGGAGATACAGACTTCTACCTTGTGGGGTTTTCAGATGTTCCTCAGCTACAAGGTCTTCTCTTTTGTATTTTTATTTTGATATATCTGATGATTATAACAGGAAATCTCATCATCATGATAGTTGTTTACTCCAACCTATGTCTGCACACTCCTATGTACTTCTTCCTTTCCAACCTTGCTTTTGTAGACATCAGCTATACCTCTGTCACATTTCCCAAAATGCTGGCTGGCTTCTTCTTAGAAGGTACCCGTATTTCCTTTGAGGCCTGCATGCTGCAGTTATACTTTTTTATTGTTCTGATTGTGGTCGAAATTATTCTCCTGTCCATCATGGCTTATGATCGTTATGTTGCTATCTGCAATCCATTGCATTACTCGATCATTATGAACAAGACAATGTGTCTCAAGCTTGCAACTGGAGCCTGGATTTTAGGTTTTCTGGAGCCTGTTACTCATGCTATACTAATTTCAAACTTCTGCTTTTGTCGAACTCATCAAATCAACCACTTCTTCTGTGACATTACAGCCCTGCTGAAGCTTTCGTGCACCAGTACCCGCAATGTTGAAATAATGAGTTTTACCTTGGGTGCTATAGGTCCAATTTTATCAACTATTTTAGTAATCACATCGTATGTCAAAATAATTTCAGCTATTCTGACAATAAAGACTATAGCAGGGCGCCGCAAAGCCTTCTCCACATGTGCCTCACATCTCACTGTGGTGGTCTTATATTTTGGATCCCTCATGTTTGTCTACTTGCGCCCAGCCTCAACGTACTCCGTGGGTCAGAGCAAAGTACTCTCTTTTTTGTATATTGCTTTGAGTCCGATGTGCAATCCTATTGTGTACACCTTAAAAAACCAAGAATTTAAAAAAGCCCTGAACAGAAGGACACAAAATAATGTCAAACTGAGCAACTTCAAGAACTGAGAATGAACTAGATTGAAAGAAACTCCAAGAAAATTAAACATGCCAGAGTTTTACATGCTGAGGTTCCCATTTCAGTCCATGCATTTGAAGACCTACTAGATTCAATGAACAACAACAAAGATATTACTAGTCTGAATATCACCACTGCCCCCAATTAAACCACTGTGTGTTGTATAGGATCTGGCCAAAACAGTAACATGTTAAAATTGTTTGTGGCACTAAATCTAAAGAATGTAGGTACCTCATTTCCACTTTATTTAAGATTGCTAAAGATTTTAATTTAGTTAAAAATACAATTATTGCAATCATAAAGAAACATTAAGATTAATTGTAGCATGAAGATGCTTTATAGTTAAAAGAAATCTCCCTGGGAGCTGTTATTGGGCCATGGCTTGGTGCATGGCTCCTCTGTTTGCATATCATGAGAAAATCCTTATCAGCTGGTTCAGCCTAGGATCTGTGAAAATTCCAGTTGTCTTCAACTAATGCACACCCATCCTCCTCACAATCATGTGCCTTCGCCTTCCATATGTGTACGGGAGCAAGAAGTAATCTACTGAAGTTTAGAGCTGTGATCATTATCATTTCCAGGGCCCTTTTTGGTTGACTAAAATGTTTTTGACTCCCAGTACTAGCAATGCAGTTCTTTTATGGTAGCAAGGAACACAGTATGAGTTAAATGGGTTGCTCAACCTGTCCCTGCCTTCTAGTACGACATGGTAGCATACAGCTAATTTTGTTTTATATTACAACAAATGTTTATCTAGTGGTCTTTGAATTTAGGCAAGGTTGTTTGGAAAAGACCCTGGATGCAGAGTGGGATCCATTTCTACTCAACAAGTTCTACATAAATGGGACTCCCAAGCTATTATATTAAAGTATTGTCCACTTACCATCATTGAAACATTATGAAACCACTGAATTATCAATTAAAACAACAATAACTGTGATCCTGTTAATCCATTAACAATCCCTCAGTGTGTAGAATTTGTGACTTTAAAATGGCTGGTTATTAAAGATGGCACATCATATGCTATTTGGCCCATACCTCAAGCAGCCTTTAGTTTCTGGTGGACATTGAGCCAAAAAGTACTGGTCTTGTCACAATTATATCTTGTAATGTTTTGTGCAGCAGGGGACACATGCAGGAATCATCTCAGAATCCCCAAATCTTAGTATCCCAGTTATTTTATTCCCCCTCCCGAATAATTGGAACACATGGTTATGATAATTCTGAGGCAGAGCTATCAGGTATTTTAATGGACTACTCATAATGAGGGCCTATGTGCATTTTCTATTTATTACTGTCACAGAACTATTCCCCAGGGTTTCAATACTTAAATTTGCTAAAGTTTATAGACTGATACATGTCATGTTTTATATACAGTGTAACAGAAGAAAGTGCTCCATTGCTAATACTTTACTGTTGCAATTTCAGTTTTTCATCACACAGGACCCTTCCCTATGATCTTTTCCCTCACATGACCACTTTGAATCCCTGTACAACCACAATGAATAGTCAGGTGCAAACAAATTGCGAATTGTCAAGTTGGATGGCCCTGATCAATAACAGCTCTGGCAGCATTTTTACAAGAACATAAGTAAGGCTATAAAGGATTAGTGTATATAATAAAATTCTAGTGGATTAATAATTATTATCACATAAACTATTAGTTAATGATGCACTGACTCCCCTATTCTTATTTTCTGGAAGCAACTAATGCAACAGTGTACTTGATTGTGTGTGAGGTTTTTTGACACTGAGATTAAGAAGATAGTCAGAATGTCCTCAATTCCAAGCAATCAGTTTTTTAAGGTTTTTCTGATGTATCTTTGAGTCAGACATCTATCAAGAAGGCAGTTAAGATATTGGGACTTGATGAAGCAACAACAGATCCCTAAAATCAGATTATTGAACCAAATTGTAGTAATTTAAACAATAGTGATAACAAAGATCTGCTGAGATGCGAAAGAGCTAATTTAGTGCAATAAGATTATTTGTCTTCAAAACACTACCTTTTAGATTATCTAATTATAATTGTAAAAAACCACAGAGTAGCTTATTTCAGAAGGATTTTTTACGTGGTTCAACAATTCTAGATTCGAAGATATTTAATTCACGGTTTACATGAATTGGACAGTCTGTAGAATACTTGTTAGTAAATACATCTTACCTTCATGAATAATATGTTTATGGTGAAAAAGAGACAAGGTGAAAGAAGCTAATGACAGTGAGATTTCCATGCACTAAATTGTATGTTTAAAACACTAGGGGTCTTAAAACCACCTTGCCATGTAAAGGTAAGACAGCCTTTATCTGATTGCCTAGTTTATTAGCTCCCAAAATATAGCATGTCTAAAGAACTGGCTGAGTCACTGTCTTCAGCACATCAGCATTTTCAAGATAAGGATATGTTCAAGATTGAGGGCCTCATGTATGAGGTTTTGGTGCAGGGCAGTGCTGCAAGGAATCTTGCTGTGCTACCCTACGTCAAAGCAGAAGGGCAGAAATGTGCTGTGAAATACAGTGCATTCCTGTCCTTTTCCCGTGTGCTGGCGCACAATGGGCTGCCATGGGCCAATGCAGGCACCCATGCGCCATGGTGCAAGGGTGCCTGCATTGCAGGGCTGAATAATTTTGTGAAGGAAGGGAGACCTTCCTGCACAAATTCAATAAATTCATATAATTCTCCTTATTGCGCCTCCCTAACGCCACCACTGTGGTGTCGTTAGAGTCTGGCACATTCCCAGGTTTTTGATTTCTCATAAATCTGGGAATGCTTCAGATTCCATGGGTGTTTTATGGTAACAACCACAGCAATACCCTTAGAAAGCCCCTTTAACACAGTGTTCTGAGTGAAAGGTGTACATATTTACTAGGCCATAGAAAATATGCCCTGGCACATTGCGCCAGTTCAAGCGGCTCAAAAGGGCCACAGGAGGCCTCATAAATGAGGCTCTGAACTTTTTGATAGAGCCGTATCAAACTTCCAAAAACAGACCATACAATCTTATGGATATACACAATCCAATAATACAAGGGTTAAGTATTATTAATGAAAGAGATAAATGTTGAATCTTTTGAAGAGCAGCATGTTTTTCATGGGGGAATTAACAAAGGCAGTCTCAACTTGAATGTAGAAGCAAAGGTTGGTGCCTTCCTTTTTTTCTGGTATCTTATTGAGGAGCAGGGAACATTGGATTTGATATAACAAAGCATTTTGTGGTGACAAACCCAGCATTTTACAAAATCATGGGGTTTGCAACCGCAAAATGATATTCTCAGGTGACCAAAACACATTTTCTAATTCAGAAACGCGTTTCGGAAACACAAAAGACATGTTGTAATTCATTATGATGTGAATATGGAGTGAATGTGAAAGGGGCATCAACTCCTAACTTTGATAATCGCGAGGCAGATCATTCTGCAACCTTCTGTAACTGGTAATTTTATTATATGCAAAACGCACAAGATGATGGACGGAATGTTGCACATTGGCAAAACATTCACCCCCAGTCACAGATCTGGGTTTAATCCATCATTATTTTGCTCACCACGCCACCCCAGTTCAGACATGGCCATATGCAAATCAGTCTTGACCCTGTGCCTCATGGGAACAGCCCAGCCAGAACTGCCAACCCATGTCTTTCCTGGACCGGAATCAAGCATCCTAGGACCGGTTTCGGTGTTGTTTTTGCATTTTATTATATGGCCTATTAGAACAAACAGAGTTTTATATAGCGCAAACTTAACCCGAATTGGGTTTCAGAGCGCTTTACACAGCAGCAGTTGCATTACATGAGGACACATTCATTTTTGTTAGGCACAGGGAGATTAAGTGATTTGCCTAGAATGACAGGAAGTTCAGCGACATTGTCGAGACTCGAATCCAGCTCCCCAGATTCGAGGTCGACCGCCCTAGCCGTTAGGCCAACTCCTCTCCCAAGAGGAGACTTTGCAAGACTCACAATTCAGCACACAATTTGCTTCATTTTTCCAACATGTCTGTTAGGACATAGGACCCTGTGTTCCTAGTGCCATTTCTACATCCAAGGAATGTGTGTACATTATTTCTCGGAAAGTTATCTTTGTGCAATATTTTGCCATAGAAGGAGTCATTAGGACTTGATCAATAGTGCAGCAAAATAAGGCTTTGATGAACAATGCTTGGATAGAGAAGATGTTATCATGTTCAAATGCAGGATAAAATGGAGGCATTCTACACAAAGTAGATGATTTCTATTTAGGATGAGCAGCAGTGATAGCATAAAAATATATCAAGAAATCCAAGTGCCAACTCCACTTGAACAAACACTTGCCAATGGTAATATTGAAAGTGTTATCCATGGTTTTTTCTGAAAAATAATGAACTGAAGTTGAAATATTTTATCATGATATTTGGGTTAGACCAGGTGTTATCTGCAACATTTCTAGTCTTACCTGTCAACTTGATACCACAAACCTATCATTCATTCATCAATGACAGCTGCACAGGCCCAGAACATCTCGTTATTGCCTTTGTGATTATTGGAGCCACTTCTGGATCAACAGCTATTGCATATCACTCGCACTGTGACTTGATATGTTTGATGCTTGCTCTCAGTTGTCATTTCTATAGATTACATGAATTGCCTTTCTGACAAATTATATTTTATACATTCATTCATATGCACCATTTTCCAACACTTGTGTTTGAGTAACTCTGCCATCAGTCCTTCCACCACCTGGCTGGGCACATACCCACTAGACGTAAGTCCTGAGCACAGACACTTCTACCACCACCAGCCTTTAGGCACAGGGACCACATGATCCTTCCTCCTCACTCCTTGTCTATTCTACCAGATTCTTCAATATCTCTTGCTAACTGGCTTGATGGCATCTCTAAGTACCCCAACTCTCTTTCCATCCCTTCCTCAATAATATGAGAAGACTCTCACAACTAACCTGACATAATCACCCAGTCCCTGCATTACACATATCATGCCTGAATCCACATTTGCTGCCAGTTGAGACTTCCTTGCTTCCTCTTTCAATAGTGTCTAGAAACCCATGAGAACTCTTATAACAGCATCAAAGAAGTGAAACAATTGAATCCTGCTCAGAGGCAATGTTGGTCAACTCAGTCTGAAAGCATCTCATATTTTTTTTGCACGAAGCATTTCACAGTAATACACTATGTCAAGGGGCAAATACTGGCAAAATGTTAACGTGTTGGGACACACAGAATTGTTGAATTTAGATTAGCAACTTGGAGAACACATATGCCACTTTGACGTCTGAAAATATACACATTTTGTTCCTCAATTCCAGCTTTTTGTTTTCATTAAATAAAAACAACACCCATAAAAGTTTAATGTAATCAAATACCAACTTTTTGTTTAGTATACCAATGAGTTTGGCACCAAAATGGCCATTTATATTCAATTGTGCCACTGCTCCATTGTGTCATAACTTCATTGTACAGTTACCTATTGTTAGATATGTGCTTATTGTACTGGAGGAGGGTGCACCAACCAACTTAATAAACACAATCTAGTCAGGTCACAGCAAACATTTAGGAGAATCTATGCTCAAATCTTATCAACACTGACAAATCCCCAAAGAAATGGGTGTTTACATCAACCACTACCAAAGAATCTGAAAGTCAAGAACATGACAAAATAAAAGGGTGAAAGAAATTCAGAAAACTCAAGAAACAAAGTGGCCCTTTTGGGTGGTCAACCCCAGTTTTTCATTGTAACTTCTAACACTGGGACACTGCTATCCTGTGCCAGGTGTATGTGTTGTGACCCCTAAAGCATGTTGAAATTGGCTTAAAACCTGCCTTGCCAATTATACATTTCCCACAAGGCAATAGTATATGGTTCAGAAGGTGCTGCCGCTCCGTCACTGTCGGTTTACCCGTTCGAGTGTTTGGTCGGGAATCGTTTGATGTCGTAGGAACTCCAAGGAAATAGATGTCATGGCTTAGTGATTGAATCCCTGCAACATAAACTTCTGTTGAAATAACTGGTCTTGAAGACGATTCCCTGTTCGAATTTTATAAAAGATTTAGTGACATTAGAAAGGTGATATCGCACTGGCTTTTGGCATCCCAGAAATACATTTTGATACGAACATCTTTTGGAGACTGTGACCCCGCTATAATGTGTTGATTTTTGAGGACGGGCAGTGAAACCTAGTATTAATTACAGAGATTTTCGAAATCGTTATAACCTAATATGTGACGACGCATCTCTAACAGGAATTCTTTGATAAACAAGTATTCCCTGGGCTTTGTCATTTTTTGAATATATCTGTGGTCCTGATGAAGGTGGCGCTCATGCCATCGAAACGCGTCGACCTCTGATACTACCATCCTGACTCTGCAGTTGCTTTTGTTAGCCATAGGAGATCACTATGTACCTTGTGTCCCTAATGTTCAATATATGACAAAGTTTTTTTCCTTCCTTGTTTGTTCTATGGAAGGTGTATGAATGTGGAATGAGTTGGTATGTGTGTAGATGAGATCGTGTGATGATATAGTTCCTTTTGTGATCTATATTAACTTGCTCCAGGGACTACTGTTTGTTGTTAATTGACATGATGCAGTCTTCACTGTAATGAATTTAATCAGTGAGTAGTAAATAGTGAATTTGTTCTTTGTGAAACGAAAAGAAATGTATTGACATTTTTTTTTAAGAATATTAGTAAAAGATGAAAGGATATAAAAAATAAAAAAGTAATAAATTATCATATTCTGTGTGGTGCATCACTGGTTTTAGGCCCTTTTTCCCCAGCACAATTTAATTTATTACTAAGAATAGAGGTCGTGAGGGAAGTTTTACTATATGATGGTTCAGAAGTACAACCATGGAATGGAAATTTAAATGTCACTCTAGTGGAATTTAGTATCTAGTGTGCTGTCCACTGCAGTGGCAGTGAAAACAAGCTGAATGCCTCCACTGTGTAACAACAGCAGCTTGAATCCTATTGCACAGACCTGTCAAAATCACCTTTTTGACAAGTAACTCTTGAAAGCGCTAGATCATGGCACCAACCTTCTTCAACTATGAGTCCTTCATTCCATGACAACACCTACAATTTCAGTGGCAGGCAGATCAATAAGGATTTTCTCTTTCTGTGTTGAGACTTGGGCCTGATTATGAGTTTGGGGGTGTGGGAGCGGGCCACCATGCCAGCGCCCCACTGCCATACCACCAAACTCAAATGTCGACTACCTACCAGATTAGGAGTTTTTGCCTGGTCTGGTTGGCGGTGATTTGGTGGTCCCACGGCGGTGCTATGCTGAGGCTAATATGTGAGCCTTAGCACGGATTCGCCGTGGGACCACCAAAGCAAGTTTCTGCATGGCATAGAGTGGCTCATTCTATGCTGTGCAGAAACAGGGGGGCATGTAGACAGGAGTGTGCAACAGGTGCCCAACTGCATTCAGCCCCCATGCACAGGGGCAACATGGGGCCCTGTAGGGACCCCTTAGTAGCCTGACCACCACACTTTTTATGGCAGAGAAGATTTGAGGTCTGGAAACTCAGAATTTGCCTGGCAGTGCCATAGTGGCACCACTACATATTGCTGTTCCAGACTGCTGAGCCACCACTGAGGGATCACGGATCCATGGCTGTAGTATCGGTCCCATGGCAGTCCGACTGCCCAACTTGGAATAGGGCAGTTGGACCGCCAGTGTCCTCAGAAGACAAAGGAAACAACTAACTACAAGTTCACGCAATGCAAAGCAGCAAGGCAAATTAGTGCACTGCATTGCATTAATGGTAGAGAGCTGAATAGAAAAATATGTATTATTTATACATATATGAAGCTGTTCAGCTCTCTCGCTGTGCTGGTGCACTTGTGACTACCTAGTGCCAAATCAGTCACCCTTAGGTCATACTGTACGGTGTCTTCATTGTGTCAGAATTGTTTTTGTGCATGAATAGATATCTTCCAGCACAAAAACAATCCTCAGAGGCATATTCCTCTTTCTATGTTTGTTAGTTAATGCAGCACACATGGAAAGAGGAAATAATGAGGAGCAATGATGCTATTTTCCCTTGTAATGCCTCTCTCAGGTAGGGGAACTATTTTGAAGCAAACACAGGTTTCCTGCTCATAGCAAACCTGGGTTTGCGCTAAAATATGTGTGGGTGCACGGGAATGTCCATGCTCCGCTCAGGTAATGCCTATTTGACATAGTGCAATGCAAGGCACGGCACTGTGTTGCTTTACTTCTTTGTGGACTGCAATGTAAGGTGACACATATTGGCCTTTCCGGGGGTTTGTAAATCTCAAATAGCATTTTGCATGGTGACTGCACCAAAAATAGAAGCTGCAAGCACGATGCAACATATGAGTAAACCTGAGCCCAAAGCTCTCTCTGCATTAGGACTCAGAAAACAATCCACCATTTTCTACATAAGAGTGAAAAGGCCGCTTTCCGCACTTTTCAAACAGTCTTTCACCAGGACCATTCCACTTGTTGTATCCAATCAAGGTTCCATCACAGACCTCAAATTGCCACTAGGTCCTGGTCCATCCATTTCATAGAATGCCACTCTGTTCTTTTTGGCACTATTTAATTTAAATCTTAAACAATTCATATGTCTGGGTTCCGGATTTTTGTGATTTTGGTCTTCTTTTACCCATAACAATTTTCTCTTCATATTAAGATTTTGATTTTTTGTGACTGTTTCTACTGTGTATGCACTGCTTAATTAAAGTACACATTGCCTCTGAATTCACCCTGCTTGCTTTGTGTCACGTTACCAGGAACTGATTATTGGTTTAATGCAGGCTTCTGCAATGTGTAGCTTGTGAGCTACTGGTAGCTCTCCAGCTACCCGTGAGTGGCCTCTCCTGTGTGCTGCTCAGCCTACTAGATTACAAGTTTTTCTTATGGCTAAATTAATAAATGCATATAAAAATTGAATGGCATGTATTTTTCAGAATTCATAAGCTGATGTTTGGAGAAAAAAGCTTTTACTTGGCTGAAAATATTTGTAACAAAATTGAAAAGTGTGTATTCAAGACGAAATTGTGTCCATTGTCGAAACTCATAGATATTTAAAGGACAATGCTTGAATTTCTAAAATATTTTAAAGCTAATATTTCAATGATAAATCATGTAGCGATGGAGACACTTCTTATGTATATTTTTACTTTGGTGGTACGAGAGTAGCATCTATGGCTGCAAGCATTCCAGGGTTGATGAATACAGGCCCCAGCTAGGCCCGCAAAATAGAAGGGTTCGCCCTCCTATGTACGAAAACTAGAAGGAAGTTGGCACGGAAACTGCAAATACAAAGACAGAGTTTATTAACCCTTAAGGGTGGTCCTACAACCTACACAACACTCTTCAGTATTGCATAGAGTAGCACACAGAACTTGCGTACACAGTCCCCTTTTATACACAACAGAGGGGCTCATAAGTGGGTGGATACAACATAAAGCAAAATTCATTACCATTTATGGACATTTTCGATACAGGATCAATATATGGGCTGAGTTAATAATTTCCTGAGCCCGCGAAAACATGGTCAAACAAGGACTAACTGATAACAGATGTGGTCAAGTCTGGGCATGCGCCAGACAGACAAAGGAGCTATTTATAGACTGTTACTAGGCAGATTACAAGAGCAACTAGCGAAGAGTTAGGACTCTTCTCGTGCAAAGCACGTGGAGACATGGCAATACAAAATGGAGTCCGGACATTGGTCAACATAAGACAAGAAACACGTTTTGACTGTAGAGAATTCATGTCTTCAGTGAATGCTTAATCATATCGCTGTTTTAGTTTTCAACAGGCTGACAAAAATGTTTTTTCACATTGCGAATGGCAACCCTGCCTGATGCGCTGACGTGATCATTGCTGGTAATCTAGCATAGCGTGGCACTAATGTGGTGTGTTCACTGTTGCATCACTAATAATATTGGTAGTTCAGGATAATTTGTATTGCTCTTATTACAGAAAAGGTTGGAGACCCTTGGTTTATTGTATTTCATTATGTGACAACTAGTAGGTGTTGTTATTACCCTTCAAGATAAACACTTACCCACCCCAAATAATAATGCACTTTACAACTACTTAATAAGTAGAAAAGCACTAAGAAAGCTTTGCTTCCTTAACCCCTTCAGCGCTGGGCGAATTCCGCCGCGGTGCTGAAGGGTTCGAGCGCGGGCGGGCTCATGACGGAACGGTTCCGTCATGAGCACAGCTCAACCGTGGCTCATGACGGAACCGTTCCGTCATGAGCATGGAAGGGGTTAACCATTACACTGTGATCTGAAATATCCAAATGGACATGGACACTTGACCAGGTGTGCAGCACCCACTTCAGTAGTATTGTAAAAGCACAGATGCATACAGCATTGACATTAAGGGGTTGTTAACCCTGCACAGAAAAATGTATAATTCATCCTCACAAAAGAGTCTCTCCATTATGCCTACCAGTTAGGGCTCGACTGTTCCCATGAGGCACAGGATCAAGACTGATTTTCATATGGCCAGGTCTAAACTGGGGTGACATGGTGAGCAAAAGAATGATGGATTTAACCAAGATCTCTTGACTGGGGGTGAATGTTTTGATTTGTTATGCATTCTGTCCATCAATGCTGTGTTTTTTGCTTTCTCGCCCTAAGTGCGCCAGGTATGCCCAGATGTGGGTCCTGGGCTCACTGTGCCACTGGAATCAAGCTATCCTGGCTGAAGAGGGGTGAAACCGTGAAAAAGGTCCTAGGATGCTTGTTTCCAGTCCAGGGAGGACCAGGCTTGGCAGTTCGGGCTGGACTGTTCCCAGGAGGCACAGGGTCAAGAATGATTTGCATATGGCTAGGTGTAAACTGGGGTGGCATGGTGAGCAAAAGAATGATGGATTTAACCCAGATCTCCTGACTGGGGGTGAATGTTTTGATTTGTTCTGCATTCCGTCCATCAACTGTGTATCTTCTGCAGTATAGAGGAACATGTTTCCAGTGAAAGAGCTAAACGTGCATGTTAAACATGCCAGTACTGAATCACAAAACCAAGTTTGCAACTAAATAGTATGTTACTAAATCGCAAAGTGGGCTTTTTACATCATCAAAAAATGTTTGGTAGACGCAAATGGCACAATTCAAAATGCTCTGTACATGTAGCCCTATGCACCTGAGTGTGTGGGTAAATTTGGAAGAGGTGTGTTGTGGGCATTCCTTCCAAATACTGAATAGAAATTGTGTGTCTGAGTATTTTGTGACTGAAATGCGGTCACTAAACATTCACAACTTACCACCATCTCAAAGTTGGTGGTAACTCACAGTTTTCTTCGACATCAATGGAGCCAAGGGGGTCAAAAGGCAGGTCGCCCCCCACTCATAACCATATACACAACAAGACCTGCCTTGAACAATAATTTTTGTTTTTATAAGCACAGTGAACACATCCTACTCAAAGGCCCTGGCACTTACAAAACATATTTCGATTTGCACCATCTGTGCGGCACTATTTGCCAATCGCCAAATGGGTCTAGTGTCACTAGCTCTTGAAACTCCTGAGTGTCTAGGTGTATTTACAAAAGTGTTTCCCTGGTAATCTATTTCCCCAATGATATATGTGAAAAGGAAAGCTCGACAGGACCCTGTAATATGGTACCTGTTCAAATACCACAAAGAGAGAAGTGCAAAAAAGTGAGGGGGCCGGCAGTGCCTCACGGAAGTAACCCCAACGAGGATGTGCAGACAGGTACTCGCCTGCTACCTCACGTTCTCATCATAGGCAACTGCCATCCAAAATGAAGAAAAGGAATAAATCAAGAGTTCTCATGTCAACCCTAATAACTAGTGTCTAGTGGAACTAATAATCTAAACTGTGTCTATGTTCCAAAAAATGATAAAGTGAGTGTCGACCCCAAAAACAAGGGAGACTGAGTCTGATCAGGACCCACGTCGCTCCCAATTAAAACCGGGCAAGACCACACTAGCTATATGAAACTTTATTCTGTGCTGTGTGTCTGTCCAATAAAACCAACATGTTCCGTTGCCTGTTTAAATTGGCGGCAACTTCTTCAGGGCTAGGGTCGACTGGCCTCTCAGCTTTGCTAGTTCTGACCAGTATTATGTCTGTCAGCACCGTAAGGGTTGCTCACTTACAGCATACCTCAACCCTCGGTATAGGTTGGTGTGTACTACCTCGGATAGTCCAGGACTGCTTGCCCCCTGGCCGCGGATTTGCGTTTCTCGTCGGCCTGGCGCTCCGGGTACTTCTTGTTTCTCGTGCGGCCATCTTAGAATAGTCTGGCAGCTATAAGCTATTATGTGCTCCAATTGGTAGGATCAGAGAATGAAAGGTAGAATTCCCTTCTGTATTGGGCTAGAGAAGCATGGATAGAACTTTCCTGTGCTACTCAGGTTGTGGCCGTCATGGACTAGCCTGGCTGCAACAAGGCCCCTTGGGTACAGCGCCTGATTCTGTACAGCGCACAGGGACATACAACGCAGCATAAAGGTCTGGTTGGGCCTGGGCTGATCATCCCTCACATCAACTCACTCACCTTAGTCCAGGAGTGTAGCAGCAACTGAAGGAGCTATGAACAAAATGGCCCCAGCACATGCTAATTGCTGTACTTTACCTGCAATATCATTACCACCAACATTTGCTGTATTGGGGCTGCAGATTCACAGGCAACTGAACCAGCGACCCAACTATCAATTACCCCTACAGCAGTGAGGGTCATTCTTACCATCCTGACTGTCACTAAGATGGCCGCCACGAGTGGGCCTCCCACAAAAGCACTCTTTCTCTCCTTGTTGGGGAGGGATCCAGCATTTGTTCTCTGGGATACAGAGTCCTCTCTGAGAGTGAACACAGCGGCAAGAGAGACACACTCAGTAGAGAATAGGTGATTGGTCCCACTACCACTAGGATCACAGCACCATACACAGTGACCTGCGCTCTCGATGGAACTTTTGATGATGCCCCCTAGGCGGAATCCAAAACTGTCTGTACGCACTGCGGTGCCCGAGCAAGCCTGGCTGATGCCCGGTGGAGCTGTCCTATGCAGCTATAGAGGAGTTTGGCTCTGGTTCACCCCTGGGCCGTCACCTACCCAGCCGGACATCAAACATTGTTTTCCTCATCTCCCCATTTGTTTCTTTTCCCTCCCCCACCTCCTCCCTCTGTGATTCTTTGTCTGCCTCCCTTTTTCCAGCCTGACTTCTCTGTGTCCCCTGAAGTACATACACCTTACCATTTTTTTCTAAAGTTATGCTATGCTTTTGTAACTCATGTAACTTTTGTAACTCCAACAACTGATGTAACAATGTAACAATGTTCTGAAACAATGTCCTACCTCATGTAAAGCGCTCTGATACCTCCGGATCTAGCCAGCGCTATATAAAACTTTTCAAATAAAATAAATAAACTCATTTGAGAATGGCTTTTAAAAAAAACACTGCCTACTCTTAAAAAAATGAAACTTCAAAGTTTCATTTTTTTTCTTTTTAAGCACATCCCATTCATCCTTAATGAAAACGGGCTGTATTTTTCTTTCAGAAATTGCTTTCTTTAGAAGCAATCACAGACATGGTGGTTTGCTGATGCCAGCAGGACTTCATATCTGGGATGGCTGCAATTCCTAATGGGTTCCAAATTGCGACCCACCTCATTAATATTCATGAGCTAGGTCTAATTGCAATCCACTAGGAATTGCAAATAAAACCTCAGCCTAAGGTTGTAGTACAGCAAATGGATTTCAGAAAACGTGGACAATATTGTACAATATTGCAGATTGGAAATAATAGCAGTTTGGTTATAGAACCAGTGGTTAGGACATAATTTTAAGCAGACAGCATAATCACACAAGGAGTGAGGTCTGGCCCAGTGCGTCTGCTGTTTCTGCTCATCTGACCTTCAGCAGATCAAATGGAATGGTGGAAATGCTAACTGCTATAGAGGAAGGGAGAATGGACTGTCCGCAGAATGATTCAGAAAGAATTGCAAATAGGTTTACAGAATCCTTTATTGTTGATGTTTTGTGCATTACTGTTTTTTTTTAATGGCCTAACATTTCCAATCCCTCCTGTGGTTGTAGAAGGATTGTCCTGCTATTAAAACCTATTAATACCAGACTTCAAGGTTTTGTGTGGAATAACTATCTTGAAAATTATTTTAAAGGAATATATCAGTTTTCAGTCCAGATTCCAATGTAGTCCTGCTTCATAATCACTTTTTACCTTCCTAATATTAAATACATGATAATGCAAATTCCTTCAAAGAAGAGTTGAGGGTCCCACTAGTGGGATGCATTTCCTTCCAAAAGATTAGATTCTCAAAAAAGATTCTCTTCTGCTAATTGTTGCAGTGATTGTTTCCTATAGGTAAATAACTTTCACGTAAACATTTCTACGTCAGATCTCAGTAGATTAAGATGCACATTTTTCACCTTAAATGCTTGCTCAGTTGGTACCGCTTTGAAGGGTAATATTTTGTTTTTGGAAACACTGCAGGCGACTTTTAAGCCCATAAGGTCACACATGTTGCCGCTCTTCCTTGCCACGACGTGTATAGTCAGCCCTGATTTTCAGCTCATAAATCCACTTCCTGCCAAGTAGGCTTTTAGAAGGCAACCTCTGACAGTGGCTGGAAGTGTCTGATGCACTACAAAGCAAAGAAGTGTAGAGCCCCCTGGGGCATGGCCAGTGTCTGTGCAAGATGGAGGCTTCTTCTCATTGGTATTTGATGGATTTTCCCTCTAATGGAGCAACCCCTACTTACCAGCTATAGGGGCTATGTCACAGACTAACATGGAATGCTCTGAAAATGCTTTGGAATAGCGCGGCAACCTCCCTGTGAGTGAGACAGGACTAGAGTTGGTAAGCTGCCTCATAAACAAATTCAAAATGGTGGCTGACACAATCTTTGAAGCAGCCTGACAAAGGTACCAAGCGGGCCAGCTGAAGAGAGACAACATGAATGACAGTACAGACATCAGGTGGGATGATCATTTGTGATATAGAACCCTCGACAAGCCTCTAAGATGTGACCAGGGACCCGCTCGCATTTTCCTGACATCTCCTCACATGGTGCATAAAATTGCCGACCTTTCACTACAGATTTTTATTAAATGCAACTGGCCTTTCCTCCTATTCAATGGGACTGCTTTGCCATAGGATCTCCAAAGGCCCCAATATCTCTGCAAGTAAGTGCAGCACCCTCTCACAACAAGCCTCTGCATGCAACCCTTCCCAGGGGTGAGTCCTTCCCCACCTTGCCCGCCTAACTGCATCCCTTTTACCTTTACATTACACCACTGACGTGATGTGGTGCCTTAAAAGGTCACAGTTTATTTAGCCATAACATGGTTTTACATGTTGCATTTCATTGGTCATTGATAACATCCATGTTATTGTATACTTCTAATGTCTTTGTACATTCGTTGTTATTTGCTCCCAAACAGGATAGCTTTTGCGAGGTGCCCCTTTTGGCCAGGCCTCTGTGTCTGCGGTTCCAGACTTCAACTTGCTACCGAATTTGCTGGGTGTCAGTCAGGACCTGCCTGGGCTACAAGTGCTGTACCACTTGCCCTTTATTGGCCCCTCGCCTGCTCCTCAAGAGCCCCTGCCGTGTGGCATCCCAAGGACCCTGTGTGAGCATCTCATCTACTCAGCCTGTGGCTGTGTTCTGTTATTTAGCTCCCTCAGTACCCCTGCCGTGAGGCATCCCAAGGGCTCTGTGGGAGCGTCACATCTACTCTGTCCGTGGCTGTGTGCCGTCATTAGCTCCCTCAGTGCCCCTGCCGTGAGGCATCCCAAGGACACTGTGTGAGCATTCCATCCACCTCTAGTAAATTTTCTCTCTTTTGTATATCTTTCCTGGGTTTCTTCTGCCACGCAACCTATGTTTTCACGATTGTAGGGAGTTCTCCCTGCTCTCCCTTCCCTTCCTTTCTCCCTAGAAACCCATCAGCATTTCCAACCGACGCAGGAGGATTTTCCAATAACCTATCTCCAGTTCCACGTCTGCCCGGTGTCTGCAGGCCGTTCCTGAGTTATCTGGTGTGGGGGTCACCACCTCCCTGATCCTGCGTGCTCCAATGAATGCCAGCGCTATCGCTACCCTAAACAGCTTCGCCTCCATTTCCATGGAGCCTACCTCATCTAGTGCCCCCCTTAATAATGCAGTTCTACAAAACCAATGGGCCTCACTATTGTGATTGTTGACAGTTATGGGAGATTAATGTCCTGCTGCTGGTAGCAGAAACTTGGATGGATTTGACCCTGTGATTGCCAACTACTGATTCAACTATTATTTCCCAGCCCCTGGTGGGATGCCAACAGGAGGCTGTCTTACAACAGGCAGCGTGGCTACACCAGTCTTACCATCGAATGCAGTGATGTCGGCTGCATTTCCTTTATTTAAAGTATTCGTGGTATCCCTGCCTACCACTCTGAGGGTACTGGGGCCTGGTTTGACATACCTGAGAGTTCTGTTTTTTATAACTCATTAAGCTATGCTTCAATCCATCTCTGAAGACAGTTACCCAGGTGGGAGACCGGTACTTTGTACTGCACCCCCACCCTGCGCCAATATTATCAGTTCTCTGTGTTGAAAGCAGTGCACGGGCAATGTTATACAAGACCGCTGGCTACAAGTACTCGGTACAGAGAAAACAAAATGCAGAATTAACCCGTTGGACCATGGTTTCTGCCCAAATGAGCCCTTTCAATCAATCAATCAATCAATCAATCAATCGAGGGAATTGTAAGCGCGCTATTCACCTGTGAGCGTCTCGAGGCACTGGGAACGGGGGGGTAAGCAGCTTTGTTCAGTCAAAGAGACAGGTCTTGAGTGCCTTCCTGAAGATATTCAGGGAGGGGCATGTTTGATATTGAGTGGGAGCTCGCTCCAGGTCTTGGCTAAGATATAGGAGAAGGTTCTTCCACCTATTCTGGCTCTGGCATATTGCTGTTTCCTGCGGCGACAGGGTAAATTAAAAAAAATTAAAGACTGGGAAGTCGTAACACTTTGCTCCGTATCTCGCATTTGGATGCAGCTCTCTGCTAACTATGCGTACACGAATCGTCACGTCAGCTGATGCCATTTATAGCTACTATAATTTAGGGTATAGCTATTCCCCCCCCATTAACCAAATGACGCTCAGCAAGTACCTTTGCTTGTTACCTTGTGGATTTTGAGGTCTACTGAAAAAGAGGTCCCCAGACATAAAATAATTCCAAACCCTAGACCATCTAGCTGCACTGAACAAACATACGTTGTGCATATTTATTTGAATAGCCATATATTCCATGAAATCAGGCATGTAAAAATACAGCTTTTATCTACACCTAAGCAGATAAGCAGCCGCCGGCTGAGGGGGGTGGAAAACCCTTTGGAGGCATGTCCACCATGCACGGTTTTGTATGGCTGGCAATCCATCGGCCCATTTTTCTACCTAAACCCCCGCTGGGTGACTCAGATCCGCTCGGGGTAGGGTTGTTAACACCTTTAGGTCCGCGCCTTAGGTCAGGGGAAATAATCTCTGATGGCACTGCTCTTGTCTAACTTGGTGGATGGGTGACTGGCTTCATACGCCGCTGTGATGCTGGCCCCAGTGAAGAATATATTTCCCCCCTATAAGTTTGCTTCCATTGCACTTGCATACTTATCCGTCGCTGTGCTTATCACTGCTAAGAGCATGCCTGCGCTAGGGTATCCCATGGTGCTTTTTTGTTGCCCAAACTATGATGGACAGAGGGTGAGAAGCAGCTTCCTGGAGGTACCGAGAGGAGTTGCAGCTGCTCCAGATAGATACTATGATCTAACCTCCTCCATGCTGCTAGCTGGAAGGGGCCCATCCTTTTCCATCGGCGTGCACCATTGTCATGAATGCATCAGTGCTCCTACCCTCGCCTTATTGTATTTCCTACCTGCTTGGGGGTTCGCTTACTACTATGTTTCCCAGCAGCATTACATACTCCCTCACTAATTAAATACGTACAGACTAATCTGATAAACAACAATAGAGTGATGTATTAAAAAACAGCCTGCAGTTCCAAAATCACCTTAGAAACGGAAAACATTATTTTTAGTAGGGGTGGGCGGAATTTGCGGAATCGCGTTACGCAAATCTCCGCGAAACGGTAATAAATCTCCGCGAACACGCAGAAATTCCGCGAACACGCGGAATTGCTTGTTCGCGATGCTTTTTTCCTGTTCACAATTGCTGTTTGCGTGCTCGGGTAGAAATATCTTGCGAACACGCATTTTGAGAACGCAAACAAGCAAAAAATTTCGCGAAGCTGCGGAAAGCAGAATTTTGGGCAATTTCGCGTTCTCCGCAGAACGCAAAATTACCGAAATTCCGCAAATTCCACGAGCCGAACGGAATTTACCGCCCAGGCCTAATTTTTAGTTGGCAGCGTTTTGCTACAATTATCTGCTGCTGTCTGCTACGACTGAGGACGTCCTTCAGCCCCCTTGAATGCTCTCTGACAAATTACACCAAGTACAGGGGGTCCTGTGAGGTTTCAGCTTCTTGTGATTGATGCATGCTCTCTGGTTTGGGGAACGATGCCAGTTGGCTTTAACCTCACCATAGCAACATCACTTGTGCAGGGGGAAGCACTAAAATAAGAAAAAGATGCACTGGAGACAGAGAGATGGAATACAGAAAGTGAAGATGCACTAAAGAAAGAACTTCCAACCGCCCTTTCCCAATCAAGATCATAGCGGGTAAGACTGCACGCAGACTCCAGCACCATCCGCAAACAAGCCACATGGCATATGAGCAGCTATTGAGAACATTAGGCCAAAAGAACAGCCTTCGCTCTGACCGATGTTAAAGGGAACATCCTGCTGTCCATGGACATAGAAGAGCCTAAAATCCTTACCCTGCTAGACCTGTCTGCAGGAAACTACAAGAGACTCACCTGGAAAATGTGGAAAAATGGGGTGCGATCTGGGTTGATCCCTACAGTGCAAAAAAGCTTCCTTTTGTAAAGGAGTTAAATAACCCACATCCTGGTTGCCCCTCCTTTCGCGAGCTTCGCAACGGGGGAGGGCTTTCCGCCTCTGGGCGGCGTTTGCCTAGGCCCCCAATGAGTGCGGCTGCACTTTTCCCAGCCCTTGGCTTCATCTCTGTCCCATTTGTTTTTGTTGGTACAATAACAGGTATCATCACTCTATGAATCAGAAGGGAAAAGTAGCTCATATTACTGGCTCATCATTCTGTCTCTCTCCGGCAGGACTGGCCAGATGCCAGATCAGCAGGAGCATCTGCATTCTAGCTGCTATGCATCAGTAGTTTCCTGTACATGCAGCCCCTGCACGAGGCAGCCGGGGGCCCGGCGCATGCACGCACTCCTCCCCGCCCACGAGGTCCGGGAGAAGTGCTCCATTCATTTGTTACTATCGAATTGCTGCTCGCGCCACAAGTGACAGATCGCTTGGCACTGATCTCTCTGTTATTGGCTGGCTCACACTGGAAACCTTATCTGATGAATTAGTTTATCCTCAGTATTCCGGGCTCATATGTTTTTTAGGTCTCGTCTAGCGTTGCAGCGCGAATGAGCTGCCATCGCTTCGCGAGGCATGCAGTATACACTATAGTGAGGAAGATTCGTGGAAGCTCTGCCCACTCTCCGGCCCATCTTCTTCATTGGCTTAGGTTATAAATACTGCCTTCTGATTGGTTTTGAGCTTGTTAGTCCCTCCCCATGACAGCCATGTCAGTCATGTGTATCCTTCCATGGCTACTGGCCCCTTCACTGCTCAGACTACTTTCTTCCCATCCCTCCCTATCCCCCTCCCACAGTCTGTGACTACTTTGGGCCCCTGCCCCCTCCCACGCACTCCCAGTTGTTCTCATGCCTACTCGCGCCTGCCCACACTCCCTTTCCTGTGTGCCCTTTAGCTACGTTCTTCAGCTTCACTTCTTCCTGTTGTGTGTACTGATCTGCTGTCAGCTGCAGATTCAGTTTCTCTACTGTTTGGAGTCCATGTACAAACACCAAAAATCCTCTTTACTCATCGATACGTCTACGAGTACAAGCTGTTAACTGTAGCATCTCGTTAGCCTTCACGACGGGATGAAAATGGGGCGGAGAGTGAAAGCCGTAGTTCATTAACATGGACTCCATTTCCAGTGTGCCCTTTAGCTACGTTCCTCAGCTTCACTTCTTCCTGTTGTGTCATGTGCATGTGATCTGCTGTCAGCTGCAGCATGGCAGAAATACAAGAGCAGGTAAAGCTTGGTCTGTACCGGTATGGGGAGAAGAGTTGCTGTGATACTTAGTTGTTCTGCTGCTATTGCCTGTATGAGCTGTCTCTCGCAATATTTTTATTTTCATTACCCTAATTTTGTATGGTTAAGTGGGTATTTATGTTGGCATTATATCTACGAATATATCACTGGGAGAGCTCGACGATTGTGTTAACTGTACCAGTCCTTTCAGTGTTTGAAATGAAAAATCAGAATAATCACATTTCTTTTATTCGGACGGCCGCTGTACCATCTTGTAGTGAACGTATTTAATTATTTTATGTGAAACCTTGCTACTTCGGTACTGGGGTCTTCTGGACAGCAAACCTATTGGAGGCAAGTTCCACTACGAGTGATGACTCCAAACCTGTCAGTCTGTTGATAGAGAAGTGAAAGTGAAGACAGACGTTTAAGAGAGTGACTGGGTGACGTAGAGTGAACAGCCTCTTGAAGGTTGATATAGGTCTGACAAGACAGCAGCCCCATTGACATCTATAGGGGTGTTTGTTTGTAAGGAGCCTGAATATAAGTGAAAAGAGTGCGAAATTCGCCAAATGTGTGTAAGCTCACCAGCATGTGACTACGGCTTCTGATTCTTTTCTATACTTCAAACTGTGAGAGCAAAGAAAACAATCACTGGAGGCACAGAAATGCTGTGGTTACAAAGTAGTAATCTTCAGCAGATTTCCTCACCTTTTCCTCCAGCTACTGCAAATTCAAATTGTTATTAGGGACTGTGTATAATTGCTAACTGCGGGGTTGAGAAGTGGTGTTTTTAGTGGGGGTATATTTGAAGGTGTTTTTTTTAATGTTTATCTTAACTACTAGGAATTGTGTACAATTGCTAACTGCAGTCTGACAATTAGTGTTTTTATCGGGACGATATACAAACGCATTATTTTAGAATAATGCAAATGATTTTAATTAATCGCGCAATAAAATCTTTGTATTCATTCATGAATCCAAGAATCCCAATACCAATAAAACCGAATGTGCTGCTGGTTGTGGTGTTTGCAGAAACCAGTGATATTTCAGAAAAATGACTCGTACCCTTTCCTCCAATGGATACACTTCTACCTTTTGTGTAATGAGTGTCGCTCCCAGGTAGTTAAGAACTTGCACCAGAGATGACACTTCTTGAGATTAATGTGCAAACCTAGGCGACATAATATGCTGGCCATTGTGTTGGAGTCCACATGAGCCTATTGTGTAGAGCGTGCCTCCAGGTAGGGATATACATAGATCTTTTTCCTCTGAGAACTTCGAGAAAGGTTTTGAGACAGATTTCAGGCCAAAGGGTAGAACTTTGAATTGATAATGGCTTGTTCCTACCATGAATCTTAGAAGTGTTCTGTGTATTGCTGCCACTGGTATGTTAAAATAGGCATCCTGTAGATCCACAGAAATCATCCAGGCTCCCTTCATAAGCCATGGATATATGTGATGCAGTCTAACATTCTGATTTTTTGTTTCCTGATCCATTTGCAGTTTGTCCTAGATCAAGGATCGGCCTGAACTCTACTTTGGGACCTTTCTTGGGAACCTAAAAATATCTGTACAATGTTCCTTTTCCTCTTTGAGAAGGAGGAATTGGGGCAGAGATTTAATCTTTTTTAAATTGACAGCTGATGTCTCGGCACCGGTATGGGGACATTGATGGAGGAAGAGCTATGAACTGAAGTGCACAAATGTCCTGGGTGATCAGTAAGACCCATCTGCGATGGTGAGTAATCTCCATTCTACCAGGTGTTTTTTTTTTACATTCCCTACCACTGGAGTGGCAAACAGAGTAGAATAAGCAGAGATTTTATTGTTTAGATTGTGAGCAAGACTTCCCTGTTGAGTAGAAACACTGACGTTGTCCTCTTCCTGACTGGTTCTACAATGGTCCTTGGTGTGCTGCTATTGGTACTGCCCTTGAGCTTGAGTATAAAAGTAACATTGAAGGGACTGACCTTCTGTCCAGGTTGGTAACTATTATCTCAACTGAAAGCAATAAAATGTCTTTCTTTCCTCTAACCCAACTCTCTTTTGAGTTGCTGCCTTTCTTCATGTGTTCCATCTTTCATCTGTATGAGGACCAAAAAGGATGGCTGCAGTGAAGGGAAGATTCCTTATTTTGAGTTGTGCATCTGGCTTTAGCATGGTTAATCTCAGCAAAGGCGATTGGTGGAGATGCTGTGACAAACCCCCATGACAGTAGGGTCTGCAGATTCATAAGCAGTGCTGATTGACTGGTTGGAGACTATCTACCCTTCCCGTACTACCTCCACAAAGTCCTGTCTCCTGTTTTTGTGCATTTCATCGGCAAAAGAGTTTTGTCGTATCACCCCAACAAAGCAGATGTGCTAGCTGTTTAAAAAGCTACAGCTGCAGAGCCAAATACCTTATCTATCCTCTTACTTTCTCTCTTTTGTAGCACTGAGGCTTCTGAAGCAAAAGTGTGTCTCTTTCTTACAGATTAGCCTATTACCGAGTCTGACTTAGAATTTTATCTTGAAAAGACTGGATGCTGCTCTGAAGGCATGTATTTTAAGGTTGAGCATTTGAGACCTCTTGTATATACTTTAGTATATACTTATTATATACCTATATGTGGATGTACTTTGTGGGCTCTGGAGATCAGCCCTAGGACTTGTCTACGTCCGCTTAGGGCCTTTTTTCTCTGTTCAACTGCCTCTATTTCACTGTCTTGAAAGAAAACAACCAGGAGAGGTCAGTAAAACACCCAAATTGCTTTCTGCTGAGGGACTTTATTTTTTTTATTTTTCTGCAACTGCCTCTATTTAACTTTCTTGATAGAAAACGACCAGCAGTGGTCAGTAAAATACCAGAATCACTTTAGCATTCTCTAGATTCCAGTCCATAGAAATTGCCTTCCACAAGCACCCTTAGACAATAATATTTTTTTCAAATCTTGTATTTTCAGTGAAATGACCACCAAAGGCCCAGATAAAAACAGAGCTTTGGACTATACCATTTCCACCAGAAAGTCAATATTTCTCCCCATGTGTTCCCATACCTGGCGTGTCACAGAGTTTGGTGCTTACTTTCCCTCCATGTAAAAGAACAGCAGATGTTTTAGCACCCAGGGTAATGTGCTGCATACCTAAATACATATAAGGTCCCAAAGGCGAGACCGATTGCATTGCAAATGCTTTTTTTTTCCTAGTCGAAGAGCAGTTAAGGGCAAGATGTATTCTCCTCGCCTAGGAAATACTGAATTGGGCACATCCCCTTCCTAGAATCATCTTCACATATTTGAGTGCCGTATTATTATTAGGATGTTAGAGGCCACTAAAATCTAGCTCTGCCATGGGGTTTCCCACATCATAGTATTTTCATTTGCTGACATGGTAAGGAGCAGACTTGTCCCTAGGTCTCCATTCCATTAATTTTGCATCAATATGAATATGTATGACTAAGTCGCTGTTCCAAAAACAAAATGTCTTAAGTGCCGATAACAGCTACCATTTAGAACATGACATTTAGCATTTATGTCAATTTTCTGGATATGCAACTGTGCAGAGAGTTGCTATGGCACTGTCCAATAATCACTTGTAGTTACTGCTAATTAGATTTGGTAAGAACAATCTGTAAACAGTTTCTCTGTACTACTGACAATACCTATAGATACACAAAATGCCTCAGCGGGTTAAAAGGCTCTTGCTAAGGCCCGTTGCGTTGTGTCGGGTGCAAGTTCCAATCCATGCAAGGCATTACCTTCTACTGGAATCCTTACCTGAGGGACAGTTCCATTTGGCTGTAATAATACTTGTCGTGTAGCACCCTCAGAAACAGCAAAAGTGCGGTTAGAAGTGCTACATGCAAAAGATAAAGGGGGCAGATTTGTCACTGCTTTGCTGTGCCACGAAGTTACTCGAAGAGGCACAGTGCAATAATTGTATTTTTGAGCTGGAGCCATTTTCGAGTTCTGTCTGGAACAATCTAAGCTCAGCCTCAACTCTCTCGTGGCGCTACGTAACTTGCCACATTGCCCCTCACTTTACAACGGAGTTCCTGCCTCCTATGGTATGGGGAGTGTTTTTGGGAAACTCTCAGCTGCTTTGGCTCAACTCCGATCTTACCCCCGCGGTGCAGTGAAAGTGAACCTCGCATCGCTTTGCAGCGCTTTGGGAGGGCGTGGCTTTTGCGCTCCACTATCCACAAAGAGATTTTAACAAATGAGACCCTCCCAGACTTGGCGCCACGAGTTATTGCTTTACAAATGACCGGCCAGGAAGCGTGTGGATGCTAACAAACCTACTGCTCTGTGGATATCCTGAAGCTCTTCCCTGACACATTACTGTGGTAACGGAGCCACCCGGCCCGTTCCAGCACGCCGTTCACGCATCCACGCACCCGGAGGGCGGGCACGCCCGACGGTATAAATAAAGGGGCGCGAGACCGCTCGTGGTCTTCGGCCCACACAGCAACCCCGGCTGTCGTGTCCTTATTTGTTACATGCCCCTAGGCCTCCCCTACCACCACGTGCCCCCCAAAGAACACTACATTGGCGACGAGGGTGGAGCCTACCCGCGCCTCGCCTCTCCGGCACCAACAACTTGCCTGGGGGGGTGCTCGGCGCTCTCCGCAGAGGCGGAACGAGGAGGACCTCGCCGCGCGCGTCCTCGCGCTGGAGGGCAGCTGGCGCTCTGCAGGTGAGCTCGTGGCTGGCTCTGGGTCTGCCGGGGAAGGCCCCGAAGGCAGTGTGTAGCAGAGGCGTCCTCGGCGGTGCCTGAGGGGGAGTGATACAACCGAAGCCCAGCTCAGAAGAGAGAAAAAAAAAAGGAAACCGGCAGGTCTCGCCTACGCGCAGCATCCAAGGGGGAGAGAGACCAATAAAGCACTGCACAAAAAAAAAAAAATACCCGGCAGGTCTCGCCTCCGCGCAGCATCCCGAGCAGCGCAGGTCTCGCCCACGCACAGCTCCAGCAGCGGCAGAGGTCTCGCCTGGACACCTGCCACGCAGCGACGGTCTGGGGGCGCGAGCAGTGAAGGGCGACGAACATGACGACCCCGGCCCCCAGCGGAAGTGGCACGGCGCAGCAGCCTCCGCCGGCAGCCGCCGCGCAGCCCGCGGCCGCCGCGCCTGGACACAGCGCGGTGGCCCCGCTGCCGCCATTCAGCGGATTGTCGGACCCCGCCACGGCGGCAGTGCGGTGGCGGTCATGGATCGGACGGCTGGAGCACTATTTTGTCGGAGTGCGGGAGACGGACAACACGGTCAAACGATCGCTCCTCATGTGCTACGGGGGTGAAGAGCTGTACGACCTCTTCGAAACTCTGCCGGACCGGGGGAACGACGACGACTATGCGGGCGCCCTAAGGGCCCTGAACCGCCATTTCGATCCCCAAACGAACCCGGATTTTGAATGGTTCAAGCTTCGCCAGGCGCGACAGGAAGAAAACGAAAGCATTGACGTCTTCTATGCACGCCTGCGGAAACTCTCGCTGTCCTGTGTGCTGCCTGACCAGAGGGCAGAGATTCGGGCGCAACTCATACAGGGGTGCAGGTCGGTCCCGTTGCGACGTCTCATCCTGCGGGAGCCAGGTATCACCCTTGAAAACATCCTGGTCCTTGGCCGGTCTCACGAGCTGTCCAATGCTCGGGCGGATGCGATGGAGGCGGCTCTCAATCGGCCGACGACTGCCCCGAAACCGCCAGTGGTCAAGGAAGAGAGAGTGGACGCGCTGCAGAAGCGACCGGGTCAACAGCGAGGAGCCGCGAGAGCTCCACAGGGCAGCACGTGCGGCAACTGCGGCCTGGGTCACCCACCTGGCGGCCGGTGCGTCGCGATGGGACAGACATGCCTGAAGTGTGGCCGAGCGAACCACTTTGCGAAGGTCTGCAGAGGTGGCCGAAGGGGGCGCGGTGGTGCATCCGGCCCACGGGGAGCAACGGCGCGTGTACACCAGCTGACCGCGGAGGAATCCGCCGCCCTGCGTGAAAACTCCAAGCCAGAGTTCGATGAAGAGGGAGAAGAAGAGGAAGGCTTCTTCGTGTCGTTCGTAGGCCGAGAAGGCACGAGGAGAAGACCGCCGCCCATGTGTGACATCATGGTGGCCGGGTCCCCGGTGAGTGCTCTCATTGACACGGGGGCGTCGGTGAACGTCATGGACAGCTGCCAGTATGAGAGGTTGTCGCCACGCCCACCCCTGAGACCCTCCAAAGCCCAAATCTTCACGTACGACAGTGACCGGCCACTGTCTCTGCGAGGGGTGATCGACGTCGAAGTCGTCAGCGAAGGCCGGAAGTTGGCCACGACATTCCACGTGGCGGAAGGCAAGAGGGGCACCCTGCTGAGCTGCCACACCGCCGAAGATCTGGCGCTGGTATTCTTCGCAAATCAGGTGCACGAGCTACATGCAAGGGAGATACTGAAGGACTTTCCGATGCTGTTTCAAGGTCTAGGGTGCCTACGCGGAAAGCAGTTCAGACTACACGTGGACCCGACGGTCCGGCCCATGGCGCTGCGTCACCGGAGAATACCATTCCTCCTGCGACCACAGGTAGAAGAGGAGTTGCAAAAATTGGAAGACTTGGGGGTGATTGAGAAGGTATCGGGTCCGACCCCGTGGGTGTCCCCCCTGGTCGTGGCGCCCAAACCCAAGCAACCAGGCGCCATCCGACTCTGTGTAGACATGCGCCTCCCGAACAAGGCGGTCAAGCGCGAAAGACACCTCACGCCCACCATGGACGATATTGTGGCCGACCTCAACGGCGCACAGTGGTTCACGAAGTTGGACCTCAACGCGGGGTACCACCAGCTTGAGCTCCACCCCGACAGCCGCAACATTACCACCTTCTCCACCCACGTTGGCCTGCGGAGGTATAAGCGGCTGAGCTTCGGAATCTCGTCAGCGGCCGAAGTTTTCCAAAACGCCATTCGGGAGACTCTCTCAGGTCTCCAGGGAGTCATCAACCTGAGTGACGACATTCTAGTGTTCTCACGAACTCTGGAAGAACACCATCGACATCTGCGCGACACGCTGCAGCGGCTGGCGGATAGTGGACTCACCCTTCATGAGGCCAAGTGCTCCTTCTACCAGGAGTCGGTCGAATTCTTCGGCTACATCTTCTCGAGGGAAGGCCTGAGAGTGGATCCGAAGAAGGCGGCAGCGATCCGCGCTGCCCCGAGGCCCACATCTGCCACCGAGGTCAGGAGCTTCCTGGGGATGGCAACCTACTGCGGGCGGTTCATTCCCAATCTGGCGTCCCTGTCGGAGCCGCTCCGGCTTCTCACGAAGAGTGGGCATCCGTGGACCTGGACGGCCAAGGAAGATATGGCGTTCCAAGCGGTCAAGGACGCGCTGATCGATGACAAGGTGATGGCGTACTTCAGGCCCCACCGGCGGACAGAGGTGGTGGTGGACGCGAGCCCCGTGGGGCTGGGCGCAGTCCTGATGCAGGAGACGGAGGCGAAGGAATGGGTCCCGACCGCGTATGCCAGCAGGGCTCTGACGGCTACGGAGATGAGGTACGCGCAGATCGAGCGCGAGGCGCTGGCCATCAAGTGGGCCTGCCAGCATTTCCATCTCTACCTGTATGGGCACGACTTTCGGGTGGTCACCGACCACAAGCCCCTGGTTCCGCTCTTCGCTGGCACTGCGAGGCTAGGGCCCCCGAGGATCGAGAGATGGGCGGTCCAGTTACAAGCGTACCGATTTGAGGTCGTGTTCCGACCAGGAGCCAGCAACCCGGCGGACTTCCTGTCCCGCCACCCGGAGCCGGCGCGCCCTGATCAGGCGGAGGAGGCGGAGACGGAGGAGTTCGTCCGCCTAGTGTCGCAAGCCGCGTGCCCGGTGGCACTCACGTTGGAAGACATCGGCAAAGCCACGGAACTGGACGACTGCCTCGTGAAGGTGAAGCGCACGCTGGCGACCCACCACTGGCGGAACTTCCTGGATGGAGTGCAGGCCCTCACCGAAGAGGAGAAAGTGTATCGACAGCAGGTGTGGAACGCGCGGAGTGAACTCAGCGAGGGGCCGCACGGGGTGGTCCTGCGAGGAGCAACTCTCGTCATTCCGATGAGTCTCCAAGGAGAGGTGGTCAGGTTGGCACATCAAGGGCACCAAGGCATCTCCAAGACCAAGGCAAGGCTGCGGAGCAAGGTGTGGTTCCCGCGGATGGACGCGCTGGTTGAGGAAGCCATCCGCAGCTGTCACTCGTGCAACATCACGGGGGGGGAACCGACGCCTCACCCGGTGATCACGGAGGAACCCTGTCTGGAACCCTGGTCCAAACTGAGTATAGACTTTGGTTCGTTCCCGGATGGGCGACACACCTTAGTGGTGGTGGACTCACACTCCAAGTTCCCGGTGGTGGAAGTAGTGTCATCGACGGCGTTCAGCCAGGTGCGAGCGGCGCTAGATCGCATATTTGCCATGATGGGCCTGCCAGAGGAAGTCCGATCGGACAACGGGCCCCCGTTCCAAGGGCGGGAGTTCCAGGAATACCTTGCGGCTCGAGGGGTCAGACACAGGAAAATTACCCCGCAGTGGCCCCAGGCGAATGGGGAAGTGGAGCGTTTCATGCGCACGATGAACCGGGCGCTGAGAATTGGAGTCGAGCAAGGAGAAGATGCAGATCAGTGCCTCTCGCAGTTCCTAAGTGCCTACCGACGGACCCCCCACTGTACAACCAGGTGTGCGCCAGCGCACCTTCTGTTCAAGAAGGCCCCCAGGGACAATATCCCGGCGAGTCATGCGTGGCTGCCCACGCCGCTAGACCAAGAGGCGGCGCAAGGAAGAAGGAGGACCTCCAACGAGAAAGCCAGTCTGAAGAGGAGAGCCCGGGGGAGGAGTCTCCAGGTGGGAGACAGGGTCATCCTGAAAGACCGGTACCCGAATTGGAAGTATCGTACCCCATTCGAACCGGAGGTGTGGGAAGTGACGGGAGTGCGCGGCACCATGGTGTCAGCCAGGAGAGGGACGCGGACGGTAACGCGAAATGCATCTTGGTTCAAACGAATAACATCTGGCGTCCCCGAGACCGACCAGGAGGAGGAAGAGTTTGAGGCCCCGGAGGGGGGCGGCTCACCAGGATTGCCGGCAAGCCCGTCACAGAACGCACCCCCACTGCCCGGGGCGAACGAGAGAGAAGGCGGGGCCCCCGCCGAGGCCGAGGCGCCCAATGGCCGAGGAGATGTTCCACGGAGCCGGCCGTATGGACTTCGGCCAAACCCGGCCCCTAGTAAGAGACTGAGAGACTTTGCGTGGTGTGCGCAAGAACTGAACTGTCCAGCGAGAAATGATCTCTGTATCTGAAAGATTGGAGGGATGTGGTAACGGAGCCACCCGGCCCGTTCCAGCACGCCGTTCACGCATCCACGCACCCGGAGGGCGGGCACGCCCGACGGTATAAATAAAGGGGCGCGAGACCGCTCGTGGTCTTCGGCCCACACAGCAACCCCGGCTGTCGTGTCCTTATTTGTTACATGCCCCTAGGCCTCCCCTACCACCACGTGCCCCCCAAAGAACACTACAATTACCATCATAAAAACATTAGGGGATTTATGTTTGTTACAAACAGGAGACTGAAATCCCTTTTCAAGTCTGGCCCTATTTGGGTAAGCCACATTGCACTCCTGTTCTCTGTCCTCCTCTGCTACTAGCAACCTTCTGAATCCCGACCTCAGCTTACCTCAATTACTCGCTCCTCCACCATATCGGGGCACCGCCGTCCGTGCAATGCGAGGCTGGACAGCTGGTCCTCGTAACTCCAGCCCAGAGCTCCTGCCTCACCCAAGGCACCGCCATATTGCCTACATGAGCTCATAAGTCCTGAAACTTTGCTGATCGCCGTCTTTGTTGCAGGCAGAAAGGGGGGGAGGTAGGCCGGCTGGCCAGCAGACAAAGGGTTACTTGTGTCCCCAAATCCCTTCTGGGATAAGAAAGGGTGGGGCATTCTCCCTAAGGCCGGAATCACAGCCCACACCCCTGAGGTCTTTGGGAATTGCCACAATTCCTCCGCTCCAACTCGCTCATGATGCCGCTTCGGGTCTCGTCTCAGGTCCAGTCCTCTGGTCAGTCGTTCTTCTTCCCAGCGATTCCTTTTTCTCTCTGAAGGCAAGTTTTGTGTGCTAACTCTGGGACTCATGCCCTTATTTAACCCCCTCAGCTGCATGCCAACTCCCCCCAAATTGGGGGGGCATTGGCTATCTTTGGGGCAACCAATGCTAGTCGCCCTTCCTTTCGCGGGCTTCGGAACGTAGGGGCTTTCCACCTCCGGGCTGCTTTTGTCCGGGCCGCCAATTGGTCCTCTGTGCCTTCCACGGCCCGGGCTTCTAGTTGTGTTAGACCTATCACTGTGTCACCAGTATGACGGGTGCCGTGCTCACTTGATCTCCCTCAGTGTGACCTCAGTGACGCACTACCCAGCTGTGTCTTCAGCGCTTGGCACGTTTGTTCGCTGGATCAGTTTCCTTCCTGCCTCACACGGAGATGACCGTGGTAAGCATAGAAGCTCCTTCTTCACCTTGGCTACCTGTTGCTTCCAGGCGTGAGAATCCCCCACACTGCGAAGGTGTTGAAACAGGGATATTTCACAGACTTATGAACCTGCCTACACAAACTCCATAGTCTGAAATTTTAATAAATTGAACAACTTATTAAACTCACAATAATATGACGTTTTCAGGTAATTCAGAGGTATACCAGAGTATGTGTCCAAGGGATAAGTTATTTTATTTATTTATTTATTTACTGTGTTTTTCTATAGCTCTGCTTCTCTAAGTGGTATTTAAGTACTTTACAGTGTATCACTATTTACATATTAACAGACAAAATATGCATTCAAGTAACACAGGTTTCGTAGATAACCTTAATTTAAAGTATGCCAGTATAATTTGCACAATTTGATGATATTTGTGTTTTACTTGTTACATGAAAATTCCAAAAGTCTGCCATTATGCCACTTTGAGTAATTTCATGCCTTCATGGTAAAAATTTACAAATAATGCTATTTGTGGTAAGCATTTACAGTAAACATACGCAGACACACTTTAATTACATTTATTTCCGCTCCACAAACTGAGGTAAGGGTGCATTTCAGCTAAAATATAGTGCAATATGAGGGTTTTGCATTTAGCGTAATTGCACATAATTTCTTCTTTCAATTATTTTTTATTGCAATTTCCATATTATATATAAACAACAACCCCGCCACACCACCACCTTCCTATCCATCCCACCATACACATTAAACAGCAAACCAATATAATTTCATCTTAAATCACCACAACAGTAACTTTACATAAGCAAGTTGCTAAAGGGAATCATTTAAAAAAAAATCATTGTGAGACAATAAATATTTCATTGAAGTTGATGAAAGACAGTACTGGCTAACATGCTAAGTGCATAATCATCTCAATACACAGCTGAAACGTGTGGTTCATTCTTTCCTAATTAAGAGAGTCATTCTCCCCTACCTGTGGCTTGGCACAACTCTATTCAATCAACCTTTTTTCCCAGACTGCACTCCTCGCCCTACATATATTGCTTTTTCCAGATTATATACTGCCAGCACCCGGGATAACCTATGCTGAAATTTCCGGTGGATTCAGATCCAACCAGGCAGAGGCGATGAATAGTCGGAAAATGGTCATTGAGATAAATAGAAGGGATCTACCCCTCTCACTCCCCTCCCCTTCTTGCACCCCCAAGGAGATTAATGTAGGGGTTAAGGATACCTTTATCTTCAAATTATCATTACAAAATCTCTATCTCTTCTTTCACAACCGATAAAACTCTACAGGCAGCAAACATATGCACAATATTAGCACCATTCAACTGGCATCTGGGGCATTGTGACCCTTTACTATCCCCCAATTTTATAATCCTACTGGGTGTGTAATATAGGTTAAAACATGTTTTATAAAATTGCACTTGAAGCTTTGAAGACAGTAGAGTTGATTTTCCTAGTGAAAAAGATTTCGGAAAAATTGCCTTGGGTACAGTCGATTTCTCCTGTCAGCTGTGAAAATGATTATCTATTATCTAAGTCATCTTTCATAAATACATTCCAGAAATGGTGAGTAGCCCAAATAGGACATTATCGTTTGCTAATAATTAGATCCAGGAGGTTGATTCTCTGATAACCAACTGTTCCCCCTCGTTTCCATACAAGAAAATCCAATACTTTGAGATACTTAAAAAAGTGTCTCTGACCAAATTACAATGATTCCCAAGTGCTTCAAATGTTACAAAACCAGTCATAGAAAAGAAGCTAAACAATGTTCCAACAAGAAATATATTGATCACGAAAGATAAAGGCCTCTTGACTCTTTCTGCACTCTCTTCCCTCTTTCTGCACCTCTTTTGCTTCTTTCTGCAATTCTTTTACCTATTTCTTCCTATTTCTGCAGTTCCCTTGCTTATTTCTGCCTCTCTCTTGCCTCTTTCTGCACCTTTCTTCCACATTATGCATCTTTATTACTCTTTCTGTACCTCTTGCTTCTTTTTGCACCTTTCTTGCCTCTTTCTGTACCTCTCTTGTCTCTTTCTACACCTCGAGTGCCTCTTTCTGCACCTCACTCTCTTCTTTTACACCTCACTCTCTTCTTTTTGCACCTCTCTTGCTTCTTTCTGCACCTCCCCTGCTTCTTTCTGCACTTCTATTGCTTATTTTCTACATCTTTCTTCGTCTTTTTATGCCTTTCTTCCTCTCTCTGTACCTCATTCTCTTCTTTCTATACCTCTCTTGCTTCTTTCTATACCTCTCTTGCCTCTTTCTGCACCTCTCTTCCCTTTTCTATACCTCTCTTTCTTCTTTCTGCACCTCTCTTGCCTCTTTCTGCACCTCTCTTGCCTTTCTGCACTTCTCTTGCTTCTTTCTGTACCATTTTCCTCTTTCTGCACATCTCTTGCATCTTTCTGTACCTCTCTTGCTTCTTTCTGCTCTTCTGTTGCCTCTTTCTCTTTCTGCACCTTTCTTCTTCTTTCAGCACCTATGTTGCTTCTTTCTATACCTATCTTGCTTATTTTCTCTACCTCTCTTGCCTCTTTCTACACCTCACTCGCCTCTCTCTGCACCTCACTCTCTTCTTTCTGTACCTCTCTTGCTTATTTCTGTACCTCTCTTGCTTCTTTCTGTACCTTTCGTCCTCTTTCTGTACCTCTCTTGCCTCTTTCTGCACCTCTCTTGCCTCTTTCTTTACCTCTCTTGCTTCTTTTCTGCACTTTTCTTTCTCCTCTTCTGTTGCTTCTTTCTCCACATTTCTTACTCTTTCTATGCCTTTCTTACTTTTTCTGTACCTCTCTTGCCTCTTTCTGCACCTCTATTTCCTCTTGCAGCACTTCTCTTGCTTCTTTCTGCACTTCTCCAGTTTTTTTCTTGCACCACCCTTGCTTCTTTCTGAACCTCTCTTGCCTCTTTCTGTAGCTCTCTTGCTTTTCTTTGTACCTCTCTTGCTTCTTACTGCACCTCTCTTGCTTCTTTCTGCACCACTCTTGCAACTTTCTGTACCTCTCTTGCCTCTTTCTGCACCTGTCTTGCCTTTTCTGCACCTCTCTTGCCTTTCTGCACATCTCTTACATATTTCTGTACCTCTATTGCTTCTTTCTGCTCCTCTGTTGCCTCTTTCTGTACCTCTCTTGCTTATTTAGGCTCATTTCTCTTTCTGCACCTTTCTTCTTCTTTCTGCACCTATGTTGCTTCGTTCTATACCTGTCTTGCTTTTTTCTGTACCTCTCTTGCCTCTTTCTGCACCTCACTCGCCTCTCTCTGCACCTCACTCTCTTCTTTCTTTAACTCTTTTGCTTATTTCTGTACCACTGTTGTTTCTTGCTGTACCTTTCGTCCTCTTTCTCAACCTCCCTTGCCTCTTTCTGCACCCCTCTTGCTTCTTTCTGTACCTCTCTTGCTTCTTTCTGCATTTTTCTTGTTTCTTTCTCCTCTTCGCTTGCTTCTTTCTTCCCATTTCTTCCTCTTTCTATGCCTTTCTTACTCTTCCAGCACTTCTCTTGCTTCTTTCTGCACTTCTCTTGTTTTTCCTGCACCACCGTTGCTTCTTTCTGTACCTCTCTTACCTCTTTCTGCATCGCTCTTGCCTCTTTATGCACATCCCTCTCTTCTTTCTGCACCTCACTCTCTTCTTTCTATACCTCTCTTGCTTCTTTCTGCACTTCTCTTGCTTCTTTACTTGTACTTTTTCCTCTTTCAGCACCTTTCTTCCTCTCTCTGCACCTCCCTTCCTCTTTTTGCACCTCTCTTGCTTCTTTCTGCATTTCTCTTGCCTCTTTCTGTACCTCTCTTGCCTCTTTCTGCACCTCTCTTGCTTCTTTCTGCTCTTCTGTTGCCTCTTTCTGTACCTCTCTTGCTTATTTATGCTCCTTTCTCTTTCTGCACCTTTCTTCTTCTTTCTGCACCTATGGTGCTTCTTTCTATACCTAACTTGCTTCTTTTCTGTACCTCACTTGCCTCTTTCTGCAATTCACTCGCCTCTCTCTGCACCTCACTCTCTTCTTTCTGTACCTCTCTTGCTTATTTCTGTACCTCTGTTGCTTTTTTCTGCACCTTTCCTACTCTTTCTGCACCTCTCTTGCCTCTTTCTGCACCTCTATTCCCGCTTCCAGCACTTCTCTTGCTTCTTTCTGCACTTCTCCTGTTTTTTCCTGCACCACTCTTGCTTCATTCTGCACCTCTCTTGCCTCTTTCTGTAGCACTCTTGCTTATTTTTGTACCTCTCTTGCTTCTTCCTGTACCTCTCTTGTTTCTTTCTGTACCTCTCTTGCCTCTTTCTGTAGCTCTTTTGCTTATCTTTGTACCTCTCTTGCTTCTTCCTGCACCTTTCTTACTTCTTTCTGTACCTCTCTTGCATCTTTCTGTACCTCTCTTGCCTCTTTCTACACCTCACTCGCCTCTCTCTGCACCTCACTCTCTTCTTTCTGTACCTCTCTTGCTTATTTCTGTACCTCTCTTGCTTCTTTCTGTACCTTTTGTCCTCTTTCTGTACCTCTCTTGCCTCTTTCTGCACCTCTCTTGCCTCTTTCTTTACCTCTCTTGCTTCTTTTCTGCACTTTTCTTTCTCCTCTTCTGTTGCTTCTTTCTCCACATTTCTTACTCTTTCTATGCCTTTCTTACTTTTTCTGTACCTCTCTTGCCTCTTTCTGCACCTCTATTTCCTCTTGCAGCACTTCTCTTGCTTCTTTCTGCACTTCTCCAGTTTTTTTCTTGCACCACCCTTGCTTCTTTCTGAACCTCTCTTGCCTCTTTCTGTAGCTCTCTTGCTTTTCTTTGTACCTCTCTTGCTTCTTACTGCACCTCTCTTGCTTCTTTCTGCACCTCTCTTGCAACTTTCTGTACCTCTCTTGCCTCTTTCTGCACCTGTCTTGCCTTTTCTGCACCTCTCTTGCCTTTCTGCACATCTCTTACATATTTCTGTACCTCTATTGCTTCTTTCTGCTCCTCTGTTGCCTCTTTCTGTACCTCTCTTGCTTATTTAGGCTCATTTCTCTTTCTGCACCTTTCTTCTTCTTTCTGCACCTATGTTGCTTCGTTCTATACCTATCTTGCTTTTTTCTGTACCTCTCTTGCCTCTTTCTGCACCTCACTCGCCTCTCTCTGCACCTCACTCTCTTCTTTCTTTAACTCTTTTGCTTATTTCTGTACCACTGTTGTTTCTTGCTGTACCTTTCGTCCTCTTTCTCAACCTCCCTTGCCTCTTTCTGCACCCCTCTTGCTTCTTTCTGTACCTCTCTTGCTTCTTTCTGCATTTTTCTTGTTTCTTTCTCCTCTTCGCTTGCTTCTTTCTTCCCATTTCTTCCTCTTTCTATGCCTTTCTTACTCTTCCTGCACCTCTCTTGCCTCTTTCTGTACCTCTAATTCCTCTTCCAGCACTTCTCTTGCTTCTTTCTGCACTTCTCTTGTTTTTCCTGCACCACCCTTGCTTCTTTCTGTACCTCTCTTACCTCTTTCTGCATCTCTCTTGCCTCTTTATGCACATCCCTCTCTTCTTTCTGCACCTCACTCTCTTCTTTCTATACCTCTCTTGCTTCTTTCTGCACTTCTCTTGCTTCTTTACTTGTACTTTTTCCTCTTTCAGCACCTTTCTTCCTCTCTCTGCACCTCCCTTCCTCTTTTTGCACCTCTCTTGCTTCTTTCTGCATTTCTCTTGCCTCTTTCTGTACCTCTCTTGCCTCTTTCTGCACCTCTCTTGCTTCTTTCTGCTCTTCTGTTGCCTCTTTCTGTACCTCTCTTGCTTATTTATGCTCCTTTCTCTTTCTGCACCTTTCTTCTTCTTTCTGCACCTATGTTGCTTCTTTCTATACCTAACTTGCTTCTTTTCTGTACCTCACTTGCCTCTTTCTGCAATTCACTCGCCTCTCTCTGCACCTCACTCTCTTCTTTCTGTACCTCTCTTGCTTATTTCTGTACCTCTGTTGCTTCTTTCTGCACCTTTCCTACTCTTTCTGCACCTCTCTTGCCTCTTTCTGCACCTCTATTCCCGCTTCCAGCACTTCTCTTGCTTCTTTCTGCACTTCTCCTGTTTTTTCCTGCACCACTCTTGCTTCATTCTGCACCTCTCTTGCCTCTTTCTGTAGCACTCTTGCTTATTTTTGTACCTCTCTTGCTTCTTCCTGTACCTCTCTTGTTTCTTTCTGTACCTCTCTTGCCTCTTTCTGTAGCTCTTTTGCTTATCTTTGTACCTCTCTTGCTTCTTCCTGCACCTTTCTTACTTCTTTCTGTACCTCTCTTGCATCTTTCTGTACCTCTCTCGCCTCTTTCTGCACCTGTCTTGCCTTTTCTGCACCCCTCTTGCCTTTCTGCACTTCTCTTGCTTCTTTCTGTACCATTTTCCCTCTTTCTGCACATCTCTTGCATCTTTCTGTACCTCTCTTACTTCTTTCTGCTCTTTTATTGCCTTTTTCTGAACCTCTCTTGCTTATGTATGCTTCTTTCTCTTTCTGCACCTTTCTGCTTCTTCTTTCTGCACCTATGTTGCTTCTTTCTTTACCTATCTTGCTTCTTTTCTGTACCTCACTTGCGTCTTTCTGCAATTCACTCGCCTCTCTCTGCACCTCACTCTCTTCTTTCTGTACCTCTCTTGTTTATTTCTGTACCTCTGTTGCTTCTTTCTGTACCTTTCGTCTTCTTTCTGTACCTCTCTTGCCTTTTCTGCACCTCTCTTGCCTCTTTCTTTACCTCTCTTGCTTCTTTTCTGCACTTTTCTTGTTTCTTTCTCCTCTTCTCTTGCTTCTTTCTCCACATTTCTTCCTCTTTCTATGCCTTTCTTCCTCTTTCTGCATCTCTCTAGCCTCTTTCTGCACCTCTATTTCCTTTTCCAGCACTTCTCTTGCTTCTTTCTGCACCTCACTCTCTTCTTTCTGTACCTCCCTTGCTTCTTTCCACACCTCTCTTGCTTCTTCCTGTACTTTTCTTGCTTCTTTCTGCACCTTTTTCCTCTTTCTGCACTTTTCTTCCTCATCCACATCTCTCTTCCTCTTTCTGCACCTCTCTTGCTTCTTTCTGCACTTATCTTACCTCTTTTTGCACCCCTCTGGCTTCTTTCTGTGCCTTTTTCCCTCTTCTGCACGTTTCTTCCTCTTGCTGTACCTTTTTTCTCTTTCGGCACCTCTCTTGCCTCTTTCTGCACCTCTCTTGCCTCTTTCCATACTTCTCTTGCTTATTTGTACACCTCTCTTCCCTTTTTCTGTACCTCTCACCTCTTTTTGTATCTCATGTTCTTCTTTCTACATGTCCCTTGCTTCTTTCTGCATCTATCTTGATTCTTTTGCTATTTTCTTGCTTCTTTCTGCGCCTTTTTCCTCTTTCTGCACTGTTCTTCCTCTTTCTACTTTTCTCTTCCTCTTTCTGCACTTATCTTACCTCTTTTCGCACCTCTCTTGCTTCTTTCTGTGCCTTTTCCCTCTTTCTGTACGTTTCTTTCTCTTTCTGTACCTCTCTTCTTTCTATCTGTACTTCTCTTGCCTCTTTCTGCACAACTCTTGCCTCCTTCTGCACTTCTCTTGCCTCTTTCTGCACATGTCTTAACTATGTAGGTATAGTTAGAAATTAGCATTTGAAAGACCATAGAAATTTACTGAAAACAACCACAGGTTTCAGGGACATTATAGTTTGAAATTAGCCTTCATATCTGCATATTTATAACAGCAAGGTTCAAAGATGGTGCTCAATATTTTGGCTTCAATACTCTGCGCTAGTAATACATTTTAGTAATTGAACTATCTAAATCTTTCTTCCTTTGAGCAAAATATTAAACATCCTTTTAATCTTCAATATTACAGTGTTTCTTGTCTGGACTACATTGCTTTTCTTGTACTTAATATTTTTCAACATTTACATTTTTGTAATACTTTAGTATATTTGACTCTAGTTGTTTTATCGTCATAGAATGAACCCTCTCTGCTAGGGCAAAGCAATAACAAAGGAAATCTATATATAGAACATAGTTGAGGTCTTCTACAACCACGTAAAACAACATAGTACATTCTTAGTATCTTCCAACCAGAATTTGTTTAGCCTAAAATAAATATTACATTTAGTATTGTGAGTTTGTTCAATTTAGGCTCAATTATGTGTCACACTAATTCTAAATGTCTATTTGCATATTTTCTTATGTGACAAACAATGCATTGTATTTTTGCATTTGCACAACTTAGGGCATATGTGTGTGTGTGTGTTTGCATATATCTGAATGTGTGTGCATGTATGTGTGTGAGCATTTGTGTATGTGCTTACATGTACATGTGGGATGCGGTTAGATATACATGTGTGCAATTCTGTGTGCAATGATTAGTGCATTTGGGCGAGTGAAAGTGCCTATGCACATACAAGTACATGGATAGTTTGTGTGTTTCTGTATGTGTGTATGAGCATGTTTCTCTGGGTGTGTATGTGTGACTGGGTGTTTTTTGCATGTGTATGTTTGTGGTTTGTTACTTGAAATACAGATATAGTTACTTACTTGTGTCTAAGATACACAATAAACCTTAAGAATATCCATGCCAAATTTCTAAACTGTGCTCATTTACTCTGGACTGTGCATTTCCTATTTCTCCTTCTTTGTACAGCTTGTTTAAAATCTTCATTTTTTAGAGTGTAAATAATAGGGTTACATATTGGAATTATTCCAATGTAAATTACAGAGAATATTTTGCTCTGGCTCACAGAATACATTGAAGCTGGACGCATGTAAATAAACATTAGGAATCCATAGTATATGATCACCACTGTGAGGTGGGAAGCACACATGGAGAAGGCCTTCTGTCTTCCTGCTGTCGTCTGGATTTTTAGGATTTCAGAGATAATTTTGATGTATGAAGTGATTATTAAAACACATGAGGAAATTACCACAACCACCCCCATAATAAAAGTCATTACTTCTAGGTCATGGGCATCAGTACAGGAAAGCTTTAGCAAGGCTGCAATGTCACAGTAGAAGTGGTTGATTTTAGGAACCCTACAAAAAGAAAAAGTCGATAGGAGAACAACGTAAAATATGGGTTCTGTCAGTCCAAAAACCCAAACTCCAATGGCCAGGTTGAGACATGTTGACTTACTCATGACCACTGTGTACTGTAAGGGTTTGCAATTGGCAGCATAGCGATCAAAAGACATGATGGTCAGAAGAATGAATTCTGTTGCAACGATGGCCATGAAAAAGTAGACCTCCAGCAGGCATTGCCGTAGGGTAATATGCATGTTTTTTAGAAAAAGACTGGTCAGCATTTTTTGAAAAGTTATGGAGGTGTAACAGATGTCTACAAATGACAGGTTGGAAAGGAAGAAATACATTGGGGTGTGAAGATGTGAGTCAGAGTAAATAACTGACATGATAAGGAGGTTTCCTGAAAGGGTTGCTAGATAAGTGAGAAGAAATCCAACAAGGAGGAGGTCACGGAAGTGAGAAACATCAGTGAAACCCACAAGAATAAATTCTGCCCAAGATGTTTGATTTCTTTCTTCCATTGCTCCAGTGCTACTTCTTTTTTGGCATTATGGTTAGCTACAAGGAAAAAAACATTTGACTGTTAGATTTAAAATTGTTAAATATCTGAAATGGTGTGCATGTGTTAGTTTATGCAGTCTGAAAAAGATTGGTACTGTGTACCCTTCATCAGAGATGATTGCCAGGTAAATAAACTCTTATATTGAAGTCAGATTTTTGGCGATAATGTGGGAGATTAACAGTTGCCTAGATTTGGAGAAAACAGCAGAATCAATATAACTTTAATCCAGTCCGTACCTCGTCCATTGTCAATCTCGGAGGGATACTCTGTCATCGTAGTCGCCTGGACAATCATAGTAATTCCTAAAGTATGACACCATTGTCTCAATCTTATAGCACCTTAACGTTTGTGAGGAGAGCCCTGTAGCAGGTGTTTGTCTCTTCTTTTTTTTTCTCTCAAGGGGGGCTTTGACTTTGTGCTTTCCGGGCCCTCCATCGTGTTCATAGAGGTCGCCTCTTCCGATGCTAACTGTGGCCTGTCGTCCACGGGTGCCTGTTCTGTGTCTTCCCAGACTTTCCAGGGTTCTTAACCTGGCGCCACCCCTCGAGCCACTCCTGGGCTTCATTCGGAGTCGGGAAAACCAAACATTTCCCTCCGCCTCCACTCAAGTTTAGCAGGGAGCATCATAGAGTAATTGAACTCACGGTCTCTGAATTATTTTTGTATATCAATGAAACTGCGTCTTTGCTTTGTCACTGTTGTGTCCAGGAAAAAAGTGTCTGTGCTGTGTTTAAAGCACAGTGGTGGAGCTGCACGGGCCATTTGCAGGATTAAATCTCAATCCCGGAAATTAAAAATGCGGGCAAGGATAGGTCTGGGGCAGGCCAATTGTTGAGGTCCACCACCCCGGACGCAGTGAGCCCTCTCCTCTGAAAAGTAATGTGATAGACCTCTCGGTCGCAGGTGTTTCTGAATGAGGTCCTCCACAAACAGATCTTGAAATCAGATGTTAATTGGTTTGTAACTTTTGCATTTCTTTTATATGCAGCACGAATGGCACATAAATGCTTTCAGAACACAGGTATTCCTGTATACAAAATAAAAGGCTGAGCTTCCATAGAGACCTGTGATGCAAGTGTTGATATAGTGCATTAGAACCTGTGGTCAAATGCACTATTGTTGCATTTTGTGAATCATAATTTGCGAATGTGAACAAATAGCAATTTTTGAGATGCTAATGGGAATACAGCATGAAATATTTTAAAGAAATACCAATTTCTAATGATTCACTTTCCTAAAATAGCAATTCATGATTTGTGATTGATATTCTGAATTCACAAATTCAGAATATCACACTGACACACAGTGAAAACATCAGAAGCAGGAAATACAAAGGTTCCAGCACATTGAAAAGCACATGAGCTGCCAGGAGAGAATTATTGTACTTACTATCCATCAGAATACATGCATATGGCAAGCGAGGAGGGTCAGCAACAGGAGTCTGGCTGCAAAATGAAGCATAAATTCACTGAGCAAAAGATTGAAATTATGCTGGAAGAATGACAAACTGTTTGGTAAAGCCTCATTAATCATACCTGAAATAACCATAAGATATTTCTGGAGCAAAATTCTGCAGCAAATTATTTCAGAAAGTATAACCTTAGGAAATATAGTAAAAACTTGAAAATGCTAGTACGACCTTCGCTCCAGAAACTAGAAATAATTTGCTAGTCAGAGGAAGAAAGCTACTGGAACTGTGAAAGTGACCATGCACTCAGCTCCCACCCACATCTTTAATGAGGCTATAGAGACTGCTTTGGTACCAGAGCACTTAAGAACCTAATCATTCAACTTTGGGCTGTTTTTTGGCATTTAAAATGTGTACTAGGTATGATAATCAATTTGTGAAATCTTTATTAGTGTTCCTAAATCCATATTTATGTGTTTTTATCTTTAAAAGAATTTTGAAGTCAAATTGTAAAAATCATGCTTTTACTGCATGTTGAAATGCCTTATCAGATTTGTAGTCACCAGCTGCTCATTAGCAGCATTGCTGTGCTGAGATGTTTTAAAAGTACATACTATATATAATTCATATATTGTATGATATTGGCCTGTTTAACTCTACCTCTAGACCCATTTTATTTATTTGAATTAGTACACCTTTATAACATATTCCAAATGTTTCTGTGTAATGTGTTCCTGATTTTTATTATGGTAAGGAAACACTTTTACAGCTAAAAATATAAATTAGACATACCACACATTAGCTTCAGGGTGATATGTTTATGCATTATTGCAAAATTAGCACTCTGAATCACAATATATCAGTTATCATGCTTTCATATGTGCCACTATGTTATACCTGATATCATGAAGATAATGTGTATTTTTTTTCAAATTAGGCATTTTCAATTGGGCCTTGGCCTAGCACTAATTACACCAGTGTAAACAGAGTAATTTCAGTAGTTTCTCATTACTATTCTGACAAGAAATTACAAAACATTGCACTATTGCGCCTGTTCCCGTAATTATGGGTAATGTGACCCAATAATCCTACTGCAGGAGCATAGTTTCTTAGTGAGCAGCTGCTGTTGTTCATGTTCTGCATTTATCACTATTTATTTTCTGCAAAATGCACCTGCAGGGCCATTGTGGATGGCAATGACTGGTACCTACAGCAGAATGTGCCAGGACCAACACTCTCAACAGAGGAAATTATATACATAGAATAGTCAATAAAGGAGATACATGACCGATGCGGTGTTGGGTGGAAGTGATTCCGGCTGACGTTGTAAGGATTCCCTAAATATTCAGCAGGAGATGGCATACAGTATCAATTCTGTTAGTAAGGGTGTTGGCCTGGTAATGTCCTCAATGAAATTGCTTCAAACCATGCAAGAAAATTCCAGCGCTCAGGCATCCCCTGCTCAAGGAAATGATGAGGCTTCGGGAAAAAGTAGTTTGTCTCTGTATGAGGTGATACTAGGAGTCAGGCTGCTGATAGAGGTGAGATGGAGAAAATACTGATGGACCTACTCCATCCAAGTAAAGAATGAAATATTAAACAGTTTGTTGAAAATCACAAATTATACTTTTACTTTGGTTACAAATTGCACCTAAAGTTCATTGTTTAAAATGTTTGCTTTTGTTTCATGTTGGTTATGTTGGATCAGTGACAGCATATTGTGGTAAACAATATCATAAACAAAAATATTGTGTCAGAAATATGGTTGACCATAATATTGTGCTCTTATACCTTTAATGGTAACTACAGGAATAAAAGTTTTTTAAACTATTGTTGACAGTAATATTGCCCTAAAAGAGATTATTTAATATTTTCAGAACCATATCTTGAGCACCCAAACATTATCTTTAGTTCAAATGTCCACTAAAATTTGATATGTGTGCTTCCACATTATTTATAGACAACACATGTTTAGTCCTTTGGTAAATCTACCATTGACTTCATCAGGGCTCAATGCATCAGGAAAATCGAGTGTTTCGCCAAGGTTGGCGCAGATAGTGCTGATTGGCAGCCTACTCAGCAAACCCCAAATATTGGCTGTATTCTCTAATGATGACGGTTAATAAACCAGAAACACGTGTCTAGAGATCAGCACTATCTGCGCCAACCTTTGCGAAACACTCCAAAACATCGGAAGAAACTGCATTTCCCAGAATGCCATGGGCGAACTTTGCCTGAGAGGTCAGCAGTGTGCTCCGACATCATATTGTACTTTCAACTATGGTGTAATATTCAAAGTGCGCAGAACCTATGAACTCGCACCTACAATAGACATAAAATTAAAGTAAATTGGGGCTATTCACAAAAGTAAATTATAATTTGTGAGTAAATCTACATGGGTAAATTACTCTTACACTTTTCACTAACTGTACTACTTTTGCACATAAAAAAAAGGGGAGAAAAATGTACAAGTGCAAACTACTACCAAAAATGAACAGCAGAAAGTCCAGAAAAAACACACAGCTAACCACTGGTACTGCATCACTCGCCCATAAAAAATAATGGAGATAGGGATTTAATTAAAACCCTGTGGTAATAATGGTAACTTAAATTACATTATTTCTAATATTTAAAAGTATAAATAATCATAAATAAACAATGTTCTGGAAACCCAACATACAGTTGATTTGAAGATCAAACAACAACATTTCCTGATAGCAATATATAGGCTATATCTTGTACCCTACAGTTGCTCATAAGAAATAATCCTCACCGAAGAAACAAACAAGACTTTCTTTGTAATAGAATAAATATTCAGTGCAAGATGCAACACAACACAGCAACCAAATTTGTATTGCTGCATTGCACAAGGGTGAAAACAATGCAGAGCCATGATGATGCTTTCAATAAGGGTGCTTAGTGTGGCACCAATCCATGCAATATAGTGCACTGTCTAGCATGAGATTTAATCAGGCACAGATAAGGCCAGATCTACAAATATTTAATTTTGCAAGTCTCTAATTGTGATTTTTTGTGACTTGTAATTATATACTTGCAAAATCAATGTATTTATGTGTTTCAGACACATTAGCATATACAAAAAGGGTCTCAATTGACCTGTATTATGAATATTAATGAGGCAGGTAACAATGTGCAAACCATTGTGCTGGACAATAACACAGGGATAATGGCCTGCGGGGGACAGCAGACAATCATTTCTGTGGCTGCTTTTAACTAAAGCAACCTTTTTTTTGAAAATGCAGCTCTTTATCCTTTAAAGGAAAACAGGAGGCATTTAAAAAAGATTTTTTTTTTTCCATTGAATGTTTTTTAAGGGTAGGCAATGGTTGGTGGGACCATTGCCTGCTCGTAAAAACATTATTGCTCCATTCACAACGGGAGAAGGGTCCCGGGGGATCTCTTCCGGCTTGCGACTGATTTACCACCGACTTGAAGTAGGCAGTAAAATGTGATTGTCTTGTGACCACATTACATTCACAAAACAATTGTACATCCCCCTGTGACTCAGTTTTAGGAAGGGATGCCATTGGCATGCCCCTTCCTTATACCAACTCGCAAACTCAATTTGGTTTACCAATTCACAAATGGGGCTTTGTACATTTAAAAATGCTTTCTTCCTGTTGCAAATGACCCACTGCCTAGAATCGGGACGTTTGCGAGCTAAAAATAGCTTAACGTTATCTGGCCCGTAATTTTCCAGTGCAAATGCATATGTTTAGATATACTCATATTTTTACCACTCATTGGATATGTGCTGTCCACTTCAGACAACATGCAATGTTTGGTGGTTTTGCAGAAATTAGCATACTCCCCATTGTTAACACCTTCATAAAAAATACAGTATTTATTTTTTTCAAATCCCAGTTATCTTGATATTCTGGGTCACTGTGTCAAAACCTATGGGTGTTTGCACCATATGCATAAACAATGCCCCCTTGACAAAGAGTGACACAAATTGTCACACAAAACATTTGTGTGTATGCATCTTCCCAGTGTAAAGTACATTGCACTGGATAATAAGGGGCTTATTGATGTAGAAATCACCCAGGTCAGTGCAGCAATTCGTCTTGCTGTGCTGCATGACAGGGAAAGGGCAGAAATGTGCCATATTTAACACAATACAGCGCACTCCTGCCTTTTCCCGGTGCTGGCACACAATTTGCTTCCTAGTGCCAAAACAGGTACTCTTGCTCCATGGTGCAACGGTGCCAGCAATATAAGCAGGATTGTCTTTGTGCAGGAAGGGACACCTTACTGCATAAAAACAATCCCCTGAGTCATTTTCCTATTTCTTTGTGTGCTGCACTATGGAGCACACATAGAAAGAGGAAGTAAACAAGGAGAAATAAAGTTATTTCTCCTTGATACAGCTCCCCTGGGAAGGCGTAGCATTAAGGTGCATTCCCAGGTCTACCAGTAATGGTAACTCAGGGAATGCATTACAATCCATTGGTTTTACGTGGGAATACCCACGCACCACCCATAGAACTCCTGCTTGAGGCAGAGCAATGCAACACAGCAACATGTATGGGTTGCAAAAGGAACAGTTGATGGACAGAGTGCTGAACAACATCAAACATTCACCCCCTGTACAGATATCTGGGCCTAAATGCATTGTTTTTTAGCTTTCCGTCCATCAATTGTTCTTTTTGCATTTATCTCCCCTAGTGGGGCTGAGATATGCAGACATGGGATCCAAGCTCACTATGCCACTGGATTCAAACAATCCTGGCTGATGGGGTGTGATTCGCTGCAACCAGTCCTAGGATGCTTGTTTACAGTCCAGAGAGGACCTGACCTGGCTTTCAGGCTGAACTGTTCCCATGGGGATCAGGGTCAAGAGTGATCTGCATTTGGCTAGGTCTAATCTGGTTTGGGATGGGGAGCAAACAAACAATGGATTTAGGCACAGATCACTGACTGAGGATAAGTATCTGACATTGATCAGTATTACCTCAATTTATTGTTCTTTTTTAATTTTGCACCTCAAATGGGATGGGGGTGCCCAGACGTTGGTTCCATGCTCACCATGCCACTATATTCAAGCTATCCTGGCTGATGAGGCGTGATACCTCAAAACCTGTTCTAGGATGTTTGTTTCTGGTTCAGGGAGGATCTGGCCTGGCAGTTCAAGCTGGACTGTTACCATTGGGAGCAGGATTAGGCTGATCTCCATATGGCTGGGTTCAAATTGGTTTGCCGTGGTGAACAAAAAAACCAGTGGATTTAGACCCATATCTCTGTACTGGGGGTGAGTGTTTGACATTGTTCAGCATTTCGTCCATCAATTGTTCTTTTTGCATTTATAAGTTTGTAGCACCTCACTTCTTGGCATTTTGCTATTTTCCCGGAATACTAAAGAATTATCTGTTGTGTTTCATAAAATTCAAAACTATTCTTTAATTATCCTACCTAATATTCACATCTTTCAACAAACCCAATAAGTTATTACAATGAATTCTACAGTTATTACAAGAATACATATTGTTCCAGGTCTAAATTCCTCCCATCCAGTTTCAGACTTTTATTTCTATTCATCTTAATAACAACTCTCTTTCAAAAAGTCAATTTTCAATTCCTGTGTGAAAAATCTGGGTGTCGGTTGGTGGTCTTATTTGTAAAAATTGGAACCTTTTTCTTGGGCTACACTACTGCGGATCATCAAACAGGGGAACAAGTACCCCTTTAAAAACATTTGACTCTTGACACTTGGCAGCAAGGGATAGTAATCTAAGGCTTAGTCAGGAAGCTCCTGTGGGCTAGAGACTCATCAGCATGGTGGACAACACTTAAAACATGTTCTGTGCAGTCTATGCCTTTGTTCATAAAACAGTTAATAATTATACTAACACTACTAGACTTAGTGGCAAATGATCAACTATTATCAAAAATATAAGGCGGAAATAACAGTGTTTGTACCTTGTAATGGGCTTCACATCACGCACTATAATAAGGTCCCTTTGTCATCTATCTCCCTAAATCAACATTGGACTCATGTGCTGAATGGTGCACATCCAATCAATCAATCAATCAATCAATCATGGAACTTATATCGCGCACTACTCACCCATAAGGGTCTCAAGGCGCTTGGGGAAGGGGGTCTGCTACTGCTCGAACAGCCAGGTCTTGAGCTGTTTCCTGAAGGCCAGGTGGTCCTGGGTCATCCGCAGGTGGACGGGTAGGGAGTTCCAAGTCTTAGCTGCCAGGTAGGAGAATGACCTTCCTCCAGCGGTGGCTCTCTGGATGCGAGGGACGACGGCGAGGGCGAGGTTAGCGGAACGTAGCCCGCGCGTGGGCGTGTAGAAGGTGAGGCGGCTGTTGAGGTACCCTGGGCCTAGGTCGTGGAGGGACTTGTGTGCGTGGGTGAGGAGTCTGAACGTGATCCTCTTGTTGACAGGGAGCCAGTGCAGGTCTCTCAGGTGGCACGAGATGTGGCTGCGTCGGGGGACGTCCAGGATGAGTCGGGCGGAGGCGTTCTGGATACGCTGAAGTCTTTTCTGAAGCTTGGCTGTAGTACCGGCGTAGAGGGTGTTTCCGTAGTCTAGTCTGCTGGTGACGAGAGCGTGGGTGACCGTCTTCCTGGTCTCGGTCGGGATCCATCGGAAGATCTTTCGGAGCATGTGGAGGTTGTGGAAGCAAGCTGAGGAGACGGCGTTGACTTGTCTGGTCATCGATAGGGAGGAGTCCAGTATGACGCCCAAGTTGCGTGCGTGGTCCGTCGGTTCAGGTGCGGTGCCTAGTGCCGGGGGCCACCAGGAGTCGTCCCATGCGGAGGGTGATGGTCCCAGGATGAGGACTTCTGTCTTGTCCGTGTTCAGTTTCAGGCGGCTGATGTTCATCCATTCAGCGACGTCTGTCATCCCTTCGTGCAGGCTGGCTTTGGCGGTGTCGGGGTCTCTGGAGAGGGAGAGAATTAGCTGGGTGTCATCGGCGTAGGAAATGATGTTGAGGTTGTGTTGGCGTGCGATGGCAGCGAGGGGTTTCATGTAGATGTTGAAGAGAGTGGGGCTGAGCGACGATCCTTGCGGGACGCCGCAGATGACTTCGGTGGCCTCGGAGCGGAACGGAGGGAGGCGTACTCTCTGTGTTCTGCCGGAGAGGTATGAGATGATCCATTCCAGAGCCTTCCCTTGGATGCTGGTGTCGTTGAGGCGTTGGACTAGTGTGCGGTGGCAGACAGTGTCAAATGCTGCGGAGAGGTCTAGGAGGATGAGTGCCGCTGTTTCGCCGTTGTCGAGCAGGGCTCGGATGTCGTCGGTGGCTGCGATGAGGGCGGTCTCGGTGCTGTGGTTGGCTCTGAATCTGGACTGTGATGGGTCGAGGGATCCGTTCGTCTCGAGGAAGGCTGCCAGTTGCTTGTTGACGACCTTCTCGATGACTTTGGCGGGGAAAGGAAGGAGCGAGATGGGGCGGAAGTTCTTGAGGTCGGTCGGGTCCGCTGTTGGTTTCTTCAGCAGAGCGCTGAGTTCGGCGTGCTTCCAGCTCTCCGGGAAGGTTGCTGTGTTGAAGGAGGTGTTGATGATGTCTCGGAGGTGGGGTGCGATGGTAGAGGCTGCCTTGTTGAAGACATGATGGGGGCACGGGTTGGTCGGAGATCCGGAGTGGATGGTGTTCATCATGCGTGACGTGTCTTCGGGGGTCACCTCGGTCCATGTCTGGAGGGTGGCGGCGGGGTGCGAAGGTACGACCGATGGGTGCGGGGGTACTGTCCACAGACAGTAACTCCCTAAAAATGGCAACCCCCCACTTTGAGCTTAACAGCAGATGAGAAGTGCATTAAGGAAAATCATGCCTACCATCTTCAACATAGAGACATTTAACACTGAATATCATTTTACTTTGACACAAAAAAAAACAAATAAGCCCAGATTTACTCAGACTTGCCATTGCCCTTAAGCCTTACAAGGTGACTCAGTGCAACACAAATTCTTATTTGGGATTTTTAAAGACACGCAAGGCCTGATTTGTGTGGCTTTGTATGGTTTTTTAGAGAAAAGTAATGCAATGCAGCAGCTTGCACTGCGTTGTGTAACATTTCTTAGAGGTGAATGCCAATAGGTGGAGCATTGGAGTTTCCATGCATCCACCCACGGATTTCAAGCATTTTCAAATTGTTTGACCTGTTAACTATAGAGCGGTCTTCCCCTAAACTTTTTACCTGCTTGCCTGTAATTATGATAAATTTGTTTTGTTGGCCTTCGGGCTCTGTGCCCTTCTTCACTACTTACCAGTGCTAAAGTGCTTCTGCTCACTCCCTTACACATGGCTTGATTGGCATATTGCTAATTGATATATTTAACTTACTTGAAAGTCCCTGGTAGAGTGTTATACCATATACTCAGGGATTGTAACTCAAATGTTACCCGTGGGCCTGCAGTATTTGTTGTGCCACCAACTTAACTAGCACTCTAAAACTTGGCCCAGGCATACCATTGCAGCCTGAAGGCAGTGCCCCACTGATATGTCAACTTGGCATTTAAAACTGCTTAGCAAACCTTAAACTCCCCTTTTTATTACATATAAGCCTCCCACAGATAGCTCATAGGGCAGGGTGCTGTGGAAAATGTGGGCCGTGTAGTTTTAAGTCTTAAATGCCCTGGTAGTGAAAAAACTCTCACATTAATTTTTCACTACTGTGAGGCCTAACCCTCTCAAATGATAACATTGGGGATTCCTTATTACATATCATAGCTGTAATCCCTAATTGAGAGGAGGAGGATTTCTCATCTTTGGTACCTATAGAATTGCAATGATAAATCATCTTTAATGGAAAAGTTGAATTTATCATTATAAATTTGAAAATGGCACTTTTAGAAAGTTGGCATTTACCTGCTCTTTGCCGGGTGTGCCTGGAGCCTGTCTCTGATTGCAAGTCTGGGTCAAGTTGACAGGTGGGCTTTAAGTATTCCCACTAGACAGAAACACACAAAAGGAGCTTCGGTGTAACTTGATGGGCCATCATAGGAGGATGGGAAGGAGAAGCTGAGCACAGACTCACACTAACACCTGCATAGGCTGTATTCTGTCCCCACACAAAGGGATGTATACACCCATGCAGTAAATCTAGAGCAAGGGCATGAAGCGAAGACGTCTGTGTACTTTAAAGACCCTTCTTTGAAGTCTTCCCCACTTCAAAGGCACTACTGGGCAGGGACGCCAGGGCAGAAAAAAGGGCCCTCGGTGAAGTCTTGCCCACTTCAACGTCACCACTGGGTATAAAAACTAGACCTCAGACTCTACCACTTCAGTATACTTCGGGACCTGTGGCTACTCTGCCTGAAAGAAAGACTGCTGTGGTGCTGAAGGACTGCCACATTGATGGACTCTTCTGCTGTCCTCCTTGTCTGGGTGAGAAGGACTTAGCCTGTATATCTTGACCCCCAGAACCCAGATTGACCCTAAGGGCTGGTTGGCTGGACTCATGACCTGAAGTCTCTGAGACATAAAAGGCTTCCCACTATCCTGCTTCTGCAGCTGGACTCTGCCATCTGTGAGTCTACCTTGACAAGTGGTGCCACCCCAGTTCTGGACCTTTGGAAGTGAGCCTAAGGTACTTGCTCAGCAAAATCAATGCATCCCCATTGCTTTGCAAAAGAGAACCGGTACATTGTCACCACTGCATGGATCAGCACCGACGCATTGTTGCACCGGTGCAGACCCAAACCGCCCCACCACCCCTATTGCTAGGATTGGAACCAGAGCATTGCTGCTGTTGCGTGGGTCAGAGACACTGCTCCGCCTTTAGCACCGTCACTGGTCCCCAGGTCCAATAGAGGCTCGTAGGGAGGTTGTATGTTGACTCCCCAGGGAGTGGAATCCTTTAAAAGCTCTGGTAGGAGGCTGCATGACTCCTCCCCTTTATACAAATGTTTCCCAAGGAGGATGGGATTCACTGGACCTAAATAAGCTCAGGGACGGGGGCCTATAAAAGGCCCCTCCCCAAATATTTTTACCATGTTCCTGCAGGTGTTCCTTGTGATTGCAGCATAAACAGCAGCTTTTTGAAATGTTAGCTCTTGGGGGTGCTGTTTGGGGTCCCAACCACAGGTCCTAGGGACGCAGTGTATACATACCCTGCCTCCTTATATTATTTTTTAACAACATTGCAGGACAAGTGACTAAATCATCTGAGTCCTGCAATGCCCAATATCAGCATTTTTCTTCAAGTTGCTTGCAGCCAATGAAAGTGGTTGTGAGATGTCCCAAGGGAAAAAAACGCTCCTTGTGCCAATCAAAAAGATACATTTTTTATAATTGGGTTTCAGGGGATCTCACAAGAGTCTCTAAAACCCAACTGTCTAGATATAAAAATATCTTTCAAGATTAAAATCTCCAAAACTACTGAACGGATTTAGCTTCCTGGCAAATTTGGTATATTTCCATTTAGCAGCTTTCACAGTAGTGAGCCTAAAAAAAACAGGAAAATGCATGGGAATTTTGCATTGTGAGGCCTCCTTTTTTCCTGGTCCACACTTGACGGATCTCTCTGAAACTTTCCAGGAAAGTGCTGAGGTGAATGCGATTTTTATTTAGAATGTTTCATGCAGATTCATCAAACAGCACTAAGTTTTTTTAGCAAACTAAAAAGCAGACCTAACTAGAACAACCCAGTAAGTGATAAATGAAAAAAAGCACAATTATTAAAATTTACCAAACACAAACAGAATATGATTACAAAATAAATTCCGGCTTTTCAAATATGTATCTAATACTTTTACAAACCACCAGATACTCAAAGTTAATTGCATACATATTGGAAATCATTTTCATATTTAATAAACAAATTACTGAATTAAAAATATATAATCAATTCAAAAAATTATAAAATACATTGGAGTGCTTCCCACCCTATTTCTTTACAATTCAACAGCCCACCAACAAAGTTGTAAATAGTATTCGAAATTCTATATTATATATAATGAACGCAAAAAGATATCACTAAACTTAATGATTAAGACAGAAATTATTTAAATATAAATATAATACATTAGAAACTAAACACAGATTTAACCTATTTAACTTATCATAATAAATACTATTCTATTTTCATGTTTAAAATTCATAAATAAAATAAATAAAGGTTTGTTTTATATATTCAAATATATTTCAGCACATTTTCTGCTCCATTTTCCTACAAGCGAAGAAATCCATCAAAGAAAAATTAATTTAAATAAAATATAATTTGGAAAAAGTATTACCTAAACCCAATTATTTTACATAAATAATCACATTCAAATAATCTATTGAAAGTTATAAACATTGCCTGGGTTTGCAATGCATATTTGGTTCAGATGTAAACTTGCACTGAGAAGCGTAGTCCACCATTACTGTGGAAGGGTAAATCACTTGCCAATATATCCTTTGTAAGAGAAGAAGAATTATCCTGGATTAATAAGAGAAGGCTAGATGAGATACGTTGCCTAGAGTTCCCACTGAGTGATCCTTAATCTTTACAGATTTCAGTCTCAGCAGATGTTGAAGTCAGAGATTTAGAGTGTTCTCTAGTTTTTCTCATAGACATGCTGAGGTATTCTGTTAATACTGAACTTTTTCCGATTTTAATATTGTGGGTATAATTCAAATAACTGCCTTTGTTCCAGATTAGATTTTGACGAAGGCTCTGTAATGTCAGTGCTTAGATTACTTATTGAGATAGCTGGTTGAAAATGTTACATTTCAGAAATGTTGCTTTGGCTAGGAATATCTTGCCTATGAACACTGCATATCGTGACGCATCAATAATTGAGATTTTCGAGGTGTCCCCTATTTTAAAATCTATGGCTACCTATTCCTTTAAGGTATAGTCAGGTTTTGGTAATTCTATTTGTAGAAGTCTGTAAGTTGAATGAATGAAAGAATTTAGGATTTATAAAGCTCTTGGTTACTCTGACAGAGTGTCCCCGCCCTAAGCAGTAGCCTCCTATCAGAGTCATGAAAGCCAAGCGCAGGTAGGCTTCTAACTCTATCTAAAGTTTGACATGACTTTGGCAGTTGACCTAGAGTTTTAGAGGATATGAGTTACTCACAATTGTGGTAATCTTTTTCAACAACAACTTTGATCCACTGGGATCCTTGCTTCATCCTACTAAGGGGACGATTCCGATTCTGGCTGCAAAACGAACCGACCGACACGGACCCGGACCGAATACCGACCGACATGGACCAGCGCCGTATGACCCGTGCAGCACGATGCAACGCGTGTGAATTACAACCGACACATACGGAATACAAGCCGTACGACCGAGCCTTAGGGAAAATAGTGATCCGGACGGAAAACCGACGTGATTATCACCGACCGACACGAACCCGGAATGAACCCGACCGACCCATATCCACGATGTACGATTCGCACAGTACGATGCAATGCGTGTAAAACCAGACCAATTCGCAAAGAGACCAAGCCACACGACCGACACACACAGACAACCCGGCACACAAGCAATAGAGACCGCCGCGACCGCCGCTTACCAAACACAGAAGATAGGCAGCGTGAACGAGGCGGAGAAGCCCGCACGAGACAACAGCAGCGTCCGTTTCCGTCACATGAACGTCCCCTACATGCCTACAAAACCCAAAGGAAAAAAGACAAAAAAAGGACCAAACAAGCAACGACAAAGCCAATAAATACCAAAGAAAAAACATGGGACAAAGACACACCCACAACTCCAACTATATAAAGGACTACAATCACTAGCATCATCCCTTGCAAACAGGAGACACAGCCAACAGCAAACACCAGTACACAGTAACCACAGACACACTCACAACTTCCACATCACACAACTCACACACCATCAGCACCTCATACTAAAGCACACACACATACACCCAGCAAAACCAACACCAAACCACCCTCACTTGCACCCTCACCCACACATCCCTCACCACCACCATCCATCACCATGCCCCCAAAGAAGAATCCAAATTTCACAGATAGTGAGTTAGAAGTGCTGGTAGATGAGATCATCAGAGTGGTCACATTTGTTTGGTAGATTGGTCCAAAGGAACCCCATCTCACAGAAAACCAAGATGTGGGCGAGGATTGTGGACAAGGTCAAACGCCCAAGCACCAGCAAGGCACACAAAGGACGATATCCACAACAGGAGGTATGACGTGCACACGAGGGTCAAGAAATTACTCGAAAAAGATCACGCCTTGAGTCAGTGCACCGGCGGTGGCCCTCCTGCCAAACCAGTCTACTTCAGGACCTGGGAGGAGAAGGTGCGGGACATCCTACCACCAGAGAGCGTCCATGGCCTAACAGACATCCCAGAGCCTGGTGAGTACACAAACAACATACCCAAGATTGTGTGGCAAGGGGACAGTAAAACCATGCACCGCAAGCAAAGCTACAGTAACCAATAGATAATCATACCAAGATGTGTATGCCAGTGAGACAAACACAATACCTGCCATCGCATAGTGACTGGGAACTGTGTCATGACATGCACCAACCTACAAACAAATAGAGCAAGTCAGTGGCACAAAGCCAAATAAACCCTGCCAGACAGTTTGCCACCACAAACACACCATTTCACAGTGCAGCTATCAGGAAGGAATAGTGGGGATGCAGGTGAAGTGAGTGTATCCAAAAGCATGATGGGGCTGTAGTCACAGATAATGCTCCCCCTCCAGATTGGCCCAAAAAGACCTCCCTGAAACATGCCCACATCACAGGGAGTGGAAAATTACTGACATGATGGCTGACACTGGGTCCTGCTGTGGGGAGCACAAGGCCGTGCTCAGGGTTGTGTGCAAATCAGAAGCAGGATACCACTGACTGACAACCTGAAAGACAACTGGCACACCCTACAATGGAAGCACGTTTCATGATGGGAAGGAGGACTGACAGCCCTGACCATACTTACCAACATGAGGAGATACCCCCCCTCAACACAAACTCCACACAACTCACCGGGTACAATGCATTGACACACACCTCATTGAAATATCAGCAAAAGATACCCCGTACTGGGTGCTGCTGTGTGAAGCACAGGGGCTCACTTTGGATTTGTAGCCAAACAAACACCAGGATTTCACAGTCAGCCATCTTGCCACTGCTGTCACACCCCCTCGCAGGGAAGCAGAGTCAAGAGGGAGGAAGTATGGGCATGCTGGGAAGGGGGTGTAGCCAAGAGTATGATGGGACTCGCAGTCACAGGCAATCTACACCCACCCACATGGCCCAACAAGATCAAACTGAACCATACTCGCCTAACAGGGAGTGGGAAGGGACTGCCAAGATGTCTGACACTGGGCTCTGTTGTGGGGAGCACAAGGCTATGCTGGGAAATGGCCAACAACAATATCAAACTCTGTCCGTGACAAGCTGGGAAAAAGCAGTGTACAGGCAGGCAACTGTTCGAAAAGTAGGAAAAGTCATGTTTGTGAACCATCGATGCATGTAGAAACATAACTCACATTGTGTGTCTCTTTCAAACACAGGTAGTGCTGGGCACCCAGCACCAAATGATGAGGATACCCAGTCCCAGACTCTGGTGGACACTGAGCTCTCTGGTCTGACTCTCTCACTGTCCTCTTCAGATGACGACGACCAACCTGGCCCCTCCGGTGTGAGCCATCATGCAGCACCAGCAACTTCAACATCTGCGCCCCCTGTATCCACGCACCAGCATCTGGACACTGACAACGCACCCCCGCCAACACGGACAGACCAAGGTCAATCAACACCCACAGCACAGGGACACAGGACCCCCTGGAAGCTACAGCAAACACCACCAACAACACCACCCAAGGGGTCACAGTGTCAACTGTGCGTCCCGCTGCTGGTCCTGCCCGTGTGGATAGGGGTGCTGGGAGGGGTGGGAGGCAGAGGGCGCAACTTGCAGAGGGGTCTGGACTGCATGATGACCCCCACCTGGCATGCATCTTAGATGCGTACCAGGATAGCACCGGAGGATTTGGCCAGGTAGTGGGGATCCTCAAGGACATGCAACACAAGCAGGTTGCCCACCATGCCCCCATGGAGGCCAAGTGGGATGTTACTGCGGTACATCGGGACATACTCCAATGCTTCCTCCAGATCAACACCAACCTGTTCACACCTCCCTGTGTGGCCACAACATCTGTCGCAACACCATCTGCCAGCGCCATAGGGAGGGAGGAGGACTCTGGCGGAGAGTCCCCTGCACCGCAAAGGCCTGCACCTGAGGATCCCCCCCCAGAAGAAGAGGGGTCGTCCGAAGAAGGACATGTGAGAGGCAGATGTCCCAGCACATAGCCCAGGGCCTCTAAACCTGTTCTGGACAATGTTCCTTGTGCGCAACCCGTTCACCTTGTCCAATCGCAAACATCTCACCCACATGACATGGAGGGTTCATGTTGGGCCAATGTAGCAAATGACTGTGGACTTTACTCTGGACATTTCATCTACCAGCACTTCCAATTCCAACATGAACTTTGGATTCCCAAACCAATGTACAGCACCCACCATCTTGTGCACTTCCCACACACATGTTTGTAAATAAACTCACCAGTACACCATACTTGCCTCTGTTGTAAATCCAACTTGTCATGTTCAGGGAGATGTCGATCTGCTACACAACACAGTGCATGCCAAATACTGCAACAATGTGACCAAAGTAAGGTGAGTCATGGTGATGTGACACATGTGAGGGAGACACACCACTATGGCAACACAAAACATACTCCCCATGGCCAAGTTACTCATCACACACAATGATGTTGACCTGAAACACATTGGCACGCACACACACAACACCAACCCCAGTCAGTGGTAACAAGCCCACAGGTGAGGTAAGCAGATGTCACTCAGATGTGGGAAGACAGACAACGCACATAACAAAGCGTAGCTCAGGTTCATTACACATCAGCAACACATTTATTCCACAATAGTTGCACGGTACTTCTACGTAACAGTGGACACACGCTCTCAATGTGTCAGAGAATGGAAGTCCAGGGATGTTTGGTACATCAGTTGATGGGAATTGCCAACTTCCACATTGGTGTTGGCTTCTGCGTGTTGGGGGTCAGTGTTGACCACACAACAGGCAAAGTACCCTGGGAAGGACAGACAAGATACAGTCAAAAGCACAGAACAGGAGAGAAATGCAATACACATGCAAAAAACATGTTGCAAGACACCTACACAAACACTAGTTAGCAGTACTTCCCTATTGTGGAGTACACACCACCTGAATGGACACATCACAGCACGCATCCAGTCAAGTGGCACACAGACACACTCCGACAACAACAGAGCTGGCACAACACATTCCAGGCTACCTCTATACATTCACATAACAAACCTGGAAACTCACATTCAGGTGAAGAAGTTGTTGATGAGCTGTGAGCGGATGTCACCATCATCTTCATCATCACTGGCATGAGAGGCACCTCCTTCCGCACCGCCATGTTGTGTAACATGCAGCAGACAAGGATTATTTTGCACACCTTTGCAGGCTCATATGGGAGGGCCCCTCCGGTCTTGTCCAGGCAGCGAAACCGGCTTTTCAGGAGGCCGAATGTCCGCTCAATCACCCTCCTGCTCCGACCATGTCCCTCATTGTAGCGCAGCTCGGCTGGTGTCACAGGAATCCTGAGGGGTGTCAGCAACCACAGCATGTTGGGGTATCCGGAGTCACCTACACACAGAAAAATGAACAAGTAGCCGAGTTTTGTTGGAGTGCGGAAGACAACATTGACAAACACACACAATGAGAAACAGTCAGTACACACCGACAAGCCAGGCATGCTGAGCAGGCATCTGTGACATCAGCTTTGCAATGCGACTACTCCTCATAATGTAGGCATCGTGCGCAGAACCAGGGAACTGTGCACACACATGTGTGATCGACATGTCAGCAAGACAGACCACCAGAGCATTGATCGAATGGTAGTGGTTGCTGTTACGGTATGCCTGCTCATGTGCCTGTTGTGGTATCAGGGCAACATGTGTCCCATCAATGGGTCCGATGACGTTCGGCATCCTTCCCAGTGTATTAAAGGCATCCTTTATTTCAGGGAGTTTAGCTGGGCTCGGGAACTTGATATGCAGGTCAAGGAATTGCAACATCCCCTCCAAGACATCGCGTAGCACCCGACTAAACATCGTTTGGGACATCCCACCAGCAGTAGCCACAGTGTACTTGAAGGTACCAGTAGCAAAGAAGTGCAGGGCTGCCATCACCTTCACCTCTGGGATCAGTGCTGTAGGGTATGTCTGGCTAGGTAGCAGATGTGGCGCCAACTGCTCCGCCAACTCAGTGGCCTGGTGAAGCGGTACCGTCTGATGCAGTCGTGTTCCTGCATGGTTGCAAGGTCTGGGAATGGCCGATGGACAGCTGATGCCCTGCAGTACAGAGATGCACAAAGAAAGATTGTCAGTTCATTCACCCATGTGGCCATGACCACGATCAATATCACATGCTAGATCATGACATTACACAATGTACAGTGGAGAGGTGTGGCTCACTGGTTAGAGGCGGCAGATCCGCAAGCAGAGAATCGGCCAGGGACCAGGGTTCAATTCCCGACGCGGCAGGGTCGTGGACCAGGGTCAAAAAACTGACTCGATAATTCTCGCCTCGGTACCTACTCTAACCAGGAACACACTCGGCAACTCTGGGCATTAGCTTGCCTCATCTCCACAACGGCCCCCCACATTCGCCGGGGATGCCTGGTTTCACCTTGGAGATACCCAGGAGGGACCATCTCACAGGGATAGCCAGGACGGGTTCCCCAGCGGTCTACAGCGCCACGAGGCCTCAGGGTAGCAGTGCGCTTTACAAGACACATTTACATTACATTTACATTACATTGAGGTGTCTGCTGTTCGGCATGGACACATATGTCACCTACAAGACCACCACCTCACATCTCAATTCCACATGTCCACATGAGTCCCATGTAGTGCAATGGCCAATCATCTGGCTGTGTTACCCAACCAATGTGCTGCTGCAACATTCCAAACACACACCACAGTGACAAGAGAGGACTCATGTCTCCCAGGCATCACAGATCTTTGCCACACAGAAACCCAGGGTCCCTGTATTGCCACATCAACACAACAATGGACATGGCGTAGCACGTGCACAAGGCAAGCGTAAGTCCCACAGGTAGTGGCCACTGTTGTTCCTGCTGGCCCTACATGTGCGTCTCTAAGACACACAACCCATCAAGGGTGATGCATATACCACATGGATGTGGAGACTGTCACCCATTGGGCACATTTGATCATACACATCTGAGATACAACATTGCTCATAGACTGTGGGTGCACATCAGTATTGTGGCTACAGGTCTCACTGTGACGTACATGCCATCACCCCAGGACTCAGGGTGTATGTGACCTGTCCTAAACATATCCAACCTGACACTGTGTCTGTGACTCATGCCCATTACTGTACAATTGCACATCACAGTGGTAATGTGCACAACACACAAAGGATTCTGCCCCCATGTACACGTGCACAGCTTGGCAGTGGCTGCACAAAGTGCCAGCCAAAAAAACAGATGTGGCCCCCCAAACACCCAGGGAATGCAGCCTTACATGCCATGGGACACTGCGTGGCCAATGCTGTAGTGTGGTAGGTGTGCACAGGTGTCCCTGGCCAGTATATGTGTGTTGCATCTGTATAATAGTCACACTAATGATGTCCGATGCGGGTGACACTGCGTACGCATTTCATGGGTCATGTCCGAGCCGTGCGTACGCTTTGTCATTGAATGCAATGAGGACCGACGCGGGTGACACTGTGTACGCATTCCACGGGTCATGTCCGAGCTGCGCGTACGCTTTGTCATTGAATGCAATGAGGACCGACGTGGGTGACAATGCGTACGCATTGCACGGGTCATGTCCGAGCCGTACGTACGCTTTCTCATTGAATGCAATGAGGTCCGACATGGGTGACAATGCGTACGCATTGCACGGGTCATGTCCGAGCCGTGCGTACGCTTTGTCATTGAATGCAATGAGGTGCGATGCGGGTGACAATGTGTACGCATTGCATGGGTCATGTCCGAGCCGTGCGTATGCTTTGTCATTGAATGCAATGAGGTTTGCCGTGGGGTGACTGACTATAATGCATACGCTTCGGACAGGCATGGTCCGAGACAGGCATACGCCTTGGCCATTGAATCGTATGGAGACGGGTGCATGTGCATATTCAAAATACGCGTTGAACAGTCAGTTGAATGAGCCGGGCACACCCATTGGCTCCGGACTGTCATGGAGACGGATGCAGATTCAAAACTTGTACGAGATGTGCACTGGAAATTCAGTTAGATGCCTACAACAAAGGTTGCAATTTCAAGTGTTCCATGAAGGTGAAGATTTGAACGATGCGGAAGGCGTGTACAAGTCGTACTTTTAAATGGATTGGCCAGATTCATAGAATGCAACTGTGTTGGACCTATCACTTGGGACACATGGCACAGATTCTGCCTCTGCAGCACAGATATAAGGCTGGCTGGCGCCCAGGGAGCTCACTTGCCTGAACTACATGCTACTGGACCACATCCCTGCTACCACTGCTGCTGTCTCTGCATCCTCTGGCTCCTGCTATGGCACGTACTCTGGAGAGGGCCCCAGCCTTCACTGAGGAGGAGAACCAGGACCTGCTGGACGGGCTCCTTCCACAGTACAGCAAGCTCTATGGGAAACCAGGGGAGCAGGTGAGTGTGCAGTCCACTGCCTTCCTAATTATGCATGTTGTCTGATTAGCTGTACTAGCAGTGTGTACACCAGTGGGAAGCATTCTCACTGACTACTTTCATCCCCCAAAGTGTGTAGGTACATGTAATGAATAGGTTTCCTGCTGCTAAAGTGCATCATTGCAAGCTTAAACTATCCAGGCATAGTTAACATGTCAGACATGCAGGTGATTTTTCCTTCCCCATGGTTGCACTACCTGTGTAATTCATTTCCGTTTGTGATGATGACATGTGTATCCAAATGTGTGCTGCACAAATCTGGGGCATGTGTGTTAATGTACTTTTCACTTTGTCATCCTCACAGGTTGATGCCCACCAGAAGCAGGAGATCTGGCTGACAATCGCTCGGGCAGTTCGTTCTGTGGGGGTCTACAAGCGCCGGACCTGCAACTGCCAGAAGAGGTGGCAGGACCGTCGGAGCTGAACCCGGAGGATAGCTAGAGTCCAGCTGAAGCTGTCACCTCCACGCAGGAGGTGCAGACACCAGACCCTGATTCCCCACATGCTCCCTATCCTGGTGTTGGTCTTCTCGGACCTGGATAGGCAGCTGAAGGCCAGACAGCAGCAGGAAGTGGGTATGTCATGCCTGATCTGTGTACTATGTCTGACATGCTAATAGCAGTCTTTTGGCCTGGTCACACTTCCACATTACGTAGGTCTTGTAGTCCAATTCTCAGGTCCTCAATTGTGTTATGCACCCTCCTCATCTGTTCCACAGGTGTGGTCCCTACAGTCTTTTGCTTGTGTCACTAGGGCACTGTGTCCCTGCAGTCAGCTATGCTTCAGCTACCGGTCAGCATCTGTTCCTGTGACTCTGTTGTGTGTTTCATGGGTGAGTCAATTGTTTACACAATGCCTGAGATCTGACATGTGATCTGTGTGTGCCCTTGAGATGTGAACCAATTGCTGGTCTGACTCGCAACATGTGGCTGGGGTATTCCAAACAAACCCATGCAGCAGGGGACTCCAATTTTTGGGCCTCAGGAGTATGTATATCAAGTATGTCACACTTGCTTAGCGACCTGACTACTGTCCAGGGTCAAACACTGTTTCACGTAGACCTGGCCAGTCATGCCTCCTCAAGGGCATTTAGAAACACTTTGTAATCCCACTCCTGTGTATGAAATTGCAGGTTGTGCTTAGTGACATGTGCCCTCAGGTGTCTGCCTCTGTGTCATTAGGGTGTGGCTTGTTGTTACGTACAACTGGGGTATCCATGATTCAGAGGGTCACCATGACATCTGAGATGTGACTGTGAGAGACAAGACCTGTGTGACATATATGTGTGTGATCATCTGACAGCGCACAATGGTGTATGCAACTGTGTCCTTCATGCAGCTGGGTTAAATGCATGGCAGACTGTGATGTGTTAATGTACAGGGATTTGTGTTTGCAAAGACTCATATGTATGATTTGCATGATGTGGGGTCTTCTGGGTACTGGATATGTTGTTTGCATGGCGATGGGCAAGTGCACCGGTCATCTGCAGAGCTAGCTTCACCCCTGAGCTAGGATTGTGAGTCAGTGCATATTGCTGTTGTCTGGTTGCCCTGCCCCTGTGACAGGAGACAGTGTTGACTGATTTTCAGGGCATCCTAGTGCCATGGCATTTAACTTGCTATGAGTGATCCTGCATTGTGTTCAAGTGTGCACCATGCACCGCATTGTGGCATTGCCCATCAGGACATGAGTACATCATAGTGTGTGTTGCTGGCATGCATCACAAGCATGTGAAGTGAGTCTCTGCCCATCCCTTCATCCGGACACCTGTACCGAATCAGTAGCAAGAGATGTGCTGTGTGTATAGTGACATACTCCTACACGTTCACTTGCATGTACAACTAATGTGTGGGAGGTGCATGTTAGCACATTGGGGTGTTGGCATCCAACATGCAACGGACATATGTGTGAAAGTCAAGGAGGGATATGTGTGCCATGGTTGATGTTGAGAATGACAATTGTCTTATCCTAAACAGTGTTGGCTCTTTGAGATGTGTTCAGCTGATGATGCCAGGGCTTTCCATGTGATGTGATGTACTCACTGTGGTGTGTGCAGTCGGTGCAGGTGACTGATGTTGTTCTCTTACTTCCTATTCCTATCCAGACACATCCACGGCCACAGGAGGGGACAGCTCCATGGACCAGGAGGAGCCACAGAGCCTTACAGGGATAGAAGGAGAGGAGTCGGGTGGACCCAGTGGCACGGAGGGTGAGTGGAGCCACACAGAGGAGTCGTCAGCACCATCCCCCCCAAGCTGAGGGCCACAGCAGCTCTGGGGATGACTCCCTCTGGAGGCGGGTGTCAGCAGCCACCAAACCCCAGCTAGTGAGGCTGTCCCCGCCACCAACACCACCCTCCCATCGGTTCCCATCCCAGAGGTCCCTGGGAACTCCCGTGTTTGTGAGCATGTCTCCTTTGTGCCAGGCACCACACTCCCTGCCCCTGCCCCTGTGTCCCCTGCTGCCCTGAGTGTGGAGACTGTGGACTTACTTAGACAGATCCATGTAGGGCAGATGTCGATGCTGAAGGTCTTCCATGCACACACATGTCTGTTGATACAACTGGTGTCATTCATGGAGGGCATTTCCTCTGGCATGTCTGCTCTACAGAGGACCAATCAGTCCGTGGCCTCCTCCCTGACGGCAGCAGTGTCCCTCCTCCAACAGTCCCACACCCCTCCTACCCCTGCACCACCCACGATTCCTAGCACCCTACCTGTCCCAAGCACAGAAACCCCCAAACCAAGGTCTAGACGTGCACATAAGCAAGCGCAGGCGGCTGATACCACACTCAAAGGGGCTGGTTTTCAGACACACACACAGTCATCCACAACCACTCTGCAGTCCTCCGAGACCTCTCCCTCCCAGACTCCTTTCCTTGCATCAGCTGCAACCCCATCTCCCCAGGAGCTCCGTCTCTGTTACCTTGGCCTCTTCCCCACCGACCCAGTTGATCCTGATTACAAGGGGAAGAGGAAGTCCCCACACACAGAGGGGAGTGCCCCTCACACATGGACACCCTCCCCCAGGCACAGTCAGACAGAGACCCCCACCCGCAAGTCCCCCCCGGTGCCAGAAGAGCAAGACCACCACGCAGCTCCAAGGCAAAGTATCCATCCTTGATCCCCCATGCCACCACTCCAGAGGTTCGCCACCACTCCCTGCCCCGGGTTAACCCACCAACAGATACACCATCCCCAAAATGCTAAGGCCATCCCCCCCTAGCACTTGCTCCTCCACACCTGGTCAGACGGTTAGTGCCCCTGATGTGGGGACCGTGTCCCCCCCTGCCCTGCCGACCTCACCTGCCCCCCATTCCGCTCCCATGGATGTAGGCACTGCATTGGAGTCCACGACCACCCCATCTGACTTGGGCCCTGCAGTGTTGAGCCTATCAACTCCATCTGACCTGCCCACTGGAGTTGTGCCTGCACCCACCCCATCTGACTTGTGCCCCACAGCTGTGACAGCACTCACCACTTCAGTCAGCTCCACTGCAGTGGCAAGTGTCTCGCCTGCATCCACTACCTCTTCACTGCCTCCTTCTGCTGCGCCCTGATCCTATCCCTGCGGTGCCTAGCCTGACCCCATGTATGCCCCTTCGAGGGGATGACCCCGGTCCTTAGCAGTGCAGGCAAGCAAGCTGTAACAGTTGTCACTCTACTTCACTACTTGGCATTTGGACATGGACTGGCCATTGGCCTTTAGTTTGAACAGACGTTTAACTTTTAATATGCTAAATAAAGCTTTTTTCTTTATCCCTGTTAACTTGATTTAGCTGTACATTATGTTGATGATGTTTAACATGCCCTTGCACCTGTGATGCTTTGTTTACAATGTTGAATACTGATGTGTTGCTGTGAGGTACTCCCTGTGGTCCATGAGATATGTATCCTATTCTGGCTGGTATCGATGTCATCCTTTGCAGCTACATGGGTGTGTCAGGATCAACTATTTGTGGACATCTCTCTGTGAGCATTTCATTTGCATGGTCACATCTCTGGCTTGCACCCCTGCACATATGATGTGCTTCCCATTGTCCAATTTGTCACTTCCACAGACTTTGTGCTCATCAACACTGGACCTACAGGTGTGGGCATAATTGGTATAGGAGTAACTGGGTCCTCAGTGCAACTTGCTAGACATATGTTTTGGGTATAGCAGATGACTTAGGGGAGACTCACGTACCCAGGCTGTTGTGACCAGAGCCTTCATTGTGTGGTAACTGATGTTGTGTCCCCTCAAGTAAGTGTGTTGTACAGTGACATGGCCTGGGCCCATGGTGTGTGTTGTATGAGCATGTGTGTGTGTCCACATCCCTGTTCATACACAGACAGTGTTCCCTTGATATGTTCCTGTTGTTGATGCTTGCTGAGTGGTACTGGGTTCATCCCACTACTTTTCCAATGGGCTACCAGATGTGTGGGTGCATGACACATTACTGTTAATTGGTATATCATCATTGGGATTTGTCAGTTCTGAGTGGTGATGATGTTGTCAGACACAGATGGGACACAGTCTGGGTTCCTCAAGGCACCTGTTTATTTGCTAAATCATGTAGTTGTCCCTAGGTGGTACCTTTCAGTGATTGAGACATGTGTATGTGTGTGTGACTGCTCCCACTTGTCGGGTTCATGGCTGTGATGGTTCTCCTTGGCTTCTGCATTGTCCTAGGACTGTGGCAGGGATTCTGAAGGTTACCTGAACTTTGAGGTCATGGCCATGTACCGCATACTGTGCAGTATGTCTGTCATTCCCCAGGGTTGGAAACAGTCCTTGTGTGATGTGTATGTGCACCTTAGTTCCTCCCAACATTCCTGTGTTTGTCATGGGTGCATGTGCAATGTCACCTGTCCATGTGGGCTTCACAGATACACATTGTTGCAGTTAAGGGTGTGTGGTGTTGAGGGTGGACTGATCTGAATGTTTGCATGAATGGTCCCCTAGCTCCTGTTTGTCCATGGATGAGGGGCCATGCTGAGTGATTTGTGTTTGTGTATGTGTGATGTACGTTTGTGGCACAGGACACATGTCTGGGTTTCCCAGTTTGTACAACATCAGCCTTTGTCATCACAGTGGAAGTGTCATGCATGCTTGTGTCACCCCAATGTCTGGTCCCTGGGGGTAGTGCTGTTGTGTGTCAGTCTCTTGCTGTGTTAGTTGGTTTACATTCCAGCTTGTGTCACATGTGTCTGTTGTGCTCCCTCTCATCTCCCAATGCCTGATTGCCCACTGAGGGTGACCCAATGATGGTTTACTTTTGTATTACAACAAACAAATGATGGACGGAATGCTGACAATGCAGACATTCTCCCCCAGTCAAGAGATCTGGGTTAAATCCATCGTTCTTTTGCCCACTACGCCACCCCAGTTTAGACATGGCCATATGCAAATCAGTCTTGACCCTGTACCTCATGGGAACAGTCCAGCCCGAACTGCCAAGCCATGTCTTCCCTGGACCGGAATCAAGCATCCTAGGACCGGTTTCTGGCTATCAGCCGTCATCAGCCAGGATAGCTTTACTCCAGTGGCGTAGTGAGCACGGGTCCCACGTCTGGGAATACCCATCCCACTTAGGGCGAAAAGCGTTACAACAAACAAATGATGGACGGAATGCTGACAATGCAGACATTCTCCCCCAGTCAAGAGATCTGGGTTAAATCCATCGTTCTTTTTCCCACTACGCCACCCCAGTTTAGACATGGCCATATGCAAATCAGTCTTGACCCTGTGCCTCATGGGAACAGTCCAGCCCGAACTGCCAAGCCATGTCTTCCCTGGACCGGAATCAAGCATCCTAGGACCGGTTTCTGGCTATCAGCCGTCATCAGCCAGGATAGCTTTACTCCAGTGGCATAGTGAGCACGGGTCCCACGTCTGGGAATACCCATCCCACTTAGGGCGAAAAGCGTTACAACAAACAAATGATGGACGGAATGCTGACAATGCAGACATTCTCCCCCAGTCAAGAGATCTGGGTTAAATCCATCGTTCTTTTGCCCACTACGCCACCCCAGTTTAGACATGGCCATATGCAAATCAGTCTTGACCCTGTGCCTCATGGGAACAGTCCAGCCCGAACTGCCAAGCCATGTCTTCCCTGGACCGGAATCAAGCATCCTAGGACCGGTTTCTGGCTATCAGCCGTCATCAGCCAGGATAGCTTTACTCCAGTGGCGTAGTGAGCACGGGTCCCACGTCTGGGAATACCCATCCCACTTAGGGCGAAAAGCGTTACAACAAACAAATGATGGACGGAATGCTGACAATGCAGACATTCTCCCCCAGTCAAGAGATCTGGGTTAAATCCATCGTTCTTTTGCCCACTACGCCACCCCAGTTTAGACATGGCCATATGCAAATCAGTCTTGACCCTGTGCCTCATGGGAACAGTCCAGCCCGAACTGCCAAGCCATGTCTTCCCTGGACCGGAATCAAGCATCCTAGGACCGGTTTCTGGCTATCAGCCGTCATCAGCCAGGATAGCTTTACTCCAGTGGCGTAGTGAGCACGGGTCCCACGTCTGGGAATACCCATCCCACTTAGGGCGAAAAGCGTTACAACAAACAAATGATGGACGGAATGCTGACAATGCAGACATTCTCCCCCAGTCAAGAGATCTGGGTTAAATCCATCGTTCTTTTGCCCACTACGCCACCCCAGTTTAGACATGGCCATATGCAAATCAGTCTTGACCCTGTGCCTCATGGCAACAGTCCAGCCCGAACTGCCAAGCCATGTCTTCCCTGGACCGGAATCAAGCATCCTATGACCGGTTTCTGGCTATCAGCCGTCATCAGCCAGGATAGCTTTACTCCAGTGGCGTAGTGAGCACGGGTCCCACGTCTGGGAATACCCATCCCACTTAGGGCGAAAAGCGTTACAACAAACAAATGATGGACGGAATGCTGACAATGCAGACATTCTCCCCCAGTCAAGAGATCTGGGTTAAATCCATCGTTCTTTTGCCCACTACGCAACGCTTAGTAACGCTTTTCGCCCTAAGTGGGATGGGTGTTCCCAGACGTGGGACCCGTGCTCACTACGCCACTGGAGTCAAGCTATCCTGGCTGATGACGGCTGATAGCCAGAAACCGGTCCTAGGATGCTTGATTCCGGTCCAGGGAAGACATGGCTTGGCAGTTCGGGCTGGACTGTTCCCATGAGGCACAGGGTCAAGACTGATTTGCATATGGCCATGTCTAAACTGGGGTGGTGTAGTGGGCAAAAGAACGATGGATTTAACCCAGATCTCTTGACTGGGGGAGAATGTCTGCATTGTCAGCATTCCGTCCATCATTTGTTTGTTGTAACGGTTTACTATTGTATGGCACTGTGTCCACATCTGTGTCACTGTGGTTCTGCCCCCTCATGTGTTGTGTAGTTGCCTGGGGATACTGTGACACACACACACATGGTGTGTCAGATGTGCAGTGTGAGGTTGCCTGTTTTTGTGCATCTGCATCAGTGCATTGGTATTGCTGTTGTAGGCCTTTGTCTGGATGCTGTTTCTGTGATTTTGCCTGCTGTCCCTGTGAGTCATATCACATCATTGTGCACATTCATCCTGGTTGTTAGGTGCCATTGCTGGCATGGAATGTGAGTTTGTGAGCTGACACCTACAGTCTACACATGTTGTTTTGATTGGTGTGTCTATTTTCAAGATGTGTGCATACTTGGTGATGGTCACTTCTGATCTTGTGTTATTTTACACTGTATGCATTGTTAGATCCCCTTTGTAGGGTGCTTGTCTGCACATGGCCGAGAGTGTGTTATGTTTTCACAGCACTGTTAGCCTCACCACATCTCTGTGTGTATGGGACACAACCACAAGTTTGCCCCAGAAGTGTTTAATGTGTTGGGAGCAGGGATCATACATGCTGTTTGTTATTTGCAGCTTTGACCATGATGACACTTACCTTTTGGTCACTGTAATAAGGGGGGGTTTAGTCCCCATCACCACAATGCGAAATATCTGCTGCATTTTGGAGGCCACACTTAACTTCTGTTCTACACAGTGAGGGGGTGTTCTTTTTACATTGCCATAGTGCTATGGTGATGCTTGCCTTGTGTATGTCACACTCATGTGTTGGTCACACATTTGCCTTTACTTACATTGTATGTTTGTAGTCATAATAACTGTTGTGGGCATTTGTCAAAGACTACACACTGTTGACATGATGTTAGGGGGATGTATTTTGCTGACATACCTGATGATGGGTAACATAGGCCCTATGGCTGGGGGTGGCATTAGTGATGGGCAACATAAGCCCTATGGGTGAGGGTGGCAGTAGTGATGGGCACCATAAGCTCTATCGGCGGGAGGGGGCAGGGGTGATGGGAAACAGGTCTCCTGTGAGTGGGGGTGGCGGGGGTGATGGGCAACATAAGCCCTTTGGGTGGGGGTGTCAGTAGTGATGGGCAACATAAGCCATATGGGTGGGGGTGGCAGGGGTAATGGGCACCAGGTCCCCTATGACTGGGGGTGGCAGTAGTGATGGGCAACAAAAGCCCTATGGCTGGGGGTGGCAGTAGTGATGGGCAACATAAGCCCTATGGCTGGGGGTGGCAAGGGTGATGGGCACCAGGTCCCCTATGGGTGGGGGTGGCAGTAGTGATGGGCACCAAGTTCCCTATGGGTGGGGGTGGCAGTAGTGATGGGGAACATAAGCCCTATGGCTGGGGGTGGCAGTAGTGATGGGCAACATAACCCCTAGGGGTGGGGGTGGCAGGGGTGGTGGGCAACAGGTCCCCTATGGGTGGGGGTGGCAGTAGTGATGGGTACCAGGTCCCCTATGGGTGGGGGGTGCAGTAGTGATGGGCAACATAAGCCCTCTGGCTGGGGATGGCAGTAGTGATGGGCAACATAAGCCCTATGGCTGGGGTTGGCAGGGGTGATGGGCAACAGGTCCCCTGTGAGTGGGTGTGGCAGGGGTGATGGGCACCAGGTCCCCTATGGGTGGTGGTGGCAGTAGTGATGGGCAACTAAGCCCTATGGCTGGGGGTGGCAGTAGTGATGGGCAACATAAGCCCTATGGGTGGGGGTGGCAGGGGTGATAGGCAACAGGTCCCCTGTGAGTGGGGGTGATGGGCAAAATAAGCCCTTGGTTGGGGGTGGCAGTAGTGATGGGCAACATAAGCCCTATGGCTGGGGGTGGCAGTGGTGCTGGCCATTCAACCCCTATGGTGGGCTGTTGTTAGTGGCCAGGATGTCGATCCCCTGTGGGTGTGTGCCATTTTGCGGGTACGTGACGTTTGTTTATGTGGTAGGTGTCTGATTTACCGCCTGCGCCATCGGTTCCTGAGCCGGTCATAGATGTAGAGTACTGGTATGACCTGCACGATGGGATTCATGATGTGTTTGTGTCGTACACGCTGCTTGTTGCTCCGTCTCGTACCCGCTACAAGCTGCTCTGTCTCGTAGCCGTGGATTGAGTTGTGGCACGAATCGTAGCTGATATGCTTGTTTTCCGGATGCTGTGACGTCCCGTACGTGTCGACCCATCCGGCACATAGAAAGTACGCATCGTGCTTGTCATGCTGGAAACTGCTATGGATACTGCTTCCGGGCGACTCGGTTCAGCGTTAGGAGTTAAGGCTCGGACGAAGAAGCCTACGTGTCGGTTGGGTTTTTGGCAGTTGTGCGCATCGTACTTACTCTCCAGGACGGACCGGCTCCGGGCACGTGTTGGTCGCACAGTAAGGCTACGGACAGCTGTCCGACCGGCTATCGGAATCGGCCCCTTAGAGTACTACACTGCAGAATGGGGTTCATTAATTGAATTTGAATGATGCAAGAAATGCCCACTCAGATGAAAAAAATGAGCTGCTCTTTATGGTGTGAAATAGCAAATTAGCCTTGGATGTGGGGTTAGCTGGCAAAAGAGAAAGGTTGATAGTAAACACCTGCAGCAATGTGCCCATCCTCCCAGCTGCCTGAAAGTGTTTTCACACCACAAAGGTCTTTATCAACCCACCCTGATCAGGTGTGGCTCTATTTGTTTCCCAGAATTGTTTCCATTGACAATAGAGCACCTTTTTTTTGAGAATAGGCTTTTCTTGTTCAAGGATCGGAGGATCAGATGATGTCTAGGTTCCTAATTAAGTTGCAGGAAAAAGAAAAATATGACTTAGTTGGCGGGGAAGTTACATATAATTTGCCAACAAACCCGTAATTCACTGATATGGGAACAAAAGCTCAAATACTAATGAGCGAGGCTTCCCATGCGGCTTCTGCAGCAATGAAGTGGATCTGTTAAAAAAACCCTGTCACTTCCACAACAATGGACCCAATGCAAATGGCAGTCAAAATGCGTTGGTGCACTGTATTTTATCTATGCGGATCACCACTCAAAAACTCTGTTGCCTTCTTCTTAGCACCAAAGGACTTATCAAATCTGCAGATCTGGCATGGCGGTATTTCTGGGTTGCAAAACTCCATCTGTTCATCGGCCAGGATTGGTCCTACTTTGAAAATCTTACCAAGCAGCAATGGCAATCTGGAAAAATGGTGAAGGGCAGACAAGAGTTTCAGGGGTGACACAGTGATGCTGATGTAGAAAGGTAACAAATCAGGTAACCCACACTGACTTGGTCTAGACAAACCTTTGGGAGATGAAAAGTAAATGCACCATAAAAGATTCCAAACATGTTTTCAACTTTGCTGACTACCCAGAAAAATTCAGGGCACTGGCAGCAACTTCTGGGATCTTGGTGGACCATGACAGCAGGTTCCGCTTTTGCATCAAAGTCACACAGTACAATTATTGTTATTCATGTGCCATGTCTTGTGAAGCATCCATTGCACTTTACCAAGGGTTAGACAGTGAGAAAGTGTGTTGAGCCACAATCTTTATTGCCCATAATAATATTGGTGAAAAGTGACACATGTCTCCTTAAGGGTCCCACTTAGAATTGACATTCCTTGGAGGAAAAACCTCAGTGGTAGTAGATATGCATGGAAAATGTAAATTAGCAATGGAGAAACTAGCAAGGCATCAAACTCCTCCTGACATGAGGAGGGAGTAAACGATCAAATAGAATCCAGGTGTATAAATATATAAGTAAGTCAAACTGTTAAAACCTAAAATGTCTGGCAAAAATAGTAAGAAAAGTGCGAAAGTGGGGACAGAACGATTAACAATAAGGGAAATACTGGATCATAACATATTCAGCAGTTACTAATTATACACGCTTAAAAGAAATTGACGTAACAAAAAATAGCTATCCCTGTCTTGGATTGGAAACCTGTGACAAGGACTTACCACGGGGCATATCATTAAGAGGGCGATATAAAATTGTCGCTGCTTTTGCGTCCGTTTTCGGACGTAAAGCAGGGATAATTTTATCGCCTTATCCGCAAGGTCACTCTATCGCGGGAATCCTTGCATTCGCTCCCTTTCCCATAACGCCCACCTTTGCATCTCTAATGAGATGCAAAGTGGGCGTTCCGTCCCAAAATAACTGGAGAAATGTGGCTAACTGACTTTTCACCAATTATCAATGGGCACGCTAACAGGCATAGCAATAAGGAAAGTAGTGCTAACCTTGGTTAGTGCTACTTTCCTTACGCCTGCTTTTAGTTTGACTTAGCCATTATATCCAATGTAAGGTGGATATCATGGCTAAGTCTGCCCTGCCCTATCAACAAGCGATCGCCAAACTTTGTGAGATTATCGCTGGATTTCCAGCGATAATCTCACATTTGGCAGTTAGCGCTTGGAATTTTATCGCTTTTGAGATAAGCGTTGCTAATAGCACGCTATCTCAGCGATAAAATTCCACATTACCCGGCGATAATTATCCTAGCGCTAAGTGCGCTTAGTGATAAATATCGCCGGTCCTTGATGATATCACCCCACATTCCTTCACTAAGCTCTCATGTCAGCATCCCATCCTCAACCCTGTTTTGTTACCTGTGGGAAAGAAAAGGACAGACTATTAAAAAGGAAGAAAAGGCTAATGATATGAAAAGGACAAAGGGGGAAGCATGACACCAGGGTCAGACAAGGACAACAAATAGGCCCGGGCACCAAAATAAAAGTGTCACTCATTACAAACTCGATAGCTAAAAAAGTGGCCCACATTTGCAGATGAGACCACTTTTGAACTTGCAAAGACACGCCATATAATGGTAAAAATCTCTGGGTACCACATAAATTCAGAGAAAACAGAAATTATGGCCTGGAATTCCCCCAACACACAGGTGGAGGTAGTGCCCTCCATGCGGTATCTTGGAATTAGAATTACCCAAGATATAAGCAAAATCACCACCTTTAATCTTGACCGAGTATATAAGCAATGTCAGAAACAACTAAAGGCATGGAATCACCTCCCTTTATCCATCTTTGGGAGGACAAACCTTATAAAAATGTCTATCCTACCCAAATATACCTTTTTGTTTAACTCTATCCCTATGGCTTTTGACATTAAACAAATATCTAAATGTCAACAAGGTATTAACTCTTTTATTTGGATGAATCGAGCTTCGAGATTGGCCTGGAAAAAGCTGAGGAGAAGGAGAGAGAAAGGAGGCCTTACGTCACCAGACATCCAATACTATGCCTGGGCGTTCCAACTATCCTACTCTAGAATGCTCCTAAAAACATCAGAGGACAACTCTAGAGGGAGGATGTTTCGAGCTATGTTGGAGGGGTCTGATCTTCCATCTGACTGCTTTCTTTTTAAGTTTGGAGACCAGAAATTCTTTAAAAAAATAAAATTAAAAACTCTACAATCTTTGGCTAGGAGTTGGTCCACAATCAGAAATAGAACAGGGTTGTGTTATTTTTCCAACTTAGCACCTATATGCGATTCACCAGGTACTCCCTTATGTCTTAAAGACAGACTGGCAGGTCCAATAAAGGAAGCCGGTTTTTTGAACTGGGGAGAGCTGATAGCTGGTGGTTCAATGCTACCTTGGGAGGCTTTGCGGGAGAAAGTCGGGCCAGGTCTATCTTACTTCAAGTATGTACAGCTGACTAGCTGGGCTCAGGCCTTGAAAAGAAAGGGAGTCTCCTTGGGAAAATACAGTAACTTAGAAAATCTATTGGTGACAAGGCCAGGGGGGGGGGAAAGGAGGTCGCATGTTGGTATTGGGCGATCTTGGAGCAGATAGATGACGACACAACCCTCCCTGAGGTGTTATGGGGCAGTAACATCGGCGAACAGTGCCAGCAGCTATGGTCAAACTCATTTAGTTTACTATATAAAATCGTGAAGCCAGCCTGGTTGAGGCGAAACCATCTTTTCACTTTACATCGTGCTTATCTGTCCCCCCAAAAGTTAGCCAAATTTCAACATGGAAAAAAATGCAACAAATGTGACCTAGTTGAGGCCTCGGATGTTCATATGTTTAAAGAGTGCCCAGCCATTAGTCGTTTTTGGGAAGAGGTGATAGAAGCACTATCTTCTATGCTAAATATCACTCTTAGTAATACTCTCCCTTTGATTTTCTTTGGGCTTGACGAAAATATCCTAGGGCCTGCTAGATCCTTCTTGTTTTTTTCAATCCTGTTGACTAGGAGACAGATTTGCAGATTTTGGGTGGACACAGCTCCTCCAACATATATGGGATGGTTATCGTCCCTATATGAAGTTTCTAAAGTAGACCTGGCTAGACCCTGTAGTATGAAAAAAAAGAAAATTGCCTTTTGGGACTATTTGATATAGTGGAAGTAGGTCTCCCGGGGTTTTTTTTTTTTCCCCGGGTCCTATGATTATGCCAGCTTCCCTGCCCCATGGATCTATAACAAGGGTCTTCGTTCGTCTTTCTGGTCCAAACAGGTTGAAATATGCCTAGATGGAGTTTCTGAAGGTCGTCCTTTTTTGTGTGTTGTTTGCTCCTTCTCCCGCCAATTTGTTTCTTTTGTTTTTTGTGCAATTGTCCATAGCACACTAAAGGGTTTGGTGGGCAGGACAAGATAGCACAAAATGGTGGTTGGCGGATTTTCTTCTTCACACATAAGGGTTTGGCAAATGAGGACAAAAAAAAAAAAAAGACACGCCATATAGCTATTTTGCAAGGTAAGTGAGACTTCATCCATTTTTTCTCTGCTTCAAGTAATGCTATGGTAATATCAGGGAAATCAATAGTTAATACTACCCCACCTGGCATGAAAACTGGCCCAAACACTGACTGAAAACCTGCCCACACACTGGTCTGTCAGACCAGCCCATCATACACTGCCTATTTACCCTAGAGACTATCTCCGAGGCAATGTGTAGGGAATATGTACATAAAACACACAGTGACACAGTGAAAACACTACAAATGTACATCACACCAGTTAAGATTAAAAAAACAATGTTTATCTACATCAAACAGGACCCAAACTACGAACATCCAACATGTATAAGCAAAAGTAACACTTTTAAAACCTTTAAGCAAGTTTGTACATAGAACTCTATTGATTTTAACACACACTACCTGTGATGTATTAAATCCGGAACAAAAAACAGCTGCAGAGGAGGGAAGCATCATAAAACACAAGAGATGTGTTGATTTTTGTGTCCCATGGAAATGGAGATGTCAGTCCTGCTGCACACAGGATAAGAGTTGTGTAGATTCCTTACTATGAGGGACAGCAACATGTCAAATTTAGGATGCAGCCTTGGTTTATTACTGTGGGGCTCCATTGATGAAGACCCAGCTGGACCTGCATCAGAGTCGGAGGGGGTGTCTCGGACGTTGGAGACACGGTGTTCATGACTGAGGCTGCTGTGATTTTCTGGCCACCTGGCAGGTGCTGCATTGATTCTTCAGCCACGTGCTGCGGTTTCATTCTTCTTCCACTCTGCAGAGGATGCAGCAAAAAAACTGCTACTTCAATTGGATGTGTGGATTTTCAGAACTTGAAGCAGCAATACCACCTCCAAGGGCCCAGAACAGGAGTTGTCACAACTTGGCAGGTCAGAACTCCCAGAAAATGAGTTCATGGGTGCTGTAGGTGAAGTATGTGACCGCCCTAAGACATCCAAGAGGGGGAAAGCACACACAAACCCTTGGAGAACCTTGACAAGCAGGATATGAAAGTAAAGTCCAGTCCTTCCTCTTCCCAAGACTGAAGCCGCAAGCAGCTGGCCAGCACAACATAGCAGCAAGCAGAGTGGCAGTTATCCTCTTTCAGCTTTTCCAGCTCTTCTTTGTGTCGGAATCTCCTCTTGATCCATAAGTGTTCTAAAAATGTGGGGCTACATGTCCTTTCCGCCTTTGAAGTCAGATAATCTTTGTAGTGCACAGATCCTGCATTGTCCATTCCTGGATCCAGACACACTACTGGAGGGTGGAGACAGCTTTATGTGAGGACAGCTACAGCCCTATTCCGGTGTCAGTGACAACTCCTCCCACCACTCTAGCTCAGGAAGGTCCATCAGCCTGGTGATGGGCAATCAGGATGTGCAGGGCACACCTCAGCTCCCTTTGTGTGACCGTCTAGAGTGAGTGCATAAACAGTCCAACTGTCAGTCTAAACCAGACTTGGATTCCAAAGGCAGAGACACATAATGGTAAAGGAAGAAAATACCCACTTTCTAAAAGCCGTTTCAAATATATAATTAAAAAAACAACTTCACTAAAAGATGTATTTTTAAATTCTGAGTTCACGGAGCCCATACTCCAAATCTTGCTCTCTTTCCAATTAAAAGGTACACTTGTAAGGTGTTACAAGATATTTCCAATGATAACCTATGGGAAAGATAGTCCTCACAATAGTGAAAAACAAAATTGGCAGTATTTCACTGTCAGGATATGTAAAACAAACTAGTACATGTCCTAACTCTTACCTGCCCTGCACCCTGCCCAGGGGGCTGCCTTGGGACTAACTTAGGGTTGCCTTACATGCAGAAAAAGGCAAGGTTTGGACCTGGCAAGTGGGTGCACTTGCCAGGTCGACATGGCAGTTTAAAACTGCACTTGGAGACACTGCAGTGGCAGGCCTGGGACATGTTTGCACGGCTACTCATTTGGGGCACAACCATGGCTGCAGGCCCACTAGTAGCATTTTATTTACAGGACCTGTGCATACATAGTGTACTTTACACATATTCCAATTATGGATAACCAATCATAGTCACAATTTACACAGGGAGCACTTGCACTTTAGCACTGATCAGCAGTGGTAAAGTGCCCAGAGTCTAAAAACCAGCAAAAGCAAGGTCCAGCATACAGTCAAAAATACAGGAGGCAGAAGCAAAAAGACAGGGTAAACCACAGCAATGATTCTGGGTTTAACACCTGGACTCCAACTAGTTTACTTTATCAACAGGAGAAGTAAGCACTTGTTCCACTAGGGTAGGCCTCGAACCAGTGGCACATCACACCAATAGGTGGAGACCTCCTGTAACATCTTTTTCCTAGTGTGGGTGAGTATAATTTGTGCCACACTGATGTATCAGTGTCTTGTGTACTATTGCAGCACTCTGTGACTGTGAAATGTTCCTATTTTGGGTCTTGGAAATCCTCAGACATCACGATCAAACAGACAAGCCTGAAAGAGAAAGTTTAAACACACAACATTTATATTTATGAGACCCTTGTGTTGCCAGAGTGTCACTTTTTGTGATGCTCCAGTAGCTCAAACTACAAAATAATATCTATGAGGCCATAGATATGGAGTATGCCAAGGCAGTGCAAATCGCTGCATTGCCTTACTCTGCTACCGGGAGGAGTTCAATGGGCTTTGGGGTGGGTGTTCCCACCAACACCCATGGATTTCAATGCATTCTGCAGTACACATAGAAAGAGGAAAACACCTCTCAGGATTGTTTTTGTACAGGAAGGTGCTCTGCCCTGCACAAAAATAATCCTGCTGCCAACACAGGCACCCTAGCACCATGGTGTAAGGGTGCCTGCATTGCACTAGGCTGCCAAAACGGTAGCAGTGCAGGGGGAAAAGACAGGAATGCACCATATTGGGTAAATAAGGTGCATTCCTGCCTTTTCACTTAGGCATAGGGCAGTGCAGAAAGGTGACTTGCTACACTGCCCTACATGAAATGAGGGCCATGGTGTTGTATGACACTCCAAACAGCGTGCCAACCCCACTAACTACCAACATTGTAGACAGGTCAGGCCTTGGGTTGTGCGACCAGTACAGCTGCACCTCACACTCAGCTGGGGGTGAGGGGAGTGCTGTGTTTAGAAATAAAAGCATGTACTGAAGAGCTCCTTGTATTTTAAGCTGTGTTCGGGAAACAATAAAAATATCAAGACATCTCTAGTAATTCATGTTCCTACTGGAGAGAGGTGGGTGCTTTGTCTAGTGGCAGTTTTAACTCGTCATAAATTAGCACAGAGAGTAATGTGCCTGCTGTAAAGAACTTGTACCATGCAGATCACAGAACTAAGTGTGAAAGTGTGAGTGAACCACGAGTAGCTCTATAAAAAGTGAAATGTATGTCAGAGAGAACTGCTGGAGGGAGGCAGTGAGGGAATAAATGTAGAATTAGGTTATTGGGAGAGTGCCAAAAAAGATTGTTGCACCAGTGGCTATCAGAGCCAGGTCTGTACTAGCAGTTCCAGACATCAGGCGTTTCCCCGGGAGCCTGGAATGGTAGGGGCCGGTTTTGCAGTGGTGGCGGCCAACTTTATTAATGGGGGCCAGTTTTAAAGCCCAGATGCAAAATTGACCACCAGTAAGAAAAGCAGCAAGTAAGGGTTTCCTTCTTCCCGGGGCCAGGCAGTGCTTCCACAGGAGGTGGTCTGAGAAAATTACCTGGGCTGCTATGGGTTCCCAGTCCGGCCCTGATAAGCGCTAAACAAAGCCCTGATGGGTTCCCTCCTTCGGGTGAAAAATAACGCAAGCAGCAACAAGAGTGCCACGTAAGGAATCATCTGATAAAAATGGTACCGCTTTTGCAGTTATGTTGTAGGCCAAAGATCCTACCGTCCAAACCCTTTGACAATCTTCAAAGGTGCATTGAAACTGTATGTAAGTTATCTATTGAGTGGTGAGAAATAAAGTGCCTGGTGCAAAACTCTGAAATAAAGACTGGGGGCCCGATTCACAGAACAAACTTAAGACTAAATCCTAAACTTACTACCATTCTGGTATTCACAGAATGCACCTACTACTACTGGTATTCACAGAGTGAACTTACTACTTTTGCTATTCACAGAATGAACTTAGAACTTTTGCTATTCACAGAATCCATTTACGACCACTAAACTTACGTCCGCACTCGGCCCGGAATTTCCGGAGCGGAAAGTCCGCTCGCGGGCCGGATAGTCCGCCTACGGGCCGGAAACTCCGCTCTCGGGCCGGTAAGTCAGATTTGGGACCAGACTACATTAACTGTGGCCATTGATCATTTGAGCCAAGGGTAAACACCTGTCCAAGTCCCAACCATCCCCCACCATGCATCAGCTGACGCACTCCTGCCAATCCCAGCCAACAGCTCCAGTTAGCCATCATGTTGCTAGTGCCTACCATCCCCCACCATGATCCAGCTGAAGCCAATTAACACTGATTGACGAGCAGCAAAAAACATTTAAAAGCAGCACACAGTGAAGGAACAGGTTTGGCCACACAGAGTTTGTCTTTGCAACCTGACACCGGCTGAGAAAAATGGACCCCCTGAAAAGAAAGAGGAATTTCACAGCAGAGGAGACCACCATGCTTGTGGAGTTCATTGTCAGGCACCACAAACGCCTCTATGGACACCCACCCTACTGCACCAGTGGGACACAGAAGGCAGCCCTGTGACAGCAATTATCCACTGCTGTCACAGCATTGGGGGAGGAGAGGCGCACAGTACAGGACCTCAAAAAAAAATGGCAGGATGAGCGGCTGAGGGTAAAGGAGAAATACTCCCGGATTGAATTACAACGGATCCTCCCAGCCGCATACTCTGGACCACGCATCCGCCTCACCCCACTGGAGGAGGATATCCGGACAACGATACACCCCCACTTGGTCCATGGGCTGCCTGTCGTGACGTCTGCTACGTGGTACCAGGTAAGTGGGATGAAAAGAAAAAAGCGCATGAAAAGAATGTCTGTGTTGCACTGTCAGTGTGAATAAGGAAGTAATCCAAAGTGTATAAAAAAATCCGTCAGTCAGAGACTCCTGTGTCACCCTCTGTATGTAGCACTACAAGTCCCACAATCCTTAGCGATGGAAATGACAAATCCCCCACTTCAGAAAACATGGGCACTGTCCAGTTGCAGTAATACACCAGCCCGCTAAGTAGCAATTGACAAATATCAGCAGAGATGCGCCAGTATCAACGTCACACGCAATCCAACTCTTGTGCAACCGCGGATGCGTCACATTTACAATGCGGTGCACTGTGGCGCTGGGATAGACAGATGGGTGTCGCAAATGATGGCATTAGGGGGGTGCTCTGCTGGAGTAGTGTCGCAAGTGTGACGCAACTCCAACAATGTCCATGGACCGCCTACACCTAACGTTCTGGCCCACTCATTACATGTGCCTCAAGCTGGTGTAAGTTTGCATGGCACCACCCTATGAAAAGTGACTACGTGAAATTCTGTCATCAGCCAGCCAGGATAGCTTTACTCCAGTGGCGTAGTGAGCACGGGTCCCACGTCTGGGAATACCCATCCCACTTAGGGCGAAAAGCGTTACAACAAACAAATGATGGACGGAATGCTGACAATGCAGACATTCTCCCCCAGTCAAGAGATCTGGGTTAAATCCATCGTTCTTTTGCCCACTACGCAACGCTTAGTAACGCTTTTCGCCCTAAGTGGGATGGGTGTTCCCAGACGTGGGACCCGTGCTCACTACGCCACTGGAGTCAAGCTATCCTGGCTGATGACGGCTGATAGCCAGAAACCGGTCCTAGGATGCTTGATTCCGGTCCAGGGAAGACATGGCTTGGCAGTTCGGGCTGGACTGTTCCCATGAGGCACAGGGTCAAGACTGATTTGCATATGGCCATGTCTAAACTGGGGTGGTGTAGTGGGCAAAAGAACGATGGATTTAACCCAGATCTCTTGACTGGGGGAGAATGTCTGCATTGTCAGCATTCCGTCCATCATTTGTTTGTTGTAACGGTTTACTTTTGTATGGCACTGTGTCCACATCTGTGTCACTGTGGTTCTGCCCCCTCATGTGTTGTGTAGTTGCCTGGGGATACTGTGACACACACACACATGGTGTGTCAGATGTGCAGTGTGAGGTTGCCTGTTTTTGTGCATCTGCATCAGTGCATTGGTATTGCTGTTGTAGGCCTTTGTCTGGATGCTGTTTCTGTGATTTTGCCTGCTGTCCCTGTGAGTCATATCACATCATTGTGCACATTCATCCTGGTTGTTAGGTGCCATTGCTGGCATGGAATGTGAGTTTGTGAGCTGACACCTACAGTCTACACATGTTGTTTTGATTGGTGTGTCTATTTTCAAGATGTGTGCATACTTGGTGATGGTCACTTCTGATCTTGTGTTATTTTACACTGTATGCATTGTTAGATCCCCTTTGTAGGGTGCTTGTCTGCACATGGCCGAGAGTGTGTTATGTTTTCACAGCACTGTTAGCCTCACCACATCTCTGTGTGTATGGGACACAACCACAAGTTTGCCCCAGAAGTGTTTAATGTGTTGGGAGCAGGGATCATACATGCTGTTTGTTATTTGCAGCTTTGACCATGATGACACTTACCTTTTGGTCACTGTAATAAGGGGGGGTTTAGTCCCCATCACCACAATGCGAAATATCTGCTGCATTTTGGAGGCCACACTTAACTTCTGTTCTACACAGTGAGGGGGTGTTCTTTTTACATTGCCATAGTGCTATGGTGATGCTTGCCTTGTGTATGTCACACTCATGTGTTGGTCACACATTTGCCTTTACTTACATTGTATGTTTGTAGTCATAATAACTGTTGTGGGCATTTGTCAAAGACTACACACTGTTGACATGATGTTAGGGGGATGTATTTTGCTGACATACCTGATGATGGGTAACATAGGCCCTATGGCTGGGGGTGGCATTAGTGATGGGCAACATAAGCCCTATGGGTGAGGGTGGCAGTAGTGATGGGCACCATAAGCTCTATCGGCGGGAGGGGGCAGGGGTGATGGGAAACAGGTCTCCTGTGAGTGGGGGTGGCGGGGGTGATGGGCAACATAAGCCCTTTGGGTGGGGGTGTCAGTAGTGATGGGCAACATAAGCCATATGGGTGGGGGTGGCAGGGGTAATGGGCACCAGGTCCCCTATGACTGGGGGTGGCAGTAGTGATGGGCAACAAAAGCCCTATGGCTGGGGGTGGCAGTAGTGATGGGCAACATAAGCCCTATGGCTGGGGGTGGCAAGGGTGATGGGCACCAGGTCCCCTATGGGTGGGGGTGGCAGTAGTGATGGGCACCAAGTTCCCTATGGGTGGGGGTGGCAGTAGTGATGGGGAACATAAGCCCTATGGCTGGGGGTGGCAGTAGTGATGGGCAACATAACCCCTAGGGGTGGGGGTGGCAGGGGTGGTGGGCAACAGGTCCCCTATGGGTGGGGGTGGCAGTAGTGATGGGTACCAGGTCCCCTATGGGTGGGGGGTGCAGTAGTGATGGGCAACATAAGCCCTCTGGCTGGGGATGGCAGTAGTGATGGGCAACATAAGCCCTATGGCTGGGGTTGGCAGGGGTGATGGGCAACAGGTCCCCTGTGAGTGGGTGTGGCAGGGGTGATGGGCACCAGGTCCCCTATGGGTGGTGGTGGCAGTAGTGATGGGCAACTAAGCCCTATGGCTGGGGGTGGCAGTAGTGATGGGCAACATAAGCCCTATGGGTGGGGGTGGCAGGGGTGATAGGCAACAGGTCCCCTGTGAGTGGGGGTGATGGGCAAAATAAGCCCTTGGTTGGGGGTGGCAGTAGTGATGGGCAACATAAGCCCTATGGCTGGGGGTGGCAGTGGTGCTGGCCATTCAACCCCTATGGTGGGCTGTTGTTAGTGGCCAGGATGTCGATCCCCTGTGGGTGTGTGCCATTTTGCGGGTACGTGACGTTTGTTTATGTGGTAGGTGTCTGATTTACCGCCTGCGCCATCGGTTCCTGAGCCGGTCATAGATGTAGAGTACTGGTATGACCTGCACGATGGGATTCATGATGTGTTTGTGTCGTACACGCTGCTTGTTGCTCCGTCTCGTACCCGCTACAAGCTGGTCTGTCTCGTAGCCGTGGATTGAGTTGTGGCACGAATCGTAGCTGATATGCTTGTTTTCCGGATGCTGTGACGTCCCGTACGTGTCGACCCATCCGGCACATAGAAAGTACGCATCGTGCTTGTCATGCTGGAAACTGCTATGGATACTGCTTCCGGGCGACTCGGTTCAGCGTTAGGAGTTAAGGCTCGGACGAAGAAGCCTACGTGTCGGTTGGGTTTTTGGCAGTTGTGCGCATCGTACTTACTCTCCAGGACGGACCGGCTCCGGGTACGTGTTGGTCGCACAGTAAGGCTACGGACAGCTGTCCGACCGGCTATCGGAATCGGCCCCTTAGAGTACTACACTGCAGAATGGGGTTCATTAATTGAATTTGAATGATGCAAGAAATGCCCACTCAGATGAAAAAAATGAGCTGCTCTTTATGGTGTGAAATAGCAAATTAGCCTTGGATGTGGGGTTAGCTGGCAAAAGAGAAAGGTTGATAGTAAACACCTGCAGCAATGTGCCCATCCTCCCAGCTGCCTGAAAGTGTTTTCACACCACAAAGGTCTTTATCAACCCACCCTGATCAGGTGTGGCTCTATTTGTTTCCCAGAATTGTTTCCATTGACAATAGAGCACCTTTTTTTTGAGAATAGGCTTTTCTTGTTCAAGGATCAGAGGATCAGATGATGTCTAGGTTCCTAATTAAGTTGCAGGAACAAGAAAAATATGACTTAGTTGGCGGGGAAGTTACATATAATTTGCCAACAAACCCGTAATTCACTGATATGGGAACAAAAGCTCAAATACTAATGAGCGAGGCTTCCCATGCGGCTTCTGCAGCAATGAAGTGGATCTGTTAAAAAAACCCTGTCACTTCCACAACAATGGACCCAATGCAAATGGCAGTCAAAATGCGTTGGTGCACTGTATTTTATCTATGCGGATCACCACTCAAAAACTCTGTTGCCTTCTTCTTAGCACCAAAGGACTTATCAAATCTGCAGATCTGGCATGGCGGTATTTCTGGGTTGCAAAACTCCATCTGTTCATCGGCCAGGATTGGTCCTACTTTGAAAATCTTACCAAGCAGCAATGGCAATCTGGAAAAATGGTGAAGGGCAGACAAGAGTTTCAGGGGTGACACAGTGATGCTGATGTAGAAAGGTAACAAATCAGGTAACCCACACTGACTTGGTCTAGACAAACCTTTGGGAGATGAAAAGTAAATGCACCATAAAAGATTCCAAACATGTTTTCAACTTTGCTGACTACCCAGAAAAATTCAGGGCACTGGCAGCAACTTCTGGGATCTTGGTGGACCATGACAGCAGGTTCCGCTTTTGCATCAAAGTCACACAGTACAATTATTGTTATTCATGTGCCATGTCTTGTGAAGCATCCATTGCACTTTACCAAGGGTTAGACAGTGAGAAAGTGTGTTGAGCCACAATCTTTATTGCCCATAATAATATTGGTGAAAAGTGACACATGTCTCCTTAAGGGTCCCACTTAGAATTGACATTCCTTGGAGGAAAAACCTCAGTGGTAGTAGATATGCATGGAAAATGTAAATTAGCAATGGAGAAACTAGCAAGGCATCAAACTCCTCCTGACATGAGGAGGGAGTAAACGATCAAATAGAATCCAGGTGTATAAATATATAAGTAAGTCAAACTGTTAAAACCTAAAATGTCTGGCAAAAATAGTAAGAAAAGTGCGAAAGTGGGGACAGAACGATTAACAATAAGGGAAATACTGGATCATAACATATTCAGCAGTTACTAATTATACACGCTTAAAAGAAATTGACGTAACAAAAAATAGCTATCCCTGTCTTGGATTGGAAACCTGTGACAAGGACTTACCACGGGGCATATCATTAAGAGGGCGATATAAAATTGTCGCTGCTTTTGCGTCCGTTTTCGGACGTAAAGCAGGGATAATTTTATCGCCTTATCCGCAAGGTCACTCTATCGCGGGAATCCTTGCATTCGCTCCCTTTCCCATAACGCCCACCTTTGCATCTCTAATGAGATGCAAAGTGGGCGTTCCGTCCCAAAATAACTGGAGAAATGTGGCTAACTGACATTTCACCAATTATCAATGGGCACGCTAACAGGCATAGCAATAAGGAAAGTAGTGCTAACCTTGGTTAGTGCTACTTTCCTTACGCCTGCTTTTAGTTTGACTTAGCCATTATATCCAATGTAAGGTGGATATCATGGCTAAGTCTGCCCTGCCCTATCAACAAGCGATCGCCAAACTTTGTGAGATTATCGCTGGATTTCCAGCGATAATCTCACATTTGGCAGTTAGCGCTTGGAATTTTATCGCTTTTGAGATAAGCGTTGCTAATAGTACGCTATCTCAGCGATAAAATTCCACATTACCCGGCGATAATTATCCTAGCGCTAAGTGCGCTTAGTGATAAATATCGCCGGTCCTTGATGATATGACCCCACATTCCTTCACTAAGCTCTCATGTCAGCATCCCATCCTCAACCCTGTTTTGTTACCTGTGGGAAAGAAAAGGACAGACTATTAAAAAGGAAGAAAAGGCTAATGATATGAAAAGGACAAAGGGGGAAGCATGACACCAGGGTCAGACAAGGACAACAAATAGGCCCGGGCACCAAAATAAAAGTGTCACTCATTACAAACTCGATAGCTAAAAAAGTGGCCCACATTTGCAGATGAGACCACTTTTGAACTTGCAAAGACACGCCATATAATGGTAAAAATCTCTGGGTACCACATAAATTCAGAGAAAACAGAAATTATGGCCTGGAATTCCCCCAACACACAGGTGGAGGTAGTGCCCTCCATGCGGTATCTTGGAATTAGAATTACCCAAGATATAAGCAAAATCACCACCTTTAATCTTGACCGAGTATATAAGCAATGTCAGAAACAACTAAAGGCATGGAATCACCTCCCTTTATCCATCTTTGGGAGGACAAACCTTATAAAAATGTCTATCCTACCCAAATATACCTTTTTGTTTAACTCTATCCCTATGGCTTTTGACATTAAACAAATATCTAAATGTCAACAAGGTATTAACTCTTTTATTTGGATGAATCGAGCTTCGAGATTGGCCTGGAAAAAGCTGAGGAGAAGGAGAGAGAAAGGAGGCCTTACGTCACCAGACATCCAATACTATGCCTGGGCGTTCCAACTATCCTACTCTAGAATGCTCCTAAAAACATCAGAGGACAACTCTAGAGGGAGGATGTTTCGAGCTATGTTGGAGGGGTCTGATCTTCCATCTGACTGCTTTCTTTTTAAGTTTGGAGACCAGAAATTCTTTAAAAAAATAAAATTAAAAACTCTACAATCTTTGGCTAGGAGTTGGTCCACAATCAGAAATAGAACAGGGTTGTGTTATTTTTCCAACTTAGCACCTATATGCGATTCACCAGGTACTCCCTTATGTCTTAAAGACAGACTGGCAGGTCCAATAAAGGAAGCCGGTTTTTTGAACTGGGGAGAGCTGATAGCTGGTGGTTCAATGCTACCTTGGGAGGCTTTGCGGGAGAAAGTCGGGCCAGGTCTATCTTACTTCAAGTATGTACAGCTGACTAGCTGGGCTCAGGCCTTGAAAAGAAAGGGAGTCTCCTTGGGAAAATACAGTAACTTAGAAAATCTATTGGTGACAAGGCCAGGGGGGGGGGAAAGGAGGTCGCATGTTGGTATTGGGCGATCTTGGAGCAGATAGATGACGACACAACCCTCCCTGAGGTGTTATGGGGCAGTAACATCGGCGAACAGTGCCAGCAGCTATGGTCAAACTCATTTAGTTTACTATATAAAATCGTGAAGCCAGCCTGGTTGAGGCGAAACCATCTTTTCACTTTACATCGTGCTTATCTGTCCCCCCAAAAGTTAGCCAAATTTCAACATGGAAAAAAATGCAACAAATGTGACCTAGTTGAGGCCTCGGATGTTCATATGTTTAAAGAGTGCCCAGCCATTAGTCGTTTTTGGGAAGAGGTGATAGAAGCACTATCTTCTATGCTAAATATCACTCTTAGTAATACTCTCCCTTTGATTTTCTTTGGGCTTGACGAAAATATCCTAGGGCCTGCTAGATCCTTCTTGTTTTTTTCAATCCTGTTGACTAGGAGACAGATTTGCAGATTTTGGGTGGACACAGCTCCTCCAACATATATGGGATGGTTATCGTCCCTATATGAAGTTTCTAAAGTAGACCTGGCTAGACCCTGTAGTATGAAAAAAAAGAAAATTGCCTTTTGGGACTATTTGATATAGTGGAAGTAGGTCTCCCGGGGTTTTTTTTTTTTCCCCGGGTCCTATGATTATGCCAGCTTCCCTGCCCCATGGATCTATAACAAGGGTCTTCGTTCGTCTTTCTGGTCCAAACAGGTTGAAATATGCCTAGATGGAGTTTCTGAAGGTCGTCCTTTTTTGTGTGTTGTTTGCTCCTTCTCCCGCCAATTTGTTTCTTTTGTTTTTTGTGCAATTGTCCATAGCACACTAAAGGGTTTGGTGGGCAGGACAAGATAGCACAAAATGGTGGTTGGCGGATTTTCTTCTTCACACATAAGGGTTTGGCAAATGAGGACAAAAAAAAAAAAAAGACACGCCATATAGCTATTTTGCAAGGTAAGTGAGACTTCATCCATTTTTTCTCTGCTTCAAGTAATGCTATGGTAATATCAGGGAAATCAATAGTTAATACTACCCCACCTGGCATGAAAACTGGCCCAAACACTGACTGAAAACCTGCCCACACACTGGTCTGTCAGACCAGCCCATCATACACTGCCTATTTACCCTAGAGACTATCTCCGAGGCAATGTGTAGGGAATATGTACATAAAACACACAGTGACACAGTGAAAACACTACAAATGTACATCACACCAGTTAAGATTAAAAAAACAATGTTTATCTACATCAAACAGGACCCAAACTACGAACATCCAACATGTATAAGCAAAAGTAACACTTTTAAAACCTTTAAGCAAGTTTGTACATAGAACTCTATTGATTTTAACACACACTACCTGTGATGTATTAAATCCGGAACAAAAAACAGCTGCAGAGGAGGGAAGCATCATAAAACACAAGAGATGTGTTGATTTTTGTGTCCCATGGAAATGGAGATGTCAGTCCTGCTGCACACAGGATAAGAGTTGTGTAGATTCCTTACTATGAGGGACAGCAACATGTCAAATTTAGGATGCAGCCTTGGTTTATTACTGTGGGGCTCCATTGATGAAGACCCAGCTGGACCTGCATCAGAGTCGGAGGGGGTGTCTCGGACGTTGGAGACACGGTGTTCATGACTGAGGCTGCTGTGATTTTCTGGCCACCTGGCAGGTGCTGCATTGATTCTTCAGCCACGTGCTGCGGTTTCATTCTTCTTCCACTCTGCAGAGGATGCAGCAAAAAAACTGCTACTTCAATTGGATGTGTGGATTTTCAGAACTTGAAGCAGCAATACCACCTCCAAGGGCCCAGAACAGGAGTTGTCACAACTTGGCAGGTCAGAACTCCCAGAAAATGAGTTCATGGGTGCTGTAGGTGAAGTATGTGACCGCCCTAAGACATCCAAGAGGGGGAAAGCACACACAAACCCTTGGAGAACCTTGACAAGCAGGATATGAAAGTAAAGTCCAGTCCTTCCTCTTCCCAAGACTGAAGCCGCAAGCAGCTGGCCAGCACAACATAGCAGCAAGCAGAGTGGCAGTTATCCTCTTTCAGCTTTTCCAGCTCTTCTTTGTGTCGGAATCTCCTCTTGATCCATAAGTGTTCTAAAAATGTGGGGCTACATGTCCTTTCCGCCTTTGAAGTCAGATAATCTTTGTAGTGCACAGATCCTGCATTGTCCATTCCTGGATCCAGACACACTACTGGAGGGTGGAGACAGCTTTATGTGAGGACAGCTACAGCCCTATTCCGGTGTCAGTGACAACTCCTCCCACCACTCTAGCTCAGGAAGGTCCATCAGCCTGGTGATGGGCAATCAGGATGTGCAGGGCACACCTCAGCTCCCTTTGTGTGACCGTCTAGAGTGAGTGCATAAACAGTCCAACTGTCAGTCTAAACCAGACTTGGATTCCAAAGGCAGAGACACATAATGGTAAAGGAAGAAAATACCCACTTTCTAAAAGCCGTTTCAAATATATAATTAAAAAAACAACTTCACTAAAAGATGTATTTTTAAATTCTGAGTTCACGGAGCCCATACTCCAAATCTTGCTCTCTTTCCAATTAAAAGGTACACTTGTAAGGTGTTACAAGATATTTCCAATGATAACCTATGGGAAAGATAGTCCTCACAATAGTGAAAAACAAAATTGGCAGTATTTCACTGTCAGGATATGTAAAACAAACTAGTACATGTCCTAACTCTTACCTGCCCTGCACCCTGCCCAGGGGGCTGCCTTGGGACTAACTTAGGGTTGCCTTACATGCAGAAAAAGGCAAGGTTTGGACCTGGCAAGTGGGTGCACTTGCCAGGTCGACATGGCAGTTTAAAACTGCACTTGGAGACACTGCAGTGGCAGGCCTGGGACATGTTTGCACGGCTACTCATTTGGGGCACAACCATGGCTGCAGGCCCACTAGTAGCATTTTATTTACAGGACCTGTGCATACATAGTGTACTTTACACATATTCCAATTATGGATAACCAATCATAGTCACAATTTACACAGGGAGCACTTGCACTTTAGCACTGATCAGCAGTGGTAAAGTGCCCAGAGTCTAAAAACCAGCAAAAGCAAGGTCCAGCATACAGTCAAAAATACAGGAGGCAGAAGCAAAAAGACAGGGTAAACCACAGCAATGATTCTGGGTTTAACACCTGGACTCCAACTAGTTTACTTTATCAACAGGAGAAGTAAGCACTTGTTCCACTAGGGTAGGCCTCGAACCAGTGGCACATCACACCAATAGGTGGAGACCTCCTGTAACATCTTTTTCCTAGTGTGGGTGAGTATAATTTGTGCCACACTGATGTATCAGTGTCTTGTGTACTATTGCAGCACTCTGTGACTGTGAAATGTTCCTATTTTGGGTCTTGGAAATCCTCAGACATCACGATCAAACAGACAAGCCTGAAAGAGAAAGTTTAAACACACAACATTTATATTTATGAGACCCTTGTGTTGCCAGAGTGTCACTTTTTGTGATGCTCCAGTAGCTCAAACTACAAAATAATATCTATGAGGCCATAGATATGGAGTATGCCAAGGCAGTGCAAATCGCTGCATTGCCTTACTCTGCTACCGGGAGGAGTTCAATGGGCTTTGGGGTGGGTGTTCCCACCAACACCCATGGATTTCAATGCATTCTGCAGTACACATAGAAAGAGGAAAACACCTCTCAGGATTGTTTTTGTACAGGAAGGTGCTCTGCCCTGCACAAAAATAATCCTGCTGCCAACACAGGCACCCTAGCACCATGGTGTAAGGGTGCCTGCATTGCACTAGGCTGCCAAAACGGTAGCAGTGCAGGGGGAAAAGACAGGAATGCACCATATTGGGTAAATAAGGTGCATTCCTGCCTTTTCACTTAGGCATAGGGCAGTGCAGAAAGGTGACTTGCTACACTGCCCTACATGAAATGAGGGCCATGGTGTTGTATGACACTCCAAACAGCGTGCCAACCCCACTAACTACCAACATTGTAGACAGGTCAGGCCTTGGGTTGTGCGACCAGTACAGCTGCACCTCACACTCAGCTGGGGGTGAGGGGAGTGCTGTGTTTAGAAATAAAAGCATGTACTGAAGAGCTCCTTGTATTTTAAGCTGTGTTCGGGAAACAATAAAAATATCAAGACATCTCTAGTAATTCATGTTCCTACTGGAGAGAGGTGGGTGCTTTGTCTAGTGGCAGTTTTAACTCGTCATAAATTAGCACAGAGAGTAATGTGCCTGCTGTAAAGAACTTGTACCATGCAGATCACAGAACTAAGTGTGAAAGTGTGAGTGAACCACGAGTAGCTCTATAAAAAGTGAAATGTATGTCAGAGAGAACTGCTGGAGGGAGGCAGTGAGGGAATAAATGTAGAATTAGGTTATTGGGAGAGTGCCAAAAAAGATTGTTGCACCAGTGGCTATCAGAGCCAGGTCTGTACTAGCAGTTCCAGACATCAGGCGTTTCCCCGGGAGCCTGGAATGGTAGGGGCCGGTTTTGCAGTGGTGGCGGCCAACTTTATTAATGGGGGCCAGTTTTAAAGCCCAGATGCAAAATTGACCACCAGTAAGAAAAGCAGCAAGTAAGGGTTTCCTTCTTCCCGGGCCAGGCAGTGCTTCCACAGGAGGTGGTCTGAGAAAATTACCTGGGCTGCTATGGGTTCCCAGTCCGGCCCTGATAAGCGCTAAACAAAGCCCTGATGGGTTCCCTCCTTCGGGTGAAAAATAACGCAAGCAGCAACAAGAGTGCCACGTAAGGAATCATCTGATAAAAATGGTACCGCTTTTGCAGTTATGTTGTAGGCCAAAGATCCTACCGTCCAAACCCTTTGACAATCTTCAAAGGTGCATTGAAACTGTATGTAAGTTATCTATTGAGTGGTGAGAAATAAAGTGCCTGGTGCAAAACTCTGAAATAAAGACTGGGGGCCCGATTCACAGAACAAACTTAAGACTAAATCCTAAACTTACTACCATTCTGGTATTCACAGAATGCACCTACTACTACTGGTATTCACAGAGTGAACTTACTACTTTTGCTATTCACAGAATGAACTTAGAACTTTTGCTATTCACAGAATCCATTTACGACCACTAAACTTACGTCCGCACTCGGCCCGGAATTTCCGGAGCGGAAAGTCCGCTCGCGGGCCGGATAGTCCGCCTACGGGCCGGAAACTCCGCTCTCGGGCCGGTAAGTCAGATTTGGGACCAGACTACATTAACTGTGGCCATTGATCATTTGAGCCAAGGGTAAACACCTGTCCAAGTCCCAACCATCCCCCACCATGCATCAGCTGACGCACTCCTGCCAATCCCAGCCAACAGCTCCAGTTAGCCATCATGTTGCTAGTGCCTACCATCCCCCACCATGATCCAGCTGAAGCCAATTAACACTGATTGACGAGCAGCAAAAAACATTTAAAAGCAGCACACAGTGAAGGAACAGGTTTGGCCACACAGAGTTTGTCTTTGCAACCTGACACCGGCTGAGAAAAATGGACCCCCTGAAAAGAAAGAGGAATTTCACAGCAGAGGAGACCACCATGCTTGTGGAGTTCATTGTCAGGCACCACAAACGCCTCTATGGACACCCACCCTACTGCACCAGTGGGACACAGAAGGCAGCCCTGTGACAGCAATTATCCACTGCTGTCACAGCATTGGGGGAGGAGAGGCGCACAGTACAGGACCTCAAAAAAAAATGGCAGGATGAGCGGCTGAGGGTAAAGGAGAAATACTCCCGGATTGAATTACAACGGATCCTCCCAGCCGCATACTCTGGACCACGCATCCGCCTCACCCCACTGGAGGAGGATATCCGGACAACGATACACCCCCACTTGGTCCATGGGCTGCCTGTCGTGACGTCTGCTACGTGGTACCAGGTAAGTGGGATGAAAAGAAAAAAGCGCATGAAAAGAATGTCTGTGTTGCACTGTCAGTGTGAATAAGGAAGTAATCCAAAGTGTATAAAAAAATCCGTCAGTCAGAGACTCCTGTGTCACCCTCTGTATGTAGCACTACAAGTCCCACAATCCTTAGCGATGGAAATGACAAATCCCCCACTTCAGAAAACATGGGCACTGTCCAGTTGCAGTAATACACCAGCCCGCTAAGTAGCAATTGACAAATATCAGCAGAGATGCGCCAGTATCAACGTCACACGCAATCCAACTCTTGTGCAACCGCGGATGCGTCACATTTACAATGCGGTGCACTGTGGCGCTGGGATAGACAGATGGGTGTCGCAAATGATGGCATTAGGGGGGTGCTCTGCTGGAGTAGTGTCGCAAGTGTGACGCAACTCCAACAATGTCCATGGACCGCCTACACCTAACGTTCTGGCCCACTCATTACATGTGCCTCAAGCTGGTGTAAGTTTGCATGGCACCACCCTATGAAAAGTGACTACGTGAAATTCTGTCATCAGCCAGCCAGGATAGCTTTACTCCAGTGGCGTAGTGAGCACGGGTCCCACGTCTGGGAATACCCATCCCACTTAGGGCGAAAAGCGTTACAACAAACAAATGATGGACGGAATGCTGACAATGCAGACATTCTCCCCCAGTCAAGAGATCTGGGTTAAATCCATCGTTCTTTTGCCCACTACGCAACGCTTAGTAACGCTTTTCGCCCTAAGTGGGATGGGTGTTCCCAGACGTGGGACCCGTGCTCACTACGCCACTGGAGTCAAGCTATCCTGGCTGATGACGGCTGATAGCCAGAAACCGGTCCTAGGATGCTTGATTCCGGTCCAGGGAAGACATGGCTTGGCAGTTCGGGCTGGACTGTTCCCATGAGGCACAGGGTCAAGACTGATTTGCATATGGCCATGTCTAAACTGGGGTGGTGTAGTGGGCAAAAGAACGATGGATTTAACCCAGATCTCTTGACTGGGGGAGAATGTCTGCATTGTCAGCATTCCGTCCATCATTTGTTTGTTGTAACGGTTTACTTTTGTATGGCACTGTGTCCACATCTGTGTCACTGTGGTTCTGCCCCCTCATGTGTTGTGTAGTTGCCTGGGGATACTGTGACACACACACACATGGTGTGTCAGATGTGCAGTGTGAGGTTGCCTGTTTTTGTGCATCTGCATCAGTGCATTGGTATTGCTGTTGTAGGCCTTTGTCTGGATGCTGTTTCTGTGATTTTGCCTGCTGTCCCTGTGAGTCATATCACATCATTGTGCACATTCATCCTGGTTGTTAGGTGCCATTGCTGGCATGGAATGTGAGTTTGTGAGCTGACACCTACAGTCTACACATGTTGTTTTGATTGGTGTGTCTATTTTCAAGATGTGTGCATACTTGGTGATGGTCACTTCTGATCTTGTGTTATTTTACACTGTATGCATTGTTAGATCCCCTTTGTAGGGTGCTTGTCTGCACATGGCCGAGAGTGTGTTATGTTTTCACAGCACTGTTAGCCTCACCACATCTCTGTGTGTATGGGACACAACCACAAGTTTGCCCCAGAAGTGTTTAATGTGTTGGGAGCAGGGATCATACATGCTGTTTGTTATTTGCAGCTTTGACCATGATGACACTTACCTTTTGGTCACTGTAATAAGGGGGGGTTTAGTCCCCATCACCACAATGCGAAATATCTGCTGCATTTTGGAGGCCACACTTAACTTCTGTTCTACACAGTGAGGGGGTGTTCTTTTTACATTGCCATAGTGCTATGGTGATGCTTGCCTTGTGTATGTCACACTCATGTGTTGGTCACACATTTGCCTTTACTTACATTGTATGTTTGTAGTCATAATAACTGTTGTGGGCATTTGTCAAAGACTACACACTGTTGACATGATGTTAGGGGGATGTATTTTGCTGACATACCTGATGATGGGTAACATAGGCCCTATGGCTGGGGGTGGCATTAGTGATGGGCAACATAAGCCCTATGGGTGAGGGTGGCAGTAGTGATGGGCACCATAAGCTCTATCGGCGGGAGGGGGCAGGGGTGATGGGAAACAGGTCTCCTGTGAGTGGGGGTGGCGGGGGTGATGGGCAACATAAGCCCTTTGGGTGGGGGTGTCAGTAGTGATGGGCAACATAAGCCATATGGGTGGGGGTGGCAGGGGTAATGGGCACCAGGTCCCCTATGACTGGGGGTGGCAGTAGTGATGGGCAACAAAAGCCCTATGGCTGGGGGTGGCAGTAGTGATGGGCAACATAAGCCCTATGGCTGGGGGTGGCAAGGGTGATGGGCACCAGGTCCCCTATGGGTGGGGGTGGCAGTAGTGATGGGCACCAAGTTCCCTATGGGTGGGGGTGGCAGTAGTGATGGGGAACATAAGCCCTATGGCTGGGGGTGGCAGTAGTGATGGGCAACATAACCCCTAGGGGTGGGGGTGGCAGGGGTGGTGGGCAACAGGTCCCCTATGGGTGGGGGTGGCAGTAGTGATGGGTACCAGGTCCCCTATGGGTGGGGGGTGCAGTAGTGATGGGCAACATAAGCCCTCTGGCTGGGGATGGCAGTAGTGATGGGCAACATAAGCCCTATGGCTGGGGTTGGCAGGGGTGATGGGCAACAGGTCCCCTGTGAGTGGGTGTGGCAGGGGTGATGGGCACCAGGTCCCCTATGGGTGGTGGTGGCAGTAGTGATGGGCAACTAAGCCCTATGGCTGGGGGTGGCAGTAGTGATGGGCAACATAAGCCCTATGGGTGGGGGTGGCAGGGGTGATAGGCAACAGGTCCCCTGTGAGTGGGGGTGATGGGCAAAATAAGCCCTTGGTTGGGGGTGGCAGTAGTGATGGGCAACATAAGCCCTATGGCTGGGGGTGGCAGTGGTGCTGGCCATTCAACCCCTATGGTGGGCTGTTGTTAGTGGCCAGGATGTCGATCCCCTGTGGGTGTGTGCCATTTTGCGGGTACGTGACGTTTGTTTATGTGGTAGGTGTCTGATTTACCGCCTGCGCCATCGGTTCCTGAGCCGGTCATAGATGTAGAGTACTGGTATGACCTGCACGATGGGATTCATGATGTGTTTGTGTCGTACACGCTGCTTGTTGCTCCGTCTCGTACCCGCTACAAGCTGGTCTGTCTCGTAGCCGTGGATTGAGTTGTGGCACGAATCGTAGCTGATATGCTTGTTTTCCGGATGCTGTGACGTCCCGTACGTGTCGACCCATCCGGCACATAGAAAGTACGCATCGTGCTTGTCATGCTGGAAACTGCTATGGATACTGCTTCCGGGCGACTCGGTTCAGCGTTAGGAGTTAAGGCTCGGACGAAGAAGCCTACGTGTCGGTTGGGTTTTTGGCAGTTGTGCGCATCGTACTTACTCTCCAGGACGGACCGGCTCCGGGTACGTGTTGGTCGCACAGTAAGGCTACGGACAGCTGTCCGACCGGCTATCGGAATCGGCCCCTTAGAGTACTACACTGCAGAATGGGGTTCATTAATTGAATTTGAATGATGCAAGAAATGCCCACTCAGATGAAAAAAATGAGCTGCTCTTTATGGTGTGAAATAGCAAATTAGCCTTGGATGTGGGGTTAGCTGGCAAAAGAGAAAGGTTGATAGTAAACACCTGCAGCAATGTGCCCATCCTCCCAGCTGCCTGAAAGTGTTTTCACACCACAAAGGTCTTTATCAACCCACCCTGATCAGGTGTGGCTCTATTTGTTTCCCAGAATTGTTTCCATTGACAATAGAGCACCTTTTTTTTGAGAATAGGCTTTTCTTGTTCAAGGATCAGAGGATCAGATGATGTCTAGGTTCCTAATTAAGTTGCAGGAAAAAGAAAAATATGACTTAGTTGGCGGGGAAGTTACATATAATTTGCCAACAAACCCGTAATTCACTGATATGGGAACAAAAGCTCAAATACTAATGAGCGAGGCTTCCCATGCGGCTTCTGCAGCAATGAAGTGGATCTGTTAAAAAAACCCTGTCACTTCCACAACAATGGACCCAATGCAAATGGCAGTCAAAATGCGTTGGTGCACTGTATTTTATCTATGCGGATCACCACTCAAAAACTCTGTTGCCTTCTTCTTAGCACCAAAGGACTTATCAAATCTGCAGATCTGGCATGGCGGTATTTCTGGGTTGCAAAACTCCATCTGTTCATCGGCCAGGATTGGTCCTACTTTGAAAATCTTACCAAGCAGCAATGGCAATCTGGAAAAATGGTGAAGGGCAGACAAGAGTTTCAGGGGTGACACAGTGATGCTGATGTAGAAAGGTAACAAATCAGGTAACCCACACTGACTTGGTCTAGACAAACCTTTGGGAGATGAAAAGTAAATGCACCATAAAAGATTCCAAACATGTTTTCAACTTTGCTGACTACCCAGAAAAATTCAGGGCACTGGCAGCAACTTCTGGGATCTTGGTGGACCATGACAGCAGGTTCCGCTTTTGCATCAAAGTCACACAGTACAATTATTGTTATTCATGTGCCATGTCTTGTGAAGCATCCATTGCACTTTACCAAGGGTTAGACAGTGAGAAAGTGTGTTGAGCCACAATCTTTATTGCCCATAATAATATTGGTGAAAAGTGACACATGTCTCCTTAAGGGTCCCACTTAGAATTGACATTCCTTGGAGGAAAAACCTCAGTGGTAGTAGATATGCATGGAAAATGTAAATTAGCAATGGAGAAACTAGCAAGGCATCAAACTCCTCCTGACATGAGGAGGGAGTAAACGATCAAATAGAATCCAGGTGTATAAATATATAAGTAAGTCAAACTGTTAAAACCTAAAATGTCTGGCAAAAATAGTAAGAAAAGTGCGAAAGTGGGGACAGAACGATTAACAATAAGGGAAATACTGGATCGTAACATATTCAGCAGTTACTAATTATACACGCTTAAAAGAAATTGACGTAACAAAAAATAGCTATCCCTGTCTTGGATTGGAAACCTGTGACAAGGACTTACCACGGGGCATATCATTAAGAGGGCGATATAAAATTGTCGCTGCTTTTGCGTCCGTTTTCGGACGTAAAGCAGGGATAATTTTATCGCCTTATCCGCAAGGTCACTCTATCGCGGGAATCCTTGCATTCGCTCCCTTTCCCATAACGCCCACCTTTGCATCTCTAATGAGATGCAAAGTGGGCGTTCCGTCCCAAAATAACTGGAGAAATGTGGCTAACTGACATTTCACCAATTATCAATGGGCACGCTAACAGGCATAGCAATAAGGAAAGTAGTGCTAACCTTGGTTAGTGCTACTTTCCTTACGCCTGCTTTTAGTTTGACTTAGCCATTATATCCAATGTAAGGTGGATATCATGGCTAAGTCTGCCCTGCCCTATCAACAAGCGATCGCCAAACTTTGTGAGATTATCGCTGGATTTCCAGCGATAATCTCACATTTGGCAGTTAGCGCTTGGAATTTTATCGCTTTTGAGATAAGCGTTGCTAATAGTACGCTATCTCAGCGATAAAATTCCACATTACCCGGCGATAATTATCCTAGCGCTAAGTGCGCTTAGTGATAAATATCGCCGGTCCTTGATGATATGACCCCACATTCCTTCACTAAGCTCTCATGTCAGCATCCCATCCTCAACCCTGTTTTGTTACCTGTGGGAAAGAAAAGGACAGACTATTAAAAAGGAAGAAAAGGCTAATGATATGAAAAGGACAAAGGGGGAAGCATGACACCAGGGTCAGACAAGGACAACAAATAGGCCCGGGCACCAAAATAAAAGTGTCACTCATTACAAACTCGATAGCTAAAAAAGTGGCCCACATTTGCAGATGAGACCACTTTTGAACTTGTAAAGACACGCCATATAATGGTAAAAATCTCTGGGTACCACATAAATTCAGAGAAAACAGAAATTATGGCCTGGAATTCCCCCAACACACAGGTGGAGGTAGTGCCCTCCATGCGGTATCTTGGAATTAGAATTACCCAAGATATAAGCAAAATCACCACCTTTAATCTTGACCGAGTATATAAGCAATGTCAGAAACAACTAAAGGCATGGAATCACCTCCCTTTATCCATCTTTGGGAGGACAAACCTTATAAAAATGTCTATCCTACCCAAATATACCTTTTTGTTTAACTCTATCCCTATGGCTTTTGACATTAAACAAATATCTAAATGTCAACAAGGTATTAACTCTTTTATTTGGATGAATCGAGCTTCGAGATTGGCCTGGAAAAAGCTGAGGAGAAGGAGAGAGAAAGGAGGCCTTACGTCACCAGACATCCAATACTATGCCTGGGCGTTCCAACTATCCTACTCTAGAATGCTCCTAAAAACATCAGAGGACAACTCTAGAGGGAGGATGTTTCGAGCTATGTTGGAGGGGTCTGATCTTCCATCTGACTGCTTTCTTTTTAAGTTTGGAGACCAGAAATTCTTTAAAAAAATAAAATTAAAAACTCTACAATCTTTGGCTAGGAGTTGGTCCACAATCAGAAATAGAACAGGGTTGTGTTATTTTTCCAACTTAGCACCTATATGGGATTCACCAGGTACTCCCTTATGTCTTAAAGACAGACTGGCAGGTCCAATAAAGGAAGCCGGTTTTTTGAACTGGGGAGAGCTGATAGCTGGTGGTTCAATGCTACCTTGGGAGGCTTTGCGGGAGAAAGTCGGGCCAGGTCTATCTTACTTCAAGTATGTACAGCTGACTAGCTGGGCTCAGGCCTTGAAAAGAAAGGGAGTCTCCTTGGGAAAATACAGTAACTTAGAAAATCTATTGGTGACAAGGCCAGGGGGGGGGGGAAAGGAGGTCGCATGTTGGTATTGGGCGATCTTGGAGCAGATAGATGACGACACAACCCTCCCTGAGGTGTTATGGGGCAGTAACATCGGCGAACAGTGCCAGCAGCTATGGTCAAACTCATTTAGTTTACTATATAAAATCGTGAAGCCAGCCTGGTTGAGGCGAAACCATCTTTTCACTTTACATCGTGCTTATCTGTCCCCCCAAAAGTTAGCCACATTTCAACATGGAAAAAAATGCAACAAATGTGACCTAGTTGAGGCCTCGGATGTTCATATGTTTAAAGAGTGCCCAGCCATTAGTCGTTTTTGGGAAGAGGTGATAGAAGCACTATCTTCTATGCTAAATATCACTCTTAGTAATACTCTCCCTTTGATTTTCTTTGGGCTTGACGAAAATATCCTAGGGCCTGCTAGATCCTTCTTGTTTTTTTCAATCCTGTTGGCTAGGAGACAGATTTGCAGATTTTGGGTGGACACAGCTCCTCCAACATATATGGGATGGTTATCGTCCCTATATGAAGTTTCTAAAGTAGACCTGGCTAGACCCTGTAGTATGAAAAAAAAGAAAATTGCCTTTTGGGACTATTTGATATAGTGGAAGAAGGTCTCCCGGGGTTTTTTTTTTTTCCCCGGGTCCTATGATTATGCCAGCTTCCCTGCCCCATGGATCTATAACAAGGGTCTTCGTTCGTCTTTCTGGTCCAAACAGGTTGAAATATGCCTAGATGGAGTTTCTGAAGGTCGTCCTTTTTTGTGTGTTGTTTGCTCCTTCTCCCGCCAATTTGTTTCTTTTGTTTTTTGTGCAATTGTCCATAGCACACTAAAGGGTTTGGTGGGCAGGACAAGATAGCACAAAATGGTGGTTGGCGGATTTTCTTCTTCACACATAAGGGTTTGGCAAATGAGGACAAAAAAAAAAAAAAGACACGCCATATAGCTATTTTGCAAGGTAAGTGAGACTTCATCCATTTTTTCTCTGCTTCAAGTAATGCTATGGTAATATCAGGGAAATCAATAGTTAATACTACCCCACCTGGCATGAAAACTGGCCCAAACACTGACTGAAAACCTGCCCACACACTGGTCTGTCAGACCAGCCCATCATACACTGCCTATTTACCCTAGAGACTATCTCGGAGGCAATGTGTAGGGAATATGTACATAAAACACACAGTGACACAGTGAAAACACTACAAATGTACATCACACCAGTTAAGATTAAAAAAACAATGTTTATCTACATCAAACAGGACCCAAACTATGAACATCCAACATGTATAAGCAAAAGTAACACTTTTAAAACCTTTAAGCAAGTTTGTACATAGAACTCTATTGATTTTAACACACACTACCTGTGATGTATTAAATCCGGAACAAAAAACAGCTGCAGAGGAGGGAAGCATCATAAAACACAAGAGATGTGTTGATTTTTGTGTCCCATGGAAATGGAGATGTCAGTCCTGCTGCACACAGGATAAGAGTTGTGTAGATTCCTTACTATGAGGGACAGCAACATGTCAAATTTAGGATGCAGCCTTGGTTTATTACTGTGGGGCTCCATTGATGAAGACCCAGCTGGACCTGCATCAGAGTCGGAGGGGGTGTCTCGGACGTTGGAGACACGGTGTTCATGACTGAGGCTGCTGTGATTTTCTGGCCACCTGGCAGGTGCTGCATTGATTCTTCAGCCACGTGCTGCGGTTTCATTCTTCTTCCACTCTGCAGAGGATGCAGTAAAAAAACTGCTACTTCAATTGGATGTGTGGATTTTCAGAACTTGAAGCAGCAATACCACCTCCAAGGGCCCAGAACAGGAGTTGTCACAACTTGGCAGGTCAGAACTCCCAGAAAATGAGTTCATGGGTGCTGTAGGTGAAGTATGTGACCGCCCTAAGACATCCAACAGGGGGAAAGCACACACAAACCCTTGGAGAACCTTGACAAGCAGGATAAGAAAGTAAAGTCCAGTCCTTCCTCTTCCCAAGACTGAAGCCGCAAGCAGCTGGCCAGCACAACATAGCAGCAAGCAGAGTGGCAGTTATCCTCTTTCAGCTTTTCCAGCTCTTCTTTGTGTCGGAATCTCCTCTTGATCCATAAGTGTTCTAAAAATGTGGGGCTACATGTCCTTTCCGCCTTTGAAGTCAGATAATCTTTGTAGTGCACAGATCCTGCATTGTCCATTCCTGGATCCAGACACACTACTGGAGGGTGGAGACAGCTTTATGTGAGGACAGCTACAGCCCTATTCCGGTGTCAGTGACAACTCCTCCCACCACTCTAGCTCAGGAAGGTCCATCAGCCTGGTGATGGGCAATCAGGATGTGCAGGGCACACCTCAGCTCCCTTTGTGTGACCGTCTAGAGTGAGTGCATAAACAGTCCAACTGTCAGTCTAAACCAGACTTGGATTCCAAAGGCAGAGACACATAATGGTAAAGGAAGAAAATACCCACTTTCTAAAAGCCGTTTCAAATATATAATTAAAAAAACAACTTCACTAAAAGATGTATTTTTAAATTCTGAGTTCACGGAGCCCATACTCCAAATCTTGCTCTCTTTCCAATTAAAAGTTACACTTGTAAGGTGTTACAAGATATTTCCAATGATAACCTATGGGAAAGATAGTCCTCACAATAGTGAAAAACAAAATTGGCAGTATTTCACTGTCAGGATATGTAAAACAAACTAGTACATGTCCTAACTCTTACCTGCCCTGCACCCTGCCCAGGGGGCTGCCTTGGGACTAACTTAGGGTTGCCTTACATGCAGAAAAAGGCAAGGTTTGGACCTGGCAAGTGGGTGCACTTGCCAGGTCGACATGGCAGTTTAAAACTGCACTTGGAGACACTGCAGTGGCAGGCCTGGGACATGTTTGCACGGCTACTCATTTGGGGCACAACCATGGCTGCAGGCCCACTAGTAGCATTTTATTTACAGGACCTGTGCATACATAGTGTACTTTACACATATTCCAATTATGGATAACCAATCATAGTCACAATTTACACAGGGAGCACTTGCACTTTAGCACTGATCAGCAGTGGTAAAGTGCCCAGAGTCTAAAAACCAGCAAAAGCAAGGTCCAGCATACAGTCAAAAATACAGGAGGCAGAAGCAAAAAGACAGGGTAAACCACAGCAATGATTCTGGGTTTAACACCTGGACTCCAACTAGTTTACTTTATCAACAGGAGAAGTAAGCACTTGTTCCACTAGGGTAGGCCTCGAACCAGTGGCACATCACACCAATAGGTGGAGACCTCCTGTAACATCTTTTTCCTAGTGTGGGTGAGTATAATTTGTGCCACACTGATGTATCAGTGTCTTGTGTACTATTGCAGCACTCTGTGACTGTGAAATGTTCCTATTTTGGGTCTTGGAAATCCTCAGACATCACGATCAAACAGACAAGCCTGAAAGAGAAAGTTTAAACACACAACATTTATATTTATGAGACCCTTGTGTTGCCAGAGTGTCACTTTTTGTGATGCTCCAGTAGCTCAAACTACAAAATAATATCTATGAGGCCATAGATATGGAGTATGCCAAGGCAGTGCAAATCGCTGCATTGCCTTACTCTGCTACCGGGAGGAGTTCAATGGGCTTTGGGGTGGGTGTTCCCACCAACACCCATGGATTTCAATGCATTCTGCAGTACACATAGAAAGAGGAAAACACCTCTCAGGATTGTTTTTGTACAGGAAGGTGCTCTGCCCTGCACAAAAATAATCCTGCTGCCAACACAGGCACCCTAGCACCATGGTGTAAGGGTGCCTGCATTGCACTAGGCTGCCAAAACGGTAGCAGTGCAGGGGGAAAAGACAGGAATGCACCATATTGGGTAAATAAGGTGCATTCCTGCCTTTTCACTTAGGCATAGGGCAGTGCAGAAAGGTGACTTGCTACACTGCCCTACATGAAATGAGGGCCATGGTGTTGTATGACACTCCAAACAGCGTGCCAACCCCACTAACTACCAACATTGTAGACAGGTCAGGCCTTGGGTTGTGCGACCAGTACAGCTGCACCTCACACTCAGCTGGGGGTGAGGGGAGTGCTGTGTTTAGAAATAAAAGCATGTACTGAAGAGCTCCTTGTGTTTTAAGCTGTGTTCGGGAAACAATAAAAATATCAAGACATCTCTAGTAATTCATGTTCCTACTGGAGAGAGGTGGGTGCTTTGTCTAGTGGCAGTTTTAACTCGTCATAAATTAGCACAGAGAGTAATGTGCCTGCTGTAAAGAACTTGTACCATGCAGATCACAGAACTAAGTGTGAAAGTGTGAGTGAACCACGAGTAGCTCTATAAAAAGTGAAATGTATGTCAGAGAGAACTGCTGGAGGGAGGCAGTGAGGGAATAAATGTAGAATTAGGTTATTGGGAGAGTGCCAAAAAAGATTGTTGCACCAGTGGCTATCAGAGCCAGGTCTGTACTAGCAGTTCCAGACATCAGGCGTTTCCCCGGGAGCCTGGAATGGTAGGGGCCGGTTTTGCAGTGGTGGCGGCCAACTTTATTAATGGGGGCCAGTTTTAAAGCCCAGATGCAAAATTGACCACCAGTAAGAAAAGCAGCAAGTAAGGGTTTCCTTCTTCCCGGGGCCAGGCAGTGCTTCCACAGGAGGTGGTCTGAGAAAATTACCTGGGCTGCTATGGGTTCCCAGTCCGGCCCTGATAAGCGCTAAACAAAGCCCTGATGGGTTCCCTCCTTCGGGTGAAAAATAACGCAAGCAGCAACAAGAGTGCCACGTAAGGAATCATCTGATAAAAATGGTACCGCTTTTGCAGTTATGTTGTAGGCCAAAGATCCTACCGTCCAAACCCTTTGACAATCTTCAAAGGTGCATTGAAACTGTATGTAAGTTATCTATTGAGTGGTGAGAAATAAAGTGCCTGGTGCAAAACTCTGAAATAAAGACTGGGGGCCCGATTCACAGAACAAACTTAAGACTAAATCCTAAACTTACTACCATTCTGGTATTCACAGAATGCACCTACTACTACTGGTATTCACAGAGTGAACTTACTACTTTTGCTATTCACAGAATGAACTTAGAACTTTTGCTATTCACAGAATCCATTTACGACCACTAAACTTACATCCGCACTCGGCCCGGAATTTCCGGAGCGGAAAGTCCGCTCGCGGGCCGGATAGTCCGCCTACGGGCCGGAAACTCCGCTCTCGGGCCGGTAAGTCAGATTTGGGACCAGACTACATTAACTGTGGCCATTGATCATTTGAGCCAAGGGTAAACACCTGTCCAAGTCCCAACCATCCCCCACCATGCATCAGCTGACGCACTCCTGCCAATCCCAGCCAACAGCTCCAGTTAGCCATCATGTTGCTAGTGCCTACCATCCCCCACCATGATCCAGCTGAAGCCAATTAACACTGATTGACGAGCAGCAAAAAACATTTAAAAGCAGCACACAGTGAAGGAACAGGTTTGGCCACACAGAGTTTGTCTTTGCAACCTGACACCGGCTGAGAAAAATGGACCCCCTGAAAAGAAAGAGGAATTTCACAGCAGAGGAGACCACCATGCTTGTGGAGTTCATTGTCAGGCACCACAAACGCCTCTATGGACACCCACCCTACTGCACCAGTGGGACACAGAAGGCAGCCCTGTGACAGCAATTATCCACTGCTGTCACAGCATTGAGGGAGGAGAGGCGCACAGTACAGGACCTCAAAAAAAAATGGCAGGATGAGCGGCTGAGGGTAAAGGAGAAATACTCCCGGATTGAATTACAACGGATCCTCCCAGCCGCATACTCTGGACCACGCATCCGCCTCACCCCACTGGAGGAGGATATCCGGACAACGATACACCCCCACTTGGTCCATGGGCTGCCTGTCGTGACGTCTGCTACGTGGTACCAGGTAAGTGGGATGAAAAGAAAAAAGCGCATGAAAAGAATGTCTGTGTTGCACTGTCAGTGTGAATAAGGAAGTAATCCAAAGTGTATAAAAAAATCCGTCAGTCAGAGACTCCTGTGTCACCCTCTGTATGTAGCACTACAAGTCCCACAATCCTTAGCGATGGAAATGGCAAATCCCCCACTTCAGAAAACATGGGCACTGTCCAGTTGCAGTAATACACCAGCCCGCTAAGTAGCAATTGACAAATATCAGCAGAGATGCGCCAGTAACAACGTCACACGCAATCCAACTCTTGTGCAACCGCGGATGCGTCACATTTACAATGCGGTGCACTGTGGCGCTGGGATAGACAGATGGGTGTCGCAAATGATGGCATTAGGGGGGTGCTCTGCTGGAGTAGTGTCGCAAGTGTGACGCAACTCCAACAATGTCCATGGACCGCCTACACCTAACGTTCTGGCCCACTCATTACATGTGCCTCAAGCTGGTGTAAGTTTGCATGGCACCACCCTATGAAAAGTGACTACGTGAAATGCCGTCGATTACAATGCATCACTTGTACGAGGCATAACCAAATAAACACACACCCTGCCTACATCACAGCTGATGCATGTTTAATGTTGCGCAGGACCGCACAACGTGAGGCATCCCCATAGATGCATAACATTGTGAATAAGTCTAAATGTGTCACCTGTATTACCCCACCGCTGTGTCACAGAAGTGACGCAACTGCGGTGTAAATGTATTACAAGGGGCGTGTAAACATGCCACAAAATATCAAAGAAGTAAATCACCCCGTGCAAGCTTAAAGCACAAAGCAGAAGGTGAGAGATTCATCAGATCTAAAAAGTCATACACCTATTCTGTTGTACATTTCCCACCCTGCCACGCCATTACGTCCCCAATGCACCACTGCTCCTCCCTGCCCAGTCTGCGGCAGTACTGCATAACAGTGTTAGCATGCAGAAGAAATGGGGAAATCACAGAAATGTTCCACAGGCACATATTCCATATGTTTAGTTTTCTCTCTTCTCACCCATTGACACATTCAGCCAGAGCACAGACAACTGCCGCAGCAGAGGTCCCTGCATCGACTGGGAGGAATCACCACCGTACAGTGATAGGCATCCCACCCTCACCGACTGGTAAGTCAAAGTGGCCAGGAGATGGTCAAAATGCATAAATTGTCAGGAGTGACCGAGGGACATATAGTGCCCACATATGAAAGTCAACCAGAGATGAACAAATAGCTGCATTACTATTGGAGTAGTCAATGGACATCCCCCTTTAGCTAATTATAATTGTGAACAGCTGAAGACAATATATTACATGTCTTGGCTCATCAAACCTTCGTAATTGCGGAACATGACATGTTTTTCAGCAACAGGCCCAGACCTGGCAATCCAATCCTGTTATCAAGTGCCACAACTACTCAAAAGGGTGTCCCCACTATGTTGTAATGGTGTCTGTAGACGTAATGAATCAATCTATTTGACAGAAATATGGCAAGGATGAACAAGTGAGATCCCAGGGTCATTAGTATTGACAATGCATACACTGTCCAACTTTGAATGTTTCCAATATAGATCAAATTCCCAGTCCACACAGCTGGTCATGTACCACTTACATTGTCTGGCTTTTGTGTTGCCCATCAACAAAACACGATAGTGGACCTCACATCAGGATCCGTAGATATGTCATTGTGATATTGGTTGCATCCAGGTAGTGGGCCCATTCGAAGTTATGTGGGAGCAATCATGATATTACGTATAACACACTTCTGCAACGCTGGTGCCCACAACTGCTTGTGCTCATCCTTTGTGCCAGAAATCTAGTGCATCACATGTGGCTGCAGGAATGTAAAGTAGCAAAACACACTTATCATTGTAGGTACAACGATGTCCTCCCAGAATCAAAGACACACACTGACTTCTGCTACAAGGTTGGTTGTGACATCTGTTCAGGGCCCACACACTGTTCCGGTGCTGGGCCAAGGGAGGGGAACCCAAGAATATATCAGGCTGACTGCTCATGAAATGTGCCTTTCACGTCCGCCGTATGTTGTATGTGTATTACAACACTGTTGTCCTGCATCACAATATGCTCACATATGGCATTTGAACCCATGCAAGATCAGACCCTGGTGGCTAATGGAAGGATGACACAAAATGTATGCCAAGTGAGTGCAGAATGGACATTCAATAGTACCATGAGTCATATGAAGTGACCAAAACACAACCGGCTTGCAATTTAATGATAGGAAACACCATGATGAAAATAGCATGGCTGAGGCCAACACTGATGCCAGTAGTGTACCTTTGAGATGAATGTAGGGGCTGCTAAGGTGAATCTTCATGTAGTTACACCTGCTAAATGACTAGGCTGAAGAGCAACACACTAATCCAGTGCAGGCAGAAGGCATCAAAGCCTCTCAGCCTATCCGCAATGTGTGAGTATAAACCAAATGTTACATTATGCTTGCCTCCTCTCCTACTGTATTCACATGTATAGGTGAGTGTTTGACATATGAGGTTTGGATGTCTGCTGTACAAGACACCAATCATCGTCAGCTAAGTAGTACCATGATCTGGGAAATAGAGTACGCAAAGAGAGGACACTCAAAGGATGGACATAAGACATCTGTGTTCTCTCATACAAATATGTGTGACTTCATGAGTGGGGAAGCACAAATGAGCAACATCATGTCCCTGACTATTGCAAATCTCACACATGAAACCCTTTCTGACTTGACAACAAACAACATGAGACTCATATGTAAGTCTGAATGGCAAAGGTGAAAGCAGTGTAATTGGGAGGATTCCGGGTCATTTATCCCTTCCTATCAGTAATCTTCTCATACATGTGTGTCTGTTGATGTGTCATCTTATTGATGTCAGTGCTGTATGGAGGAAACGCTTGGCAAATGCTGCATGTCAGCAGGTGCCCAAATGTAAAGTTCAGGAGCTAAACATGCTGCACATTGTTCTGGATTAGCCACAAATGGTCATTGAGAATGACATGTTGGCTCAGAGCTACCATCTGTGGTTGCCAAATATAGACCTGTATGTCTCATCACAGCTGCTGACAGGATGACACCACAGCAGCGGACACCGTCCCGGGGACTGCATGACATCCTGCCTGCAGCAGTTCAACCCTCGCGCACCCGTCCTTCAGGTAATTCTAGCATGAGGTGTGTCTGTTGATGTGTCATCTTATTGATGTCACTGCTGTGTGGAGGAAACGGCTGGCAAATGCTGCATGTGAGCAGGTGCCCAAATGTAAAGTTCAGGAGCTAAACATGCTGCACATTGTTCTGGATTAGCCACAAATGGTCATTGAGAATGACATGTTGGCTCAGAGCTACCATCTGTGGTTGCAAAATATAGACCTGTATGACTCATCACAGCTGCTGACAGGATGACACCACAGCAGCGGACACCGTCCCGGGGACTGCATGACATCCTGGCTGCAGCAGTTCAACCCACGCGCACCCGTCCTTCAGATAATTCTAGCATAAGGTGTGTCTGTTGATGTGCCATCTTATTGATGTCACTGCTGTGTGGAGGAAATGGCTGGCAAATGCTGCATGTGAGCAGGTGCCCAAATGTAAAGTTCAGGAGCTAAACATGCTGCACATTGTTCTGGATTACCCACAAATGGTCATTGAGAATGACATGTTGGCTCAGAGCTACCATCTGTGGTTGCAAAATATAGACCTGTATGTCTTATCACAGCTGCTGACAGGATGAGACCACAGCAGCGTGCACCATCCCGGGGACTGCATGACAGCCTGGCTGCAGCATTGAAACCATTGTGCACCTGTCCTTCAGGTAATTCTGGCATGAGGTGTGTCACTGGCTTTGACTCCAAAGCCATGACAGAGATCCTGATTCCCCTCTGCATGCAATCAGCAGTTGTTGTGTACAAAGTGAAATACAAATCAGGAGTGCCATGTGACTGTCTGACAATCGGTGATGCAGATAATAGAGAATGTTGTCACTTCCCTCTACAGCTGCTGGTTCAGGGAAAGCTAGGCCTACAAAAGCCGTGAGGAGACAGGTCCAGCAGGTGACACTAGGGGGGAACACCAAGGGACAGAGAGTTGTGGCTGGAGCTGGTGAGTTTGCCTGTATCTGTGTAACACCTCAGTGCTATGGTGTGAGCTGTCATTTGTGGTGGTACCCTACACAGGTCACATGATCCTCATCTGTTGATGCAAAGTACAGTTAATACAAACCCTTGTGTTGCACCACATGTTCTACCAGGTCAATCCCTAATACGGTTGCAACCTCTGTTCCAGGGGACGCTGAGGACGAGGATGACAGGCCTATGACCAGTGCGGGCCGACGGGGAATCAGAGGGGAGAATCCCCTGATCCTCCAAGCTGTGATGTCGGCTGCAAGCACTGCTCAAGAGGAGGAGGATGAATTTCCTGAGGACGTCTACTTGGTGGATGATGAGGACTACATGTCTGATGACGATGAAGATGCCAATGCGCGCTATCGTGCCAGATTGGCTAAATCGGTCAGGGCATCACATCTTCTGCCAAGCAACGTCCTCAGCCTCCTCCCAAGCATAGCATGGCCTGTCCCCAATCTCGAGCAAACCAGCCACAGCACCCACGCATCACAACACAGACATCACTCCCTCACAGTCCTCACGTCCAGGACCAACATGGTGGTTCCCCTACCCGCTCTTCCCTAGACAGTGTATCCCTGCCATCCTCTCCACCATCTGGGGGTAGTACCAGCCCTGTTGTGCTGCCGGAATCCCCTGGGCACCATTCACCTGCCCACAGGCTCCCACCTGCCACCCCCCCCCCCCCTGCTGTAGGACCTGCTTGTCCCATCCATGGCAGACAGCTGCAGAGAGGGCCTGCACCTGGCTGTGATGGCCAGTGGGAGCAGGACTTCTACCAACAGCAGAGCGATGTGAGGCAGGACATTAGTGCCATAGGGGCTACCCTGTCCGACATGACGGACTCCCTGCAGGACATGGTCCACTTCCCTCAGGTGGTGGAGAGGCTGAGCCAAGTGTTGGATAGGATGGATAGTACTTGGCAGGACATGTCCAGAAATATGCGAGACATGCTATCCATCCAAAGGGAAGAGGGTGCAAGACACCATGCCTTGGCCATGAAGATGATGGAGGGCATATTGAGAGTGAGCCAAACTATCCCTTCACGGTCAACACAGGGAGGGGAGCCATCATATCTGCCCACAGGACAGCACATCCCCACACCTGTACCAACTGCACAGCAATAGAGCAAAGGGAGACATCCACACCAGCGGCCTGAACTGGCACTCCCAACACCAACCCCTGTACAGGCACTCCCGCCACCTGCACAACCACCACCAACCACTGTACAGGCACTCCCGCCACCTGCACAACCACCACCAACCCCTGTACAGGCACTCCCACCACCTGCACAACCACCACCAACCCCTGTACAGGCACTCCCGCCACCTGCACAACCACCACCAACCCCTGTACAGGCACTCCCGCCACCTGCACAACCACCATCAACACCTGTACAGGCACTCCCGCCACCTGCACAACCACCATCAAGCCCTGTACAGGCACTGCCACCACCTGCACAACCACCACCAACCCCTGTACAGGCACTGCCCCCACCTGCCCAACCACCAACAACCCTTGTACAGGCACTCCCACCACCTGCACAACCACCATCACCCCCTGTACAGGCACTCCCACCACCTGCACAACCACCACCACCCCCTGTACAGGCACTCCCACCACTTGCAGAACCGGCCCTTGTCCAGGCACAACCATCAAGTGTGCACACACCATCTGCACCAGCACATGTAGCTGACCCTGGACAGTCCCTTGGACAGTACCCACCTCCACGTAGGTGGCGAGCCAGAGCTGAGCGCCCCCCCCCAAATTGCGACGTCGCAAGCTCGATCCCACGTGATTGTGTGTTCACCAAATAAAGACCTCAAAAAAAAGAACTCTGTTGTGTCTCATGTCCTGTGTAACGATGTAGGTGGCCTCAAGATGTGATAAGGTATGTGTGTGTGTGACACAGTTACAAGTGTAACCCTTCATTGCAACAAGCCATTATGTGCATAGCAGATGACTCACCAAATGTGTGTCCTGATTCAGAACCCGACATTCTAAATGAAGTCAAACAAGTAGAAGTAATTAGAATTGCTCAAATATATTTAGGTATGAACAGAACAACCGTCCGTTTGGAAGGGAGGAAGGAAAACAAATGATGTTCTTGATGCAGAGGGAGAAGGGAACCTGGATTGGGGTGGGGCAACAAAAATATAACACGTCAGGGAGCGTCAGGGAAAACAGTCTATTTACAAGGGGAAACTGAAATAATTGTTCGCGTCAATGTCTCCGTCAAAAGTCAAGTGTCCTTCTGGTCATCCTTTAGGACCACAATGTCCAGATCCTCTGACTCCAATCCAGGCACACGTCTGGCAGGTGCAGTAACAGGCACCACATGTGTTCGTGACACATGAGGAGTACGGGGGGAAACAGTGTGGGGCAACGGACAGGGGGAGACATTGACGGTGGTATGGGAAGGTATTGGGGAGACAACAGACGACATGGCTGTGGTCAGTGAATTGATGCTGGTGGCGAGGGTGGCCATAGATCGGAGCATGTCCTCTCTCATCATGCGTACCTCCATACACACTTGTAGCATGATGCGAGCGGACATTTCTGGCTGACCCTCACACATCCACATCAAGTCGACTGGCACAGCCACAGGAGGAACAACACCGGGAGGGGCCTGAGGGGGACAGGAGGGATGTGGTGCCTGAGGTCCGGAGCCAATGATGTTGTGGGGCTGGCGGCGACGATGAGGGGAACTTGTAGCAGGGGATTCAGCTGGAGCCCCCGATGGCATGGGGGACTCTAGAGGTAGGGAGGGGCTGATGGCAGGCCCAGGTTGTGTGTTGGCCTGCCCCGAGGACACCTCTTCAGGGTCCACAGGTGAAGAGTCATGGGGAGAGTAGCTCTCCAACACATCATGGTCCGAGGTGTCGGGTTCACCCCCCCTTCAATGTCTTCAGCCTCCACCCGGGATGTAGCACCAGCATCAGGGTGTCCCTTGTCAGTCCGGGTGGGTGCAATCCCCTTGCCTCTTGATGTTGTGGGTCCCTCCTCATCCTCCTCTTCCTTTTTGGTGGAAAGAGGGTGTAGCCGCCGCTGCACTGGTGGCCTCTTGCTCCGGACCTGGTCCTGCTGCCCTTCCGTTTCGCCAGCTGTGCCTGCAGAAATGTAAGCAAAATCCTAATGTTATGGCTGTGTCATGCAGGACGAGACACATACATAGAGGAGCCAAGCTCAGACTTATTTTCCTCTGATCACACTCTATAGTTGTCAGCGTCTATGAGCTGACATTACGTGTATGTTCACTGTCCTTTACTGGATTTAGTCTGACATGGCCATCTCACGTGGATGTTTGTATTGGCCAACCCTCAACCTGGCATTCTGGTGATCTGTGTGTCCTGCCACTGCTACATGTGCAGGTTCCAAAAGCCATCCACCAATGGAGAACATGAAGAGTCCTGATTTCTCAGATTTTGGCCATTTATAGGGAGTCGCAGCTATTTAAGGTCTGGACAAGTGTCATCTGCTTTGTGTCATTGTATGGGACAAGACAAGTGGTGAATGGGGGTCACACATCCACTGAGGCTCTGGGCTATTTGTGTAGCTACATTGTGAGTCTAGCCTTGGGCTGTCCCCACACATTATCTGACTATCCAGTGGCACATATTGGCTTTGGTGACTGATATAGTAATGCAGTACACCGCTGAACAGTGGGGGATTGTTGTGACAGCTACCTGTGCATGTGAAATGTCAAACAGCCCACTGAGGGTGAGACGTCTGTCAGTGGACACCCCTTGCAAATTTAGAAGCGCTTAGGAGTGATGCAAGGATGTCAAAGTCTGTCTTGACTCCATGGCACATGATGATTTGTCACAATTGAAACCCAAACTCTACAAATGCAATGCAAGTCATAGCATCCAATGCCCTTTGGCCTGCCATGCTCACACTGGACAGTGTCTGTACCATTGCTCATCCAATGCACACATGATTTCCTAGTGCCAATTGTAGTGGTGCGTGAGGAGCAGATTTCAGTATTAATGCACTATTATGGCTCATTTTGCCAGTTTATAAAGATACGTGGTATGGAGGAAACGATATACAAATATATTCGAACAAGGACACTTTTAATTATCCATTCACATGTGATAAAATTCACTTCTAATTTTCTTTGGATTTGTGCTGAGCATATACAAAAACATATATTTACAAAACAAAACGTCTGGACATATAACATAACTACGCTACTGTCCTAAACAATAATTTTCAATTGTGGGTCCACCCTTTAATAGTGTGGACAACCCCAGAGGGCATATACATTGCATGAGAAGTATCAATGTCCCCATAAATTCTAAGGCAATGCAAGGTTGTTGAATCCCAACACAATCAAATTCTTTTGGGTCCCTCTGTAAAACCAAAATGTCGACGCGGTTGCGTTTCAGCCAATCAATTCCTTTTGGCCTCTTCAGGACAAGGAAAACCGCAGCAATCTTAGGCTGGTCCCTCTACTCAGCATACCAAGCGTAAGTACTGTACAATAGCCAGGAGTGGGACACAGGGGATCCACGCCCTATTCCATCTCTTTATTGAAAAGTCAGCTGGGCCCCCTGTTCGTGTTCTAAAGTCAAGATTTCTTCCGTCGTGATTACACGCTTGCTTCTCTAGCCTCTCCTTGATAGCTCTTCCGCATCTATCGGTGCTAACTCTCGCTACGCAAGTTTGTTCAGGAGAGCACTATCTGCAGCGTATGCTGCAGATAGTGCTCTCCTGAACAAACTCGCATAGCCTTAGAATTTATGGGGACATTGATACTTCTCATGCAATGTATATGCCCTCTGGGGTTGTCCACACTATTGAAGGGGGGACCCACAATTGAAAATTAATGTTTAGGACAGTAGCGTACTTGTGTTATATGTGCAGAGGTTATGTTTTGTAAATATAAGTTTTTGTATATGCTCAGCACAAATACAAAGAAAATGAGAAGTGAATTTAATCACATGTGAAAGGATCATGAAATGTGTCCTTGTTCACAAATATAGTTATATCTTTTCCTCCATACCACGTTTCTTCATATATTGTGTTCACTTTAGCCAGGTAATGGATGGTGTAATAGTTGGGTATACCCCTAGCTATCAGATTCATTTAGCCAGTTGTCATGACGAAACTACAACTCCAAAATGCACTCTGCCCTGTACAGTCCATATGCCACAGTGTGCCTTTTTATGCTTGGTGACTGCTGCATGGACACAGAATCAGTGAATGGAAGCATCGGACACACAATGGTACAGCACTGTTTCACTCACATCATACTCCCAGACACATTTAGCATATGATGCACTTACCATGTCCCTGCTGCTCATGCTCCTCCAGCTGAGCATGGAGGGTCGGCCAAGCTGCTCGCAGGACCCTCCTGTACAGTGGGGATAGGCGAGGACGATGCACATGGTGCTGGGAGGACTGGCCCACCATCTCCTCAGCCTTGTGCCGGGACCACCGTTTTAGGTCCTCCCAGCGCTTGCGGCATGCCCTCGCACTCCTGGTGTGGACTCCCACTGCACTGCAGCGCTCCCCGATGTTGGCCCACAGCCTGGCCCGGGCTGCATTGCTCAGCTGGTGTTCAGGGTCCCCATATAGCTGAGGATATTTGCCCAGCATGCCCTCAGCCAAGATGTCTAACTCACTTTCAGTGAAAGGGGGTGCCTTCTCTTCATAACCCTCAGCCATTATGGGGATAATAAGTATGATGAGAGCAGCAGGCTGTCAGAGGATCTGATCTGTGAGTGAGGATGACTCAGAATGAGCACAAAATGGCTGCCAACTATTTCCTGTGATGTATTTCCTGCCTCCAACTTTCTGTAAAACATTTCCTGAATGAAATAATGTGTTCGGGGTCATTTTCGGAGTTTACGGCCCGCGAGCGCAGTTTCCGGTTCCGGAGCGGAGGGTCCGCACACGCGCCGTATGCTCCGTAATCGGGACTTCCGCTTTTGTGCCGTAAACTCCGAAAATGACCCGGAACAGATTTTTTATACAGGATATGTTTGACAGGGAGTGGGAGGCAGGAAATACATCACAGGAAATAGTTGGCAGCCATTTTGTATTCATCCAGATCCATCCACAATCATGAATGTAATCTACTGCCATCCTGCTGTTCTGTTGTGGATAAAAAAAGAAAAGACAGTGCATGTATGAATTATTAAAATGTAACAAGAGGGGGAAGAGACCATTTAAAGACATTTATGCACTAATGGGCGGGGGGGCTGACACAACATGAAACCCCTGTTTCACTTTCTCATGCTTTGCATCATGGTACATGTAGTCCATATTGGGTGCTCAGGAGCAGAGTTGTGTGATGTGTTACGTAACATTGGGGTGGAGAAGTGTGGATATATCACAGACCCATGGGGGCAGATTTATGTTCCCTGGCACATCCCTGCAGATCAGCAGGGATGCGCCATGGGAGATGCATCACGCAAGTTTGCCCTTGCACCACCACAGAAGCGCCGCATTTACAAGCCGTGCATCGTGGCGCAAGGACAAGCAGATGCTTGACGCATCTCTCTGGCGTAAGGTTGGCGCATTGCTGGAGTTGTGTCACAACAGCCACACAGCTCCAGCATGGCTTGTGGTGCCCCTATCCCTGACATGCTGCGTCAATCCTTAAGCCTGCTTCAAGCAGGCACAGGGCTTTGACGCAGCATGGCCTGAAAAGTGTCTGAGTGAAATCTTGTGGATTTAAATCAGCCACTTTTCGGAGGCATTACTGTGCCAGAAGGCCCCCCTGTGCAGGTACGCCCACATGTGGCGCAAGCTTGAAAATGTAACGCATCTCCCTAGTTGCGTCACATTGTAAATAGCACGCAGCATGGCGCTGTGTCGGCGCCGCCGCTGCGTCACTAAAGTGACACAACAGGGGCGCAACAGTGGTGCACGGGGCGTATTCATCTGCCCCATGGTGTCTGATTCACCCATGACATCACTCACGTTGTAGGCGCATCTTTTGTGGGTGAGTCACATCTGTTGATGGCACAGGCCCGCCAATGCTATGGTTATGGCCTTTTCTGATTCAGTGACCCATCCTCATGAGGTCCGGCTGTGTCTCTCAGTACATGTATCATTTTGCATCAGCGTCAATAGATTCTTTCGGGACATCCACTACACTGATCGCTGACATGGGCACATGAGCTGCAGCACCCTCAACCTTTTGACTACTGTCACCAGCTGTGATGAACATGCAGTTAGTGTGGCTTGCAAAGTTGTCTCAGGAAGGAATTTATTTACACAGTCGTGTATATCCAAGTTTCATCATTGGCAACAGACAGCAATCCACATTTAGTCCATTCCACTACAGGTTGCTCATGTGAAAATTGTGGCAACGAGCTGCTCACGGACTTGCATGCCCTGACCTCGGTTATGTGCCATGGCCCGGTTTCCCAGATTCAGAGCTAGCCGAGGTTCCAGCGGTATGTGTAAGCCATGCGTTAAGGCAATGTTGTGCAAGACACAATAGGCTAATATGATCTTGCACACGACTTCTGGGGAGTACTGCAGCACCCCCCCTGTACGGTCGAGACATCTGAATCGCGACTTCAACAGACCAAAAGTGCGCTCTATGATGGCTCGAGTCCGTATGTGTGCCCGATTATACCTCGCTGTGGTACAGTGTTTGCACGCCTGTAAGGGGTGAGGAGATGTGGGGTGAGTGCATACCCAGCATCACCTGAGGAGAGGGGAAAGGGCACTTGGTTACATTTCCCTCTTTGACTTGCATAGGACATGATCTGTACTGTATTACATGCAGTATCTGTTGGGCCATGTATGTAGCTTTATGATTCTTATTGTACAATGGTTAATGTTGGGGGGCATTCATACATTTGCAAAACACATTTCCCTCATTTCTAACGCTTGGTACTTACCCAGTAGCCACATGTTGTCAAATTCTCCCGCAGCCATCCGCCGGGCAAGAGGTCACATGCGGAATATGAAGCTGTCATGGGTACTGCCTGGGAACACCGCATGCACATTAATGAACCTCCCCCTGGCATCACAGCTTGCACGTTGATGGAATGCCATCGGTGTCTGTTGCAGAAGATATGTGCAATGTGGCGGGGTGGCTGAAGGGCCACATGGGTACAATCAACTGCACCCAGCACACGTGGGTATTGTGCAATGAGATAGAAATCTCGTGCTGCCCTTTGTCTCAGGGCCAGTGTACGTGGCATTTGTATGTGGTTGTGGGATCTTGCAGTGATTCATCTCAGTACCTGATGCAGGCACCGCGACTGGCTGGCCTGGGATATGCCCACATGGTCACTGGAGACCCTTTGGAAAGAGCCAGTGGCAAAGAAATGGAGCGCAGAGAGGATCTTGAGATATGCTGGGATTGCATGAGAGCAGCAGGTCACAGAGTCAAGTTCCTGCTCCCACTCACATATCATATCCAAGATGACTTCTGGAGGGAAACGGTACCTGGCCCTTACATCTTGGCTGGAAATTCCAAATAGGTTGATCCTCTACCTGAAGATCCTCTCTGCTCTCCTCCTCCTCCTCAAGTGGTTTTGCCGCATGGCAAGGCGCAGTGCAACAAACACATTCAGTGACATGTTGTAAGGGTTTGTGTGTGTGTCTGCTCTGCAGTTATACATGCTGCCGTCCTAGGATTGGCTGGAGTGTGTCAGCTGATGCACGATGGGGGATGGTAGGGACTTGGACAGGTGTTTACCCTTGGCTCAAATGATCAATGGCCACAGTTAAAGTAGTCTTGCCCAAATCGGAAGTTCCGGTCTGAGAGCGGAATTTCCGGCCCGTATGCGGACTTTCCGGCCCGTATGCGGACTTTCCGGCCCGTAAGCGGACTTTCCGGCCCGTTAGCGGACTTTCCGCTCCGGGTGCGGACATTCCGCTCTGGCAGCGGAAATTCCAGCCCGAGTGCGGACGTAAGTTTAGTGGTCGTAAATGCATTCTGTGAATACCAAAAGTTCTAAGTTCATTCTGTGAATAGCAAAAGTAATAAGTTCATTCTGTGAATACCAGAAGTAGTAGGTGCATTCTGTGAATACCAGAATGGTAGTAAGTTTAGGATTTAGTCTTAAGTTTGTTCTGTGAATCGGGCCCTGGTACTCTCTATGACGTGTGATCGAATGGAGAGAAGAGATCACATACCTGAAAAAAGCAGTGATATGATGTGTGATTGAATGAAGAGCGGAGCGTAAAATCCTGAAGCGAAGAGTGATACTGACGTGTGATCAGATGAAGAGCAGGGCTCAAACCCCTGAAGAAAAGAGTGGGACTCTCTATGACGTGTGATACAAAGAGTGGGACTCTCTATGACGTGTGATGCAAAGAGTGGTACTCTCAATGACGTGTGATTGAATGAAGAACAGAGCTCAAAACACTGAAGCAAAAAGTGATACTGACGTGCGACTAAATGAAGAGAAGGGCTCAAAACCCTGAAACAAAGAGTGGTACTCTCTATGACATGTGATGCAAAGAGTGGTACTCTCTGATGCAAAGAGTGGTACTCTCTATGACGTGTGATGCAAAGAGTGGTACTCTCTATGACGTGTGATGCAAAGAGTGGTACTCTCTGATGCAAAGAATGGTACTCTCTATGACGTGTGATGCAAAGAGTGGTACTCTCTATGACGTGTGATGCAAAGAGTGGTACTCTTTTTTGTTAACAAAAATGCAGTCCATACAGAACGCGGCCGCCAGGCTCCTAGGGCGAATCCCCAAATTCCATCCGGTTCAACCTACCATGAAACAACTCCATTGGCTTCCGGTGAGGAAGAGGATCATGTTCAAAACCTTGTGCTTGGTATACAAGGCTTCACACAACGCTGTCCCAGCGTTCTTCACTCAGAACCTTATCCCCTATTGTCCATCCAGAGCACTGCGCTCTTCCAGCTCCCTGGATCTGGTGATCCCCCGAACCAAATCTGTTAACTGGGGTGATAGAAGATTTCTGGTGGCTGCTCCAAAACTGTGGAACACACTGCCTCACTTCATCAAGACCAGCACGTCCCTCTGGTCCTTCCGAAAAAACCTCAAAACCTGGCTTTTTAATCACTGACCTCCCAGTTCCCTTCTGGCTAAACATTGCAGTTACCTAGCGCCGAGATGCCCACGGGCCTTCGTTTCGCGCTTTACAAATGTCTAAATAAATAAATAAATAAATATGAGGTATATATATATATATATATATAAAGTTTTATATAGCGCGAACAAGATCCCAAGGGATATCAGAGCGCTTAACAATCACATTAGAACAGAAAGGCTAATAACAATCACAAGTAAAATACACAAAAGAATCATAAGGTGCACGAGACTTCACATGGAAGATATGTTAAGCACAGTACAGTGTAACGACAAGGAAGAAAGAACAATGTCAACGGGCCCAGGGTTTAGTCCAATTACTGGAGGAGTTTATTCAATCTTTTGACTTCCAGCTTGAACACCGTTGTTCTGGTGATTCTGCGTATTTCTGGAGGAAGAGAGTTCCATATCTTAGGAGCCGCGCCAGAGAAGGCTCTGTTAGAGGTTCTTTTCTTGTTAAGGATAGGTGGTTTCAAGAGTAAGGTAGTAGCGCTTCTAGAGTCTCTTACACCACAAGATAGTTCAAGTTTTTGCACCAGCTACCTGGGCGTCTTGAAGTGGATAGCTTTGTGTGTCATCGTGACAATTTTTAGCTGGATTCGTGCTTCATAGGGGAGCCAATTTAGAGATTTTAGAACTGGCGAAATGCGCTCATTGCGTTTGGTGCCTGTAACCAATCTCGCAGCAGCATTCAGTGAGGCCCTTAGCGGAGCCAGAGTGTATTTGGGCAGGCCACAAAGGGTAGCACTGCCGTAATCTAGCCTCGGTAGGACAAGCGCTTGAACCACCTGCTTGAACTCCTTAAGTGGAAGGAAAGGTTTGATGTTTCTTAATGTCCTTATCAAGTGGTTTGCTCCTTTACATGTGTTGCTGATATGATTTTTCATATTCAGGTTCTTGTCTAAGGTGACTCCTAGAGATTTGGCAGAGTTTACGATGAGCGGAGTGCAGTTGAACGCAGTGAGGTGACTCATCCAGAGGTCAAGGTTGGGGGTGTAATTCAGAGGGGAGACGAGCAAGAATTCTGTTTTTGAGGTGTTGAACAGGAGATGGTTCACAGTTAGCCAATTTTGAGTAAACGTCAGGATGGAGTTGAGTGATATTAGGTTTTCAGGGGATGAAATTTTCAAGTAGAGTTGTGTGTCATCGGCATACATGTGGAAATGAATATCCATGGAGTTCAGTGCATTAGCTAATGGTTCCAAGAAAAGGTTGAAAAGGATAGGGGATAAAGCGGATCCTTGGGGGACCCCCATGAGAACAGGCGAGGGCTTGGAGAGAGAGTGATTTGCCTTGACTCTTTGCGATCTGTGATGGAGGAAGGACGAGAACCACTGTAACACCTGATCGCCAAAACCCATCCTGTTTTGCAGGATGGTTAAGAGGTTGTCATGGTTGACCATGTCGAAGGCAGAGGAGAGGTCAAGAAGGATCAGGAGGCAGGATTCATTTTGATCGAGTGGTACTCTCTGCTGCAAAGAGTGGTACTCTCTATGACGTGTGATGCAAAGAGTGGTACTCAGTGGTACTCTATATGAGGTGTGATGCAAAGAGTGGTACTCTATGACGTGTGATGCAAAGAGTGGTACTCTCTATGAGGTGTGATGCAAAGAGTGGTACTCTCTATGAGGTGTGATGCAAAGAGTGGTACTCTCTATGAGGTGTGATGCAAAGAGTGGTACTCTCTATGATGTGTGATGCAAAGAGTGGTACTCTCTATGAGGTGTGATGCAAAGAGTGATACTCTCTATGACGTGTGATGCAAAGAGTGGTACTCTCTATGAGGTGTGATGTAAAGAGTGGTACTCTCTATGAGGTGTGATGCAAAGAGTGGTACTCTCTATGACGTGTGATGCAAAGAGTGGTACTCTCTATGACGTGTGATGCAAAGAGTGGTACTCTCTATGACGTGTGATGCAAAGAGTGGTACTCTCCATGAGGTGTGATGCAAAGAGTGGTACTCTCTATGACGTGTGTTGCAAAGAGTGGTACTCTCTATGATGTGTGATGCAAAGTGAGGTGTGATGCAAAGAGTGGTACTCTCTATGACGTGTGATGCAAAGAGTGGTACTCTCTATGACGTGTGATGCAAAGAGTGGTACTCTCTATGATGTGTGATGCAAAGAGTGGTACTCTATGACGTTTGATGCAAAGAGTGGTACTCTCTATGATGTGTGATGCAAAGAGTGGTACTCTCTATGACGTGTGATGCAAAGAGTGGTACTCTCCATGACGTGTGATGTAAAGAGTGGTACTCTCTGATGCAAAGAGTGGTACTCTCTATGACGTGTGATGCAAAGAGTGGTACTCTCTATGACATGTGATGCAAAGAGTGGTACTCTCTGATGCAAAGAGTGGTACTCTCTATGACGTGTGATGCAAAGAGTGGTACTCTCTATGATGTGTGATGTAAAGAGTGGTTCTCTCTGATGCAAAGAGTGGTACTCTCTATGACGTGTGATGCAAAGAGTGGTACTCTCTATGACATGTGATGCAAAGAGTGGTACTCTCTGATGCAAAGAGTGGTACTCTCTATGACGTGTGATGCAAAGAGTGGTACTCTCTATGATGTTTGATCGAAAGAATAGCATAGATCAGAATCCTGGAGCTGTGGGTGCCACATCACAAACCTGCCTCTCTCCCTCCTCTGAAAAACGACACATTTAATATCAATTGTGAAGGAATTCCCGAGCACTCTGTGACCACGTGACCAGTCTTCTAAGAAACTGGTGACAACTCGTGGGAAAGAAATGCAAAATTCTTGAACCCATGGAGGGGCAGACTCAGAGCAGAACGACAGAAGAAAATATCTTATCACCCCTGTCTGTGCTTCAAGGTTTTCAGGAATTCTTCATGTAAGGCATGATTTCTCGCTGCAGTGCAGGCCCGGCTCCAGGAATTTTTATTTGGGTGGGCCAAGGGTGCATTTGGGTGGGCCACTGCGGGCTCGATTTGTCGCATATATGTCTAGGTAGGCCTGCTTCAGGGCCCTCCTTTTTTCTTCTTAGTCTTACAAGGCCCAGTAAAACGCACTTTTTCCAAATCTCTTTCTAAATATTATCACTCTCAAAAAGTGTTTTTTCCATGTAATGTTCCTTTGATGGAAAGAGAAGGTTTCTGAGGTGGAAGGCGGCCCCCATTGTCCCAGCTGCTTGGAAAGTGAAAGCGGTCATGGTGCTGCATTGAACGTAAGCAAGGCATGTCATGTTGTGGTGCCTGAAGGAGGAGAAACTCAATAAAGAAAATAGTGCTTACAAGTCACGTACCGTGTAACGACAGAAGTAAAGGGGCCTGTAGTTAACGGAGTCTACAAATGAAGACAAGGCGGTACTAAGGAGAGACTAACAAGCCAATTACTTAATCAAAAGCTTGCTATTACGAAGGACAAACACAAAAGCCAATGACAAATATGGACCGAGAGGGGTCGGGGCTTCTCTTCCATACTCGACTACAGCGGATCGCCAGAGCAGCACATGCGTGCTGGCTCAGGCTCGACCAAAAAAGTCCCTGGGTTGCTGCACATTTAATTCAGACATCCTTGTAAAAAAGAAAATCATCATTTAATGTGCCCACCTTCAGCTGCTGGCCATCATGTGTTTGTGGGTTTCACATGCAATATGTCACCTTGTTTTCTGTAACACACTCTGAATTCTAATAGCTCACATGAATGCACAATATTGCAGGACATGCTGCAGTTTATCCTCATCATCAGGACCCCACTGTGCTACTCCGCCTCATACCTCAATATCATTTGTAACTTCTACACCCCCCTCTGGTCTGATGTTCTCTTAGCCTTTAACCTCTGTCTGCTGTGCTTCTTTGTACTTGAGGATTGTGATTGAGTCCTGCCTCTTGTCAACATGCTGCAGTGTTCTTTTAAGTTCTTTGGGGGCTCTTGGCAAGACATAGTTTAGGGGCCCATGTATGGAACAAATTTGAATTTTTTATTAATTTCCTGATAATTCATGCCCTCCGTGCTGTCAAACAATACTAAATTACATGTTTATAAGGGTCACGCAGGGGCTAAAATATATTTTTCTATAAATCCCAAAATCCTCAAGCTGTCACTGGGTAGAGAGAATGATTCAGGGGTTGAGATAGACGTAGACAGAAAGATAAGAGACTGAGATCAAATAGAGAGAATACTCATTACAGAGAGTCTGCCCTGAGTGAGGAGACTTCCCTATGACTGCAGGGCCGCTGCCACAAGGGCTGAGGCCCTTTGTGAAACAGACTCTGAGTGCCATGTACTACTCTCTTTATTTAGTCTAACAGCCATCTGAATGGCCTAAACACAGACTGGAATCCTGCTCCTTCTTCATGGCACAGTCTGGTACCCTTTTACTATTTGTTGTCACTGTTATCAAACACTGTCCTCTTTTGTTCTGATAAGCTGGGATCCTACTAATTCCCATCTCTATAATATTTTTAGAATTCACTTGGATCTTTCCTCAGCCTCTGAGGTGCCACCTTCTGTGTCCTGGACAAACGTTCTCCTTCATTTGACCAGTGTTTATCTGTTGCCCTTCTACCTCCTCCTGGTCCTCCACACTGTACACGTTTAGAGTCCTACCTCCTCATTGGTGTCCTGATCTTCATTGACAATCCCGTCCTTACAACTCAGGGTTTGTGTTCTATTCCTCCTCTTTTCTTCTCTGATGACTCCAAATGTCCCAGTTGATCTTCCCTTCCTCTCCTCAGCGTTATCAACCACGGTGTCCCCTCAGGCCAGGTTAATTGTCACCAGTGTCTCCATTGTGGTATTTCAACCACTCTCTGCTGCCTTAATATATTGACTCATCTTCCTTCTCACACGTTCAAGTCATTCTCCTCCATCCCATATGGTGCATTTACACAGATCTGGTGCTGTACTCACTCCCCTTTGCTGTGATCTGGCATTCATCTTAGGCATCAAAGGTTGTTGTTTCCTCCCCTCTTCCCTGTTGGAGTCTCTGTTTTGATTAATTGCAGCTGAGTAACCCATGTGGTGCTTAAAGAAAACTACTCAAAATATTTTGACTTAAAGTCTAACAGCACATAACATTTGTAAACAAAATGGATGAGTTATGAAGAGCATCTTCTTTATGAGTACACTATCAAAGGTTGAGGACCTGATTTAATGTTGGTAGCCCATCTGACAAACGCCCACACTGACTGCAAATGAGTCATCAAACTTTGACTTTTCCTAACTGTTCTGAGGGTATTTTTCACCCAAAGACGAACCCTCCTGCATGAGGGGAGCTGCTCTGGAAAAACACATAGTGCCATCATGCTATGTTTGAACTACCAACAAAAATGAGCTTAAATGAAATTCTGGAAGCCCTTGCATCTTTCTGAGACTGCTCTACATTCATTGGCCCATTCCAGCAAAAAACAAGAGCAACCCATACGTCCCTTTGAACTGGGTATCGCTAGTCAGCTTAAGCACAATTGTTCGCAAGGAACTCATTTAAGTTAAAAAACATTTTTGTTTACAACAAGTTCCTACTATTGTGCAGTGACTTAAGCAAAGTAAGGTATTGATACAGTCAATATGTTAAAAACTCAATTGCTTCTCCAAATTTCCAATTAAATTATGACTTCCGAGAATCACATATGACTGGAGAGAAACAGCCCAACAAATGCATTTATTCAACATACAATTCAGTCAAAGCGATTGCTTTTTATTTGCAATCAATGTTGATGAAAGATAGAAAATTATACAACATAATGTTTTGCTGTGTATTTACACTATATACCTATGCATCAGAAAAAAGTTTGTGACTCATGTGACCCCTGTGAAGTGACCACAACCAACAGGTGAGTAAAGCTAAAGTGACAGTTTTAATACAAGGAATTGGTTATTGGAGTGAAAAGGATGTCCGTTAACATTTCAGAATAAATCATGTGTTCTAGAGAATATTCTAGTGATCTGGAGTATCCTAGATGGGGTTGAGCCACCCCTGACCTGGGTCACTTAAAACCTATTCTGGGACATCTCCTGTCTCACTGAGCTTGGTGCCTGACTGGCTAGGAGGACAAAGGAAGGGACAGGCTCAGGAGTAGCTATATTTGCCTGTGACAAGGTAGGCCTTTTTCAAGTTACTTAAGTTCCTAAGCAGAGCCCAGATAGTAAGCCTACCAGAGAAAGCTAATACCTCCCCACACCCAAGGCCTTAGTTTCTGTCTGAAAGTAAGTTCACTCCTCATGAAAAAGCTTATTCAGCTCCAAGGTGACAGTTGGAAGCTCATACAAATAGGCTTATAGAGGCTTGATGCCGGTAACAGTCATCCTTTTTAAAGTATCAGTTCTAAAATATTTATTACAAATCACCAATGAAATTGGGTTTGTAATCAATATTTGAAAATCTCCAAGAATTAACTCTGGATCTATTTCCAAGGTGGAGATTGCAATATTACATTTAATATTATACCCCAAGGCTTTGCTATGGAATAGCTAACCCTGCTGAAGTGAAAATTAGTTTTATGGCCTTTTCACTGTAAGGATATGTTTAACATTAAACCTTTGCATATCCTGCTTTAAAATAGCATACACCCTGCCTTAATGTACAGTACGCTTTACTTAGGGGTGACATAATTATTTGAAAGGAGGGTTTTTATGTCCTTCAAAGGAGGTTATTTAGATCAAATTGGCAGTTTAAATATGCGCAGCCAGTCTTCTGATGGCAGGCCTGCAGTCATGTATGCCGTCACACTGTAAAGGGTGGCATATGGAGTTCCGCAGCCCAAGCTTCCCAGTGAATACCATATACTAGGGGGCAGATTTACAAGCCCCTTGCGTGACTTTTGCGCTGCAGTTGCGTCACTTTTTTGACGCACCATCGGCGCAAACAATGCGGCCTATTTACAACGTGACGCATCTAGGGAGATGCGTCACATTGTAAAGCCCTGTGTCACATTATATCTGCGTCAGGTATAATGTATGCAGGGTGGGCGTTCCCATGCAGGAAGGCCTCGTAAAAGTGACTTAGTGAAATCTATAAGATTTCACTGTGCCACTTTTAGGACGCCACTGCGTCAAAACCTTACGCCTGCTTCAAGCAGGCGTAAGTAGTGACGCAGTGTAGTGGGGATAGGCCTCAACACACATTGCTGGAGTTGCGTTGTGCTTGCACCAACAGATGCGTCAGAATTTCTGAAGCATCTGTCAATCCTCGCGCCATAGGGAAAGTGACGCATCTGTACAGATGCAACACTTTCTTGTAAATCTGCCCCTAGATACTGATAGGTAAGCTGAAAATTCCATTTAGGGGTATACAAATGTCATCGAGTTGAAAGTAAGAGCACATGAACTTTACTACTGGTTAGTAGGGGTAAAGTACACAGAGTTCTATAGTCAGAAAAAACAGTCACAGAACAAATCATCTGGGGTTACCCCCCACAAAATATGGTAATTTGAACAGATTGTTGCTGCAAAAGATAATGGGGCAGATTTACAAGCCCCTTGCGTCATTTTTGCGCCGCAGTTGCGTCACTTTTTGTGACTCAGCAGCAGCGTAAAAATGTGTCCCATTTACAACGTGACGCATCTAGGGAGATGCGTCACGTTGTAAAGCCCTGCGTCACATTATACCTGCGTCAGATATAATGTATGCAGGGTGGGCGTTCCAAAGCAAAAAAACCTCATAGAAGTGACGCAGTGAAATCTACAAGATTTCACTGCGCCACTTCTAAGACGCCACTGCGTCAAATTCTTACGCCTGTTTGAAGTAGGCGTAAGGAGTGACGCAGCACAATGAGGATAGGCATCCCCCTGCATTGCTGGAGTTGCGTCGTTCTTGCGACACGACTCCAGCAATGCGTGACTTTTGCGTCAACAGATGCATCAGAATTTCTGACGCAGCTGTCAATCCTTTGCGCCATGGTGGCCGTATTGTAAATACGGCGCATCCATAGTGGCGCAAGGGTTTCTCAAAGTGGCGCAGGGAAAGTGACGCATCTTCACAGATGCGTCACTTTCTTTAAACCTGCCCCCGAATATTCAGTGTAGCGCAATTCAGATTGAAAAAACGCTTCGGTCTCTTCTGTTTCAATTGAAAGAGTTTGTCTGCAGTTACGTAGAAGACATTTGAAATCTGTTATGCAAAATTCTACTCGCCAGAAGCAGCCAATCATTTGTTGCAAAAGCAGTTGAATCTAACTCAAGTAAATAAATGGCTGTAGTTCAGAATGTGTGATAATCTTGCTGCCAATACTGTCTCCATTCAACTACTGACTATTCATTTCAGGGAAACAGATTGAACAGCTGATTAACAAGCTCTTATTTTCATTGTCGCATCAGTTTTAAATATGCCCTGTAACCTGCTCTTCCTGATGAGTGGTGGCTCTGTAATAATGCAACTTAATTGAAGCAAATTATTACAGCTCCATTATTTTCTCATTACATTTTACGAGTAATTTGACAACTAGACGTAATAGGAGCACTAGGTACAGGTTTTCATGTACTGTAATAATAATTGTAATGGTATTAATTATTGGAGCAGCAGTGTAACATAGAATATGTTGCTCTATGAGAAAAAGTTGGCTATGCATTGGAATTTTGGAATTTGCTGTTGAAAACCTAGTATCAATGTTAACAATATTTTATGCTGTGAGAAACCGGTGTTTTTATTTACAGAGGACTGTTGGAGGGTAGTATATCTTCTGGCACAATATTTTTTGTTTTCTTTTTTTTGCTGAGCATGCTTTCCTGTGTGACATATAATATTGAAGAGCTACAGTTTCTTTTGTTCTCACTTTCCTTTTTATGTTTTTTGGCATTACAGTGGCCTCTTGCAACAGGGTACTACTTACAGCTGCTTAGTCTTTATTCGCAACAGATCCTGAATATACCGGCCACTGATTACATCGAAACCTTCCACCTCTCCACCCAAAATCACTCCTAGACTAACAGCACTGAGATCAGACTGATGAAGAGGGGTGCCAGCCCAAAGACTGGGACACTACATCCCTGCCCTTCAAGTTGAACGATAGCCCTTGCACAGAAAGCTACACAACTGATTACATAGCTTTGCAGATCTCTTTAAAGGATGTCCACAATGTCAAAACAGCCTGTATGCCAGTCCCAGTTTAAACCGGTTTCTTGCCAAAGATCTAAGCCTTGCTCCAGCAGCGGCTGGCAATCCCAGGGAGTAGTGGAGCAGGAAAATGGTTGGTGAATTAATGAGCTCTTGTATAGTGCATCACTGTCATAAATGAAAAGAAAGAAGTAAAATAAAGGTCAGAAACGAGCAGAAAGAGGAAAAATGAAGGTCAGACGTGGGCTTTAAGAGAAAAAAATAAAGGTCAGAAATGAGCAGAAGGAAAAAATGAAGGTCAAAGATGAGCTGAAAGAGGAAACTTAACGGGCAGAAAGTGGCAAAAAGATGCAAAACAAAGGCCAGAAATAGGCAGAAAGAGGAAAAATAAAGACACGAGACGGAATAGGCAATATAATGGCCAGAAACAAGCAGAAAGGGCAAGATAACGAGCAACATGATCACAGGGACTACTTACCAATTCCACTGGCTTGACTGCTTCGGCCCTCTACTACTGTCCTTTGGCCCTGGAGACTTGAATCAGTTGATTTCTCACCAATTCAGATGCTTCTCTGATAATGTTCAGCGGCATGAGAGCAGTGCCAGGATTGGCTGGAGCGGGCTGGCTCGACACTCCTACAGGCAGTGTGCCTGCTCTACACGCAGCCGTCTGAGACTGCTGGGTCGAGAGGTTTACACTGTACGTCATGCTGGCCGACACAAGACAGTCGGCCAAAATGACATGCGGAGCTAAACTGCTGGAGTGAGCATCAAAACCCTGCTCCAAATCAGCAGCTTTGGCCCCGCCCCCAAGCACCTTCCTTAGGCTAGAGAAAGGGAAAAATAAAATTAGAATAAATTAAATGTATTACTAAGTTACTTTTCACCTTTCCAGTGCTGGCAGCAGGGGGTAACACTCTTCTGCACTAAAGGAGAGGCCGCTGCTGGCTTGCTCTCTGTGTGTATGGTTAGATCTTTTGGGTGCCTTGTATGAGCCCTTGGCCATTTCTCTGTTCATCTATATTGAAGCACTCGTGAATCCTGGACCATTCTCCTGCATATTGGCTTCTGGGTTAACTACTAATGTACTTGGTCAATGGCCTTAAGTGTATGGATTTTATTTTTCCTATAGATATAATTAATATTGTATGCAATGCCCGAGGCCAAACATCTCTATGAAACTAAAACTAAAACTTGTGCATGAAACTTTTCAGCTACAACTGTGAAAGAGAGGTTGTTTACTGGATGCCTAGTTCCCTTATCCAATGCACGCCTAACTCTGTGCACCCTACCAGTGTCAAACAAACAAATACCTACATTAAAATAAAAACATTTTACTCCAGGTTTCTTAATTCCTACTAACTCATATCTAGATCTATTCTCTAGGAGTTACTTTAAGTTTATTTTGGAAGACTGAAAAATATCTTCTAAGTTTCTTTATCTGGGTGTATCCGTGTGCTTATTATGTTGGTGGTAGCCGAGGCAGTTTGACCTACACGGGCCTCCCACAACATCGCGATGACTTGAGGTGCACAGAGTTGGTGGCAGCCAAAGCACTTTGCTGCACACTGGCCTCCTGCCACGTGACGATAACTTGAGGTGCACAGGATTGGTAGCAGCTAAGGCATTTTGGCCGACACGGGCCTCCCTCCACGTGGTGATGACTTGAACTGCACTGAGTTAGTGCCACCAGAGGTGAGCGGGTGTACAGCCTGCTATGATGCGTGGCCTCAATACGCTATCCTGGCAATCAAGACCCGATTTAAATTGTGAGCTCGGCTGGACCGCGTGTACCCCAAAGGCAGCTGGCTGTATAGACATAACTCCTCAGCGCAGTGCAAAGCAAATCCAAAGGGGATAATGGACGGAGTGTTTAACAATGCAAGCACTCACCCCCAGTCAACTGATATGGGTTTAATCCATCATCATTCTTTAGCTCACTCCACCACCCCAGTTCAGACATGGCCATATGCAAATCAGTCTGACCCTGTGCCTCACGGGAACAGTCCAGCCCGAACTGCCAAGCCATGTCTTTCCTGGTCCCGAAACAAGCATCCTGGTACCGGTTTCAGGTTCATAAATCTCATCAGCCAGGCTATCTTGAATCCAGTGGCAAAGTGAGCAAGGGACCCACGTCTGGGCATACCCTGCCAACTTAGGGTGAACAAAGCAAAACCAAAGCGGATGATGGATGGAGGGTTGAACAATGGAAGCACTCACCCCCAGTCAACTGATATGGGTTTAATCCATCATCATTCTTTAGCTCACTCCGCCACCCCAGTTCAGACATGGCCATATGCAAATCAGTCTGACCCTGTGCCTCATGGGAACAGTCCAGCCTGAACTGCCAAGCCATGTCTTTTCTGGACCAGAAACAAGCATCCTGGGACCAGTTTTGGGTTTATAACCCACATCAGCCAGGCTATCTTGAATCCAGTGGCAAAGTGAGCAAGGGACCCACGTCTTGGCATACCCTGCCAACGTAGGGCTAACAAAGCAAAACCAAAGATTTGCAGGATGTGCTGGGGGCCTGTGCTGCAGAATCCAGCGACGGCTGAGGGGGTTGCTCCGGCACATGGTGGGTCCTCTTGGAGACACGCCGGTGGCAGCAGGTGAGCATTGAGTTCTGGGTGCACAGGGTTGGGCAGTCATCGCTGGGCAGAGGACTGGTCTAGGGACCAAGGCTGGGATGCTTACGAAAGATGTAGGAATCATGCACGCTGCCTGGGAAGTTTGCAATGACATTAGTGTACAGCCCCCGGTGGTCCAGTTTTGCCTGTACATTGTTGGAATGCATGTGGTTTCTGTTGTGGTGATAGTGTGCAGTGTCGGCAGGGGGTAAAAGTAGTACATGTATGCAGTCAGTTGCCCCCAACACGTGCAAGTAGGCTGCTGTGGCGTGGTTCCCTTGTTTGGTCTCCAGCTGTTTCTGCACAGTGTAAGTAAAGTGAACATGCAGGTGTATCAAGCTGAAACGAACCCTGATGCTTACAGGTGTGATAAATCCTGCATAATGAGACTGTAACAGAAGTTCGTGTAGTTGTAACGTTCCTTTTCTTTCCTACGAAGGTTACAACCACACACGCTTCTGTTATGGTCATTTTGTGCAGGATTGATCATACCTGTAAGAATTCCGGTTTGTCCAAGTACAATACATTGTACCATATTACGTTTGTGACCATACTAACGCTTGACCATTGTCTTCATTTATCCAACAGGTTTCTGAATACGGAGTTTTGGGATTTCCAGGATGATCTAAAGTTATTTCGATCCACAAGTTGATGTTCCCCATTGGCAATGTCAATTGTTGTTTGATGTTTTTGTATTGTTAATTTATGTTTCTCTAATAAAGTACTGTTTTTCCACTACTGTTGACTACTAGACTTCATGCAAAAACAAAAGGATCCACCTCAAAAGAGGTTTTATAGGGATGTGTTTCCTATCTTGGTAGGACACACACAGTGTTTGCTTAAATACCCCTCACACACCAAAAGGGCCCTTGGTGTCATGCTTCATCATAGGGGTCTTCCCGCCCCGCTGCGGGACGGGGTGTGCTATGACCAGCGACTACGTGGGAGGACTGTTTTTACAGTACTATGTGTGGTGTAGTGATAGTGAGAGGAAGGGTCAGGGGTGGAAGCGGCAAGTGAATTAAAAAGAACCTGGCCTCATGGACTTAAGAAACTTTATTAGGTCACGGAGGCTGGTGCTGTTAAAACGGTGGTTCGGACATGTCCTGTGTGTAATGTGCGGATACTCCTGATCAAGTCAACATGTTTCGAAGCATCAAGGCTTCTTCATCAGGACTAGAGATGATCCCTTCAGTACTCACTATGTTGCTATCAAATTGTGCTGGAACTATATGCTATATACAATTCCCAATCAGTATTGCTAAAATGTAAGCCCAATCAGTATTTCTGAAATGTAAGCATGAATAAGCAGGAGAAAATGCTCCATGCGCCTTTTAAATGGGTGGGAAGGGTGTTGCCACTGTATTATCGTAGTCAACAGCTCCTCGCTTCCGATAACACCATCCTGCGGCTCCGTGGCTGACTTCATGACCATGCGCACCCCCATTTCAGTGACTACAATCTTGGATCGGGAGCACAGAGGCGTCAAACAATGGCTGGGGTAGGGTTTGGTTGTGTATGAATACTACAAATTGGGACGAGCGGGTGGTGCGGATGCAGGGGCCCTTTGTTTCTTTTGTAGACATTCATCCAAGATGAGTGAGGAAGTTTAATAGGGCTGGCTATAAGACTCTTCCGACTCTCGCAGTTGTTAGTTGAAAGATACCAGAGGCCAACAGGTGCAGCACAGCCTGCAACTTTGTTTGTGTAACAATGTTGATTATCCGCTGTGTTGGTACCGTCAGCCTGTGGACAATGTGGCAGTGTGCACCAACTTGAGAATGGGGAGATAATTCTTTCGCAACTTTTGCTTTGCTAAAGTGCTGATAACTCGGTGATAAGTCCCAACTTTTGGGTTATAGGGTGACTCTAAAATGAGCCCTTGTATTTATTTGGACTTTGTTGTAGCTACATGTGAATCGCAAGAAAAAAAATTAAAAACAAGAAAAGTGGGCAGGGTACAAACACCAGGACCCCTAGGCCTGCTCAGGGGATCCCACAAAAAGCCCCAGGGCCAAAAAACTATTACTATTTTTTTTTTTTTTAAGTGGCTGGGTGCACGAATCCGGACGAAAAAATTAAAAAAAACAATAGGGTGTATTCTCAATAATTTATCGCTGAGTTATCTGCACTTTACCGCAGCAAAAGAATTATCTTCCCATATTCAACCTGGTGAAAACTGCCGATATTGCTAGATTTCCAGCGATAGCATGTGCAGAAAACATCCCACTAATGAGAGCGACAACTAACGGTAATGATATGCAGAATAGACGTTCCTGTGCAAAAAAAACACGAAAACACCACATCCGGATATTGTCAACGACCAGCGAAATCTGCGATGCGATCCAAAAACAGGCAATAAGCCGTGCTAGCAGTAGGAATTTAACATCTGCCTTTTACTGGTGTAAAGCAGGACGACTACCTACAGTATGAAAGGGATCCCAGCACAGAACCACATGTCATAGAGCTACTGATCATGCAGCTCCAATACCCAAGAAGGCCACAACACCCACCGCCACCACCCCCAGGACCTCCCACTCGGACCATCCCCCCTACTATCACCGAGGCAGCGCAGAACAGAACAGCGGACCTTCCTAAAATGGCATGGCCCCTGAGCCACACAATAACTGAATGTTGGTGGATGTGGGAACCACGTATGTGTGAAGGAGGCAAGTCACCCATCAATAACAATGCACACAATGCCAAGTGTAGCGGTAATGTGCTCGACAGACCCCACTATGCAGAGCACAGACCTCTCCATGTGTACATATACTGCTGGTGCTTGTAATGTTGTGACAATGGATGCAACCATGTTACCTCAGGCAGTGGGGAAGCTATCGGTCATGTAGCTGTGTCGTCCCCCCTGTAAGCGGAACCGGAAGCGGAGTGGGCTGGTCCAACCTACGCCTCTCCAGCGTAAAAGTGTGAATAAATAGGCCAGGGCTCTGGGTGTGGTTCACTTCTGTGAAGGCCAACATGTCTGCCAGAGTGGCATGCCCTCACCCTGCCATGAGGCCGCTGCCATGACCGCGAGCCTCCTTGACACAGGTCCCCTGCAAACCCAGCAGCACAGCACCATAGAGTTACGTCTGTACAGACTACTGCCTTTGATGTACACTGCAGACAGCAGGGCTCACAATTTGAATTCTTGATGGCAGAGAGAATTTCACTCTATGTCCTCGGATTTTTTTCAAGAGGAAGTGACAAAAAGCATTCCTCGATGTCTGCGCTGACTTCTGCCTTCCATCTACACTGCGGACAGCAGGGCTCACAATTCAAATCGAGTAGCGATTGCAGATGACGCAGTCCAGCAGGCAAGAGACATTGCTCCCAGTGCGGCCCACCCGGACCACGCATCATCGTTGGCTGCGCACACGCTGAGGGCTTCAGGTACCACTAACTCAGTGCACCACAAGTAATCGCCATGTAGCCTTATTAAGGCAGAATTCATTAGACAAAAGACATTGCTACCAGTGCGGCCTGCTCGGACCATGCATCATCGCAGGCTGCTCACACGCTGAATGCTTCAGGTGCCACTAACTGTGCAGCTCAACTCTATGCCACGTGCCTGTGGGCCCTTGCTGACCGCTGCCTCCAGCCTACACTGCGGTCAGCAGGGCTCACAAGTCAAATTCAGTCTTGATTCATTAATTTCAGAGTCTAGTAGGCAACTAACTATAACGTCCCTGAAACCTACACATTTCGACAATGTATTCCATACATATTTAATCTTTTGTTCCATACACATACAGAGCTCAAAATTTGAATTCAGTCTTGATTTAATAATTGCAGAGAGAATTGTATTCTATGTCCTCGGATTTTGTCAAGAGGAAGTGACAAAAAGCATTCCTCGATGTCTGCACTGACTACTGCCTTCCATCTACACTGCGGACAACAGGGCTCACAATTCAGATTGAGTCACAAATGCAGATGACGCAGTCCAGTAGGCAACAGACATTGCTCCCAGTGCGTCCTGCCCGCACCATGCTTCATCTCTGGCTGCACACACACTGACCGCCACTGTTGCCACTAACTCACTGCACCACAAGTCAACACCACATGGTTGTAGGCCCTTGCTGACTGCTGCCTCCGGCCTGCACTGCGGTCTGCAGGTCTCACACATATCCAATCCAATCCTGTCCTGCAAGGGCAACCCATCATCGCTGACTGCACTCATGCTGAGCTCTTCAGGTGCCACTAACTCTGTGCATCACAACTCATGGACCCTTTGTGTCTGTGTGTTTATGATTGAATTTCATGCTGTATACACCGGATACAACAATGTCACCTCAGGCAGCAGGAATATCCTGAAGGGACATTAACAATTTCTTCACATCAGCAAGCTCATCTCTGGTGCCCCTACCTCAGTGCACCAGAAGTCATAGACCCTATACGATACAATCTTTTGTGTGTGATTTAAGATCTGGTGCCCCTATCTTAGTGCACCACAAGTCATGGACCCTTTATGATTGAATCTCTGTGTATGATCCGATGATCAATGTTGTAATTGTTGCCAGCACCAACTATTCCTTGAGGGCTGGCTTAAACTCACCCCACACGCATCCAGCACACACGTCACTGGACATGTGACCCTGGTAATAAAAAGGTGCTGAGCACACGTGCCCGTAGCCAGTTCCACTATCTATCTAACTGTGTCTGTGTGTTTGTTATGTATGCATAATGACCCTGGTCCCTACCACATTAACATTGTGCTGTTGATTGCGCACGCAACCATGTCACCTCTGTCAGTGGGGAAGACCTCAGTTATGTAACTTTGTCTGGGTCATTCTTTGAGTACATGGGTAGAGACTGGATGTTGGGAGTACTGCAAGGAGAGTGTATAGTGAATTTATAAGTGGTTGGGGATTGGCGGAGTAATTGGATAAGTACATATATTTGCGGAGCCTAACCCCCGAGCACAAGCTTGGCTCTAATTGGCTGCCAACCAGTGGCAACCCCAGCGGAGTGTCTGGATTGCAAACCAAGCCCGGGGAAAGGCCCAGAATCCTGTCTGCAAGATATTCCCAGCCCCACAGCTGGATCATTGACATACTGCGGATAGAATCTATGGAATTCTGTAAGCATAAGCGGAGTGGGCAGAGCCGGCGCACGCCAGTCATGGGCACAACTACAGCCTAATTTCAGGGGAGGCTGATAAAAATTTGGGGGGGGGCTAATTCTTCCAGACATAGGCAGATTGGAGATGCAGGGGCTCTAAGAAGAGGTGAAATCACAACAAAGCCTCATTTACAGGTAAATGGTATTTTAAAGACCTGTGAATTACTCAAGTGCGCGTTGAGTGCCGTGCACCCAGCACGTTCACACAATGGGCCGTGCTGAGAGCTGTGCACTCTGCGCGTTCACACTAAGGGGTCATGCTGAGACCAACGCACCCAGCACTTTGACACTAGGGGGCCGTGCTGAACGCCGTGTTAGGATCGCTACTCCAATCTTTTCTAAAAAAAAAATGGCCCACTTCTATTATTTATTTTCGCCCCGAGGACCACATCCCCCGGGGCATGCCCAATTCTTGAATATTTTATTAATCATTAGGAAGGGAGCCGTGTGGTCTCTCTTCCTTTGCCCACAACTGGCCCTGGGGACCCGATCCCCGGGGCCTGGCCTCTTCATTGGGGACCGTTTAGGGAGCCCAAATGCCCCCACGCTCCTGCCAGCTCCCCGCCTCGTGCGTAAACCGGCATTGCTTTTGGGCAAGGGAAGCTGCTAACATACAGCTTCCCTTGCCCAAAAGCAATCCTGCTTTGCTTCATTGAAGCAAGAGCAGGTTATCCTCCACTCCCTTCAGCGAAGCAAACCAGGGTTTGCTATGACAGTGTGCAAGACGTGCTTCCACCCTGTCATAACAAACAACAATTTCCCCGGGGGTGGGCTCCCCTGGAAATTGCAGGAGTTGGCCCTGGGGGGTGGCGGTTCCCAGAAACGTCAAGAGCTAAAGGAGGGGGGCCACGTGGCCCCCTCCCACAATTTTCAAAGCCCCGGGGAGGTGGTGGTCCCCGGGGCTTTGTGGGGCCTGCAAGGCCCCCCTTGTCTATTTAATTAAAGCACCAGGTAGTGGCAATCCCTGGGACTTAGGGGGTCTCGGAGGCCCGCCCAACAATTACAAAACAAGCCCCGCAGGTGGTGGTTCCCAGGGCTGCGGGAGGGCCGTGAGCCCTCCTGTACCTAATTTACATGGGAGTTGGCAGTCCCCAGGGCTGTGGAGGCCCCGCAGGCCCCCAAAATATAATTATAGGATTGCCCCCGGAACCTGGCCCACCCGGGGGCTCTATTAAATGAAGTGGGGGAGCTTGTGGTCACGGTGGCCAATCACAGTGAAGCGTGTGGTCGGGAGGGTGCGTGAACCCACCACTGCCCAAGATACTGAAACCTTTATTTTTTGAATTTCTCAGCAACTACTGAACGGATTTACACCATTTTAAAAAAAAGGTCGCTTTCTGAACCAAGCTCTACCTTTTTTGCCAAATTTGGTGTAATTCCTTTCAGCAGTTTGAGCTGTAGCCTGTAATAAAATTTCCAATGGAAAGTGACATGGAGAAAACACTTTTTGGGACCCCCCTTCTTTCTCAGGCCCGCTTGACGAATCACCCCCAAACTTTCAGGATAGGAGCTGACCTGCATAAACCTTTTTTGGAAGAACTTCGCGAACATTCGTCAAACGACGCCAAAGTTATTAGCAAATCAAAAAATGCTTTTCCTATGGAAACTAGGTTCTAACTATAACTGCCTACTGGCGACCGCCAGTAGGTAATATATATATATATATATATATTTATTTATTTTTTTCACTGAAAAAAACATAGGTTTCAGGGACGTTATAGTTAGAAATAAGCATTTAAAATCCTTAGAAATTCACCAAAAAAAACATAGGTTTCAGGGGCGTTATAGTTAGTTGGACATTTCACTCGTATACAACCAGAGAAATCCGGCTGTTATAGTTACTTGAGATAACTATAAATCATTCTTCAATATACTTTGGCATACATAGATATAACGATCTTGAAATTTTTAGAAACACTCAGGTGCCGATTACGATCCGGTAAAAACCAGGTACGAACCGTCGGTCGGAGCGTATTCTCCGTCCGACTCGTACCCGGTTGTAAAACATTACAAACATGGGAAGATGGCGGCCGGCTAACAGGGAAGATGGCGGCCGGCTAACACGCTCGGTCGGGAGCTCCAACAGAAACCAGGCACTAAGAAGGCATATGGAATAACAGAGTTTCCTTTTCGCGATATTAGCAGACTGGGAAAGGGGATTAAGCGGCGCAACCTTCCGTGAGTGGATTCAGAGAAAGAAAAGAGAAGAAATGGTAAATGGGAGCTGGGACTTACTTCTGAAGCAGGGTCTCCCGCAGCGGTCTCCATCGGCAGCAGGAGTCTGGGTGAGCGCACAGAGAGCAACGCGGAACTGCCGGAGGGCGTTCCAGAAAGTCACCTTTCAGTTCCGGGGCAGGAGTGGCGGGATCAGCGGAGGAGAATCTGGCAAGCAGAGCCGTAGTGAGACGAACCAACAGGGCAGAACGGAGATTGCACTCCAACCAACGAGGGTTTTAAAAAGTGAAAATAAAGAGAGTAGGGAGTATATTGGTAATATTAGTAATATTAATGTGCAAATATGCTCCTGGCTAATGAATACTGAAAAGGATTTTCCACTTTTTCAAGAGGGAGTGCCTGCCCTAGCTACACGAGTTACTCAGGGCATCAGAGTTCAGGTTCCTCCAGGGAGCTTGAGAAAAGCAACAATTAATGAGCATAACAACTCAAGAAGTACTCTCAGTACTGGCGGAAATAGGCTGATGGTAACAGAACCGGATCTGATTGTAAGCTGCTCTAATGAAGAGGGCCCCGGTAAACACGCAGGAGAAAAATACGCACCTATACAGCATAAAACGCAGGTGTATAATACACGCTCGGGAAAAGGTGGGAGAATCCCTGCTTCCAGTGAAACAACGGAGGAAGTGAAAAATAAAGACCTAGAAGGAGGAGGAAAATCCTCCTACTGTTTAAGGAACCACAAATTAGCATCACAGTTTTCACTTGTAAAGAAAGGTGTGTCTCCGCGAATAACTAAGCGTAAACGGAGAGTGCTACCTGGTTTAGCAGAACTGGCAGATAATGTCAAAATAAGACCAGAAAGATCAAAACTTCACACAAATCAAAAAGTCAGAGTTACTCCTTCACTACGATCCTATTTCAAGGTTCAAGAGACACTACAAGTAAGAAGTAGTGGCCTTACTACACAGGAAGAGGTCTCAGAGATCTCAATTAATCCCGAGGAACTGCTAGGAAAAACATTTGTAGAAATTAAGACCTCGAGTAACTTGAGTGGGGACGAGGAGGAGATCTCAAAAAGTGTCGGAGGGGAGAGATTAACGTCCCAAGCTATTCCAGTAATCACTCATTTAATGGAGGCAATGTTATCTCAAGTCAGTCTCACAGAGAGAGTCTCAGAACAAGGCTCCCCCATGGCGGCCACAGGGCAAGAAGTAACGACAACCGAAAAAATCATGGAAGGATTTGCCGAGAAAATAGTGGCCGCAATGAATGAAAAGTTCCTGGTCTCTGAAGAGAATCAGAATAAGATACGTGAAGTATGCGAAGGATTAGACCAAAAATTAAATGCTCTGGGACAGAGAGTTACTGCAGTAGAAGCAGTAGTGGAATCTGTCAGTGGAAAGGTTAGTATGAATCAAAAAGAAATTTCGAAAATAAAAGACAGCGAGAAAATAATTAAAGAGAAGCTGGAATCGTTGGAGAATCAAGGAAGAAGAAATAATCTAAGGATACTAAATGTCCCAGAGAACATGGAAGGAGCAGACATAAAATCGTTCATCGTTGTACTTCTCGAAGAATTTTTCCCGTGGGCTAAAAATGATAACCTGATGGAAAATATACAGAGGGTTCATAGAGATCCGTTTAGGAAAAATAAAGAAAAGAAAAAACCCAGGAAAATTCTAGTTAATTTCATGTCCTACACTCTTAAAGAAAAAATACTGAGTGAAGGCTTAAAAAATGGAACATTGAACAAAGATAATTGGTTTTTTAAAATACGCTCTGACATATGCAAAGCCACTCTAGATAGACAGTGGGAGTTGGGACAATATATGCAGGAGCTGAAAACATTGGGAGCAACGGTTCAGATGAAATTTCCAGCAGCACTAAGAATAATGTGGCAAAATAAAATGTATAATTTTAGAGAGCCTCATGATGTAGAGAATTTTATAAAACAGATAAAAGATCAGCCTGTAAGGGAGAATTCAAACTAATTGGAACATTAAGAGAAATCCCTCAAGAAAAACCCTGCTAAAGAAAGGAGAAGGAAAGAAAACTCTCACAATATATATAAGTTAAAAATCCTGGTAGGTCGGAGCTCAAACTGGGTGGATAATTTCACCCAAAAGAAGAAGGGAGGCTTCCTCAGGGGGGGGGGGGAAACGAATCTCACAGAAAACTACAATGTAAATAGAAAGCACAAGGGTGGGGAGCAAATAGGGAAAAAATCCAGAAAAAATATCCTCATAAACTGAATGGAGTCAAAGGATGGCAAATAAAATATGTACAAGAGTGTTTTCACATAGAACCGACTGGAGAACTCATCAAAAAGAAATGAAGAAATGGAGAAAGAAAAAATAATAAATATACTATCATGGAATGTCAATGGTCTAAGAACCCCGAACAGAAGGAGGAAAATTATAGAATACATAAAGGAGACGGACAGTGAGATTATCATATTACAGGAAACTCACCTCGTCAGCAAGGAATGGGATCAGATAATAAAAAGACTTAACTGGGTCGGATCATGTATATGTACTACTCAAGAATGCAATGTGAAAGGAGTAGCAATTATTGTAAAAAATTCTTTGAAAGGAAAACTGATAAGTAAGAAAGTAGACAATAAGGGAAGATGGGCCATAGCAAAAATAGGAATAGGAGGGTTTATATTGAATATTGTAGGCTACTATGGCCCAAACTTGGATGACCCGGTACCTCTTCAAAACCTTTATTCGGAACTTCTATTAACATCTGACCCCATTATAATAGGAGGAGACTATAACATAATAATAAATCCACAAAAGGATAGATCACCCTCAACTAAGCAACTCAATTTACCCAAGATGAGGGAGTGGCTAAGTATATATAAAAAAGACCTAGATCTGGAAGATATGTGGCCACAAAAGAGAGATAAGATATATCCTTTTACTTATCACAACAAGAAATTGGGACACAAATCTAGAATCGATATTTTTCTCCTAAACAGATCTTTACAGAATAGAGTCACTAGTATTGAACATATTCCGGTTCATATTTCCGATCACTCAGCGGTAAAATTAACTCTGCTTGCACCCAAACATACAACCCCTGGTAGATGGACAGTAGATCGTTCTTTATTACTTAAACAACAGTACATTAATCAACTAGAAATGGCCACATCACAGTACTTTGAAGAAAATACAACGGACACTTCAAAACAAATAACTTGGGATGCTTATAAAGCTGTGATAAGGGGAAAATTGCTCAGTTTAGGAGCACATAAATTAAGAACGAAGAAATTGGAAATAAATAAGATGGAAGTGGATATCAAAAAATTGGAAGTAGAATTAGAGAACGAAACTGTTCCGGAAAGAAAAAAAGAACTGGGGATAAGATTCCAAAGATCAAAAGAAAATCTAGAAAGTTTTCTAGAAAATATAGTGAGAGAAAAATGGGAAAATAGTAAATTAGCGGATTATGAATATGGGGAAGGCTGCGGGAAGTTATTGGCATGGAAAATTAAAAGTGAACAATCTAGGAGTAATATACCATGCATTCAGATACCAGATGAATCAATAGAAACCTTCGACGACGATAAAATAAGACAGGAGTTTTTAAAATACTATTCGGGTATATATGACGAAGATACAAATCGAACAGAAGAACAAATAGGGAAATACCTAGAAGCTATTTCTATCCCTAAACTAACAAAGGAAGAAAAGGCAGAGTTAACTCAAAGATTTAAATCGGAGGAAGTCAAAGAAGTAATAAACAACTTAAAAAGAGGAAAAGCCGCTGGACCAGACGCCCTACCAAACGAATTTTATATAACACTAAATGAGCATCTAGTTAACCATCTAACAGATCTAATGAATTGCATATACATAGACCATGAAAAAATTCCAGACTCATGGAATGATGCGATAATTAGCATTATTTTAAAACCGGGGAAAAATCCAAACAGTTGTGAGTCGTATAGACCTATATCGCTGCTTAACTGCGATTATAAAATCTTTACATTGGTTATTGCAAAATGACTTGCCAAGGTTATGCCTAAATTGATCAACCCAGATCAGAAGGGCTTTATAAAAGGGCGGCAAATCCATGAAATTACCCATGAGCTGTTTGCGGCAATTGATATGGCCACCTCCAAAAAACTTCCCTTAACTATAATTACCTATGATGCAGCCAAAGCTTTTGATAGGGTAAATTGGGCCTTTCTAAACGCAGTAATAGGAAAATATGATCTTGGGGATAGTGTTGCTCATGCTATAAAAGCAATATATAAGAACCTAAGAGCTAAAGTTATAGTTAATGGCAGTCTTACTAATAATATTCAAATACAACGTGGTACAAGGCAAGGGTGTCCACTGTCGCCGTTACTTTTTAATCTATATATTGAACCATTGGCTGTTCTGATTAGAGGTCACCCACAAATTCTCCCTTTCAAATATCAAAACTGGTCCAAAAAAATAGCGTTATATGCGGATGATCTAATGATCTTCACAACAGAATATGAAAATACACATAAAATAGTGGACAAGATGATGAGCGATTTTGGTAAAGTTTCAGGTTACTTAACAAACAAAGAAAAAACGGAAACAATGAGCTGGAATTGTAACCCAACTTCGCCCTATAATAGGGACAAATTAAAATACCTAGGAGTTACTTTAGTCAAAGAACTGGATAAAGTCCCACAATTAAACTTAATGATAATCGCTAAAGAAATGAGAAGAATACTTAAAACATGGTCAAGCTTACCATTAACTTTTTTGGGGAGATCAAATGTAATAAAAATGTCGATTATCCCAAAGTTTACATATCTTTTTAACACTATACCATTGGATTTTAAAAAAGAACCCATGAGGAAGATACAAAGCGAAATTGCAAGTTTTATCTGGGCCTCCAAAGGAACGAGAATAGCCTGGAACAAACTAAGGAGGAAGAGAGAGCAAGGAGGGATAGCTAGTCCTGATTTATTTGAATATTATAGGTCCTTCCAATTTAAGAATTCTAGATCTCTACTAAGGAAACATCAGTATTACCCAAGTTTCCTGCAAAGTATGACGGAGAACACAGATCACTTCTTGTACAAATTTGGTCACCCAAAATTAAAAAAAAAAAAAAAATTAAAGATTCTTTTCAATGCTGCCAAACTTTGGTTTCAATTAAGAAGTTTAGTAAATATACCCTACTATAGCACTAAAGCACCAATATGGGATTCTCCAGGGATGCCGGATTGCTTAAAAGACTCTCTAGCATTACCACTTAAAACAGCAGGAATACTATTATGGGGACAATTACTAAAAGGCAACGAGATAATTACTTGGAATTCACTATATGACCAAACGGAAGGCAAGATATCAAAATTCAAATATTATCAATTATCAAATTGGGCTAAGTCTTTAAAAGAAGATAACATCGGAAATGAGATTATGGAAAATGAAATGATAAGATCCACATTAATAAGAAAAGAAATATCAAAGTGGTACTGGACACTAATTGAATCAGGGGAAGAAGAATTCCTAATTCCGGAGAAAAGTTTGGAGAAGTGATATACCAGATCAAGATATGGACTTACAAAGGATGTGGCAGGAATCTATGGGGAAATGTTGGTCTTGCATAAAATCAGCACCACTAAGGAGAAACCATCTGTTTACAGTACACCGGGCATATTGGTCCACAAAAAAGCTGACAAAATTTAAAGGATCTAGTATCAAGCTTTGTCCCAAGTGCGGAGAAGCAAGAGCCGATGACATTCATATGTTCCAAAAATGTCCTGCAATAAACAACTACTGGGAGGAGACCGTGAACAAGATCTTAAAAACCAACATAACTGTAAGTACTTCTCTTATTATCTTTGGGATTTATAGTGGTATAGAGACGGATAGCATTAAGCTAAATAAAAAACAAGAAAATTTACTTTTCGTATTAATGCTATTAGCTCGGAGAGAAATCTGTATTAATTGGATTAAACCAATCGTCCCAAATTATACGAATTGGTTAAATGACATTATAAAAATCAATAATCTCGATGGAAGTAGAGGTCATACAAAGAGAACAGATTTTTGGGAAATCTGGGAAAATTACTTCCAAAACAATTGACCGCTTTTCTGGGTTATAAATGAGAAATCCAATGATTAAGGCGTAAACCATAATACCAGGCAGAAATGATTTCTGCCGAGTAGTCAATTTGACTAGCTCTTCCCCACAAACCAATGGTAATATGGGAAAAGATAAAGGGTAATTGGAGGAAAACTGATGGATCAAAGAATGAAAGTGATACTCTTCTATGAGTTTCTCCAGAAAACGAAGGGACTGGTAAGGCAAAGATAAACGAAAGTAAAGATCATCAGACTCCAGAAACCTCCTTATCGATTCAATCGCAAAATGAGGATTAAAAAAAAAAAAAAAAAAAAAAAAAACATTACAAACATGGAATTACGATTCGCACGGAAACACCATTTCCGTACGAATCGTAAAAAACACCGACCGACGAAAATATGCATACGAATGTGATCCGGGAATGCTGCGATGTGACGTCGGGACGCTTCTAGGCTGCGTTTCACGACCCAGGAATTACGATTCGAACCGACAGCAGTCCAGACGGCAATATTTTCACGGCACCCAAAAAGTGCCGAAAATGCGAAGTACGGCGCGAAACGACCAGAGTAGGTGGCCCGGTAAGCGCCGTACCCCCCCAGCCCCCGCATGTACGCGCCATACCCCCCCCCAGCCCCCACATGTACGCACCGTACCACCCCCAGCCCCCGCATGTACGCGCCGTACCCCCCCCGCATGTACGCACCGTACCCCCCCCAGCCCCCGCATGTATGCGCCGTACACCTCCAGCCCCCGCATGTACGCACCGTATCCCCCCCTGCCCCCGCATGTACGTGTCGAACCCCCCGTGTATGTACACCCGAGTACGTGTCGAACCCCCCGTGTATGTACACCCGAGTACGTGTCGAACCCCCCCATGTATGTACACCCGAGTACGTGTCGAACCCCCCGTGTATGTACACCCGAGTACGTGTCGAACCCTGGGGGTACGCACCGTACATACACGGGTGGGGGTACGACTCGAACGTACTCAGGTGTACATACACGGGGGGGTTCGACACGTACTCGGGACACTTTTTCCGGCCCGAGGACATGTGGGGAATTATTCCCAATGCGATTCGTATGGTCTTTTTCCCATGCGAATCGTGATTGCCAGTTCGTACGGCACTTGTACGATTCGTACAGTAAAAAGACCGGATACGAGTCGCACGGGGAATTTTTTTACCGGATCGTGATCGGCACCTCAGTCACTGGATGATGTCATCAGTGATGTAATTTGAGATGTCATCAGTGATGTCATGAGTGATGTAATATGTAACATAATCAGCAGTGCATTGTGAGGGCGCAAGTTATAGTTAGCTCAACTAACTATAACAGTCAAATTTCTGTGGTTTTATACGAGTTTTACCAAGTGGCACCCTTTCCCTGGGCAAATTTTAGCCCCAGGGACCCCACCCCTTGGGGCATGCCCATTTCATTATTTATTTTTTATAGGGAGGGAGGCCACGTGGCCCCCCTCCTGGGCCACTTCTGGCCCCAAGGACCCCATCCCCGGGGCTTGGTCTCATTTTTTTGTTATTACAGGGTAGGGGGGGTGTCATGGCCCCCCTCCTAGGCCACTTCTGGCCCCAGGGACCCCATTCCCCAGGGCCTGGCCTCACCATTTGGGACCATGGGGAGCCCCAATGCCCCCACGGTCCCTGCTGGCTCCCCGCCTCCTGCAGGAGCAAGCATTGCTTTTGCACAAGGGGAGCTGCTGACATGCAGCTCCCCTTGTGCAGAAGCAATCAATTCTGCTTTGTTTTTTGGAAGCAAGAGCAGGTTTCCTATGTACAGAAAGAGGCAAGAGGGGTGCAGAAAGAGGTAATGGAAATTAAGAAAGAGGGAAGAGAAGTGCAGAAAGAAGGAAAATAAATGCAAAAAGATTTGCAGGAAGAGGCAAAAGAGGTACAGAAAGAGTCAAGAGTTGGGCAGAAAGAGCCAAGTGAGATAAAGAAACAGGCAAGAGGGGTGCAGTAAGAGGCAAAACATGTACAGAAAGAAGCAAGAGTACTGATGAAAGAGGCAGGAGAGTTGCAGAAACAGGCAAGAGAGTTGTAGAAAGAGGCAAGAAAGGTGCAGAAAGAGTCAAGAGAACTGCAGAATGAGACAGGAGAGTAGCAGAAACAGGTATGAATAGTGCGTAAAGAGGTAAAAGAAGTGCTGAAAGAAGCAACCGAGGTGCGGAAAGAATCAGGAGAAGTGATGAAATCAATCAATCAATCAGAACATTTGTAAATCCCACTCCTCACCCGTGGGGGTCTCAAGGTGCTGGGGGGAGGGGTGTTGCTACTGCTCGAACAGCCAGGTCTTGAGTAGCCTCCTGAAGGTAAGCAGGTCCTGGGTCTGCCGTAGGAGGATGGGGAGGTTGTTCCAGGTTTTGGCAGTGAGGTGGGAGAACGATCTGCCACCGGTGGTCGCTCTACGGATGTGAGGGATGGTGGCAAAGGCGAGGTCGGTGGAATGGAGTTGGCGGTTCAGGGTGTAGAAGGTGAGTCGTCTGTTGTGGTATGCTGGTTTGGTGTTGTGGATTGCTTTGTGTGCTTGTGTGAGGAGCTTGAAGGTGATCCTCTTGTTGACGGGAAGTCAGTGCAGGTCTCTCAGGTGGGGTGTGATGTGGCTGCGGCGAGGGATGTCGAGGATCAAGCGAGCAGAGGCGTTCTGTATGCGTTGTAGTTGTTTCAGGAGTTTGGCCGAGGCACCTGTGCAGAGGGCGTTTCCGTAGTCTAACCTGCTGCTGACGAGGGCCTGGGTGACCATTTTTCTTGTTTCAGTGGGGATCCACCTGTAGATCCTGCAGAGCATGCGGAGGGTGTAGAAGAAGGAGGACGAGATGGTGTTGACTTGCTTGGTCATGGAGAGTGTTGAGTCAAGGATGAAACCTAGGTTGCGTTCATGGTCGGTGGGTGTTGGTGCTGCTCCCAGTCCGGTCGGCCATGCCAAGGGGGTGGAGCCGAGGATGAAGAATTCCATCTTGTCCGAGTTCAGCTTCAGACGGCTGTTCTTCATCCACTTGGCGATGGCTTTCAATCCTTCATGGAGGTTGGTTTTGGCGGTGATGGGGTCCTTGATGAGGGAGAGGATCAGCTGGGTGTCGTCGACATAGGAGATGATGTTGAGGTCATGCAGTTGGGCGATGTGAGTGAGTGGTGCCATGTAGATGTTGAACAGTGTTGGGCTGAGGGAAGATTCTTGGGGTACACCGCATATGATCTCTGTGGCTTTGGATCGGAAAGAGGGGAGGTGGATGCTCTGGGTTCTGACGGAGAGTAAGGAGGTGGTCCAGTCCAGTGCTTTATCTCAGATCCCTGCATTGTGGAGGCATGTGCATAGGGTGCGGTGGCAGACATTGTCGAAGGCAGCTGAGAGGTGCAGGAGGATGAGGGGTGCGGTTTCACTGTTGTCCAGCAGGACCCTGATGTCATCGGTGGCGGCGATGAGGGCAGTTTCGGTGCTGTGGTTGCTGCGGAACCCAGACTGGGATGGGTCCAGGATGCTGTTCTCCTCGAGGTAGTGGGTCAATTGACTGTTGATGGTCTTCTCGATGACCTTCGCCGGGAACCGGAGCAGGGAGATGGGTCGGAAGTTCTTGAGGTCCTTCGGATCAGCCTTGGGTTTTTTGAATAAGGCGTTGATCTCGGCATGCTTCAAGCTCCCTGGGAAGGTCGCGGACTCGAAGGAGATTTTGATGGCATTGCAGAGATGGGGTGCGATGGTGGCGCTGGCTTTGTTGAAGATGTTGTGTGGGCATTTTTTCTGACGGAGAGACGGAGTGGATGGTGTTCATGATTTTGATGGTGTCGTCATCATTTATGTTGGTCCAGGTGAGCAGGGGAGTGGTGTGGATGGCGGCCGTGGGGTCCGAGGTCTCGGTGGCTGTCAGGGCGATCAGGGTATTGAAGCTGTTGTGGATGTCTGCAATCTTGCAGTGGAAGAAGGTAGTGAGGGAGTCACCCAGGTCTTGCGAAGGTGGAATGTCATTGGTGTTGGCACTGGTTGGAGAGTTCCTTCACGATGTTGAAGAGCTCTTTGCTGTTGTTTAGGTTGTTGTCTAGGCGGTCTTTGAAAAAGGCCCTTTTGGCAGATCTGATGAGGTGATGGTGTCTGCGGATGCCGTTCTTGTGGGCTGCATAGCTGTCGGGTGTCTGTTCGCAGTGCCATTTCTTCTCTAGCTTTCGGCAGGTTTGCTTGGAGGCCTGGAGGTCCGCGGTGCACCAGCTGGCTTTCTTATTGGTGTGTCTGTTGGAGAGTTTCTTTATTTGGGCGAGAGTGTTGGCGCAGCTGTTGATCCACTGTCTGAGGTTGTGAGTGGCGGTGTCTGGGTCAGTGGGGTTGACGGGTGGGTTTCGGGTGAGGGTGGTGTTTAGCTGGTCTTCGGTGACTTTGCTCCAGCAGCGGTGAGGGATCTGCTGAGTGCGGTGTTGCGTGGAGGATTTCCGGAAGGTAAAGTGGATGCAGCGATGGTCGGTCCACTGGAGTTCGGTGGTGTGGCAGAAGGAGACGTGGGAGCTTGCATAGAAGATGGGGTCAAGCGTGTGGCCGGCAGAGTGGGTGGGTGTTGTGACAAGAGGGTTGCAAAAGAGGTGCAGAAAGAGGCAAGAGTGGTGCAAAAAGAAGCAAGGGAGGTACAGAAAAAAGAAAGTGAAGTACAGAAAGAAGCAACAGATGTGGAGAAAGAGGTAAGAGAACTGCAAAAAAGAGGCAAGAGAGGTACAGAAAGAGGGAGGATGGCTGCAGAAAGAAGCAAGAAGGGTGTAGAAAGAGGCAAGAAAGGTGCAGAAAGAAGAAAGAGGGGTGACGTAAGAGTCAAGAGGGTTACAGAGAGAAGCAAAAGAGGTGCAGAACGAAGCAAAGAAGTACAGAAAAAACAACAAAGGTACAGAAAGAAAGATGGGGTTCAGAAAAAAGCAAGAGAAGTGCAGAAAGAGGCAACCGAGGTGCAGAGAAGCAACAGAACTGCTGAAAGAGGCAAGAAATGTGCAGAAAGAGGAAAGATGGGCACAGAAAGAAGCAGGAGAGGTACAGAAAGAAGCAAGAGAAGTACAGAAAAAAGAAACACAGGTGCAGAAAGAGGCAAGTGGGGTGCAGAAAGAGGCAACGGAAATGTAGAAAGAGGGATGAGAAGTGCAAAAAGAAGGAACAGAAATGCAAAAAAAGTTGCAGAAAGAGGCAAAATAGGTGCAGAAAGAGGGAAGACAAATGCTGAAAGAAGCAACCAAGGTGCAGAAAGAATCAAGAGAAGTGATGAAAGAGACAAGAGGGTTACAGAATAAACAAGAGAGGTAAAAAAAAAGCAAGCAAAGTGTAGAAAGAGGCAAGTGAGGTGCAGAAAAAGGCAAGAGAGGTGCAGAAAGAGTAATAAATGTGCAGAAATAGGCAAGAAAAGTTCAGAAAGAGGCAAGAGAAGTGCAAAAAGAGGCAAGAGAGGTGCAGAAAGAGGAATGCTGAAAGAGATAAGAGTGGTGCAGAAAGAAGCAAGAGAGGTGCAGAAAGAGGGATGCTGAAAGAGACAAGAGTGGTTCAGAAAGAGGCAAGAGAACTACATAAAGAGGCAAGAGAGGTGCATAGAGAGGGAAGAGGGGTGCAGAAACAGGCAAGAGAGAAGCAAAAAAAGGTACAGAAAGAGGGAAGATGGCTGCAGAAAGAAGGAAGAAGGGTGCAGAAAGAAGCTAGAAAGGTGCAGAAAGAAGCAAGAGAAGAGCACAATGAAAGAACAGAGGTACAGAAAGAGGCAAGAAATGTGCAGAAAGAGGGAAGAGGGGTGCTGTAAGAGGCAAGAGGGTGCAGAAAGAAGCTAGAAAGGTGCAGAAAGAAGCAAGAGAAGAGCAGGATAAAAGAACAGTGGTGCAGAAAGAGGCAAGCAAGGTGCAGAAAGAGGAAGAGGCGTGCCGTAAGAGACAAGACGGTTACAGAGAGAAGCAAGAATGGTGCACAAAGAAGCAAAAGAAATACAGAAAAAAATCAAGAAAAGTGCATAACGAAAGATGGAGTGCAGAAAAAAGCAAGAGAAGTGCAGACAGAGGCAACCAAGGTGCAGAGAGAGGCAACAGAACTGCTGAAAGAGGCAAGAGATGTGCAGAAACAGGAAAGATGGACACAGAAAGAAGAGGGTAGAGGGGGCAGAAAGAGGCAAGAGGGGTGCATAAAGAAGCAAGAGAGGTGCATAATGAGGCAAGAGGGGGTCTGAATGAGGCAAGAGAAGTTCTCAAAAAAATGTAAGAGGTGCAGAAAGAGGCAAGAGAAGTGCTGAAAGAAGCCCCAGAGGTACAGAAAGAGGGAAGAGATGTGCAGAAAGAAGGAACAGAAATGCAGAAAGCGGTAAGAGCGGTTCATAAAGAAGCAAGTGAGGTGCAGAAACAGACTAGAGGGGTGCAGAAATAGACACTAGAAGTGCAGAAAGAAGCAACAGAGGTGTAGACAGAGGCAAGAGAACTATAGAAAGAGGCAGAAGAGTTCCAGAAACAGGCAAGAAATGTACAGACAGAGGGAATAGGGGTACAGAAAGAGGCAAGAGAGGTGCAGAAAGAGGCACGAGGGGTAGAGAAAGAACCAACAGAGGTGCAGAAAGAGGCAAGAGAGGTGCATAAACAGGCAAGAGAAGAGCAAAGAGGCAAGAGAGGCACAGAAAGAGGCAATAGAGGAGCTGAAAGAATCAACAGAGTTGCAGAAAAAAGCAAGAGAAGTACAGAAAGAGGCAAGAGAGGTACAGAAAGAGGCAATAGAGGTGCAGAAAGAGGCAGTATTGCAGAAAGAGGCAAGAAAAGTGCAGAAAGAGGCAACTGAGGTGCAGAAAGAGGCAACAGGGCTGCAGAAAGACACAAGATGAGTGTAGAACGAGGCAACAGGGGTGCAGAAAGAGGCAACAGTGTTGCAGAAAGAGGGAAGATGAGTGCAGAATGAGGCAACAGGGGTGCATAAAGAAGCAAGAGAGGTGTAGAATGAAACAAGAGAAGTGCATAAAGACGCATCAGAGGTACAGAAAGAGGCAAGAGAAGTGCAGAAAGAGGCAAAAGAGGTACTAAAAGAGGCAATAGAGGAGCAGAAAGAGGGTAAAGGGGTACAGAAAGCAGCTAGAAGGGTGAAGAAATAGGAAAAAGAAGTACAGATAGAAGCAACAGATCTGTAGAAGGAGGCAGTATAACTGCAGATAGATGTAAGAGAGTTGTTGAAACAGGAAAACAGGGGTGCAGACAGAGGCAAGAGAGATGCAGAAAGAGGGAAGAGATGGCAGAAAGAAGCAAGAGAGGTGCAGAAAGAAGCAAGAGAGGTGCAGAAAGAAGCAAGATAAATTAAGAAAGAAGCAACAGAGGTGCATAAAGAGGCAAGAGGGGTGCTGAATCAGGCAAGAGAAGTGCTCAAAGAAGCAACAGATGTGCAGAAGGAGGCAAGAGAACCGCAGAAAGAGGCAAGAGAGTCGCAGAAACAGCAAAAAGAGGGAAGAGGGGTGCAGCAGAGGCAAGAGAGGTACAGAAAGAGTGAAGAGGGGTACAGAAAGAGGTAAGAGAGGTGTGCAGAAAGAGGCAAGAGAATTGCTGAATGCAAGGGAAGAGCGGGAAGAAGGAACAGAAATGCAGAAAGAGGAAGGAGACGTGCAGAAAGAAGCAACATAAATGCAGAAAGAGGCAAGAGAGGTGCAGAAAGAGGTAAGTGAGGTATAGAAACTGGCAAGAGGGGTACAGAAAGAGACAAGATAAGTGCATAAAGAAGCAACAGAGGTACAGAAGGAGGCAAGAGAACTGGAGAAAGAGGCAGGAGAGTTGCAGAAAGAGGAAGAGATGTTCAGAAACAGGGAACAGAGGTACAGAAAGAGGCAAGAGAGGTGCAGAAAGAGGAAACAGGGGTGCAGGGAGAGCAAGCATTATATAAATGTACTATTAATATTATTATTAGTAGTAGTATTAAAATAAACCTCAAATCTCGGCAAACTGCTTCCACTGCCATATGGAGGGAGGAGGGAATTGGACAAATATAATCCATGAGTTTTTGAAGCTAAATAGATTTTAGAGAATGATTAGTCACTGCTCCCTCAATATATTGAAAGCACTGCAGGTGCTAGATACCCAAACAATGGTTCTAGGATACTCTAACGATCTATGAGCAACTTCCCTGCAAAACAAGCAGATATATATAGTGGTTCTGGTAGCACGGTCAGTGATTCTTCAAAGGAAGAGGTCAAAGGATACCCCGAGTTTTCAACAGCTACTCTATAAATTAGATAGGATTAAGAAATGTGAAAGAAAATATGCTCTAAGACCAGGACAATATGAGTAAAGACACAGTAGGTGGCTGTTTTGCTGCTGGGTTAGATATATAATATATAATATTCATGATTGTAGAATTATGTTGTATGATTTTTTTCTGAAGTGGTGTACTATACTAATTTAGCTGCTTTTATTGTATATGGTTTCTCTATTTTTAATCATGTGGAAACGTATGAGGCTGTAATAATTCATTAGTGTATTAAGCATTGATGAACAATGCCTAAATAAAATATACAAAAAAAATCCAGCACTGATTTTTTTTTTTAAATAACATTTTATTGAAATCAAAATTCACAACAAAGCAGCAGTCATGACACTTAATGGGCACCTACACAGGCGAAACACATGTATGGCATTGGAGACAACAAGCAGTAGATCAAGGGCAATCGGTGCCGAAACCATTCAGGCATTGAAACCTTACAAGGTGAGTCACTGTACATTTGAGGACCCCTGGGCCCCATTCCACCCGATCCTAGCTAGGTGGCCTTAAGAGTTCAGGTCACCGCACTGGCCCCCAATTTGTCCAAGATAGCCTGTCTCTCTTGTACCGTAGGAGAAATACAGATGTCCCCTCGATATTTATTCCAACATCCCCACTTCCTAGGGCAACCTCGACCCTTATAGACCGTTTTCTCTGCTACCATGGCTAGATCCATATCCTTGGCCCAGACACTCAGCTGCGGCACGGCGGCCACCCCCCACTTCTGGGCAATATTCCTTTTAGCGATGGCCCAACCCAACGCAGCCCACTCCTGCTCCGCTTGGGTGAGGTCCATAGCTTCCCACACATTTAAGAGGCAGAGTTGAGGAGAGGGGGCGACTGGTTTACCTATGGACCTCGCCATCTGTCGGGTGACTGCTGTCCAATAATGTTGTACCAGGGGGCAAGCCCACAGGATATGTATAAATGTACCTATCTGATGACAGTTTCACAGGCAGAGCTCGTCTGGGCGCCTTCCCAATTTACACAGCAGGGTTGCATCAAAATACACACGGTGTAGCACTTTGAGCTGCACCAGGCATAGCCGCATTGGTATGGCCACTTCCCGGCCCAGGAGTGTAAGGGGCAATGTCTTCCAATGGACCACGTCGGCGCTGAACCGCTGCAACGGGCACACTAGGTTACGCTCATAAAACAGGGATGCGTCCGATGTTATGAAGATGCCGAGATATTGGAAGCCCTGTAATGTCACCGGGATATCATATCCCCTAGGGCTATGCGGCGGATCGCCCCGAAGGGGATACATCTGGGACTTGGACCAGTTGATCTGGTACCCAGAGTGGGCCCCAAAGATATGGAAAATATGCAATACCCGACGGATCAAGCGCGCCAGGGAGGCCAGATACAACAAAATATCGTCCGCATATAGAGAGATACGGTCTTCATGAACTGCTGTCCATTTAAGGCCCCTGATTTCCGGGTCGCCTCGAATCCAGACCGCAAGTGGCTCAAGTGCCAGGGCAAAAAGGAGCGGCGACAGTGGACAACCCTGTCGCGTGCCACGGCAGAGGGAGAAGGAATTCGAGCGGTGGTTGTTGACAGATACATGAGCTGTGGGCAAGCTGTATAGCAGTCGGATCCACCCCATCAGTCGAGGACCCAGCCCCACCAGGGCCAAGACCACGAAGAGATACTCCCATGCCACCGTATCGAACGCCATTTTGGCATCAAGCGCCAGTAGTAGCGCTTCCTCTTGGAGTGTGGCAGCACGGCCCAGTGCCCCGTGGACTCGGCGCAAATTACGTGCCGTATTGCGGCCTGGCATGAAACCCGACTGGTCCGGGTGGATTAAGGCCATGAGATAGGGAAGTAGCCGATTGGCCAGTAGCTTTGCCAGGATTTTGGCTTCTACTGTGATCAGGGAAATGGGTCGGTACGATGCACACTCATCTGCCGGTTTGCCGGGCTTACGGATTACCACTATGGTAGCGGTGCGTATATCGGCTGGGAGGACGCCAGTCTCATAGCACTCCTTATATAAGTTTAATAGGTGTGGTGCCAGTGTCAGTGCCAGAGATTTCATGAATTCTATCGGTATTCCGTTGGGGCCCATGGCCTTTCCGGAACGGATATCTCTGATGGCTTTTTGAATCTCATCAATTGAGATATCTGCCTCCAAGCCTCCTTATCTTGCTGGGAGATGGATGGCATTTCAATTGTGGCAAGGAGGTCTGCTGCCCAACGCTCCTGGGAGGCCTGTGGCGGAGTATATATCCGCTCATAGTACTGTGCAAATGTTTCGGCAATGTTTTGAGGGTCAGTAATCAGCACTCCGTCCGGCCCTTTGACCGCACCCACCCACCACGCAACCAATTCCTTACGTTCCAGCCATGCCAGCAACTTACCAGTGCGCTCCCCTAGCTCATAAATTCTATGCCGAGTAGCGAGAGCACGTCGGTTGGCCTCTTCAAAGAGCAGTTGCTTATAGTCCTGTCTCTTAACCTCGAGCCGGTGTTGGGTCTCGTTGGTAGGGGCGTGTGAGGTCCCCTGCTCGAGCTGTAGTATCTCCGCCTCCAACTCACTAACCCGTCGCCTACGTTCAGTCCTGTGTCCCACAAGCAGGGATAGCGCCCGTCCCTTAATAACTGCCCCGTAAGCACCCCATAGTGTTATTGCCGACGCCACCGACCCCGTATTTTCGGCAAAATAGTAATCCGTATCTTGCCTCAGGGAGTCCCTAATGTGCGGGATTTTCAGCAACCATGGCTGAATCAGGATGGGACCAGGTTGGCGTGTTATACTGGCGACAAAGAAAGATCTTACCGGGACTGGTCAGAAATCTCCCGCGCTAAGGTCGAGGAATCATTGAAGTGTTGGATATGTTGCGCCTGCATGAACAGGTAGTCAAGCCACGAGTGACTGCCGTGCACCCCAGATTGAAAAGTGTAGCACACATTTCCGGGGTGTGACCATCTCCAGACATCAACCAGGCCGAACGCATCCACAAAATTGCGCAGTTGCGAGCCCCGCGGATCGTCCCGTCGGGGAGGAGAGCGATCTACAATCCCGTCCATCGTCAGGTTAAAGTCACCGCCTAGAACGATGGCTCCCTCCGGAAAGGTCATTAAGAATGTCCCTACATCAGCACTGATTTTTAAAATATAAAAACAAGTTGTATTTTTATCTTTAAGCAGACACCTCAATGACAAAAATCCACTGGATGGTTTCAAAGAAATACATTTTTAGGAAAACAGATTTTCATTTAGAGGAATTGTAGGAGAGTAGAATCTGCTTCACACTTTTTGCTGGTGTTTCACTGTTTTTCGACCATAGTCTGGCTGTGGCCCTGCTAATCAGGATCCCAGCCCAGCTGCTTCCTCTCTAAAATGGTTTCCCTCTTCATTAGGTACATTTCTAATTGGATTCTGGAGTGCCTTATAAGCCCCTAGTATATGGTATACTATGTACCTAGGGCATAGGTACCTCAGAGGCCAACCAGGGGCTAAATCGTATATTATGCCACCACTGGGAAGCACTCCAAAATGTCACCACAGGTCTACTACTGCAGCCTGGGTAAGGTGGTGCTTGCATTGGTATAGGCTACCTATATCCACCTATATATGCAGACACATATAAACCTATAAGTCACTCCTATGGCAGGACTTGACAATCCTGAAGGCAGAGTGCTTGGTTTTGTGTGAGAGGGTGCCCAAGCATGAGCTGAGCCACTCTGCAGCTTTCCGAAACACTTCCTTATGGCTGTTCTGTGAGACAGCCGTACCATATACTCTTAAGTGCATTATAACCTCGCGGTAAATGCTAACTTTGTAATGGCTGCATCAAAACATGTTGTGTTTGGTGTCAAACACTTTGGAATACTACCCCCCTGCCAGTCCTGGTGGCAGGGGTAGCATTCCACCCTTCTAGAGGGAGAGACATGTTCACACTGGTCTACCCGGTTAAAACTTTCTAAAGCCCTGGCATCACAAAATGGATGCCACTGCCACAGACACGGGTCTGGCCTCCTGCTGCTGACCGAAACTCCAGCAGGGGAGGCCTGGACAATAGGTTTCCTGTCCCAGGGAGGTGTAACTACCTCCCCAGACAGGCAGATGTGTATTGGGGTTGGGCGGGAGGACTCTCTGGTGCTTTGAAGTCCTGCACTGGGGGCACACTTGGTGTCCCTGTGCATACTCCAGTTCAAACCGGTTGCAGGGGCTGCCTTCCCCTGCTCTGGCACAAAACTGGACAAAGGAAATGGGTGTAACCACCCCTCTTTCCAAACCCTCCCATAGGTGGGTCCCTAGAGTATGTCCAACCCCAAACTTAGTATAAGTATGGGAACCCAGTCCTCGAGACTTTAGATTACCCTGGACGAAACTCTGCAACATATATCCTGGACCTTCGATGTTCTATTTCGACTAGAAGACTGACAAAATCTCCCTTGGGGTCAAGGAGTGACTCCCCTGCTTGTCAGGCACCAAGAAGCAACTGTCTGGTCTGATATTCTGAAGCTCCCGCCGGACACCAAAGCCTCTGCATCCCCAAAGGGGGATTTCCAGACTTCCCCAAGGCTCCCCTGAGTCCACAGCAAAGCTGAGGCCCATGGCTATCGTGGGTGATGTGGAACCATGACCCCTGGACACCATGAACTTTTGCAGCTCCATCATCTTCCTGGTCTTGCTTTGGGCTCTGAGTAGCCCCAGCCTTGAGCACCTCCTGCACTGAAGATTGCTGGCCTCCACTCCATGAGTGACCCGTGGGTCAGTTTCAAGTGCGACCGCTCGAGGCTCCTTTGCGATCGCTAGCCTGTTGGCTAGTGGGTCCCCACAAAGGTGACTCCTCTTCTGATTGGGCTTCCCTGGTTGCTCCAGATGTGCCCCGACTTACCCTTGCTGGGTGAGTCCCCCAGACTTTGCTGGTCTGATCCGCCGTCCTTTCTCTATTTCCAAGTGACTTGCCGTTGCCAAGGCATGTTGGGTCCAATCTGGTCGCTGGCACCACAGCACTTGACAGACTTTGTGGTACAGTTCAAATCCAGCTCCTGGTTGTCATCAGCACCTTCTGGACCTCCTTGCTGAACAGTCAAGACACCCGTCAACTCACCTGAAGCACCCGACATCTGTGGGCATTGGTCCATCGTGCCCCTGATCACTGACAAGTGACCCATACTCTGTCCCCTCTGCTTCCAGGTTCCTGCCATCCTCAATCCAGGCTTGAATCGCTCCGGACACTTCTCTTCACGGCAGCAGCACTTCCTGAGCAGCTTCCATTGAAATAGACGACGCAACCTGACACCAAAAGACACCTATGCACCCGGCTTCCTTGGGTGAGGTAACACGAGTACTCCCGTGGGTGCTAGCCCTAGAAGTTCCTAAGTCCCGAAGGGTTTGGTCTTGAGTCATTTCCTAGTGTCTCTAATCTTTAAATTTCCAACCGCGACATTGCCCATAGAAGCTAACGGGAACCCGTGGCTGTGTTCTCACATTGCACACGGCCCCCGTGGGACCCCTGTGTCACTACCTTGGGTGGGTCCTTGGGGTCCCAGTGTTTCTACAGACTGTAGGCCTTGTGTCTAGTTCAGTTGTGGTTCTTATACCACTTTATTTGTATATGGTTTGGTACGCCCCCAGGGCCCAAACGTGTATTTGTGCTATTACTGTTGAATACTGATTTGTAACTTAAGTACTTCGAACTCTAGCCTCATAAAGAGACTAGAGGGGTGTGTTTTTATCTTAAATACATATATACCTGGTATGGTTGTCCTTTCATTTGATCATTCAAGAGATAATAGACTGGTAAAACAAGCTGCTTTACATTCCTTCAAGACCTAGCCTGAAGGCTGCTCTCCATAGCTACCACTAAGATAGCTTTCAATAAAGGTTGTCTTTAACCTATATCAATAAGGGGTTGTTTGGACTGATACAGGGTGCCCACTAGAACTAGTGGACAGCATATATCAGGCCAACTTCTCACAGGAATAAATTGTAATCTACCACAACTTGAGGTTTAGGGAAGTCACAACAAGTAACTTGAAAATAGCTAAAAGGGCACTCTTGTGGTGATCAACTCAACTCTGGCAGGGAGCCAGTCACTTGGACCAATAAGGTTGAGTAGACCAGTTATCTCACAGCCAAAGCAGTCTCCAGTGCAATTCCAGGCTCTGTAGGTGAACCACCATGAACTTTGTTGGAGTGCAAGGTATACAGGATGCTGAAGATGCTCAAGGATACTGAGCTGATGACAGGGGTGTTCATGTGGCCACCTCTCAGGCCAAGAACTCGTTGGGGTGAATTTAGCACAGGGGTCGATGTCCCTGTAAGTCTCACTAAAGACCAGCCAAAACACATTTCACACTGGTCTACTAGTCCCCGGTTACAGTGAAAGCAGTGGTTCCCTTAAAATGGTGGCAACTTTCTTGCTGGGTGACCAAACCACACTACAATGACAGGTCCAGCAGACTCATGTGCAATTTTTGAGGATAGGGACTGGGTGTCTCAGGCTGCAGTTTGGGGCTCAGTGATGGTCAGGTGTTCTTGGCTACCAACTCACCAAGGTCGGTTTCTTCACCATTGTTGGCCCTGTAGCTATGACAGGAAGCCAGCCAACTGAATCCTGGAGTCATGTCTGGGGCTTAGGGATGACATTTCTTTGAACAGGGCACCACAGGTACAGTCCTGTTGTATTTAAACCAAGGAGCAGCATGTGCAGTCCGGTCTTTGGAGTAATCTTTCTTTGTTGGATACAGGCAACATCAGAGAAGTCTTTCTTCGGTCCTCTTTCCAGTTCATATGTGATTTGAGATCTGGGTGCCAGGTGAGCCACTTACATTCCCTGTCCTTGCCCTTTGGGGATCCGGCGACTAGCAGCCATGGGTTACCAGGTCCCCGCCAGCCTAGTGGCTTCTTTCTGTGAAGTGTGCTATCTATCTAGCCAAACAGGCACCATTCTGTCCCCTCCCAAAATAGAAGAACTCTTCCCTTGGCATGTAGTGCTCCCTAGTCCATTGCGGAGGTGTGGCTGCCTGGGTCGACACACACAGGGAAAAGAATTGGCTTGATGACAGCGTTCCCCTCTCTGTCACTGTTGCCCGCCTGTCTGCAAAAACAAAAGAGCTGCCCCTTTCACATGTTTTTACCATTTGCCCTTCAAAAGTGACTTCTCCTATGAAGCTCATTTTGGGCTTACACCCTTTTTGGCCTTACTGCAAGGGTGAGAAAACACCTCTTCTAACTACAGGCCCTTTGTCTTCCTTCCTGAGAGTTGTTCAAATCTACCCATTGGCAGACAGAAGGCTATCTCCTGGCCAGCACTTGTAAATGGTCACTGGAAAACTCAGTACAACAAAGTGGCGGCTTTCTAAATTTGTATAAAAGTTACAATAAATTCGACTTGAGCATCAAGTCAAATCTAATGCAACAATTCTTTTGATACCTTGAAGCATCATATTTAGTAGTTCCACTCAGAATTTAGCACATCTGTGTTGTTAGCATGTACTCAACAATGAGGCTACTAGTCCTTCTACAGTAATAAGTGACAATGTGGGGTTTCTACTGCCAGGGCATCTAGGAACATATGCCCTAAATTTTAATATACAACACGTTAGCTTAGGGCTCGCTAGCCCTTCCTTAGGGGTAAAGTGTACATATTAATAAGGAAGGTTTGGGCTTTGTTGTTAACCTAAAGAGCAAAGTTGAATTAGCAGTTTGAAAAATGCTCTGTCAATCTGCAGTGGCAGACTTTGCTTTGTCACACTCATGGTGGAACACTAAGTGCTGCAGCCCACAAGGGACACCTTTACTTGCAAGCCATGAGTATCCTTCATGGCCTATACTAGGAACCTTTGAGTAAGTTAACTTGTGCTAATTTTGGGTGAATCAATTGGACTTTAACCGTTGGAGGGTCAGAACACTGGCACTGAGCCCTGTTTGGCATGATTCAGCGCTCTGTTAGAGTAGGAAAACCATCAGCATCGGTACAAAAACTTTGGGCGATTCATGCAAAAAGAGGTATTTCCTTATATACCCCTTCTTTTTACACTTGCATAGTAATAGCAGCCGTCCCCCTAACCTCACCCGTATCCCCAGGCATTTAAAGGAGCCCAAGGCATTGGCATTGTACATGAAAGCTCCACTATTAGGGTTTGGTTGACGAGGCTGTAGCCCTGTGTGATTTGCTTTATTAAGAAAGATTGCATCCAGCCTGTAAATGAGTGCTGGGTGGAACACAGGGCTATCTTGGGAGCTGTTGACCCACCTGGCCCACCCTCCAAAACCAGGCCTGTGTTACAGCTTCTCACAAAGTGAACCCACAACATCCACTGAAAGTGTGGTCCCGCTTGGCTGCTGACCGAGCAAAATTGGACTGTTTCATCAGAGATCTAGAAAAAGGGAAATGTAAAAAAAAAACATACGCAGATGGTGGTACTTAGAAAAGCAGAGTTGATTGGGTAGTCCATGTCAGCACCGCAACACTGAAAAAAGGGGCTGGGGTCACAAGTATTGTGCCTGGTAGGGGCTAGTGCCTAAATACATACCAGGCAAGTTTAGAGCGCTCTAGCTTGACTTCCTATAAATAAATGACACATAATGTTGCTGCCAGGCAGTTGAAGGAATTTGTGGCAAATTTCTAAATAATGCATAGCTATAGTGGAGTTGCCTCCCCTTGGTGAGAAATATTGTCAGAGTGCTACTGATTTTGATTATTTGCCCATCTACATTGATTTTAGGTTTTAGATTTTCAACAAAAAGAACCATTGATTTCTCAGAATATTACTGACATGTGTAACACAATGTGTGTGTTCATGTGAACACACGTGCCTTTTATTCGCACTCATGTGTGAAGGATCATTAAGATAAAGTCAAATGCAAACAAGCTGACCTTCAATCTAGTTTTTGGAGTTTAAAGATGTTTCCACTACTAGCAGACTGGCATGAACATTTCAAAATGCTCTATTCAGATCTTGATATACAGACTCCTGTGGAGGATGTCCCAAGCATCTCCCTGACCTCCGGAAGTGATCTTTTCTGTCTGAGTGATATCAGTGGTGGTCCCCTATATAAAAAAAGGACATAGACCTACCAAGCAACTATTGGCCTATTAGCTGAAAAGATGCTATACAAAAAGTATTCTGCCAAGCACTTCTACAAAAGACGCCGGCTTCAGAGAAAAGATGAGGACAATAGACCAGGTGTTTCGACTCCTCCTTCTATACTGGAAAGTTGTAATCATCAGCCCAGGTTGCCTGTATTTACTTTTCATTGAACTAAAGACACATTTTGATCTAGTTCCCACAAAGAACCTATAGCAAGTCCTTAAAAACATGAGGATTCCAAGCAAACTACTCAATTTGGTTGTACTTCTTCATGAAGCCAACTTTGACCGGTTGATGTGGGATTCACAGGGGCAACTAACAGACCAAATTCCAGCCAGCAGGGGAGTATGCCAAGAATGTGCAGTGGCACCCATGATTTTCTCCCTATATATGAACTACGTAGTGCGATTCCTCTCCCAAGAGCCTGCTGATGTTCCAACCTTAGGTGGGGAAGAAAAGGTAGTAACCCTATTGTTCGCAGATTACACTTTGCTGGTGTCCAAAACACCGGGGGGGGGGGGGAGGGGGGTTACAGCCACTCCTTAATAAATGCAAAGATTTCTGCAACATGTTGGGTTTAGAGATAAATTCATAACCCTACACCCCCAAAAATCCTACAGGAGACGGCTAACCATGGGAGGGGCATCACTGGAGAGAGTAAGTACATTTGATTATCTAGGTGTAAAATTATCTGAGAGAATGTGCTGGAGACACCATGTAACAAAGATGGACTTGAAACATAAGCAGATAATAGGGGCCCTGGGGAAAGAACATCGCTCCTCTTCGCGCAAACCGGTTGCCGCGGCCCTGCAAATTTAAGACTTAAAAGCAAACAGTTCAGTCTTTATGGGTCTGAATTGTTGGGCTTTGACAAATTGGAGGAGCTTGCTAGATCAGAGCACAAATTCCTAAGACATCTGGTGATGCTGCCACAGAGTACCCCATTCCACCCTTTAATGTTAGACATGGGAAGAAGATCTATTTCTCATATAGCCAAGCTCTGCCCATTTCTACTCTGGGTCAGAATTAGGTCCACTCCAGAACTGTCTCAATACGCCAACACCATGGCACAAGTAACCCACCTAGACAGTTGAAACAAGATTGGTTGGTTAGGTAATATAAGGAGGTTCTTATCGGATGTAAGTCTACAAGGAGCCTGGGGAAATTCTGATCCAACTTGCTCCCCTAAAAGCGCTTAGTGAAAAGACACTATTGGGACTGAGTTTCACAAGTAGAATGCTGAAGATCTTCTTGGGGAAGCTAATAATATAATTTAGGCTCCACAAACAGGCCAGCGCCCTGGAGCCCTACCTTGACCATATACAATCACCAAATGATAGAAAACTGTACTCCAATTTAGGGTTGGCACTCTCCCCTTGAATGATTTCCTAGGCTGATTGCATAGTAATGTACCAACTTCACAAAAATGTACAGACAGTTGGGCACCCACAGAATCCGTGGCTCATGTCATGTTTGCCTGTCCGGATTACGCATGTCCTAGATTAAAATGGTTAAGACTGACCTGTAAACAAATCAGTACACAAAATTACCTGGAGGCCATGAAAATTCCCAAATCAAACACAAGACTGCTATTTGCCAGCTCAGTCACTTAGTTCCTTGGCAATACTTGGATCTTAGGAATAGGGTCTAGGAAGTGAGACTATAATAAGGGACAGGCACTTCCTGCACACACCACCCTCCCCCTTTTTTATTGCTTCTCTGTTGTAACTCTTCACCCACTATAAGCAAAAGAACTTGAGCGAGACTGAGACATTTTTAATGAGCATTAGGCAGTACTGTTTAATCTGTTCATTCCAAATTAGCAGCGAGATTGCTTCTTGGAATCCATAGCAACGTTTTCAAGGGGTCTTTTCATCTGAACAACTTGGTAACATGACTGTACCACTCTAGTACATATGCACCATGTATCTTTTAATTCACCTTTAATCCCCAAACAATTTGTTTTTAATTATTTAGTTAAAGTCATGAATGCTAAATATTTGTAATCAATCAAGCAAATGTATTATAAACAATGGATTTTTGTATGTGAGCTGAGAATGTGAAAACTTTTATGGCATGTATGCTAAAATAAAGTATTTCGATTGATTGATTAAATGCCATTGGCATGTTCAAAGTGCTGTAGTTTGCCAACGAAATTGCTACAGGCATTATGGGACACTTATTAAAGTGCATTGAATGTTTGTCGAAGTAAATAATTATTTTATAAATAGGTCTAAAACACATAGTACAATATTGGATGAGGATTGGAGAATTTCAGTACATTCAGTACTCATTGACTCAGGATAGTTAAAATAAAACATGTTAAGAAAAAAAATGCCTTGCTCATTTCTAAAATGTTTTGCTTTTTTAACAAATGAAGCACTTCAGGCTAATTTTCACAGGATTAACTAAAGATGTCCTATTACCACCTTAGAATGCAGAACATATATATTTTTTATCCATGGACATCTACAGCGCTACAATGCAGCACACTTAATAAGAAGAAAAAACTAGCAGAAATAACAATATTTCTCTGTGTTGCATGTCTTATAGACAGGCATAGCATTTTGACTCATTCAGTCTTGGTAAATTTGGGAATGTATCAAAATACAAAGGTGGAAGTGGGGAACATCCATGCTTCACCCACGTAATGCTTTCCTGGGCAGAGGAAATGCAAGGCAGCATTGCCCTTGTGTCACCTTGCGTGAACAAGGGTAAATAAGACCTTGATAAATCTGGCCCTTAATTACCTATTTTAGTGAATTTAAATTTGTGAGATGTGGTGCTTTTCCCAGTGCATTATTGTTTGGTAACCTGGGGCATATTCTCAAGAACGTGTGTTAAACATCGAAAATTCAGCCTAACGCAACTTCTCACATTGTGGTCCATCGCGTGAAAATAACACAGTATCAACGTGGAATTCTCAACCCGGCGGCACCATGCGATAGTCCCACAATACCGCGACAAATAGACGCGTTAAAATCAATGCGAGGCCGAAATAAGGCAAATCCCCATCACGAAAAAAGCGGCGATGGCCCAAATCGAGATACAAAAATCAGCGTGCCTGCAATTCCCACGCCTCGTGCGGGAAAATGCACTATAAAAGCAGTCAAAATTTAAATAAATAAATAAATAAATTGCGTAGCACCATGGATGCACCCAAACCGAATGCAGAGGACCTCGGGGTCAGGGAAGGGCACGGACAAGAAGAAGAGGAAGACGAAGTTCAGTCCTCAGGAAAACAGGATCCTGATAACTGGGGTGATGGAACACATCAACTACTGTTCGTCACCTCCACTGTGCCACTGGCAACTAAAAATGGAATATGGCAGACCATCGTGGACAAGGTGAATGCAGTCGGATTGCTGAAGAGGTCAATGGAAGAGGTCAAGAGGCGCTGGAATTATGTCAAGCGCAAACCAAGCAGAAACTCACCAACAACTGGAAGGCAGCAATGCAGACAGGAGGTGGGAATCCTGCACCACAGGAGGAGCCGGACGAGATGGAGTAATTGGTGTCCACAGTCATCAGTGGGGAGAAGGTGGCAGGACTTGGGGGTCCCGACACTGCTCAACATGACCGGACACAACTGCAACAGGGTGAGTAACGACCAGGGACTGGGGGCACGGGGGGAGATGGACACAATGGCACACATGCACAATTAAGTACAGCACAGCTGCTGACAAACCATGCCCAAGACACCCAAAGCCCAACAAGAGACCAATGCACCCAAGTATCCAACATCTCACCACTGTATGAGCACAGAATCCAGATGCAGACTGCATGCAAGGGATAAGGGTCAGGCAAATCAGAGCTGCAGGGGTCACTCCCCCAAAATGCGGCACACACACATAACATGCAGAGCACAGCAACATCGACAACAATGTGGTACAAACTTCAATACGTCCAAAACAGGACAGAGGACACAACTGGTGCCGCATGTGCGTAGAAACTAGCCAACCACACCTGGCAATGTATGCAAATGTGAGTTGACAATATACAAGTACAAACACACCTCCGTGATGTTGTCAGAATGTCCACTGTCCCACATTAAATGGGCACCTCCCCCCCAGCAGTCACAATGTACACTGTCATGCAGTCTGAATGTAAACATGTGCAATGCGTCAACATACATGTGAACACAATATTAAACTACATCTCTCCTTCACATTGCAGGGGAAAGTCCAACACCTCCTGCAGAGCTGGCCGAACCTCACTTCTCCGATGATGAAGGAACCATGACCCCTTCGACCATGATGCCCTCCAACAGCTTGTGGAGAGCCTCCGCAGCCCAATTCCAGGAGCAGGGCAGCCCAGCTGCTATGAGGAGAACCAAACCATTTCCAGAACACACAGAGGGCGGCACCCACCACCATGGCTGCCACCCAGGACCGCCAGGACGAACTCATGGCCTTCCAATGCTGTGTGTTGGGGTGCCAGAAGAAGCTGGCTGAACAGGTGCAGGTGGGGTTCAACTGCATGGCAGTCAAACTAGACGCCATACGTGGGTGTCGGAGTCCCATCTGGGACCCCTCACAGTCCCTAACGGACACCCAAAGTCCACTTCATGATCTCCAACGAACCATGGTTGACATCGCTAGAGTCCAGACTCAGCAACTAGAACGACTGTCTGGTCCGAGTGCCTCCAGCGAGCTCGCCCGGGAGTTGGGACACATGCGGAGGATCATGGAGAATATGGAGCGGACACAGACGGAAAGAGCAGCTGCCAGGGCTGCACACCAGCGAGAGGTAGCTGGGTCCCTCAATGCCCTAAAGACCTTCCTCATGGCATTGCTGCCACAAGTCCTGGTGCTGATGCATGCTGCTGCTGCTTTCATATCCACATCTCCGGCCCCTGATGCGTCAGTGCCACACAGTGCGGCAGACATTCCACCTCCGGGCCCTGAGGTGTTACTGCCACACAGTGCAGACATCACACCACCACCCACATGTGGGGCACATGCAACAGCAAAGGAGGAAGATGCGGATGAATCTGCCTCCGTGGTCAGAAGGATGCAGTAGCATTCATCCCTGCCATGTTGCCTGTTTCGGCTTGGTTCTGCCCTCTGCATCATCATCTTCCACTGTCCCCCAATGCACTGTGAGACACTCACTTTGGACCTCGAGACGGACTGCCATATTCTGTTTTGTCACCACTGACACAGCCATCCCACTGCGGACTGAACTCTTCCTCTCCCGATGTCCCTGTCATATCCTGTAGGACACTGGCTGGCCCTCCACGGTCTGAGAGTGTAAAGTGGGGTTTGCATGGCCCTGTACTGCTCCAGCTGCAACACTTCAATTAATGTGCAATAAACATTCAGGTTCACATCGCTGTGTCAAGTCTATGATCTTTCAAGTGTGGAAGTATGGCTGAATGTGGGGTCAGTGATTCCCCCCTACGTCCATGTTGCTCATGTTCTGGGACTTGGGTCACAGGGTGACACATTGCCGATTGTGTGCCAGGTGGCACCCACACAGGAACAGAGACATACACACACTGGTTACTTCCTTGTCCAGCCATGGACGGAAGCACGCCCAGAGCCCAAGGGTCATTGTTCACACCCCTACGCTGGACTGGCATGCACCAGGCTTTGCTTACACTCACAGGGGGGGAGGACAATGCTACATGTCCTGGGTCTTCCCTGTAGGGATCTGCTGCGCACAGGTCTAGTTGCCAGAATGCCACAGCCACTCCCTCACGGCTGGTTCACACCCACACCACACCCATTCTGCACCAGCATCACAGGAATTGTGACCCTTCCAATAAAAAGGGTCTGGCACACGCGCTGGATGCCATTTCCACTCTGTAACTGGGTGTCTCCGTGTGGCTATCACTTCTGCATGAGGACGTAGGGCCCTGCCACCTCACATTGCCCAGTGCCGGGGTGACATGATGACGTGCACACCATGGGAATCAATTATAAAGGGTCCATGGCTAGCGGTGCACAGACTTGGTGGCACCAGATACACTGCGGCAGGCACACTGCCATGGGATGTTGACTGTCGGTGCAGTGAGAAAGGGGCACCGTGTATGCTAAGCAGGTGTGCAGACTGTGATGATGCACCATCCTGGCGGTCAGGACTGGCAGGGATTGGTGTGAGCCCTGCTGGTCTGCAGTGTAGGCCTAGGGCCAACGGGCAGTGCTGTCCCACCGAAACGTGGCGTTGCCTCACGGTTCACAGAGTTAGTGGCACCCCTAGGGCTATGCGGGTTTGCAGCCTGCGATGAGGCCGTGTACTGTGATATGTTTTCTGCCATAGCAAAAGGTTCATGTGTGTGACCTGGTGGTCCGCGGTGCGTGGCAGCATGATGTGGAGGGTGCCATGGTCACGGGTCACGGGCTTGGAGCTCCCGACGGCACGTGGTGGGCCCTCTTGGAGACAGGCCGGTGTCGCAAGGTGAGCAGTTAGGCCTGGTCGTGCAGGGGAGGGCAGTCTCCGCTGAGCAGCGGAAGGGCCAGGGGTGCAGCAGCCTGTGTGTGCAGGGGTGGGCAGGCGATGATGGCATGTGCAACTGTTTAGACTCTGCCATTCATGTCTCCGGCAAATGTTTCAGATGAGTGACCTGGGGGACAGCAGTGTGGACTGGCACGTGGTTAGAGGCACACCTATGGCTGCAGGCGAGCAGTGGGGCCTGGGTCCGCAGTGTCAGCACTCTTTCTCTCTCTCTCCCCCTCTCCCTCTCTTTCTCTCTCTCTCTCCCTCTCTCCCTCTCTTTCTCTATCCCTCGATCCCTCTCTCCCTATCTCTCTCTCTCCTTCTCTCCCTCTCTTTCTCACTCCCTCTATCGCCGTCTCTTTCTCTATCCCTCTCTCCTTCTCTCCCTCTCTTTCTCTCTTTCTCTCTCCCTCTATCTCCCTCTCTTTCTCTAACCCTCGATCCCTCTCTCCCTCTCTCCTTCTCTCCCTCTCTTTTTCTCTCCCCCTCTCCCTCTGTTTCTCTCTCTCTGTCCTTTGATGGGCGCATGACACACCTTCTTATAGGTATTTTTGTCTTGCAGGCTGTGACTTACGGAAGGCCCAGGGAAGACCCGCCATGCCTCTTCATGGATGTGGTTTTTTGTTTGTTGTTTTTTGTTTAATTTGCAATTAAAGGTTTTATTTGAATTATATGATATGAATGTATGTTTCCATTTATCTGGCGACACCTGTATGTTAGGTGTTGTGATTGTGCGACTACAGTGATTTGTTTGGTTCATGGTTTTGTGGAGTTGGTGTGCATTCTCTTTGTCCACGGGGGGATTCGGGGGGTGGCGGTGTGTGTTGTTGCCCTCTTGGGGCTCTGGGCTGCATGTTCAGTTGCTCGGGGGCATCTGTTGTTCTTCATGTTTGGCTGTGGACTGTGCTACCTTTTCTTAAGCAGGTTGTCATCCGACTTTACACCAGGTCAGAGCAGGTGTTAGTTTCCTGATGCTAACGTGCCTTATCGCCTGTTTTGGGTTCTTATCGCAAATCTGCCTGATCGTTGAGAATGTTGCGTGTGGTGTTTTCTCAGCTTTTTGCACGGGAACGCCTACTCTGCATCTAATTGGCTATATTTTGCAAATGTTTATGTTTTGCCTATGTTTCCCCATCACAATGTGGCGGAAAATGTTGTGATCAGCAGATTACTGGAAATGTTGGTGAGTTAGGAATGGGCAAACAAACCTGTTTTTTTCTCTACACCAGATAGCCCCTTTGAGATGTCTACCTTTCAAAAATGTTTAATATGGCCAAACCACAATGTGTATATTTGTGTCTTATAAACTGTTAGTTAGCTAAACCCTTGAATTGCACTATTTACTATCATCAAGCTATGCTAAGCAGACATCAGGGGCAATTGTTATTAGGGTGAAATATGTGAATGTCAGCTATGAGAATATGCAAATCAATAGGAAGTAGTGACAGGGTAGAAGGTCCTAGTGTGTTTGCAGATGGAAAAGCATTTTGATAAAACATTTGTTTTTTATGAAGACCCTCAGCCACCAACCTAGTTGGTGGCATGCTTCATCATCGGGTCCCATCCAAGGCACAGAGTGTACATCGCGTGTGCTTCCACGCCTGATTACAGCGGAGCGGGTATTGTGCTGTGAGTGTGCAGTGAAGGTGAATAGTGTGTGGATTAAAAAACTGTCCAAAGGGTCCCTGAACTCAAAAGACTATTTTAATGGTGGGCCCTTGGCAGTTAGAAAAACGGAGAGGTGGATATTAGTGGAGATAATTAACCCCTTCGATGCTGCGCAGATTCCGCCGCTGTGCTGGCGGAATCTTGCGCGGGTGTGGTCATGACGGAATGGTTCCGTCATGAGCACAGCTCAACCGTGGGTCATGACGGAACCATTCCGTCATGAGCACCGAAGGGGTTAATGACTCCAATATCCAGTGTGGTCAACATGTTTCAGCCAGGTCTCAGTACTAAACTGGCTTTCATCAGGACCTTATGTGTGTAAGTTAAAATAATGGTCTTAAAGAGTGTATATTTGAGACCAACTATGTGGCGCACACGCTAAGGTGCGATACGTGGAAGAGGATGATTTCCTCTAATGGTTCAGTTCCTGGAAAGGAAGATGAAAGACAAACAAACAAACAGACACAAGTTTAAATAGCTTCATGGGACTACATGGTAGCGACTCCAGAACGTAGTGTCCGTGCTCTATACGTTAAATGAGCATAGTGAGAACGGAACGTGGTGTATTAGTTACGTCTTGATTTATGCGCTATCGTTTGATGATCAAAATAGCGTTATTGCGTATTAATAGGCATGGTGAAAGGAAATATATATTGACAAAAATTAGTCTTACTCTGAAACTTTTATGAATAAGCCCCAAGAGTTCTGTGTGGGGCCCGACCTATTGTCACACACTGTGTGTGTGGCGAGAGAAAGAAGAGGGAAGAATACTCAGAGTTTATTTCAGAAAGTCTGGCTGCGGTAAAGCTGGTTTCCGCATGCCGATTTCTCAGAAAAACAGAAGCGAAAGAGAACAGCTAACCCCCTTTACGTTCACCCCACTTACTTCATCAAGGTCTGGGACCCTCTTCCCATACCTACTGTGGCCGCACCGGAACTCCGTTGATGTGTGCCTTTCGTGAAGCGTTTGTTTAAATACCCAGATATTTTACAGGTGCAGCGTCATGAGGAGTAGGGTCTGAGCTGCAAGGGAACTGTAATTCTTTCCAGGTGCAGCCGATCAGTGTCATGGTGCTAGAGGAGACTAACAACACAAAAAGCGGACACATGTCTCTGTCCGTGTGTGGTGCTGTATACGCGTTAACATAGAGTGTTGCTACTTGAAATGAAGTGTTGATGTTGGAAATAAAGGTAGTTCCTCTACGTGTTAGTGTGACATAATTATTTATTTGTGGTGCAGGCTAAAAATGGTGCATTTGTAATATTTACAGTGATTTGAGGGATAAAATAGAAGAAAGACTGAGCATTGGTGTACCCACTGGGGAAGTGTGTGGGGACACCTACCTGAATATCTCAAGTTGCTAGTGACTCGGAGGTGGTATAAATGACCTATGGGTTTATGGTCACTTGGTCATATGGAGAGGATGTTAGCCGTGTGTGACAACATTTCATAGAGAGATTACTGGTGGAGACTTGAAGTGTACATAATCCCTACCAGGGGGTGGGAACAGGTTCAGTGATGGTACAAGCTCTTCCACAGGATATTATCATTCAGACCCACTTTATGAGTGGAAAGGCAAAATATCCATTGCTGTTCCTTTTGCAGCAGCATTCTGTCATTAGTAGTGTTGCACTGTTGTGGCATTCAATTTGTTCAATCACTGTCCACCTTATGTCATTGGGGGTATGTCCTCTCTGAATGTTAGTTTGCTGGTGTTTTTTTGCAGCGTATGGTGCTGCGGTGTTCTACGATTCTAGTCTTCACTTTCCGGCCCGTCATTCGGATATATCGGAGTTTGCATGGGCATTCAATGAGGTAGACGACGTTGGATGAATTACAATTTGTGTGTTTCCTCTGATGCCACGCTTTGCCTACCTCCAGGTCTAAGGTTTTGGTGGCCTGTGTGAGGTGGCAGACACTACAGCCACCACAAGGAGGGTGACCAACTACATTAGGTAGCCCCCACGCATCAAGCAGCATTTGGGTCATGGGAGCCAGAGGTTTTTTAGGGCAGATGGAGACCAGACGGTCCTTCAGGCTGCCTGCCTTCTTGTATGCAAATAGCGGTTGATCCCATGTCAAGGCGCCTGAATTGAGAATGCGACAATTCTTGCGTATTATTTGGACCGTGGTAACGCATGTGAGTGGGGTGGTGATGTTTTCGTGATGTTTTCGTGCCGGGAGTCTTCCAGGAGAGCTCCTCTGGGTTGGTTGCATGTGCGTTTTTTTGTGGTCCGAATGATCCTTTCGGGATATCCGTATTCTCTGAATTTTTTTGCTAGGTCGGTGGATTGTTCCTGGTAGTCCTCTGTGAGGCTGGAGTTCTGACGTATGCATAAAAATTGACCATACGGGAGGTTCTCTTTGAGGGGCCTTGGGTGGGAGCTCTCAAATTGAAGTAGTGAGTTTCTTGCAGTTGGTTCATAGTACGTAGTGGATTGTAGTTGTCCCTCCTTGAATTTGATGGTGAGGTCCACGAACGCTATGCTGGAAGAACTAGCAGTGCTAGTGAAACGTAGGTATGGGTCCGTTCTTTGAGCCAGGTTAGAAAAGTGCTTAAGGAATCTGATGATCCTTTCCAGATTAAAAGAATGTTGTCTATATTACGACGCTAACATTTTATGTTGTTGCTGTAGGGATTTGTAGTTGGTAGTATGTGCTTCTTTTCGAATTGATAAACATAGAGGCCTGTCACGCTTGGGTCAAAAAGGCTGCCCATAGATGTTCCGTTAGTCTGCAAGAAGAAATCACCTTCAAACTCGAAGTATTTCTCCTTGAGTGCTAGTGTTGCGCACTGTAAAATGAACTCTCCTTCGGGGTTGTGTACTCCCAGGTGGTGTCCATAAGCAGGTTATGGAGGACACGGAGGGTGTCATGCTGTGGGAGGCTTGTATATAGACTTTTGATGTCTAAGCCCACTAGTAGTTGGGTGGTGGGGTCGAAAATCATGTCTTTGATGAGGTTGAGTAGATGTTTAATGTCCTTGACGTAGGTGGAGGACTGCTGGACCATGGGGTTTAGAAAGAAATCGCAAAACCGTGATAGTGGTTCCAAGATTGAATTTTTTTCTGATACTATGGAGCATCCAGAAGGTGGTCTAATTTCCTTATGGATGTTTGGCACCGTATAGAAGTACGGTGTTTTTGCCTTCTTGGTGCAAAGAAAATCAGCCTCTTGTTTCGAGATGTAGTTGTGGGTTTCTGCTGTATCCATCATGGATATGTTGGTATCCCTGAGTGCATTGGTAGGGTCTTCTGTGAGACGTCTGTAATTTCTCTCATCACTAAGTAGTCTGCGGCACTCATTGGTGTAGTTCTTCTTATCTTGGACAACAATGCCTTCCCCTTGTCAGCTGGTTTCATGACAATATTGGGGTTTTCTTTTAGGTTGTGCACTGCTTCCCTCTACTTTAGCGGTGAAATTATTGTATGTCTTCGGTTGGCGCATTTCTTCAATCTGGTTGTATACTGCTTGCACAAATGTGGTTATTTCCAGAAAAGTGGATTTTAATCTCAAGGCTTTTACGTTGTTGGTCAATGTCGTTTCAGTGGGTGGTTGTTTCTCAAAGAAGGCCTTAAGCTTCAACTTACGGAAGAATTCTGCCAGTTCAGTGTGAAGTTGGAATTTGTCTAGACAATTTGTGAGGACAAAGGAAAGCCCCTTGTTGAGGACATCTTCCTCAATCTGTGTGAGGGGAGTGGAGGATAGGTTGTGTTGATCACTTGTTGTCATCATGAGCTGTGGCCTGGTTCGTGTTCTCTCGACTTGCTCCATATGTGGGCGCCTACAGGTCCCGCTTTGTCTGTCCAATGCACGTGTGGTGCGTTTCATCTTCTTCCTCGGGGTCTCTGACCTCTCCCTAAAAAAGGCAGTGGTCCTTGGTTTTATTAGGTAATAGGCCTGTTGTCCAGGATGAAACATCGTTGGCCACCCAAAGAATGGGTTCGGGGGAGGATGGGTGAACACGGGTGGTGCATAATTCTGACCTTGGTGGGGGTATGTGCCCCAAGGTTGTTGCCATCTTGTTGTTCTTCCCCTGCTCCTGGATTTGTGTGAGCAGCCAGTGCTAGAGTCACTTGAAAGTGAAGTGTAATTTCCAGAAATATCGGACGACCGGTCCTGTCATGTTGGGTGCAACATAGTTCTCTTCAGTGTAGGGATATACTTTAGTATAAGAGAATCTCTTCAAATCCTCTGAAACTTGGTGATTTTGGATTGAGTGAGGTACTCTTTATATTCCGTAATTTCTTTGTTAGACTCGTCCAGCTTCTTTTCAAAGGATGTGATAGTAGTCCTGACGTGGTTTTCAGTAGCTTGGATATCGATGATCATTGCATCTGAGAGACGTTTTGCTGTTTTTATTATGAGGACTAGCCAGTCTCTAGTGCAGTGCCATGCGATTTGTGCCCAGGCCTTCCTAAAGGAGGCATCCTCCAGGAAGATCCTGGGAGCATTGGTCACAAGAAGGCCCTTGGGTGCTGTGTTAATGCGGAGATACTCAGTAAGGATCATGCCGTGAAGGATGCTATGAGATTCTGTCATCATTCCAGTAGATTTTCAGGCAAAAAAATAAAAAGGTTTGATGCTATGTGTTGCAGTGAGTGTGAACATAACAAAATATCACTTGCCTTCCAGTCATGTTGCTTTTGTTATACTGGGGCTGTACTATAAAAGTATCCAGAGGGCACAACGGCCATTTGCATCCACTTTGCGCACCCCCAGGGGGAATTCGGTATTACAGAAGACATCACGAACACTTGTGTTTCCCCTTCTGTAATACCGATAGCGGTGGAGCACATAAAGCGCCAGCCCTATCTTCAGAGGGGGTTCTCTTATTTGCATGGAGGCATTCTGCATGCAAATGAGAGAATCCCTTTGCTTCTGCGCCCGGGCCGTACTACAGACTTAGGCACAGAGGCAAAGAAGCAAAATGCAGACAGGTTGCCGCCTGCACTTTGAAAACATGGAGCGACTTTAAAGCAGCCACTCTGTTTTTTCACCAGAAAGTGCCTCCCCAGTGCAGCGCATTCATCATAATATGTTACATTTTCTCTGTTTGCACTGGGTGCACGTTTTACAAGGTGCGCCCAGCGCAAGTAATAAAAATGCGCTTTTTGTGTGTCAACAGAACACAAGAAATGAGAGAGGCAAGTTTGTAACAGCAAACAATCATAGGGTTTTAATCCCAAAGAGGATAGAAGACAGCGATGACAGCGATGACAGTAATAATGATTCTTTCACTAGAAGATGGACAATGGGGCTACTTGAAAAAGTCTGAGGGCAACTAACTACTGAAAAAGTAAAACGATAGTTTGCTGTTGTCAAACCTAGAACTTTTGATCTCACTTGTGCAGTCAGCATGCCCCTCCCCCACACATGCCGCCTCACCTTCAATTTGTCCAATTTGTCCATAAAAATGAAGAAATTATATTCCAAGAGTACATTTTGAAATCCTAAATTTCCCTTGTCAAGATCGTATCCGTTTTTTTGTCATGAATGGAAGGACTCACACAAGCAGTGAGTGACAGATATTGTCTAACAACAAGCTCGGAAGTCATGTTTTTATTTTTGCTTTCAGAACAAAAACAAGTAAGAGCAGTATTGAAATTGCCACGCTGCAAAGAAATGAGTCTTAAAACAGATTTCTTTAGGCCTACTCTGGGGAGGAGAGTTAGGTACACAGGGGTAACCCTTTAACCCAAGGAACCTGGGCCTCGTAAATATATATGAACAATGGTTCCGTAGGGGAATTAGTATTTACAATGAAGAAAAATCAATAGAACAAAAACACAGCAATCAATGATCTAGCAAGCAATTAATCTTAAAGACTGAGTAATACTTCAAAAAACGTAACAATTTATTTTTAGTATTTCATATGAATTTTAAATCATTCATCAACTCCTTTAGATATGTACAAAAAATATACAAACGGGCTGTATATACAAAAATATTTACAAAGCAACGACGCAGTGACAAAGTGAATAGGGTGACTCAGTGTAATAGTGCAAAAGTGGATATTTACAATGTTGATAAAATACGAAGGAAGTTCTTTTAACACAAAAAGTCCTCGGCTAATTTGTGGATAGGTAATGAGCCTTGTATAGCACACGTCCTATAATCTGTATGTACAAGGTATTCCAATTAGTGCAGGACTGTGGAACCGTCAACGTTTCGACCCTGTGTCGACCAGTTGTTCTATATGGTCATGTCGGGTCTTCTTCAGGACAATGGGGATGTATAACAGCCTGCATGAAATAAATATAGATCAGTATCTGCTGTGTTAAAAGTAAAGTTTGGGAAGGTTTAAGTTTCCCATAAACTCACCCAAATAGCGGTGAAGGGACCGGAGTCGGACAGTATGGCGTAGTGGCAGTCAGAGGAGAATACCTATCGACATATGTGCACATTAGTAATCAAGTTCTAAATGCTAGTCTTACTTAAACACCAAATGCCACAAGTAAAAATATTAATTTTTACCAATATCAACGAAGGTCTAGGTTCTTCTTCGCCTAGTTATCTACTCTTGTTCTCCTTTTGTCATTCCGGTCAACGCGCCAGCTATCAGTCACTGCAAATTTGAACGCAGATAGGGATATTCAGAATAATGGCTATAGAGTTAAGGTAAGGCGCCACTAAAGCTTAGTGGTCTATAGGAAAGCTCACCTGACTTCAGGATAATTTATTTAGCAATGCTGGAGTCTGGGACATCAGGGTATCACTTCAACTAGAATAAATCACAAATCAGCCCTCATTAAGTATTAGGCTAGTATGCTATGTGAACATTTCAAACATATTGAACTCTGGAGTCATCACGGGTTAAGGTAAGGCGCCACTAAAGCTTAGTGGTCTATAGGAAAGCTCACCTGACTTCAGGATAATTTATTTAGCAATGCTGGAGTCTGGGACATCAGGGTATCACTTCAACTAGAATAAATCACAAATCAGCCCTCATTAAGTATTAGGCTAGTATGCTATGTGAACATTTCAAACATACTGAACTCTGGAGTCATCACGGGCTCGAATTCATACAGAACGCAAGCGTAATTGCGTGCGAGTCGTGTCGTAACGCTAGTTCATCATTACCCCCTCATTGTAGTAAGTGTAGATCGAATACGTATTCAGACAAGTGTTGTAATTTCTTTCCTTAAAAAATGACCCAAAAACGAGTGATAGCATGAACTCAGTTTAAGAGTTCATTGAAGTGCGTGAACTAAATCTTTAAGTCTGCATTGCGGGAGTTATTGCAAACAAAAACTAAAGGTCCATACGGCGAAGGTTAAATAAACCGGCTATAATTGGACATCGTCGCTTCATAGCCGTTTGAAGCCGTATATAGAGGAGATCGCTCCTACCTGATGTTGGAAATGTATTCTCGGAGTCTCCGGGAGTCGGTATGAAGCACGCCACCAACCTGACCGTAAAACGTGCAGCAGCTAAATAGTAGCTGTTATGGATAAAGAAATAGGACTCGAGTTCGTCTCCGTTGTGATTTCATAGTTTCACAATTTTTCAATGTTATGATTGGTGCCTATTTAATTAATAGAAAGCTCCAAATACGGCATTTAATAAAATTTAGACCAACCCAGCTGGGTCGTGTGCGATGTTGGTTTGAAAGAGTGTTCAAGCAGGAAGACCATTTTGCTCAGCCACACGGCTCTAGTTAGCCTGCCAGTGCGCCTAGAGGTGGTCCGTTTTTTACAGACGAATGAAACTGATGGCTCACCTCCCACAAGTAATGTAAATAAACAAACAGTACTTTCCATGGTGAAAGTGATGGTCCACCTCCCAAAAGTAATGTAAATAAACAATCAGTACCTAGCAATGTGGGCATTTAGATATAAATATAAAAACGAATGAAACTGATGGCTCAACTTCGAAAAGCGATAGAACAGTACATAGCAATATAGGCATTTAGATACCACATAGCCCATTTCAAGATATTTGTAAACAAAAACCATTGTGTTAAGAACAATAAATCAATTGACACGCCGATGCCGATTGAGTTATCCATATTCTGCGATTAGAAGCAGTTATTCCGAATACAGTCAGGGGTCATAGATAGAGCTAGCCCCAAGCAGTTATTTGGACCCATCTATATATATATATATGATAACATTTGGGGGCTATCGTTATTTACATTGCATATCATGCAGCAAAAAAACGAAAGTGAAGGCTTGTCATCATATAAGCGTTGTATACAACATTTCATCGTACATTGGTGACAGGACAAACAGGTGGTCATAGCATGTATCTTCAGAATAATGTCCGGGGAACCATATCAGTAAATTGGATTTCATACAAAATAGCCATCATGAGCATATTGATATCAATACATGTGCATTAAAGTGGTCATGAATTTAGACTAAGGACTGTTGGCGAACTTCCCAAAGTTTATCAAAGACAGGGTAAGTGGTAATTAAGTAATTACCTAAAGCATAGCATTCCCAGTTGTTTGTTGGTCTCTTCATTTTCGTTGAGCCCTGTCTTTACAGAGTCTAGGGAGTGAATCCACCTACACTCCTTATAATTGAGCATGGAATGGATATTCCCACCTCTCGGGTGCAGCCGCACCCTCTCAATTACTGTCCATCTCATGCTATCTGGTAGATGATTGAAACTCAGGAAATGGTCTACTAGAGGTGCACCTTGCGTTCTGCATTTGACCCTACTCATATGCTGCAGAATTCTACATTTGATTTTTTGTGTAGTTTGCCCTACATATACTTTATCGCATGGACAATAAATTGCGTAGATAACGTTATTACTGTTGCAATTGGTAAATGTAGGTCGTGTGAAGTTTTTTGTACCATACACGAAAGACATACCCTCTATTGAAGAGTCACAAGCTTTGCAGTTGCCACATTTTTTATGTCCCAGGATAGGTGGCAATGATAGTTGAGAACGTAAATCTGGTTTAGGGGGACCATGAAGGTAGGCACTGACTACTGTATCTTTTATACTCTTGCCACGTTTGAAAGCAAATAACGGTAATTCTGTGGTTCCAATTTCTGTGGCTACCAGATTCCAATATTTGGCAATAGTTTTTTTAAAGGATTGACTATCTGGGTTAAAGGTGGTAACACAGACTATTCTATCGCTCGTCTTCTCGCTTTTTTTAGTCTCTAGTAGAGTTTCTCGTGGGCAGTACCAGGCTCTTTTTTTGGCCCGTTTCAGGAGGATGTTCGGGTAACCTCTATCTCTTAGCCTTTTAGTGAGAACACTTGCTTCCGCAAAGTAATCTGCTCTCAGCGTACAATTACGGCGCAGTCTAAGAAACTGCCCGTAGGGCAGATTGTCTCGAAGACTACGGGGATGGTTCGAATTATAGCTAAGAAGAGCGTTTCTCTCAATTGGTTTTCTGTACAATCCAGTATACAATACTCCATCTGCAGTTTTCACATTGAGATCTAAGAAACTTATGGTTTCATTATTTTCATTCATTGTAAATTTTATATCGTCGGATCTTCCATTTAACCAGTCAAAAAACGACTTGAGGGTCGTAGTTGAGCCAGTCCAAATCATAAAAACATCATCAATATATCTTTTCCATATATTGATGCTGTCTCTATAAGGATTGCTTTCGTCATAAAGAAAGGTCCACTCAAAATGGTTCATGTACAGATTTGCCAAGGACGGCGCATAGCTTGCGCCCATGGCAACGCCCTTGCATTGAAAAAAATACTGGTTATGAAACACAAAGTAGTTTTTTGTCATTGCGATGTCCAACATGGCTATTAGGAAATCCGTAGGGATTCTATGGGGTGCAGGTCTTGTATTGAGTACTTCTTGTATTACAGACAGAGCATCTTTTTGTGGTATGCTTGTGTATAAGGAAGAGACGTCTAGAGTTACTAGAAGTTGTGTCTCCCTATTAAATGGATGGTCCTCTATGAACTGGATCATTTGAGTTGAATCCCGAACATAGGATTCAGTGGCAATCACAAATGGCTGTAGAAAGTAATCAATATATTGATTTAAGGGTTCCAGTATGGAGCCGCAGCCCGATACAATTGGACGTCCCGGTGGTTTATCAGGGTTCTTATGGACTTTCGGCAGAGTATAAATTGTTGGAATTCTGGGGTTAGTTTGGGTAAGAAATTTGGACTCTGGAATACTAAGAAAACCTGAATCAAGTGCATGTGTTAATAGGGAATCAATCAGAATTTTTATTTCGGGTGTAGGGTCCTTTGTGATTAATTGGTAGCTATCACGGTCATTAAGTTGTCTTTGGATTTCCTCCACATAATCACTCCGATTTTGTATTATGATTGAGCCCCCTTTATCCGCAGCTTTAATAATTATTTGGTCGTTGTTCTTTAGGGACTGTAGGGCCACTTTCTCTCTCAATGGGATATTGTAGGGGACAAATCTAGGTTTGTCCAATATGGACAAAACTTCATGTGTAACGATTTGTTCAAAAGCTACAATTTTCTGGCTCATATTCTGTATACCAGGTGTAAAGACAGAGTTGGGTTTGAAAGGTGTTGCTGCACTGGACCGAGCGAAAGGTTCTCTATGTGCATAGAAGTACTTTAGTCTGACCTTTCTGAAAAACTGCATCAGTTCAAGTTTTACCATAAAAGGATCTGTTCTCTGAGTGGGCACAAAAGATAGCCCTTTGGATAGAATATTGTTTTCTTCTTGCGACAAGGTATAGTTTGAGAGATTAATGATAGGATTATTCTCATTTGCGATCGTCGATTCAGTTTGGGTGTTATTAGGGATGAGGGCATCTCTAGTGTTAACCTCTCTAGGCGGAACATGTGTCAGTGGTAAGGTCGCATCTGAATTTGCAGTAATTAGGGTGTCAGACGTTATATTCGGGGAAGCTGATGTTACCATCGGTATGTCTGGCGTCTCGTTGAGATTTCCCCATGGTTCACCTGGTCGTAAAATCTGACTTGTTGGTTGCCTCGTTGAGGCGGGGGATTCTGATTTCCCCTTTGGGTGTGGGCCTGTTGGTTCCCGCCCCTGCCCCGGTACCAGCCTCTCTGTCTCTGGAACCCTCTCCCTCTGTTGGAACTCCATGGTGCGTCCCCTAAAAAAGACTGTTGTTGGGGGCCTTGTGGTCTTGGTGCTGTACTTGTCGAAGCCAACTCGCTTTCACCTTCGGAATTGCTCCCAAAAGAAGAATTCGATAAAGTGGTGAACCTTCGTGGGCCCTGTCTGCTGCGATTCGTGTAAAAGCCTTGATTATCCTGCTGATAGTAATCGTCTGAAATATAAGGATATGTTATCTTTCTGTCATAATTCTGTATATCCTGTCATAATTCTGTATATCCTTCTAGATAACTAGGCGAAGAAGAACCTAGACCTTCGTTGATATTGGTAAAAATTAATATTTTTACTTGTGGCATTTGGTGTTTAAGTAAGACTAGCATTTAGAACTTGATTACTAATGTGCACATATGTCGATAGGTATTCTCCTCTGACTGCCACTACGCCATACTGTCCGACTCCGGTCCCTTCACCGCTATTTGGGTGAGTTTATGGGAAACTTAAACCTTCCCAAACTTTACTTTTAACACAGCAGATACTGATCTATATTTATTTCATGCAGGCTGTTATACATCCCCATTGTCCTGAAGAAGACCCGACATGACCATATAGAACAACTGGTCGACACAGGGTCGAAACGTTGACGGTTCCACAGTCCTGCACTAATTGGAATACCTTGTACATACAGATTATAGGACGTGTGCTATACAAGGCTCATTACCTATCCACAAATTAGCCGAGGACTTTTTGTGTTAAAACAACTTCCTTCGTATTTTATCAACATTGTAAATATCCACTTTTGCACTATTACACTGAGTCACCCTATTCACTTTGTCACTGCGTCGTTGCTTTGTAAATATTTTTGTATATACAGCCCGTTTGTATATTTTTTGTACATATCTAAAGGAGTTGATGAATGATTTAAAATTCATATGAAATACTAAAAATAAATTGTTACGTTTTTTGAAGTATTACTCAGTCTTTAAGATTAATTGCTTGCTAGATCATTGATTGCTGTGTTTTTGTTCTATTGATTTTTCTTCATTGTAAATACTAATTCCCCTACGGAACCATTGTTCATATATATTTACGAGGCCCAGGTTCCTTGGGTTAAAGGGTTACCCCTGTGTACCTAACTCTTGTCCTGTGCAAGCGCTGGCTTGCGAGGGTTTTCTGTGCAAATTTATTTAAAAAAAGCTATGTCAGATACTCTTTCTTATACTGAAGAATATATAGCGAAACTAATAGCTGAACAAGGAGTATCAAATTCTTTTGGAGTAGAGTTATCAGCCATCAATACTACACTAAATGATAAATTGACAAAATTAGAACGTCTAGAAAAGAAGTTAGTACGAACTAGACTACATGGTCATTTTCTGACTAAATACTTACAGGCCAATATTATTCCCAAGGGTCTTCAAGTTCGAAACGAACCCGCTATTTTCATTGATATTCCTAAATTTAGAGAAGGTTTTAGTTTTATTTCAAATAACTGCTCAAGATACTGGATGGTACTTGGAGTTGAGACGGCTTTGGAATATTCGAAAAAACTTATCCAAGAAATCAATGATCTGAAAAGAGAAATAGTGGGAGATAACACTTTAACAAACGCTAAAGAGGCATTGGAAAAGGCAGAGAAAACACTCGCCGAATTCCATACCTTCACACTACAAAGAAAATCAGACAAACTACAGAAGGATATACAGAATTATGACAGAAAGATAACATATCCTTATATTTCAGACGATTACTATCAGCAGGATAATCAAGGCTTTTACACGAATCGCAGCAGACAGGGCCCACGAAGGTTCACCACTTTATCGAATTCTTCTTTTGGGAGCAATTCCGAAGGTGAAAGCGAGTTGGCTTCGACAAGTACAGCACCAAGACCACAAGGCCCCCAACAACAGTCTTTTTTAGGGGACGCACCATGGAGTTCCAACAGAGGGAGAGGGTTCCAGAGACAGAGAGGCTGGTACCGGGGCAGGGGCGGGAACCAACAGGCCCACACCCAAAGGGGAAATCAGAATCCCCCGCCTCAACGAGGCAACCAACAAGTCAGATTTTACGACCAGGTGAACCATGGGGAAATCTCAACGAGACGCCAGACATACCGATGGTAACATCAGCTTCCCCGAATATAACGTCTGACACCCTAATTACTGCAAATTCAGATGCGACCTTACCACTGACACATGTTCCGCCTAGAGAGGTTAACACTAGAGATGCCCTCATCCCTAATAACACCCAAACTGAATCGACGATCGCAAATGAGAATAATCCTATCATTAATCTCTCAAACTATACCTTGTCGCAAGAAGAAAACAATATTCTATCCAAAGGGCTATCTTTTGTGCCCACTCAGAGAACAGATCCTTTTATGGTAAAACTTGAACTGATGCAGTTTTTCAGAAAGGTCAGACTAAAGTACTTCTATGCACATAGAGAACCTTTCGCTCGGTCCAGTGCAGCAACACCTTTCAAACCCAACTCTGTCTTTACACCTGGTATACAGAATATGAGCCAGAAAATTGTAGCTTTTGAACAAATCGTTACACATGAAGTTTTGTCCATATTGGACAAACCTAGATTTGTCCCCTACAATATCCCATTGAGAGAGAAAGTGGCCCTACAGTCCCTAAAGAACAACGACCAAATAATTATTAAAGCTGCGGATAAAGGGGGCTCAATCATAATACAAAATCGGAGTGATTATGTGGAGGAAATCCAAAGACAACTTAATGACCGTGATAGCTACCAATTAATCACAAAGGACCCTACACCCGAAATAAAAATTCTGATTGATTCCCTATTAACACATGCACTTGATTCAGGTTTTCTTAGTATTCCAGAGTCCAAATTTCTTACCCAAACTAACCCCAGAATTCCAACAATTTATACTCTGCCGAAAGTCCATAAGAACCCTGATAAACCACCGGGACGTCCAATTGTATCGGGCTGCGGCTCCATACTGGAACCCTTAAATCAATATATTGATTACTTTCTACAGCCATTTGTGATTGCCACTGAATCCTATGTTCGGGATTCAACTCAAATGATCCAGTTCATAGAGGACCATCCATTTAATAGGGAGACACAACTTCTAGTAACTCTAGACGTCTCTTCCTTATACACAAGCATACCACAAAAAGATGCTCTGTCTGTAATACAAGAAGTACTCAATACAAGACCTGCACCCCATAGAATCCCTACGGATTTCCTAATAGCCATGTTGGACATCGCAATGACAAAAAACTACTTTGTGTTTCATAACCAGTATTTTTTTCAATGCAAGGGCGTTGCCATGGGCGCAAGCTATGCGCCGTCCTTGGCAAATCTGTACATGAACCATTTTGAGTGGACCTTTCTTTATGACGAAAGCAATCCTTATAGAGACAGCATCAATATATGGAAAAGATATATTGATGATGTTTTTATGATTTGGACTGGCTCAACTACGACCCTCAAGTCGTTTTTTGACTGGTTAAATGGAAGATCCGACGATATAAAATTTACAATGAATGAAAATAATGAAACCATAAGTTTCTTAGATCTCAATGTGAAAACTGCAGATGGAGTATTGTATACTGGATTGTACAGAAAACCAATTGAGAGAAACGCTCTTCTTAGCTATAATTCGAACCATCCCCGTAGTCTTCGAGACAATCTGCCCTACGGGCAGTTTCTTAGACTGCGCCGTAATTGTACGCTGAGAGCAGATTACTTTGCGGAAGCAAGTGTTCTCACTAAAAGGCTAAGAGATAGAGGTTACCCGAACATCCTCCTGAAACGGGCCAAAAAAAGAGCCTGGTACTGCCCACGAGAAACTCTACTAGAGACTAAAAAAAGCGAGAAGACGAGCGATAGAATAGTCTGTGTTACCACCTTTAACCCAGATAGTCAATCCATTAAAAAAACTATTGCCAAATATTGGAATCTGGTAGCCACAGAAATTGGAACCACAGAATTACCGTTATTTGCTTTCAAACGTGGCAAGAGTATAAAAGATACAGTACTCAGTGCCTACCTTCATGGTCCCCCTAAACCAGATTTACGTTCTCAACTATCATTGCCACCTATCCTGGGACATAAAAAATGTGGCAACTGCAAAGCTTGTGACTCTTCAATAGAGGGTATGTCTTTCGTGTATGGTACAAAAAACTTCACACGACCTACATTTACCAATTGCAACAGTAATAACGTTATCTACGCAATTTATTGTCCATGCGATAAAGTATATGTAGGGCAAACTACACAAAAAATCAAATGTAGAATTCTGCAGCATATGAGTAGGGTCAAATGCAGAACGCAAGGTGCACCTCTAGTAGACCATTTCCTGAGTTTCAATCATCTACCAGATAGCATGAGATGGACAGTAATTGAGAGGGTGCGGCTGCACCCGAGAGGTGGGAATATCCATTCCATGCTCAATTATAAGGAGTGTAGGTGGATTCACTCCCTAGACTCTGTAAAGACAGGGCTCAACGAAAATGAAGAGACCAACAAACAACTGGGAATGCTATGCTTTAGGTAATTACTTAATTACCACTTACCCTGTCTTTGATAAACTTTGGGAAGTTCGCCAACAGTCCTTAGTCTAAATTCATGACCACTTTAATGCACATGTATTGATATCAATATGCTCATGATGGCTATTTTGTATGAAATCCAATTTACTGATATGGTTCCCCGGACATTATTCTGAAGATACATGCTATGACCACCTGTTTGTCCTGTCACCAATGTACGATGAAATGTTGTATACAACGCTTATATGATGACAAGCCTTCACTTTCGTTTTTTTGCTGCATGATATGCAATGTAAATAACGATAGCCCCCAAATGTTATCATATATATATATATAGATGGGTCCAAATAACTGCTTGGGGCTAGCTCTATCTATGACCCCTGACTGTATTCGGAATAACTGCTTCTAATCGCAGAATATGGATAACTCAATCGGCATCGGCGTGTCAATTGATTTATTGTTCTTAACACAATGGTTTTTGTTTACAAATATCTTGAAATGGGCTATGTGGTATCTAAATGCCTATATTGCTATGTACTGTTCTATCGCTTTTCGAAGTTGAGCCATCAGTTTCATTCGTTTTTATATTTATATCTAAATGCCCACATTGCTAGGTACTGATTGTTTATTTACATTACTTTTGGGAGGTGGACCATCACTTTCACCATGGAAAGTACTGTTTGTTTATTTACATTACTTGTGGGAGGTGAGCCATCAGTTTCATTCGTCTGTAAAAAACGGACCACCTCTAGGCGCACTGGCAGGCTAACTAGAGCCGTGTGGCTGAGCAAAATGGTCTTCCTGCTTGAACACTCTTTCAAACCAACATCGCACACGACCCAGCTGGGTTGGTCTAAATTTTATTAAATGCCGTATTTGGAGCTTTCTATTAATTAAATAGGCACCAATCATAACATTGAAAAATTGTGAAACTATGAAATCACAACGGAGATGAACTCGAGTCCTATTTCTTTATCCATAACAGCTACTATTTAGCTGCTGCACGTTTTACGGTCAGGTTGGTGGCGTGCTTCATACCGACTCCCGGAGACTCCGAGAATACATTTCCAACATCAGGTAGGAGCGATCTCCTCTATATACGGCTTCAAACGGCTATGAAGCGACGATGTCCAATTATAGCCGGTTTATTTAACCTTCGCCGTATGGACCTTTAGTTTTTGTTTGCAATAACTCCCGCAATGCAGACTTAAAGATTTAGTTCACGCACTTCAATGAACTCTTAAACTGAGTTCATGCTATCACTCGTTTTTGGGTCATTTTTTAAGGAAAGAAATTACAACACTTGTCTGAATACGTATTCGATCTACACTTACTACAATGAGGGGGTAATGATGAACTAGCGTTACGACACGACTCGCACGCAATTACGCTTGCGTTCTGTATGAATTCGAGCCCGTGATGACTCCAGAGTTCAGTATGTTTGAAATGTTCACATAGCATACTAGCCTAATACTTAATGAGGGCTGATTTGTGATTTATTCTAGTTGAAGTGATACCCTGATGTCCCAGACTCCAGCATTGCTAAATAAATTATCCTGAAGTCAGGTGAGCTTTCCTATAGACCACTAAGCTTTAGTGGCGCCTTACCTTAACCCGTGATGACTCCAGAGTTCAATATGTTTGAAATGTTCACATAGCATACTAGCCTAATACTTAATGAGGGCTGATTTGTGATTTATTCTAGTTGAAGTGATACCCTGATGTCCCAGACTCCAGCATTGCTAAATAAATTATCCTGAAGTCAGGTGAGCTTTCCTATAGACCACTAAGCTTTAGTGGCGCCTTACCTTAACTCTATAGCCATTATTCTGAATATCCCTATCTGCGTTCAAATTTGCAGTGACTGATAGCTGGCGCGTTGACCGGAATGACAAAAGGAGAACAAGAGTAGATAACTAGGCGAAGAAGAACCTAGACCTTCGTTGATATTGGTAAAAATTAATATTTTTACTTGTGGCATTTGGTGTTTAAGTAAGACTAGCATTTAGAACTTGATTACTAATGTGCACATATGTCGATAGGTATTCTCCTCTGACTGCCACTACGCCATACTGTCCGACTCCGGTCCCTTCACCGCTATTTGGGTGAGTTTATGGGAAACTTAAACCTTCCCAAACTTTACTTTTAACACAGCAGATACTGATCTATATTTATTTCATGCAGGCTGTTATACATCCCCATTGTCCTGAAGAAGACCCGACATGACCATATAGAACAACTGGTCGACACAGGGTCGAAACGTTGACGGTTCCACAGTCCTGCACTAATTGGAATACCTTGTACATACAGATTATAGGACGTGTGCTATACAAGGCTCATTACCTATCCACAAATTAGCCGAGGACTTTTTGTGTTAAAACAACTTCCTTCGTATTTTATCAACATTGTAAATATCCACTTTTGCACTATTACACTGAGTCACCCTATTCACTTTGTCACTGCGTCGTTGCTTTGTAAATATTTTTGTATATACAGCCCGTTTGTATATTTTTTGTACATATCTAAAGGAGTTGATGAATGATTTAAAATTCATATGAAATACTAAAAATAAATTGTTACGTTTTTTGAAGTATTACTCAGTCTTTAAGATTAATTGCTTGCTAGATCATTGATTGCTGTGTTTTTGTTCTATTGATTTTTCTTCATTGTAAATACTAATTCCCCTACGGAACCATTGTTCATATATATTTACTCTGGGGAGGAGGCGTGCTGGTTTGCTTGCATTTCTGGCATGGAAGTGTAATATTCTGACTATATCTTGTTGTATAGGCTACAGCTAATTTTAAGAATCTCCCAATAAACTACAGAAACGTTAGTCCTCTGTAAATTGCTAATGTTCTTATCATGATAGAATGCAACATCGTACCCTTTAGTTGCCCCGTTTTTAGCCAAAACAAATGCAAATGGCCTGCTTGATGACAGCTGCATAATGGGGTTCCTCGACAAGACCTGCGTGCTTTCGTGTTCTGCCATAAAATGTGGGCTGAAAGTCAGAAGGCTGGCAGAGAATTAATGTAGCATACAGTCTAAAGGCAATGCTACAACCATGATTAAAAAGAAAAGCTACAAGTCTCACATTGTCCACAGCCTCACTGTGTGCAACCCATCCTGTAAAGAGCTGACAGGCCTAGCGTGTCAGCTCCATCAACCTCTCCAACAGCTAAAGGGCAGTGCTGCATCCCCTTCCTTTGGATTTTTGTGGTGATGATATATCACCAAAGGGGGGATTGCTGGAGCAGGGTTTTCTATTTAAACTCAAACTTCAGTTTATATTTCTATATGTCATAATTAAAATTACTAACGATTAATTATTAAGTATTAATTTTTGTCGAGTGTTCTAATTAATCAACCTTACTAATGAAAGAATTATACGTGGGAATGCAATTGCATGGCTTAATTAATAAGTGAACTAAGTTGGTGAGCAAATTAATTAAGTAAATGTGGCTAAAGTGTTATTTGTTATGTGTTTGCGCTTTAAAATAATATGCTTTAATGCTTCTTTATTTCGCAAATGGCTAGATAAATACATCCACATAAGGGTATTAGTGGGAAATAACACTGTATAATCAATACGATGTAGTAACGTTGTTTTGTGTTTCTTTTTAATTAAGTTATCCATTTTGGCCTGTTGAGAAAATGGCCGACATCTACAGCCTGCATTTGAGTAGATGAAATATGAAGAGAGGCCTCGCTGAATATGGTTGAATGACCTCGGCCTCTGTCTGAGCTAAAGTTATGAAAGGACAGCAGCTCTGGGCTCATCGCCAGATATCCTTGGAGGAGAACAATTGTCACAAATGAACATTTTGATAAACTGGCGGTGGCTTCACTATAATTCCGGAGAAGAGCATCCATGGATGTTGCGAATTTAGTTTGTGCTTCCTTCTTCCGTGTTTTATTTTTGAGATATTCGAGAGCGGAGATTTTTCTAAATGTTGCGAGCCAACATCCTTTCCTGTTCGATCTGCTCAACGGACGCTTAGAGCTTGTTTGTAACTTTTAATGTGTAAGTTTTGGTATAAATATTGTTAGACTAGAGAGGGTCTAAGGCCACTTCTTCCTGAACTTATGCTCAAGAGGATTGATGCTGATTGAGAGGACGGCGACTCGGGAGACTTTACTGAGAGACCTGTCCTGACCTAAATACGACATTTAGCTAGAATAGGTAACTATGAGAATAATGATTTTGCTATTGGATGACTTTTATTTAAACTAATTTAGATAACCTTTGTTTGAATTACAGTGTCGGGTGGTTATTTCTTTGTCATTTATTGAGATCTCAAATGTGTTCTTATTGTTTAAATCATGACTCGAGACAATTCAATTAGGTTGCATTGACCTCAGATAAGATGCAGATTGATTTAGGAGTTCTCTCGTATATCTGGTGTGGATAGAGTAATAGAATGAATGTTGGTGTGATGGGCCCCAGCGTATGATGAGTGTATGTGCGTATGACTGTGAAATTACTCTGTCCATGGAAGTAGGGAGAATTTATAAGCTCTGATCTGTAGCAGTTTCCTGGTAGCAGTATGATGGTTTTGATTATTGTCTTGATCTGATAGATTGCTTGTACATAGGCTTTGGATTTATTGATTTATTGATTGATGTTGATACATGTACTAACACTAAATGTTGAAGTCGTTGTATTGAGTTATATGTAGTGTGTACGGCTTCTGGGACGTAGGGAGTCGGTGACGGTTCCGTAGTAGGGCAGAGGGAAGTGAGTGCTGCTCTCGGGAAAGACGGGATTGTTGGCCCTGTACAAATGCAGGGAAATGCGTGTGACAATTGAAGTTGCGCGTCGCATTGTCTGAGTTCGATTCAGTGACATCGTCGTGTGTTACTATTGGAGACATATTTTCTGTATAAGAGAAGTGTGTATGGTAGTGAAAGGTTATCTGTGAAACTCTGGTCTTAAGTCCCAGGGATCCGTAAGGTTTGCCGTTAAAGCTTACCGCTGGAGAAGTAATAGGTACTCTCAGAGCTCGTTTGAAGGACAAAGCAGAGGTAAGCGCTGCTTTGTTAACGTGTGTTATAATTCTGTAGTAGGACAGACTGTTCGCTGTTCTCAGGAAAGGCAGGATTCTGTGTAAATGTGCTACATTTTCTAGTGTGGAAGTGCGTGAATGTATGAGCATTTAGTTGATTGTGAAACTCCTAGGAACATTCCGGGAGAAAACAGTTAATGGATGCATGTTAGAAGGGCAGAGTAGAGGGATGTGCTACTGTGTCAACGAAAGTAAAAGTAATAATTCCGTAGTGGAGCAGAGGTAAGCGCTGTTCTAGAGAGAAGCGGGATTCTTGTGAGAAAGGTCTTTACTATTCTGTGGTTAGCGGAGCAGACAATGGAGATGTTTATATGTTGTAACTAATAGTTTTGTAGAATCTGAAACAGAGTCTACCGAGAAGGTTTTGTAAAGGAGGGGTAGACGAGTGACAGGAGACAGGAGTAGAAGCGAAGCGACTGCAGCGACTGCTGACGTCAGAAAGACCGCGCTGTGATTGGACAGTGGGTTAGGACAGTGAAAGCGCTGTAATTGGTGCGTTGGTGTGAGCCGCGCAGGGATTGGAAGGAGTACAGGGTGACGTAGACGCTCCGGGATTGGTGCGTTAGTGTGAGTCACGCTGTTATTGGACAAAGGATCGTACAGTTGCGGAAAGGACTAGAGGGTTGTGGTAAACGCAAAAATGTATTACCAAACGGAGGAAAAGAAGAAGAAATCCTTGTTCAGTAAAATTAGAAAGTGGTTTGACAAGGATAAGGACATAATAACTAGAGAGGGTGAGTTACTACCTCCGACAAGAACCCCTGCATCCTTCATGGTTGCGAAATATGGGTATCATACCTGTATCTGGTTAGACAATTGGGCTAAGTACACTAAAGAAGATGGTGTTTTAGCATTCCCGGAACATGGTTCATTTAATCTGGCCGTGTTAAGAAATTTAAGGGAAAAGATGATGTGTCTAGAGCCTAGACTAAGGCCGACACAGTTCGAGGCATTGGTGGAATGGGAAGATGAGGTGCATGAGCGAGAAAAGCAGAGGAGTGGAGGTAACTATAGGTATATGTTCGGGAGGAAATATGATCGTGAAACTCATCATGATCGAATGAGGAGATGGCGAGATGCTAGTATGTCAGAGGGACTATATCCGATGAGAACTGTTGAGGAAGCAGAAGAGAGGAAAGGTACGGAAAAGGCACATGATGCAGAATTGAGGAGGTATGGGGCTAATGAATATGAGGATGAAGTCTTGGATGACATGATTTATAAAAGACCACCTCCATGTAGACCAGAACCAGAAGTGAGAACACCAGTTGCTACTCCAATAAGAGATACCTTGCAAATTATTAAAAGAGAAGTTGCGACACCTGATTTGAAAAGTGGTAGCTCTTTCGTGGAAAGGGAGAGAGAGAGAGAGCGAGAGAGAGAGAGTGCAATCGGGGATGAAAAAACAAGAGAATTAGCAAGAACCACATCCGAGTTGACAGAGAAGATTAGGGAATTGACAAAGAATCTAGAAGCTGTTACAGTGCCTGTAACCATAGGTCCGGTTATGCCTATTTTTGATAAACAAAGAATGGGTGAAAATGGTTTGACAGTTCCATATGTGGGAAATGGACAAGTTAGTTCAGGGTCAGGAATGAGGACGGAAGAGAATCATTTGAGACAGTTGAGACATGACACATATGGTGGAGAGTTAGATGTACAGCCTAATTCAGGATTGAATACTGGTTGTTTGGGAGGATCAATTTTGGAACCACAGAGGATGGCAGAAAAAGTGGGTACAGTGAAAAAGTCTACAGAAATAACGGCTGAGGATTTGAATGATTGGTTGAAAGTTCTCCAAAAGAAGGATAAAGATTCTCAGGCAATTGATGTAGCTAGGTTGCGCATAGAACTGGAGGACCTTATAGCGGGAACAATTCCTACAGAAATGTTAAAACATCATCATGATGGAGAGTTGTTATTCGTGTGCAAGAGTATCACGTGGAGGGCTAAGAGTACACATGACAGGTTAAAAGGAATAGCCAGTGAAATGGGAGTTGACATGGGCAAGGTGAAAGCTTTGCAGAAGCCTTACCGAGTGGATTTTTCTGACAAGGACATTGAAAATTTAAATGATGTTGGCAGAACAGGGCAGATTAAGGAAATGATTTCCTTATTGCAAAAATGGGGTGATGTGGAAAAATGGAAGGATAGGTGGTACAAGAAAAGAGAAGATTCAGTGGACAGGACTTACTCAGCATTTCCCATGAGAGAAAAGGAAAAAACAGTGGATGCCTATCCTATGAGAGAGATTCCTGGAGGAGGATATGTACATGTCCCATGGACTAGACAGGATATTTTGTCATTTACGAATGATTTCCCTCGACTGAGAGAAAAGCCCGTCGAGTGGTATAGGCAGGTAGATAGGTTTGTGAAATTGTCAAAAGTGCTGTGGATTGACCTGAATAGTCTGTTTGATATAATTGTTCCAGCAGACTTGTGGGCAGAGTGTAAAATAGTTGTAGATTGGCCTGCTAAGGAATACCCGAGAGATCAGAGAACAGGAGCTCCAGACCCGGAGGCAATGAAGAAGTATGAGCAGGTTATAGTGTTCCTGAAGAATAAGGTACCCCCTAAAGAGACAGACTGGGTTAAGATAGATCGAACACATCAGGAAGCAAAGGAATCAGTGCATGCTTTTTATGAAAGGCTGATACTGGCTTTTAAACAGTTTAGTGGAGATGAACACCTGGGTGATAAGGATTTGAGTCATTTTGTATACAGATTTGTATATGGCTTGAGACCTGAAATCAGTGAAATGATTCGTGAGCACACAGTTGATTGGCAGAGTAAGAAGATTGATGAAATCTTGAGACATGCGAAGTACTTCAGTGATGAAATTGAGGCAAAGCAAAGAAAGCTGAAGGAAAAAGCAATGTGGGCACAGGTGAAGGTTGCAGAAAGACAAGAAGCACAGCTGGTTGAACAAGCAAATAATCCAAGAAATAGGCCCAGATATGGTACAGGAAAAGGAAAGGGGAACCTAGAAGAGGCGAAGAAAAAATTTCCGTGCCACAACGGCGGACAATTGGGGCACTGGAGATCCGAGTGTACGAATCCACCATTAGTAAGTAACGAAAATAAATCCTTGAATCAACAGGTGCAGAACGAGGGGTGTAATCATCAACAACAGCAGAAGGTTGTCAAGCAGCAGAATCAAGAGCCAAAACCGCCCTTACCGCAGAACAGAGGGTCCCAGAAATACGATAAAGACTCAGGATTCTACAATGATGAACAGGTAAACAAACCGAGACGTATAAACCCGGTACAGCAGTACTGGTTAAAGAATGAGAGGAGTGAGTCTGAAGGGGACTACTGACGGTGCCGAAGAGAGGAGGAAGAGTGCATACTTGGAGCAACTCTAGAAATAGACCAGGCAGGACCATTTGTAGATGGGAAAATAAATGGAGAAAGTGTTACTTTTTTAGTAGACACAGGAGCGACAAGATCAACTGTCAGGTCAGCAGATATAAGAAATCTTCCTCTCTCAGACGAAGCAATCCAAGTGGTTGGTGTGTCTAATACACAGATTAAGACTCGTCTTACTGAACCAGTAAGGGTAAGGATAGGGAAATTTTCAGATATGCACAGATTTGTGGTGTGCGACACTAGTCCAGTGAACTTATTAGGTAGGGACTTATTGTGTAAAATGAATTGCACAATTTTTTGTACTCCGGATGGAATAGCCTTTGAGACACCGGATGAGGATGTCTTATACAGGATGACTCTAGATAATAGAGAAAGTGGGATTGTTGGAACATATGCTGTATTTAATCCAGATGACTTGCCTCAGGAGTTGAGAAATACAGTAAAAGCAGTGGTCTGGGATTTTACTGGAGAAGATGTGGGATTGATGAATAATGTAGATCCAGTAAAGATTACAGTGAAAGAGGGAATCACTTACCCTAATATCCCACAGTACAGATTGACACCAGAGATAATTGAGGGAATAACACTTATAATTGACAAGATGATTCAGCAGGGTGTTTTGAGAGAGTTACTGAGTAGCCTATGTAATTCACCGATAATGGGGCTGAAGAAACCTAATGGGAAGTTCAGGATTGTACAAGATTTGAGAAGGGTTAACAAAATTGTGGTATCATGCTGTCCCATTGTGCCAAATCCGTCAGTGATTTTGTATCAGATTCCTCATGATGCTGAATGGTATACAGTAATTGATTTGTGCCATGCTTTCTTTTCAATTCCATTGCATCATGATAGCCAGCCGATTTTTGCATTTCGGTTTGGACAGCGTATTTTGGCATGGTGCCGTATCCCACAGGGGTATACGGAGAGTCCTTCAATATTCAATCAGTTGCTGAAGAAATCATTGGAAAGTTTGATCATGCCTGAAAGTTCAGTACTAGTACAATATATCGATGACCTACTTGTGGCATCGAAGACACGTGAAGCTTGTGAAGTAGATACCATAGCTTTACTGAATCATCTGGCAGATGGAGGATTAAAGGTATCTCCAGCCAAATTGCAATTTTGCAAGAAAGAAGTACATTATCTTGAACACAATATTGAGAAAGGTCTGAGAAAAGTGACAATTGACAGGATCAAAATTATCAGAGGAATGAGAGCCCCAATGACCCAGAGAGAAGTGAGAATGTTTCTGGGAATGGTGGGTTATTGTCGTCAGTGGATAAGTAATTTTTCCCTGATAGCAAAGCCACTGATTAAATTGACCAAAAGTGAAGTAAAAGACCCATTGGAACTGAATGCAGAACAAATGGCAGCATTTGAGGAATTGAAGAGTAGATTGTGTGAAGCTCCTGCTCTGGGAATGCCAGACTATGAGAAGGAGTTTGAACTGTACTGTAGTGAGAGGAATGGATGTGCACTTTCAGTGTTAAGCCAGAAACATGGACGTCTGAGAAGGCCAATTGCGTACTTCTCATCAACACTTGACCCAGTAGCTGTGGGTTTACCAGGTTGCCTGAAAGCAGTAGCTGCTACATGCAGAAGCTTGGAACAGAGTGAGGGTATAATAATGGGATATCCTGTACGGGTATTCGCACCTCATGATGTGGCAATTCTTTTGACAAGAAGCAGAACTCAATATATGTCACATAGTCGGCTGACTAAATATGAGAAAACAATTCTGGGAGCATCAAATGTGACTCTTGAAAGATGTGTGAATGTGAATCCAGCAACACTTTTGCCAGATGCTGAAAATGTGAGTGTGAGAGATTATGTTGATCATGATTGCCTGGATGTGCTTGATTACTGTACAAAACCGAGACCAGACATAAGAGATCTGCCACTACCTGAGAGTGATCATGTGCTGTTTGTGGATAGATCGTGTCTGAGAACAGAAGAAGGTGTGCTGAGTGCAGCATATGCGGTGTATAAAGTTTCAGAAGTTATGGAAGCTTCACCTTTGAAAGGAGTTAAATCTGCTCAAGTAGCTGAATTGGTGGCACTGACAAAAGCTTGCAAGATTGGGAAAAATGTGAGAGTGAATGTAATGACTGATAGTCAGTACGGATTTGGAGTGGTTCATGATTTTGGTCAGCTTTGGCTACAGAGTGGTTTCTTGACTTCGAGTGGAACTCTTATAAAGAATGCTGAAGTGATTGGTAAATTGCTTGAGGCGATACAGCTGCCTAAAGAACTAGCGGTTGTAAAATGTGCTGCTCATGGACAGGGAAATGATTTTGTTACCCTTGGTAATCGGTTTGCTAATGACATAGCACAGTATTGTGCAAAGAACAATCATTCGATTAACAGGGGAAAAGAGAAGGAGATGTCTTTTTGTACTGTGATGTTTACTAATGTACTGGAAACATGGTATGAGGTGAGGCAGTTGCAGGACGAAGCAGTAGATGAGGAAATGAGAGATTGGATCAAAGCAGGTTGTGCACCAAGAGAAAAAGATCATGTTTGGATCTATAGGGATGGAAGACCAGTCATGCCAAATTCCATGTTGTCAACAATGGCAAGAATGTATCATGGCCAGGGACACCTGGGGAGGGATGCTATGATTAGGTCCTTTAAACAAACCTGGTACAATGCAAAGTTCAGGCTGATTGCAGAGAGCATCTGTCAAAGCTGTTTGATTTGTCAGCAATTCAATACTGGAAAGAAAACAGTGGTGAGCCTAGGAACAATAGGCAGAGAAGGGGGTCCTTTTACCAGAATGCAAATAGATTTCATTGAAATGCCCCAAGTCAATAGATTGAGGTATGTTCTAGTGGTAGTCTGTTTGTTCTCAAGGTGGGTGGAAGCATATCCGACTAGGAGAAATGATGGAATAACAGTGGCCAAGTTGCTGTTAAGAGAGTTGATTCCTAGGTACGGGTTCCCAGTGACAATTGAGTTAGAGAGAGGAGGACACTTCTACAATGAGCTCATGAGTTTAATTTGTGAAGCATTGAGCATACAGCAGAAGCTACATTGTGCATACAGGCCAGAGGCTTCTGGCGTTGTTGAGCAGATGAATGGCACAATTAAAAACAGAATTGGCAAAATGTGCTTAGCCACTGGAATGAAATGGCCTGATGTCTTGCCCCTAGTGCTGATGACTATTAGATCTACTCCAGACAGAACTACGAGGTTGAGTCCACATGAAATATTAATGGGACGTGCAATGAGACATGCATTCGTGCCCGTTAACAAGCTGATGACTATTACTGATGACATGATTTTGGATTACTGTAAAGGCCTGGCTGACGCAGTTCATTCTGTGTTTCACCAGGTTGGAGAAGACGCCACTACACTTGAAAAGAAGCAAGCCCATGATCTGAGTCCAGGGGACTGGGTGAGAATAAAAGTACACAGGAGAAGATATTGCTTGGTTCCAAGGTGGGGAAGGCCAAGACAAGTCATTCTGACTACTACGACTGCTGTGAAGTGTGCTGGAGTGAAGAACTGGGTTCATGCAAGTCATACTCTGAGAGTTCCAAATCCAAAGGATGGGACTGGGAAAGAGTATTTTGAAGAGTCAGATTCCAGTGATGATGCAGACACTGAAACAGTGAGAAGAAAAAAGAATCCTGAAAGGGGGGAAAGAGAGTCAGAAAGAGAGTCAGGTGATTCTTTTTTCTTACCAGATGGAGTTACAAGAGTTACAAGAAGAACATTGCGAACCTCAGAGGAGAGTTCGGATTCTGTAAGAGTGCCTGAAGTTCTAACAAGCAGTGGAGAAAATAAAGAGAAAGAGAGAAAAGAAAAGAGCAATTCCACAGAGACTACACTTGAGTCAAATGAAGAGATTGAGAATTCATCTGAGACAACTTCTGAAGAAGTAGGGTCAGAAGAAGATAGAGAGGGACAGATTGCGGAAGATCCCCGAGGAGGTGTAGGGAACATTCCTGATAAGCTAGGTGAAGGGACAAGTAGACAGCAAGAAGATTGAGTGTCGGAGACCCGAGGAGGGACAGTAGCAGGGAAATCTCAATTGGTGGAAAAGAAGACTGTGGGAAAAGAGAGAATTGTTGAAGAACAAGAGGCAAATGAGACAGAATCGGATGAGGGTGAGAATGAGAAACCAGAGGGTCGAGTTCTGAGAAAGAGAACTTGGATTGGTGAAAGAAACAATAGAGAAGTGAAACAGAAAAGAAGTGTAAAAGGAGATCTTTGGCCTAACAAGATAAAGAGGCTGAGATATCGTCTGACACGAGTGAATTCATCGAAGGCTGACCAGGTGAACGAAGTGTCAAGTCAAAATCAAGCGAAAGAAGAAGAACCAAAAGAACCAAAGGAACAAGAAGTGATCAAAAGAATTAGAAAGCCCAACCAGAAGTACAGGTCACCGGAATGGATGTATGTGGCATTGCCTGAAGAAGAAGAAGAGGCAGAGAGTCAGGGAAATCCAGAGGGGACCTTACGGAGAGTGGTTGAGGAGGAGAAAGCTGTTGGAATCCTGAAAGTTATCTTGACTGACATTGGAGAAGAGACAGATGTTCAGGATGTTCAGGATCTGATACAATTTGATGTTGCTGAGGAAGAAGTAAAAAGTGATGAAAATCCAAACTGAGTGAATAGAAGGAGAGTCACTTAGAGGAGAGTGAAGAAGAAGAAATCTAAAAATTAACAGATTGAAATAATCTAGTGTTCTAGAGATTCGGTAGTGGTGTAGTAGAGGCTAAGTCAAAAAGACACTGCCAAAGTAATAAGATGGCTAACACAGAAAATAATCAAAGTAGATGTACCTTTCTGAAAAGATGGTGCAGAATGTGCTGCTGCTGTATGGGACTATTAATGTTATTATGGGGTGTACTTGCTTTATTAGTTACTTTTAGAGTTACAATAGACACTTTTGGAATACATACTGAGAATATGACTAACATAGGGAAGAGTTCACAGAAAGTAGTGCCAACTAGAATTAGTAATATATACATACATAAGGATAGATCAATTAATGATTTTTCTAGCAATGTTTTTTCAAAATTGTTGTATGAATACGCAAAGACAATGGAAGTAAGGGATTGCTACGTCTGTATGCAATTGCCTGCATCAGTTTCAGAGGGAGTTACTTATCATCATCTTCCAGCTACGTATGGAATTTCATGTAGTGTGTTAGTTAGTATTTTTTATTTGTTAGGGAAAATAGATTATGAGATGTCTAATAAAGATAACATTTTTGGGCAATTACCTATGAATAAGAAATTGAATCCTGCTAAAGAAGCTAACATTTTTGGTGAGATTTTTATTGAAACAGAAGAATTAACATTAGATTACATTTTTAGAAACAATTTAACTTGTAGTTTGAAGGAAGAAGAAAAAGCTTTCCTAGATTGTTATTGTTATTGTTATTGTTATATTGGATTTATATCGCGCCCAATCACCTGCAGGTCTCTAGGCGCTCGGAAATCGATGGTAACAACAATAAACTTGGCAAAGGAACACAGAGTAAAAGACACTCCCTGGTCTAGATTACACTCAGGATTCTTCTAAACAACACTGTTTTTAACATATGGTAGAGAAAAGGAGAATGAGCATGCATGAAAAGGCAGGAGGATATAAAATGAGTGAGACAATGTGGGACATTGAGATGGGAAAGGAGTTGAAAAATGGGGCCAGTCCAACTTTGGCTTTAGATGCACCACAGAAGGGTAAACTATGCATTACCAGAAGGAAATCCCAATATGATAATCATTTTGTTGGGACTAGTGAGTGTCATGATACATACTTTATTGCAACAGGATGGGGATTCAAGGGAGGAGAAGATCCAGTTTTCCCGGGAGTGTATTATATTTGTGGGAATAAGGCTTATTACAGGTTGCCTGACCATTGGTATGGCACATGTTATGTTGGCCTGGTCTTTCCAAAGATTTTTCATATGGATAGAATAGAAGATGCAGAACAAATTAATTTACTAACGCGCTTTAGAAGAGAAACTTGGTCAGAAATTGTAGGAGATATTTTTGGAGCTTTGATACCAGCAGTGGGAATTTCATTAAATGCTTATGGAATTCGGAAGCTGTCAACAGTGGTGGATCGCTTATCGACAAGCACCACTGGAGGGTTTCTGTTGGTAAATACAGAGATGGTTGCCTTACGCGCCATGTCTATGCAAAATCGACTTGCCCTTGATATTCTATTGGCAAAGGAGGGTGGAGTCTGTGGAATGCTGAAAGTTCAACATTGTTGCACTTACATTCCAGATGAAAGTAAAGATCTGAAGGTCTATATCAAAAATATTACTGATTTGCATGAAGAATTAGTACCACTGGAAGCTGAAAGTATCTGGACTAAAATGGCTAATAAGATGATTGCTGTTAAGAATTTTATTGCTAAGATAGGTAGTACCATTTTTGGTAAGATATTATTTCCATTGACATGTGTGATTGTTGCTTTATTGATTCTTAGATTAGGGTGTTTATGTTGCAGATACAGGGGAAGTAAAAAGAAGATAGTGAAAGAAAATGTTGAAAAGAGACAAAAGAGGTCAGAAAGAGACCCACAAGAAATAGAATTAGAAGAATTTAGAGAGAGCATGTACTTAGAAACTAAAAGAGATGATGAAAGAGAAACTGGTGTTTAATGTAAACACAAAAAGACATTTTGATTTTCTCCTAAGAAAAGGGGTCTAAATTGTTTGGGTTGGATTTTTGTGGTGATGATATATCACCAAAGGGGGGATTGCTGGAGCAGGGTTTTCTATTTAAACTCAAACTTCAGTTTATATTTCTATATGTCATAATTAAAATTACTAACGATTAATTATTAAGTATTAATTTTTGTCGATTGTTCTAATTAATCAACCTTACTAATGAAAGAATTATACGTGGGAATGCAATTGCATGGCTTAATTAATAAGTGAACTAAGTTGGTGAGCAAATTAATTAAGTAAATGTGGCTAAAGTGTTATTTGTTATGTGTTTGCGCTTTAAAATAATATGCTTTAATGCTTCTTTATGTCGCAAATGGCTAGATAAATACATACACATAAGGGTATTAGTGGAAATTAACACTGTATAATCAATACGATGTAGTAACGTTGTTTTGTGTTTCTTTTTAATTAAGTTATCCATTTTGGCCTGTTGAGAAAATGGCCGACATCTACAGCCTGCATTTGAGTAGATGATATATGAAGAGAGGCCTCGCTGAATATGGTTGAATGACCTCGGCCTCTGTCTGAGCTAAAGTTATGAAAGGACAGCAGCTCTGGGCTCATCGCCAGATATCCTTGGAGGAGAACAATTGTCACAAATGAACATTTTGATAAACTGGCGGTGGCTTCACTATAATTCCGGAGAAGAGCATCCATGGATGTTGCGAATTTAGTTTGTGCTTCCTTCTTCCGTGTTTTATTTTTGAGATATTCGAGAGCGGAGATTTTTCTAAATGTTGCGAGCCAACATCCTTTCCTGTTCGCTCTGCTCAACGGACGCTTAGAGCTTGTTTGTAACTTTTAATGTGTAAGTTTTGGTATAAATATTGTTAGACTAGAGAGGGTCTAAGGCCACTTCTTCCTGAACTTATGCTCAAGAGGATTGATGCTGATTGAGAGGACGGCGACTCGGGAGACTTTACTGAGAGACCTGTCCTGACCTAAATACGACATTTAGCTAGAATAGGTAACTATGAGAATAATGATTTTGCTATTGGATGACTTTTATTTAAACTAATTTAGATAAAATAACCTTTGTTTGAATTACAGTGTCGGGTGGTTATTTCTTTGTCATTTATTGAGATCTCAAATGTGTTCTTATTGTTTAAATCATGACCCGTGACAATTCAATTAGGTTGCATTGACCTCAGATTAGATGCAGATTGATTTAGGAGTTCTCTCGTATATCTGGTGTGGATAGAGTAATAGAATGAATATTGGTGTGATGGGCCCCAGCGTATGATGAGTGTATGTGCATATGACTGTGAAATTACTCTGTCCGTGGAAGTAGGGAGAATTTATAAGCTCTGATCTGTAGCAGCGTGTCAGCTCCATCAACCTCTCCAACAGCTAAAGGGCAGTGCTGCATCCCCTTCCTTGCAATATTACCACAGATCAAACCAGCGGCTTCTCCGAGCAGATTTAACATGCCTAAATAAACAGCAGGGGTCCTCGTGCTGCCTGAGGCCATGCACCAGAAAAATCAAGGGGGAGTGGAAGGGGGTGTGTTAGACTTGGGGGTCTCTAGTTGGCACAGGTATGCTCTTGTGACAAATAGGAACTGTTAGACCTGTCAGCCCTTTGGGTGGTCCCTCCTCATCATTATTTATTTTGTCCCACTTTTGCCTCAAACCCTGTTTGAATTTTTCCTTTTTGGGAACCACCAGACTTTTTCGTGTTGCTACAGGTTCAGGGAGCCATTTTAGCTACCCCTGAAACTTCTGTCTGAGGGCCTGAAGCACAAAATGGTGGCCACCTGTGACATCACCAGCATCCACTGGAACCTACCAGCACCTTCCAGAACATTCCAGGAGATTCCAGAACCCTGTGACCGTTGGAGACCGTTTAGAATGTTGGGAGGATAAGAGAGGCAGTTGGCAGTTGGAGCTGGCAGTTGGCACCTGACTGGTGAAGAGAGAGGAGCACAACAGTGAAGGAGGAAGGAGTGAAGCAGCAGGGGTGGAAACTTGTGCCTGGAGTGGGGTCCATAAACCCACCCTTGATACTTGTCCCTACTGATGGATCCCAGCCTATAGCCCTGTGTGGGAAGAAGACAGAAGAAACTTATCCTAAGGACCTGGACAGCAGGAACAGGCCTTAGAACCAAGAAAACAGCAAGATTCTGACCTGAGAACTGGTTTCCCTGGAGTCCGGCGTCGAGTAGCCTGAAGACCTGGAGCCCGAGGTGGAGAAGCGGCGCTGACTGAAGTAGCAGACGTCGTACCCGGAGCCGCCTGAGGTCGTGAGAGGGCGCCGACGGAGGTCGTGAGGAATACCAGAGGTCGAGGAGGAAGTGAACCGAGGTCGAGCGAGCGGCGTCATCGGAGGAGTGAAGTCCGCCCTCCGGAGTCGTCGGAGACCGAGGTAGAGGAGTGAGGATCGCACTCCGGAGTCGCCCGGAGCCTGTGAGGAGGAGCACCGGAGGTCGGGGGTGAGGATCGCACCCCGGAGTCGCCGGAAGTCGACATCGAGGCCAGGCCGGCCGACGTCATCGGAGCCGAGAGCGCCATCGGACCGGAGCCACCCGAAGTCGACATCGTGAAGAGACTGCCCGACGCCGTCGAATCGGAGGTCGAGATCGAACCGAGGCCACCGACATCGGACCGGAACCGCCTGCCGGCGTCGTCAAAGAACTGACATTGTGCCGAGGCCGCCGAGACCGAACCGGAACCGCCTCACGGCGTCGACACGACTCCAGCGGCGTCGGAACATCAGAAAAAGGGCAGTAAGTGGAGTAGAGGGCGCCTAAGGCCCTGTGGAGACCTGAGAGACTGCTCTAAGGGGCTAGGGAGGTGCTGAAACCAACCTGACTGTGCAAGGGGTGAACTGGGACTAACCTAGAGAGGTTGTGTGGAGAGAGAAAGCCAGGGCACTGGTATTCCCCCCTTTGATCTACCTCAGCTTAGGCCTCAGCCTTGTCCCAGCCAGGGAGTAGCCCCCCCACAAGCCGTCCACAACCCTACAAGCTGTGCCTGGGCCAAATCAGCCCTTAAGAATTGAAGTGTCATCTGATTACATGAGTGTTGCTGTATACTTTTAATTATTTATTGGGGATACTGTATTTATTGAGTTTTTACCTATTTATTGCTGCACTATATTTATAGGTCCACAGGACTTGTTGGTGTACAATATTTATTGGTACAGTATTTATTGCCTCAAAGTATTTAATTGTCTGTATATATTGCACTTGTATTTATGCCCTGTTATTTATGATCACCCCTATTTATTTCATCAAACAGCCAATATTTATTTGACCTGCACTAATTGAAACTTGTATATTGTGATTGACCTATTTATTTTTCCAATCAGCAACTAAGAGAAAAAGATAAAGAAAGAATATTTTCATAATTTTTACGGTGTAGAGTCGTTTTTGGAACGGATGCACGCATGGTTATTGTATGGGTATATTGTATGCTTAGCACTGCGCCTGTTTCCTGACCACTCGAGCCAAGCTACCACAGTGTGTTCGGGGAGTCCACCACCACCCTGCGGAGTGGGAGTGGGCTGTTTCCAACATAAATTGGTGTTCAGTGGTGGGATAGAGCTGTGCCTACATATACTCAACAATAACTGTGGGTAGTCCATAGGCCTACACCGGGAGTTTTCTCACAGCGGCCTTCCTAATTGTGGGTTTTTGTTTTTTCCAAATTTACTCTGGTGGTGGGAGGAGGTATTATTAAAGGTACCCCCCTGCATTGTTACTGCACAAAACCTGTCCTCTAACCTGAGTGGGCAAGATGGAGTTTGTACTAGAGAATCTAGAAACGTACACTGTGGCCCAACTCAGGGAGTTTTGCCAGCGGGAGGGGGTGTACTGTCCCCCAGGAGCAAAGAAGGGTGCACTCCAAACCAGCTTAAGGGCTTGGGGGGAGGCACGCCGAGAAAGCAAGGCTGAGGAGGAAGACAGGGATGGAGAGCCTGACCCCGAGGGGGCTGAGATGTACCAACCTGAGGTGGGGAACCTGTCAGCAGGGCCCAGGACACTTTCTAGGAAGGGCAGCACTGTCTCTAGCGGGGGCTTATCCAGCGTGGAGTTAGCAGATCGGAGAGAGAAAAGACAGCTCACATGGGATTTAGCAAAGCTGGAGAAGGAGAAGGAGGAACAGAGGTTGGCTCATGAGACGGAGAAAGAGAGGATGGCTCATGAGATAAGACTGAAAGAGATAGAGCTTCAGATCTTAAGAATTGGGGCACCAACTGTTCCTAATGGTGGCAGCAAAGACCAAGAAATCACCAGGGAATCCAAACCTTACCTGCCAAAGGACATAGTGGCTAGCTATGCAGTGGGCGACGACATCGCCAAGTGGCTAGCAGCCTATGAGGTCTCGTTGAGGGCCCATGGGGTTCCAGTGAAGTATTGGGGAGGAGGATTGTATAGGTACATGCCTCCAGCTGGTAGGGATGCTTTATTGGCCCTCGAAGAGGATGAGCAGACCCACTACCCCACCATGAAACTGGCGCTCATCAGAAAGTTTGGACTAACACCTGAAAAGTACAGACAGAAGTTCAGGGGTAGTCACAAACTGGGCACACAGAATTGGGTGGACTTCCTGGACTATGCAAAGAAGGCACTGGAAGGTTGGATTCAGGGCAGTGAAGTAAGGAACTACGAGGAGTTGTTTGACCTAGTACTGAAGGAACACCTACTCGAGAAATGTTTCCCTGAACTGCGGCAACACCTGGTGGATAGCAAGCTGACCAGTCCCCGGAAGCTTGCTGAGGAGGCGGACATTTGGGCTAGTACCCGGGTGTCCACAAGGGGGACTGGAGGGGATACTCAAAAGGCCGGACAGGGCGCCCCCCAGAAGAAAGAAGGAGGGGAAAAGAAAAAGGAGTTCTCCAAAGGCCCCCAAAATAACTTCCAAGGGAAGGGAACAGGATTCACCTCTAAGGCTAACCCACCCAGAAACCTTAATCCTGGCCAGAGCCAGCAGCCAAGGGTTGTCCATTGCTATGAGTGCGGTGGCGTTGGACACTATAAAGGAGATCCGAAGTGTCAGAAACGATCAACCCCTCCCACTGGAGGAAAGCCCCCCGGAGTAGCTAGTGTAGTGCTCGGGGAGGAGATGCCCTTAACTAAGGGAAGGGAGTGGGCGGGTGTCACTCTAGTGTCCCTGGGAGAACGGGAGATGGTTCCCAAGATCCAGGTGCCCGCAAATACCGCAAAGTATGGGCAGTGGATCACCATCAACGGCCAAAGAGGGGAGGCTCTGAGAGACACAGGAGCCAGTATGACTATGGTGCGTAGCCAGCTGGTGTCTCCAGAGCAGGTAATTCCCGATGTACTCCACCCAGCCGCGATGGCTGACGGCAGAACAGGTCACTATCCAGTGGCCGAGGTTCCCTTTGAATGGGGGGGGGTTGCAGGTTCACTTCGAGTTGCCGTAAGCCCTGCCGTGCCAGTCGATTGTCTGCTGGGCAATGACATGGAGCACAACGCTTGGAAGGAGGTGGAATACCGGACTCACACCGAGATGCTGGGTACACCTGACTGGGCCTGTGTTAGCACAAGGTCCGAGACTACCCGAAGAGGGAGTTCATTCCGGCTGGAGCCTGGAACAAAGGCCCAGCCAGCTGCCAGTCAAGGGAAGAACCGAGGACAGGAGGAGCCTGCCTCGGCATCTTCACCCCGTAGGACGGATAGGCCACCGGAGGTGGTGGGCCAGGAGTCTGCAGAGGGGGACGTTACCAACCTGGAGGACTTACCCATCCCGGCCGAGTGGCACGTGGAGGGAGGCCCGTCCAGGGAGGAATTCTGCCAGGGCCAGAGGGAGTGCCCTACCCTTGAGGGGCTGAGGCGACAGGCCGAAGCCCAGGCAGCAGGGAACGTTGAAGGGAACTACAGTGTTTACTGGGAGGATGGCCTCCTCTACAGTGAACCCAAGGCACCCCTACATGGATCGTCACGAGCCTTGGTAGTTCCTCAACGTTATCGAGCCTTCCTTTTAGAGTTGGCTCACGAGATACCATTGGCAGGACACCTGGGGCAAGACAAGACCTTCGCCCGTCTTGTCCCACACTTTTATTGGCCTCAGATGAAAGTGTCGTCCGATACCTACTGCCGGACATGTGTGTCTTGCCAAGCCAGTGGGAAAACAGGGGTGAAGCTGAAAGCTCCCCTGGAGCCACTTCCTGTCGTTAGCACCCCCTTTGAAAGGGTGGGCATCGACATTGTGGGTCCATTAGATCCACCAACTACAGCTGGTCACAGGTTTATCCTGGTTCTGGTGGATCATGCCACACGGTACCCAGAGGCAATACCTCTGAGGACCATAACAGCACCTGTTGTGGCTAGGGCCCTGATGGGAATCTTTACCCGAGTGGGTTTTCCCAAGGAAGTTGTGTCCGACAGGGGGACCAACTTCATGTCAGCATATATGCGGGCAATGTGGAAGGAGTGTGGAGTGACCTACCGGTTCACAACTCCTTACCACCCCCAGACCAATGGTCTGGTGGAGAGGTTTAATAAAACCTTAAAAGGCATGATCAGAAGTCTGCCTGAAAGCCTGCGGAGGAAATGGGACGTCCTCCTACCCTGTTTACTTTTTTCCTACAGGGAAGTGCCACAGAAGGGAGTGGGCTACAGCCCCTTCGAGCTTCTGTATGGGCACCCTGTACGTGGACCTCTTAACCTGGTGAGAGACGGATGGGAAAGAACTCCCAGAAAGCTCCCCCAGGATGTGGTGAGCTACTTGCTGGCCTTCCGGAGCCAAATGGCTAAGTTGTGGAAGCAAGCTTCTGACAACTTGAAAGCCAGCCAAGCAGTGATGAAGGCGTGGTATGACCACAACGCTCACCCGGTGGAGTTGGAGCCTGGCCAGAAGGTGTGGGTGATCGAACCAGGAGAGCTTAGTGCCCTCCAGGATCGCTGGTCAGGACCCTTTGAGGTGTTGGAGAAGAAGGGTAAGGCTACCTACTTGGTGGACCTGAAGACCCCTCGTCAGCCCCTGCGGGTGCTGCATGCCAACCGCCTCAAACCCCACCACGAGAGGCCCGAAGTCATCTTGATGATGGTGACTGACGGAGGAGAGGACGTGGAAAGCGAGCCTCTCCCTGATCTGTTTGCGTCTCAGGAAAAGGATGGGTCGGTGGAGGGAGTGATTCTCTCCCCATCTCTAACTCCTGAACAGCAGGAGGACTGTCGCCAGGCCCTGGGGCAGTACTCTGCGTTGTTCTCCCTTGTCCCGGGTAGGACTCACCTGTGCGTCCATGACGTGGACACAGGAGACAGCCCACCTGTGAAGTCCAAGATCTACCGGATGTCAGACAAGGTGAAGGCCAGCATTCATAGTGAGGTCACTAAGATGCTGGAGCTAGGAGTGATTGAACCTTCTAGCAGCCCCTGGTCCAGTCCGGTGGTGTTAGTACCAAAAGCTGCACCACCGGGTGCCCAACCAGAACTGAGGTTCTGTGTGGACTACCGGGGACTGAATTCAGTGACAAAGACTGATGCTCATCCGATCCCTAGGGCGGATGAATTAATTGACCGGCTGGGAGCTGCCCAATATCTAAGTACCTTTGACCTTACTTCGGGGTACTGGCAGATCTCTTTGACTGATGGAGCAAAGGAAAGGTCAGCCTTCTCCACGCCCAATGGCCACTACCAGTTCTGTGTGATGCCCTTTGGGCTCAAGAACGCACCTGCCACGTTTCAGCGCCTGGTAAACCAGATCCTCACCGGAATGGAGAGTTTCTCTGCTGCTTATCTGGATGACATAGCCGTCTTCAGTAACAGCTGGGAGGATCACTTGCGTCACCTGCAAGCTGTTCTCCAGGCCCTGAGACAAGCTGGATTGACGATCAAGGCCAGCAAGTGCCAGATCGGGCAGGGGTCGGTAGTGTACCTTGGACACTTGGTGGGTAGGGGAACGGTGCAACCCCTCCAGGCGAAGATCGAGGCCATCATGGCCTGGGAACCCCCCAAGACACAGACTGAGGTCCGAGCATTTTTGGGCCTCACGGGATACTATCGCCGCTTCGTGAAGGGGTACGGTACCATCGTAGCCCCTCTCACGGAGCTCACGTCCAAGAAACAACCTCGACGGGTAGTCTGGACGGAGGCTTGTCAGCAAGCCTTTGAGAAATTGAAGAAAGCCATGTGTGAGGCCCCGGTCTTAAGGGCCCCAGACTTTTCCAAGAAGTTCATTGTCCAGACAGATGCATCAGAACATGGCATTGGGGCAGTGTTATCGCAACTCAACGAAGAGGGTCTGGATCAACCCGTGGTCTTCCTATCCCGGAGACTACTTCCCAGGGAACAGAAGTGGAGTGCAATAGAGCGTGAAGCCTTTGCAGTGGTATGGGCTCTGAAGAAGTTGCGGCCATACCTGTTTGGCTCGCACTTCCTGGTTCAGACCGACCACAGACCCCTTCGCTGGCTGATGCAGATGAAGGGGGAGAATCCCAAGTTGTTGAGGTGGTCTATTTCCCTACAGGGGATGGACTTTCAGGTGGAACATCGGCCTGGAGTGGACCACGCCAATGCAGACGGTCTCTCAAGGTATTTCCGCCTTAGTGATGAGAACTCCCAAGGGGTTGGGTAGCTCTCCCCACTTTCAGCTGGGGGGGACGCGTGTTAGACCTGTCAGCCCTTTGGGTGGTCCCTCCTCATCATTATTTATTTTGTCCCACTTTTGCCTCAAACCCTGTTTGAATTTTTCCTTTTTGGGAACCACCAGACTTTTTCGTGTTGCTACAGGTTCAGGGAGCCATTTTAGCTACCCCTGAAACTTCTGTCTGAGGGCCTGAAGCACAAAATGGTGGCCACCTGTGACATCACCAGCATCCACTGGAACCTACCAGCACCTTCCAGAACATTCCAGGAGATTCCAGAACCCTGTGACCGTTGGAGACCGTTTAGAATGTTGGGAGGATAAGAGAGGCAGTTGGCAGTTGGAGCTGGCAGTTGGCACCTGACTGGTGAAGAGAGAGGAGCACAACAGTGAAGGAGGAAGGAGTGAAGCAGCAGGGGTGGAAACTTGTGCCTGGAGTGGGGTCCATAAACCCACCCTTGATACTTGTCCCTACTGATGGATCCCAGCCTATAGCCCTGTGTGGGAAGAAGACAGAAGAAACTTATCCTAAGGACCTGGACAGCAGGAACAGGCCTTAGAACCAAGAAAACAGCAAGATTCTGACCTGAGAACTGGTTTCCCTGGAGTCCGGCGTCGAGTAGCCTGAAGACCTGGAGCCCGAGGTGGAGAAGCGGCGCTGACTGAAGTAGCAGACGTCGTACCCGGAGCCGCCTGAGGTCGTGAGAGGGCGCCGACGGAGGTCGTGAGGAATACCAGAGGTCGAGGAGGAAGTGAACCGAGGTCGAGCGAGCGGCGTCATCGGAGGAGTGAAGTCCGCCCTCCGGAGTCGTCGGAGACCGAGGTAGAGGAGCACCGGAGGTCGGGAGTGAGGATCGCACTCCGGAGTCGCCCGGAGCCTGTGAGGAGGAGCACCGGAGGTCGGGGGTGAGGATCGCACCCCGGAGTCGCCGGAAGTCGACATCGAGGCCAGGCCGGCCGACGTCATCGGAGCCGAGAGCGCCATCGGACCGGAGCCATCCGAAGTCGACATCGTGAAGAGACTGCCCGACGCCGTCGAATCGGAGGTCGAGATCGAACCGAGGCCACCGACATCGGACCGGAACCGCCTGCCGGCGTCGTCAAAGAACTGACATTGTGCCGAGGCCGCCGAGACCGAACCGGAACCGCCTCACGGCGTCGACACGACTCCAGCGGCGTCGGAACATCAGAAAAAGGGCAGTAAGTGGAGTAGAGGGCGCCTAAGGCCCTGTGGAGACCTGAGAGACTGCTCTAAGGGGCTAGGGAGGTGCTGAAACCAACCTGACTGTGCAAGGGGTGAACTGGGACTAACCTAGAGAGGTTGTGTGGAGAGAGAAAGCCAGGGCACTGGTATTCCCCCCTTTGATCTACCTCAGCTTAGGCCTCAGCCTTGTCCCAGCCAGGGAGTAGCCCCCCCACAAGCCGTCCACAACCCTACAAGCTGTGCCTGGGCCAAATCAGCCCTTAAGAATTGAAGTGTCATCTGATTACATGAGTGTTGCTGTATACTTTTAATTATTTATTGGGGATACTGTATTTATTGAGTTTTTACCTATTTATTGCTGCACTATATTTATAGGTCCACAGGACTTGTTGGTGTACAATATTTATTGGTACAGTATTTATTGCCTCAAAGTATTTAATTGTCTGTATATATTGCACTTGTATTTATGCCCTGTTATTTATGATCACCCCTATTTATTTCATCAAACAGCCAATATTTATTTGACCTGCACTAATTGAAACTTGTATATTGTGATTGACCTATTTATTTTTCCAATCAGCAACTAAGAGAAAAATATAAAGAAAGAATATTTTCATAATTTTTACGGTGTAGAGTCGTTTTTGGAACGGATGCACGCATGGTTATTGTATGGGTATATTGTATGCTTAGCACTGCGCCTGTTTCCTGACCACTCGAGCCAAGCTACCACAGTGTGTTCGGGGAGTCCACCACCACCCTGCGGAGTGGGAGTGGGCTGTTTCCAACAGGAACCCTCTCCTCTAGTCAGGGTAAGGGGGGGGACACTCCTAAAATAACCCCTGCTCACCCCCTTGGTAGCTTGGCACGAGCAGACAGGCTTATCTCAGAGGCAGTGTGTATGACAACACTACAGATGGACACCACACAAGTTTTATATAAAAAATAAGTATTCTTTATATAGATTTATCACAAGACCATTAAACGACAAAAATCCTCAATACTGTTACTTTAAGATGGTAGAATTTAGCTTAGTTGTCCTTAGTTCTTAAATGCGACACTTTAAGTCAATGTACCTTTTAGATGCGACACGCAGGGCAACGAAAGTGTTTCAACGATGTTGATGTGTTGAAAATTTTGGTGCAAAGAAATAAAGACGTAAAGATCTTCCAGATGCGGTACGCTTCTCCAATGTTGCGAGAAGACTCGACTCGATGCGTCAGCTACAGCAGCGACATCCCTTTACGCGATGCGACGACAGCGGCCTTGGCGGCGACACTCTTCTCTGATGTTGCGAAACGCTTCCGCTCGATGCGATGTTGCAGCGGCGACACCCCTTTACGTGATGCGACGACAGCAGCTCCGACGGCGGCACGCTTCTCCGTGGATGCAAGGCGCTTTTCTTGATGCGGTGTAATGCGACAACTACGATGGCTGCGATGGCGACACGCTTCTTCCTCGATGTGAGACTCTTCTCTTGATGCGGTGCAATGCGTCAGCTATGATGGCTGCGATGGCGACGTGCTTCTTCGGCATTACGAGACACTTCGAAATTCGAATTTCTACCATGTTCCCTGAGTCAGTTAGGATTATAAAATGTAATAACCAAAGTGCCCATTCTGGCCTATGGAGACCAGGAAACCTTGCAATAGTGAAAAACGAAAATGGCTGTTATTCACTATTAGAAGATGCCACACACACCAAGGTTTGTCCTACCTTATCCTTACAATGCACCCTGCCCTTGGGCCTACCACAGGGGTGTCTGATATGAAGAAAAGGGAAGGTTTAGGGACTGGCAAGTGGGTGCACTTGCCCAGTCAGCATGACAGTACCAGACCTTACCTTAGACACACTTTTACAGGCTGCTTCTGTGGGTGGCACAATCAGTGCTGCAAGCCCACCAGCAGCATTTGGATTTACAAGCCCTGGGCACTCCTGGTGCGCTGTACTAGGGTCTGACAAGTATACCAAACCAACCAATCATGGAATCACAAATTCATACATTAATTTACAATAGGGAGGGCATATGCACTTTAGCACTGATCAGCAGTGGTAAAGTGCCCAGAGTCATAAAACAGCCAACAACAGGTCAGAAAAAATACAGGAGGAAGGCAAAAAGTTCAGGGATGACCCTGCAAAAAGGGCCAACAGGGTGCAATTGATTTTTAACAGATGCACGTCTTCATAAAAGCAAAGGGAAAACGAACTGGGAAGAGGAATAAAAATGTAAAAGTCGCACTGTAGTTGCGATCGGGATGATTTTTAACAGATGCAAGTCCCAATAAAGGGAAACAGAAGACGAGGAGGGTCCATCACACGCTAGACTGTGTGATGGCCAAACAGATAATTGGGATGATTGCTACCAGATGCATGTCCCTGTCATGAGAAAGGGAAAACAAATGACACAGTAAAGATTAGAGAAAAAAAATGTAGAAGTCGTACTGTTGTTCCGATCGGGATAATTGTTACCAGATGTCCCCATAAACAGAAAGAAAGGATAAAGAAGGGGCCATCACACGCTACTCAGTGGGATGGCCAAACAACATGTTCACTAAGTGAAATCGCCACAAGCACACAAGGGAGGGACACTTGCAAAACTTTCTTAATGGCACAGGCAACAGTCAATCAACACCACTTAAATGTTTAATAACCATAGAATACAATACAATAGGTCTTGCAGACAGCGCGAGCACTGCCGAGGCTCAACCTAAAAAAAAAAAGGCAGATGCTGGCAATATACAAGAAGAACGTAGCCACCAATACAGTATAGGCACAAAGGTGGTAATAGTTGCACCATCTGGTACTTGAGGAGTAAATCATAATACTGCCTACTCTCTCTATTTGAATCTCATGATTGCCAGACTGAAAGAGTCTGGACTAAACAATCATTTAGATATGTGTCAACCATGACCATCTCCTAGTGTGATAATCCTACTTGTGGGCCTTTGTGAAGAATCAAGGGTCCATCATGTAGCAAAAGGTCAGAATAGCCAATTGATCATACTCACTGCATACAACGAATCTGGTACAGTTGAATGTGATAATAGGTGTTCTTTAAATCGAAAATAGAGTGTTCCCTTGGTTTGATAAGGACATGACCTGTGTACCTTGAAGGCATCAGGAGATCAATCTATTAAGCTTCTTCAAACCCAACATGAGCTTGATACCCCTTAAAACCTTCTTTGCCACACAGATTATGGAGAAGAATCCTAATACCTCTTATGTCATTACAGATATGCACAACCTAATTCATTCTCAATTAATTATAGAAGTCACCACCTTAGGCTGCAAATTTGGAAATTATTGGAATGTGCAGGATTTTTACCATGCCTCTTATGCATAGGCATATTTACAATGCAGAAAAGCCTTCTATACCATCTTCTTTAGGACTGGGACAAACTTCTTGTTTTCTTTAAATCAAATGAAGAATCACTTTCATGTGTATACTTCTGGTGCACATAAATGTCAAGCCATCTATCTATGGAATAGTCTGTGACAGGTAGGAAACAGCCAGGATACGCAAGTCTGCTGAAGGTAAACCTTTCATCAGAGGTGACAGGTAACATCCTAAAACTTAAATGGGCTAATCGGAGGCGACAATTCCGAATTCATACACTTAGCACTCAAAGCTTGTACTTTCTCTTTCTTTTGATCATTCTCTTTTCCGTTCTTTTTCCCATTCCTTCCTTTTTACTTCCCTTTCTCTTTTCCATGTTGTTTTTCTTCCTTTTTCTTGCATACTTCATCCCTTCTATATTATCTTTCTTTCTTTCTTTCTTTCTTTCTTTCTTTCTTTCTTTCTTTCTTTCTTTCTTTCTTTCTTTCTTTCTTTCTTTCTTTCTTCTTCCTTCCCTTCTTTTTTCTCCTCTCTTATTTCTTGCTTCCTTTTCTTATTATCATTTTTATTACCTTGAAGATTATATTCTTTTATTCCTATGATGCCTTTTAGCTTCATTCTTTATTTCCTTCTTTCCATCTTACTTTCATTATTTCCACTCTTCTTCCATTCTTTCCTTCCTTCTATTGTCATTTACTAACTTCTTTTTTCCACCTTTAATTTTTTTATATTTTACTTTCTCCTTACTTCACGTCAAAATGCATTTTTTTCTTCCCTTCATTCTCTTGGTCCTCTTCCTTTTCTTCAACTCCTTTCACCTTCTGTTCTTCCTTATTTAATTCCTTCTAACACGAGGCAAATGAAATAAGAGTAGGGAAAGAATGAGGGTAAGGAATCGGGAGCCACAAGTAATGAAGTAATGTTAGGGAAGGAGGACACTAGTTAAAAGATTAATGGACAGGAGTGACTCCATAATTGGGGAAGCAGAAGAATTAGGAAAGAGGGAGAAAAAACTGTGAGAGAGGAATAGAGTCAGAGAAAAGTTTGAAGGAGGGTCTATGGTATGGTCTATAAGAACAGTTTTTATATAAGATAAGAGAAACATCAGCTTGTGAAACAACCCGTTTTTCAAGAATAATGATATTTCCACTTAAAAAAGCATACAAAAGGCAATTAATTCAAGAAAATGTTGCTTAAACAGATTTGAGAAATGGATTCTCACTATTGAAACAGACATCTTTCCTAAGAAATGCTCCTAGTATGCTATGGTGTGCCGAAGGAATCAGAGAACCTTAGATTACAATAATAAAATATTTTAAAAAATGTGGTTCAGCACCCAAAGTTAGTGAAGATGTGTAATAAGTAGGGGTGGGCGGAATTTGCGAAAGCGACTTTCGCAAATTATCGCGAAAATGTTAAAAATCTCCGCAAACACGCGGAAATATCGCGAAGATGCAGAAGTTTTTTTCCCGCCCGTTCGCGGTATTTTCTGCGTGGTCGCCGCTCGCCAACTTACCAATGCAGTTGCTCGCGGGCGCGGCCATCTTTTTTTCACTTTTCTCGCGGTGCATGATCGCGAGAAGAAAGACATGATCGCGTGACGCATTACGTTACTGTGGGCGCAAACTGTCGCGAGACAGCGCAAATGGCTACCAACAATCCAACATCTCGTGGAGAACGCGACCGGATCGGGAAAACTTGTCGGCGAACGCAGGGATTCAGGTAAGGCAATCGCGCGCGAGAATGTATTATTTTACAGCGTGAGCAAGAACCAAATTATCGCTAAGCTGCGGAATGCGGAAATTTTGACATTTTCGCGCTCTCCGCGGAACGCGAAAATGTCAAATTATCGCAATTTCCATGAGCGGAATGGAAATTTAGCCCAGGCCTAGTAATAAGGGGCATTTACTTAATGCTTTGAGTTCCCATATAGTACATAACAAAGATATGCATGACAGTATAGCATTTGAGACACAACAAATGTACATGGAGAAGATTTCTTCATTCACTAAAACTGTATTCATCTTTTTTCTTCATAAAAGCATGTCAATGAACAGTAGCCAACGCGTTTTGTCCAACAAGGACTTCTTCAGGGCTACAAGAAATGTGTGCAGAAAACAAAAACATATATACAAAGCATACAAGTTAAAAACATTCTAAATTTACAAATTACAATCGAGACAAATGTAATAGATTGTTACTGCGATGATATGCAAACCACCTTGCATCAATTATTACATATTAGTTTGTTAACAATATGTCTTTTACAGTAATTCAAATTAGAATTCTCATCATCTTATTTTCACCGCACTCATAAGTTAATTAAATATATTCTTGACATATGAATAGTTTTAATTAATTTGCAAAAAGGGCTTTGGACTTACAAGCATTTGAGGTTTTATCAATTTTTAAACTTTGTGAGACTTCCCAAGAGTCAACGATTATGTGCAATTTTTATTGATGAATCAAACATGAAAGCCATACAAGTTGGAATACCTCTAAATTGTATGTGAACATCAATAGTACATCAAGGTTTGACAAACTTAAAAATTGTGTACCAGAGTTATTATCAACTTGTCAATTGCCAGTGATTCTGTAAAAACATCATGAAATACCCAATTGCAATTTCTAAAAATGTGTGACATCATATAGTAAAAAGATGAAGGGGCATTGTTTAGAGTTAACCCCAAGAAGACTGTATTTCACAAAAGCTTATTAGTAATTATTTATTCTATACCAAATATTAACATAACAGTACAGCAAACGTTTGTCAGTTTAAGAGGGGTCATATGGTGCACAGCATGCCGGTATCATACACTCCCATATAACTTAATTTCAGAAAAAACCTCAATAATAAATGTCAAGCATCAACAAGAATCATTCGTTAGGCATTCACTATGTAAGCGTAATTGTTTAACATGGGGACCATTTTGAAAGGGTCATATAATATAATGCACAATGTGCCAATGTTATACTCCTCCACTTACCACAAAGGAGGAGGCTATCATTAAGATGTACTTGTTATCTATTCTGCTACATGTTAAAGGAATCAACATGTCATTCATTCACTCTGAAAGCACAAACAAACATTTACCCGCATTATGATGTAATAGGTGACAGTACACTGCATCAGTATCAAGCATTTGTACATAAACCGGAGTGTAACGTAAGAGCCATATTGACACTGTTTAACCCATACCAAGTTAGTATGGTGTCTAACTTGTCCGTCTAACAGAAGACAAGCATCCGTAAATTAAAATGTCATCGTAATTATTTATGCAGTGGGTATTTCCAAAAGATAATTATTTAATAGATTTTAGTTTACCCATACTCAAGTGGCCATTAACTTTTAGCACATCAACATAATGCGACATAGTACTTACGGAGTACATGTGCCTCTTCCTAGAACACAAGCGTGGCTTCAGCTTCAGTAGACGACCAGACCACCATCTACACCCTCAATTTATGCTAAAAATTAACACCAAACACCTGAGAACCCGGCGCATGGTGATCAGGAATTGCTTTTGACAGAATATTGCCGGCGCCATCTTGGAGTGGTTGTGCAAATAAAGCAAGATGTAATGTTAGAGCCATATTGACACTGTTACAATCCATACAATGTTAATATGGTGTCTAGCTCACCTGTTTAGCAAAAAATAGTGAAATAAAGGATCATTTCAGTTATTTATACAGAGGGTATTTGTGAAAATGATTAATTTATAAAGTATAATTCACCAATACGCAAGTGACTAATAACTTGTAGCACATCAACATAGCACAACATAGTACTTATAAAGTACATGTGCCTCTCCCAAGATTGCAAGTGTGGCGTCTGCTTCAGTAGAAGACCAGACCGCCATCTACAGGCCTAATATATAGTGAAAGTTAACCCCGAACACCTGAAAGCCCGCGTAGGGATATCAGGAATTGCTTTAGACAAAATATTGCCAGCGCCCTTTTAGAATGGTTGTGCAAATGATAGCATAATAACAAAAAAACTATCTTGCAGTCAATAACAGTTCATATAGAAACTAAAAATTACTTAAAGTATGTGTACCATAATCATGGGTGACACAATAAAAATGCCAAAGCCTTTGGTCCAGATGTTATTGTCTACACATGGGTTAATTCTTACATATGTAATCCAGAAGTGAAACTAGTCAAATGCAATCTCATTGTGGTCGTATTGGAAAATTAATCATGTAGCCAAAAACAAGAGTTGATACAAATGTTAATATCATATTTAAAGAAAAAATAAGGCAGTACCTCCATCAAGAATATTATTAGCATGGAATAAGTGTGGGTGCCATCCTGAAATGGTTATATCTTCCATTGGAAGTAAGAAATGCATGTAGAAACCATTATACATGGATCATACAGTAATTTCTGAAATAAGAAATAGAAAATGTATTTGCATATTTATTTTGTTTGAAAAATACTTTACAATCTGTTCATATCATGCCGACATGTTGAAATGATTTTGTGAATCCCTTCTTTTTCTTGTGAACTTGCTTTTAAAGATATTTTTAGCACTTCACACATCACTGGACACAATTTTAAATTCAAACAATGTAATTTTTTTCTGTTGACCTATTATGTTTTCCTATGTTATATTTTTTTCTATTGTCAAACATTTTTACATTCTGTATTGTTCAGACTGTCTATGATAGGGTTACATAATGGAGTAACAACGATATACAACAATAACAACACCTTGCTTTCTTATGTTGAATATGCAATGTTGACTGAATATATATAGAAGACACAGACCTACTGAATAACATGGTTTGTGGGCAGTACACATAGAAAAGGCCTTCCAACTCCCTGCAACAGGCTGAATTGTCAGAATGATCAAGATAATCATGATGTAAGATGTAATGATCAAAGTGAATGATATTAAATACACAGTAACTCCAATTATATAGGACCATGCATCTATAGCGGTAGTGCTGGATTAAGAAAGCTTCACTAGGACAGTAACTTCATGGAAGAAGTGATTGATTGTATGTGGCAATCAGGAGAAGAGCTGGGATATTAACATAATGGGGCCGATTCCGATCCGGTAAAAAAGTTTCCCATACGACTCGTATCCGTATTTTTTTACGTACAAATCGTACAAGTCCCGTCCCACCGGTGAAGTACGATTCGTACGGGAAAAATACATACGAATTTGCGCGATCCGCACGAATCGTATCGGGAAAAGTTGTACGGGACGTACCCGTACACTTTTACGTACAAATCGTAAAAATGAAGTCCGAGTGTACAAGTACGAACCGTACCGGCTTTCCGATTTTCGAACCGTACGTAAACTTTCCGATTTACCAACCGTACGTAAAACGTCCCGTACACGGGGAATGACTTTACCCGTTATGAAGCGAACTTTGTACGACTCGTATCCCGGGAAAAGTTGTTCCCGGGGTTGCGAGTCGTACAGCCACCCAAATGCATATGTATGCACCGTACAACATTGCATATGTATGCACCGTACGCACCGTACAACATCGCATATATATGCACCGTACAACAACATCGCGTATGCACGCACCGTACGCACCGTACAATATCGCGTATGCGCGCACCTTACAACAACATCGCGTATGCGTGCACTGTACAACAACATCGCGTATGTACGCACCGTACAACAACATCGCGTATGTATGCACCCTACATACATGATGTTGAAACGAGTCATACTGAACAAGGACACTGTAAAAGAGCACAAGGAGGGTCAATTCGACTCGCACAACACCACAAAACACGTCTACAGTGCACCAAACATGGAAATGACTGACCTGGACACATCCAAACAGGCAAACAGAGGGCCAAACTCACACCCACCCCTTATAACACACCCACCAAAAATTCAAACTGAGGCCCACCCACAAATGGACCAATAAAAAGGGCCCACACACACAAACCATGAGCCTTTGCAACAGACTCATTGCAGCTACAGAACACACAACAACAACTGCACCCATCCACCTTAACATATATACCTTCATACAACCTCCTTCACACATACCCCCTCTTCATATTCAGACCCACACCTTCACATTCAGACCCACACACCCACAACCATCCACACCCTCACCCCACACCATGCCCACAGACAAGAATCCAAAGTTCACAAGGGAGGAGCTGGAGATCCTTGTCAATGAAGTCATCAGAGTCGAGCTACAGCTGTTTGGAACATTGGTGAGACAGACCAGCATAGCCAAAAAAACACGCCTATGGCAGAGGATCGTCAATAGGGTGAATGCTGTTGCACCCATCAGAAGGACCAGGACTGAATGCCAAGCCAGGTGGTACGATCTTCGGAGGGCAGTCAAGAGAAAAATCAATGACGACTACGCCCAGAGCAACATCACTGGAGGTGGTGGGCCCTCCTGTGACCAGTGCAAACTCAAACACCAAGACAACCAGCTCAGATATCTAGGACTTGAACTCACACTCACTGTCATGGCAGCATGTTCCATGGGGGGACAGCTACATCACCTGGGAGCCCCAGTGCCAAATCACACTACACCCACCAGCAGGACCTGTCACACACTCCCCTTACACAAGCACACACCCCTGGGACAGGCAATGGATTTACCCACTGTCACAATGGACATATCACACAACAAGACCAATCCATAGCTGAAGAAGCATCCAACCCAAAAATCAACATGTCAAAGACTCAGGAGAACATAGCAATCTGTCCCCCGCAACATACCCATCCACAAGTGAACATTGAGGAGAATGCTAGGCACATACAACTACCTGGAGGAACAGTGCCAACTTGAATGTGTATGAAACATGGATGTTGCATGAAACAGCATTAACATTGTCTGTCTCTCACACACAGGGCAACGTGAGCAATCTCCCCCAACAATGGGGGGGAAGAATCACAGTCCCAGGCTTGGGAGGAACCTGATCCCACCGCCAGCGACGCCTCTCAACACTCCGCGGATGACCCCGACCGACCTGGACCCTCTGGTGTCCAAGCCCCTGCAGCACCTGGTTCAGGAACATCTGTGCCAACCACCACCCCCATTCCTGTCACATCCCAGGAGACACCAAGGAGCCCTGCCCGCAGTGAAGACATGAGCCAGTCTGACCAGGAGGGACAAGTTGCGCCGGGCACCCAGGAGGAGGCAGACAACACCGCCACTGACATCCCTCCGGGGTCCCGTAGACCAAATGTGCCCACAACGGCAGGCCAGGCTCATGTGGGCAGGGGTGGTAGGAGTGGAGGCAGGCGGAGGCGAGAACCTGACCAGCCAGCTGAAGGGACCGATATGTCACGCATACACGACTTCATGGACGCATACCGGCGTGACACCAGGGAGATCAGCCAGGTAGTGGGGACCCTCACAGAGATCAAGAACCAGCAGGCCGAGCAACACGCCAGTCGACAAGAACACCAAGGACGGATGGAGGCAACACTGGCTGAGCTCCTGGCGGTGCAAAGGGACATAAGCCATTCACTCCGTCGGAGCGCTGACAACATGGGCAACCCTCCCTGTGCCACCAGGCGAAGACCACCACCAGCCACAGGGAGGGAGGAGAAGGAGGATTTGTCCGACGGAGCGTCCCAAGCATCATCAAGGCCTGCATCTGAGAGTCCCCCGAGGAAGGCGGGTCGTCCACGGAAAAGACCGTGAGAGGCAACCGCACATACACATCTCCCAGGTCACCTGGCCTGGCACCTGGCCTTCATGTGCGACAGCATCACCTCATTGACTTACAATCTCTGCCACATGGACTTTCTTGTCACAGTCTGACCATTTATGCCAAACACTGTGGTCTGGACTCTGCTGACTTCAAATGCCAAGGATCCCATCTCCCCCTCTGAACTTTGGATTCTATGGTCCCTGTATTGCACCTTTTTATTTCCACAAATCACACCCCAGACCTAGAATAAAAAACAAAAATGAATTTTGATGTTGCAGTCATTTAGCATGAGTCCACAACATACGTGTGGGGATATTTCAAAGTATGCCTGAGTGTGGAACTCACTCCAGCCATCCATACCCTGGGATCTGAGTCCAGGCGAGGACACACATGGGTCTCAATGTATCATCCAATACTGACATGGAGCACAATACTCACCCGTGATGGCCTCAAGCTGCTGAGGAGGGGCTTGCAATACTGCTCGGACAGACCAAGTTGGAAGAGTATCATGAAGGCGTAGAGGTAATGGGTCATGTGGAGGTGCCCGGGGAGGGAGTTCCAGGTCTGTTTTGCGAGGTGGGAGAACTATCTCCTGCATGCATTTGTTCTATGGATGTGATGAATGGTGGCCAGGGCAAGGTTGGCTGCACGGAGTTTGGCCAACGTAGTGCTGGAGGACAGGCGTCCAAGGTCGGTTTTGGGTCTGGGGTTGTGGACTGCCTCCTGAGTGTCGGTGAGGAGTCTGAAGGTGATCCTGCAGCAGGCAGTGAGCCATTGTAGCTATCTCAGGTGGACGGTGATGTGGCTGGGGCTGGGGATGTTGAAGATGAGGTGTGCGGATGCACCCTGGATGTGGACAAGTTCTCCAGGAGTTTGGCTGTTGTTCCTCCGTAGAGGGCGTTGCTGTAGTTGACCCGGCTGGTTTTGTGGACCTGGGGGACGGTCTGTCTTGCCTTGGAGTGGATCTATCTGTGGATCATTTGCAGCATGTGGAGGGTGTCTCAGCATGAGGTACAGATGGTGTTGAGTTGCATGGTAATTGTGAGCGAGGAGTCCATGATGAACACCAGCTTGCGTGCGCGGCCACTGGGTGCTGGTGTGTGGCCAGGCCGGTGGGACACAAGGAGGTGACCCGCCCATAAGGTGACAATCCTCAGATGATCACCTCAGTCCTGTCCAAATCCAGACTCAGGTGGCTGATGTTCAGCCATTCGTCAACAGGCCTCATGCCTTCTTGAAGGTTGGATCTGGCAATGGCTGGGTCTTTGGTGACTGTGAGGAGCAGCTGGCTGTCAATGGCATACGAGATGATGAGGAGGTTGTGTGCACATGTGATGGTGGAGAGGGGGGTCACGGAGACATTGAAGATCGTCACGCTGAGAGATGAACCCTGGGGCATGGACCAGATGACCCCACTGTACTACATGCTGAAGGGTGGAGGCCGAATCCCTGGGCCTTGCTGGTGAGCTACTTGGGGATTTAATCCTGGGCCCTCCTCTGGATACCAGTGTTGGAGATGTGTGAGCTGACAGTGTGGTAGCACATGGTGTAGAAAGGCGTTGAGAGGTCAAGGGGGGTGGTCTCACCATTGTTGAGCAGGGCAAAGCTGTCGTTGGTGCTGGCAATGATGACGGTTGCAGTGGTGTGATTACTGTGGAAGACGGTGTGTTGCCGGTTGCCTGGAGGTGTTTGCGTGGAGGAAGTTTGTCAGTTGCTCGTTGAGTGTCTTCTTCATGACATTTGCTGTGTAGGGAAGCAGGGTGATGTTAATGGAGATCCTGTGGTATTGCCGTCCGTTGTGTAACAAGGGCCTGGGTCTCTGCATGCCTCCAGCTCCCAAAAGAAGTGGCTAACTCAAAGGAGACATTCATGATGTGCTGTACGCGGCCTTCAGGGATGGGGAAGAATGTGTTTGAGATGTTGTGTGGGAAGGGGCCTGATGGAGAGCCAGAGTGGATGGTGGACATGAGCCAGGTGGTGTCTTTGATGCTGACGGCAGTCCAGAACCTGAGGGGGGTTTCTCCCACGGATAATACTGCTGTCTGCCTCTGTGTGCCCAGGCTTTCGTGTATGTCCATGAGCTTGCAGTGGTAGAAATTAGCAAGGGATTTGCTATGCTTTGCAAGGGTGGGGTGTCTTTTGGAAGGAGAACTGCTGTCAGTTCACACACAATGCTGATGAGCTCCTTGATGTCGTGTGTTTTGGTGCCTCTGCCCTATCTGAAGGATCTCTACTTGGCCTTGCTGATGATATGGTGATGGCTGTATGTGGCGTTTCCCAGGGCTGTGTGGTAACTGGTGGTTCTTTGCACAAGAATCCGGCTGGATCTGTATGAGTCCAGTAGGTCTGCCTTGTCCCAGGTGGCTTAACTGTTGTTGTGCTTCACAGGAAAGTCCGTCAATGTGGCAAGATTGTTGGATCAGTTGCTGATCAAGTGTGTGAGGTTGCAGGGTGTGGCGGTGGTGTTGGTTCGAGTGTCCCACACAGCTTTTCTTTGTTGACGTACATCAAGCATCTTTGGGGGATCGGTAGCGGGGTGTGTGGCAGTGTGTTGCTTGTCTTAGACGTGGATGCAAATGTTGATGGACCAATGATGGATGGTGGTGTGGTTCACCTCCAGCCTGAAGTTACTGGCCCCCAGCCACATGTAGCCTGTGGAGGTGAGGGCGTGCGTGCAGATGTACGTGTTGATGGCTTAGTGGACTTGTGGATGTCGGCCTGGAGATCTGCAGATGAGTGTTACACTGAGGGTTGCCATGGGGTTGCTGCGAAACCGGATTTGTGACTCTGAGGGTGTACTTGTGAATAAATGACAATTCATCCTCCGGGATTGTTGCTGCCGTCCCTGCGGGTGATCTTGTATACGTCTGAGATGTCAATGAAGAACTTGTGTGCTGAGGATGCTTTATCCAAGTTACTGTCATGAAGGTGATGTGTGTGGCTGTTGTGTTGAGGAGGTAACAGAGTCCAATGGCGTGCTGGTGGACGGAGCGGGTGTGGAGTAGGAGGAACATTCCCTGGTTGTCTTGACAGGGTCTGGTAGGCGGGGAAGCGCTGTACAGCCAGTTGGAGCTGCACACTCAGCATGCGAAGGTGTTGTGTGTGCGCTTAGGGGTTGCCTGATAGCAGGCGGTTGATTGTCTTGTGAACGTTGCTTGGTGGGTGGCTGCAGCATGAGCCTGTTGAGTGACGTGGGTCATGCAAGGACCAGAGGGACGTGCACTGTGCAAGTTGCAGGCGCTGACGGTCCTGCCTTTGGCACAGTGTTGGCGCAACAGTGGCACAGACAAGCTGCTGCCTGCAGTAAGAATGGGTAGAGGGAGGAGCATCTTGGAGGCATGTGGGTTGCAGAATCAGGCCACTCGGTGGGGTGTTGCCGCAGGGGAGGCAGCAGCAGGCGGAAGGGGTGACAAACGAGGCAAAAAGTAGCACACAAATACAAGGATGTCAGAAAGGCACAGTGCAACAGGTGTATGTAAAAGAAGGAGTGTCAGGATACTCATGAGTCACTCCGAGAAAATGGATGATCAATTACCAAAAATGACGTCCACAGGATCAGGCAGCAAAATGCCGAGCTGCGCACAGGAGACACACCGTCAGCATGCGTTGACGGCCTGTTGTGGTGATCAACATGCACAAATACATACCCAAACAGGTACTTCATGCACAATAGAGATTATTAGCCCTGAAGAACTGCATGCATGTAGCCGAAGTACACATACACTCATATGCTCAATCTTTGCCAATTATGCCATAGATGACGCATGCAAAGTGGCAAGCGATCTTCAGTGACAGAGATGATGCACTTTGGATTGTGGTGAACACCTTTATTACACAAACTCACACGAACGGATCAAGTATGTTTTGATGCCATGCTACATGAGCCAATGTCCATGGCCAGTGACATTGCTTTGCGGAAAATAACAGTCATGTAATGAGTCTGCCTGTACTGATGGTGATCCAATGTGCATATGACTGCCTGTGGCATGACAAACTGAAACAAAGGGAAATGCATCCATATGAACAGACTGACAGGTCAGTTGACATCACATGTGAGACATACGCTAGACCCCCCATTCACAACACGGATGTTGTAAATCCCAATGAACTGGCACACAAGTTAAGGGGATGAGCCAAACACATCCTGCTGCACACGGATAGGCTGCAATTACCCATAAAGCCTGTTGTTGTGATGTTCCACACTCTGTCCACCCGTAGCATCCACAATGTTTCAGAGGTAAGGTTTACACACATTGATGCCTTCATCTTACTCCACACTCCACTACAGATAACTGTCAAGAAGGGTGATTATCATGTCATGGGAGTGATGCTACATGTTATATGCTCCATGGTGAGAAGACATGTATGCATGTTACCACAACATGCACAGAAGCAGTCCCCACACCTTCCCAACCCGTACCACCGACAAAAAGCCTTGCTGCAATCCTTACCCAAACTGACCTTTCCACATGTCCGTGCATGGAACGCTGACTCAGCACATATTGCAATCCTCATGAGGAATAGCAGGAGGACAAAGATGACACGAGCAGACAACAGGCGCAAAAACCTGGGAATGACAGACACACAAGAAGTCATCTAAAGCAATTCTCGCCGCACCCATGGTCAATTACGAAACATGAACAATGTTTGACACATCAAAATTTCAAAGAGAGTCTCTCCGCATAACCGTGTGGCATGACATCATCACTCGAGTGACACATTATAACACAAATCAAAGTCACTTTGCATTCAGTCAGCTGGACACACACATTGCAACACATGCCACTCAATGCTACAAGCTTGCACACTCATACCCAGTGACTCACCATTATGAGAAGAAGTTGCGTATGAGCTGACTCTGGATATCATCCTCCTCCTCATCCTCATCACTTGCCTCATGACCAAGCCCTTGATCCTCCATGAATGGATGTTCCTGCTCATCCCGATCCAGGATGAGTGGCACTGCCTTCTCAACCGCCATGTTGTGCAGCATACAGCACACAATGAAGATTTTGCAGACCTTCTCGGGTGCATATGGGAGAGACCCGCCTGTCTTGTCAAGGCACCGGAATCAGCTCTTCAGGATGCCAAACGTCCTCTCAATCACTCGCCTGGTCTGCCCGTGTGCATTGTTGTACCGGTGATCTGCAGCTGTTCTTGGGTTGCGGAGAGGTGTCATTAGCCATGGCATGTTGGGATATCCAGATTCCCCTATATGGAAACATCATGTAAATAAGTTAGTCAGGAGATGCCGTAAGATCCAAAGATACCGCAACACACCGGACAAACAGAGTATACACACCAACAAGACATGTCCGTTCGTTGTGCAGCCGCAGCATCATTTGTGGCACCCTGCTATGCCTCAGGATGTAGGCATCGTGTGCTGACCCTGGAAAACGTGCACGGACATGGGAAATCACCATGTTGGCAAGACACACCACAAGGGCATTTAGTGAATGGTAATGTTTGCGGTTGCGATAGGCTTGCTCCTGTGCCTGTGGTGGTACCAAAGCCACATGTGTCCCATCAATAGACCCAATGACATTGGGCATCCCTCCCAGGGCATAAAAATCACCCTTGACATCTGTCAACTCCCCAGGAGTAGGACATTTGATGAATTCATCAAGGTGCTCCAACATGGCTGCCAAAACATCACTCAGGACACGGTTGAACATTGTCTGTGACATCCCACCACCAACAGCTATGGTCAATTGAAACGTACCTGTGGCAAAAAAATGTAGGGATGCCATCACCTTCATCTTGGGGGTCAGCGCAGTAGGATACCTGTGTCACGGTTGGAGGTGTGGTGCCAGCTTGTTAGTCAAGTCCTCAATCAACTGTCGAGTGAATCTGTAACGTTGGATGCAGGCATGTTCCCTCATGGCAGCCAAGTCTGGAATTGGTCTTGGGACAGGCGGTGCCCTGCAGGAAATGGTTTAGAATAATGACGATTGAGAGTCTGCCAACATCAATGTCAATAAACATAGCACATGCTAAACTGCTACTAAACATCAGCTAACTATGGAGTCTGGTGTGTGCAATACATCCAGGACACATATGCCCGCTTGCTGGCACTCCTACGAAAAGCCAGATACACCTGTTGATTGTCAAGTCCCCATGACATGCCCTGAAATGAGCTGGGGCCCAGTCTGAGTGAACAGGCAGAGATATCACCGGAGTGACACACAGCCACATAGTGCATTGGAAGGATGTCATCTTATCCAGACAGCTGACTGCAAGGCACACGCACAGGTCACATGGAATGTCAAATGTACCTATCAAACACATTGCGATGAAGGGGTACACATGACAACCAAAAAACACAGCCATTGAGACGACGCAGACATGTATGCCTAAGAAAATATGATGTCCGATGCACACCGAACCTACAGCCATGGGAAAACACATGTGGCATGGTGTGCATAGATGTGTGCCATGCCCATCTCCACACAGACCCATGTTGGATGCACAAACACCAGATGCAGTTGACGGTACACTAACAGCAAGCTCATGGGAACACATTACACACACCTGACATAGCCACATAGGGGCACGCTGATTGTGACATGTCAGTTGATAGAGTATCCCTGTCCCTGGCATCAGGAGACAGGTGCGGGTGGTGGTGGTGACTGTGCCATCCCACTGGTGCTGTGCATGACATATTTGGACTACAGACACACATTTGGCAAGTGTCAAGGTGATGTGTGCCACATAGTGCCCCATCACACATGACATGTGAACACAGGTCATCACACATCAACTGTGCAACTAGATGAGTTGACCTGTGCAATATCACTGGCTGACACACCTAGGGCCTGCACATGAAAGTATGCAATGACAAGTACTTGATGGACATCCTTTTGCGAGTCATAGCCCTCCATTCCTGGTGTGTGTACGCCTCGTATCACCATTGTAAGCTTGTGAAACGCACCGTACACCCGCATTCATAGCGTGTGTACTGTCCGTATCACTATTGTGGTGGTGCCGTAGGGGTACGCGTGATACGCACCGTACACACGCATTCAGAGCGTGTGTACAGTGCGTATCATGCGTACCCCTACGGCACCACGGCACCACTACAATAGTGATGCGGACTGTACACACGCTCAGAAAGCATGGGTACGGTGCGTATCAGGTGTACCCCTATGGCACCACTACAATAGTGATACGGACCGTACACACTCTCAGAAAGCGTGGGTACAGTGCGTATCAGGCGTACCCCTACGGCACCACTACAATAGTGATACGGACCGTTCCCATGCTCAGAAAGCGTAGGTACGGTGCGTATCACGCGTACCCCTATGGCACCTCTACAATAGTGATACGGACTGTACCCAAGCTTTCTGAGCGTGTGTACGGTCCGTATCACTATTGTAGTTGTGCCGTAGGGGTACGCCTGATACGCACCGTACCCATGCTTTCTGAGTGTGGGTATGGTCCGTATCTCTATTGTAGTGGTGCCGTAGGGGTACGCCTGATACGCACCGTACCCACGCTCTGAATGTGTGGGTATGGTCCGTATCACTATTGTAGTGGTGCCGTAGGGGTACGCCTCATATGCACCGTACCCACGCTTTCTGAGCGTGGGTACGGTCCGTATCACTATTGTTGTGGTGCCATAGGGGTACGCCTGATACGCACCGTACCCACGTTTTCTGAGCGTGTGTACGGTCCGTATCACTATTGTAGTGGTGCCATGGGGGTACGCCTTATACGCACCGTACCCACGCATTCTGAGCGTGGGTACAGTCCGTATCACTATTGTAGTGGTCCCGTAGGGGTACGCCTGATACGCACCGTACCCACGCTATCTGAGCATGTGCATGGTCCGTATCACTATTGTACTGGTGCCATAGGGGTATGCGTGATACGCACCATACCCACGCTTTCAGAGCATGTGTTCGGTCTGTATCAATATTGTAGTGGTGCCATAGGGGTACGCATGATCCGCACCGTACCCACGCTTTCAGAGCGTGGGTACGGTCCGTATCACTATTGTCGTGGTGCTGTAGCGGTACGCATGATACGCACCATACCCACGCTTTCAGAGCATATGTACGGTCCGTATCACTATTGTAGTGGTGCCGTAGAGGTACGTGTGATACACACCGTACACATGCTTTCAGAGCGTCTGTACGGTCCATATCACTATTGTAGTGGTGCCGTAGGGGTACGCGTGAAACGCACCGTACATGTGTGTGGATTTATAAATTACATAGGGGACAAGTATTAGGCCCAAAAGGCATGCTGGTTGTCATGGATACAGAGATTTCAGGTGCAATGTGTCCATCAGGTGGCCTGGAAGAGTCAGTTGGCCAAAAAATAAATTGTTGCAAAGTGGTTGTTGACTTTCAATGATGCTCAAAATTTGAACGATGCAAATACCTGTCATTGGTGTATGTTTAAAGGGATTGGAGTAAACGTACGATGCAAATGAGTCTGACTAATCACTATGTACTCCTCTAAATGAATGCCCCTCAGCAAGACAGATATAAGGCAGCCAGAACCCATGAGAGGGCACTTGCCTGCACAACTTTCCTGTCGACCACACTGCTGCTGTCTCTGCTTCCTCTGGACCATGTCGCGAACTGTGGAGAGGGCCCAGCCATTCACCCTCGAGGAGAATAAGGCCTTGCTGGACGTCCTCCTCCCACAGTACCCCAAGCTGTATGGGAGACCAGGGGAGCAGGTGAGTGCTGACTCCACTACCTTTGACTGTGCACCAGTTGTGTGACTGTCACTTCTGGAATTGTGTACAGGTGTGACAGACATGCAATGTTGTTTAGAGTGGGTCCCGGGGGGGGACATGCTTATGTCTCTCATGCAGAGCATGATGTATTTCCTGTATGCACTCCTCACTTGCATTGTGCTTACTGTGACATTCACTGCATAGTGCATAACACATTCAGCCTGGCAAATCCTTGGTGGCTTGTTTTCCTATTGTCCTGATGTGATTCAGTGGTCCCCCCGGTGTGACAGGTGACTGTACCCACAGATGTGCATGAGTTGAGTGGACCTGTGGTGAGAGTGTCCAAATGATGTGTATGACCTCATGGACATTGATGTGTGTGAATGTTCCTTGTCATGTGGGTGAGCGTGTATGTGAAGTGTTGCACCACAGCTGCATGGAGGAGGCAACAGCTCTACCCATCTGATGTGAGAAGTAAGCCTTGCTGTGTGTCTGACTTGCACAGCTAGCACAACACCTGTGACACCCCACAGGCAAGTGGCACATGTGCAGAGTGAGGGTTGTATCCGCTGTTGTCACTGACAGGAGAATAATCTGTGCCTGGGTGTGTCTGTGTAGTCTGCTGAGGGTGCGTCAGTGGAGTGGGACTTGTGACTGCTTGGCACGTGCTGTCCATCAGCATGCTGTTGCATGTGCTGCACAATGTGTGCCACGATCAGGGTGTGTGTCGCAACCCTTAATGCACCTGTTGACTTTCAATGCCATGTAGTGCATTGGGGCTTGCACACAGGCCAATTTCTATTTGAGAATGATGCAATTCCTGTCAGCATCCTATGCCCTGTTCAACATATCAAAGATGTTCAAATGTGTGTCTCTGGGACATGGAGCAGGTGTAGAGATGTTGTCTCACTTTGTCATCCTGACAGGTAACTGCCTACGAGAAGGATTTGATCAAGTGGGAGATCGTCAGGGCCATGAGTTCGGTGGTGGATCGCAGTCAGCGCCTACCACAGGTCTGGAAGAGGTGGCAGGACATCCGGTGCTGGACCCGGCGGATCTCCTGGGTCCAGCTGGGGCTTGACAATCCTCGCCCCCACAGCGGGCGCCGACGCCTGACCCCCCACATGACGCGTGTCCTAGCGGTGGTCTTCCCTGAACTCGATAGGCGGTTACAGGCAAGACTGCAGCAAGGAGGGGGTAGGTACATGACTGTTAGTTGTGTTATGTGTCACCACCTTTTTGAAGTGGTCTGTAGGCTGAATACACTCCCAGAGTTTATATATGCAGTGCTTTTTCTGTTCCCCAATGTCACCTGGTGCTCTTTTTCATCCCTTCCCCTCCTTGACATGTGTCCCCTGGTCTGTGTGTAATCACATTTGGAGAAGTGTGGCTCAATGGTTAGAGCGGCATACCCTGATGCAGAGGTCTGGCCCAGACCAGGGTTCAATTCCCGCCTCGGCGGGTCTTGGGCTCGATTTCCCCAGAACCGATCATTCTCGCCTCGGTACCTATTCTAATCATGGGTCTCACTCTGCGACTCTGGGCAATAGCTTGCTTAATCTCCACAACGGCCCCAAAAGTGCTAGGATGCCTGGCTTTTACCTTGGGGGTGCCCAGGAGTGGGCACTTCACAGGGAAAGGCCAGGAAGGGTTCCACAGCGGTATGTGCACAGCGCCTGAGAGACCCTTTCGGGGGGGTGCGGTGCGCTAAATAAATGCACTACATTTACATTTTACATTTACAATTACATTTACATTTACATTTGCACATGGCCAGCTCGGGTGCCCGAAAATCAAAGTGCACATTGCTTTCAGCATTATGTGGGAGGGTGGTCTGTGACATGTGTTGGTACCTTGCCTGTGCCATGACCTGTTCACTCTGTTGGAGGTCCATATTTGTTGGCACTGATGATGAGTCTCAACATAGGAGTGTGAGGTTTCAACTGAACACCCGTGCAGCATGCATGACCAATGTTGTGGCCTCAGACATGATGTGCATGAGTGGGAGATCTGCATAGTGCCATGACGGTTGCTCATGGTACAGTCAGCTCATTCAAGGACCACGGAGTAGTGTGCCCACTACAGTCCCCTGAGACACCCTGGCCTCCTAATCATGTGTGTCATCCAACACTGTGCCCATTCTCTGTGGGTTTAGCATAGGTCTGCCTCTGTGGCATTGTTCCCTGGCCTAGTTTGTATTTTTCCAATGTGTGCTACATGTGTCCACTGGACAGGGAGACACCATTTGGCTTGTGCATACTCACACTGGGCAGTGCCTGTGTGGCTATTCACAACAATCTGTTGATGGTTGTTTGTCACAAATATGTGTTGCCAGCCCTACGAGGTGATGTTGTGTAAATTCAGCAATTGTTGTTGCACAGTTTTGTTAACCCTGATTAAGAGGTGTCACTTCTTGATCTGTATCAATCACTATGACTCAGGTATGGGGGGTTTGTGCGGGAGAGGCCTACATGGGCAACCCTGATTTCTCCTTGCCAGGTCTGACCTGTGTGTGAGAATTGGCTGTACAAAGAATCACCGTGCAGTGCCCCAGTGATGTTGGCCAGTGCTTAATGTTCGTGGTTTGCAGCCTCTGTCATTTGTTTAAAAACATGATTACTGCTCATACATTTTTGGCACCTGTTTGTGGTTCTGATGCAACGCTGTTTTGTCTTTGTGTGCTGACATCTGTGTGGACATTCTGTCCTGCCATGAGGGTGTCTCTACAGTACAGCTATGCCTTTGTACAACACATTTTCTGGCCCATTAGCTTATGCATTGAACTGGGTTTGGACATGTGTGCCACTCCACCTGACAGGCAGTGGCTCATATGTGTAGCCAACTGTGTCATCAGGTAACAGATGGCCATGTGACAACTGACATAATTCTAGTTGTTATTCAAAAATGATGGTACCTTGGCACTCACAACACTTGTCAACAGTTTTTCATGTTTTAAATGTGTTAATTTGATGATTTTTGTTAAGAACAATAGTTTGCCTGCATGAAAGATGTCTCCCAAGGTAGTGCACACCAAACGACTTTTCCACTTTCAGGGAACACACTGGCACATTTTCAAAGAAGCCACTGTTAGAATTAAATGGTGTTGCAGATTTGACATATACATGTTCCCACAGTGGTCTTGAATTTGGGAAAGTCCTTGGTTGTTGGTGATACAAACTTACGAGTGTCAAGATATCAAGACCTCCGTGGGCCCATGTATATGTACTTTCTGCTACACCATTTATTTCTAACAGTGGATTCTTTGAAATAGGTGCCAGCTTCTTCAATGACATTGTAAATGTAGTTTTGTGTGCACCTCCTTGGGAGACATCTTTCATGCAGGCACATGATTGTTCTGCTCACGAAATGGCAATTTCCCACATTCAATACATGTCGATTGTGTAAAGTCTTGTGAGTCCCAAGGTACCAACATTTTTTCGTTTTGTATTCCAAAGTACTTACAGGTCTCGGAGTGTGGTGACACCTTGAGTAGTGAGGTGTGTTAGTTTCCTTGGGTGCACCACTTCTGTTTCTTTCAGGGTAAACACGAGGTGGCATGACTTCATTGTATTGCTGTGCTCACCTGTTCACAGACACTAGCTACTCAGTGTAGTTCTCATTCAAGTTGTGGCCTGGTGTGTCCTTTTTAGGTCTCACCTAGGCAGCGCTTGCGCTGTCTCGTTGAGACATGCAGTATATACTTTAGTGAGGGTCTGACCGCCTCTTTTTAAATAGTTGTTCTCATTCGTTCTTCAATGTGCCTCTCAAACTGTTTCTACTTGGTATTGGTTACAAGTATTTGAAGTCCCTCCTTTTGGGCTGTTAGCCACACCTATGGCTATTGGCCCCTTTACTTGTATTAGGGGCGTTGCTTTGGTTGTTGGACTTTTTTTATTTCCTGCACGTGATGCTGACGGAATGCTCCCTAGGCAGAACCACATCGTTAAAGCACGTGATTTAGGCAGAAACACATTGTTAAAGCACGTGATGTTAATGGAGTGCCTCCCAGGCACGGACTTTTTTATCTGCACGTGATGCTGATGGAATGCTCCCTAGGCACACACATATGGTGCCCTTTTTTTCGTTGTTGTTTTTTTTTTCTTCGTTGAAGCCCGTGATGTTAATGGAGTGCCTGGATGTTTTATAGTCTTTTTTGTACAAACACAGAAAGACGAGTGCCTTACACGCCTTTAAACCTGTAAGCAGACACTCGTTGTGTAACATATTCAGAGCAGCTGCTGCTTGTGATCGGGGGCAATTTACAGAGCGGCTGCTGCTTAGGATCGGGATTTTTTTTAAGAATAAGCAATTTAGTCATAGAAAGAGGATGAGATGATCCACTTAGGATGAGATGTATATAACTATTGGAGCTGATGCTAATTTATAAGAATTGACGAGGCTGCGCTTTGTGTTGTTGTGTTTTTTTTTCCGTTGAAGCCCGTGATGTTAATGGAGTCTCCCACACACTTTTAAGCACGTAAGCAAACGCTTGTTGTACAGAGCATGCAGAGCGCCTGCCACTTAGGATGAGATGTTGTTTTAAAAGTGTAGCATTTAACCATCAAAAAACGGGGGCCCCACACGCCTTTCAACCCGTAAGCAGAGGAGGGCTCCATATGCTTTTTAACCTGTGAGCGACGTATTTAGCTTGTCTGTTGCTTCTGATCGGGCATTGTTTCAAGGAAAATATGCTTTTAAATGTGTGACACCCTTTGGATATAACTATTGGAGATTTAGTATAGATGTGATTCAGACCTCGGCAATGCATCTAAGGAACCAGTTTTGCTGTCTGGGAAACGCGGGCTTCACAGGTGTTCTTGAAGTCATGTGCTTCATATGCACCAAAAAACAAATAACTTCAAAGTAGATCCGTGGCTTCATGTCCGTGTTCATGGAGCCGCAGCTAATTACTTCACACAGAGCCCGAAGACAGTTGTTAGTCATGTGTCCCTGAGCGATTTTAGTAAACGCTCAAAATGTATTTGAGTAAGTGGGAAACTGGGGATATCACAATGCGCAAATTAAACTCAGTAGCATAAAAATGTAAGTAAGCCGGCTCCATTTATTTACTACTGGAATAAACATGCAAGTTAGCTCGCTACATATATTTTAGACTGTAATAAAAATGTACCTAAGCGGGCTTCAATTTTTTTCCTGGCATGACACAATATGTTTCCGCTCCCCACCACGAAACTCTAAAGAATCCTTCATTTACTCCTTTCGTAACCCTGCCCAAGCTGCTCTCTTCCTCTGATACCTTGCAGTGCCAGTATTGTATCCTTTTGAGGAAAGCCAATACGAGCGCCAAACTTAGCAACTGAACTGCCCTTTAAATATTAGGCTTAAAGCAATTCAATGTATTTTTGCCAAATGTTAATATTGTTTACAGACGCCTTGTCAGAACAATAGCAGAGAATGCGATAGTCAGTGTAGGGCACTTCTCTGTTATACATAGTATTATGGCGCACACTATATGCACACAGTCTATATTTCTTCATTAGGTTTATGAGCCTGCCCCCGTTTTATTTCTCCATAATTTGCCTAGGTAGCTCTGACTCGCAGCTGCTTAGGGATATAAATGTGATTTCAGGTTTTATCTTCCGACGTGCTGTGTGACTAGTCTAGGAAAGCTGTGGCAGAATCGCTCGGTGTTAAAGCCGCACCCAAGTACTTCACAGCTCTTCTTGAAATCGTATGCTTCAGGGGCACAACGAAACCAAATAACTTCAAAGTAGCTGCATAGCTTGACGTCTGTCTTGTTGGAGCCACAAGTAACTACTTCACAAGTGTTTGCAAATAGCCTGCATATGTGTAAAAAACTCTATTGTTACTGTTAATTAGGAGGCTTCCATGAAAAGTAGCTTGGACAGCATATTGATTTGGGCAAAAACTACAATTATGTTTACAAATTAAGCAGCGCTATACATTTATGTGAGAGGTGAACGGGTACGACATATACGGAGCTTAAAAACAAACAGTGCCCGCTTATTAAATTGCGAGTTTTATTCTTTGACGATTCGACCCGTAGATATAGCTGCGCTTTTTATCAGCACTATTTACATTACCCAAAACATATTCGTTTTGTTAGCACGGGGGGATTGGTTTTATGTACTGTGTATAATGTGCACGGATACAAAGCTAGGCGCACAACAGTGGATAGAACTGGATTTAGTATCGCTGCGTGCAAATCCCCGGTGATTTCACTTAAATGTAGTTTAGACCACGGCCATGCCACTGAGGAACCGGTTCTGCTGTCTGGGAAACGGGCCTCCATTGATGCTGCACACCGTTTGATTACTTAAACTACAGTGTTTTCACCTCCTGCCCTTATGTTTTGAAATGTTTTGCATCCGGGCAACATATGTCCACACCCCTGTAGTATAACATACATTTTAAGTACAGCTATGGTTGTGCATGGCGAACACGCCGATGTGATTTGATAGTTTTTACAGCAGAGACAGATGATTTACGTAAAAGAGCCTTTCATATTTACAAGTGAAATCGCTACTACTGTAAGCGGAGTGCTATGCCATAGGGCTCTTTAGTTTTAAATAAGCAGTCACTCTGCGTGATAATTAATCAAAAGCAAAACATATAAATGTAAGAAAACACGTGTATGCTATAAATGGTGTACTCCTTTGCCCTGTGCGTATTGCACATGTGATACTTTATGCAAAGTAGCTTGCATGGCATGCTTTCTTGAGTACAGACGCACATCTTTATTGTGGTTCCCAGGGATAGGCACAAGTTTTATAGGAACCTTTTGATCCACCATAAAATTCCTTGTATTCTCTTTAGAAGTGAAGCGGGGGTGTGGGTTTTATCACTTTTCACTCGAAGTTTGTTTACAAACCTTTTTAGAGGTTAGCTGCATCTGGTGCTGTGTTATGAATGTGTTGAGATTTCTTGTGCGATAAATGTAGGCCTCGTTTTCCTATGTCTTTTAATAATTGTGGCAGCTTGGTATGTTGTATTATATGTCTATTTGTGGTTTAACTGTAAAAATAAAAATACTATGACAACTTAAACAAAATATTGCACAGGTTATGAGGGTTTTTGAAAAGCGTACAATTTATCCAAACAAATCGAGAGCCCCACATGTCTTTAAACCTGTACGCAAACACTCTATGTACAGGGCATACAGCATGCCTACCACTTGGTATCGGGTATTGTTTAAAAAGCCTGGAATTTAGCCTTAAAAGAACGGGGGCCCCACAAGCCTTTCAACCCGTAAGCAAACACTTGTTGTCCAGCGCATGCAGAGCGCCTGCTGCTTGGGATTGTGTGTTGTTTTAAAAGCGTGGAATTTAGCCTTAAAAAAACGTGGGCCCCACAAGCCTTTAAACCCATAAGCAGACACTCATCGTCCAGCGCATGCAGCGCCCCTGCTAATGTTGCTATTTTATTTGCCGCAATAGCCCCGGCTTCCACACATGAACACATATTGCTATACTAGCATGCCTCTTTAAATGTCACCAATGTAGCTGCTACTGGTTTATAAGGATTGACTAGGCTGCGCTGTTACCAGCAAAATAGCAAAGTGTCGCCATTATTTTTAATGCGCAGCGCTACTCCCTGTGACATTCTTTGAGAGAGGGAGCGCATCCAAAGCTACGCGCAAAGAGATGGACAGAACTGGATTTTGTGTCACTGCAGCCGACTTCCTTCTTATTTAGCATAAACACGATTTAAAGCTCAGCAATGGCACTAAGGGATTGGTTCGGGTGTTTGGGATGAAAAGTAGTTTGGATAGCATATTTATTTGTGCAGAAACTACAATTATGTTTACAAATTAAGCAGTGCTATACAGTGCAGTAGGCAAAGCACGTCCTGCAAGCAGCAATGCAATGCAACACGCGCAATTGAATTTATTCTAATTCTTTAATTATTCTATGCACTTTATTTGTTTTAATGCTAAATAATAATAACCAACAACCTAACCCTCTACCCCCAAATCAGCACTGCAGCAATTTCACACAAAAAAGCAATATCAACTGAATACCACTTTCATTTACTTACAAAGTTACAAACATGTTTGCTATCACTACATCATAAAAACAATAATGTTTTATTGTATATAAGTCTAAAATAAAAAAACTGCAAACTTTTTGTATAAGTTAACAATTATTAGTTGTATTTACTGTATTAGTTACTGCTTTGATGGTTTCAAATGTTTGCCATGTGGCTTTTGTGTGTATAACAAGTTCTGTTTGGAAGCAATTTCACTCTTGAGGACCTATAGCTCAGCTAAAATATGTTTGACAATATATTAAAAGATTACAAACATAGATGCTAGCACTTCATCATAAAAAATAATTTTTACATATTGTATATAAGTTTAAATTAACAAAATGCTAACTTTTTGTATAAGGTACCAATTATTAGTTGGATTTACTGTATTACTTACTGTTTTGATGCTTTCAAATGTTTAGATGATAATAAAAAATTCTACAAAGAAACTAAGTGATCACATAGCTTTTATTACACACAATTATACCGTCTAAAAATACTATCACAGATTATTTCTAAAAAAAACGCAAACCTCTGCCAATGCTTGTTTTCATTGTGTCCAAGTGGCATAGTGGGTCTACCAACTGGGGAGTACAGGTCTTACATATGTGCTGAGTAATATAGGTGTTACTCAGGATGCATTGCCTGATATGCACTGTGACCTACTGTTTTTGTCCTCATGTGTCAGATATATACAGGTGACTGATGCATTTCTGTTTCTTATCCTTGCCCACAGCATCATCATCCGAAACCGAGGGAGACACATGTACGGACCTGGAGGAGGGACCCAGCGACAGTGCCACCAGTGCTGGCGAGTCCGCGGGAGCCAGTGGCACGGAGGGCGAGGGGAGTCAGTCGGAGGACCTGACTGGAGGCGAGACCAACTATGATGCCGACGGGTCCAACGTTGACCTCATCGAGGAGGCGGAGACTGCTACAACACCTGGCAGCATCCCCACATCTGTCCCCACCTCCTCCGTTACCATCTCCGCCCTCCAAGTTGCTCTCGTCCCTTCTGTCCGTGCAGAGACCCACCATGTCTCCTTTGGGCCAGGCACCGCACCCCCTGCCCCTGTCACCCCTGCTGCCCTCAGTGAAGAGTCTGTGGACATACTGCAACAGTTGCAGGTTGGGCAGGCATCGGTGCTGAATGTCCTCCATGGCCACACTAAACTGCTGACACAGATGGTGTCGTTCATGGAGGGCATGTCAGCAACTATGTCTGACCAACGCAGAATTCTGCGGTCCATGGACTCTTCCCTGATGGCAGCAGTGACTCTCCTGCAGCGCTCCGCCCCCCCTACCCTGGACCCATCCACACTTCCCTCTCCCATAACTGTCCCACGCACACCCAGACAGTCCCAAGCACGCACCCCACCAGACACAGGCAGCACACCCCCAAGTAAGGGCAAGCGCACACCTCCTGGAACGCACACTCAGGGGGATGTAGGCACACCCACAGGGTCTGGGGACAGACGACATACACGCAGCCACAGTCGCAGTCCGCAGTCCTCACAACCCTGTCCCTCCAAAACCACTCCCCTTGGCTCCCCTGCCAAACGGTCACCCCAGCTTCTCTTTCTTACTGAGCTGGACCTCGCCCACGCTGAGCCACCACCCCACAAGCGGGCGAGGAAGTCCCCGGGCATGGGAGTTGAGTCCTCCACCACCTCAACCCCCTCCCAAAGGAGCGCTGCACCCCATCCCTCGCCCACCAAACCCTTCCTTGACCCTGGGCAATCCTCAGGTGCAGGGGTGGGGCTGGACGCACTTGCTGCGGTGTGCAGCAGCGAGGTCACATCCACCTTTGGCCCTGACCCACCCCCTGTGGTGGAGACGTTCACCCCTGCCCCCACCACAACTACCATTCCCCTCCTGTCCCTGCAGTGCCTGGTACTGGCCCAGTAGATGCCCCCCCGGTCGACGAACCCTGAGGTTATTTTGTGCAGGCAAGCTAGGGGGAGACGCGGTCCCCTACGTTCCCCCTGGACTTAAGCTATGGACTGGCCATTGGCCTTTGTAAATAGTCTGTTTGCTTTATATTTTTTGTGCTGAATAAAGCCTTTTGTTTTCCTTTCAACACTATTGCATTTCAGGGACTTCATGTTGGTGATGAGGCTCCTGGAGTTAGTGTTCTGGTAATGTGTTAGGGTTCTGAGAAATGTTTTTGTCTGATGGTCATGAGGTGGACCATGGTATCTGCGTGCCATCACAATGTCTCTGCAAAGAATAATTGGTAGTGTGTGTTCATTTCGTTTTGAGACATTGTCCCAAGGAGTGTTCCTTCCTCCTTGGCACCTGACATCTTCCCTGCAAACAGTTGCACAATTGTTGTGCTGACCTGTGTCAACATTTCCTTTGTTGGTGACGGATCCCTTCAACAATGGCCATGCCTGCTCACCGATGTCTCCTGCTGAATCGTCTGTGCCCTCCTTGCTAGTCATTATACTTGTGTTTTGAATATGTTGAAATGCCTTCAGGGACAAATTCGCCCTTTTCAGCACTATGCATGTGTGTAATCCCAGCCTAGCACACAAATGATACTTGTTATGCAGGGTATTTGGACACCTGACTCACAATTGTGGGCATTGTATCTGGGGGAATTCCACACTATTCCTTCCATGAGAGACAACATCTTTGTGGCTGGCCCAGCACCTGGACATTCCTATCAGTCCTGGGATGTGCGTGGCAGTGTGTGTTCCCTTTGGCTCTCTTAGTTTTGTAGGCAGTTACATGACTACACAGTCTTGTGGCATGATATCAGGGTGTGTATTGTGCTGCATCCGCAATGGGTGGGTATGCATGTGTTATTTGTCCTCACACCCACATGTGGTGTTTCATGCAGTGGGTGAAAGACATCCTTTCCTCCTGGGAGTGGGACACTGCTGTCAGTGATGTGTTGTTATAGCACTATCATCTTAGTCCAAAGTTAGTGATGCGTACATACCACCATGTAGGTGTGGTCATCTGATAATGTTGTACACCCCCCATGTCTCTGTCCACTGCTGGGAGTCCTCTGCACCCACCCCCAAGTCTCTGTATACTGCTGGGAGTCCTCTTGTGGTAAATAATTTAATTACCGGGACTTAATTTGATGCGGAAAATCTATAACAATAGCTCAGTAAAATAAGAGGCAGAATCCGTGGTATTAGAGGTTCGGAACGGGCTTTATTCCAGAATCAATTTAAATCGATGAGCTCCATATTCCATCACCACGAAGGTTCAGGAAGTGAAGACCGTTACTTTATTGACAGGTAATCATTTTTATACAATAGGCATTACAGTGAAACAAATGGAGGAGGCGTAACAATTGATAGTAAAGATAAAACATACATGCGTAGCAAAAGTGGGTGTAACTGGGTGTAACTAGAGAACGTCATCAGGTATGATGTCATAATAGGGTGGTACCATGAAAGAATTTCGCAATGTCAGCAGAAATACTTGGCAGAAATGCGCGCGCAGCAGCATGACGTGTGATTGACGTGCAACTAGGGGGTGAAGGGGACTTGACATTTAGCTCCACATGTGGCGACAGAAGTCTGGAGGGTCAAGTCAACCTAATCCCAAATCATATCTAACATCCTATGTTTAAAGAACTGTGTTATCCAAAAGAGAGGTCTCTTAGAGTAGAATCTTATTCTATACTGACTATACTGACTGTTAGTGCGTGTACAAGCGTCTAAGTGTCTACACTAGATGCGGGGGCAGAAATCTTCCATAGAACAGGGCTATGAATCACTTGCAAAATGACAGAGAAGCCGGGCCTTTTGCTCGGTAGCTGGAAGAAGGTTTACTTAAACTACTAGACAGGAATGCATTGGGTAGGGAGCGGAGCAGATAATTTCGAAGGTGAAATACAGTTTTTGGCAGGCAACAGGCTGATGTCAGGCACCGTTAGCTGCGCAGAGAATGAGGACAAAGTTCATGGATACAGATGCGAGCTCAGACTGAAGCTTTCAGAGGCAGAAGGCAAGAAAAGCTTGATGGCAGAATCAGGGCCTACTTGCCTGGACTGTAAAATGTCATAAGTGAACCATATAAAGCCGGTGGCCTTTCGTACTCAGGAATGGAATATCCGGCCCATTCATGGCGGATCTGAAAGAGGACATGTTGGCGGTGGACGCACATGTGTTTGCGTCTTCATAACTGGAACTGGAGGGAACATACATGTACTTGTGATTTATACATGAAACCGTTGGGGTCCAAGATAGGGGACATAACTGACCAGAAAAATCCATATTTCCACATTCCCTCCTTGTCCCCTACTTGCCCGTCAAGAGATATCAATCTTCATTAATCCATCGATCTGTTCATATAGCATCATTTGTTCTTCTTTCTTCTTCCGTGATGAATGAAATCTTGGTGGTGGAATACACTATGTGGCACACAGACCACAGATCGCTGGTCCACATTGTAGGCATAGACAGCAACTGAATAGTATGAGAAAGCCAATACCTAGGAAGGATAGGACCTTCCATCCAAAGGTAGATAATACACTCCAAAACCAACCGGACCAAGTCCAGGTGCCTGGATTCTGGTGTATCTGGCTTACAATCTTATGAAGGCGAGTTATGGCTTTATATACAGATGGCGAATTTTCTGGTATGAAAATGCAACAACTTGATCCGATGACCCTACAAGCTCCGCCCCTATCGGCCAGGATGACGTCAAGGACAAGACGATTTTGAAGCACAACAATCCGCATAGCAGACTGCTCTTCTGTTAAATTGCCTAAGGCGGAAATAGTTTCATTCACTACTGCTTCAAGGGTTCTGGTTAATCTACGTATCAGCTTACTATTGGTAAATGTACCTATATAGGGAAAAAGACCTTTATTGAAATCTGTGTATTTTTCCCATGCTGTCTCAGTATAATCGACTATTGGGAGATCTCTCCTTTCTCTATTATGTACTAAATGAGTATTTCTGTGATAATCAGGAGGAGCTAGGAAAACAGGTGGCAAAAGGAATCCGATGTAGCAGGTACCATCCCAATCTAGTGGCAAACGTATGTATGCCGTCTGACCACATATGAAGTAGGAATGGCGGGAAGCTCTAAATGTAGACTTGCCTTGATCACTAAATTCTATTACAGTGGTGCATCTACTATGGCCCATATGTATGGAACCATTCTTTCTTACACATAATTCACCTTTAACTGGAAATACTGACATGGCGGGCAAAATTGGAGTAGCTTCGGATTCGACATTCAAGATCATGAGATTGAGCGTAAAATTACCTAATCCATATACTTCATTTTCTAGATCAGTTCCTGTTCTTTTGGGAAGTCCCTCCTTGTTGGGGTGGCAGACTTTGAGTAAAACTAAGTTCAGATTTCCCCATACCCAGTTATCCTGGTAAACTGCAGAATTCGAATCTAGGGAATTAATTAAACTAAACCATGCTCCACAGGAGCCGGTGTGTGTGAACGGGTATGGAAAGAGAGGTAGAATTCCTTTATAGTTCTGATAGGGAGGGAGTCGACCACATATCCAACAATTTGTAGCATTGCTAACCTGATGGGAATGATGTAACATACTAATAAAAGTGTTATTGCGCAGCGCAAATCTATAAGACAATTCATGCGGAGGTAATTCACTAAAAGAATGTTCAGCAGTAATATTGTAAACATGTCTAGAAATAGGATAATATGTGTGCAACAATATACTTGCAGTAATTATTAAAAGACTTAGGAAAAACAAAATTAATAACGTCACTGTGCAATGACTACGCAGTGATTTACAGTACGCATGTCGTTTCAACTTTATCCTTCTGTTTTTTTCTCTGTACAGGTCTAAGGGATACATGTCAGAGACAAATTCGACCGCTTCACCTTGGAGAGGACTTAAACAATCAAATTGCCTGACTTGTTAGACCTAAGTTTTAGTTTGTATTGTTCATGGCTATTCAGTTCAACCAAAGGAAGTTTTGAGTCACTCGGGGAAGACACGCAAGGTGTGTCATTTACTTCTGACGGTAGTCCATGAAATTTCTTGATATGACTTGAATGTATCCAGCCTTTTCGTCCTTCGATCTTTACGGCTGTCCTCGTCGTTAGCAGTACGAGCTGAGGCGACTTCCACCTAGGATCCAGCTGAGACTTCCGATCAAAGTTCCTCACTAGAACTAAATCCCCTGGAATTACGTCATGGGGTTTCACCTCGGTGTTGTCGGGAAAGGCTGCAGCTACCTGTGAACGACAAGATTGTAGTGCAGACATCAAGGAAGCCAAGTAATCTGTCAGCATATTACAGTCATTATCAGTTATTTTGCGTGGTATAGGCGTCCCCCACATATTTGGTGGTCTACCGAAGATCACTTCATAAGGGGATAGCCCTGTTCGAGAGTGTGCTACCATTCTCATGTAAAAGAGTGCAACGGGTAAGGCTACTACCCAGTCGACACCTTTCTCTCTGCATATTTTGGACAATCTAATTTTCAGGGTCTGGTTATGTCTTTCCACGAGACCTGCTGCCTCGGGGTGTCGGACACAGTGAAATTTCCACTGATAGCCTAACAAAAGTGAAACGTGTTTCATTAGTTCGGATGAGAACGGCTGGCCGTTATCTGAGTAGACAGCACGTGGTAAACCGTACCGTGGGAAGAATTCTCGAACTAACTGTTTGGCAGTAGTTGGGGCAGTGTAATCTGAAACCGGGTATGCCTCTGTCCAACGGGAAAGAGCACAGACAACTACGAGAACATATTTGAATCCTCGACATCGTTCCATCTGGATATAATCCATCTGGAGGACTTCAAAAGGGTGATCAGGAGGCTGAAATCCACCCTGTTCTACGGGAATGCTTTTACCTGGGTTAAACTGACAACAGATCATACAGGTACGAACTTTTTGTTTAGCTGCTGCTCGTAAATGTTTGTTGAACCAAATGTGTTGGATGCTGTCTAGCATAGCTTTTTCTCCTAGATGTGCTGGACTATGTACAGTGTTAATAACGACTTGGATCATTGAATCAGGAAGGAACCACACAGATTTTTCCTTCGTCATCCATCCTTGATCCGTTTGGATCCCTCCTAATTCAGTCCATTTCTTTATTTCGTCTGGTGTAGCATGTGTCTGTATGTCGATTACGTCAAGAGCGGGATCCTTAACCATCATGCAATGTGTTGGTGTCGGGACTATTGTCTTTGTCATGTCGGATGTTTGAGTTTGAGCAGTCTGTTTAGCTGTTCTGTCAGCTAGATCATTGCCTTGAGAAATGATATCAGTAACTTTCGTATGAGCTTTACATTTCATAATTGATATTGCAGTGGGTAGATGTATTGCATCTAATAAGGCATGAATAAGGGGTCCGTGCTGAATGTGGGCACCGTGAGAAGTTAAATAACCTCTCTCTCGCCACAGCACGCCGAAATCATGTACAACTCCGAATGCATAACGTGAATCAGTGTATATGTTGACTTTTTTATTTGTGGCTTGAATACAGGCTTGTGTCAGAGCGATGAGCTCTGCGGCTTGAGCTGACAAGGTATTTATGCAATTTGTTTCAACGATTTCAGTGTCTGTTGTGACTGCGTAAGCGGCCACTAGCTCTCCTGTACCTGTTCTCATACATGAACCATCTACATACAACGTCAGGTCTGGGTCTGACAATGGGACGTCTGTCAAATCTTGTCTGGGTTTCGTCGTGATAGTGATAACTTCAATACAATCATGTGCTAGTGGGTCTGTTCCATTTACAGGTAACAGTGTGGCAGGATTCAATGTACTACAACGTCTGATTTCTATATGTGGCTGAAACAATGTTAATTCGTAACCAGTAAGTCGTGCTATAGTCAAGTGTTGTGTTTGTGTGCGGTTCAAGAGAACCTCTACTGCATGTGGTACTTGTACTGTTAATGGATGTCCTAATACTATGGCATCGCTTTGTCTGATTGCTAAAGCTGTTGCTGCCACTGATTTCAGGCACGCAGGCAAAGCCTGAGCTACGGGATCTAATGTACTAGAAAAATAAGCACATGGTTTGTGTGATCCTGCTTGTTCCTGTGTGAGTACTGACAAGGCAGTACCTTCGCGTTCTGTAACGAAAAGTGTAAACTGTTTATTGTGACATGGTGTTGCTAAAACAGGTGCTTGGCATAAGGCTTTCTTTAGGCTTTCAAAAGCTTGTGTATGTTCCTGAGTCCAAGGGAGAACAGTCGATGTGGCTGCCTCCTGTGTTGTCAATTGAATGAGGGGTTTTGCTAGAAATGCATACTGAGGGATCCACTGCCTACAATATGAAGTGAGGCCTATGAAAGCCCGCACCTCCTTTTGTGTCTTGGGTATTGGCATATTAGCAATTAACTGGATGCGATCTGTTGTAAGCTGCCTTCCCTCCTTGGACAGCGAGTGACCAAGGTAAACAACTCGCTGGACACAGAATTGCAGCTTAGAAGGGGACACCTTGTGCCCCTTTTCGGCCAAAAATTGTAAAACCGTCAGTGAGGCTTTTTCACATTCAGGTTCGCTTCTAGCGGTGATCAGCAGATCATCGACATATTGAAGCAGGGCAGTGTTGACTGGCATGTGGATACTGTCGAGTTCTCGTTTCAGTGCTTGGCTATAAATGCTGGGGCTTTCTGTAAATCCTTGAGGTGCGCGTGTGAATTTAAAGCTTCGTCCATTTAAACTAAATCCGAACAAGTATTGGCTTTTCGGATCTATTGGGACGCTGAAGAAGGCATTCTTGAGATCAATTACAGTAAAGAATGTTGCTTCGGAATCAATGGCTGTCAGTAATGAAGAAATGTCTGGGACCACGGGGTATTGTGGTACTATGCATTTATTTAATTCGCGCAGATCAATAACCAATCGATATACTGGCGGGGCTGTTGGATCGGTTCGTTTAAGAATCGGAATTATCGGGGAATTACATACATTGGAGTCAGTTTCCACAACCACTCCTTGGGTAATAAGCTCGTCAATGATTTGTAGTAAAGCCACTACAGCATCTGGGGGTAACTTGTATTGTCGCATTCGTGGAAGTACCACTCCTGCCTTTAGTGTGACTCGATATGGTGTAATGTTCATGCAACCAACATCTGTAGGGCCTTGTGCCCATAAATGTGTCGGTAAAGTCTGTAGTCGGGGATCCATGTCTCGGGACACGTAGTGCCCTTTGAAATCACGTAAAAATAATCTTACTCCTTCTAGAGAACAACATATAATAGCTCCTAGAGCTTTCAAAGTTTTTATGCCTAACAAGTTTTCTGGACATGATTTAGTAAGTAATAAATCTGTAGTTCGTGTCAAGGGACCAATCGTAAGTGGAAGAGGCTGTGTTACTTCGTTAATGATAGGTTTTCCTGAAAAGCCAAGGGAAATATTCTGTGAGCCTGAGAGGGGTGCCCCTGGAACTTCACTACGTTTTATTGTTGTTCGGCTTGCCCCTGTATCAAGTAAGAATTTTCTATCTTGACCTAATAGTTCACTGTGTACATAAGGTCCTTCTTGATCTACAGGGACCTCAATAAGGGGTAAGCCAACTTCCCTCTCTAGGCTGTTTCATGAGTATCGTTGGTAATCAGGATAGTCATACTGTGCGGTCTGATACATCTGTCGGGTCGTTGTTTGTGTGGCAGCAATAGGCTGCGGTGGTGGAGCTGGCATAGACTGTTGCGGAGCTGGCATGGACTGTGCATGCTGCGGAGTTCCTTGTTGATTCTGATCCTGTCTAAGTGGTCTTGGTCTTTCTTTTGTGTTACCTATGGCGATATTATGTTTTAAAACGGGACAATCGTGTACATAATGACCTGGCTGTTTACAATAGTTGCACGTCCCTTTAACAGGACCTGTTGAAACACTGGACTGTGTTATACCCTTCTTATGACCGTCAACTGGCACTGTCTGGGAAACTAGCATTTTCATTTTCGTGTCTTTCATGCGTCTATGTTCATGTTCTTGTTCTTCTCTAATTCTATTGTGATGGTACTGTAGCATTTGTAACATTTGTGACGGAGTGTTACCTTGCCAGGTACTCTCGAACTTCAATACTCTATTCTTAACTTGGGGCAAGGCATTTTCAACTAACTTTGTCACAAACAGATGTGGATACGACTCGCTACTTGCTTTTATTCCACTATTTATACCAAAACATTTCTCAAATCGGGAATAGAAATCACTAGTGTCTTCATCTGATTTTTGTTTACAGGCTGAAATTGCACCCCAGTCTTCCTTTTTCGTAGTTAATAAACGTGGCAGTACCTGTACTAGTAGACCTGGTAGTGCTTTGATCTTGTCCCCGAGCCCTGAACCTGGACCTCGAGCTTTTTCTTCGTTTTCTAATGCTGTCCAATCTATCTTCTGGTCTCCCACCTCCCAATCTTTTTCCTTGAGTTTTTCGTAAATGCCCGCAGGCATTAATACCTTCAATATTGTCATAATGTCGGGGTAGGTATATTCTCCCATGAGTAACATATCTTTAATTTCACGGTGGAAACCTGCTGGGTCTTTATCATGACTGGGTACCACTTTCTTCATTTCTAATAGTTCTATTTTGGATATGGGTGTGTATACAAACACACGTTTAAACTGATTGTCATCACCCTTTATCGGGTGCACTTCGCGTAAGGGATTCTGTCTATCCATGTAATACGTCGTTCTTTCCTTGATGGGCAGTGAGACATGTTCAGGACATACAAAAAGGATGTACTGCTTTCTGGATTCTAGTATTTCTCTAATTAACTTAGTACCGGAACCTCTCCATTTATTCGTGAGTAATTCAGTCAATATATCAGGTAAGGGACCAGGATCGGAGTGTTGGCTTTTATATAATATAAGGAGTTGTTGAATCATATAGATACCAGCTAAACGCTGTTCATCTGGGGCGAGGTTCAAAAACGTATGTACTAGTGTATCATCACCATATTTTCCAGGACTATCAACCCAGTAAACGGCTGACCTGGCTAATTCTTGTTCGTCCATAGAATCGAGTATATGATAACCCCTTCGTTCTCGGAGTAATTTGTCAGCGGCTTGGAATGAATGTTCGGGGGACCTTATATTTATTATAGGAGTTTGGAATTTTCTGTTATTATCTGAATGTATCGGACATATCGGATCAGTAAAGCATCTAGTATCATTGCAAGATCTTCCTCTACCTACATAGGCCATTGTTTCTAACTGTCCTGTGGGCAGTTCTAATTCTTCCTCGTCCTCGATTTGTTCTGGTTCGTCTACTGCTAATCTTTCCTCGTGTATTCGTTCTATTTCTTTGCGGATCTTTCGGCTCATAGCTACTATGCATGATCGTTTATCATGTCTCCCCTCTGATATATTCTTACCCCATGTGGTAAGAATCTGCATTTCTTCCGGATTTACCCCTGGTTGATCTTGATTTCTGATCGCACAGTTTATGAGGAAACGTAACAGTTCCCCCTGTATTTCCACCTTTTGGTACTCCATGGCTCTGTTAATACTCTCAGGGTCTCGCCCTGATTGAACAAAATGATATATATTTTCTAAATGTGCAGTCATTCCTGGTAGCTTCCCTAAATATATTGCAGCTCGTCGGATACGTAATGATGCCAGCATCATTTCGTCCCCTTTTCCGGGCACAGGGTCATATCTACAGTCTATTAGAAGTTCCTTGAGCGTGTTGGGAGTTACTAGTTTGGGCGTACGTTGGTGGGCTAATTCTTGAAAGGAAAGTTTATTTGTTCTGGGTGGCGTGGAAAAAATGCTTGATGTGCCTCCGGTAGCACCACCTGGGGTGCTGGATGTGAAAGGATTCGTTGAACGTGATATAGCAACCATAGGTGTGGATGCAGATGTAGAAACAGATGTGCTTGCCGGAACTTGTGTCGGAGTTTGCTGTTGCAGAGGTACAGACGAAGGAGGGTCTTGGCGATGAACCCCCTCGGCAGACGGTCTATGTGGCGCAGCATTAGCATACTCGGGAGCTGCGTCGTCTAAATAAGAGGAAAGAAAAACATCTTCTGCGGTTCTGGGATGCCCTTTGGGATGTGCTTTTATCGGAAACAATGGGGGTGGCAAGTTTCTTGGTATCTCCGGGGTAGCCTTAGGTAATCCTTCGGCCAGAAGAGGATACATACCATTCACAAGGGCATTTCTTTGTCTGTCTGTTTGTTCTGACTTTACTCGAGTACCTTCTTCAATTAATACACTTTCTCGAACTTTATTCGAATTCTCCTTACTCTTCTCTTCCTGTCTACGTGCTTTTTCTGTACGTCTATACGATTCTTTACGCCATAATTCAATGGCGTCTTTCTGTGACTGTCTAGCTTTCCTTTTCCATAATTCTTCTTCTACTTTCATAATGCAATCTGCATCCCAGGTCCCAGCTGCGGGCCACCTCTGACTTTCTGGTAATTCCTTGGTGTAGTCTACCCATAGATCAAGAAATAATATGGCGTCTAGGCCATGTTTATGATACATGAAGTACCCTGGAGTGTCCCTAGGAGGAATGGGAACAGCTTCTTCGAGTACCCCTTTTCTGGTTTTGATCTGTCTTAATTTCGAAAAGAGCGGCATATTGAGAACTGATCTGATACCTAATTTTGAACACGTTTAATACCATAAAACACAATAATGAACAGTCATTCACACCACAATATACAGAACGTATTTAAAACATTTTAACATTTAACATTTAATGAATAAACAATGATGGTCTTTTAGGGAACTAGTCACTAAGCATAATACTCGATACTAACTAGGTAAATCTGAATTATATACTAGACATACTTGATATACTGCTAAACAGTACAGATACACTGCTGAAACAGTGCAGACCGGATTTGTGTACCCAAACCCGTCTTGACCGGCACAACCTATGTGCACGTCAGAACGCCTCCCCGATAATGGTACTCACCGGGTAGCTCGGAACGGAAGGCCTTGGAACTGAACTGAACTTGAACCGGACTGGACTCGACTCGAAACTTCGGAAACTTCGGAAACTGGTGGGCCTCTGTATACCTCGGATCTTGCTCTCTCAGCTAGGCTCTGGTCGGGATACTTCGCACTTCTCACCGCCTCGTCTGGGTGTTGATCGCAGCCTCAGTTACCCCCGCTCGGCAGGAGGGAGATACAGGAAATCCTGTGGGTACGCGTTGTTGTCCGTCCAGCTGTGACAGGAGACCGGGCCTGCAACGCACCGCCGGCGCGTGAGATGAGAAAGTGTCCCTATTTGGGCGCCATTTATGTGGTAAATAATTTAATTACCGGGACTTAATTTGATGCGGAAAATCTATAACAATAGCTCAGTAAAATAAGAGGCAGAATCCGTGGTATTAGAGGTTCGGAACGGGCTTTATTCCAGAATCAATTTAAATCGATGAGCTCCATATTCCATCACCACGAAGGTTCAGGAAGTGAAGACCGTTACTTTATTGACAGGTAATCATTTTTATACAATAGGCATTACAGTGAAACAAATGGAGGAGGCGTAACAATTGATAGTAAAGATAAAACATACATGCGTAGCAAAAGTGGGTGTAACTGGGTGTAACTAGAGAACGTCATCAGGTATGATGTCATAATAGGGTGGTACCATGAAAGAATTTCGCAATGTCAGCAGAAATACTTGGCAGAAATGCGCGCGCAGCAGCATGACGTGTGATTGACGTGCAACTAGGGGGTGAAGGGGACTTGACATTTAGCTCCACATGTGGCGACAGAAGTCTGGAGGGTCAAGTCAACCTAATCCCAAATCATATCTAACATCCTATGTTTAAAGAACTGTGTTATCCAAAAGAGAGGTCTCTTAGAGTAGAATCTTATTCTATACTGACTATACTGACTGTTAGTGCGTGTACAAGCGTCTAAGTGTCTACACTAGATGCGGGGGCAGAAATCTTCCATAGAACAGGGCTATGAATCACTTGCAAAATGACAGAGAAGCCGGGCCTTTTGCTCGGTAGCTGGAAGAAGGTTTACTTAAACTACTAGACAGGAATGCATTGGGTAGGGAGCGGAGCAGATAATTTCGAAGGTGAAATACAGTTTTTGGCAGGCAACAGGCTGATGTCAGGCACCGTTAGCTGCGCAGAGAATGAGGACAAAGTTCATGGATACAGATGCGAGCTCAGACTGAAGCTTTCAGAGGCAGAAGGCAAGAAAAGCTTGATGGCAGAATCAGGGCCTACTTGCCTGGACTGTAAAATGTCATAAGTGAACCATATAAAGCCGGTGGCCTTTCGTACTCAGGAATGGAATATCCGGCCCATTCATGGCGGATCTGAAAGAGGACATGTTGGCGGTGGACGCACATGTGTTTGCGTCTTCATAACTGGAACTGGAGGGAACATACATGTACTTGTGATTTATACATGAAACCGTTGGGGTCCAAGATAGGGGACATAACTGACCAGAAAAATCCATATTTCCACACTCTGCACCCCCCCATGCCTCTGTCCACTGCTGGGAGTCCTCTACACCCACCCCTCATATTGCAGGCCACTGCTGGTAGTCATATGCACCCACCCCTCATATTGCAGGCCACTGCTGGTAGTCCTCTGCACCCACCCCCATGTCTCTGTCCACTGCTGGGAGTCCTCTGCACCCACCCCCATGTCTTTGTCCACTACTGGGAGTCCTCTGCACCCACCCCATATATTGCAGGCCACTGGTCTGAGTCCTCTGCACCCACCCCTCATATTGCAGGCCACTGCTGGTAGTCATATGCACCCACCCCTCATATTGCAGGCCACTGCTGGTAGTCCTCTGCACCCACCCCCATTTCTCTGTCCACTGCTGGGAGGCCTCTGCACCCACCCCCATGTCTCTGTCCACTGCTGGGAGTCCTCTGCACCCACCCCTCATATTGCAGGCCACTGCTGTGAGTCCTCTGCACCCACCCCTCATATTGCAGGCCACTGCTGGTAGTCCTCTGCACCCACCCCCATGTCTGTGTCCACTGCTGGGAGTCCTCTGCACCCACCCCTCATATTGCAGGCCACTGCTGGTAGTCCTCTGCACCCACCCCCATGTCTCTGTCCACTGCTGGGAGTCCTCTGCACCCACCCATCATATTGCAGGCCACTGCTGTGAGTCCTCTGCACCCACCCCTCATATTGCAGGCCACTGCTAGTAGTCCTCTGCACCCACCCCCATGTCTTTGTCCACTGCTGGTAGTCCTTTGCACCCACCCCTCATATTGCAGGCCACTGCTGGGAGTCCTCTGCACCCACCCCATGTCGCTGTCCACTGCGGTGAGTCCTCTACACCCACCCCCATGTCTCTGTCCACTGCTGGGAGTCCTCTGCACCCACCCCTCATATTTCAGGCCACTGCTGGTTGTCATATGCACCCACCCCTCAAATTGCAGACCCCTGCTGTTGGTGCTCTGCACCCACCCCCATGTCTCTGTCCACTGCTGGGAGTCCTCTGCACCCACCCCCATGTCTCTGTCCACTGTTGGGAGTCTTCTGCACCCACCCCTCATATTGCAGGCCACTGCTGGGAGTCCTCTGTACCCACCCCTCATATTGCAGGCCACTGCTGGTTGTCCTCTGCACCGACCCCCTTGTCTCTGTCCACTGCTGGGAGTCCTCTGCACCCACCCCTCATATTGCAGGCCACTGCTGGTAGTCCTCTGCACCCACCCCCATGTCTCTGTCCACTGCTGGGAGTCCTCTGCACCCAACCCTCATATTGCAGGCCACTGCTGTGAGTCCTCTGCTCCCACCCCTCATATTGCAGGCCACTGCTGGTAGTCCTCTGCACCCACCCCCATGTCTCTGTCCACTGCTGGTAGTCCTTTGCACCCACCCCCCATATTGCAGGCCACTGCTGGGAGTCCTCTGCACACACCCCCATGTCTCTGTCCACTGCTGGGAGTCCTCTGCACCCAACCCTCATATTGCAGGCCACTGCTGTGAGTCCTCTGCTCCCACCCCTCATATTGCAGGCCACTGCTGGTAGTCCTCTGCACCCACCCCCATGTCTCTGTCCACTGCTGGGAGTCCTTTGCACCCACCCATCATATTGCAGGCCACTGCTGTGAGTCCTCTGCACCCACCCCTCATATTGCAGGCCACTGCTAGTAGTCCTCTGCACCCACCCCCATGTCTTTGTCCACTGCTGGTAGTCCTTTGCACCCACCCCTCATATTGCAGGCCACTGCTGGGAGTCCTCTGCACCCACCCCATGTCGCTGTCCACTGCGGTGAGTCCTCTACACCCACCCCCATGTCTCTGTCCACTGCTGGGAGTCCTCTGCACCAACCCATCATATTGCAGGCCACTGCTGTGAGTCCTCAGCACCCACCCCTCATATTGCAGGCCACTGCTAGTAGTCCTCTGCACCCACCCCCATGTCTTTGTCCACTGCTGGTAGTCCTTTGCACCCACCCCTCATATTGCAGGCCACTGCTGGGAGTCCTCTGCACCCACCCCATGTCGCTGTCCACTGCGGTGAGTCCTCTACACCCACCCCCATGTCTCTGTCCACTGCTGGTAGTCATATGCACCCACACCTCATATTACAGGCCACTGCTGGGAGTTCTCTGCACCCACCCCCATGTCTCTGTCCACTGCTGGGAGTCCTCTGCACCCACTCCCATGTCTCTGTCCACTGCTGGGAGTCCTCTGCACCCACCCCCACGTGTCTGTCCACTGCTGGGAGTCCTCTGCACCCACCTCTCATTTTGCAGGCCACTGCTGGGAGTCCTCTGCACCCACCCCCATGTCTCTCTCCCCTGCTGGAGTCCTCTGCACCCACCCCCATATGTCTGTCCACTGCTAGTATCCATCTACACCCACTCCCATGTCTCTGTCCACTGCTGGGAGTCCTCGGCACCCACCCCTACATGTCTGGCCAATGCTGGTATTGATCTGCTGCCACTCCATATGACTGGGCACTGCTGGGAATCCTATGCACCCACCCCCTTGGTGAAGTAGATTGCTGGCCTGGACCTACACACACCCCAATATGAAGGTAACTTGCAGGGCCAGGCTGTAACCCCACATTCGTGGCGTGTGTATGCCTTGTATCCCAAATGTACTGGTGCCGTAGGGGTACGTGTGATACGCACCGTACCCCCGCATTCATAGGGTGTGTACGGTCCGCATCACTATTGTAGTGGTGCCGTAGGGGTACACGTGATACGCACCATACACACGCACTCAGAACATGTGTACGGTCCGTATCTCGATTGTAGTGGTGCCGTAGGGGTATGTGTGATACACACCGTACCCACGCAATCAGAGCGTGTGTACAGTCCATATCACTATTGTAGTTGTGCCGTAGGGGTACGCGTGATACACACCGTACCCACGCATTCATAGCGTGGGTACGGTCCGTATCACGATTGTAGTGGTGCCGTAGGGGTACGCGTGATACGCACTGTACCCACACAATCAGAGCGTGCGTACGGTCCGTATCACTATTGTAGTGGTGCCGTAGGGGTACACATGATACGCACCATACCCACGCATTTATAGCGTTTGTACGGTCCATATCACTATTGTAGTGGTGCCGTAGGGGTACGTGTGATATGCACCATACACCCGCATTCATAGCGTGGGTACGGTCCGTATCAAGATTGTACTGGTGCCGTTGGGGTACGTGTACATGTCCACCTACATTGTTGCGGGATGCAGGGGTTGGTGGACACGCCCCCCGAAGTGACCAGACCCTGGTGGTAATGTATGGGCTCCATATTGTAGGTTTTGATTTGGGTATGGGGTATGTTTCCTGCCCCTCACCCCCACCCTGGCCCCTGGGTGTTGTTCTCACCTTCTGCGGCGTGTGCGTGGGTTTCGGTGCACCAGGTTGTGGGCTAAGAGGACCAGGATAACACGTACGATGGGGTCCATGGCTGTACGTCGCGTACCTGGGCTCCGTTGTCGCGTAGGACTCTCGTTTCCGGCTGTTTTTGGCACCCGAAAAAAAAGAGCCGTACGGAGTGACGTAGGGACGATTCGTACTTGCTAGGCCGGAAAACGCTGCTTAAATACGTATGGACGTTGCGTACAGGCTGTTCCGGATGAGAATCATAGGTGTTTTTTAGCCGTACGGTCTTTTGTACGATTCGTACGGGAAAAGGCTTCCTGTACGAATCATACTTCCTAATTTGTATGGACAGTTTACAGTGTACGAGTCGTATGGAGAAAATGCTCCGTACGACGATTCGTACAGCCTTTTTGACGGATCGGAACAGTGTAATTCGTTATGATTCTGTAATGTAAGAGATGTAAGATGGTCATGACAGAGAGCAGAGGAAATTCTGTGGAGATCATGGACCCAAATAAATATATTTGCAAAAGACAGTGAGTTAAAGAAATGTATTTACCCACCAGAAAGAGTTGGGCCAAGATTTTTGGGAATGTGACTGAGGTGCAACTGATGTCAAGAAAGGACAGATGTGTAAGAAAGACATACATGGCAATGTGCAGACAGGGGTTAGAATATATTACCATGTTAAGAAGGTTTTGAGTTAATGTCAGGTAAACTAGTATAAAAACAATAACAATTAGAACTTCTACCTTTGGAAAATCAGAGCATCCAGCAATTAGGAATTTATCAGGTGAAGTTAGAGTTGATTATTTAATTTATCCAGCCAACTAGACTGCCTTAAAATAAAGGGGAAAACATGAATACAAGAGAACTGTGAATGTATTTTCTATTAACTCGGTTTCAGATGAGTGTTTGCTTGTTGGAATCATGACTCTTACACTAAATTCTCTAAAAATCAATTACAAATTTTGGAGATCATTATTCTCAATGTTGTGGAAGATAGCTCTCTTAGAGTATTGAAATTAAATTCAGGAGTCACTCAATGAAGAGAATACTTTATAATGTTGTGTCACAAGTTTCCAAAACATTAACATTTATGTCTTAATGTCTTATAAGAAGTAATAACACATATTTTTGTTTATTTATTTACATTTTTCATTGCGTGGTTAATAACAACTATCCCAAAATCATTAATACACATTAATACACATGTATAAATAAAAAAACTGAAATCTTTTTTTCTTGAGAAGTTTCAATTAAAGGAATTTTTAACATTCTCTCAAATCACTGGAAACAATTTGAAATACAAAAAGCACAACATCTATGTTTTGTCCATTGAACTATCACATTTACCTATACGCAATTCTTTAGTAGAGCATTTATAATTATGTGTTTTTCGGACAGTATATGAAGGGATTACATGATGGTGAAGCAATGATATACAACAATGACAAAATTTTGCTTTCTTTTTTTAAATGTGCAGATGTCAAAATACAAGTAGAAGACATGGATCCAGTTAATAAAATGACCAATGTAACTTGGAAGAAACATGTAGAAAGGCCTTAGGCTCCCCACAACAGACTTGATTTTCAGAATGACTGAGACGATCTTGATGTAAGATGAATTGATTAAAATAAATGACGTTACAAACTCAACAGTGCTAATTATGTAGGTGGGTGCCTCTATAGCGCTAGTGCTGATGCAAGAAAGCTTCACTAGGGCATTAACATCATAGAAGAAGTGATTGATTCTATATGGCCCACAGAAGGAGAACTGGGATATTTAACACTTCATGTAGTATTGGATCCATGAGGCTACAACCCAGCATACGATAGACAGATGAACACAGTCTCATTCATGATGGTTGTATTATGTAAGGGATGGCAAATTGCCACATAGCTACCATAAACCATGACAGACAGCAGAAAACCTTTTGAGGAGATTATGGACCCCCAAAAATATTTTAGCAGCAGGCATTGAGTTAGAGAAATGTACCTGCCTTGCAGAATGGATTGGGATACAATTTTTGGAATACAATGAAGTGCAACTATTGTCAATAATGGACATGTGTGTAAGAAAGACTTACATGGATGTGTGCAAACAGGGGTTAGAATATATTGTTATCATATTAAGAAGGTTTCCAGTTTTTTATTTTACAGAGTTTTATATAGTGCGAACTTGACCCATAGGTATCAGGTATCAGAGCGCTTTACATAACACAGTTGCGTTACATGAGGACACATTCATTTATTTTATTCTTTTTTTTTTGTCAGGCACAGGAAGATTAAGTGATTTGCCCAGAATCACAGGATGTTCAGTGTCATTGCCGAGACTCGAACCCAGTTCCCCAGATTCGAGGTCGACCACGCTAGCCGTTAGGCCAACTCCTCTCCCCATCTTACCAGTTACACCATTAAAGAAACAACACAAATTGGAACTTATATCTTTGGAAAATCAGAAAATACAACAATAAGGAATTATTGAAGTTTGTTTTGATGGTTCCATTTGTCCAGCCATGTACTCTAGCTTAAAATGAAGAAAAAAATAACATGTATACCACAGAACTGGGACTTTTTTGGCTGGCAACTGGTTCACAAATGGGTGTGACTCTTGCACTATAGCCTCTAAAAATAATTGGAAAATTGTGGAGGTCATTATATTTTAGCTGATGCGGAAGAGAGTTCGTATTAATTTCAGGATGCACATTGGGGCTGATTACAATTATGCCTTGGCGGAAAACTAAGCTATGCTCGTGTAGTTTGCGCAAGTCGCGCTACGCAAATTGCACTTAGCACAATGCAAAAAAGTGAAGCGTAGCTTACTTGGCATTTTTTGCTCGCTCGCGGTCCTCAGCATCAAGTTGGCGACCGCAAGTGAGCAAAATTACATCCCGGAGAGACTTTTTCCTCGTTTGCGATCAGCAACATCAAGTTGCTGATCGCGAGCGTGGAAAATAAACCTCCCGGCGAGATTATCAATGCGGGGAGGTCAGGTTTCTCATTGCGAGTGGTCACATATGCTCGCAACTGCTCGCAATGAGAAACTACCAGTCCGCGTTGAGAAAGCTGCTGCTTGAGTAAAAATCTACTTGAGTGGCAGAAAAAGACAGCTTGCACTGTGCAAGATGCCGTTTGCAATGATTGCACAGTGCTGACAAGCATCCGGCACTGTGCAAACATTGCGAACAGCATTTCCCTACTGCACTGCGCAGTTTGCGTAGTGCTACGCGTAGCTCGCGTAGTGCGAAGTGCACTTCGTATAGCTACGTGTCGCACTACTACGCAAACTACGCCCAGGGTTAATTACGATCTCACTAGGAGAGCCTTCGAATCGGATTTGATATTGCTTCAGAACGAGTGAGTTATATGCACAATTCGGACAGATGAATTGACTCGGTTTTGCCGAAACAAAACAGCTGTGGAAATCAGAATTTGTGGGGCTATAGCATGCCCCACTTCACCCAGGGCCCTCCAAATCGGTCCTGTAGGGGTACCCATGGGTCCCACCTTTCCATACATTCACAGTGTGGGGTGAAGCCTTTTCCCCACCCACCCCTTTTTTGCTATGGGAGCCTATGTACTCATTCGGTATACAGGCTCCCATAGACTTCAATGGCAGTCCGAGCGAACCGAGTTCATCACTATACAGACGCATCAGAATTTGTAGCTCGGACACCTAGAGTGTGATGCGCTAGGAAAGCCCTCCAGATCAAAGTAGTATGGAGGGCTCTCCTAGCAAGATCGTAATTGGCCCCTTAATATTTTGTCACAAGTTTCCAACATACCAACCTTAGGAGCATACTTACAAGCCCCTATCGCCACCACCACATCACTTTTTTGGATGTTGTGGTGGGGCTAGGGGCTGCGCTTTATTTACTAGGCAGCATTAAGCCACTTAACATGGATAAACGCTGCCTTGTAAAAAAGGCCCCTTTTACGTTATACTTAGAGTGAAAGGGGAGGTCGATGGGTCTTGCGGGAGGGTATTCCACTGCAAAATCCATTGATTTTGATGCTGCCCCCTACTTACAAGGGTGGCATAATTAGGAGGCAGTGCTAAAATTAAGATCAGGAAAAACCTGGTCTTACCCTGGCGAAACGAGGAGAAATGTTTACTTTCTCCAAATTTTTGCTGTTTCCATCTATGCTGCATTGTGCAGCACATATGGAAACACCAAAACGCCATTGATTGTATATGTTCAGGAAGGTGTCCCTTCTCGCACATAAACAATCATTAAAAAATTACGTTTTGCAACTTCAATGTCTGTAGCTCACCGAAAAGTTACAAAACGTCACTTAAAGAGGATTGGGGAGAGGATGCGGCCTAACAGCTAGGGTGGTTGATCTCAAATCTGGGGAACTGGGTTCAAGTCTTGGCAAAGACGCTCAACATCCTGTGATTGTGGGCTAATCACTTAATGTGCCCTTTTGTAATGCAACTGGAGCTCATGTAAAGCACTCTGATACCAGATACCTTTGGGTCAAGTTTGCTCTATATAAATCTACCCCCCAAAAAAAAGATTGTTTATGTGAAGGAAGATACACCTTCCTGCACGTAGACAATCTTCCCTGCAACACAGACACCTTTGCACTATTGTGCAAGGGTGCCTGCATTGGAGCTAGACTGCAAAATTTAGCACCAGCGCATGGGTAAATGCAGGGCTGCACCATATTGTTGTAAATATGGTGCAGCCCCGCGTTTCAGAAGTGGCAGAGTGGTGCGTAAACCCAAGAAGGCTAACACCGTGCTCTGCCACTTCTTCGTTAATATGCCCCTTAATGTCATGATGTCTTGAGAGTTGAAGTGGGGGAAAAGGAAACAAATTCAAGAAGTTCAAAGAAGTAGTAGTATTTAATATATAGACCTTATCATACCAAGGCGAATAAACACAACAAACACATATCCCAGTTTCCAATTTCTGAGCTTTTGTTTTAATACGACAAGCTTTATTGTGTTGTTAATTGCAACCATTCCAAAATCATTGATAAACATTTTAAAAACTGAACCCCTTCTTTTTCTTGAGAACTTGCTTTTTAAGGCTTTTAACTCTGGACACAACTTCAAATGAAAACAGCAACAATTTACATTTTTTCTGTTGACCTATTGCATTTTCCTATTCAGTAAGTATTCTTTTTCTTTCGTAGAGCATTTTTAAATTCTGTGTTCTTCAGACTGTATATGATAGGGTTACATAGTGGAATAACAACTATATACAACAGAGACAAGAATTTGTTTTCTTTTATTGAATATGTAGATGTTGGCCGGATATAGGTAGAAGATAAGGATCCACTGAATAAAATGACTACAGTAATGTGGGATGTACATGTAGAAAAGGCCTTCCGCCGCCCCAAAACAGACTGAATGTTCAGAATGACTGAGAAGATCTTGATGTAAGATGTTATGATTAAAATGAATGAAAATATGACCACAAAACTACCAATTATGTATGTAAGTGCATCTATAATGCTGGTGCTGGTGCAAGAAAGCTTCATTAGGGCAGTAACATCACAGAAGAAGTGACTGATTGTATGTGACCCACAGAAAGAGAGCTGGGATATTAATACCGTGTGTGGTATTGGATCCAGGAGGCCAACAACCCAGCATGCAATGGACAGACAGAGGCAAACTGTTTCATTCATGATGATTGTGTAACGTAAGGGATGACTGATCGCCACATAGCGATCATAAGCCATGACGGAGAGCAGAAGAAATTCTGTAGCGATCATAGATCCAAATATATATAGTTGCAGCAGACATTGGGTTCGAGAAATATAATTCTCCTTCAGGAAGAACTGGGCCAACATTTTTGGGAATATAACTGAGGTACTACAGATGTCAATAAAGGACAAATGTGTGAGGAAGACATACATGGGGGTGTGCAAACAGGGGTTTGAATATATTATTAACATAATAAGAAGGTTTCCAGTCAATGTTGTCAGGTAAACTAAAATAAAAGCAACAAAAATTGGAACTTGTATCCCTGGAAAATCTGAGAATCCAACAATTAAGAAAGTATCAAGTGAGGTTTGATTTGATGGTTCCATTTGTCCAAAAGAGTAGATTGGCTTAAAATGGTGAAAAGTTAAAATGAACTCAAGAGAACTATAAATTTGCTGTCAACAGATTCGCAGATGGATGTTTGCTTGTCCTTAGCACAACTCTTGACCTAGAGTTCTAAAATATGAATGAAAAAGTGTGGAGATCATTATGTTTTCACTGTTGTGGAAAAGAGCTCTCATAAAACACTCAAATTAAGATCAGGAGGCACTCAAAGAAGAAAATACTCTGGGGCATATATATCATGGTTTTGCTTTGCCCTTGCACAATGCAAGGGGGCACAAAAGCAAACCAAAACCTAAATGACATGTATCAAGCCACGCAAGGCCGCATTGCATGGCCCTATATGGCTTGATAAATCTAGAGTAATGCAAAGCACCACAAATCATTGCCTTGCAATGCTCTGCCCCAGGGAGGCATTCCATGGGTAGAGCATGGTTGTTCCCACGCATCCACCCATGGATTTTGGTGCATTCCTAGATTTACCATTAGTGGTAGACCTGGGAATACTTTAAAATGCTGCGACTCCTCAGGTGAGTCATAATGAGGAGAAAACGCTGCACTAGATTGTTTTTCTGCACAAAACCAATCCTATATACAACACAAGATTGCTTGCATTGGCACTAGGCAGCCAAAAGTGTGCCAGTGCCAGGAAAGGACAGGATTGTGACATATAATTTTAAATATGGTGCATTCCTTCCCTTTCACCCAGCGAGGTGGCTACCTGTAGTATTAAATATGTAGAACCTGTTGAACATGTTTTACACTATACAACAAACATGAATCACAGCTTCTGAACTTTTGATGTACAATGAGAAACTTTACTAGATATTCATAACAACCATTTCAAAACTGTTAATAAGCATGTATTAATAAATTAAAAAAACTGTCCACTAAAGCATTACGTTTAAAAAGCACAAACACAATCAAATGCGTTTTGTCACAATTATGAGAATATCCTTACATGTTTGACATAATATCTCAGTTTCATATGTTGGACATTCTGAGTGAGTTCTGTCAAAAGGAGGAACCCCTCAAATACCTGGCAGATTTATCTAGTGGGGTGGTGGGTGGTGTTATTTTTTTCTTTAATGTCAAAATCATCGCAAGGGGCCTCTGTTAGATATGTTTAGAGGCAATCTTTCATATATGGAGATAGTAAGATATCATAATGTTTTGCTATTCAACATGCTGTAATGTGCTATTTGAAATAATAAGCGCACAGTCGCCTCATTAAAATAGTTTTGAAATGCAACAAGGAAAGTGAGGATTCACAAATTTTGTGCATGTGCAAAAGGTTCTGCGAGCTGGTGAAAGTAGTATAATAAGAATCAAACAACAAGAGATAGAGGGTCAAAAAACACACTCTTCGTCCCCCTGGAGTACTAATAATAAACAACAAAAGAGTATGGAACAATTATTATTACAGAAAGAAAGGGGATCCAAATCGGAGGGAACGCTAGGTGTTCCGGTGGGTGCGGCGCTTTGACGAATGTGTGACTACAAGCGCGCATCCCCCTCCCTGGGTCCATGGTGTGAGGCTGATCTTAGCCATTAACACCTTTCTTTCTTCAGAAATCCTGAAGACTCTCCGGTAACAAGAACCGTGAGTTTTTCACTAACATCGCTGCCAACGGTTGGGTGCACCTTAGCGTGTGCATACCACCGGGGCAGTAAGGTCCTGACGAATGCCTGGTGAATCAACCCTTAATGGCAGAAACATGTTGACCAAATTTTATCCTTCTCACTAATAGGGTTAACTAACCAAAATTTGGTACTTAGTTAATATACCCTTTTTAATCAATGCCAGGTTTGCCATAATAAAGGTTTTTGGTTGAAACCTGACACTTTTTAACATTCACTCTGCACATCACCTTGCACTATCACACGTGACACATCAATCACCCGCTCCGCTGTAACCAGGCGTTGTAGCACACCGGGGAGGTGCTAGACCTCCCTGGTGGGAGTCCAATGATGAAGCATGTCACCAACCAGGTTGGTGAGTGAGGACTCTTTTAACAAATTTTGATTGTTTTGTGGTAACATAGGTTCTTTCCCCTTTCTTTCAGTAATAATAATTGTTCCATACTCTTTTGAAAGTAGTATAATGCCTGGAATTACTTGTTGACCATCCAATTTCTGATGATGGTTTATTTTCACAAGAGTTTCCCCTTTAATGTTGACAGGTGTTTAATAGGCTGGATTAAGCATAAGAAATTTAAAACTGAATTTGATGGAGTATAGCATGTATGAAACTTGGAGTGAATGTCATAGTATACAAAAATAAATCAACAATTAACTTATCGCAATCATAATCAGAAAAGGTCAACCATTTAATTCAGTGAGAATCTATTGTAAGATATTTTCATAAGCTTTTATTTCAAGAGGATGAGTATTCTTTAGCATACTGCGCATCACAGGGTGAGAAGAGCTTGCTTCTGCATAGACCCATCCCTCTACATTAGAGTTTATTTCAACAAGTCTCCTACCAATTCTTGAGGTATGTGGACTTTTCACAGTTTCCAAATTAGCTCTCTCCTTGTGCTTTTTCACTGCAGAATGTAGGGGTAGGTATAACTAACATAATTTCACATAGCGCAATTATGCAAAATACATCTCTCACTCCAACAATTACCCGACCGGCCTACTTGAGTAAAACTTCAATCTTAAAATGCCATATTGGGTCGATTTGGGTAACATATTTACAAGAAATGTTTGCTGAATCCCACATTGAAGGAACTGCTGAGAGCGTTCAAAACACTGCTGTTGGCATTTTGATTTGTAGTTTTGCACTCACAAATTACCTGAACAGTATTCTTGTGTAAAAAATCTGCCAGAAATGCCGCTCAGGTAATAAAATTACTCAAACATTCCATATGGAATTCAAAATGTCATCTGTAATTATGCGATCTCTAGTTAGCAGCACCTGTTGATGAAAGCCAGCACTCACTTTCGACCTCATGTAAGAGGAATGGAAAACAAGACAACACTATTCACAGAGTGTGATGCAAAGAAACATTTAAAGCAAATTGCGTAACTGAACGAAACCAAGATAGAGGTCCTATCCATACCCACACTTTAATGGTTGCACTTTTATAAGAATATCAACAGAAAATTGTACAGAATCTGCCTGCCATGCTATTGTGAGGTAAAGTCACTGTATTGATCTGAGCCTTGACGGAGTATCCATTTTGCCCAAACAGAAAGACCCACACAAGCCACAACCACACAATCCCATTTTCGCAAATGTTAGTGTGCTTTCCATTGGCAATTCGACAAACCTTTACATATGTAAACTATGATGTGCCAGAAAATGAACCAAATAACATTATAAGCAAAGAAATTAAGAAAGTACATTTCAAAATCAAACTACATATACAAGATAAAATTCTAAAAGCCAAATAAAGAAAAATATGACAAGGAGATGTTCAAATTTCTAGTAGAAATAATGATAAAAAAGACATTCTATGATTATCAATGGGAAAATGCCAGTATCCCAAGAAAATGTTCCCCTACAGAGATTTAACAAGATCTAGGGACCAATTTGGTTGATTTGTGAATACAAGTCTCAGAAAGATGTAGAGCCTGAAATGGCCAAATCGTTTAAATTCCAACTAAAATAAAGTTTCGGAAGTGCAAACAATCAAGCCAATTGAACCAGGCACTTGGCATTTATACAGCCAACATCAATCTCAGAGATATTAATTTCAAAGTCACAGAAGATCAAATGTGGCTGCAGTGAAAAGTTCTGAGTGAGTGAAAGTGAAGTTTTACAGCTGTGTGTTTGACAGATGAGGCTTGTCCCTTCCAGCTGTCCTTCATGAAAGTCTGCAGTGCTCTAATGGTCTGACGGGTAATTTCCAGTTTCCCCAGTCAGCTGGCACTCCTTCCAAGGCACTGTAACTTTTTGTCTTCAGACTCTATGATTGACAACACACCATGTTTTGGATTCCACAGCAGATCAAAACTTCTAACTTCCATGGAGTTACCTCAAGAGACAGAAACCAGCAGTTTTAGAGGAGGGTACTTCATGTGGAAGATAGGACAGTTATTCTGGTATTTCCTCCACAGGTAAAGCAGGGAGTATTTATTGTATTTGTCTCACCTTTTAATGGATTAACTTAGGAACAGTAGTTCTGATGTTTTTTTTAATAGAACAGGCTAGCTGGTCATTGATCAGTTCCCTAAACAAATCCATTGTTTCCCCTTCCCTCTTCCTCAACTGTATGATGTCAAATCTGTGAGACATGAGGAAAGTTTTTCAATATCTCATAGAGCACAATGTCCAAGGTGTCAAAATCTTTCTTCGAAGTGCTGAAACAATAAACTCCCACGGTCACTTATCGGACCACTTTGCATCTCACCTTGAATTATGTTGTCTTATGTACACAGCCCCATTTAATCAGATTTCTGGCAGAATTGGAATGGAAATTAGGCAAAGTATATCAAGGTAGAAAGCCCGTATTTTTTACATGGCCAATCACATAACTTGTTTTTAATTTTTGGGTACTTGATTTATCACTTGTGAGAAATGGCATTGCTGGTTGAGTGGGGTGTGTAGCAACCACAATCCCTTGCAGGGTGAACCACTAAAACACACTAAAACCCTGTGCTTAACTATGGGGACGTTGGCACACAAACAGTCAGGCTTAACTTAGAGGCAGTGTGTAAAGTATTTATGTTTCACACAAACAGTAATAAAGTGAACACACAACACAAGACATAATCCCAAACCAAAGTTAGAAAAGTATAATATATTTTAATACCAAAACAACAAAAATCGAATAAGTAAACCGGAGACATTAATTTTTTAGTGCCAACAAGTGCCAACAAGCACTAAGCACCAACAAAGGACATCTGTGCACACTGGATCAAATGAGGCCCACTGAGCAAAAGTTCCTTCGCCCAGGTTGCGTCGACATCGAAGATCCTGTCGACAGGGAGGCTGCTGAGCACAAAAAGGGGGATGGGCCAATGTTTATTCACATATCAGCAGTGGTCCTGGTTGCACAACAGTGGCGATGTGTCGCAAGGATGAGCATCATGCAGTGGTGGTTCCGAAGGCAGATCGTGTCTCTGAGCCCCACAAATGCAGCAGTGCGCTCATTCTGATCCATGCAACAAGGGGCAATGCAGCAGTTCAAATCTGTGCAAAATCAATGATACATCAGTGCTGACCCATGTAGTTAAGCCAATGCACCAGTTTAGTCTTAGCAACGGCAATGATGAGTTGGGTTTGCTGAGCAAGCACCACAGGTCCATTTCCAAGGATACAGGGCTCAAGTGGTACCACTTGGCAGGGTAGACTCACAGATTGCAGAGTCCAGGTGAAGAAGCAGGATAGTTCGAAATCTTTTATGTCCCTGATACTTCAGATAAGGAGGCCAGCCAACTCGACCTTGGACTCACTCTGGGTTCTGGGGTCAAGTGATACAGATCCAGTCCCTCTCATCCAGACCAGGAGGGCAACAGGCAGCCAGTCCGCACGGGACAAAAGCAGTTCTTCCAGAGCAGCAGTCCATCAGAAAGGCAGTCCTTCAACAGCACAACAGTTCTTCTTCATGGCAGAGTATCCACAGATCCAGAAGTGTAGTGAAGTGGTTAAGTCTGAGGTCTAGTTTTTATACCCAGTGGTTTCTATGAAGTGGGGGAGACTTCAAAGAAGGGTCTTTGAAGTGCACAGAGTTTCTCTCTTCCTGTTCTGGCTCCAGAATGACTGCAGGGGGTATGCAACCCTTTCTTTGGGGTCAGGACACAGCCTATTCAGGTGTAAGTGTGAGGCTGTACCCAGCTCATCCTCACAGGATGGCACATCAACTCACACATGAGCTCCCATTGTGTGTGACTGTCTAGAGGTAATACACAGAGTCCAGCTGTCACTCTTCCCAGACGTGTATCAGAGACAGGCCTCAGGCACACTGGACTAGGAGCAGGAAAATGCCAACTTTCAAGAAGTATTAATAAATATGAATTACATAAAAGAAGGTTTGTCAATTCAATTGTAACTTTATTCAGTTATTAAAACAAAACAACCATAAAAGTACAGATAAAGCCACAAGAAGGTTTGTCATTACAGGTACATATGTATCAAACATGATAGTTAAACACCCTCTCAATTAGAAATTACAGCTGATTCATTGTAATAAGGAATACCTAATGTTATCCTATTATCCTATTAGAGGAGTAGGACTCATAGTAGTAAAAAACGTATTTGGGAATTGTTCACTACCAGAACATGTAGAACTTAAACATACATGTTCTACCTTTTACTTTACTTCAAGGGCAAGAGAGGTAGAGAGGCTGAGCATAGGTATTTCATTGCGGTTAGAAGTTCTGTTGATGGTTGATGTGTGATGGTCCTTGATAGTGGAGAGCTCTGTATGTATATGTGAGGATCTTCAACTGGCATCAATTCTAGATGGGGAGCCAGTGAAGGTGTCTGAGTTGAGGGGTGATGCATGTCTGTTTGGAGGGGTCCAGGATGAGTTGGTCAGTGATGTTCTGCATGGTCTCAAGTCTTTTAAGAAGCTGGGTGGAGAGTCCAGCATAGATAGTGTTGCAATAGTCAAGGCAGCTGGTGACGGGGGCTTGTGTGATGGTCTTTCTGGTGTTGAATGGGATCCATCTGAAGAGTCAGTGCAGCATGTAGAGGGTGTGGAAGCAGGAGGAGGCTACTTGTCTTGCCTTGTCATTTCCTGGTTTGTTGGCTATCAAGGATGATGCAGAGACTGCGTACATGGTCTGTTGCTGTGGGTGTGAGTTCTGCCGTACACCAGCAGTGGTTCCATGCAGAAGTGTTTATTTCGAAGATGAGTACTTCTGTTTTGTAGGAGTTGAGTTTGAGTCTGCTGTCTCTCATCCATTTTGTCACATTGGTCATGGCATTGCAGAAGTTTGTTTATGCATTGGAGGGGTCCTAGGTGAGCAAGAGGATTATTTGAGTGTCGTCGGCGTTCCGCTGTATGCCAATGTTGTAGAGTGTGTTGCTGAGGGTGTGATGGGAGACGGCGTTAAATGCAGCAGAGTTCGAGGAGGATCAGGACCAATTCCTCTGCAATCAACGAGAGATCTGATGTCATCTGTGGCAGTGATCAATGCAGTCTCAGTGCTGGGGTTTGCACAGAATCCTGAGTGTGAGATGTTGAGTCAGTGGTTTTGGACCAGGAGTTAGTGAGGTGCTGGCTAATAGCTTTATTGTGAATGTTGGCTTGGTAGGAGAGCAGGGAAATTGGTCGGTACTTTTAAGGTCGGCGGATGGCTTCTTTAGTGGGGGTCTCATTGCTGTGTGTTTCTATAGGTCTGTCAAGGTTTGTTTGGAGATGGAGGTGTTGTGGATGATGGTGAGTTCTGCGATGATTGGGTTGGCTTTGAGGTTGAAGAGAAGGTGGGGGCTTGGGTTGTTGTGGGCCCTGGAGCAAATGGATGATATGATGGTTGTGGTGGTCTGGTTGGTTAGCAGAGACCCGGTGATTATCATTTGGCTGGTGTTGGCTGGTTGGTCGAGGTTGACAAGGCTGAGAGTGGTGGGTTGTGTATTGAAGCTGTTGTAGATGCTGGTTGTCTTGCTGTGGAAGTAATCTGAATGAGTCCATGGGAGGGTTGGATGATGTTTTCTGTGGCTGCCGGGTTGGAGTATTCTTTGATGATTTTGAAGAGTTCCTTCATGTGGTTGTCTGCGGTGTTGGTGTTTTCGATGATGACTTCTCTCTTGGCTTTCTTTATGTGCAGGTGGTAGCTGCTGATGACTGCTTTGTTGGCCGCTGTGTCCGAGGGGTCCATGTTGGCACGCCAGCTCTTCTTAAATCAGTAGAAGTTGCGATTGGTCTTTCTGAGCTCCAGGATGTACCAGCTGGCTTGTTTCAAGGTTTTGTTTGTTTTTGCTGGTTTAAGTGCGGCAACTCTGTTGGTCCAGGCGGAGAAGTCCTTGAGGGCCTGATCAAGGTCTGCTGAAGATTCAGGTTGTGTGGCTTGTGTCCATAATGTCTTGGTTACCTTGATCCAACTGTGGTATGGGGTGCTGTGTTGCTTGGTGGTAGGGTGTTGGGAGTCAGAGATGGTAAAGTGAACAATGGCATGGTCTGTCTGGGTGTGTTCTGTGACATGGGTGAATTTGATTCTGTCATTCGAGGTGAAGATGCCGGTGAGTGTCCGGATTTGTGTGTGGGTTCAGTGACCAGTTAGATGAGACTGATGTTGTTGAGGTTGTGCAGGAGGGTGGCAGAGTTGTCCTTGTTGAGGTAGTTGACATGGAACTTAAGGGTTCCAGAGCAGGGTGTAGTGGAGGGAATATATGGCAAGTGGGCTATGAGATTGGGGATGGCGTGGCAGATGGGTGGTTTGTAAATAGTCATAGTATCAAGTTTAAAATATTGAATAGACATAATATAGAGTAGAAAATATCGTAAGTAAAAAATATCGTTGTTAAAAATATCTAAGTATATAATATAGATTTTATGTGTTGTAAAAAATATCGTTGTAAAAAATATTGTTGGAAAAAATATCGATATTAAAATATATCGTTATAGTAAATTTTTTATAGTTAAAAGTTCTTAAATGTGTTGAAAATATTTAAAACATTAATAATAAAATTGTATAATAATTTTTAGGAGCGGGATGTTGGGTTAATAGGGGATATGGGTGGGTAGTGTATTAAAAATCTGAGATTAAAAATGATTACATTTTGAAATATTTATTAATTTTTAGTAATATATTGTTAGGAGCGGGATGTTGGATTAATAGGGGATAAGGGTGGGTAGTGTATTAAACATTTGAGAGTAAAATGTGTAGAACATTTTTAAAATTTTAAAGTTTTAGAAATATATTTTTAGGAGTGGGATGTAGGGTTAATAGGGGATAAGGGTGGGGAGAGTTTTAACATTTTGAGAGTAACAAAATTGAAAAATTTATGAGAGTGTATATTTGGTTTTTAATATGACTTTGTACATTTATCAAAATAAAAATTTGAGAAATATGATTATTAACACATTAGTAAATATATTTTGCTAAATTAATAAATCTATAAGTGGAAAATTGTTTATTTATTTTTAAAATTGTATAAATTATTGAGTGTATAATTAATATTTTATATTATGTTGATACAAATAATATATTTACGTATTGATTTTTTTATGACAGTGTTTATAAATAATATTTTTTTTTTAATGTATTATTGAAATATGTTTTAAAATAATTAATTATAAACAATAATAAATTAAAGAATTTTTTTTAGTGTAAAGATGTTCTGTAAATTTGTTATAGTTTATTTTTAAAATAAAAAATATTATTTTATTTTGGACAATTGGAAGATAATATTATTTTGAATACATTTAAATTTTATGATGCTGTTTTATTAATTTAATATTATTTTATAAAAATAATATTGTTTTTCTACTTGAGTAGAAGCTTGTTGTGTTTATTATTTATGAGGGGTTGATATAATTTATATTAGTATTATTATAATATATTTTTGTGTATTTTATGCATTAATGTAAATGTGGTTATAGTAACATATTTAGGTTAAATGTGTAGTATTTTTACAAGTTAAACGTATTTTGGAAAGTGAATAGTATAATGTTATTGTTAATTGTTGTTTTTGGGCATTATATAAATAGAAGAGGGAATAGTAATTAATATATGGATAGTGTATAGGATAAATAGATTATTGATTATTAATTGTATTGTAAATAGTAAATAATAAATTTCTACTGTACAGTTCTTTTTCCCTGATTTTTTTCCAATAGGAGTGGGAGCACAAAATTGAATTTATTTAATGTCCAGCATCTTCTCTGCATTTATATAAATTGAAGTAGGAATAATAAATAATATATGTTTAGTGTACAGCACCTTCTCTGACTTCATTTAGATTGGAGTTGAAATAGTAAATAATATGTGTTTAGTATCCAGCACCTTCCCAGAATGTTTTCGGATTGGAGTGGGAATAGTAAATAATAATTGTTTAGTGTCCAGCACCTTCCCTGACTTTTTTTTATATTGGAGTGGGAATAGTAAATGATATATCTTTAGTGTCCAGCATCTTCCCATAGTTAATGTATATTGGAGTGGGAATAGTAAATGATATATGGTGAGTGTCCATCACCTTCCCAGAGTTAATGCAGTTTGGAGTGGGAATTGTAAATGATATATGTTTAGTGTCCAGCATCTTCCCAGAGCTAATGTAATTTGGAGTGGTAATAGTAAATGATATCTGTTTTGTGTCCAGCACCTTGCCAGCATTAATGTACTTTGAAGTGGGAGTAGTAAATTATATATGTTTAGAGTCCAGCACCTTCCTAGAGTTAATGTAGTTTGGAGTGAGAATAGTAAATGATATATGTTTAGTGTCCAGCACCTTCCCTGATTCAATATTAATTGGAGTGGGAATAGTAAATTATATGTTTAGTGCCAAGCACCTTCCCAGAGTTAATGTAGTGTGGTGTCGGAATAGTAAATGATATTCGTTTAGTTTCCAGCACCTTCCCAGAGTTAATGTAGTTTGGAGTTAGAATAGTAAATGATATATGTTTAGTGTCCAGCAGGTTCTCAGAGTTAATGTAGTTTGGAGTGGGAATAGTAAATGATATATGTTTAGTGTCCAGCACCTTCCCTGATTTAATATTAATTGGAGTGGAAATAGTAAATTATATGTTTAGTGCCCAGTACCTTCCCAGAGTTAATTTAGTTTGGAGTGGGACTAGTAAATGATATATGTTTAGTGTCCAGCACCTTCCCTGATTTAATATTAATTGGACTGGGAATAGTAAATTATATGTTTAGTGCCCAGTACCTTCCCAGAGTTAGTGTAGTTTGGAGTGGGAATAGTAAATGATATATGTTTAGTGTGCAGCACCTTCCCAGAGTTAATGTACTTTGCAGTGGTAATAGTAAATGATATATATTTAGGTGCCGATTCCGATCCGTTAATTTCTTTTCCCGTAGGACTAGTATCCGGATTTTTTCCCGTACGAATCGTACAAGTCTCGTCCGACCCATGAAGTACGATTCGTACAGGGAAAGTACGGATCAGCCAGATCTGTACGAATCGTAACGGGGAAACTTGTACGAGACGTCCCCGGACACTTTTACGTACGATTCAGGAAAATACAGTCCGACTGTTCAAGTACGATCCGGACCGGCTTTCCGATTACCAAACTGTACGTAAAGAGTCCTGCACGACTCGTATCACGGAGAAAGCTGTGCCGGGTACGAGTCGTACATGCCCACACCCCCAATGCATATGTATGCACCGTACCCCAGCACCGTACCCCAGCCCCGTACTTGTACGCACCGTAGCACCGTACCTGTACGCACTGTACCCCAGCACCATACTCCAGCATCGCATATGTATGCACTGTACCCCAGCACCGTACCCCAGCACCGTACCCCAGCACCGGACCTGTACACATCGTACCCCAGCACCATACTCCAGCATCGCGTATGTACGCACCGTACCCCAGCACCGGACCTGTATGCACCGTACCCCAGCACCATACTCCAGCATCGCATATGTATGCACCGTACCCCAGCACCGCACCCCAGCATGGCGTATGTACACACCGTACCCCAGCACCATACCCCAGCACCGAACCTGTACGCACCGTACCCCAGCACCGTACTCCAGCATCGCGTATGTACGCACCGTACCCCAGCCCGTACCCCAGCACCGGACCTGTACGCACCGTACCCCAACACCATACTCCAGCATCGCATATGTATGCACCGTACCCCAGCATCGCGTATGTATGCACCGTACCCCAGCCCCGTACCCCAGCACCGGACCTGTACGCACCGTACCCCAGCACCGTACTCCAGCATCGCGTATGTACTCACCGTACCCCAGCACCGTAACCCAGCACCGCACCCCAGCACCAGACCTGTACGCACCATACCCCAGCACCGTACTCCAGCATCACGTATGTACGCACCGTACCCCAGCACCCTACCCCAGCACCGGACCTGTACGCACCGTACCCCAGCACCGTACACCAGCATCGCGTATGTATGGACCGTACAACAACATCACATATGCGAGCACGGTACAACAACATCGCGTATGTACGCACCTTACATACGCGATGTTGAAACGACTCGTATTGAACCAGGACACTGTAAAACAGCACAAGGAGGGTCAATTAGACTCGCACAACACCACAAAACACGTCTACAGTGCACAAAACATCAAAATGACGGACCTGGCCACATCCAAACAGGCAAACAGAGGGCCAAACTCACAACCACCCCTTATAACACACCCACCAAAATTTCAAACTCAGGCACACCCACAAATGGACCAATAAAAAGGGCCCATACACACAAACCATGAGCCTTTGCAACATACTCACTGCCGCTACAGAGCACACCCCAACAACTGCACCCATCCACCTTAACATATACACCTTCACACAACCTCCTTCACACATACCCCCTCTTCACATTCACACCCACACCTTCACATTCAGACACACACACCCACAACCATCCACACCCTCACCCCACACCATGTCCACAGACAAGAATCCAAAGTTCCCAAGGGAGGAGCTGGAGATCCTTGTCAACAAAGTCATCAGAGTCGAGCCACAGCTCTTTGGAACATTGGTCAGACAGACCAGCATAGCCGAAAAATAACGCCTGTGGCAGAGGATCGTCGATAGGGTGAATGCTGTTGCACCCATCAGAAGGAAAGAATGCCAAGCCAGGTGGTACGATCTGCGGAGAGCAGTCAAGAGGAAAATGAACGAAGACTATGCCCAGAGCAACATCACTGAACGTGGGGCGCCCCGCAGACCGGTACATTACCATCCCTGGGAGGAGAAGGTGATGGCCCTGCTTCCGCCGGTGGGAGTACATGGACTTCAAGGACTTTCAGAGCCTGGTGAGTACACAAACAACTCATGTAATATGGGGGGAATGGCATCCACACCCCAACTACACAAACTGCATGCAACTACCCCCAAGCCCTCACCGGCCACAACCACACTCAAAAACAATGCTCATGCCACTAACATGTGTATGCCCCATTTAGAAAGCAAGGCCATGCCATGTTCCATGCTACACGAAGCACTAACCCAAGAATGGATGTCTGGGATGCTGCGATGAGGGGTCTCACAAAACACATTGTTCAACTCCGAATCAGACACCATTGCCCTCATCCCATATGGCCCAGGTACATACCCATGCACCATGCTCTATGCACAGGGACTGGCAAAGTACTGACAAGATAGCTGACACTTGGCCCTGCTGTAGGCAGCACAAGGCCCTCCTGTGACCAGTGCAAACTCAAACACCAACACAACAAGCTCAGATATCTAGGACAGGAACTCACACTCACTGTCATGGCAGCATGCTCCATGGGGGGACAGCTACATCACCTGGGAGCCCCACTGCCAAATCACACTACACCCACTATCAGGCCCTGTCACACACACCCCTCACACAAGCACACACCCCCGGGACAGACAATGGATTTACCCACTCTCACAATGGACATGTCACACAACAAGACCAATATATAGCCGAAAAAGCATCCAATCCAAAAATCAACATGTCAAAGACTCAGGAGAACATATCAATCTGTCCCCCGCAACATACCCATCCACAAGTGAACATTGAGGAGAATGCTAGGCACATACAACTACCTGGAGGAACTGTGCCAACTTGAATATGTATGAAACATGGATGTTACATGAAACAGCATCAACATTGTCTTTCTCTCACACACAGGGCAATGTGATGGATCTCCCCCCAACAATGGGGGTGAAGAATCACAGTCCCAGGCTCGGGAGGAACCTGATCCCACCGGCAGCGACGCCTCTCAGCACTCCGTGGATGACCCCGACCCAGCTGGACCCTCTGGTGTTCAAGCCCCTGCAGCACCTGCTTCAGGAACATCTGTGCCAACCACCATCCCCATTCCTGCCACATCCCAGGAGACACCGAGGATCCCTGCCCGCACTGAACAACTGAGCCAGTCTGACCTGGAGGGACAAGGAGGCACACAACCCCGCAACTGCCATCCCTCAGGGGTCCCGCAGACCCGATGTAGGCCAGGCTCGTGTGGGCAGGGGTGGTGGGAGTGGAGGCAGGCAGAGGCGAGAACCTGACCAGCTAGCTGAAGGGACCGGTATGTCACACATACACAACATCATGGACGCATACCGGCGTGACACCAGGGTGATCAGCCAGGTAGTGGAGACCCTCACAGACATTAAGAACCAGCAGGCCGAGCAACACGCCAGTCAACAAGAACAGCAAGGACGGATAGAGGCAAGACTGGCTGAGCTCCTGGCGGAGCAAAGGGACATAAGCCATTCACTCCGTCGGATCGCCGACAACATGGGCAACCCTCCCTGTGCCACCAGGCGAAGACCACCACAGGCCACAGGGAGGGAGGAGGAGGAGGATTCGTCCGACGGAGCGTCCCAAGCATCGTCAAGGCCTGCATCTGAGGGTCCCGCGAGGAAGGTGGGTCGTCCACGGAAAAGACCGTGAAAGGCAGCGGGCCATCCACATCTCCCTGGTCACCTGGCCTGGCACCTGGCCTTCATGTGCAACATCATCACCTCATTGACTGACATTCTCTGCCACATGGACTTGCTGGTCACAGTCTGACCAATGATGCCAAACACTTTGGTCTGGACTCTGCTGACTTCAAATGCCAAGGATCCCATCTCCCCCTGTGAACTTTGGATTCTATGCTCCCTGTATAGCGCCAATTTTTTTCCACAAATCACTCCCCAGACATCGAAGAAAACTAAATAATTGAAATTTGATGTTGAAGTCATTTAGCATCAGTCCACAACATATGTGTGAGGAAATGTCAAACTATGCCTGAGTTTTGAACTAACTCCAGCCATCCATACCTTGGGATCTGAGTCTGGTCCAGGACACACATGGGTCACAATGTATCATCCAATACAGTCAGTCAGTCAAAGGCTTTATTTCGATAAAAACATATCATAAAAGCTTTACAATTAAAAAAGAGTTTAAATTCATTTAGGTTAAAATCCAAATATTACAATAAGAATAAGACATATCATAAATAGATGTTAAGAACGGATTAAACAATTTCTTTAAGCCTTTTGCTTCTAATGCGCCATGCCCAAGATAGAAATTATCATCCAATACAGACATGGAGCCCAATACTCACCCGTGATGGCCTCAAGCTGCTGAGGGGGGCTTGCAATCCTGTGTGGACAGACCTATTTGGAAGAGTATCATTAAGGCGTAGAGGTCATGGCTCATGTGGAGGGGCCCGGGGAGGGAGTCCCAGGTATGTTTGGCCAGGTGGGAGAACTATCTCCTGCATGCTGTAGTTCTGTGGATGTGAAGAATGGTGGCCAGGGCAAAGTTGGATGCACGGAGTTGGGCCAACGGGGTCTTGGATGACAGACGTCCAAGGTTGGTTTGGGGTCTGGGGTTGTGGACTGCTTCCTGAGTGTGGGTGAGGAGTCTGAAGGTCATCCTGCAGCAGATAGTGAGCCATTGCAGCTATCTCAGGTGGACGGTGATGTGGCTGTGGCGGGGGATGTTGAAGCTGAGGTGTGCAGATGCACCCTGGATGTGGACAAGTTCTCCTGGAGTTTGGCTGTTCTTGCTCCGTAGAGGGCAGTGCTGTAGTTGACCCGGCTGGTGTCGTGGACCTGGGGACCGTCTGTCTTGCCTTGGAGTGGATCTGTCTGTGGATCATGTGCATCATGCGGAGGGTGTTGCAGCATGAGGTACAGATGCTGTTGAGTTGCATGGCAATTAAGAGCGACAAGTCCATGATGAACACCATCTTGCGTGCGTGGCCACTGGGTGCTGGTGCAGTGCCCCGGCAGGTGGGACACAAGGAGTTGACCCAGCTGTAAGGGGAAAATCAGATGATTACCTCAGTCCTATCCAAGTCCAGCCTCAGGTGGCTGATGTTCAGCCATACGTCAACGGACCTCATACCTCCTTGAAGGTTGGAACTGGCAATGTCTGTGTCTATGGTGAGGGTGAGGAGCAGCTGGCTGTCAATGGCATATGAGAAGATGATGAGGTTGTGTGCGCATGTGATGATGGAGAGGTGGGTAATGCACACATTGAAGATTGTCACGCTGAGAGATGAGCCCTGGGGCATGTGCCAGATGACCCCAGTGTACTACATGCTGAAGGCTTGAGGCAGACTCACTGGGCCTTGCTGGTGAGCTACTTGCTGATTTCATCCAGGGCCCTCCTCTGGATACCAGTGTTGGAGATGTGTGAGCTGTCAGTGTGGTAGCACATGGTGCAGAATGCTGTTGAGAGGTCAAGGGGGGTGGTCTCACCATTGTTGAGCAGGGCAAAGTTGTCGGTGGTGGTGGCAATGATGACGGTTGCGGTGGTGTGATTACTGTGGAAGATGGTCTTGTGCAGGTTGCCTGGAGCTATTTGCGTGGAGGAATTTTTTCAGTTGCTCTTTGACTGTCTTCTTACTGACATTTGCTGGGTAGGGAAGGACGGTGATGTTCCTGGAGAGCCTGCGGACTGCCGTATGTTGTCTAAGAAGGGCCTGGGTCTCTGCATGCCTCCATCTACCATGGAATGTGGCAAACTCAAAGGATACATTCATGACGTGCTGGACGGGGGCTACAAGGAGGGGGAATAATGTGTTTGAGATGTTGTGTTGGAAGCGGCCTGATGGAGATCCCCAGTGGATGTTGCACATGAGCCTGGTGCTGTATTTGCTGCTGATGGGAGTCCAGAACCTGAGGGGGGTTGGTCCCACGGAAAATAGTGCTGTCTGCCTCTGTGTGCCAAGGCTGGCATGTATGTCCATGAGCTTGCAGTGGTAGAAAGTTGCAAGGGATTGGCTCTGCCTTGCAAGGGCTGAGGTGTCTTTTGGATGGAGAGCTGCTGTCAGTGCACTCACAATGCTGATGAGCTCCTTGATGTAGTGTGTTTTGGTGCCTTGGCCCTATCTGAAGGATCTCCACTTGTCCTTAATGATGATATGGTGATGGCTGTGTGTGCCGTTTTCCAGGACTGTAAGGTCACTGATGGTTCTTTGTGTCACAATCTTTGCACAAGAGTCCGGCTAGACCTGTATGAGTCCAGTAGGTCTGCCTTGTTCCAGGTGGCTTAACTGTTGTTGTGCATCACAGGAAAGTCCGTAAATGTGGCTAGATTGTTGGATCAGTTGCTGATCCAGTGTGTGAGGTTGCAGGGTGTGGCGGTGGTGTTGGTTCCAGTGTCCCACACAGCATGTCTGTGTTGACTTACATCAAGCATCTTTGGGGGATTGGTAGCGCGGTGTGGGCCAGTGTGTTGCTTGTTGGAGACGTGGATGCAAATGTTGATGGACCAATGATGGATGCTGGTGTGGTTCTCCTCCAGCCAGAACTTACTGGCCCCAGCCACTAGAAGCCTGTGGAGGTGAGGGCATGAGTGAAGATGTACGTGTTGATGGCTTTGTGGAATTGTGGATGTAGGCCTGGAGATCTGTAGATGAGTGTTACTCTGAGGGTTACCAGGGGGTTGATGCCAAACAGGATTTGTGACCCTGAGGGTGTACTTGTGAATAGATAGCAATTCATCCTCTAGGATTGTTGGTGCCGTCCCTGCGGGTGCTCTTGTATCCGTCTGAGATGGCAATGAAGAAGTTGTGTGCTGAGGATGCTTTTATCCCGGTTACTGTCATGAGGGTGATGTGTGGGCCTGTTGTGTTGAGGAGGTAACAGAGTCCAATGGCGTGCTGTTGGACAGAGCCGTTGTGGAGTAGGAGGCACCTGGTTGTCTGGTAGCGCTGTGTAGGCAGTTGCAGTTGGAGTTGCACACTCAGCATGCAAAGGTGTCGTGCGTGCGCTTAGGGGTTGCCTGAGAGCAGGCGGTTGATTGTCTGGTGGACATTGCTTGGAGGGTGGCTGCAACATGAGCCTGTTGTGTGATGTGGGTCATGCAAGGACATGCGGGTTGTGCACTGTGCACGTTGCAGGTGCTGACGGTCCTGCCTTTGGCACGGCGTGGGCGCAACAGTGGCACAGACAAGCTGCTGCCTGCATAATGAATGGGTGGAGGGAGGAAGGGAGGAGCATTTTGGAGGCGTGCGGGTTGCAGAATCAGGGCAGTTGGTGGGCCCTTGCCCCAGGGGACGCAGCAGCAGGCAGGAGGTTAGAGAAACTATGCAGAAAGTAGCACACAAAGACAAGGAGGTCAGAAAGGACCACTGCAACAGGTGTATGTAAAGGAAGAAGTGTCAGGTTACTCATGGCTCACTCAGAGAAAATGGATGAACAATCACCAAAAATGACGGCCACAGGATCATGAAACAGAAGGCTGAGCTGCGCACAGGAGACACACCCTCAGCAGTCGTTGACGGCCCGTTGTGGGGAGCAACCTGCACAAATACATACACAACCAGGTACTTCATGCACAATACAGATTATTAGCCATGACGCTATTCACACTTGCACTCACGACACAAGCATAGGTGTACTCGCCGACGCTGAACTACAGGGACCACAGTTCTTTGGGGTAACACGCAGGTAGGTCAGCAGTGTGCGACCATTTTGGATTTAGTTATTTAGTGGCTCTTTGAGCCAGGGAGTCGACGGGCTCAGGTTACGCACCTGCGTTGCTACGAGAGGTACATACCTGATAATGATTTTAGCAGCCTACACAGCAACCCTGCACTCTTTCCTACTCCCTGCTGACGAGAGGCAACAACCTCGAAACACGTGTCCAGGGATGGCTAACGCTATTCACACTTGCACTCACGACACGAGCATAGGTGTACTCGCCGACGCTGAACTACAGGGACCACAGTTCTTTGGGGTAACACGCAGGTAGGTCAGCAGTGTGCGACCATTTTGGATTTAGTTATTAGCCATGAAGAACTGCATGCATGTTGCCGAAGTACACATACACTCATATGCACTATCTTTGACAACTATGCCATAGATGACGCATGCAAAGTGGCAAGAGACCTGCAGTGACAGAGATGAGGCACTTTGGAGGGTGATGAACACCTTTATTACCCACACTCAGCACCAAGGGAAATGCATCCATATGAACAGACTCACAGGTCAGTTGACAGAACATGTGGGACATACGCTGGACCCCCCCTTCACAACACGGATGTTGTAAATCCCAATGAACTGGCACACAAGTTAAGGGGATGAGCCAAACCCATCCTGCTGCACACGGAGAGGCTGCAATTCCCCATAGAGCCTGTTGTGGGAATGTCCCACACTATGTCCACCCATAGCATCCAGTATGTTTCAGAGGCAATGTTTAACCACATTGATGCCTTCATCTGACTCCCCAATCCAATACAGATGACTGCCATGAAGGGTGACTATCAATTCATGCGAGTGATGCTACCTGTTATGTGCTCCATGGTGAGGAGGCATGTATGCATGGTAACACAACATGCACAGAAGCAGTCCCCACACATTCCCAATCCGTACCACCACCAAAAAGCCTTGCTGCGATCCTTACCCAAACTGACATTTCCACATGTCCGTGCATGGAACGCTGATTCAGCACACGTCCCAATACTCATTAGGAATAGCAGGAGGACAACCAAGACATGAGCAGACAACAGGTGCAAGAACCTGGGAATGACAGACAGACAAGAAGTCAGCTAAAAGAATTTTCTCCGCACACATGGTCAGTTACAAAACATGAACAATGTTGTACCCATGCAAATTGCAAATAAAGTCTCTCCGCAATACTGTGTGGCATGACATCATCACTCGAGTGACACAGATCTAAGTCACTTTACCATCAGTCAGCTGGACACACGCATTGCAACACATGCCACCCAAGGCTACAAGCGTGCACACTCAGACCCAGTGACTCACCATTATGAGAAGAAGTTGTGTATGAGCTCGCCTCATGCCCAAGACCTTCATCCTCCACGGGTGGATGTTCCTGCTCATCCTGGTCCAGGATGAGTGGCACTGCCTTCTCCACTGCCATGTTGTGCAGCATGCAGCACACGAGGAAGATTTTGCAGACTTTCTCCGGTGCATATGGGAGGGACCCGCCTGTCTTGTGAAGGCACTGGAATCGACTCTTCAGGAGGCCAAACGTCCTCTCAATGAATCGCCTGGTCTGCCCGTGTGCATTGTTGTAACGGTGATCTGCAGCTGATCCTGGGTTGCGGAGAGGTGTCATCAGCCATGGCATGTTGGGATATCCAGAGTCCCCTACATGGAAACATCATGTAAATAAGTGGGTCAGGAGATGCCGTAAGAGCCAAAGATACCGCAACACACAGGACAAACAGAGTATACCCACCAACAAGACAGGCTCGTTTGTTGTGCAGCCGCAGCATCATTTCTGGCACCCTGCTACGCCTCATGATGTAGGCATCGTGTGCTGACCCTGGAAACCGTGCACAGACATGGGAAATCAGCATGCTAGCAAGACACACCACAAGGGCATTTATAGAGTGGTAATGTTTACGGTTGCGATAGGCTACCTCCTGTGCCTGTGGTGGTACCAAAGCCACATGTGTCCCATCAATGGACCCAATGACATGGGGCATCCCTCCCAGGGCATAGAAATCACCCTTGACATCTGTCAACTCCCCAGGAGTAGGATATTTGAAGAATTCATCAAGGTGCTCCAACATGGCTGCCAAAACATCACGCAGGACATGGCTGAACATTGTCTGTGAAATCCCACCAACATCAGCTATGGTCAATTGAAATGTACCTGTGGCAAAAAAATGTAGGGATGCCATCACCTTCATCTTGGGGATCAGCGCAGTAGGATACCTGTGTTGCGGTTGGAGGTGTGGTGCCAGCTTGTCCGTCAATTCCTCAATCAACTGGCGAGTGAATCTGTACCGCCTGATGCAGGCACGTTCCCTCATGGTAGCCAAGTCTGGTATTGGTCGTGGGACAGGCGGTGCCCTGCAGGAAATTGTATTGAATAACAGAGATTGAGAGTCTGCCAACATCAATGTCAATGAACATAGCACATGCTAAACTGCTACTAGACATCATGGAAATACAGAGTCTGGTCTGTGCTATACATCCAGGACATGTATGCCAGCTTGCTGACACTCCTACGAAAAGCCACATACACCTGTTGATTGTCAAGTCCACATGACATGCCCTGAAACGAGCTGGGGGCCAGTCTGAGTGAACAGCCAGAGACATCACCGGAGTGACACACATCCACATAGCTGCATTGGAAGGATGTCATCTCATACAGACAGCTGACTGCAAGGTAGACACACAGGTCACATGGAATGTCAAATGTACAGATCAAACACACTGCGATGAAGGGGTACACGTGAAAAACAAAAACACACACATTGAGACGACGCAGATATGTATTCCTGGGAAAATATGATGTCCGATGCACACAGACCCTGCTTCCGTGGAAATCCACATGTGGCATGGTGTGCGTGGATGTGTGCCATGCCCATCTCCACACAGACACATGTTGGATGCAGCAACAGCAGATGTAGTTGACGGAACACTAACAGCAAGCACATGGGAACACATGACACACACCTGACATAGTCACATAGGGGCACGCTGATTGTGACATGTCAGTTGATACAGTGTCCCTGTCCCTGGCATCAGGAGACAGGTGTGGGTGGTGGTGACTGTGCCATACCAGTGATGCTGTGCATGACACGTTTGGACTCCAGACACACATGTGCCAAGTGTGAAGGTGATGTGTGCTACATTGTGCTCCATCACACATGACGTGTACAAAGGTCATCACACATCAATTGTGCAACTACATGACAAGACCTGTGCAATATCACTGCATGACACACCTAGACCCTGCACATGAAATTATGCAATGCCAAGTACTTGATGGACAGCCTTGTGCGAGTCGTGGCCCTCTATTCCTGGCGTGTGTGCCTGGTATCACCAGTGTAAGCGTGTGAAACGCACTGTACGCATGCTCTGAGAGCGTGTGTACGATCCGTATCACTATTGTAGTGGTGCCGTAGGGGTACGCTTGATGCGTACCGTACACATGCTCTGAGAACGTGTGTACGGTCCGTATTACTATTGTAGAGGTGCCGTAGGGGTACGCGTGATGCGTACCGTACCCATGTTCTGAGAGCGTGTGTACGGTCTGTATCACTATTGTAGAGGTGCCGTAGGGGTTCGCATGATATGCACAGTACACCCGCTCTGAGAGCGTGTGTACGGTCCGTATCACTATTGTAGAGGTGCCATAGGGGTACGCGTGATACGCACCGTACACCCACTCTGAGAGCATGTGTACGGTCCGTATCACTATTTTAGGGGTGCCGTAGGGGTATGCGTGATGAGTACCGTACACACGCTCTCAGAGCGTGTGTATGGTCCGTATCACTATAGTAGTGGTGCCGTAGGGGTACGCGTGATGCGTACCGTACACACGCTCTGAGAGCGTGTGTACGGTCCGTATCACTGTTGCAGTGTTGCCATAGAGGTACGCATGATGCGTACCGTACCCATGTTCTGACAGCATGTGTACGGTCTGTATCACTATTGTAGAGGTGCCGTAGGGGTTCGCGTGATATGCACCGAACACCCGCTCTGAAAGCGTGTGTACGGTCCGTATCACTATTGTAGAGGTGCCGTAGGGGTACGCTTGATACGCACCGTACACCCACTCTGAGAGCGTGTGCACGGTCCGTATCACTATTTTAGAGGTGCCGTACGTGTACATGTGAAACGCACCGTACATGTGTGGGGATTTCAAAATTTCATAGGGGACAAGTATTAGGCCCAAAATGCATGCTGGTTGTCATGGATACAGAGATTTCAGTTGCAATGTGTCCATCAGGTGGCCTGGAAGAGTCAGTTGGCCAAATAATACATTGTTGCAAAGTGGTGGTTGCCTTGCAATGATGCTCAAAATTTGAACCATGCAAATACGTGTCATTGGTGTATGTTTGAAGGGATTGGAGGAAACGTAGGATGCTAATGAGTCTGCCCAATCACTATGTACTCCTGTAAATGAAAGCCCCTCAGCAAGACAGATATAAGACAGCCAGAAGCCATGAGAGGGCACTTGCCTGCACAACTTTCCAGTCAACCACACTGCTGCTGTCTCTGCTTCCTCTGGCACCATGTCACGTACTGTGGAGAGGGCCCAGCCATTCACCCTCAAGGAGAATGAGGCCTTGCTGGACGTCCTCCTCCCACAGTCCCCCAAGCTGTATGGGAGACCAGGGGAGCAGGTGAGTGCTGACTCCACTACCTTTGACTGTGCACCATTTGTGTGACTGTCACTTCTGACATTGTGTCCAGGTGTGACAGACATGCAATGTTGTTTAGAGGGGGTCCCGGGGGGGGCATGCTTATGTCAATCATGCAGAGCATGATGTAGTTCCTGTGTGCATTCCTCACTTGCATTGTGCTTACTGTGACATTCACTGCATAGTGCATGACACATTCAGCATGGCAAATCCTTGGTGGATTTATTTCCTACAGTCCTGAGGTGATTGGGTGGGCCCCCCGGTGTGACAGGTGACTGTACCCACAGATGTGTATGAGTTGAGTGGACCTGTGGTGAGAGTGTCCAAGTGATGTGTACGACCTCCAGGACATTGATGTGTGTGAATGTTCCTTGTCATGTGGGTGAGTGTCTATGTGAAGTGTTGCACCACAGATGCATAGAGGAGGCAACAGCTCTACCCATCTGATGTGAGAAGTAAGCCGTGCTGTGTGTCTGACTTGCTGAGCTATCACGACACCTGTGACACCCCACAGGCAAGTGGCACATGTGCAGAGTGAGGTTTTTATCCGCTGTTGTCAATGGCAGGTGATTGATCTGTGCCTGGGTGTGTCTGTGTACACTGCTGAGGGTGCGTCAGTGGACTGGAACATGTGACTGCTTGGAGGTGCTGTCCATTAGCCTGCCGTTGCATGTGATGCACAGTGTGTTCCATGATCAGGGAGTGTGTCGCACCCCTTATGCCACCTGTGTACTTTCAATGCCGTGTAGTGCATTGGGGCTTACACACAGGCCAATGTCGATTTTAGAATGATGACATTCCTTGGCAGCATCCTATGCCCTGTTCAACATATCAAAGATGTTCAAATGTGTGTCTCTGGGACATGGAGCAGGTTTAGTGATGTTGTCTCACTTTGTCATCCTCACAGGTAACTGCCTACGAGAAGGGGGTGATCTGGAGGGAGATCGTCAGGGCCGTGAGATCAGCGGGGGATCGCAGTCGGCGTCTAGCCCAAGTTCGAAAACGGTGGCAGGACATCCGGTGCTGGACCCGGCGGATCGCCTGGGTCCAGCTGGGGCTCTCACCTTCTCGCCCCCATGGCAGGGGGCGATGCCTGACCCCCCAATTTACGCGTGTCCTGGCGGTGATCTTCCCTGACCTGAATAGGCAGTTACAGGAGAGACTGCAGCAAGGAGGGGGTAGGTACATGGCTGTTTGTTGTGTTGTGTGTCACCAGCTTTTGGAAGTGCTCTGTAGCCTGGATACACTGCCAGAGTTTAGATGTGCAGTGCATTTTCTGTTCCCCAATGTCAACCGGTGCTCTTATTCATCCCTTCCCTTCCTTGGTATGTGTCCCCTGGTCTGTGTGTAATCACATTTGCACATGGTCATCTAGGCTACCAGGAAATCCAAGTGCACATTGCTTTCCGCATCATGTGGGAGGGTGGTGTGTGACATGTGTTGGTACCTTGCCTGTGCCATGACCTGTTCACTATGTTGGGGGTCCATATTTGTTGGCACTGATGATGAGTCTCAACATAGGAGTGTGAGGTTTCAACTGAACACCCTTGCAGCATGCATGACCAATGTTGTGGCCTCAGACATGATGTGCATGAGTGGGAGATATGCATAGTGCCATGACGGTTGCTCATGGTACAGTCAGCTCATTCCAGGAACACGGAGCAATGTGCCCACTACAGTCCCCTGAGACACCCTGGCCTCCTAATCACTGTGTGTCATCCAACACTATGCCCATTCTCTGTGGGTTCAGCATAGGTCTGCCTCTGTGGCATTGTTCCCTGGCCTCATTTGTATTTATCAAATGTGTGCTACATGTGTCCACTGGACAGGGAGACACCATTTGGCTTGTGCATACTCACACTGGGCAGTGCCTGTGTGTCTATTCACAACAATCTGTTGATGGTTGTTTGTCACAAATATGTGTTGCCAGCCTCACGAGGTGATGTTGTGTACATTTGGGAATTGTTGCTACACATTTTTGTTAACCCTGATTAAGACTTGTCACTTCGTGATCTGTCTCAATCACATTGTCTCAGTTATGGGGGGTTTGTGTGGGAGAGGCCTACATGGGCAACCCTGATTTCTCCTTGCCAGGTCTGACCTGTGTGTGAGAATTGGCTGGACAAAGACTCACCGTGCAGTGACCCAGTGGTGTTGTGCAGGGCTTAATGTTCGTAGTTTGCAGCCTGTGTCTTTTGTTTAAAAACATGATTCCTGCTCATACATTCTTTGCACCTGTGTGTGGTTCAGATGCAACACAGTTTGGGCTTTGTGTGCTGACATCTGTGTGGACATTCTGGCTTGCCATGAGGGTGTCTCCTCAGTGCAGGTATGCCTTTTTACAACACAATTGCAGGCCCATTAGCTTATGCATTGTCCTGGGTTTGGACATGTGTAACACTCCACATGACAGGCAGTGGGTCATATGTGTAGCCAACTGGGTCATCAGGTAACGATGGCCATGTGACAACTGACATAATTCAAGTTGTTAGTCAAAAATGATTGCACCTTGGCACTCACAGCACTTGTCAACAGGTCTTCATGTTTTCAATGGGTTACTTTGATGTTTTGTTGTTAAGAACAATAATGTGCCTGCATGAAAAATGTCTCCCAAGGAAGTGCACATCAAACCACTTTTACACTTTCAGGGAACACACTGGCACATTTTAAAAGAAGCCACTGTTCAAAGAAGACTGTGTTGCAGTTTATACATATACATGTTCCCACAGTGGTCTTGAATTTGGGTAAGTCCGTGGTTGTTGGTGATACCAACTTACGATTGTCAAGACATCAAGACCTCCGTGGGCCCATGTATATGTACTTTCTGCTACACCATTTATTTCTAACAGTGGCTTCTTTAAAAAAGGTACCAGCTTCTTCAATGACTGTGTAAATGTAGTTTTGTGTGCACCTCCTTGGGAGACATCTTTCATGCAGGCACATGGGTGTTCTTTCACAAAATGGCACATTCCCACTTTCAAAACATGTCGATTGTGTAAAGTCTTGTGAGTCCCAAGGTATCCTAAACTTTTTGGTTTTGTGTTCCAAAGTACTTACAGGTTTCAGAGTGTGGTGACACCTTGAGTATTGAGGTGTGTTAGTTTGCCTTGGGTGCACCACTACTGTTTCTTTCAGGGTAAACAAGAGGTGGCATGACTTCATTGTATTGCTGTGCTTACCTGTTCACAGACACTAGCTTCTCAGTGTATTTCTCATTCAATTTATAGAGAGGGCTCCAAAAAGTGCTGCCAGGCCAGCCTAGGGCTACAGTGCATGTGTGCGGGCACGTGCGCTGCGCTTTACCGCTATTACCTTCACTTTCGGCCACACGGCCGCTTTGATCGCGATCACTTTCACTTTTGCGGCTGCCCGGCCGCTTGTTTAATTATGTCATTCAGCATACCTCCATTTAGTCTCCCACTCCCTCTTTTGTGTACAACATATCTTTCCCATTAATTTAAACTTGCAGTCTGTGGGCCCTTGTCTGCGTATCTGACATTTTTTGCGCTCCTTACTTATAATGAAACAGCCGCGATATTTCACACTTTAATTCAAGAGTAAGCAGTTCTAACCTTGAAATATTATTTTGCTTCTCGTAATTTGTTCCTTGGATCTCATAACTTAACTCAACTAATGCGAATGGCAGAGATGGAAAAGGTTACGAAAAAGAAATATGAAACAGAACAAATCTTATAACCCCTGACCTCCATTTTACGGTTTTCCATCTTCTCGTGTTCATGGCTGCATAACTCGGAACTCTTTTTCAGTGATATGTCATATTAAAACTGTGCAGTTATTTAAAATAAACCAGCGCTTGCATTTATCCTTAGCTCCTAATAGCTACTGCAGGAAAGGTTATCGAATGTACGTGTTGGGTCAGAAATTTCAGGGAGAAACTAACAAAGTTCCTTTTAGTGTAGCCATGTAATTACCTGTCATTGACCTTGGACCGTATAAGTGGCAGGAAACCGGACAAATGTAGATATATATTACGCAGAGAAATCAAAAAAAGCAAATAGTTGTTCAGTTCCACACCCTACACATATTTCACGTGTAACCATGTTTAACGAGCAAGCAATGTTGCACTTTTTGTTTAACGTTTTACATAATCCAAATTTGGAATCAATTGGCTTTCTGATCTAGGCTGGTGACTTTCGTAAATGTCAAACGTGTTCACGTAAATAGAGAAACCGAGACTTCTTCCAGGCCAGTTGGTTCCTGCAAAGCACTTCATGATGTGTGGCTGCTCCTATAATTTCGGGTCACATTAATATATGTTTGTTTTTTATTGTGTTGTGCCGGTCCTCTGAGGTTGACATTTAGTCTGTTAGTTTATTATAATATACGTTTTGATGTTTTTAAACCCACATCTATTGTGGTAGAACTGAGACTCCAAATCCCAGAATGCAAAGGGCTAGTAACTAAAATTTAGGACTGTTCGAAGCTGTCACACGTCAAATGCTAAAACTTGGGAGACATGATAAAACTGCCAAACAGCCTTTTAAATTGCTGTTTTTTAAGATCAGGGCCATTTTAAAATACATAACAGTTTTTTAGTCGCTCTGTCCCCCACTGCTGCTGCACATAAAAATACACTGCATGAACAACAATTTAGAATAGGCTAAACTGTCAAAGACCCAGGGACATACATTGCATGCCCATAAATGAAGTATACAATAATATGGCTACTTATTCGTAACTTGCTCCGACTCTGTATAATGTACGGATGTCAATCTTTACTTCAACTTTTCTGAAAACGACTCATTTGAGTTTCACTTAAAAAACAAATTATTTGGTTCTGTGGGCCATAGAGTTTAAGAACCCAGGGCTTTTCTTTACAGGCATGCAGCTGCACTAGGTGTTTGCGTTCCGTCTACATGTCATCATGCGTAAACCCTAAGTCTACCGCTACTGTGATCCCTAGCTGTTACTCCTTGGTTTAACCAAAAACTGGATGCTCTCAGCCAAGTTGGATGACAGTGTCACCAGTGCATATGTACATTTCACTTTACACCAGTTCTGAATGTCACATATTATAATTCTAAAGGCACTGTTAGTACAACCTTGTCTTTCAAATGGCTTTAAGAACTCCTACTGCGTGCATAGAAAACAAAATGTCACATCTTTAAAAACACTACCAATTTGTCAATAAGCACAGTGACAACCTCAAATAATGATGAAAGACTAAACAACATCCCTTTTATTCAGAGAGAGATAGAGAAATCTTACTTTAAAATATCAATTGAGTCTATGCTGACGAGGCACAGCAGCATTTTTAAGTGTCAGTCAAACAAAAGTTTATTTGGACTAATTAGTCCTTAAACAGTAAAATCTCCATACATACAGACTCTTATAATCTCAATTCTTAGATTAAATCTATCATAAAAATTCATACATTTAAATTCATTAAACTTTCGTTTAATGAATTTTAAATGTATGAATTTTAAGTGGCATCCATCCACACTGGCAACTGATAGTGGTCCAAAGATTTCATACTCTGCCTGTATTTGCTCTGCGCACCCATTGTCATATGACATTATCTTAAATTCTGTTTCTTTGCTTACTGAATTTCAAGAAAATGGAACAAAGCATGCTCGCCACGCCATTATCGCCATCCTGCTTTGCAGCATTTGGCCTGTTTTCACATGCTGAAGTTTGTTCGGTGTGAAGTCAAGGCAATGTGTTCAAGATTTCATGACAGGAGGTATGGAACACATTTTGGCTCTCACACCAACACTCCTTACATCAGCATTCCCACAAACAGTTCCGTTTTATTTTCTGGAAAGCTTTAAAAGCAGTATGCTGAAACTGTCCGTATTCCTGCAATGGATCACATGGTGCACAGTGGAACATTAAAAGGCACAGGCAATTAGACCTGACATCATCCTTGGTTTGGTATTTCCCAAACTGTTTTACCTTCATACTGCCTGTTTTGGTGAATTTGTGTATTTTTTTCTTTTTTTTTTTTGCTTTAGGACTGTGCACTCTTTACCACTTCTAACCACTACTAATGTGCTTATGCAGTCTCCTTTAAACATGGTAACAATGGCTTACACCTAACTACTTGTAAGTCCCTAGAAAAGTGATACTACCTTTATCCATGGCCTCCAGTACTCCTTGTACCACCCACTAAAGTAGCTATGACTGAGGCCTGCTACTGCAGCCTTTAGTGCAGTTTTAAACTCCTATTTCAACCTGGCAAAATACATCTTTTGCCAGGCCTAACCCTATCCTTTTTAATGCATATTAGTCACCCTAAGGTAGGCCATAAAGGCACATAGGGCAGGGTGCATTGTATTTAACAAGCATTTGCAATCCAATAGGTCTCGCATTTGCGAGAGTTTGAGCTGTTGGCATTGTACATGACAATGCCTTTTATTTTTGTTTTCAAAACCTGCAAGAGGTGCGTAAACACTCATTTTTAGGTCTCGCGTCTAGCGTTGCAGTTCGCAGCAATGCTTGCACCGCGCGATACCTCTTGTATGGGCTTCAGAAAGCTAACCACACGCTCGTGCGTGTGATTTTGCTTTCGCTGGCTGCCATTGGCTTTAGCGTGCTTTTTAAAGAAAAATACAGCACGCAATTGGGCAAAGGCTGGCACATGTCCCGCCTTTGCTCCGCCCATTCCCACCGGTGTCTAGCATGCGAAGCAGCGCACGTTCGCCTCGCTGCCGCGCTCCCTTGCCCCCGCTCCTCTGTGGTGCACGCGCACCACTGGTTTTGCTTTGTTGTTGTTTCTATCTATGCGCAAATGAAACAAACGCTGTCTCGTACAATAATGCTGTCACGATTACACCGCTGTTGTTTACGCCATTTAGTGTGAAAGCGTCGTATTGGTGGCGGAATGTTTTTTTTAGGTTTACTACAAACATTATTAAAGAATGCTATCAACGAAAATGCAAGATTTCTGCTAGCAACACAAAAATTACAAAAAGAATTCCAGTTGAAATAATGCTAACAATATTTGCGGATGTTCTGGTTAAATTTGTTGCTGTTATTAATGTTATTGCTGATATTATCCATAATAGCTCGGTATGGAAATGAATATCATTATGCGCAGTGGCTTTAGTGTTGCGAGTTTTTCATTTCTGGGAATTTGTCAAACTGTACAGTGTGCACAGTCCCGCTGCGGCTGACACACCGTTCCTTTACAGTGCCCGTTTGTGTCAGCCCGCTCGAGCGCCGCAGCGCCTGCCCTGTGCTCGGACTCCCCACACAAACACTCGGTGGATGCCCCCCCGCCGCATAGCTGAGTTTGGGGCGTTCACTCAATTATTCCAAACCCCGCTAAAGTTTACTTTCTTTCTGACGCAATTGTTAATTACCACCCGAGAGGGCAGGGGTAATGCACTGGATAGTGACGTCTTTATTGTATGTTTGTGATCACAATCATTGTGTATATAAAAGAATCTCGAGTACATCTTCAAGAGCCACGATTATGTAGTGGAAGGCGTATGCATGTTCTAGCTTCTTGGGAAATGTCAGCGTTCATGCTCAGTGGTGTCTGTAACGTGCCTAATTAAGCATGTGTTTCTAATCAGTGTGTGTTCGCTTTGTTGATGCGCTCGCTGCATATGCATACATGATAGGCATTACAAGTAAACTAATAGTAGGAAAAACAACAGCAAAAGTGGACATGCAGGAGATAAAACATAATGTATGATATACAAATTCTGTACAGATCGCATACAAGCATTTCTTAGATACATTGTGTATGTGTGTGTATATCACTGTTTATGTGTGTACATTGCTGTCTCTGTGTGTGCATGATTGTTTCTATGTGTGCATTACTATCCCTGGATACGTCATTGTCTCTGTTTGTGCGTTTTGTCTCTGTGTGTACATTATTGTCTCTGTGGGTGCATCACTGTGTCTGTGTGTGTGTCTTTGTCTTAGTGTGTACGTCTCTGTCTGTGTATTTACATCACTATCTCTGTATGTGCAACACTCATCTGTGTGCATCACTGTGTCTGTATGTACATTACTGTTTCTGTCTATGCATCACTGTCTCTGTATTACTGTCTGTCTGTGCAGCAGTGTTTCTGTACGTGCATCAAGCATCTGTGTGTGCATCACTGTGTGTGTATGTGTATTACTGTCATTGTATGTGCAATATGTCTCTGTAGGTGCATGAATGTGTTTGTGTGTGTCTATGTGTATGCACTTCTGTCTCTGTCTTTTTGTCTCTGTGTGTCCGTGTCTGTCTCTATATGTGTATCTCTGTTTATGCTATGCAATAGGTCTCGCATTTACACAGGTTTAAGCTATTGGCATCGTAAATGAGAATTAATTTTATTTATGTTTTAAAAACCAAAACATAAATAAAAGGCATAGTCATGTACAATGGCAATTGCTCAAATTCGCATAACTGCGAGACCTATTGCATTGCAAATGCTTGTTTTCCTTGTGTCCAAGTGGCATAGTGGGTCTAACAACTGGGGAGTACAGTGCTTACATACGTGCACAGTAATCTAGCTGTTACTCATGATGCATTGCCTGATATGCACTGTGACCTATTGTTTTTGTACTCATGTGTCAGATGTAGACAGGTGACTGATGTTTTTCTGTTTCTTCTCCTTGCCCACAGCATCATCATTGGAAACTGAGGGAGACACCTGCACAGACCTGGAGGAGGGACCCAGCACCAGTGCCACCATTGCTGGTGAGTCTGCGGGAGCCAGTGGCACGGAGGGCGAGGGGAGTCAGTCGGAGGACCTGTCTGGTGGCGAGACCAACTATGACGCAGACGGGTCAGAGGCTGACCTCATCGAGGAGGCAGAGGCTGCTACAACACCTGGCAGCAGCACAACATCTGTCCCCGCCTCCTCCATTCCCATCACCGCCCTCCCAGTTGCTCCGGTCCCTTCTGTCCGTGCAGAGACCCACCATGTCTCCTTCGGCCCAGGCACCGCACCCCCTGCCACTGTCACCCCTGCTGCCCTCAGTGAAGAGTCTGTGGACATACTGCGGCTGTTGCAGGTTGGCCAGGCATCGGTGCTGAATGTCCTCCATGGCCACACCACACACCACATGTGGGTGTGAGGACAAATAACACATGCATACCCACCCATGGTGGATGCAGCACAATACACACCCTGAGATCATGCCACAAGACTGTATAGTCATGTAACTGCCTACTAAACTAAGAGAGCCAAAGGTAACACACACTGTCACACACATCCCAGGACTGATAGGAATATCCAGGTGCTGGGCCAGCCACAAAGATGTTGTCTGTCATGGAAGGAATAGGGTGGAATTCCCACAGATACAATGCCCACAATTGTGAGTCAGGTGCCAAAATACCCTGCATAACAAGTACCATTTGTGTGCTAGACCGGGATTACACACATGCAAAGTGCTGAAAACATACTCAAAACACAAGTACACTGACTAGAAAGGATGGCACAGAAGATTCATCCGGAGACATCGGTGAGCAGGCATGGCCATTGTTGAAGGGATCCGTCACCAACAAAGGAAATGTTGATAAAGGTCAGCACAACAATTGTGCAACTGTTTGCAGGGAAGACGTCAGGTGCCACAGAGAAAGGAACACTCCTTGGGACAATGCTCAAAACAAAATTAACACACACTACCAATGATTCTTTGCAGAGACATTGTGATGGCACACAGATACCATGGTCCACCTCATGACCAGCAGACTAAAACATTTCTCAGAACCATAACACATTACCACTACACCAACTCCAGGAGCCTCATCACCAACATCAAGTACCTGAAATGCAATAGTGTTCAAAGTAAAAAAAAAAGGCTTTATTCAGCACAAAACAAAACTTTGAAAAGAAGACTATATACAAAGGCCAATGGGCAGTCCATTATTGAAGTCTTTGGGGGGACGTATGGGACAGTGTCTCCCCCTAGCTTGCCTGCACACTGGAACCCTCAGGTTTGTCGACCGGGGTGGGGGATCATGTGGGGAAGGACCAGGCACCGCAGGGACAGGAGGGGGAAGGGTAGGTGTTGTGGGTGCAGGGGTGGACGTCTCCACCACAGGGGGTGGGGCAGCTCCGAAAGTAGAGGTGAGCTTAGCGCTGCACACCGCAGCAAGTGCATCCAGGCTAACCCCTGCACCAGAGGATTGCCCAGGGTCAAGGGAGGGTGTGGTGGGCGAGGGATGGGATGCAGCGCTCATGGGGGAGGGTGTTGTGGTGGTGGGGGACTCAACTCCCCTCGCCCACTTGTGGGGTGGTGGCTCGGTGGGGGCGAGGTCCAGCTCAGCCAGAAACAGCTGCTGGGGTTACCGTTTGGCAGGGGAGCCAAGGGGAGTGGTTTGGGAGGGGAAGGGTTGTGAGGACTGCAGACTCCGACAGGGAAGAGTCCATGGACCGCAGATTCCTGCGTTGGTCAGACATCGTTGCTGACATGCCCTCCATGAACGACACCCTCTGTGTCAGCAGTCTGGTGTGGCCATGGAGGACATTCAGCACCGATGCCTGCCCAACCTGCAACTGCCACAGCATGTCCACAGACTTTTCACTGAGGGCAGCAGGGGTGACAGGGGCAGGGGGTGCGGTGCCTGGCCCGAAGGAGACATGGTGGGTCTCTGCACGGACAGAAGGGACCGGAGCAACTGGGAGGGCGGTGATGGGAATGGAGGAGGCGGTGACAGATGTTGGGCTGCTGCCAGGTGTTGTAGCAGCCTCCGCCCTCTCGATGAGGTCAGCCTCGGACCCATCTGCATCGTAGTTGGGCTCGCCACCAGACAGGTCCTCCTACTGACTCCCCTCGCACTCCGTGCCACTGGCTCCCACAGACTCGCCAGCACTGGTAGCACTGGTGCTGGGTCCCTCCTCCAGGTCCGTGCAGGTGTCTCCCTCGGTTTCCAATGATGATGCTGTGGGCAAGGTGAAGATACAGAAAACCATCAGTCACCTGTATACATCTGACACATGAGTACAAAAACAATAGGTCACAGTGCATGTCAGGCAATGCATCATGAGTAACAGCTAGATTACTCCACACATATGTAAGCCCTGTACTCCCCTGTTGGTAGACACACTATGGCACTTGGACACAAGGAAAAATAGGACACACCAGCCCAAAACTTGAATGAGATATACACTGAGAAGCAAGTGTCTGGGAACAGGTGAGCACAGCATTACAATGAAGTCATGCCACCTCTTGTTTACCCTGAAAGAAACAGTAGTGGTGCTCCCAAGGCAAACTAACACACCTAAATATTCAAGGTGTTCCCACACACAGAGACCTGTAAGTACTTTGGAACACAAAACGAAAAAAATGTTGGTACCTTGGGACTCACAATACTTTACACAATCGACATGTTTAGAATGTGGGAATGTGCCATTTTGTGAACAGAACACCCATGTGCCTGTATTAAAGATGTCTCCCAAGGAGGTGCACACAAAACTACATTTACACAGTCATTGAAGAAGCTGGCACCTTTTTGAAAGAAGCCACTGTTAGAAATAAATGGTGTTGCAGAAAGTACATATACATAGGCCCACGGAGGTCTTGATGACTTGACATTCGTAAGTTGGTATCACCAGCAACCAAGGACTTACACAAATTCCAGAACACTGTGGGAACATGTATATGTATAATCCTCAAAACAGTTTTATTAGAACAGTGGCTTCTTTTAAAATGTGCCAGCGTGTTCCCTGAAAGTGTAAAAGTGGTTCCTTGGGAGACATCTTTTATTCAGGCACATTATTGTTCTTAACAACAAAACATCAAAGTAAAACCTTGAAAACATGAAGACCTGTTGACAAGTGTTGTGAGTGCCAAGGTACAATCCTTTTTGACTAACAACTTGAATTATGTCAGTTGTCACATGGCCTTCCATTACCTTATGACACAGTTGGCTCCACATATGACCCACTGGCTGTCATGTGGAGTGGCACACATGTCCAAAGCCAGGACAATGCAACAGCTAATGGGCCTGCAATTGCGTTGTAAAAAGGCATACCTGCACTGAGGAGACAGCCTCATGGCAAGCCAGAATGCCCACACAGATGTCAGCACACAAAGACCAAACTACGTTGCATCTGGACCACACACAGGTGCCAAAAATGGATGAGCAGGAATCATGTTTTTAAACAAATGACACCCGCTGCAAACCACAAACATTAAGCCCTGCACAACATCACTGGGTCACTGCACGTTGAGTGTCTGTCCAGCCAATTATCACACACAGGTCAGACCTGGCAAGGAGAAATAAGGTTTGGCCATGTAGCCTAGCCCGCACAACCCCCATACCTGAGACAATGTGATTGTCAAGAAGTGACACCTCTTAATCAGGGATACCAAAAATGTGCAGCAACAATTCCCAAATGTACACAACATCACCTCGTGAGGCTGGCAACACATATTTGTGACAACAGATTGTTGTGAATAGCCATACAGGCACTGCCCAGTGTGAGTATGCATAAGCCAAATGGGGTCTCCCTGTCCAGTGGACACATGTTTCACACATTGGATAAATACAAATGAGGCCAGGGAACAATGCCACAGAGGCCGACCTATGCTGAACCCACAGAGAATGGGCACAGTGTTGGATGACACACATGATTACGAGGCAAGGGTGTCTCAGGGGACTGTAGAGTGCACACTCCTCCTTGTTCCTTGAATGAGCTGACTGTAACATGAGCAACCGTCATGGCACTATGCATATATCCCATTCATGCACATCATGTCTGAGGCTACAACATTGGTTATGCATGCTGCAAGGGTGTTCATTTGAAACCTCACACTCCTATGTTGAGACTCATCATCAGTGCCATCAAATATGGACCCCCAAAAGAGTGAACAGGTCATGGTACAGGCAAGGTACCAACACATGTCACAGACCACCCTCCCACATGATGCAGAAAGCAATGTGCACTTGGATTAACTAGCAGTCTAGATGACCATGTGCAATTGTGATTACACACAGACCAGGGGACACATGTCAAGGAGGGGAAGGGATGAATGAGAGCACCGGTTGACATTGGGGAACAGAATATGCACTGCACATATAAACCCTGGCAGTGTATCCAGGCTACAGAGCACTTCCAAAAGCTGGTGACACACAACACAACAAACAGTCATGTACCTACCCCCCTCCTTGCTGCAGTCTCTCCTGTAACTGAGGACCACTGCCAGGACACGCGTCATGTGGGGGGTCAGGTGTCGGCGCCCGCCGTGGGGGCGTGGAGGTGAGAGCCAAAGCTGGACCCGGGCGATCCGCCGGGTCCAGCACCGGATATCCTGCCAGCGTTTGCGGACTTGGGCTAGACGCTGACTGCGATTCCCCGCCGATCTCACGGCCCTGACGATCTCCTTCAAGATCCCCCCCTTCTCGTGGGCAGTTACCTGTGAGGATGACAAAGTGAGACAACATCACTACACCCATGTCCCGGAGACACACATTTGAACATCTTTGATATGTTGAACAGGGCATAGGGTGCTGCAAAGGAATTGCATCATTCTCATATAGACATTGGCCTCTGTGGAAGCCCCAATGCACTACATGGCATTGAAAGTACACAGGTGGCAGAAGGGGTGCGACACACTCCCTGATCATGGCACACACTGTGAATCACATGCAACAGTAGGCTGATGGACAGCACCTCCAAGCAGTTACGTGCCCCAGTCCACTGACGCAACCTCAGTAGAGTACACAAGAAAACACACAGGCACAGATCAATCACCTGCCATTGGCAACAGCAGATACAAACCTCACTCTGTACATGTGCCACTTGCCTGTGGGGTGTCGCAGGTGTTGTGCTAGCTGTGCAAGTCAGACACACAGCACGGCTTACTTCTCACATCAGATGGGTAGAGCTGTTGCCTCTTCCATGAAGCTGTGGTGCAACACTTCACATAGACACTCACCCACATGACAAGCAACATTCACACACATCAATGTCCAGGAGGGCGTACACATCACTTGGACACTCTCACCACAGGTCCACTCAACGCATACACATCTGTGGATACAGTCACCTGTCACACCGGGGGGCCCACACAATCACCTCAGGACTGTAGGAAATAAATCCACCAAGGATTTGCCATGCTGAATGTGTCATGCACTATGCAGTGAATGTCACAGTAAGCACAATTCAAGTGAGTAGTGCACACTGGAACTACATCATGCTCTGCATGAGAGACATAAGCCTTTCCCCCCCCCCCGGGATCCACTCTAAACAACATTACATGTCTGTCACACCTGGACACAATGCCAGAAGTGACAGTCATAAAAAAGGTGCACAGTCAAAGGTAGTGGAGTCAGCAATCACCTGCTCCCCTGGTCTCCCATACATCTTGGGGTACTGTGGGAGGAGGACATCCAGCAAGTGTGAATGGCTGGGCCCTCTCCACAGTCCATGACATGGTGCCAGAGGAAGAAGAGACAGCAGCAGTGTGGTCGACAGGAAAGTTGTGCAGGCAAGTGCCCTCTCATGGGTTCTGGCTGACTTATATCTGTCTTGCTGGGGGCTTTCATTTACAGGAGTAAATAGTGATTGGTCAGACTCATTTGCATCCTACGTTTCCTCCAATCCCTTTAAGCATACAACAATGACACGAATTTGCATGGTACCAATTTTGAGCATCATTGCAAGGCAAACGCCACTGTGCAACATTGTCATTTTTGGGCCAACTCACTCTTCCAGGCCACCTGATGGACACATTGAAACTGAAATCTCTGTATCCATGACAACCAGCATGCATTTTGGGCCCAAAAAACATGTACGGTGCTATGAGAGCGTGTGTACGGTCCGTATCATTATTGTAGTGGTGCCGTAGGGGTACGCGTGTTACGGTCCATACACACGCTCCCAGAGCATGTGTACGGTCCGTACCAAGCGTGCCCCTATGGCACCACTACAATGGTGATACGGACCGTACGCATTCTCTCAGAACGTGTGTACGGTACGCATCACGCGTACCCCTACGGCACCACTACTATAGTGATACAGACCGTACACACGTTCTGAGAGCGTGTGTATGGTCCGTATCACTATTGTAGTGGTGCTGTAGGGGTACGCCTATTACGGTCCGTACACACGCTCTCAGAGCGTATGTACGGTCCGTACCACGCGTACTCCTACGGCACCACTTCTATAGTGATACGGACCGTACACACGCTCTCAGAGCGTGTGTATGGTCTGTATCACTATAGTAGTGGTGCCGTAGGGGTACGCGTGATGCGTACCGTACACACGTTCTGAGAGAATGCGTACGGTCCGTACCACGCGTACTCCTACGGCACCACTACTATAGTGATACGGACCGTACACACGCTCTCAGAGCGTGTGTACGGTACGTACCACGCGTACCCCTACGGCACCACTACAATGGTGATACGGACCATACACATGCTCTCAGAACGTGTGTACGGTACGCATCACGCGTACCCCTACGGCACCACTACTATAGTGATACAGACCGTACACACGTTCTGAGAGCGTGTGTACGGTCCGTATCACTATTGTAGTGATGCCGTAGGGGTACGCGTGTTACGGTCCGTACACATGCTCTCAGTGCGTGTGTATGGTCCTTACCACGCGTACTCCTACGGCACCACTACATAGTGATACGGACCGTACACACGCTCTCAGAGCATGTATACGGTCCGTAACTCACGTACTCCTACGGCACCACTACTATAGTGATACGGACCGTACACACGCTCTGAGAGCGTGTGTACGGCCCGTACCACGTGTACTCCTACGGCACAACTACTATAGTGCTACGGACCATACACATGCTCTGAGAGCGTGTGTACGGTCCATACCACGCGTACTCCTACGGCACCACTACTATAGTGATACGGACCGTACACACTCTCTGAGAGCATGCCTATGGTCCGTACCACGTGTACTCCTACGGCACCACTTCTATAGTGATACGGACCGTACACACGCTCTCAGAGCGTGTGTATGGTGCATTTCACACGCTTACACTGGTGATACAAGGCGCAAACGCCAGGATTGGAGGTCTCCGACTCGCACAAGGCTGTACATCAAGTCATTGTCATTGCAGACTTTCATGTGCAGGGCCTAGGTGTGTCAGGCAGTGATAATGCCCTTGTCTTCTCATGTAGTTGCACAATTGATGTGTGATGACCTGTGTACACATGTCATGTGTGATGGGGCACTATGTGGCACACTTCACCTTCACACTTTGCACATATGTGTCTGTAGTCCAAATGTGTCAAGCACAGCATCACTGTTATGGCACAGTCACCACCACCCGCACCTGCCCCCTGATGCCAGGGACAGGGACATTCTATCAACTGACATTTCACGATCAGCATGCCCCTATGTGACTATGTCAGGTGTGTGTCATGTGTTCCCATGAGCTTGCTGTTAGTGTTACGTCAACTACATCTGCTGTTGCTGCATCCAACATGTGTCTGTGTGGAGATGGGCATGGCACACATCTACGCACCAACAAAATAAGTCGAGGAGGCATTCACTTTTTTATGTAGAAACTTCAGGTTTGTAAATAGTTCGGTTTTTTTTTAAAGCGTGCTACAGAGAAGGCAAGCGACAGTCAGTACTTGCCAATATGACATACACTTAGTGGAGTGATTCATCGCATAATACATTGACCAGCATTTATTAATGTATGTGCTAAAAATGACCCTGACAGACATGACGCGTCTCATATTATCCATATCACTAAAGTCTATTATTATCTCTATCTTAGAATTCCAAGCCCCTGAAGAAGAGCCGAGTAGGCTCGAAATGCATTGGGCAACTAAATGAATGTATTGATTAACTAAGGAGTTCATCCATTAAAACTACAAGAAATGAACTTTTTTGATATCCAATGAATAAAATTGTGATGTACTGAATACAGAATACCGTTTATGTTTCATTTCAACCGTGAATTTAAAGTTCAAGAGCCAATGAACTGAGTGAAGTTTATGATTTTGAAAAGTTGGGAACACCCAGTAGCAACAGTGCGCAGAGATAGGGTCCCATTGACCCCATATTTGTTACACATCTACGCACACCATGCCACATGTGGATTTCCAGGGAAGCAGGGTGTGTGTGCATCGGACATCATATTTTCTCAGGAAGACATATCTGCGTCGTCTCAATGTCTGTGTTTTCGGTTTTCACGTGTACCCCTTCATTGCAATGTGTTTGATCTGTACATTTGACATTCCATGTGACCTGTGCGTCTAGCTTGCCGTCAGCTGTCTGTATGAGATGACATCCTTTAAATGCAGCTATGTGGATGTATGTCACTCCTGTGATGTCTCTGGCTGTTCACTCAGACTGGCCCCCAGCTCGTTTCAGGGCATGTCATGTAGACTTGACAATCAACAGGTGTATCTGGCTTTTCGTAGGTTTCTCACCAAGCTGGCATACGTGTCCTGGATGTATTGCAAAGACCAGACTCCGTATTTAGCTGATCTCTAGTAGCAGTTTAGCATGTGCTCTGTTCATTGACATTGATGTTGGTAGACTCTCAATCTTCGTTATTCAATAAAATCTTCTGCAGGGCACCGCCTGTCCCACGACCAATGCCAGACTTGGCTACCATGAGGGAACGTGCTTGCATCCGGCGGTACAGATTCACTCGCCAGTTGATTGAGGACTTGACGGACAAGCTGGAATCACACCTCCAACCGCACCACAGGTATCCTACTGCGCTGACCCCCCAAGATGAAGGTGATGGCATCCCTACATTTTTGCCGCAGGTACGTTTCAATTGACCATAGCTGATGTTGGTGGGATGTCACAGACAATGTTCAGCCGTGTCCTACGTGAAGTTTTTGCAGCCATGTTGAAGCACCTTGATGAATTCATCACATTTCCTACTCCTGGGGAGTTGACAGATGTCAAAGGTGATTTCTATGCCCTGGGAGGGATGCCCCATGTCATTGGGTCCATTGATGGGACACATGTGGCTTTGGTACCACCACAGGCACAGGAGGTAGCCTATCGCAACTGTAAACATTACCACTCTTTAAATGCCCTTGTGGTGTGTCTTGCTAACATGCTGATTTCCCATGTCTGTGCATGTTTTCCAGGCTCAGCACACGATGCCTACATCATAAGGCGTAGCAGGGTGCCAGAAATGATGCTGAGGCTGCACAACGAACAAGCCTGTCTTGTTGGTGGGTATACTCTGTTTGTCCAGTGTGTTGCGGTATCTTTGGCTCTTACGGCATCTCCTGACCCACTTATTTACATGATGTTTCCATGTAGGTTACTCTGGATATCCCAACATGCCATGGCTGATGACACCTCTCCGCAACACAAGATCAGCTGCAGATCACCGGTACAACAATGCACACGGGCAGACCAGGCGAGTGATTGAGAGGACGTTTGGCCTCCTGAAGCGCCGATTCCGGTTCCTTGACAAGACAGGTGGGTCCCTCCCATAAGCAGCGGAGAAGGTCTGCAAAATCTTCCTCATGTGCTGCATGCTGCACAACATGGCAGTGGAGAAGGCAGTGCCACTCATCCTGGAGCAGGATGAGCAGGAACATCCACCCATGGAGGATGAAGGGCTTGGGCATGAGACAAGTGAGGAGGATGAGGAGGAGGAGGATATCCGGAGTCAGCTGATACGCAACTTCTTCTCATAATGGTGAGTCACTGGGTCTGAGTGTGCATGCTTATAGCCTTTGGTGGCATGTGTTGCAATGTGTGTGTCCATCTGACTGTATGCAAAGTGACTTAGATGTGTGTTCTGATGAGTCACTCGAGTGATGATGTCATGCCACACATTTTTGCGGAGGCTCTTTCTTTTCAATTTGCATGGGGACAACATTGTTCATGTTTAGTAACTGACCATGTGTGCGGAGACAAATCTTTTAGCTGACTTCTTGTCTGTCTGTCATTCCCAGGTTCTTGCGCCTGTTGTCTGCTCGTGTCATCGTTGTCCTCCTGCTATTTCTCATGAGTATTGCAACGTGTGATGAATCAGCGTTCCATGCACGGACATGTGGAAATGTCATTTTGGATAAGGATTGCAGCAAGGCATTTTGGTGGTGGTACGTGTTTGGAATGTATGTGGACTGCTTCTGTGTATGTTGTGTTACCATGCATACATGTCTACTCACCATGGAGCACATAACATGTAGCATCACTCCCATGAATTGATAGTCACCCTTCATGACAGTCATCTGTATTGGATTTGGGATTCTGATGAAGGCATCAATGTGTGTAAAAATTCCCTCTGAAACATACAGGATGCTACGGGTGGACATAGTATGGGACATCCCCATAACAGGCTCAATGGTGAATTGCAGCCTCTCCGTGTGCAGCAGGAGGTGTTTTGCTCATCCCCTTAACTTGTGTGACAGTTCATTGGGATTTAGAACATCCGTGTTGTGAAGGGGGTGTCCAGCGTATGTCCCACATGTCAAGCAAACTGACCTGTGAGTCTGTTCATATGGATGCATTTCTCTTGGTGCTGAGTTTGGGTAATAAAGGTGTTCCTCACCCTCCAAAGTGCCTCATCTCTGTCAATGCAGGTCTCTTGCCACTTTGCATGCGTCATCTACGGCATAGTTGTCAACGATTGTGCATATGAGGGTTTGTGTAGTTCGGCAACATGCATGCAGTTCTTCATGGCGAATAATCTATATGGTGCATGAAGTCCCTGGTTGTGTATGTATTTGGGCAGGTTGCTCCCCACAATGGGCCGTCAATGCCCGCTGAGGGTGTGTCTCCTGTGCTCAGCTCGGCCTTCTGTTTCCTGTTCCTGTGTCAGTCATCTTTGGTGATTGTTCATCCTTTTTCTCTGAGTGAGCCATGAGTAACCTGACACTCCTTTCTTTGCATACGCCTTTTGCAGTTTCCTTTCTGACCTCCTTGTCTTTGTGTGCTACTTTCGGCCTAGTTTCCAGAACCTGCCGCCTGCGGCCCCTGCGGCAAGGGCCCACCAACTTCCTGGATTCTGCTACCCAAACGCCTCCAAGATGCTCCTCCCTTCCTCCCTCCACCCATTCATGATGCTGTCATCAGCTTGTCTGTGCCACTGTTGTGGCCACGCCTTGCCAAAGGCAGGACCGTCAGCGCCTGCAACGTGCACAGTGCACGACCCTCATGTCCTTGCATGACCCACATCACACAACAGGCTCATGTTGCAACCACCCTCCAAGCAATGTCCAACCGAAAATCAACCGTCTGCTCTCAGGCATCCCCTAAGTGCACACACGACACCTTCGCATGCTGAGTGTGCAACTCCAATTGCCTACACAGTGCTGCCCCGCCTTCCAGGCCCTGTCACACCAACCAGGTCATGTCCCTCCTACGCCACACCAGCTCCATCCAACAGCACGACATTGGACTCTGTTACCTCCTCAACACAACAGGCCCACACATCACCTTCATGACAGTGACCTGGATAAAAGCATCCTCAGCACACAACTTCTTCATTGCCATCTCAGATGGATACAAGAGCACCCGCAGGGACGGCACTAACAATCCCGGAGGATGAATTGATATCTATTCAGAAGTACGTACTCAGGGCCACAAACCCGGTTTTGCACCAACCCCCTGGCAACCCTCAGAGTAACACTCATCTACAGATCTCCAGGCCTATATCCACAATTCTGCAAAGCCATCAACACGTCCATCTTCACGCACGCCCTCACCTCCACAGGCTACATGTGGCTGTGGGCCAGGAAGTTCTGGCTGGATGAGAACCACACAAGCATCCATCATTGGTCCATCAACATTAGCATCCACTTCTCTGACTAGCAACACGCTGCCACACACCCCGCTACCGATCCCCCAAAGATGCTTAAGGTAAGTCAACACAGACATGCTGTGTGGGACACTGGAACCAACACCACCGCCACACCCTGCAACCTCACACACTGGATCAGCAACTGATCCAACAATCTAGCCACATTGACGGACTTTCCTGTGACGCACAACAACAATTAAACCACCTGGGACAAGGCAGACCTACTGGACTCATACAGGTCTAGCCGGACTCTTGTGCACAGCTTGCAACACAAAGAACCATCAGTGGCCTTACAACCCTGGAAAACGGCCCACACAGCCATCACCATATCATCAGCAAGGACAATTGGAGATCCTTCAGATAGGGCCGAGGCACCAAAACACACAACATCAAGGAGCTCATCAGCATTGTGAGTGCACTGACTAGGCCTGGGCCAAAATTCCGTTCCGTTCGCGGAAATTGCGATATTTTGGCATTTTCGCGTTCGGCGGAAAGCGCGAAAATGTAAAAATTTCCGCATTCCGCAGCTTAGCGATAATTTTTTGCTTGCTCGCGCTGTAAAACAATACATTCTCGCGCGCGCGAGATCGCCTTACCTGAATCCCTGCGTTCTCCGACAAATTTTCTTGACCCGGTCGCGTTCTCCACGAGATGTTGGATTTTGGTAGCCATTTTGCGCTGTCTCGCGAGAGTTCGCGGCCGCATTAAAGTCATTTTTCACGCGATCACGTCATTTGTCGCGCGATCACGTCTTTCTTCTCGCGATCATGCACCGCGCGAGTATGAGAAGATTGAGATCTCGAACATGTCATTCTACATCGCGAGCCAGAGGATGAGGACGCGGGCATGTGAAATCGAACGCGAACAGGAGAAAGAGACCGCGATCACGTCATATCCAACGCGACAGGGACAAAGAAGAGAACGCGATCATATCGTTTTCGACACGCCGGCGGAAGTAATGTGAAGCTCGAGAACTCAACAACGTAAAATTTACAATTTGGAGAGGAATATCGGCTCTAGCAGCATGAAACCATCTGCAAATACTGATTTTGGATGAAAAGAACTCCTTACATTCACATTTGGCTTTCCTTTGTTGTGCAAGGAGTCATTTTTTTACAAGGTGGAGAGAGGGAGGAAGTGACACAGAATCTCCAACTTCCTGTTCCTGTCCAGCAGGCTCCTCCCAGTGCTTTGTCCATCTCCTGCTCATTCTGCCTTTGGATTTGGAGCTGGAAAGATCACTCTTTTTGTCTGCTGCATCATTGCAATTGGATTTCAGGATTTTTGGAATAGGATATTTTACAAGTAAGTGGTTGTTGTGTTTGATTGTGGGCATTGCAGTTGTTGTGTAACTACAATTTATTTTTGATAATTAATTAATTATCATCATTCCTTTTTTTAATTTTTTTTTAAATTTTGTGGGTTGTAGTAGTAGGCCCGAGCTAGCCATGGGCATGGCCTCATGGGTGTGTGTGTGCATGATGAAGCAACTGTTCCTTTTGTTTTTTGAATATATTTCATTTTCAAGCACATTTAGGGCATGGATGGCATTGGATTGAGTTGGGGAAGTGTGTTTTTTGGGGTGGCCTTGCTGATGTTGTTGGGCCTGGCCATGTGGCTGGTGGCCATTTTGAGGCCTAGGCCTGCAAGCTTGCCTGGCCTTGTCTGCCAACAGGCCTGCTTTCATCCACTGCTACCAGAGCAGGTAGCCACAGCTTTAGTAATCTACTGTTTTCTGTGTGCTCTGTTGAATTTAGACATCATTTAGGGCATGGATGGCATTGGATTGAGTTGGGGAAGTGTGTTTTTTGGGGTGGCCTTGCTGATGTTGTTGGGCCTGGCCATGTGGCTGGTGGCCATTTTGAGGCCTAGGCCTGCAAGCTTGCCTGGCCTTGTCTGCCAACAGGCCTGCTTTCATCCACTGCTACCAGAGCAGGTAGCCACAGCTTTAGTAATCTACTGTTTTCTGTGTGCTCTGTTGAATTTAGACATCATTTAGGGCATGGATGGCATTGGATTGAGTTGGGGAAGTGTGTTTTTTGGGGTGGCCTTGCTGATGTTGTTGGGCCTGGCCATGTGGCTGGTGGCCATTTTGAGGCCTAGGCCTGCAAGCTTGCCTGGCCTTGTCTGCCAACAGGCCTGCTTTCATCCACTGCTACCAGAGCAGGTAGCCACAGCTTTAGTAATCTACTGTTTTCTGTGTGCTCTGTTGAATTTAGACATCATTTAGGGCATGGATGGCATTGGATTGAGTTGGGGAAGTGTGTTTTTTGGGGTGGCCTTTGTGATGTTGGTTGTCTTAAAGACATGCTTTTGTTGTGTGTGTCTGGTGAGTGTTGGTGTGCGATGCATGCTCCCTGCAGACCTTTTTGGGGCCTGTGAATGTTCGTATTTGCATTTTGTTGCATTAAAAAGGCAGAGCAGTGTGCTTCAGCATGCATCCTTTACCTGACTTTTATAGGCCTTTTGTCAGCTCCTGGTGTTTCCCAGGCCCCCTGCTTGTTTGTGATTTGTGAGTGTCCATGTGGCTGGTGGCCCTTTTTTTGTGTTGGGAGTTATTAGTGTCCTGCTTTTGCCATATAGGCCTGCATGGTTTTCCTATTGGCTTACTGCTTCCATCCATCCACCCCCTTTGCCAGCAGCAGCTCCATGGATACTGAGATGCTCAAATAATGCAATGGTCCACCCCACTTCCATTAGTTTTTTATTTTGTTGTTTATTATTAACTTTCCTATCCTTCCTGAGAGTGTTGTGTGTGGCTGTACACAGTACTAGTAGTATAAAATAGCTCTAGTTAAAAAAAAATAGTCATAAATGGCTAGACTATCTTTTGTTTGCACTAGTACAGTACTAAGTAACTGAACCACAAAAACAAATGCAACATTTCACTGATGTTCTTCTCCTGTCTTCTTTGCTTTTAGGTGCACAAAAGACATAGTAGGAGGTGTCATCGGCATCACCTGGCTACCCGTTGTACTGCCAGCCAGACAGAAGTCCTGCTGCGCATCACGCCCACGTGTGACCAGAACTTGTTGTGCATCTGCCTCCTGCCTGACATCTGAAGAAGATGGCCCCAAAGAAAGGTACCAGGTCCAGTACCAAGAAAGTTGCCGGTGAGAAGAAGGAACAGAAAAAGGAAGTGCCATTAACCACGACTGGTGGTGTGCCGGCCAATGTTTTTTTTGGCACCAAAGCGTTGTCCGGGAACCAAGCTGGGAGAAGCACAGCGGTCCAACCCCACCAACCTAGGCCCAAGGGCTTTAGTGTCGCAGAGGTAGCCAGTCTACTAACGAGCAGCGATGTTGAAGAAATGTCATTACCGCAAAGTAGTACACAATCAAGTTCAACGCAGGCGCAAACTCAGCAGATCAGTGTCAAGCCGCCGCAACCAGAACAGCAGCAGCCGCCGCAACCACAACAGCAGCCGCCGCAACCAGAACAGCAGCCGCCGCAACCAGAACAGCAGCAGCAGCCGCCGCAACCAGAACAGCAGCCGCCGCAACCAGAACAGCAGCAGCAGCCGCCGCAACCAGAACAGCAGCAGCAGCCGCCGCAACCAGAACAGCAGCAGCCGCCGCAACATCCCACCATAGTAGTTGTTGCTCCTGACGTAGGGGCATTTCAGGAAATCGAGCTTCCTGCAGACAAAGTGGAGTGAAGTCAAACCACTGTTTCAGAAGATCAATTGTCTTCCAGACCACCAGCAAGGAAAAGGAGGATTAGTCCATCATCTTCTTCTTCAAGCCCCGCTTCTGATGATCGTGATGACACTTGGGTCCCACCAGCTCGGTCTGAGAGTGAAGTACGCCACAAGACATTGCTTCTGAAAAGGAAGGTCCCAGAAAAACTTAGAGTTATGGAGGTAGATGTAGAAGAGGGGGGTGATGATGTTGATGAAGACGAGCCAGTCATCACGCACATTACTCCCGCCCCAAAGGGATTGGAGACCAACATTCTCACCCTATCCAGAAAGGCTGCTACTGAGCGGGATGTAGCACGGATCTCACCAACACAGGTTACACCACCACTACCTCCAGCTGCCATATTTTCCAAGGCCCGTCAGGGACCTACATCCAGTTCAACCATCTCAGTAGGAAGTGGTAGTAAAAGTCACAGTGTAGGTGGACAGGGTCACATATTTTCAAGCACCCCCTCAAGTTCATCTGGTGTTGAAAGTGGCACATCCAGCAGTGCCAGAAAGTTCTCCTCCCCAGTTTGGGACTTCTTTTCTGTTAGCGCCAAGGAGGAGAACGTTGCTATATGCGCAATTTGTCGGCAAGGTGTTCGGCGTGGTAAGCTTGGTACAAACTATGGTACCGGAGGACAAGCAAGTCATCTAAAAATACACCACAGTATCGTGTGGGAGGATCACCTACGTAAGTTAAAAGAAAGTAGAAAAACTAAACCCTTTGAAGTTGGTCAGGAATCAGGGAGTGATATTATTGTGGTGGCAGGTGAAGAACAGGGAGGCATTTCTAGCCCTGTCTCCAGTAGTGCAGTCACTGCAGTGGTAACGCCCACATCCTCCTCAGTAACATCAGAGTGGCACCGCAGTAAGAGCCATACTCAGAGTGTGGGTGAGACACCAAGGCGACCGGCGAGTACCTCAATGAGACAATCTGTGTCGTTGAGCCTTAGTGGGTTAATGAAAACAGCACCACTAAGGAAAGTAAGCCAGCCTACCATTGACAGCATGTTTAGGTTGGATGGGCAGTTCCAACGCAACCACCCAACGGCACGATTGTACAATGCGAAGCTGGCTAAAATGTTAGCGCTGGACCTTCTTCCTTTTTCATTTGTGGAAGGGGTGGGTTTCCTTGAATTTGTGTCACTGCACACTGGATCTCTTTTGTGGGGGTTAGAGATCAACTATCTGCACGAGGTGTTGTTGACACAGCTGCGATTTTTGAAGGTACTCGGAAACATGCAACTGTAGCCATGTTCGCCATGGAGAAATCTCATACGGCTGAAAACATTTTAGAAAAGTTTCGCACCAAGGTTTTGGAATGGCTGCGGCCCAGAGGGCTTGGTATTGGCTTTGTTGCCACAGACAATGGCAGTAATGTACTGAAGGCCATGGAACTTGGTTCCTATTTCAGGGTTCCGTGTTTGGCATACTGCATAAACATTATAGTGCAAGACTTTCTGAAAAAAGAACGCATAGTAAGCAATTTACTGGCCATCTGCCGAAGAATATGCACTCATTTCAGCCATTCTTTTAAAGCTTGGAAGCAGCTGAGGATCATCCAACGTGAAATTAGGATGCCAGTCAAGGCACTCATCCAGGAGGTGGCAACACATTGGAACTCAACGTATTACATGCTTGATCGTCTGTACGAACAGCACAGGTCACTCAATGAATATGTCTGGTACAGAAGCAGTGATGCTAGTGTTAAAGGCATGACCCTTCAGAGGGAGCAATGGACCCTAATTCAATGCCTGACTGAGATGCTGTCTCCTTTTGAGGTCTTCACACGTGAAGTCAGCAAGGAGGACTGTACAATGGGCCAAGCTATCCCATTGTTGCAAATGCTAGAGCATGAGCTGAATAATGTGTCTGAATCCTACAAAGGTGTAGAGGACAGAAGGCAAGCCCATGACTTGGTGGAGAGCTTATCCAGGCGCTTATCAGAAAATGTAAGGATACAAAATAAAATTTTGTCACAAGAACATTACATTTGTGCCATAATTCTGGATCCACGTGCAAAATTAGGACTATTCCTTTCTTTTTCCGACAATGATGTTGCCCGCTACAAAAGTTGTATAGCTGAAGCAGCCATCAAGTTTGAAAACGAAGGGCTGCTAATTAAAAGCCCGCCACATCAACCCACAACAAGTACTGATACTGAAGCAGGCCATGCAGAATCAAGTGCAACTTCGTCGGCTGAGGGCAGTGCGGTTGGCTCACAATCGCAACACTCACCATCACCATCGACTACAAAAACAATAACTGGATCATTCGGCCGAGTACAATCATTATCAGATTGGTATGTAAAGATGGGCCTTAAGCACAGTGCTGATGCACAGAAAAAACAGCACAAAAGCTTACCAGCAGCAACCCTGAACATTGAGCGGATGGTCCAGGCCTATCTGGACGACCCAACAGAGGTGTACGTTGATCAAAACCCAGTGCAGTATTGGTATAGGAAAAGGTCTGATTGGCCACAGCTCAGCAGGCTGGCGATAAGCTATCTGGCTTGCCCTGTCGCAAGTGTCTCTTCCAAACGTGTTTTCAGTGCTGCTGGTTCCATTGTAACCTTGAGAAGGACCAGTCTATCTCCCAAAAACGTGGAGAGGTTAACAATGATCAAAATGAATCAGCACTTCATACCACCGAATTACACAATGCATGAATCAACAGAGGAAGATGAGGACAGCGGCTCAGGTGACGGAAGTATTGTTTCAGATGATTACCTACTACTGGAAGATCCCCCAGAGTTTGAGGACGAGCTATACTTCCCTGACAATTAGGCTCGCACTTACTGTCTTCCTCCCTTTTTTCCCCCTTTGTTTGTGTCTGTCGTTCCGGTTATGAACTTGTGAATCGCAACAAATGCATTATCACCGTCTTCTACTCTTCTAATTTAAGATGCAAGTTTCAGGTGTCTGCCATTTGACACTACAGTCCTCAGCATTCAGCTCCTCCGCTCGATCATACTGCATCTCCTGGTCAATTCCATTTCCCTCATGAATGATGATTGGATGACGGTAACAATAAATTCAAACTTTCCTCGTCCTTCCAAAACAAGTGGACCATGAATCTGATGACTTCTATAGCTATCCTCCTTCAGAGCTGAGAGAGACTGGCCATTAACTGAAAATAAGATGCAACAGGTAATGATTGATGCCATGCATTGGCCGCAGAATGGCAGACTGAATGATGTAGATTTTGTTGTGTGTGTTGCGCATGAATTGATGTAATTGTGCACTGCCACTAATCAACTTTCTACAGAACACACTAATTTTCCCCTTCTTGCAAACAAGAAATGTGTACTTCTCCTGCATCTTGGTGATACATTGCTTTTAATTCAATACAGGAAGGGGACTCACTCAATCTGCGCAATGCAAATGACTGTGACTTAACAGCACCGTCCATCATGATGATGGCGAAAGAGACGGCCTGCAGCGTTAACGAGATGAGATGCAACAGGTAATGATTGATGCCATGCATTGGCCGCAGAATGGCAGACTGAATGATGTAGATTTTGTTGTGTGTGTTGCGCATGAATTGATGTAATTGTGCACTGCCACTAATCAACTTTCTACAGAACACACTAATTTTCCCCTTCTTGCAAACAAGAAATGTGTACTTCTCCTGCATCTTGGTGATACATTGCTTTTAATTCAATACAGGAAGGGGACTCACTCAATCTGCGCAATGCAAATGACTGTGACTTAACAGCACCGTCCATCATGATGATGGCGAAAGAGACGGCCCGTTAACTTAAGATGAGAAGGAACAGGTAATGAATGATGACAATTATTGGCATGCATTGGACACCTGACTCTGAGCTATTGGTCTTTGTGTTTGCGTTGTTTGTTGTGCACAAAGTGATGTCAAAGTGTACTAGTAGTAATCTATCTTTCTGTACACAATAAAGAATGACTCAAGTCAGTAATATTTATATTTCTACTCTGGGTGATTCATAAAAATTATACTTATACTGCAGGCCGATCTTCAGTCAGTAAAAGTATCAGAGATGATGATGAAGTCAGGAGGAGGATGTTTCAGGAGTGGCATAAAACGGAAAAGCCTAAAGGTAAACACGTCAACAACAACCACAGCAGACCCAAATGTCTGTGTAGAAGTTGAATAGAGTGTAGCGGTGGGATGACTGCAGTGCATTGATTTTACTAACTTTAACTGTAAAATGCTATGTTTGGAATGGATAATGTGCTTTGCGTTTGTCCAACTCTTTGAGAGAAAAAAAAAGGACTCTAAAGTGTTAACGTAGGATGTGCTAATGGTAAGCAATGTGGGCCTGATCTCTCCTGTTACTGTTGAAGGTCAATGCTGGAAACAGACTAGAGTAGAGATGATGCATATGCATACATGCCACCTCGGAAAGTGTTCTTGTTGCACTACACCATCACTTGTGCATTTATTTTCACTTTCTTTCTCAATATCCCCTTTGGTTTTCAATCTAAAATTACAGGCCGGGCCTTGGCCAAAACTTTGTAAAACATTACAATGCATATTAATTACCTTACCAATCAATCACCTTTTTTTTCCAGCCGGGCAGTGGCGAGTGGCGAGGTGACACACCCAAGATTGATGGACGAGAGGAGCAAGAGGAATGCCGAGATGCAAAAAACCAGTCCACATTTTTGACCAGGATAAGACAGTAACAGTATCCACTTTTAACTTCTTTTAAATAATTTGATTAATATCTTGTATACAATCTTTACAACAGTGTGTTCTTGGAGTTGTTATTATCAATCATCATTACGTTTGCTCTGTGCTTACGATTCTTCACTACCAATATTTAAAATTTCTATTTGCTATCTGTTAAAGTATTAAGGCCGGAACAGAACAAGAAATAGAAGTGTATGTAATCCGGGTCTCATCATCATGCATGCATTGCTTTTTCTCCCTTAACATATGGAATGGATATGGTATGGTAGTCTTCAATGATTGTCGTTTGTTTGTCTATGTATGCATACTGTTTTTCTATGTCAAACCTTTCCCAAAATCCCCCTTCCCATCCATTCAACAAACCCTAACCCTCTTCCCCCGGGCTGTGTGACTTATTGTCGAGGTGTAACTAAATTAAATGTACACCAATACTTAATCACACACTTGCTGGGGCGGATGTGGTGAAAGCAACACTACTTCAATTTCAATGCAGAGCGATGATCTTCTTCTGCTTGCCCACCCATGAGTAGGATATTTCAGAGGTTATTTTATTTAACAAAAGAACATATACCTCAGCATGAATTGCCGGCATTGATTGGATTTGTTTGTTGTCATTCCTCATATACAGCACTAACTGTTAGACTGTAGGCATAGTCAAGTGACTCGACAAAACTATAGTTTGTAACTCTGTCTAGTAGGCTATCCTCATAATACCACCATTCAGTTTTTTTGTCAAATATTTGAGCATATAATTGTTGCTCGGTAAATTCTGTGATGTACTTCATTCAACTACTCCTCTAACAGTCTCTCAAAGGCGATTGACTATCTCCTTTTCTTTTTTTGGAAATGCTGCCACCCTGCCAGTGTATACTACTACTACTATACTACCACCACCCCAATCATGGCATGTATGAAAAAGGAAACCATCTTCACCATGCAGCCAGTGCTGTGCCACAGTTGGACATAAACATCAAGCACCGGTAAGAGAGAAGTTTGGGGAGGCAGAATTAATAATGGACATGTTGTCAATGATTTCATTTTCAAACACCACTCCAAAGAATGCATAGACTAGAGGACAGACTGAAAGTACTAGAAGGACCAGTCAATGAGTGAGGTGTGTCGCATCTATCTGTTTGTGTCTTATACAGTCAGCAAATTATTGAAATCAAACACAGGCTATGGGCGGCCATGCACCAGCAAGGAAACAGTGTGATGTAAAACAGTTACCCCACCTACAAAACATTAACAACATTGCATGTAACATAGAAAAATATATTTAATTTACCCTAACAAATAAACTAAACCCACAAAAGCTGACCCACCCACCTCCCTAACCCCAACCACTGTCCACAGTAGAAAAAAATCAAACGCCAAACGAGTAAAGAACAGGAATTAAAAAAGGGGCAGTGACAGGGACTAACTGGTGGGGCGGGACTGGAGGAGGACACGCATCTGGCGCATCTCGTCCTCTAAATGGGCGACGCGGCGTCTAAGGCCGCGGCAGTTGTAGCCACAGTGGGGGGGCACCGGAGATGACACGGTGGCGGTGGGCAGCCGCCAGGCGGTGGCGCCGTGATGCTGGAGGGCGGTGGCTGGGACCCGGGGCACTGGAGGAGGCTTCAATAGTTGCTGCAGTCTCCTCCTCCTCCTCGGCTAGGACCACCAGCCGCCGGTATTCATGCTGGATTGCCTCCAGCTTCCGGCGCCGTGCCTTGGCGGCCAACTCCTTCCGGTTGCGTTTCGGAGTTGCTGTGTATCAAAAAGAAAAAAACAAGACAATTGTAAAATATAGTCTTAATAAAACAGTAGGACAAGGTAATTATTTATACACATAGTGGCATGGTAGAGTAGCACTATAAAATAAAGCACAGTAGTACATAACATTTAAAATGGCCCCCGTCCTTCTTCCTTCCACCTGTCTTACACTTTTTAGTTGAACAGTGCACCAGGTGCTCTTCTCCATAAAACTTTCAAAGCGGAGTTCAAATCAGATAGATGAGGCCATTGGTTACTCAATACTCCGGCTCCTAGTCCTATACCAATTAAAGGGAATTCTATTCTTCTAGTTCACTCTTCAAACGTCCCCAAGAACTCATACTTACTTACGACATCGGATAGTGGGCGGACTTTGTCCGCCCGCCAACCAACTGCTAAAAAGGGTGGGGGTCCCTTGGGGACAATTAATTAGGATGATGCGACCGGCACAGTGGCGGGCGCACCCTGTTTTTTTTTAATTTAAATTCTGGTTGGCTTTGCTGAAAGCAATGCTAAAATGTTGTGCTGCTTTTCCAAGCACAACATGATGGGCCCCGCACGGAGCCTGTCACGTTTTGCTTTGAAAGTCGGGGGGATACCATAGCATCGGTAGGTACCCTCCATGGGGGCCCCCAAGCATACTCTGCAATGTGTGCATGCCTTTCCATGGCGGACGGCAATGCCGCCACGCAAAGGCATTCCAAAATGCAGATTATATGGCTGGCGGTGTGGTGAAAGAGACACCACCGCCATATTGAACCCTTTTCCGCCTGGACATGTCTGAATATTTTCTACAGGGATGGCGGGAGGTTTGCCCCTGCGGTGACGGCAGTGAATTCCAGCCGGCCCGGCGGGGGCAATACGCCCACCATCCTAATGGGGGCCCTAAGTCACAACTGTACAGTATACATATACATACAGTACACCCTTGCAGTGAGTGTGCTGTCAAGTTCAACAATAGTTAAAGATTATGAATCTAACTTACCACCGCCTGCCACTGGTGCTGCCACTCCCCCTACCGCTCCGTTGCTATCTGCAACTGCCGCATCCTCGCCCTCGGCGTCGCCTTCGCTGGCCCCAGCAATGGTGGTCGGTAGTGCGCCTAGAAAACATTACACATTTATTAGGCGTCATATACACCTCCCCCCTATTGATCAGTAAAATGAGTTAATACTAACATACATCACTAGTACAAATCAGGTAGTAGTAGAGTAGACACTAATAGTTATATGATCATTGTAGCCTTTGCTTGATTAGCCCTAGCCATGCACATGTGACGTTACCTTTACCTTGCAGCTTCTTAAGACACCTTTGAGCCCACATGACCTGCCTCACACTGCTACTGTCTAGTCTACGCGCTGCGTACAAGCGGTCAACAAACATTAACAAGCCACTTTTTTAGGAAGAACTGGTGTACTACTGTTACTGTTAGTCCATATTGCTTATCCATAGATGCTACACTTTTTGGCACGGCTGAGAAATGCTTGCAAGTTGCAATATACTAACGCACACCATTTCTTTTTTCGCATTACAGACGCAAGATTCCCTTCTACGAACCAGAGCTTCTGAACGATGCACCAACTACCAGTACTAGGTTCTTCTGAGGTGAGGGGTCCATTCACTCACATCTTCATTTATAAATGTATATAAACTAAATTGCTATGGGATGGTGGTGCTGCCTTCCACCACTGTTCAGTTATCATGATTTAATTCCCAACTGTATAAGTGTAACAATGTATATTGTTTTAATGTTATTGATTTGCCGGTTGGTGCTGGTAAGAAAACAGTGTACAGACCTTCTCAAATTGAAATAAACATTTTAAACTTACATAGACTTCGTGGTATTTGGTGTGGAGTGGACTAAGTTACACGAGTGAGCAAATTAAAGTAAGGGTGTGCATGTGAATTGCTTCCACGACAGAGGTTGGGTGTGTTATGTTCTGGGTTGTCTACTTGTTGGGTATCTTGGGGGGGAGGGTTCCGAGACCTAATAGGTATGACAAGACAGTACTATAGTCAAGCAGTGGAATTGTGGTGGGTGCGGAATTTCTGATTGAGGTGTGCAAGGAAGGTCCAACCTACCATCACCAACATCCTATTTTCTGGTGCAAATGTATGTGCAAGAGCCCTACAACAGTGGTATGTCCTATAGGGTATCATATCAAAATATTAAGAAATCTGGTAGGGCTGTTGCTGTGAATTTTCAAAGCCTCAACATCAATAAGAGTAAAAGTAGTACAAGACAACGACCCAACGGATTGTACGAGCTACTGGTGAATATGAGTTTTATATTACAACCTTTCACAAAGAGTGGCACTGGCCAACTGGGCAAGACTAGCTACTACAGTACAGACAGATTGATAGGATGTAGTAGTACTCAGAGTCATCATAGCGGAGGCAGGGATAAGATTTTTGATACCGTACAGATCGAAGGATAATTGGTGGTAAAAAAATAGCATTTGGAAACACACTATAGTTCGGGAGAAATGGGGCAGTAAAAGTTATGGAATAAGAAGTATTATTAAAAACAAGAAGACTTACTGGGGCCAGCAGAGGAGCCCTCAGCGGTGTCCTCCTGGTGGTGTTCCTGTCCCGCCGACTGCCCAGTCCCTGTCGGTCTGCCCCTGGGTGCTGATGGACAGGAAAGATATAAAAAAGAGACAAACATTGATGGATGGTGTCAAACAAATACAATATTTTTCAATAACGGTCAAAAAACACTTATGTAAACAACAATTGCAATAACTACATTGACCGATCTCATCTGGTTAACATGTAATATCGGGGGATTCGCAGTTCGACTACTTAAGTTACTATTTATCAACAGTGATCCAGTCTTCCATTCTGATTAAAGAAAACTAAGTTACAACTAAGCCTAAGTAGTAGTACAACGTACCACCCAACCTAGCCCACCTATTCCAGGCATGGCATGCCAATTGTACATTAAGTATGCATTTCCACTGTATTCCTCAACAATGCGTATGGTCCAATCATGGAGGACACATGAACATGACTACATTTTTTGTATACACCAAATTTTGGTTTGATTGATGCTGATCTGCTACTGCTAAGTAACTGCTAAGCCTACCTCCACTCATTGAACAAACTAGAAAAGGTTCTAAAGACTGCCGTACTAGCAGCACGTCACGTAACTGAGTGAGGGGGGGCATCACGCATACCACTAACCAATTAGAAGGTCCTTACAAAGTACCTAAACCTAATATCAATCCACCCCTATCTATTAGTGACAGGACAAAGTAAGGAGTGGACGTGAGTCACTGTAGCATTACATAACTTAATTTCTCTAAAATAAACTCGTAAAGAATCACGCTAAGCAAGCGCAAACGCAAAGCTGCAAACAAGTAAGATTAGTAGTAGCGCAGAAGAGCACCTGTGTCATAATCACAGAAGACTTTTAAACATTTTTAACCTGGAATGTATTGTAAGCAGCAACATTCTAGCTGGTTGGAAGGAAAAAAAGATATTCGCAATATATAACATAGAGCAGAAGAACAGACACAAAGTTGTAATAATTAAATAGGTACTCACCAAGCCCCGGGACCTCCACTCCTAGCAGGTCTAGCAGGTCCTGCTCACGGTCCAGGATGTCGGACCACCGGTGCGTCAGCTGTGCCTGGGTGCGCCGGACCCCATAGATGCGCGACACTGCCCGGCGCACCTTCCCCCACCGCTGCCAACGCTCCCGGAGGCCGTACCCGGACCCAGGCCTGCCACCTGCTGCCAGGGTTGAGGGGAGGTGGCGCTGCACAAAGAAAATGAGTGCAGCCAACTCCACCTCCCCAAATAAGGCCCGTGCCTGCACCCCTTGTGGGCGCCGCCTTCCACATGGAAGGCGGTCGCGGCTCTGGCTGCGGCGAGCCCTACCCTTTGACATGGTTCTGGGGATGAGAGACGGGGTGGGAAAGAAAAGGTAATAAAATTAAAAAAGTAAGTAAAGGAAATAAATAGGCAATAGAAAGAGTGAAAAAGTAGCTAAAAAACAAAAAAAAAGTAGACAAAAACCAAAAATATAGAAGCAGGAAAATAGTTAGAGAAATAATAAGTAATAAAGATCCAAAAAAAGTGGCTATAAACAAAGGATTGAAAAGATTTAGGGAGGATTGAAAATCAGGCCCCAGAACCATGCAATAGAGTGAAAAACAAGATGGCCGCGCGCATTGCGACCACGTGTTCAAGTTCGCGCAATATTTTCTCCCCGAGCAAGCAAAAAGCAACGCGATCAAGTAAAAGCGGTCGCGAACAGGAAATATCGACCGCGAACAGGCGCGAACATGCATTGCGCGACCCGGAACAGGAAGTAAGCATCGCGAGAGGGCGGGACAAGTGAAAACAAGATGGACACGCCCGTGAGCAACCGCATGTGTAAGTTGGCGACCCGCGATCACGCAAAAAATACCGCGAACAGGCGGCAAAAAACTTCCGCATCTTCGCGATATTTCCGGCGTGTTTGCGGAGATTTTCTGCATTTTCGCGATAATTTGCGAAAGTTAATTTCGCAAATTCCACCCACCCCTAGCACTGACAGCATCTCTCCATCCAAAAGACACCCCACCCTTTCTAGCACTGCTGGCTCATGGACATACACGCCAGGCTTGGCACACTGAGGCAGACAGCACTATTATCCACGGGAACTACCCCCCTCAGGTTCGAGACTTCCATCAGCAGGAAATACAACACCCGGCTCATATCAAACATCCACTGGGGATCTCCATCAGGCCTCTTCCCACACAACATCTCAACCACATCATTCCCCATCCTTGTAGCACCCGTCCAGCACGTCATGTATGTATCCTTTGAGTTCGCCACATTCCATGGGAGATAGAGGCATGCAGTGACCCAGGCCCTTCTTAGACAATGGACGGCAGGACCGCAGGCTCTCCAGGAACATCACCGTGCTTCCCTACCCAGCAAATGTCATCAAGAAGACAGTCAACGAGCAACTGACAAACTTCCTCCACGCAAAGAGCTCCAGGTAACCTGCACAAGAACATCTTCCACAATAATCACACTACTGCAATCGACAACATTTCCACCAACACCGACAACTTTGCCCTGCTCAACAATGGTGAGGCCACCCCCCTTGACCTCCCAACAGCATTATACATGATGTGCTACCACACTGTCAGCTCACACATCTCCAACACTGGTATCCAGAGGATGGACGAGGATGAAATCAACAAGTAGCTCACCAGCAAGGCCCTGGGAGACGGACTCAAGCCTTAAGCATCTAGTACACTGGCGTCATCTGGCACATGCCCCAGGGGTCACCTCTCAGCGTGTCAATCTTCAATGTGTCCATGACCCCCCTCTCCACCATCACATGCGCACACAACCTCATCATCATCTCGTATGCCATTGACAGCCAGCTGCTCCTCACCCTCACCAAAGACCCAGCCATTGCCAGTTCCAAACTTCAAGAAGGCATGAGGTCCGTTGACGAATGGCTGAACATCAGAAACCTGAGGCTGAACTTTGATAGAACTGAGGTAATCATCTGAGGATTGTCCTCTTACAGCTGGGTCAACTCCTTGTGTCCCACCCGCCGGGGCACTGCACCAGCACCCAGTGGCCACGCACGCAAGATGGTGTTCATCATGGACCCGTCGCTCACAATTGCCATGCAACTCAACAGCATCTGTACCTCATGCTGCAACACCCTCGGCATGATGCACATGATCCACAGATAGATCCACTCCAAGGCAAGACAGACCGTCCCCTAGGTCCACGACACCAGCCAGGTCAACTACAGCACCGCCCTCTACAGAGCAAGAACAGCCAAACTCCTGGAGAACTTGTCCACATCCAGGGTGCATCTGCACACCTCAGCTTCAACATCCCGCGCACCAGCCACATCACCGTCCACCTGAGATAGCTGCAATGGCTCACTGTCTGCTGCAGGATGACCTTCAGACTCCTCACCCACACTCAGGAGGCAGTCCACAACCCCAGACACCAAACCGACCTTGGATGTCTGTCAGCCAAGACCCCGTTGGCCCAATTCCGTGCATCCAACCTTGCCCTGGCCACCATTCTTCACATCCACAGAACTACAGCATGCAGGAGATAGTTCTCCCACCTGGCCAAACATACCTGGGACTCCCTCCCCGGGCACCTCCACATGAGCCATAACCTCTACGCCTTAATGATACTCTTTCAAATAGGTCTCTCCGCACAGTATTGCAAGCCCCCCCTCAGCAGCTTGAGGCCATCACGGGTGAGTATTGGGCTCCATGTCTGTATTGGATGATACATTGTGACCCATGTGTGTGCTGTACCAGACTCAGATCCCAGGGTATGGATGGCTGGAGTTAGTTCGACACTCAGGCATAGTTTGACATTTCCCCACATGTATGTTGTGGACTCATGCTAAATGACTGCAACATCGCGCATCAGAGGTTTCTGGGGATGCGCATCAGAGGTTTCTTGATTCGCTGTGAGGGAAACGGCTGGCTGGCATCCTGAATCCCGTGGCTTGCACTCCAAAATTGCACTCCAAATTTGCCGGTTACTATCAGTAGCGAAGCCGTGAGGGGAACGGCAGTGCCTTGAACAGAAATACAGCCCCCAGAGGCCTTAGCGCGAGTGACGCACAGGACGTGAGCACCTGGAAGCCCTTAAGAGATCGGAGCGCCTCCCGCAGCGCGGGACGCGCGCGGGCAGCGCCCGGGTGGGACCCGGGCGAAGCCCGGGCCAAGGGCGGGCCCGTCCTTGCCCGTCCCTGACCGGACCAGACTGGGCTGGGCCACCCCCCTAACATTTGGTGCATGCGCCCCAGCACACAAGGTAGACCTGTGCAACGCCGTGCTTGCGGTTACGGACACTGAGACCAGAAGCAGGACAGGACATCAATGGACTTCATTTCCCAGACGCCCCAACGGTAGCCGCTGCGACGCGGCCCGTAGGCGCATAAAGCATCCAGCAGCGGGCCCTCTTAAATCTGTTAAAGACCGGGTAAGACTGGATTGGGCTCTTTCCCCAAATATTTCCCCGGAAGTACCCGTTCTGCAATTGTTGCCTCTTAGTCTATTTTTCCCAAATTGGTGAATTCTTAACCCCGTTTTGGTTGTATTTATGCTTACCCATATCAGTGAAGTAGTACAATGATGACGAGGGGCAGCAGAAGCAAATCTGCACATGGCCCAACACATATATCGGGCCCAATTGACCAATATATTACCAGGGCGAATGAGGCAATTAATCAAGGCATATCTCTTTTGGAACGTAGGGTCTCTCAAGATCTGGCCCTGGCAAAGCGTTCTTCTATAGGCACTCTAGCACTATCTAAGTCGCCCTTAAACCCAAGGGAGTCTAGGCCCTTAATTACAGTCCAGGCCGAGACGCATGGAGTGCCAAATATTGTCGATCTCTCTGCATCTTTGGCCTTGGATATGCAATCTAGCGAGATCCTCGAGAGGACCCCTGTTCTCTTTAGGAGCCCAAGGCAGGAGTCCCCCATTATCGACGAAACAAGGGGGAAGAAGGAGGGTGCCATTCCCAAAACTAAGAAGGCTAGGGAGGCGAAATAATGCAAACGCAAACTCAACAAAAAAGCCCCCACTAGTCGGCCACAAAGCAAAAGTACACTCACTAAGAGTGTGGTCATGGATACCCCTGCCTCTTCCTCGAACCCAATTTTTCCTAGGGACTCTGCTAATTTGGGGGAGGGATGCAAGACTTGCGAGGCTAACAAACAACTATTGTGTAGAATAGGTGAACTTATTAAAGCCTAGCAAATACTATCCAAAGATTGGAACAAAAAACTTAAGCCACACTCAGATGATCGCAAGAAGGCTGTGGAGCCTGCTAAATACCACCCCCTGTTGTAAACCTGAATTGCACACCACCTAAATACCCTGGGTTAGTGAATAACAACGATAATAATGGGGTTATGAACGGACAGCATATACATTTACCAGCTGAAGCTGACCCATATGTTGTGATCATGACAGGTGTTCCAGGCTTAAGGCCTAACTCAGAGGAGCCTTTGTGGTCCCTAAAAAATAAGGTGCAGCATTGGCTCACTACTAATAGACCCCTCCCACCCTCTTTTGCCAGTAAGATACTAATGGTACGTAGGGTATCCTGGTTAGGTAGTGAAAAGAAACGGATTCGGGGGGACTGTGTCATAGTTAATTTTGACAACCCACATACGGGGGATTACATCTGGCGCTGTAGTACATGGGCCAAGCATGATGGTATAGAGACGAGAAGGCTTTCCTTCTTCTACTCCTCGCCAAATTATTGTCCTACTCCAGGAAGGAGTAGGCTACAAGGTGGCAGCTGGGATGAAAGAAGGGCGCGGGGTGGCTGGCAGGGTCACGAGAGTAGAGGTACAGTTTTCACTGCAGGTTGGAGTGACATACCTCTGGCCAATAGATTTAGTTGTCTAGATGCAGTGGACTGACCATTATTATGCACAGGGCATGTCCTGGAGGGCGCTGATTATATTATCTCCAACTCGCCTCAATCCCCGGATAGTTCTTTGCCTAAAATTGGTAGAGTCATTAACCCTATTCCTCTTACCCAGAAGTCAGCTGCTTATGGAGTCCCGCAGGCCTCAAATCCATGCCTATGTCCTATTTCTACACCAGTTGTATCTACACCTCATATCGAATGCACTAGTTCCCCTAAAATTGATGGCCTTATTTCTTTGGACACTGTTAAGATCTTAAGCTGGAATCTAGCAGGCATTCAAAGGAAATTGTGCTCACCCGAGTGGAATGCTCTAGTGGAGGCTCACATGATCTGCCTATTCCAGGAGACTTGGTCTTTAGAACCGCTCCATCGGGTTGGATGTATTACATGTTTTGTCCCAGCAGGCCTTCCCAGAAATGGCAAGGGTCGGCCCTTGGGAGGCTTGCTTATTTGGGTAAATATTGCTCTGAATTGCCGAATAGATCAAAAAAAAATTAATTCCCCCGACATCCTAGGAATTTCTTTAAGAGGTCCCTGTAGGAGAGTAGGGTCTGCTATCCTATGGTCACCCCAAATTTTTGCTTTTTGCTTCACTGGTTTTTGACATATTGAGGCTGTGGGCCTGCTAATCAGACCCCCAGCCTGCTGTTCGCTCTAATTAAATTGACACTATGCACCCTAGGTGCATAACCAATTGGAAGTGGATCACCCTGTGAGCCCCTGTACCAGTGTACACTAGGTACCCAGGGCATTGGTGTATCTAAGGCCTGCTAGGGGCTGAAGCATGTATTATGCCACCCCAGGCTTGGCCTAACAAATTTGACACAACTGGCTGATCAATCAGCTGGGGTAAGTTGGTGTAACCACCTCTTACTTAGGTGTAGTATACCTATACCTAACCTTAAATGGGACACATGTTAACCTATAAGTCACTCCTATGGCAGGCCTTAACAATCCTGAAGGCAGAGTGCTTGGTTCCATGTGAGATGGTGCTCTGGCATGAGCTGAGCCTGTCTGCAGTGGTTGGAACAACTTCCTTCTACCGTTTCCAGATATCGTCATACCATATACTCTTAAGTGCATTATGAACCTCGCGGTTAAATGCTATCTTTGGTTTGGCTTTATCAAAACATGTCGAGTAAGGTGTCATACGAATTGGAATACTAACCCCTCGCCAATTCTGGCAACGGGGTTAGCATTCCACCCTTCTAGAGGGACACGACATGTACAGTACCTGAAACCCGGGTAAAATCAGACATAGCCTCAGCTCCACAAAATGGATGCTGCCACCACAGACACAAGTCTGCCCTCCTGCTGCTGGGAGTCCTTCCAGCTTGGGAGGTGTGGACAAAGGGTTTCCTGCCAGGGGAGGTGCGTGCACCACCCCAGACAGGATTTTGTGTATTGGTCAGGTAGGGCTTGAAAGAAACCAGACATGCCTGAGGCTCACAAGGAGCCTCGGTGCATATGCCAGTTCAAACCGGTCCTGGGGCACACCAGCCCCGGACCTGGGGCAAGCTGGACAAAGGATTGGGGTTGTAACCACCCCCCTTCCTGGTCCTACCCTTAGGGAGGGACCTAGCAGGTAGTCCGGCCCGTAGAATCCGCTTAAAGGTAGGAGCTGTGTCCTAAGACTTCAGACATCCTGGAATCAACTTAACCACAAGAAGAAGACGGGAACTTCGACGCTCTGCTGCGCAGAGGACTGAAGGAAATCTCCCCTATGGTCAGGGAGTGACCATCTTGCTAACGCAAGCACCAACCAGCTATTGAACGTCTGCTTTGCCGCCGCCTCCTGCCGGAGCCCGAGCCCAGAGCCCAACAAGACCTGGACCTCCAGACCTCTCACCGCCCGATCCACAGTCCCTGCAAAGAAGGAACCCATGGAGGCACGAGACACGTGGAGCCAGCCACCTTGGAAGACCGACGACAAGCTGCAAGCGCAACGACAGAGGCTCCCTCCAAGTTGTGCTTTGGGTCCTGAGAAGCCCAACCACCGAGCAGCATCTGCACCAAAGGTGAGCCCTCCAGCATCTCCACGATCTGCGTGGGGCCCCTCTGCACTTTGCATCTCGACGCGCCTGCCCGGTCCCTGGCCCGTTGGCTAGTGGCCATTTTGGCGACTTATCTGAAAATCAACGACACTGGTCTGGTTGCTCCAGACTGGCCCTAGCTGCTCTCCAAAAGAGCAGCCCCTCTGACCTTGCTGGTCAGAACAATTAGCTTTCTTGAACTTCCACGACTCCTGCCTTTGCCAAGGCTTGTTTGCTTCTTTCGAGTCACCGACACCGCCGACAGCGAGAGCCTGCGTGGGACAGCTCGTGACTCGACTCCTGGACGTCGTCGGCCTTCAGGGACCACGTGGCTGCGGAGACAAGCTACACCTCTTTGCCTGTTTACACCCGTCATCACCTGGTACCTACCTGGTGCCACGCCGGTCACTGGCTAGTGACTGTGAACACTGTCCCCTCTGCTTTCAGGTCTTCTACAACTCCGATCCACCCTTGGATCCAACGCAGCTCTTCTGGAGCGACCGCCTGCAGCATCTTTGTCATCAGGCCCCATTGAATCGATAGAAGAAACCCGACGCACTTCGAGACCTATGCACCTGCTTCCTGTGGGTGAGGTAAAGTTGGCACTCCGGTGCCCAAGTGTAGAGAATCATCTCTAGTGTCTGTGTTTCGAATCTTGAGATCGTAGTCCACCCAGAAGACCCTTTCTGCAGTAACTTTTTAACTTTTACGCACCCATTGTAAACCTATGGGAGCACGCATGTGACTTTCCTCACTGCACACGCAACCCGTGGACCTCCTGGTCACTAACTGAAGTTAGCTCCTTGTAGGCCCAGCGATTCTAGAGGCCCTAGGCCTTTTCCCTTTCCTGTTCGTGGTACTTATACCACTATTTTAGTATGTGGTTTGAGTGGCCACCAGGGCCCATCCATATAAAGTGCAACTTCTGTATATTATAACGTTGTCTTGTTTAACGATTTGTGCTCCTGTGCTCATAAAGAGTCTAGGGGATACTTTGAGAAATAAATACATATATATTTTCAATATATATCTGTGTGGTGTCCTTTCATTGGTATAAAGGGGGGTTACATTTGGTAAAACAGCCCGCTTAACACGCTTTAACGAGTTTAGCCTCAAAGACTGCTTAGCCTACGCTACCACTAGGGCAGCTAGTCCGAAAAGGTTGACTTACAACCACACCATAAGGGTTGCATGGCATGGTACAAGGTGGTCACTTTAATTAGTGAACATCATATACCAGGCCAACTTCTCACATTGGTGAGCAGCGGTTGAATTTGAGCTTGCTGTGTTTTACCATTGTAATTTCTTTGTTACCAATTGAAAGATCACATAGGTACCTGTAGGTACATATAAAACAAGATAGATATACTTAAGTTCTACTGAACTTAGTTGTTGTAGAGCAAAGGGAGTAGCACACCCTGACTACAACTACTCGATAGGTTTAGTAGGTAAACCCAAGTGTAGGTAGATTGCAACACATCCACCCACACTTAAGAGTAATGGAGGGGGCAGAGGAGTCCAAGGTGGTTCAGTGACTAAATATCGAGGGACAAAATATAGACTATACAAAAAATTGACACTAAAATATCGAGGGACAGAATATCAACTCCCTATCTACAAACAGGTAAGTACTAAAATATCGATTCCAAAATATAGACTGTCAAAATATAGTTAGCCAAAATATCGAATTTTTTAAATGTATTAAAAATAATATAAAATTCATTAAATATTAAAAACAATTAAATAAAACATATATAATATAATATAAAATAGCTTAAAATGTAAACATAATATAAGTATTTTAAAAAAAGTCGAGATTTTGTTGGATACTGAGAGCGTAAAAATTACTATTCCCACTCCAGTGAGTGCAACAGTAGGGAAAGCGTTGGATAGCGTAGGGGTAAAAATTACTATTCCCACTCCAGTGAGTGCAACAGTAGGGAAAACGTTGGATAGCGTAGGGGTAAAAATTACTATTCCCACTCCAGAGAGTGCAACAGTAGGGAAAGCGTTGGATAGCGTAGGGGTAAAAATTACTATTCCCACTCCGGTGAGTGCAACAGTAGGGAAAACGTTGGATAGCGTTGGGGTAAAAATTACTATTCCCACTCCAGAGACTGCAACAGTAGGGAAAGCGTTGGCTAGCGTAGGGGTAAAAATTACTATTCCCACTCCAGTGAGTGCAACAGTAGGGAAAACGTTGGATAGCGTAGGGGTAAAAATTACTATTCCCACTCCAGAGAGTGCAACAGTAGGGATAGCGTTGGATAGCGTAGAGGTAAAAATTACTATTCCCACTCCAGTGAGTGCAACAGTAGGGAAAGCGTTGGATAGCGTAGAGATAAAAATTACTATTCCCACTCCAGTGAGTGCAACAGTAGGGAAAACGTTGGATAGCGTAGGGGTAAAAATTACTATTCCAACTCCAAACGGTGCAACAGTAGGGAAAGCGTTGGATAGCGTAGAGGTAAAAATTACTATTCCCACTCCAGAGAGTGCAAAAGTAGGGAAAGTAATGATTTAAATTAAATATAAAATGACATTAATTATCAATACTGATAAAAAATTAATTAAAAATAATTACCAATTAATAGCAATTAATTACCATTTAAAAATATTAATTATCAATTGATAAAAATGTAATACCAATTAATAATAATTAATTACCAATTACAAATTAATTATCAATTATCAATACACATAAATAAAAAATTAATTATTTACTTTAGTACAATTAATTTACTTCCCACCCAATTCCCCTACAAACCCACAACCCGCTCCTATTAATAACAAATACAATTAACATAATTATCAATTAATCAATTAATATAAATTAATTACCAATTAATAAAAATAAATTACCAATTAATAATTAATTATCCATTAATTAATTATCAAAACATATAAATATAATTAACATTTAATTAACCATAATTAAATTACTTCCCACCCTATTCCCCTACAAACCCAAAACCCGCTCCTATTAATAACAAATACAATTAACATAATTATCAATTAATCAATTAATATAAATTAATTACCAATTAATAAAAATAAATTACCAATTAATAATTAATTATCAATTAATTATTATCCATTTAATTAACCATAATTAAATTACTTCCCACCCTATTCCCCTGTAAACCCACAACCCGCTTCGGAATTAAATTACGCAATAATTAAATTACATAACATTCATTTGTTTAAATAAATTAAACATACATTACAACAATAATACATCATTTTAACACATATACTACCATACATAACACAAAAAAAAAATCGATATTATGGTAATCTATATTTTAAAATTCGATATTATGGTATTCGATATTTTTAAGGTCTATATTTTGGTAATCTATATTTTTAAGGTCTATATTTTGGTAATCGATATTTTGTACCCCAATTTCGATATTCTGACCTATCTATATTTTGTAGAGTCGATATTCTGTCCACTCTATATTTTAACTTCGATATTCTGGGCAGTAGATATTTTGGAATCAATATTTTGGGTGTTTACCGTCCAAGGTACCCATCTCTGTCGAGAGTGACCCCCAGAGGGCACCAACTCTCTTTGCTACCCTAAATCAAAATGAGCTCAGGCAGTTGGCAAATATCAGGGGCCTTAAACAGCCCAAGAACCCTACTTCTGCTGAGCTCAGAGAACTCTTACAGGCTGATGAAGATCAGAGAGCTCTCAAGAAAGCCTCCCAGTTAGACCCCTTAGGGACTGGAACAGGAGGCCCCCCTTCTGAAGATGCTACTGAGGTACCCCTTTCCAATAGTCACCCCTTAGATGAGAACCATACTACAGAGGATGAAAGTGATAAGGGTACTGATACAGAAGGTAGTGAGGATGAAGGGAGAACTAGCCCAGTGCCAAGTGTTATACGTGGCCCAGCTAACCTAAGGCTATTGGGGACTGACAATGGGATCATCCCATTAGATCTCCCCAGTGGACTTAACCAGGGGCTTGGGAGGCAGAGGAATCACTCAGGTGAATCTAATGCTTCTCATACCTCTAGAGGCTCTCAAGGTCACTCCAGAAGAAGGATGACCACCCCTCAGAGGAGGGAGCATGAGGCCAGGATGAAGGAAGCTCAGCTGAGAATCAGGAGACAGGAGCTAGAAGTAGCTCTGATGGAAGAGAAACTGAGTAAGGCTAGGCAACCTAGTGAAAGTGGGTCTATACCCACTGGTGGCAGCATTGTCCCTAAGGACAAAGATAGGGTCTTTGACAATAGGAACCTGTCCAAGGTTGTGCCCCCCTACAAAAGTGGGGATGACATCCACAAATGGATGACTGCTCTTGAGAGAGCCTGCAAAGTGCAGCAGGTTCCTGAAGATCAGTGGGCAGCAATCTTATGGCTCTCCTTTGAAGGAAGAGGCAGAGATAGACTCCTCACTGTTAGGGAGGAGGATGTCAGAAATTACAGAGCCCTGAAGAGTGTCCTAGTTGATGGGTTATGCTTAACCTCTGAACAGTACAGGTTAATGTTCAGAGACACCCAGAAGACACAGACTCAGGACTGGTCTTAATACATTGAATGTGCCACTATGGCTTTGGAGGGTTGGTTGCTGGGAAGTAAGGTATCTGATTATACAGGATTGTATAATTTGATGATGAGAGAACAGATTTTAAATAACTGTCAGAACCAGCAACTGCATCAACACTTGGTTGACTCAGATCTGACCTCTCCCCAAGAATTGGGAAAGAAGGCAGACAAATGGGTCAGAACCAGGGTTAAGCAAAAGAACCAGAACCAGGGCCAAGTGGGTGATCAGAAGAAAACAGACCAAAAGGGTGGAGATCAGAAATCTAAAGACCAGAAGTCTTCAACAGGGCCCCAAACTAGTACTAACGAGGGTGGGTCCCAGCCTAAAGGGAAGAAGAAAGAAGGTCCAAAGAAACCCTGGAGCAAATTTTGCAAGAATACAACTCACTGGACTAGTGATTGTAAAAAGGGTGGAGCCCCCAACACTGTTGCCCCTAAGGCACCTGCTCCCAGTACTACTGTTAGCAGTGTTGGTCCCCAGACAAAGGGTGTAGTGGGGATCACTATGGGAACTGAAGGAGATTCTGGCTTAGACAGAACCCTGACACAGGCAGTCTTGATCTGTGATGGGGACATGGATTTGCCCCTGACTGTGAGCCCCAGTAACCTGGGCAAGTACAGACAGACTCCTTTAATAAATACAAAAGTGGCTCAAGCCTACAGGGACACATGTGCCAGTGTCACTATGGTGACACCAGGCTTTGTGGACCCTGGACAGTACATACCAGGTGAGAATTACCTGGTGACCAATGCCAGCAATGCCACTACTTCACATAGTGTGGCAGTTGTTAACTTCTCATGGGGAGAGGTAACTGGCCTCAAAAGGGTTGTGGTTAGTGCAGACCTCCCAGTAGAATGTTTGTTGGGCAATGACCTAGAGAGTTCTCTATGGTCAGAAGTGGAGTACAGGACACATGCAGAGATGTTAGGTATATCACCACATGTCCTTGCTGTGACCAGGTCACAGGTCAAAAAGTGCCTTACTGAACCACAGGTCTTGGATCCTGGAACAATGGACCAAGCACCTACCAAGAAGAAGAACAGGAGGGTAAAGGCTGCGCCTTCCCCCCTGCCTCAAGGTGATGATCAGCCTTCCCAGGAAGATGATCTAGAAAACCCTGAAGGAACTGTCCCTGAAGAGCTTGAACCTGATCAGGTTGAGTTTCTGGGGACAGGGGGACCTTCCAGGTCTGACTTGGGGCAGGCTCAGTTAACCTGTCCATCTCTTGAACCCCTCAGACAGCTGGCTGCTGCTGAGGCTGCTGGGAATGCTCAAGGTACCCATAAAGTGTATTGGGATGATGGGCTCCTTTATTCAGAGGCTAGAGACCCAAAACCTGGTTCAACCAGGAGGTTGGTTATACCTCTGCAATTTAGGGGCTTCCTTCTTACCTTGGCCCATGATATTCCTCTAGCAGGACACTTAGGCCAGAACAAGACTTGAGGCAGGCTTGTCCCTCACTTTCACTGGCCTCACATGAATGAAGATACAAAGGAGTTTTGTCGCTCCTGTGTGACCTGCCAAGCCAGTGGCAAATCAGGTGGCACAACAAAGGCCCCCCTGATACCACTACCTGTGGTGGGGGTCCCCTTTGAAAGAGTGGGAATAGATATAGTGGGTCCCATGGATCCTCCCACTGCATCTGGGCACAGATTTATACTGGTGGTAGTGGATCATGCCACCAGGTATCCAGAGGCAATTTCCCTTAGGACCACTACAGCTCTTGTTGTGGCCAGGGCCCTGCTGGGAGTATTCTCCAGAGTGGGGTTTCCTAAGGAGGTGGTTTCTGACAGAGGTACCAACTTCATGTCAGGATACTTGACAGCTATGTGGAAGGAATGTGGTGTCAACTACAAGTTCACCACTCCTTATCACCCACAATGCAATGGGCTTGTTGAGAGATTCAACAAGACCCTAAAGGGTATGATCAAAGGATTACCTGACAAGCTCAGGCGAAGATGGGACATCCTTCTACCCTGCCTTCTGTTTGCTTACAGAGAGGTCCCACAAAAAGGAGTTGGCTACAGCCCCTTTGAATTGTTGTTTGGGCACCCTGTAAGAGGCCCACTGTGTTTAGTGAAGGAAGGATGGGAGTTACCTCTCAAAAAGCCTAAACAAGACATAGTGGACTATGTACTTGGTCTCCGCTCCAGGATGGCTGAGTATATGGAGAAGGCATCCAAAAACCTTGAGGCAAGCCAGGCCTTACAGAAAGCTTGGCATGACCAAAAGGCTGTCTTGGTTGAGTTTCAGCCAGGACAGAAGGTATGGGTGTTGGAGCCAGTGGCCCCAGCAGCACTCCAAGACAAATGGTCTGGACCCCATACAATCCTGGAAAAGAAGGGAGAGGTTACCTACTTGGTGGACCTAGGAACTCCCAGGAGTCCCCACAGGGTACTCCATGTTAACAGGTTAAAAGCATATGTTGACAGGGCAGACATGGGCTTGCTCATGGCTACAGATGAGGGACAGGAGGAAGAGAGTGACCCTCTCCCAGACCTGTTGTCTCAGAACCCTGAAGATGGTTCAGTTGAAGGAGTGACCCTTGGAGGCAACCTCACTGAGCATCAGCAGATTGAATGTAGACAGGTTCTAAAATCATTTCAACATATGTTCTCACTGATACCTAGTCAAACTGACTGGTGTACTTCTTATCAGTGGTGCTGTTGAGGTCTCAGCTTTGTACCGACCTTTGAGTCAGCGAGTGGAGTGCTGCTTGATTAGGGGGAGGAGTCTTGCTGGAGCCGCCGAGAGGAGCTGCTAGAGGCGTCGGAGCGGGAGCAGGAGCGAGGACACAGCATAACAACGGGACCGCATAACACACGGACTGCCGGGGCTTCGCTGGTTTCGGCTGGGCTGCCCCCGCAAAGCATCGTTGTTCCCTCCCCGCTGCCCACGCAAGCACAGGTATTCGTGCTGGAGGAACCGGAGCGGGAGTGGGGAAGCAGCGGAACAGCTGAGGCCTCCTAAATCTTGGCCGTGCTGCCCCTCGCTGCCCTCGCAAAACACAGTCTATCCCTCCTCACGGCCCTCACAAAAAAACTGTTGTTCCTTTCTGTTGTTCTCTACCTACGGCCTCAGGCTAAGTGCTGCTGTCAGGTGTTGCTGACAGCTGAGGGACTCGGCACAGGCTTCCCCGGGAAATTCACTGCGAGGACTGACATCTTGGGACTGCCTACCCAGCCCAGACAGTGGGGGCCCCTTCACTCGGAGGCAAGTAGTGGCTGGAGGTAGGAGCTCTATCGACACAGCACACCTTTGATACAGTGCGCTCCATTCCACAACGTGGGGGGCATTATCAGTGCTAAGGAGCAAAGGTGCAAAGGTGAGCTCAGCAGGCCCGTTTTTATTTTAATTATTGTACCAGCCGGGATTCTCAGAGCGGGACAGAGCAAGAGCAAAAAACTCCCGTGAGCCCTTGCTCCTCACCCCACTTCCGCCATCAGCGCGCCCGGAGGCGCTTGAAAAGCAGAAGCTCCCTCGGTGGAGCAGGGGGCATTGTTGGAGCACGAAGGTAGCGCCAAGGCCGACAAAAACACCAGGATCACCTGAGCGGAATCGCTGACCGGGGTGCCTCAGCAGTATCTCTCCCTCGCTGCCGGACAACGCTATTGCGAGGGGACCACAACTCCCGTGAGTCCTTGCTCCTCACCCCACTTCCGCAATCAGCGCACCCGGAGGCGCTCGAAAAGCAGAAGCTCCATCGGCGTCGCTGGGACGCGCGCGCTGGCGGCGCCGGGCTTAGCCCCCCCTTGTGAGTTATATAACTGGTGATATGCTTGTGTATGAAGTCGATTGTGAGATAGGGTGCGCATAAAGCTTCATAGTGCCTTATTATTCAAGACTTTGAACTTGGGACTTGCTACTTTGCCAGCACTGTCTCAAGTGATAGCGGAGACAGGGGTGGTGGGGTACAAACGGCTGTCATTCCAAGTCGGGTGAGGTGGAGGTTTGGGGTTGGAGGAGGGGGATTAAATCTCCCCACGACATCTCTAAGGGTAGGGTCAAATTGGTGCTGGGAGTATGGCGGGTAAAACGGTCACACGCTCGATAAGGGCAAAACTGACATCTTCACCCGCCCCTCAGGCGCATAAAGCTGTCTCTAGTTCACCATTCCCCGTCATCATGCAGCCCACAGCTATCGACCGTATGCTCAAAAGAGCACTAGGGGCGGTTTCCAGTGAAATCGAGCGCACAGAAAGGCGTCTTTCCATAAACTCAGTACCTGACCCAATTGTAGGCACCCACGATGATGACCAGGAGGTCATGCTAATTACTTCTCCCAGACCTTCAGAGCTAAGTGTGCAGGATATCCCGTGTGCCCAACTGCCCACTACTAGGATCAGGGAGGCTGTAGGTCCAGCCAAAAGCGCCACCACACAAAAGAAGAAGAAAGGCTGCCCAAGGAAGCAGAAGACTAAAAAAAGTATAGATAGCCCCTCCCACCTTGTGAGTAGCATGAACGCTGGGGTTGAGCGAGCAGTACAGACAACCTCTCACACAGAGCCACCAACATGGTTGTTGGAAATCACGTCTGATCTACAATCCCAATTAGAAATTTTTATTATAAATCAGTTAAAACCATTGGCAAGCCGGTTGGATAAGATCATGACTGAATTAAAAAATAGGGAGAAAAAAGCCTGTATAGGTGGTGAACCAAGTATTCCAACTAGTACCCTAGCCTCTAATGCAGCTCCCCAAAGGGAGACGAACACCATCAACAAAGGGATCACCCACTTAACAACTGCACAGATTCATAAAGCCCCGGTCTCGCACCCCCAAGGGGAGAAGGCCACTGACTCTAGAGATAGAGGCACGGACACCACTAATGGATTAGGTGTGTATCAACAGGAAAGGCTATCTCAACTCCCTGTGGTTTCCACAACGCGACCAGCACACAATACAGAGAGGGTTCCCACATCAAACTCCAGTAATGCACTTCCTACAATAAATTTGCCACCTGAATCATGTCCACTCGTGGTGGTATTCGCTGGGACCCCGGAATTAAAATATGGTCAGAGCGAAACACACCAGGAGTTAAAAAACAAACTCACCCACTGGTTGACTCGAAATAGACCACTAGCACCTAATCAAGAGGGGGAAACGTTATTGGTTAGGAGAGTGAACTGGATAGGACCTAGACACAAAAACATAGAAGGCAACTGTATCATCACCAATTTTAGGGACAGGGGAGTGGTTGAGCACATTCTCAGACAGGGGCCACTAGGGTGTGCGAGTGAAATAAAACCACTGTCTCTTAGTTATTTCTACCCAAGGCAGCAGGAAACCTATGAGGGACAGTGTGATATATCGAGAAGAGGGGAGGGCTTATACCCGACCCCAAAGAGGGTCCCAAACGAAACACGAGGAATGGCAGGGACCTGGGAAGGTGGATACCCATGTTGGGTAAATAGGTTTAATCCACTAAGGTCCTTAGATGAGAATGACTGACTAATGACCCCATATATCCCGTTAAAGCAGGTTGCCACTAACTATGCAAATGTCGACCCGGACACATCGAATGGGGGAGGTTTAGAAAACAGAGGGGGAATATCAGGTACTCTTTTTTTGGCCAATGAGGCTAGTCTGGCATCAGCAGAGGTGGGTAGGAGCAGGAGCCTAGTAAAGACTCCGGAAGCCTCGGACCACTCGCCCGAGGGTCGCTCGTATGCACTTCCAGGAGCAGGAGCTTTGGCCTCAAACCTAACACGTTACAACAAACAAATGATGGACGGAATGCTGACAATGCAGACATTCTCCCCCAGTCAAGAGATCTGGGTTAAATCCATCGTTCTTTTGCCCACTACGCCACCCCAGTTTAGACATGGCCATATGCAAATCAGTCTTGACCCTGTGCCTCATGGGAACAGTCCATCCCGAACTGCCAAGCCATGTCTTCCCTGGACCGGAAACAAGCATCCTAGGACCGGTTTCTGGCTATCAGCCGTCATCAGCCAGGATAGCTTGACTCCAGTGGCGTAGTGAGCACGGGTCCCACCTCTGGGAATACCCATCCCACTTAGGGCGAAAAGCGTTACAACAAACAAATGATGGATGGAATGCTGACAATGCAGACATTCTCCCCCAGTCAAAAGATCTGGGTTAAATCCATCGTTCTTTTGCCCACTACGCCACCCCAGTTTAGACATGGCCATATGCAAATCAGTCTTGACCCTGTGCCTCATGGGAACAGTCCAGCCCGAACTGCCAAGCCATGTCTTCCCTGGACTGGAAACAAGCATCCTAGGACCGGTTTCTGGCTATCAGCCGTCATCAGCCAGGATAGCTTGACTCCAGCGGCGTAGTGAGCACGGGTCCCACCTCTGGGAATACCCATCCCACTTAGGGCAAAAAGCGTTACAACAAACAAATGATGGACGGAATGCTGACAATGCAGACATTCTCCCCCAGTCAAGAGATCTGGGTTAAATCTATCGTTCTTTTGCCCACTACGCCACCCCAGTTTAGACATGGCCATATGCAAATCAGTCTTGACCCTGTGCCTCATGGGAACAGTCCAGCCCGAACTGCCAAGCCATGTCTTCCCTGGACCGGAAACAAGCATCCTAGGACCGGTTTCTGGCTATCAGCCGTCATCAGCCAGGATAGCTTGACTCCAGTGGCGTAGTGAGCACGGGTCCCACCTCTGGGAATACCCATCCCACTTAGGGCGAAAAGCGTTACAACAAACAAATGATGGACGGAATGCTGACAATGCAGACATTCTCCCCCAGTCAAGAGATCTGGGTTAAATCCATCGTTCTTTTGCCCACTACGCCACCCCAGTTTAGACATGGCCATATGCAAATCAGTCTTGACCCTGTGCCTCATGGGAACAGTCCAGCCCGAACTGCCAAGCCATGTCTTCCCTGGACCGGAAACAAGCATCCTAGGACCGGTTTCTGGCTATCAGCCGTCATCAGCCAGGATAGCTTGACTCCAGTGGCGTAGTGAGCACAGGTCCCACGTCTGGGAATACCCATCCCACTTAGGGCGAAAAGCGTTACAACAAACAAATGATGGACGGAATGCTGACAATGCAGACATTCTCCCGCAGTCAAGAGATCTGGGTTAAATCCATTGTTCTTTTGCCTACTACGCCACCCCAGTTTAGACATGGCCATATGCAAATCAGTCTTGACCCTGTGCCTCATGGGAACAGTCCAGCCCGAACTGCCAAGCCATGTCTTCCCTGGACCGGAAACAAGCATCCTAGGACCGGTTTCTGGCTATCAGCCGTCATCAGCCAGGATAGCTTGACTCCAGTGGCGTAGTGAGCACGGGTCCCACGTCTGGGAATACCCATCCCACTTAGGGCGAAAAGCGTTACAACAAACAAATGATGGACGGAATGCTGACAATGCAGACATTCTCCCCCAGTCAAGAGATCTGGGTTAAATCCATCGTTCTTTTGCCCACTACGCCACCCCAGTTTAGACATGGCCATATGCAAATCAGTCTTGACCCTGTGCCTCATGGGAACAGTCCAGCCCGAACTGCCAAGCCATGTCTTCCCTGGACCGGAAACAAGCATCCTAGGACCGGTTTCTGGCTATCAGCCGTCATCAGCCAGGATAGCTTGACTCCAGTGGCGTAGTGAGCACGGGTCCCACGTCTGGGAATACCCATCCCACTGAGGGCGAAAAGCGTTACAACAAACAAATGATGGACGGAATGCTGACAATGCAGACATTCTCCCCCAGTCAAGAGATCTGGGTTAAATCCATTGTTCTTTTGCCCACTACGCCACCCCAGTTTAGACATGGCCATATGCAAATCAGTCTTGACCCTGTGCCATGTCTAAACATCATTTGTTTGTTGTAACGCTTTTCGCCCTAAGTGGGATGGATATTCCCAGACGTGGGACCCGTGCTCACTACGCCACTGGAGTCAAGCTATCCTGGCTGATGACGGCTGATAGCCAGAAACCGGTCCTAGGATGCTTGATTCCGGTCCAGGGAAGACATGGCTTGGCAGTTCGGGCTGGACGGTTCCCATGAGGCACAGGGTCAAGACTGATTTGCATATGGCCATGTCTAAACTGGGGTGGCGTAGTGGGCAAAAGAACAATGGATTTAACCCAGATCTCTTGACTGGGGGAGAATGTCTGCATTGTCAACATTCCGTCCATCATTTGTTTGTTGTAACGCTTTTCGCCCTAAGTGGGATGGGTATTCCCAGACGTGGGACCCGTGCTCACTACGCCACTGGAGTCAAGCTATCCTGGCTGATGACGGCTGATAGCCAGAAACCGGTCCTAGGATGCTTGATTCCGGTCCAGGGAAGACATGGCTTGGCAGTTCGGGCTGGACTGTTCCCATGAGGCACAGGGTCAAGACTGATTTGCATATGGCCATGTCTAAACTGGGGTGGCGTAGTGGGCAAAAGAACGATGGATTTAACCCAGATCTCTTGACTGGGGGAGAATGTCTGCATTGTCAACATTCCGTCCATCATTTGTTTGTTGTAACGCTTTTCGCCCTAAGTGGGATGGGTATTCCCAGACGTGGGACCCGTGCTCACTACGCCACTGGAGTCAAGCTATCCTGGCTGATGACGGCTGATAGCCCGAAACCGGTCCTAGGATGCTTGATTCCGGTCCAGGGCAGACATGGCTTGGCAGTTCGGGCTGGACTGTTCCCATGAGGCATAGGGTCAAGACTGATTTGCATATGGCCTTGTCTAAACTGGGGTGGCGTAGTGGGCAAAAGAACGATGGATTTAACCCAGATCTCTTGACTGGGGGAGAATGTCTGCATTGTCAACATTCCGTCCATCATTTGTTTGTTGTAACGCTTTTTGCCCTAAGTGGGATGGGCATTCCCAGACGTGGGACCCGTGCTCACTACGCCACTGGAGTCAAGCTATCCTGGCTGATGACGGCTGATAGCCAGAAACCGGTCCTAGGATGCTTGATTCCGGTCCAGGGAAGACATGACTTGGCAGTTCGGGCTGGACTGTTCCCATGAGTCACAGGGTCAAGACTGATTTGCATATGGCCATGTCTAAACTGGGGTGGCGTAGTGGGCAAAAGAATGATGGATTTAACCCAGATCTCTTGACTGGGTGAGAATGTCTGCATTGTCAACATTCCGTCCATCATTTGTTTGTTGTAACGCTTTTCTCCCTAAGTGGGATGGGTATTCCCAGACGTGGGACCCGTGCTCACTACGCCACTGGAGTCAAGCTATCCTGGCTGATGACGGCGATAGCCAGAAACCGGTCCTAGGATGCTTGATTCCGGTCCAGTGAAGACATGGCTTGGCAGTTCGGGCTGGACTGTTCCCATGAGGCACAGGGTCAAGACTGATTTGCATATGGCCATGTCTAAACTGGGGTGGCGTAGTGGGCAAAAGAATGATGGATTTAACCCAGATCTCTTGACTGGGGGAGAATGTCTGCATTGTCAACATTCCGTCCATCATTTGTTTGTTGTAACGCTTTTTGCCTTAAGTGGGATGGGCATTCCCAGACGTGGGACCCGTGCTCACTACGCCACTGGAGTCAAGCTATCCTGGCTGATGACGGCTGATAGCCAGAAACCGGTCCTAGGATGCTTGATTCCGGTCCAGGGAAGACATGACTTGGCAGTTCGGGCTGGACTGTTCCCATGAGGCACAGGGTCAAGACTGATTTGCATATGGCCATGTCTAAACTGGGGTGGCGTAGTGGGCAAAAGAACGATGGATTTAACCCAGATCTCTTGACTGGGTGAGAATGTCTGCATTGTCAACATTCCGTCCATCATTTGTTTGTTGTAACGCTTTTCGCCCTAAGTGGGATGGGTATTCCCAGACGTGGGACCCGTGCTCACTACGCCACTGGAGTCAAGCTATCCTGGCTGATGACGGCTGATAGCCAGAAACCGGTCCTAGGATGCTTGATTCCGGTCCAGGGAAGACATGGCTTGGCAGTTCGGGCTGGACGGTTCCCATGAGGCACAGGGTCAAGACTGATTTGCATATGGCCATGTCTAAACTGGGGTGGCGTAGTGGGCAAAAGAACGATGGATTTAAACCAGATCTCTTGACTGGGGGAGAATGTCTGCATTGTCAACATTCCGTCCATCATTTGTTTGTTGTAACGCTTTTCGCCCTAAGTGGGATGGGTATTCCCAGACGTGGGACCCGTGCTCACTACGCCACTGGAGTCAAGCTATCCTGGCTGATGACGGCTGATAGCCCGAAACCGGTCCTAGGATGCTTGATTCCAGTCCAGGGAAGACATGGCTTGGCAGTTCGGGCTGGACTGTTCCCATGAGGCATAGGGTCAAGACTGATTCGCATATGGCCTTGTCTAAACTGGGGTGGCGTAGTGGGCAAAAGAACGAAGGATTTAACCCAGATCTCTTGACTGGGGGAGAATGTCTGCATTGTCAACATTCCGTCCATCATTTGTTTGTTGTAACGCTTTTTGCCCTAAGTGGGATGGGCATTCCCAGACGTGGGACCCGTGCTCACTACGCCACTGGAGTCAAGCTATCCTGGCTGATGACGGCTGATAGCCAGAAACCGGTCCTAGGATGCTTGATTCCGGTCCAGGGAAGACATGACTTGGCAGTTCGGGCTGGACTGTTCCCATGAGTCACAGGGTCAAGACTGATTTGCATATGGCCATGTCTAAACTGGGGTGGCGTAGTGGGCAAAAGAACGATGGATTTAACCCAGATCTCTTGACTGGGTGAGAATGTCTGCATTGTCAACATTCCGTCCATCATTTGTTTGTTGTAACGCTTTTCGCCCTAAGTGGGATGGGTATTCCCAGACGTGGGACCCGTGCTCACTACGCCACTGGAGTCAAGCTATCCTGGCTGATGACGGCGATAGCCAGAAACCGGTCCTAGGATGCTTGATTCCGGTCCAGGGAAGACATGGCTTGGCAGTTCGGGCTGGACTGTTCCCATGAGGCACAGGGTCAAGACTGATTTGCATATGGCCATGTCTAAACTGGGGTGGCGTAGTGGGCAAAAGAACGATGGATTTAACCCAGATCTCTTGACTGGGGGAGAATGTCTGCATTGTCAACATTCCGTCCATCATTTGTTTGTTGTAACGCTTTTCGCCCTAAGTGGGATGGGTATTCCCAGACGTGGGACCCGTGCTCACTACGCCACTGGAGTCAAGCTATCCTGGCTGATGACGGCTGAGAGCCAGAAACCGGTCCTAGGATGCTTGATTCCGGTCCAGGGAAGACATGGCTTGGCAGTTCGGACTGGACTGTTCCCATGAGGCACAGGTTCAAGATTGATTTGCCTATGGCCATGTCTAAACTGGGGTGGCGTAGTGGGCAAAAGAACAATGGATTTAACCCAGATCTCTTGACTGGGGGAGAATGTCTGCATTGTCAACATTCCGTCCATCATTTGTTTGTTGTAACGCTTTTTGCCCTAAGTGGGATGGGCATTCCCAGACGTGGGACCCGTGCTCACTACGCCACTGGAGTCAAGCTATCCTGGCTGATGACGGCTGATAGCCAGAAACCGGTCCTAGTATGCTTGATTCCGGTCCAGGGAAGACATGACTTGGCAGTTCGGGCTGGACTGTTCCCATGAGGCACAGGGTCAATACTGATTTGCATATGGCCATGTCTAAACTGGGGTGGCGTAGTGGGCAAAAGAACGATGGATTTAACCCAGATCTCTTGACTGGGTGAGAATGTCTGCATTGTCAACATTCCATCCATCATTTGTTTGTTGTAACGCTTTTCGCCCTAAGTGGGATGGGTATTCCCAGACGTGGGACCCGTGCTCACTACGCCACTGGAGTCAAGCTATCCTGGCTGATGACGGCTGATAGCCAGAAACCGGTCCTAGGATGCTTGATTCCGGTCCAGGGAAGACATGGCTTGGCAGTTCGGGCTGGACGGTTCCCATGAGGCACAGGGTCAAGACTGATTTGCATATGGCCATGTCTAAACTGGGGTGGCGTAGTGGGCAAAAGAACGATGGATTTAAACCAGATCTCTTGACTGGGGGAGAATGTCTGCATTGTCAACATTCCGTCCATCATTTGTTTGTTGTAACGCTTTTCGCCCTAAGTGGGATGGGTATTCCCAGACGTGGGACCCGTGCTCACTACGCCACTGGAGTCAAGCTATCCTGGCTGATGACGGCTGATAGCCAGAAACCGGTCCTAGGATGCTTGATTCCGGTCCAGGGAAGACATGGCTTGGCAGTTCGGGCTGGACTGTTCCCATGAGGCACAGGGTCAAGACTGATTTGCATATGGCCATGTCTAAACTGGGGTGGCTTAGTGGGCAAAAGAATGATGGATTTAACCCAGATCTCTTGACTGGGGGAGAATGTCTGCATTGTCAACATTCCGTCCATCATTTGTTTGTTGTAACGCTCAAACCTAACACAGCAGAGCAAGTATCTGCAGAAGTCACCATATAGGACTAAAGTTGGGTTGCCTAATACCACTCAAGGTGTGCCTGGGCTAGTGCCTGATAATAGTGTGGAAGAGGGATTGAGAATAATTTCTTGGAATATAGCTGGCCTGGCAGGTAAATTCGACAACGTGGACTGACGGCAATATATGGCCCATTTCCACATAATCTGCCTGCAAGAAACCTGGGCAACAGATAATTCCCAATTTCACATGGCAGGATATAAATGTTTTTTTATCCCAGCACAAAAAACCCCCTCAGGTCGTGCCAAAGGAGGTCTGTCCATATATGTAGACTTAAAAATACAAGGCAACTGGTCCAGTGCAGACTGGTTTGCTTGGAATATCCAAGCTTTGAGGCTTAGGAACAAAGGGTTAAGGCTGGTACTGTTTAACGTGTATAACACTAGCCCTTCCGGAAATGATATTTCCACCCTGGGGGAACTAGACCACAGATTGAGCCAAGAGTTGGCGCCCGTTAACGGTGCCCTGACCCCATTGACAATTGTAGTGGGTGACCTGAACTGTCATTTATGCCCCCTATTGTTTCCGATTAACGCAAGTTGGTCACAATGCCCAGTGGAAAAAGGCCCCCACTTTAGCCACTCATCGAATGGTGTAGAACTGGGAAAGCTCCTCCTATCTCACGATTTGAAACATACTATTGACTTGACGTCACTGGGGTTAGACGGCACTCTCCCACCCACTTTTAAAGGGAGAGGGTGCTCTTCTTATATAGATTATATTTTTGTTTCCAGATGCTTAAAGCACCGGATTACTGAAGTGGGAATTGAGTGGAGTCCCTTCAGTGACCACAACCCCTTGGTTATGGAGTTTCTCTATCTGGCAAAACAAAAGTTGACTCCAGTTGAGGGTATTTCCGAGAGAGTAACGGACCAAGGCAGAAGACTTAGGTGGGCAAAACTAGACGGAGAAAGATTTTACCGGTCCTTAATGGATAAAGGTAAATCACTCATCGATAAGTGTCTAGATTTTTCAGTGGAAGGGGCCTGCTTAACAGACGCTTTTGGCCAAATAACTAATCTGGTGGATGGGCTATTGCGGACCAAGGCTCCAAAAAAAACCAACCCGAATTTTCTGAGGTGGTTTGATGGGGACTGCACACGAGCCCTGAGGAAGTTCAAAAAAGCCCTTAGTAGTAAACCCAGGGACCCATTAAAAGTCCACATGTATAGACTAAATTACAAGAAGGCGCTAAAAAGAAGGAAAGCAGCGCTGCAGGGGGAAGCGTGGGCGGCCTTGAGGGAGGCCTCCGAAAAAAGGGATATAACGGAATTCTGGAGAATAATAAATACCCCTTGTTTTCAAGATAAAACTCACCCTCGGTTGCCACAAACATTTTACCAGAGCAGTGGACCGTGCATTTTGAGGGCCTATATAATCACGGGGAGGCGGACAGTACAGAGGATAGGAGGGTGGTCACGCAGGGACAGATTTTGGAGTACACCCTAGAAGAAATAGGCTTGGGCATCGAGGGATTAACCAAAAATAAAGCCCCGGGCCCTGACGGGACCCCCCGGATCTGTTCTTGAGTAATGTGGAATTATGGGCTCCCATTTTAACCAGAGTAATAAATGCGGCCATCGTGGTAGGTTTGCCTAGGTCCTGGTCGCTGGCCATCATAGTACCCATTTTTAAAAAGGGTAACAGAGACAACCCCCAATGCTATCGCCCAATCTCCCTGATAGACGTTTCAGCCAAAATTTTAGGAAGAGTTATTCTGAACCGACTGACTGATTGGGCCGAGGATAACAACATCATCTCGGACGTTCAGTACAGTTTTCGGTCCGGTAGGTCCACTAGTGACCAATGCTTGAACCTCTATATGTTGGTCGCCAAGTACACGAAAACCAGTAAAGAAGCTATTTACTTGGGGTTCATGGACTTGGCCGCGGCATTCGACCACGTAAACCGGAACAAGCTCTGGGCGATGATGAGTCATCTAGGAATTGATCCAGGTATAATTTGTACTCTGAGGGAATTGCACAGAGAGACCTCTGCCAGAGTACGTTATAACATGGAAAGGGGGCTGACCGAGTCTTTTAGATGTACTAGCGGTGTTAGGCAAGGCTGCATATTGGCCCCTTTTCTATTCTCGTTATATATTAATAATCTAGAACAGTCTCTAACCAACTTAAAAACAGACTGCCCAAGGGTAGGAACACGCAATATCCCGGTGCTGCTGTACGCAGATGATGCGGTTCTTTTGGCGCGCACCCCTAAAAGTCTGCAGATTTTAATTGACAGGTTCGTCAAATTTATGGATGCGTTAGATCTGTCTGTGAATTTAAAAAAATCTTACGTAATGGCAGCAGGTCATAAACCACGGACTAGCTTTGCTTACAGAATTGGGAATCACACACTAGAAAGGGTGCAATCCTTTTCGTATTTAGGTGTGCTCTTTGATGAGTCCCTGAAATTTGCCCCTCTGGTACAGGAAAGGTGTGGAAAATTGGTCGCATCAACTGGGGCCATAGCAGGCTATGGGAGGAGAGTTGGTCGATGGTCCCCGGAACAATCAATGAACCTTTATGGCTCTATGTGTTGCCCCAAAGCCATGTATGGTTCAGAAGTGTGGGGGTTCATAAACCTTGACCTTTTGCAAAGGGAAGAAAATACATTTTTCCGTTCAATCTTGAAAGTCCCCAACTGCACCCCTGCCGCCATAGCTCATAGAGAATTAGGACGACCTTATCTAGAGGATTTGATTAAATTCAGACCAATCCTGGCCTGGCTGAAAATTTGGCTTAACCCTGAAGCTGCATTGAGTAGGCAGATCCTAACAGATTGCCTAGGGAGGGATAAAAGCTTGAATATCCCATGGCTTATTTACGTGAAATCCAGTTTGGAAAGTATGGGTCGTAAGGAGCTGTACTCAAATCCTTCAGGGATTATCCCACAGGATAAGCAGACTCTTAAGAAAATTTTTGTGGACCAAAGATTTCTTGCAAGATCCACAGTGGAAGGGGCAAAACCCTCAGTGAGTATTTATAGTAGGCTTGAAACCACTGACGGGATGAAACCCTATCTTTGTGTCGTGTATAATGCCCAAGAAAGGTTTTTAATGTCACGTTTTAGGCTCAACTTTTCACCTTTTTTGTTAGCTGAACCAGTTGGTTTCAGTCAGTCAATTGAGCAGAAGGGTGCCTGCGGCTGCGACAATAAGTCTCCGCAGGACACCCTTCATTTTGTACTTCTATGTCCCTTGTATGCAATTCCAAGACGTAGATTTTTAAAGGAAATTTTAAAAAAGGCCAGGTTCACTCGAGCCAAAGAAGCACTGATCTTCCTACAAAGGGCCGGTGACCCGTTAACCTTGTGTTCTGTTATTAGTTTCCTGAAATTTGCACTAAGACTAAGGGTAACCAGAGGATAGCATTACCTGAGAACCCTGTAGGATTCCCCACCCGTCTACTGTGATTAAGTTTTTATGGTGCCCGTATTGTGAATAATGAATTATTTTATGTATATAGACTCAGTCAATGTTCTTGCATAATGATTTAATACTATTTTTACTTGTATATATATGTAATCTTTTATGATGGTTTTTAACCACCGAATAAAGAATTATTGATTGATTGACTGGTGTACCCATGTGGTGGACACTGGTGACAGTCTGCCTGTGAAGAACAAACTTTACAGACAACCTGACCACGTCAGGGACTGTATAAAGGCTGAGGTACACAAAATGCTGGAATTGGGTGTCATTGAACCCTCAGAGAGCCCCTGGGCTAGCCCAGTGGTTCTGGTCCCCAAACCTCACACCAAAGATGGCAAGAGAGAGATGAGGTTCTGTGTGGATTACAGAGGACTCAATGCTGTCACTAGGACAGATGCACATCCTATTCCAAGGGCAGATGAGCTCATAGACAAACTAGCTTCTGCTAAGTTTTTGAGCACATTTGACTTGACAGCTGGCTATTGGCAAATCAGATTAGCTGAGGAGTCTAAGGCCAAAACAGCATTCTCAACCCCAGGTGGGCATTATCAAGTTTTTGGTGATGCCCTTTCGTCTGAAGAATGCACCTGCCACCTTCCAAAGGTTGGTGAATCAAGTCCTTACTGGGTTGGATGAATTTGTGCAGCATATCTTGATGTCATTGCTGTCTTTAGCTCCACCTGGGAGGATCACCTGATCCACCTGAAGAAGGTACTTGAGGCTCTGCAAAAGGCAGGCCTCACTATCAAGGCTACTAAGTGCCAGATAGGGCAGAGTAAGGTTGTGTATTTGGGCCACCTTGTAGGTGGAGGCCAAGTTCAACCACTGGAGAGTAAGATGCAATCCATCAAGGACTGGTCTCCTCCAACCACCCAGACTCAAGTTCGAGCTGTCTTGGGCTTGACTGGGTACTACAGGAAGTTTGTTAAGAACTATGGGTCCATTGTGACTCCTCTTAATGATCTGACATCCAAGAAGATGCCCAAAAAGGTTCAGTGGACAGTAAGCTGTCAAAAGGCATTTGATGACCTGAAGAAGGCCATGTGCTAGTCTGCACCTATCCTGAAAAGTCCTGACTACTCCAAAGAGTTTATTGTCCAAACAGATGCTTCTGAGTTGGGTGTGGGAGCTGTGCTGTCACAACTTAATGTAGATGGTCAAGACCAACCCATTGCTTTTATTAGCAGAAGGTTGACCCCCCAGAGAGAATAATTGGTCAGCTATTGAGAGGGAGGCCTTTGCTGTGGTGTGGGCCCTGAAGAAGCTGAGGCCATACTTGTTTGGCACTCACTTCAAGATTCAGACCGACCATAAGCCCCTCTTGTGGCTAAATCAGATGAAGGGTGAAAACCCCAAACTGCTTAGGTGGTCCATTTCCCTACAGTGGATGGACTTTACAGTGGAGCACCAGCCAGGTACAGACCATGGGAATGCAGATGGTCTCTCCAGGTACTTCCACTTAGGACATGAAGACGAGACTGGTCAAGGCTTGTTTAATGTCCCTGCGTTTGGGGGGGGGGGTTGTGTAGGAGAGTAGGGTCTGCTATCCTATGGTCACCCCAAATTTTTGCTTTTTGCTTCACTGGGTTTTGACATATTGAGGCTGTGGGCCTGCTAATCAGACCCCCAGCCTGCTGTTCTCTCTAACTAAATTGACACTATGCACCCTAGGTGCATAACCAATTGGAAGTGGATCACCCTGTGAGCCCCTGTACCAGTGTACACTAGGTGCCCAGGGCATTGGTGTATCTAAGGCCTGCCAGGGGCTGAAGCATGTATTATGCCACCCCAGGCTTGGCATAACAAATTTGACACAACTGGCTGATCAATCAGTTGGGGTAAGTTGGTGTAACCACCTCTTACTTAGGTGTAGTATACCTATACCTAACCTTAAATGGGACACATGTTAACCTATAAGTCACTCCTATGGCAGGCCTTAACAATCCTGAAGGCAGAGTGCCTGGTTCCATGTGAGATGGTGCTCTGGCATGAGCTGAGCCTGTCTGCAGTGGTCGGAACAACTTCCTTCTACCGTTTCCAGATATCGTCATACCATATACTCTTAAGTGCATTATGAACCTCGCGGTTAAATGCTATCTTTGGTTTGGCTTTATCAAAACATGTTGAGTAAGGTGTCATACGAATTGGAATACTAACCCCTCGCCAATTCTGGCGACGGGGTTAGCATTCCACCCTTCTAGAGGGACACGACATGTACAGTACCTGAAACCCGGGTAAAATCAGACATAGCCTCAGCTCCACAAAATGGATTCTGCCACCACAGACACAAGTCTGCCCTCCTGCTGCTGGGAGTCCTTCCAGCTTGGGAGGTGTGGACAAAGGGTTTCCTGCCAGGGGAGGTGCGTGCACCACCCCAGACAGGATTTTGTGTATTGGTCAGGTAGGGCTTGAAAGAAACCAGACATGCCTGAGGCTCACAAGGAGCCTCGGTGCATATGCCAGTTCAAACCGGTCCTGGGGCACACCAGCCCCGGACCTGGGGCGAGCTGGACAAAGGATTGGGGGTGTAACCACCCCCCTTCCTGGTCCCACCCTTAGGGAGGGACCTAGCAGGTAGTCCGGCCCCTAGAATCCGCTTAAAGGTAGGAGCTGTGTCCTAAGACTTCAGACATCCTGGAATCAACTTAACCACAAGAAGAAGACGGGAACTTCGACGCTCTGCTGCACAGAGGACTGAAGGAAATCTCCCCTATGGTCGGGGAGTGACCATCTTGCTAACGCAAGCACCAACCAGCTATTGAACATCTGCTTTGCCGCCGCCTCCTGCCAGAGCCCGAGCCCAGAGCCCGACAAGACCTGGACCTCCAGACCTCTGACCACCCGATCCACAGTCCCTGCAAAGAAGGAACCCGTGGAGGCACCGAGACACGTGGAGCCAGCCATCTTGGAAGACCGATGACAAGCTGCAAGCGCAACGACAGAGGCTCCCTCCAAGTTGTGCTTTGGGTCCTTAGAAGCCCAACCACCGAGCAGCATCTGCACCAAAGGTGAGCCCTCCAGCATCTCCACAATCTGCGTGGGGCCCCTCTGCACTGTGCATCTTGATGCCCCTGCCCGGTCCCTGGCCCGTTGGCTAGTGGCCATTTTGGCGACCTATCTGAAAATCAACGACACTGGTCTGGTTGCTCCAGACTGGCCCTAGCTGCTCTCCAAAAGAACAGCCCCTCTGACCTTGCTGGTCAGAACAATCAGCTTTCTTGAACTTCCACGACTCCTACCTTTGCCAAGGCTTGTTTGCTTCTTTCAAATCGCCGACACCGCCGACAGCGAGAGCATGCATAGGACAGCTCGTGACTTGACTCCTGGACATTGTCGACCTTCAGGGACCACGTGGCTGCAGAGACAAGCTACACCTCTTTGCCTGTTTGCACCCGACATCACCTGGTACCTACCTGGTGCCACGCCGGTCACTGGCTAGTGACTGTGAACACTGTCCCCTCTGCTTTCAGGTCTTCTACAACTCCAATCCACCCTTGGATCCAACGCAGCTCTTCTGGACCGACCGCCTGCAGCATCTTTGTCATCAGGCCCCATTGAATCGATAGAAGAAACCCAACGCACTTCGAGACCTATGCACCCGCTTCCTGTGGGTGAGGTAAAGCTGGCACTCCGGTGCCCAAGTGCAGAGAATCATCTCTAGTGTCTGTGTTTCGAATCTTGAGATCGTAGTCCACCCAGAAGACCCTTTCTGCAGTAACTTTTTAACTTTTACGCACCCATTGTAAACCTATGGGAGCACGCGTGTGACTTTCCTCACTGCACACGCAACCCGTGGACCTCCTGGTCACTAACTGAAGTTAGCTTCTTGTAGGCCCAGCAATTCTAGAGGCCCTAGGCCTTTTCCCTTTCCTGTTCGTGGTACTTATACCACTATTTTAGTATATGATTTGAGTGGCCACCAGGGCCCATCCATATACAGTGCAACTTCTGTATATTATAACGTTGTCTTGTTTAACGATTTGTGCTCCTGTGCTCATAAAGAGTCTAGGGGATACTTTGAGAAATAAATACATATATATTTTCAATATATATCTGTGTGGTGTCCTTTCATTGGTATAAAGGGGGGTTACATTTGGTAAAACAGCCCGCTTAACACGCTTTAACGAGTTTAGCCTCAAAGACTGCTTAGCCTACGCTACCACTAGGGCAGCTAGTCCGAAAAGGTTGACTTACAACCACACCATAAGGGTTGCTTGGCATGGTACAAGGTGGTCACTTTAATTAGTGAACATCATATACCAGGCCAACTTCTCACAGTCCCCATACGGGCCCTACCCTCGACTTGTACAATGTTTATGCTAGAGGCACTAAACATGGCTCAATGTCCCCGATAGTGTCTATCCTTGAATCAGAACTTAGGAATAATTCAGCTGTAGCCCAAGTCTTGGTTGCGGGAGACTTTAATTGCACTTATGAGCCTCTCACAACAGATGATACTCTTGACCCGGGCGAGGAGGATGCTAGATGGGGTATCCCAATTCTAACCATCCCCCCGATTAAAAAATGGTCACGAACAGCGATTCAGCTGAATGCTCTAACATTAGAGTTTGGCTTAAGAGCTGCCAACGGCCGCACAAGTTCAGACCCTATGGGTGCGGCTACATTTAATAGAGATAACCATACCTCAAGGATCGATTATATTATACTTGACTTTTTTCTTTGGGGTTTGGTTCAGGATATGATAGTTTTACCCACCATCGAAAGCAATCATAACTCGCTTTCCTTGTCCCTCAAGAATCCTTGGCCGAGTGAAATGATTAGACCATCTTCTAGGTCAACCGACGCTATCTCTGTCTCCTCTTGTGGGAGACGGTTGAAGTAGAAATTGGTAGCGGGGGACGAAACCAAGCTCAACACCATCAATACAACCCTTATTGCTTCCCAAATAGAGCTGGACAGTATTGATTCAGCCCTTCCTCTCATAGGAAGGATCACACCCATTTTTGAGGGAACCCTTGAGACCATTGGGAATGTTTTCTTGAAAAAGAAGCGTGTGGGTAAAAATATGGTAGCTCGGAACCTTAGGGGCAAGCAGGAGTGGTTCACATCTGCTTGCAGATATGCTAAAACTATTCTGATTAGGGCCATCAAAAGTAAAATCCAAGTTAAGATTCAGGGAGCTAGGAAAAATTACAAGGAAACCCTGGCAAATGATGGAAAGGAGTGGGACTTAGAGTATTGGTGTACCTTAAAAGAGGCAAGCTCTGGGAAGGATCCTAGGCGCTTCTGGGATACAATCAGAACCAGAAGTAGACCGGATAGTGATATCATAACATGCAATATCACTAGTCAGGCGTTGGTTACTCACTTTTCCAAATTATATTCTAACCAAGTTAGTGATATTGCCATAGCTTCCTTTAACGAAGAACACGCCGGGGTGTTGGATTGTACTATTCTTGTTGTCCCACCCATGAGACCCGTTAACGCCGCTGGCATCTCACGTCTTACCACGCCTCTTATTGTTCGGGAGCTAGAGTTGGCAGATCCCGCCTTTTCTATCAAAGAAGTTGAATATGCAATTAGCACCATTAGGCCCCAAAAAGCCGCTGGTCCTGACGGCATACCCGGGGATTTGTTGTGCTCAGATATCTCGAAATGGGGTAAACTAATCCATGCCTTGCTTAACGCTATTAGTAGGGGTGCACCTATTCCCGCATCTTGGAAAGGGGCGGAGGTTGTGCCTGTCTTTAAGAAGGGGGCTAGGGACGACCCATCCAATTATAGACCCATAAGCTTGCTTGACATTTCCCAAAAGGTGGTTGGCAAGGTGTTGCTGGTTAGACTGCTCCAATGGATCGGCGAAAACAACATCCTTTCCGACCTCCAGGCAGGCTTTAGAGTAGGTACTGGCACAATTGAGCAAGCCTTTAGGTTGTTGCTAGTTTACTGGAAGGTGGTGGTCCTGGCCAAGGGCAGTCTTTATCTCGCATTTATCAACCTAAAGACTGCCTTTGACCTAGTACCCAGAGCGACCCTTTGGAGAGTTCTCATTGATATGGGGGTACCCCATTATATACTATCGCTAATCATAAGGACGCATGAAAATACCTTTGCCCAGATTAGATGGGGCAGGGAGGGAGAAAAAACTGGTAGAATCCCGGTAGAGAGAGGGGTCCGCCAGGGCTGTGTGTTGGCTCCCACTCTCTTTTCTCTCTACGTTAACGGTGTGGTTGAGCATCTACTGAAAGATTCCTCAGACAAACCATCCCTGGCGGGGGAACGTATCCCCACCCTCCTCTTCGCGGATGATACACTTTTACTCTCCAAATCCCCAATGGGCCTCCAAAAATTATTAAACAACTTCCAGTCTTTCTGCGTAGAACGGGGCTTAGTAATTAATGCTGATAAAACGAAATACCATTGTGATGAACCCACCTAAGAAACCTGTGCGTCCCCCGAGGTTGAATGCCGTACCCTTGGAGAGGGTGGATGTGTTTGATTATCTTGGGATTCATTTATCACATAATATGCTTTGGGCCTCACATCTATGCAAAATGCTGCTAGCCCATAAAAGGGTTACAGGGGCTCTCCTGAGGGAGCAACGCTCTTGCGCACTTAGACCTATAGCCCCTGTTATGGAAATTTTAGCAAGGGGAGTCAGCTCTGATCTTTATGGGGCCGAGCTGTGGGGCTCATGCAACTCCAGTGAGTTGTCAAGATCAGAGAGAAAGTTCTGCAGGGCTATCATGTCACTCCCTCAGGGTACCCCCACGACCCCATTGATGCTCGATCTAGGTTGCCGGCCTATTGATGAGTTGGCGAAATTTCGCCCCTTACTGCTATGGGCTCGGTTGTGGCGAGTCCTGGAATTAGCTAAATATGCTAAAGGCCTCTATGAAGTAATGTCACTACCCGGGTGGTATAAGTTTAAATGGTTGAGAGATATGAAAACCCTCCTTTGCAATCTGGGATTAAGTTCAGCATGGGAAAGCATGTCCTCCCCACCAAAAGCTACACTTAAAACCTTATACTGGAACTGGATTGCATCCCAACAGAACTCTAACTGCACATTGGGCAGACTTACGGAGGACTTTCTGAGTTTCAAGGACCTGCCCTTCCGGGAACTATATATGGATATTATAGAGAGACCATTTAATAGGACCCTTTACTTCAAATTTAGGACCGGGACTCTTCCACTCCATGTTTTCACATCTGGGTGGAAACCCCCTGCACAGACGACAGAACTTTGCCCTTTTTGTACATCTAGGCGCGAGACTGTGGCACACTTTCTATTCGAATGCCAAGTGTATGTACTCCCGAGGAGAAGATGGCTCAAACATCTGTGCCGTTCATTAGGCACCAGACAGCACGTTGAGGCATTACGCATCTTAAGGTCTGACTCTGAGGCTTAAAATAATTGTTTAATCCGTTTTTTAAATTCTATTTATGACATTTTTCTCTTTTTATTGTAACAAATGGTTTTTAAGCTAAAATGAATTGAGGCTTTTTATTGTGATGCTTTTATGATAATTTTTTATCGAAATAAAGCCTTTGATTGATTGATTGATTGACTGCAACATCAAGTTAAAATTATTTAGTTTTATTCTCGGTCGGGGGCGTGATTTGTGTCAAAAAATAGGTGCTATACAGTGAGCCTAGAATCCAAAGTTCACAGGGGGAGATGGGATGCTTGGCATTTGAAGTCATCAGAGTCCAGAACACAGTGTTTGTCATCATTGGTCAGACTGTGACCAGCAAGTCCATGTGGCAGAGAATGTCAGTGAATGAGGTGATGCTGTTGCACATGAAGGCCAGGTGCCAGGCCAGGTGACCAGGGAGATGTGGATGCCCGTGGCCTCTCACGGTCTTTTCCGTGGACGACCCACCTTCCTCATGGGACCCTCAGATGCAGGCCTTGACGATGCTTGGGACGCTCCGTCGGACAAATCCTCCTCCTCCTCCCTCCCTGTGGCTGGTGGTGGTCTTCGCCTGGTGGCACAGGGAGGGTTGCCCATGTTGTCGGCGACCCGACGGAGTGAATGGCTTATGTCCGTTTGCACCGCCAGGAGCTCAGCCATTCTTGCCTCCATCCGTCCTTGGTGTTCTTGTTGACTGGCGTGTTGCTCGGCCTGCTGGTTCTTAATCTCTGTGAGGGTCTCCACTACCTGGCTGATGACCCTGGTGTCACGCCGGTATGCGCCCATGATGTTGCGTATGTGTGACATACCGGTCCCTTCAGCTGGCTGGTCAGGTTCTCGCCTCCGCCTGCCTCCACTCCCACCACCCCTGCCCGCACAAACCTGGCCTGCCACTGTGGGCACATCGGGTCTACGGGATGGCAGTTGCGGGGTTGTCTGCCTCCTCCTGGGTGCCCGGCGAACCTTGTCCCTCCAGGTCAGACTGGCTCAGTTGTTCAGTGGGGGCAGGGCTCCTTGGTGTCTCCTGGGATGTGGCAGGAATGGGGGTGGTGGTTGGCACAGATGTTCCTGAAGCAGGTGCTGCAGGGGCTTGGACACCAGAGGGTCCAGGTGGGTTGGGGTCATCCGCGGAGTGTTGAGAGGCATCACTGCCGGTGGGATCAGGTTCCTCCCGAGCCTGGGACTGTGATTCTTCACCCCCATTGTTGGGGGGAGATCCATCAGGTTGCCCTGTGTGTGAGAGAAAGACAATGTTAATGCTGTTTCATGCGACATCCATGTTTCATACATATTCAAGTTGTCACAGTTCCTCCAGGTAGTTTTATGTGCCTAGCATTCTCCTGAATGTTCACTTGTGGATGGGTATGTTGCGGGGGACAGATTGATATGTGCTCCTGAGTCTTTGACATTTTGATTTTTGTCTTGGATGCTTCTTCGGCTATGTATTGTTCTTGTTGTGTGACCTGTCCATTGTGAGAGTGGGTGAATCCATTGGCTGTCCCGGGGGTGTGTTCTTGTGTGAGGGGTGTGTGTGACAGGGCCTGCTGGTGGGTGTAGTGTGATTTGGCAGTGGGGCTCCTAGGTGATGTAGCTGTCCCCCCATGGAGCATGCTGCCATGACAGTGAGTGTGAGTTCCTGTCCTAGGTATCTGAGCTTGTTGTGTTGGTGTTTGAGTTTGCACTGGTCACAGGAGGGCCTTGTGCTGCCTACAGCAGGGCCAAGTGTCAGCTATCTTGCCAGTACTTTGCCAGTCCCTGTGCATTGAGCATGGTGCATGGGTATGTACCTGGGCCATATGGGATGAGGGCAATGGTGTCTGATTCGGAGTTGAACAATGCGTTTTGTGAGACCCCCTCCCAGCATCCCGGACATCCATTCTTGGGTTAGTGCTTTGTGTAGCATGGGACATGGCATGGCCTTGCTTTCTAAATGGGGCATACACATGTTAGTGGCATGAGCGTTGTTTTTGTGTGTGGATGTGTCCGGTGAGGGCTTGGGGGTAGTTGCATGCATTTTGTGTAGTTGGGGTTTGGATGCCATCCTGAATGTTCCATGAGTTGTTTATGTACTCACCAGGCTCTGGAAGTCCTTGAAGTCCGTGTACTCCCACCGGTGGAAGCAGGGCCATCACCTTCTCCTCCTAGGGATGGTAATGTACCGGTCTGCGGGGCGCCCCAACTCCAGAGATGTTGCTCTGGGCGTAGTCTTCGTTCATTTTCCTCTTGACGGCCCTCCACAGATCGTACCACCTGGCTTGGCATTGATTCCTATTCCTTCTGATGGGTGCAACAGCATTCACCCTATCGACGATCCTCTGCCACAGGTGTGATTTTTCGGCTATGCTGGTCTGTCTGATCAATGTTCCAAAGAGCTGTGGCTCGACTCTGATGACTTCGTTGACAAGGATCTCCAGCTCCTCCCTTGTGAACTTTGGATTCTTGTCTGTGGGCATGGTGTGGGGTGAGGGTGTGGATGGTTGTGGGTGTGTGGGAGTGAATGTGAAGGTGTGTGTGTGAATATGAAGAGGGGGTATGTGTGAAGGAGGTTGTGTGAAGGTGTATATGTTAAGGTGTATGGGTGCAGTTGTTGGGGTGTGCTCTGTAGCTGCAGTGAGTCTGTTGCAAAGGCTCATGGTGTGTGGGCCCTTTTTATTGGTCCATTTGTGGGTGTGCCTGAGTTTGAAATTTAGGTGGATGTGTTATAAGGGGTGGTTGTGATTTGGGGCCTCTGTTTGCCTGTCAGTGATTTTGATGTTTTGTTGACTGTAGACGTGTTTTGTGGTGTTGTGTGAGTCAAATTGACCCTCCTCGTGCTGTTTTACAGTGTCCTGGTTCAGTACGAGTCGTTTCAACATTGCGTATGTAAGGTGCGTATATACGTGATGTTGTTGTACCGTGCTCGCATACGCGATGTTGTTGTAAGGTCCGTACATACGCGATGCTGGGGGACGGGGCTGGGGTACGGTGCGTACAGGTCCGGTGCTGGGGTACATTCCGTCCATGTACGGGGTTGGGGTACAGTGCTGGGGTACGGTGCGTACAAGTACGGGGCTGGGGTACGGTGCTGGGGTACGGTGCGTACAAGTACGGGGCTGGGGTAGGGTGCTGGGGTACAGTGCGTCCAAGTACGGGGCTGGGGTACGGTGCTGGGGTATGGTGCGTCCAAGTATGGGGCTGGGGTATGGTGCGTCCATGTACAGGGATGGGGTACGGTGCTCGGGTACGGTGCGTATAAGTACGGGGCTGGGGTACGGTGCAGGGATAAGGTGCATCCAAGTACGGGGCTGGGGTACGGTGCTGGGGTACGGTGTGTGCAAGTACGGGGCTGGGGTACGGTGCATCCAAGTACGGGGCTGGGGTACGGTGCGACCCTGTACAGGGCTGGGGTACGGTGCTGGGGTACGGTGCGTCCAAGTACGGGGCTGGGGTACGGTGCGTCCAAGTACGGGGCTGGGGTACGGTGCTGGGGTACGGTGCGTAAACGTATGGGGCTGGGGTACGGTGCTGGGGTACGGTGCGTCCAAGTACGGGGCTGGTGTACGGTGCATCCATGTACGGGGCTGGGGTATGGTGCTGGGGTATGGAGCGTACAAGTACGGGGCTGGGGTATGGTGTGTACAAGTACGGGGCTGGGGTATGGTGCTGGGGTACGGTGCGTACAAGTACGGGGCTGGTGTATGGTACATCCAAGTACGGGGCTGGGGTACGGTGCGTCCAAGTACGGGTCAGGGGTACGGTGCTGGGGTGTGGTGCGTGCAGGTCTGGTGCTGGGGTACGGTGCTGGGGTACGGTGCTGGGGTACGGTGCGTACATACGCGATGATTGGGGTACAGTTGGGGTACGGTGTGGACATATGCGGGGGTATGGTGCTGACATACGGGGTGTACAGTGCTGACATACGGGGGTACGTGCAGACATACGCAGGGGGTGGGGGGGTTGTACGACTCATATCTCGGGCACAAGTTTACCCGGGATACGAGTCGTACAGAGTTCGCTCCGTAAAGGACGTTTTCCATACGCTTGTGAATTCGGAACACCATTACGGATCGTACTTGTGCGCTCGGACTTCAGTTTTACGATTTGAACGTAAAACTGTCCGGGTACGTCTCGTAGACCTTTTCCCGATACGATTTGTATGTATTTTTTATGTACGAATTGTACTTCACCGGTGGGACGGGACTTGTACGATTCGTACGTAAAAATATACCGATACGAGTCATACCGGAATTTATTTTACCCGATCGGAATCGGCACCATAGAAATACATGTTTAAATAAAAATAATAATTTTAACAGTTAATTGATATAAATATAAATATTTTTGCATACATTATATTTTTTTACATGTAAAAAAACCAGAAACATTTTTATTTAGCATTTCAATTTTTATTAATTATTTAACATGTAGATTAAAAGATGAGAGCAAGTATTTTATTTATTCAAATATATTGCTTTAATTTTGATGAGATAGGAAGAACAAAATATCATGATATTTATTCACATCTTATAATAATTGTATATTTTTGGTAATAAAAATACATCTTTAAACAAATAGTATTAAGTATTTGTTTGTTTATTACAGTATTAAGTTTATTTAAAAAAATAGATAATACATTTGTTATTCAACATTTTAAACATATGGGGGTCTATTAGGATGGCGGTCAGAAAATAACCCTGACCGCCATGGTAGCAGGAAAAGACCACCCACCAGGACCGTGGCATAACCGCCGGTCCAATCAGTATGCTACACAGTCGAAATCCGACCATGGCGGTACGATTGCGGCCTTTAACATGGGTACCCCCCCATTGCACCAACCACCCCAACAAATTGGGGGCCCGCAATGGGCCCCCGAAGACATTCTCCGCATGCCTTTCCATGGCGGTTCCACAGCAGCGGAAAGGCTGGCTACCGCCGGCAACATAATCATGTCAGCGGAGCCTGACCCTGCACCAGCCCCATTTTAGCTGCCCAGCTCTGCCCGCCAGGCAAGTTTGCGGATTGCTACAATCGGAAAAGTGGCGGGCAGAATTTCTCACCGCCGCGGTCATCACCACCATGCTAATCTGACCGGCAGTTTACAGGGTTTCGATCGCAGACGGATCTACTGTTACCAAAAACATCATGGGGTCTATTAGGATGGCGGACGGATGGCCACCGCCGGCCTGGCCATTGCCACCGCCGGCCCGGAGGCAGCCTTCCGTCCACCATCCTAATAGACCCCATGATGTTTTTGGTACCAGTAGATGTATTTTTATTTACATATACATAATTCTAACATTTACACATATAGGGGCCGATTCCAATCCTGTAAAAACCGGGTACGAATCGTCGTATGGAGCGTTTTCTCAATACGACTCGTACCCGGTAAATTAACCTTACAAACCAGCAAGTACGATTCGGACAGAAATACTATTTCCGTACGAATCGTACCAAAGACCGTACGGCTAAAAACCACCTACGATTCTGATATGGGACAGCGCGTACACGACGTCCATACGGAGTCAGGCAGAGTTTTACGGACCAGCAAGTACGAATCGTCCCTACATCACTCCGCACAGCTATTTTTTTACGGGAGCCAAAAACTCCAGGAAATCATAGTCCAACGCGAAAACGGAGCCCCGGTACGCGACAGACAGCCATGGACCCCATCCTACGTGTCATCCCGGCCCTCTTAGCCTATGACCTGGTACACCGAACCCGACGCACATGCCGCAGAAGGTGAGAACAACACCCAGGGGCCAGGGTGAAGGTGAGGGGCAGGAAACATACCCCATACCCAAATCAAAACCTACAACATGGAGGCCATACATTACCATCAGGGTCTGGTCACTTCGGGGGGCGTGTCCACAAACACCTGCGTACCGCAACAACGGAAGTGGACGTGTACGCGTACCCCTACGGCACCACTACAATCGTGATACGGACCGTACCCACACTATGAATGTGTGGGTACGGTGTGTATCACAATTGTACTGGTGCCGTAGGGGTACATGTGATACACACCGTACCCCCGCATTCAGAGCGTGGGCACGGTCCGTATCACTATTGTAGTGGTGCCGTAGGGGTACGTGTGATACGCACCGTACCCCCGCATACAGAGCGTGGGTACGGTCCGTATCACGCGTACCCCTACAGCACCAGTACAATAGTGATACGGACCGTACTCACGCTATGAATGTGTGGGTACGGTGCGTATCACGTGTACCCCGACGGCACCACTACAATAGTGATGGTCTTGTTGTCTTGACACTCGTAAATTGGTATCACCAACAACCAAGTACTTACCCAAATTCCAGACCACTGTGGGAACATGTCAATGTAAAATCTGCAACACCGTTTTATTCTAACAGTGGCTTCTTTTAAAATGTGCCAGCGTGTTCCCTGAACGTGTAACAGTGGTTTGGTGTGCACTTCCTTGGGAGACATCTGTCATGCAGGCACATTATTGTTCTCAACAAAATACATCAAAGTAACTCATTGAAAACATGAAGACCTGTTGACAAGTGTTGTGAGTGCCAAGGTACAATCATTTTTGACTAACAACTTGAATTATGTCAGTTGCCACATGGTCATCCGTTACCTGATGACACAGTTGGCTACACATATGACCCACTGCCTATCATGTGGAGTGGCACACATGTCCAAACCCAGGACAATGGAGAAGGATAAAAATAATTTGTTCTGTTTATTCGCACCATGTAAAGTTAGCACAATGTATCTATAACAGTAATTCTGATCATGTAAACACCTATATGATATGCTCTAGAAGAAGTATTTCCTTTCGCTTCTTCCTGCACGACAAAAAGGGCCGAAAACCATACTGTAGCCATCTTGGTTCGTGGTAGACCACGTGTCAGGTCACATGGTTCCTTTTGCCCACCGTCTTTATGATTTAGTTTGTACCAGCCCGGAGACAAGTTGGTTGTATTTACGGCTGAGGCCCAACGCCACATCTGCTGTAGGGAGTATTAAGCAAATTCCTTCAGGCCCTGGGACGAAAAGGGAGTCACCCCGCCGACCTTCTCTGTATAGATAGCAACCTTTTGTGTAAGACTGAAACTGAATACCGTATGAGCTCACCCAGGAGCCCATGGACTAACTGGTATTTTTTCACTTGTAAGGCTTTGTATGCTGCATCAGTGATGTATATAAGTGTGGTTTTGTCAAGGGGCCAGCAGTCTTCCTCGGCGCACCTGATGGGTGAGGATCGATGAGGCTCCTCTATATAGAGTTTTTGCTTTGCCCAATAAACTTTTGAACCTTCTCCGTTGCCAACTGACTATTATTTAAGGGCTATTGCGGGCCACTGGTAAGTGTGGCCCTTGGGATATTTTTTGAGTACTACAATGCATAAGCTAATGGGCCTGCAATTGTGTTGTAAAAAGGCATAGCTGTACTGAGGAGACAGCCTCATGGCAAGCCAGAATATCCACACAGATGTCAGCATACAAAGACCAAACTGCGTTGCATCAGAACCACACACAGGTGCCAAACATTTATGAGCAGAAATCATGTTTTTAAACAAATGACACAGGCTGCAAACCACAAACATTAAGCCCTGCCCAACATCACTGGGTCACTGCACGGTGAGTCTTTGTCCAGCCAATTCTCACACACAGGTCAGACCTGGCAAGGAGAAATCAGGGTTGCCCATGTAGGCCTCTCCCGCACAAACCCCCCATACCTGAGACAATGTGATTGAGACAGATCATGAAGTGACACCTCTTAATCAGGGTTAACAAAAATGTGCAGCAACAATTCCTAAATTTACACATCACCTCGTGAGGCTGGCAACACATATTTGTGACAAACAACCATCAACAGATTGTTGTGAATAGCCACACAGGCACTGCCCAGTGTGAGTATACGCAAGCCAAATAGTGTCTACCTGTCCAGTGGACACATGTAGCACACATTTGATAAATACAAATGAGGCCAGGGAACAATGCCACAGAGGCAGACCTAAGCTGAACCCACAGAGAATGGGCACAGTATTGGATGACACACATGATTATGAGGCCAGGGTGTCTCAGGGGACTGTAGTGTGCACACTGATCCGTGGTCCTGGAATGAGCTGACTGTACCATGAACAACCGTCATGGCACTATGCATATCTCCCACTCATGCACATCATGTCTGAGGCCACAACATTGGTCATGCATGCTGCAAGGTTGTTCAGTTGAAACCTCACACTCCTATGTTGAGACTCATCATCAGTGCCAACAAATATGGACCCCAACAGAGTGAACAGGTCATGGCAAAGGCAAGGTACCAACACATGTTACAGACCACCCTCCCACATGATGCCAAAAGCAATGTGCACTTGGATTTACTGGCAGCCAAGATGACCATGTGCAAATGTGATTACACACAGACCAGGGAACACATGTCAAGGAGGGGAAGGGATGAATAAGAGCACCGGTTGACATTGGGGAACAGGAAATGCAATGCACATATAAACTCTGGCAGTGTATCCAGGCTACAGAACACTTCCAAAAGCTAGTGACACATAACACAACAAACAGACATGTACCTACCCCCTCCTTGCTGCAGTCTCTCCAGTAACTGCCTATCCAGGTCAGGGAAGACCACCGCCAGGACACAGGTCACGTGGGGGGTCAGGCGTCAGCGCCTGCCGTGGGGGCGAGGAGGTGAGAGCCCCAGCTGGACCCGGGCGATCTGCCGGGTCCAGCACTGGATGTCCTGCCACCGTTTTCGGACTTGGGCTAGGTGCCGAGTTCGATCCCCCGCCGATCTCACGGCCCTGACGATCTCCCTCCAGATTCCCCCCTTTTCGTAGGCAGTTACCTGTGAGGATGACAAAGTGAGACAACATCACTACACCTGCTACATGTCCCAGAGACACATTTGAACATCTTTGATATGTTGAAAAGGGCATAGGATGCTGCCAAGGAATTGCATCATTCTCAAATAGACATTAGCCTGTGTGGAAGCCCCAATGCACTACATGGAATTGAAAGTACACAGGTGGCATAATGGGTGCGACACACTCCCTGATCATGGCACACACTGTGCAGCACATGCAACAGCAGGCTGATGGACAGCACCTCCAAGCAGTCACATGACCCACTCCACTGACACACCCTCAGCAGAATACACAGACACACCCAGGCAGAGATCAATCACCTGCCGTTGACAACAGCTGATACAAACCTCACTCTGCACATGTGCCACTTGCCTGTGGGGTGTCACAGGTGTCATGCTAGCTCAGCAAGTCAGACACACAGCATGGCTTACTTCTCACATCAGATGGGTAGAGCTGTTGCCTCCTCCATGCAGCTGTGGTGCAACCCTTCACATAGACACTCACCCACATGACAAGGAACATTCACACACATCAATGTCCATGAGGTCGTACACATCATTTGGACACTCTCACCACAGGTCCACTCAACTCATACACATCTGTGGGTACAGTCACCTGTCACACCGGGGGTCCCACCCAATCACCTCAGGACAATAGGAAAAAAAGCCACCAAGGATTTGCCAGGCTGATTGCGTCATGCACTATGCAGTGAATGTCACAGTAAGCACAATGCAAGTGAGGAGTGCACACAGGAACTACATCATGCTCTGCATGAGAGACATAAGCCTTCCTCCCCCCGGGACCCTCTCTAAACCACATTGCATGTCTGTCACACCTGGACACAATGCCAGAAGTGAAAGTCACACAAATGGTGCACAGTCAAAGGTAGTGGAGTCAGCACTCACCTGCTCCCCTGGTCTCCAATACAGCTTGGGGTACTGTGGGAGGAAGACGTCCAGCAAGGCCTCATTCTCCTCGAGGGTGAATGGTTGGGCCCTCTCCACAGTCCGCGACATGGTGCCAGAGGAAGCTGAGACAGCAGCAGTGTGGTCGACAGGAAAGTTGTGCAGGCAAGTGCCCTCTCATGGGTTCTTGCTGCCTATATCTGTCTTGCTGAGGGGCTTTCATTTAGAGGAGTACATAGTGATTGGTCAGACTCATTTGCATCCTACGTTTACTCCAATCCTTTTAAACATACACCAATGACACGTATTTGCATGGTTCAAATTTTGAGCATCATTGCAAGGCAACCACCAGTTTGCAACATTGTATTTTTGGGCCAATTGAGTCTTCCAGGCCACCTGATGGACACATTGCAATTGAAATCTCTGTATCCATGTCAACCAGCATGAATTTTGGGCCTAATACTTGTCCCCTATGTAATTTTGAAATCCACACACATGTACGGTGCATTTCACACGTACACGTACACGTACGGCACCTCTTCAATAGTGATACGGACCGTACACACGCACTCAGAGCGTGTGTATGGTGTGTATCACGCATACCCCTATGGCACCAAAACAATAGTGATACGGACCGTACACACGCTCTCAGAGCGTGTGTACGGTACGCTTCAAGCGTACCCCTACGGCACCTCTACAATAGTGATACAGACCGTACACACGCTCTGAGAGCGTGTGTACGGTACGCATCATGCGTACCCCTACGGCACCACTACAATAGTGATAAGGACCGTACACACGCTCTCAGAGCCTGTGTACTGTGCGTATCACGCGTACCCCTATGGCACCACTACAATAGTGATATGGACCGTACACACGCACTCAGAGCGAGTGTATGGTGCGTATCACGCATACCCCTACGGCACCAAAACAATAGTGATACGGACCGTACACATGCTCTCAGAGCATGTGTACGGTACGCTTCAAGCGTACCCCTACGGCACCGCTACAATAGTGATACAGACCGTACACAAGCTCTGAGAGCGTGTGTACGGTACGCATCACGCGTACCCCTACGGCACCACTACAATATTGATACGGACCGTACACACGCTCTCAGAGCCTGTGTACTGTGCGTATCACCCGTACCCCTATGGCACCACTACAATAGTGATACGGACCGTACACACGCTCTCAGAGCGTGTGTACTGTGCGTATCATGAGTACCCCTATGGCACCACTACAATAGTGATACGCACTGTACACACGCTCTCAGACCGTGTGTACGGTACGCATCACGTGCACCCCTACGGCACCACTACAATAGTGATACGGACCGTGCACACGCTCTCAGAGCATGTGTACAGTGCGTATTATGCGTACCTCTACGGCACCACTACAATAGTAATACGGACCATACACACGCTCTCAGAGCGTGTGTACGGTTCGTATCACGCGTACCCCTACGGCACCACTACAATAGTGATACGGACCGTACACACACTCTCAGAGCGTGTGTACGGTACGCATCATGCGTACCCCTACGGCAGCTCTACAATAGTGATACGGACCGTACACACGCTCTCAGAGCGTGTTTACGGTGCGTATCACTATTGTAGTGGTGCCGTAGGGGTACGCGTGATACGCACCGTATACACTCTCTGAATGCGGGTGTACGGTGCCTTTCACATGCTTACACTGGTGATATGAGGCGCACATGCCAGGAATGGAGGGCTACGACTCGCACAAGGCTGTCCATCAAGTACTTGTCATTGCATACTTTCATGTGCAGGGCCTAGGCGTGTCAGGCAGTGATATAGCACAGGTCTTCTCATGTAGTTGCACAATTGATGTGATGTGTGATGACCTGTGTACACATGTCATGTGGGATGGGGCACTATGTGGCACACATCACCTTCACACTTGGCACATGTGTGTCTGTAGTCCAAACGTGTCATGCACAGCATCACTGGTATGGCACAGTCACCACCACCCGCACCTTTCTCCTGATGCCAGGGACAGGGACACTCTATCAACTGACATGTCATGATCAGCGTGCCCCTATGTGACTATGTCAGGTGTGTGTCATGTGTTCCCATTAGCTTGCTGTTAGTGTTCCGTCAACTACATCTGCTGTTGCTGCATCCAACATGTGTCTGTGTGGAGATGGGCATGGCACACATCTACGCACACCATGCCACAAGTGGATTTCCCTGGAAGCAGGGTCTGTGTGCATCGGACATCATATTTTCCCAGGAATACATATCTGCGTTGTCTCAATGACTGTGTTTTTGGTTTTCACGTGTACCCCCTCATTGCAATCTGTTTGATCTGTACATTTGACATTCCATGTGACCTGTGCGTCTACCTTGCAGTCAGCTGTCTGTATGAGATGACATCCTTCCAATGCAGCTATGTGGATGTGTGTCACTCCGGTGATGTCTCTGGCGGTTCACTCAGACTGCAGGGCACCGCCTGTCCCACGACCAATGCCAGACTTGGCTACCATGAGGGAACGTGCATACATCTGGCGGTACGGATTCACTTGCCAGTTGATTGAGGACTTGACGTACAAGCTGGCACCACACCTCCAGCCGCAACACAGGTATCCTACTGCGCTGACCCCCGAAGATGAAGGTGATGGCATCCCTACATTTTTTTGCCACAGGTTCGTTTCAATTGACCATAGCTGATGTTGGTGGGATGTCACAGACAATGTTCAGCCATGTCCTGCGTGATGTTTTGGCAGTCATTTTGGAGCACCATGATGAATTCATCAAATTTCCTACTCCTCGGGAGTTGACAGATGTCAAGGGTGGTTTCTATGCCCTGGGAGGGATACCCCATGTCATTGGGTCCATTGATGGGACACATGTTGCTTTGGTATGACCACAGGCACAGGAGGTAGCCTATCACAACCGTAAACATTACCACTCTATAAATACCCTTGTGGTGTGTCTTGCTAACATGCTGATTTCCCATGTCTGTGCACGTTTTCCAGGGTCAGCACACGATGCCTACATCATGAGGCATAGCAGGGTGCCAGAAATGATGCTGCGGCTGCACAACGAACGAGCCTGTCTTGTTGGTGGGTACACTCTTTTTGTCCTGTGTGTTGCGGTATCTTTGGCTCTTACGGCATCTCCTGACCCACTTATTTACATGATGTTTCCATGTAGGGGACTCTGTAGGGGACTCTGGATATCCCAACATGCCATGGCTGATGACACCTCTCCGCAACCCAAGATCAGCTGCAGATCACCGGTACAACAATGCACACGGGCAGACCAGGTGAGTGATTGAGAGGACGTTTGGCCTCCTGAAGAGCCGATTCCCATGCCTTCACAAGTCAGGCGGATCCCTCCCATAGGTCTGCACAATCTTCCTCGTGTGCTGCATGCTGCACAACATGGCAGCGGAGAAGGCAGTGCCAATCATCCTGGACCAGGATGAGCAGGAATACCTCCCCTTGGAGGATGAAGGGCTTGGGCACGAGGCAAGTGAGGAAGAGGAGGAGGAGGAGGATTTCCGGAGTCAGCTCATACGCAACTTCTTCTCATAATGGTGAGTCACTGGGTCTGAGTGTGCACGCTTGTAGCCTTGGGTGGCATGTGTTGCAATGTGTGTGTCCAGCTGACTGAATGCAACGTGAGTTGGATGTGTGTTCTGATGTGTCACTCGAGTGATGATGTCATGCCACACAGTTTTGCAGAGAGAATTCCTTTGCAATTTGCATGGGTACAACATTGTTCATGTTTAGTAACTAACCATGTGTGCGGAGAAAATTCTTTTAGCTGACTTCTTGTGTGTCTGTCATTCCCAGGTTCTTGTGCCTGTTGTCTGCTCGTGTCATGTTTGTCCTCCTGCTATTCCTCATGAGTATTGGGACGTGTGCTGAATCAGCGTTCCATGCACGGACATGTGGAAATGTCAGTTTGGGTAAGGATTGCAGCAAGGCTTTTTGGTGGTGGTACAGGTTGGGAATGTGTGGGGACTGCTTCTGTGCATGTTGTGTTACCATGCATACATGTCAACTCACCATGGAGCACACAACATGTAGCATCACTCCCATGAATTGATAGTCACCCTTCGTGACAGTCATCTGTATTGGTTTGGGGAGTCTGATGAAGGCATCAATGTGTGTAAACCTTGCCTCTGACACATACTGGATGTTATGGGTGGACATAGTGTGGGACATCCCCACAACAGGATCTATGGGGAATTGCAGCCTCTCCGTGTGCAGCAGGATGTGTTTGGCTCATCCCCTTAACTTGTGTGCCAGTTCATTGGGATTTACAACATCCGTGTTGTGAAGGGGGTGTCCAGCGTATGTCCCACATGTTCTGTCAACTGACCTGTGAGTCTGTTCATATGGATGCATTTCCCTTGGTGCTGAGTTTGGGCAATAAAGGTGTTCATCACCCTCCAAAGTGCCTCATCTCTGTCACTGCAGGTCTCTTGCCACTTTGCATGAATCATCTATGGCATAGTTGTCAAAGATTGTGCATGTGAGTGTATGTGTTCTTCGGCAACATGCATGCAGTTCTTCATGGCTAATAATCTGTACTGTACATGAAGTACCTGGTTGTGTATGTATTTGTGCAGGTTGCTCCCCACAACGGGCCGTCAACGCCTGCTGAGGGTGTGTCTCCTGTGTGGAGCTCGGCCTTCTGTTTCTTGATCCTGTGGCCGTCAATTTTGGTGATTGTTCATCCATTTTCTCTGAGTGAGCCATGAGTAACCTGACTCTCCTTCCTTTACATACACCTGTTGCAGTGGTCCTTTTTGACCTCCTTGTCTTCGTGTGCTATTTTCTGCCTAGTTTCTCTAACCTTCCGCCTGCTGCTGCGACCCCTGCGGCAAGGGCCCACCAACTGCCCTGATTCTGCAACCCACACGCCTCCAAATTCTCCTCCCTTCCTCCCTCCACCCATTCATTATGCAGGCAGCAGCGTGTCTGTGCCACTGTTGCGCCCACGCCGTGCCAAAGGCAGGGCCATCAGCGCCTGCAACGTGCACAGTGCACGACCCTCATGTCCTTGCATGACCCACATCACACAACAGGCTCATGTTGCAGCCACCCTCCAAGCAATGTCCACCAGACAATCAACTGCCTGCTCTCAGGCAACCCCTAAGCGCACACACGACACCTTCGCATGCTGAGTGTGCAACTCCAACTGCCAACACAGCACTGCCCCGCCTACCAGACCCTGTCCCAACAACCAGGTCATGTGCCTCCTACTCCACACCGGCTCCGTCCAACAGCACGCCATTGGACTCTGTTACCTCCTCAACACAACAGGCCCACACATCACCTTCATGACAGTAACCTGGATAAAAGCATCCTCAGGACACAACTTCTTCATTGACATCTCAGACGGATAAAAGAGCACCCGCAGGGATGGCACCAACAATCCCGGAGGATGAATTGCTATCTATTCACAAGTACACCCTCAGGGTCACAAATCCGGTTTTGCACCAATCTCCTGGCAACCCTTAGAGTAACACTCATCTACAGATCTACAGGCCTACATCCACAATTCTGCAAAGCCATCAACACGTACATCTTCACGTATGCCCTCACCTCCACAGGCTACATGTGGCTGGGGGCTAGTAAGTTCTGCCTGGAGGAGAACCACACCACCATCCATCATTGATCCATCAACATTTGCATCCACGCCTCCAACAAGCAACAAATTGTGATAGAGAGACCTTGTCACCTGTCCAGATGAGCAAGATATCGTCAATATGTTGACTGGCTACACAATTGCCAGCAACATCTAAAGTTTACAGTTGACCCAAGAGAAGATAACCTCCCATTCCTAGATCTCACCCTACGGGTTGAAGATGATAAAATTGGAACATCATTGTACAGAAAACCTACGGAGCGCAATACTCTACTCCTCTACTCCAGCCACCATCCACGATGTCTCCGTGATGGACTTCCGTTTGGCCAATTCTTACGGATTTGACGGAATTGCAAATGGCGCAGGGATTTCTTTAGGGAGGCTGAAGTACTAACCTCCAAACTCATAGCCCGTGGCTACGCCAAAAAACTGGTCACTAGGGCACGGAAACGAGCCTGGTATAACCATCGTGATACCTTGCTCACCCCCAAAGAAAAAAGATCGAACAGCCGGATCCCCTTTGTTTCCACTTTCTCGCCCTCCAGCAATAAACTGTCCAGGATAATAAAATCACACTGGAACATTTTAGCTCCTATTACCATCTTCAATGAACCCCCTTTATTTTCTTATCGCAGAGGAAAGAACATAGCTGACCATCTGGTACATGCTATCACTTGACCGCAAACACCCGCTATGTCAGAGTCAATTCGGAGTTCATGGAAGCTACCTCCGTTGTTGGGCCACTATAAATGCCAAAGATGCGCAGCATGCTCCTCCACTACAAACACCAAAACGTTTGAACATAACGGGATGAAATTTGATCTACACTCTTTTACCAATTGTAGGTCTCAGAATGTTATCTACCTAATAAAGTGCCCCTGTGATAAACTTTATATTGGGCAAACTACCAAGATGGTTAAGGACCGTATCCTACAGCATCGCAGCCGCATCAGAAGTGGGATCCTAACAGCACCCTTGGTCTCCCATTTTAAAGAAAAAAATCACAATGAGTCCGATTTCTCCTGGCTGGTAATTGACAAGCCGTCCATACCGATAAGAGGCGGAAATATCCAAAGACTTCTGAACAGATGTGAATGCCGTTGGATTGCTCGCTTTAATACCATTGAGCAGGGTCTTAACTCTCTCGATGAATGGAATTCCACACTAGCATAACTCTATGTGTACTGTTGCTACTCACTTTGTCTATCTTAAACATGTAATCTGCTTTGTCATCTCTGGGGTTGCCACCCACATTTGTCCATTCTCCTTTAAACACCTCTTCCCATTACCCTCTCCCTTTCCTTCCTTTCCTCCTACCTCCCCCCTCCCTCCCCCCCTCTTTCCCTGCCCTTCTGCCGTAATTCTACCAATGAGTTGCACTACTGAATTGTAATTTTTGATGTTTAGTTGTTTAATTCATTGCATTAGTCAGATGGGTATCGTCTTCCTAATTGTATTAATCTTGTTTCCATTCTTGTTTCTGTTCCTGACTGGACCATGACTTTTCTAATTACTCAGATCTGCAGTATTTTCTCTCTTTCCCCTTCCTTGCCTCATCACACTTCCGACTTTGCACTGGACGCATGCTAGTTGCCTAGTCCAACCCCCTGACGTGACTCGCCCTTTCTCCCCCATGTTACATGATCGCGCCATTCATTGCCTCGCCCCCTGGCTTCCTTCACTTCAAATCACTGCCTGACTCACTTCCGGCCTTGCACTGGACGCGCTCTAGTTGCCTAGTGTAATCTCCTGACGTGATTCGCCCTTTCTCTCCCACGTGACATGCTCGCGCCGTTCATTGCCTCGCCCCTGGGCTTCCTTCACTTCAAACACTGCCTGACTCACTCCGGCTCTTGACACGACACAGATTTCCTACGGCCGATTTATTTGCCTTCTAATCGTAAGTACCCCTGGCTCCTTTAGCCCTTACCACTACCGGGTTACTACAGCACCAGGTTTTTGATCTCTTTTTCCCTCCTCTCTCCCCCAGATTACCGATTGACTGGGTTGCGTTCCGCCCTCCCATCTCAGTAAGTCTCGCTCCCTCTCTGTCCCCTGTTGTCCTTTTTGTTTCTTGCGGTTTTATAACATGCTCTTTTTCTCCACCCCCCCCTTCTTTCATCTCTTTAGCTTTTGAATTTACTAACGGACCTCTCGAACTTCCTCGAGGCCGTGTCTTATTGGTTGACCCTTTCCTCCGGTTGGCTCCAAGGGTGGTTAGCCAAAATATCGAGTTTTAAATTTCGACCTACAATAATATCGTGTTTTTAATATCGTAGGTACAGAATATCGAAGTCAAGAATATCGATGGACAGAATATCGATCCCAAGGTAAGTAATATCGAAGTAAATAATATCGAAGTAATTAATATCGATGTAAGTAATATCGTAAGTAAAAATTTCGATGTCAATAATATCGATATTTATTTAGTGTAATGTCATTTAATATGTATTTTATTTGTATGTTAAAGATTATTGTAATGTATTTTAATACATTTAAAAATAAATGTTTAGAGATTTATAATTATTTTACATTTAATTTAGCGTTTTAGTATCAGAGCGGGTTGTGGGTTTATAGGGGAATAGGGTGGGAAGTAATTTAATTATAATTAATGAATTAATATGTATTGTTTAATTGGTATTTATGATTAATTAATTGGTAATTAATTAATAATTGGTAATTAATTGATTAATTAATTGTTAATTAATTATTAATTGTACAATTATTTTATTAATTGGTTAATTATATACATTATAATTAGTTTATTATTAATATTTATTTATTGTTAATTAATTAATTGTTAATTAGTAATTAATTGGTAATTTAATTTTATTAAGTGATTAATTGATAATTAAATTAATTATGTGAATTTTAATGTGTAGTGGGTTGTGGGTTTATAGGGGAATAGGGTGGGAAGTAATGTAATTATAATTAATGAATTAATATGTATTGTTTCATTGGTATTTATGATTAATTAATTTGTAATCAATTAATAATTGGTAAATAATGTGATTAATAGATTAATTAATTTTTAATTAATTATTAATTGTAAAATTACTTTATTATTTTGTTAATTATATAAATTATAATTAGTTTATTAATAATATTTCTTTATTGTTATAGTTAATTAATTAATTGTTAATTATTAATTAATTGGTGATTTAATTTTATTAAGTGATTAATTCATAATTAAATTAATTATGTGAATTTTTATGTGTAGTGTGTTGTGTGTTAAAGGGGGAATAGTGTGGGATGTAATTAAAATTTATTTATTTAAATATTTATTTTACATAATTGGTATTTAATAATATTTTTTTTTTTAAAACATTGTTAACATGCAATTTTTTTATAAGAAATTATTAAATTGGTTATAATGTTAATAGAATCACTATGATATCTAGTGCTTTCCCAACTGTTTTACTATCTGGAGTGGGAATAGTAATTTTTACCCCTACGCTATCCAGCGCTTTCCCTACTGTTGCACTCTCTGGAGTTGGAATAGTAATTTTTACCCCTACGCTATCCAGCGCTTTCCCTACTGTTGCACTCTTTGGAGTTGGAATAGTAATTTTTACCCCTACGCTATCCAACCTTTTCTCTACTGTTGCACTGTCTGGAGTGGGAATAGTAATTTTTACCCTTACGCTATCCAACACTTTCCCTACTATTGCACTCTCTGGAGTGGGAATAGTAATTTTTACCCCTACGCTATCCAACGTTTTCCCTACTGTTGCACTCTCTGGAGTTGGAATAGTAATTTTTACCCTTACGCTATCCAACACTTTCCCTACTATTGCATTCTCTGGAGTGGGAATAGTAAATTTGACCCTTACGCTATCCAACACTTTCCCTACTATTGCACTCTCTGGAGTTGGAATAGTAATTTTTACCCCTACGCTATCCAATGTTTTCCCTACTGTTGCACTCTTTGGAGTTGGAATAGTAATTTTTACCCCTACGCTATCCAACGTTTTCTATACTGTTGCACTCTCTGGAGTGGGAATAGTAAATGTTACCCTTACGCTATCCAACACTTTCCCTACTATTGCACTCTCTGGAGTGGGAATAGTAAATTTTACGCTTACGCTATCCAACACTTTCCCTACTATTGCACTCTCTGGAGTTGGAATAGTAATTTTTACCCCTATGCTATCCAACGTTTTCCCTACTGTTGCACTCTTTGGAGTTGGAATAGTTATTTGTACCCCTACGCTATCCAACGTTTTCCCTACTGTTGCACTGTCTGGAGTGGGAATAGTAATTTTTACCCTTACGCTATCCAACACTTTCCCTACTATTGCACTCTCTGGAGTGGGAATAGTAATTTTTACCATTACGCTATCCAACATTTTCCCTACTATTGCACTCTCTGGAGTTGGAATAGTAATTTTTACCCCTACGCTATCCAACACTTTCCCTACTGTTGCACTCTTTGGAGTTGGAATAGTAATTTTTACTCCTACGCTATCCAATGTTTTCCCTACTGTTGCACTCTCGGGAGTTGGAATAGATATTTTTACCCCTACGCTATCCAACATTTTCCTTACTGTTGTTTTTGTTGAAGTTGGACTAGTAGTTTTATTGTGTCTGATATTAAATATGTTTTGTAATATTTTAGCTATTGTAATATATAATTAATAATAAAAATTATTCAAATTAAAATTATTGATTATTATTTGCTATATGTAATTATTTAATATTTATTAATGTTATTGTTTTATGTGTATAGATGTATTGGTAATTTAAATAAATATTTAATAATTTATATGTTATAGAAATTATTATTAAAAGTAATTATTAAGTAAGTGTATATATTATATATTATATATATGTTTAATTAAAGTTTCATTTAATTATATATATTTATTATAAATTTTACATATTATACAATATATTTAATTATGTTTCTTTGATTTATAAGTATTATTTGGTTTATTTTACATATATTTTTAAACTAAAAAAAAACCGATATTTTTGAATTACGATATTTTTGACATCGATATTAAATTATCGATATTTTTGTACTTACCATGTTGTAGATAGGATGTCGATATTCTTGACCACGATATTTTTGTTGCGATATTTTTGTAGGTCGAATTTTTGTCTTTCGAAATTATGTCATACAATCGGCTCCAAGTAAGTTCAGCCCTCCCTTCCTTGCCCGGTCACGTTGCGCTTTCCTTCCTTTTCCTTACCTGTCCCTTTCCTTTACACCCGGGCTTCCTCTCCCCTCCACTCACACCATTCCAATTGTTTGTATAATTCGTCCCTCCCCCGCGCACCTGCCTATACTTCTGATTCAATTTGCTTCAAGTTTCGTTCTTTTTCTGTTTTTCCTATACTACTCACCGCTTCACACCGATTGTCTGTCTGATTCACTCGGCTTCTTCATCTCTCCACAGGCGCCTCCTCCTTGGCCCTTGTTGTGTCTTCTGGCACATCACCTATCCAACGCCGTTTGCTTGTCTGATTCACTCGGCTTGTTTCGTCTCTCCACTGGCACCTTCGCCTTGTCCCTTGTTGTGTCCTCTGGAACATCACTTATCCCCCACCTTCCCTTCTCCCTCTACGCGACACACCCCCAACCCCCCCCCCTCTCTCCCTTCCCCCTCCCCCTTTTTTCTCCCCCTTGGGTGCATTCACTCATGCGCTTTCTTCTGCACTACCTACGTTACTCGGGGTACCCTTCCGGTCACTCTTTACCCTCGGTCGCCACCCGCTGTTCACAGTCACTAGCGACCACGTCCATGTACGTCTTCTACCTTTTTTTCTTCCTTCTACTGGTCCTTTTTAATAGAGTTTCTCTCTGAGATATGTCTCTCTCTTACCCCTAGCACTGCCCCAAAGTATATGTAACCAGTTCTGATAATGGCCTAGATTTCTACAGGCCGAAACGCCGTCGACTTCAACAGCGTTAATTCTGGCACCCTTTTGCCACGGCCATTCGATCTAGTGTTCTTTGTAAATTTCCAGCATTAATTGTTCGCATGCCCTGATTGTGTCATACTTATTGTACCATTGTTCTCCCTGTTGCGCCCCGTTGTTCACCGCTGTATATACCACGAGCACTTGTGCACAGTATTTTGTTGGTTACATTGCCAGTAAATGTTACGCAGTGCTTCTTGTCCATGTGATTTGTACATATGATGTTTAATATGTCCATCATGTGCTGAGCATCCTTAATACAGGTAATTCTGTAGCCCAGCACCGTACCCCAGCATCGCGTATGTACGCACCATACCCCAGCACCGTACCCCAGGATCGCGTATGTACGCACCGTACCCCAGCACCATACCCCAGAACCGTACCCCAGCACCATACCCCAGCACCGTACCCCAGCACCATAGCTGTATGCACCGTAGCACCGTACCTGTACACACCGTACCCCAGCACCGTACCCCAGCACCATACCCCAGCCCCATACCTGTATGAACCGTACCCCAGCACCGTACCCCAGCATTGCATATGTATGGACCTTACAACAACAACGCGTATGCGAGCACGGTAAAACAACATCGCGCACCTTACATACGCGATGTTGAAACGACTCGTACTGAACCAGGACACTGTAAAACAGCACAAGGAGGGTCAATTCGACTCGCACAACACCACAAAACATGTCTACAGTGCACAAAACATGGAAATCACTGACTTGGCACATCCAAACAGGAAAACAGAGGGCCAAACTCACAACCACCCCTTATAACACACCCATCAAAATTTCAAACTCAGGTACACCCACAAATGGACCAATAAAAAGGGCCCACACACACAAACCATGAGCCTTTGCAACAGACTCACTGCAGCTACAGAGCACACCCCAACAACCGCACCCATCCACCTTAACATATACACCTTCACACAACCTCCTTCACACATACCCCCTCTTCACATTCACACCCACACCTTCACATTCAGACACACACCCACAACCATCCACACCCTCACCCCACACCATGCCCACAGACAAGAATCCAAAGTTCACAAGGGAGGAGCTGGAGATCCTTGTCAACGAAGTCATCAGAGTCGAGCCACAGCTCTTTGGAACATTGGTCAGACAGACCAGCATAGCAGAAAAATCACACCTGTGGCAGAGGATCGTCGATAGGGTGAATGCTGTTGCACCCATCAGAAGGACCAGGACTGAATGCCAAGCCAGGTGGCACGATCTGCGGAGGGCAGTCAAGAGAAAAATTAACGAAGACAATTTATTTTATTTATTTATTTATTGATTTAGAAAGTTTTATAGAGCGCGAACAAGATCCTTGCGGATATCAGAGCGCTTTACATAACAGCAGCCTGTAAGAGGAACAAAAAACAGAGATAAGCAAGTGAACAAACATATAGAGGAATTACAACATGGTGCTGTCACATAAGACAGGAACTAGCGAACTCAGTTCTGAAGGGAAAGAGCTCAAGTAAATTTTGCCATGAGAAGCGCTTTGAATTCTTTTTTTAAAGTGGCGGAGGAGGCATTCCGTCTGGTTTCGGGGGGAAGAGCGTTCCAAATTTTGGGCGCCATCCCAGAGAAGGATCGATTCTATGTTTTCTTTTTGTTGAACCTTTGAGGTTTCAGTAAAAGGTTTTCGGCACTCCTGGAAGTCCGTAGACCACCAGAGATTGTCAGTTTCTGCGCGAGGAAGCTGGGAGAGTTGTGGTGTAAGGCTTTATGAGTCATGCACGCCACTTTTAGGTGGATTCTAGCTTCAAATGGAAGCCAATTCAAGGATTTTAAGTCAGGGGTAATGTGTGCAGTTATTTTCGAGCCAGTGATGAGTCTTGCCGCAGCGTTGATAGACGCTCAACCCCTTCAGTGCCACGCCCTTTCCCCCTCCTGTGCCGGGCGTTGCACTAGTGGGTGGGGTTCATGACGAGATAGTCTCGTCATGGGCACAGCGCAACCGTGCTCCATGATGAGACTATCTCGTCATGGGCACTGAAGAGGTTAAGGGTGCTGTTGTGGCTTTTGGTAGTCCACACAGGGAGACGCTTCCGTAATCCACACAAGGGAGAACTAGCGCTTGTAATGCTAACTTGAGGTCCTCGATTGGCAGGAAGGGTTTCAGCTTCCTTAGGGTACTTATCTGGAAATTAGCTCTCTTTGTGGCGTTACTGATGTGTTTTTGCATCATGAGGTTGTTGTCGAGAGTGATCCCCAAGGATTTTTCATAATCCACGGTAGTTGGTTGTACGTTGAACGCGGAGAGTTGTTTGATCAGGTCATGCATTAGAGGAATCTTGGCCGGTGGTGATATGAGGAGGAATTCTGTTTTTAATGCGTTGAGTTTGAGATGATTTTCTGATAACCAAGACTGGGTGATCATGAGTGTGGAGTTGAGAAAATTAATGTCCTCTATGGAGTTGATCTTGAGGTATAGTTGTGTGTCGTCTGCATACATGTGAAATTGAACATTGGATGTTTGCAGGATTTCAGTGAGCGGTTCCATGAACAGGTTGAATAAGGACGGTGAGAGTGCGGACCCTTGCGGCACCCCAAGAGATACAGGGGAGGCATTGGAGAGCGCGTTGTTAACCTTGAATTTTTGTGAACGGTTATGCAGGAAGGATGTAAACCATTTTAGCACTGTGCCAGACAGACCCATCCTATGCTCCAGGAGATCTAATAGTTTCTGGTGTTTGACCGTATCAAAGGCTGATGAGAGGTCTAGTAACATGAGTAAGCACGAACCATCCTGGTCAAGGATTTGTAGCGCATCATCAAGAATGTGTGTCATGGCCGATTCGGTGCTGTGACCCGCTCTGAAGCCTGATTGGTGTTCATTTAGTAGGTTGAAGTGATCTATGTGATTGGTCAGTTGTCCGTTTACACATTTTTGCAGCAATTTGGCCAAAGTGGGGATATTGGAAATGGGACGGTAGTTGTTGAGGTCAGTGGGGTCCGCAGTGAGTTTCTTTAGGATAGGTGAGACTTGGCCTACTTTGAGGGAGTCCGGGATGCAGCCTTGTTGGAGTGAGCTGTTAATGATTTTGGTCCAGAGTGGAAGGAGCCACGGTGAAAGGGCTTTGACTGCATTAGCCGGGAGGGGGTCAGTGAAATGATTGGCCGGTTTCAGGTTGTTGAGAATCTTGCCTAGGTCGTCTTCAGTGTACGTCTCAAAGGAAGACCAGGCTGCCTTGTTTTTGGGGCAGGCCTTAGGGGGGGAAAGGCATGGGATGGGTGTAAATAACGGGGTGATTACCGTATGAGGAGCAGTGTGTAGTGGGCTGTCATTAAGGAGGTCCTTTATGAGGTTGTCGGTCTTCAGATTGAAGAAGGTGGAGAATTTTTGACAGTTAGGTTGTGGGCGATCTAGGTCTCGGGCCCGTTGGGGAGCTTCCTTGGTTTGATTTTTGACAAGTTCGAAGAGCTTTTTTGGCCGGTTTTTAGCTTGGTCAAGTTGGTGTCTGAAGAAGTCAGCTTTAGTGCGTTTAATTTTTTTGTAGTATGCATTTCTCTTTTTCCTATGGAGTTTGAGGTGGAGAGCCGATGGGACTGCTCTCCAGTTGCGTTCTGAGGATCTGAGGGCTCTTCGATCTTCATTAAGTAGAGCGTTGTACCAGGGCTTGGAATCTTTAATGGGAGCTCTCTTAAGTTGCAGTGGGGCGGCCTCATTAATTATCGAGGTCATGGCATCGAGATAGTGATTCGTGAGAACATGGACGTCAGAGGTGTTTACAATGCCCAGAGCAAGATCACTGGAGGTGGGGCACCCCGCAGACCGATACATTACCATCCCTGGGAGGAGAAGGTGATGGCCCTGCTTCCGCTGGTGGGAGTACATGGACTTTAAGGACTTCCAGAGCCTGGTGAGTACACAAACAACTCATGTAACATGGGTGTAATGGCATCCACACCCCAACTACACAAAATGCACACAACTACCCCCAAGCCCTCACCGGCCACAACCACACTCAAAAACAATGCTCATGCCACTAAAATGTGTACGCCCCATTCAGAAAGCAAGGCCATGTCATGTCCCATGCTACACAAAGCACTAACCCAAGAATGGATGTCCGGGATGCTGGGAGAGGGGGTGTCAGAAAACGCATTGTTCAACTCCGAATCAGACACTATTGCCCTCATCCCATATGGCCCAGGTACATACCCAAGCACCATGCTCAATGCACAGGGACTGGCAAAGTACTGACAAGATAGCTGACACTTGGCCCTGCTGTAGGGAGCACAAGGCCCTCCTGTGACCAGTGCAAACTCAAACACCAACACAACAAGCTCAGATATCTAGGACAGGAACTCACACTCACTGTCATGGCAGCATGCTCCATGGGGGGACAGCTGCATCACCTGGGAGCCCACTGCCAAATCACACCACACCCACCAGCAGGCCCTGTCACACACACCCCTCACACAACCACACCCCCCCGGGACAGGTAAAGTATTGACACAGTCTCACAATGGACATGTCTAACAACAAGACCAATACATTGCCCCAGAAGCACACAAGACTAAGACCAACAGTTCAAAGAGTCAGGAGCACATATCAATCTTGCACCCGCAACATACCCATCCACAAGTGAACATGCAGGAGAATGCTAGGAACATACAACTACCTTGAGGAACTGTGACAACTTGAATATGCATGAAATAAGGATGTCGCATGATACAGCTTTAACATTGTCTTTCTCGGAGGAGGAGCCAAGATGGCGATCGGGACGGCAGCGTAGGCTCTCGGCTCCGTGAACCTCCGCATCCCGCACAGATATCCTGCATGAGATCCTTAGCCTGCGCTATATGCCCGTGTTGGTGATTGAGAGCGGCAACCGATCGCGTGATTCTGAAGTTTCTGGCGGCGGTACCGCCGGAGAAATATTCACCTGAAGTTTGCGGCCTTTGCAACCCTGGAACCGGGACCTCGAGTGGACAACATGGCCAGGCGGCAGTTCAACAACAGCGGGCATTGGTGACTGGGTGGAGTCGGAATACCGGAGAGGTGCGGATATTGGCCTGAATTTCGCCGTGGTCATTCCTACCACTGGGGCGTAGCGGAACGAGTGCATGCCCGAGGTGGCAATTCCAAGATTCTTCGGTAGTCGCCTGAGTCCTCGCCAGTGAGCGGCTCGGACGCTGCCTGTAACTCATCCCGATTTCCGCGGGCTGCTCCCGGATTTTTGCGGGCGCTCGTCCAGGGTGAGGATAACTGTTACCTGTGACCATACACCGGATACATATTTTGCCTGCCCCCGGAACCCGTTTGCAGTACCATGGACCTTGATGCGCTTGTGCCTGAGTCCCGGTCCCAATCTGGGGTGGAACTACCCTGCGGCCATCTTGATAGGATGGATTCTATCATCCTGTACACTGGGTCGCAGCAAGATTGGGAGTATGTGGCTAAGAGGAGTGTAGCGCAGCGGGCGCGAGGAGCTGTGCTGGGGTACGGTGACCTACTCGAAGCTCTCGGTGCCCTTCGTTCCACCCTGGTTCACGGCGCCTGGGTACTGGGGAGAAAGCTTGATGGTATTGCGTCAGCGTCGGAACAGTTGCGATCTGCTTGTCCCCAGGTAACCAGGGACTTGTTTTACTTCACACAGGAGGACAGGGTCATGGCCGCCCCTGTGAATAGGGGGAAGCTGGAAATTCCTGACAATGTGCCAACGTGTGGTCGGCTGGCTGTAGGTCGGGTCTGTTCCGGAGGTTTTAGACTTGAGCAGAAAGTGGTGGCTTTGGCCCACGCACAGCCTCCGGCGACCCAGGCAATAATCAAGCAATGGTCGCCTGCTCTGGCTGATTCCTACATCCTGGACCTTGTGTGCAGTGCATGTCCTGGGGCAGGACTGGGAAAGATGATCCTCCATAATGATGACTGTGTTGGTGTTCAGAGACGTCCACCCTACATGTGTGTGTCGCTTCCGGTTATTTATTGGACGCTCCTTTTCCTCGTAACATTGGACATGGCACTGGGTCGATGGGTATGCATCGGTGGATTCGCAAAGAGAGGCCAAGGATAAGTCTGATCCTTCAGAGGTTGTCATCTGATAAGCGGGCGGGCACAGGGGTTGCGTGCTCTCACGGCATAACTAATAGTGTAATAGGTGCATAACGCTCCCCATTTTTCTTTGACATGAAAAATTCTTGTTGATTACGGTTTGCTTTGGGGAGGAACACATTGTGCGGGAGGGAGAAGCCGGGGGCATGTTTGAAGGCCCTCCTCCAGTTTATTAATACTCTCTCCACTCCCCCGTTAGGTGGGGTTTCTTTTCTTTTTCCTTTTTCTCTGTTTCTTCTATATTTCGGGTCTGGTTCTGGGGCGACAGGCACACTGCTGGGGGGGGGGGGCCGTAGTCATCTGCAGAGGTGCAGGGTGGGGGGCTGGGGGGCTGGGGGAGGAGATTTTTTCGTTTTTTACTTTGTTTCTATGGCCTCTTTTCTCTTCTCTTATCTTTCTTTGTCTTTCTTTTCTGGGGTCAGGTTTCCTTCGCTGTCAAACACTGCTTTTTCATTTTGTGCCTCAATTTCCGTGGTGTTTTCTGGGTCTTAGGGCAGGGGACTGTAGGCGCACATGACTCGTGATATTCTTCCACATCTTGAACCTCCTGTTTTAGCGCCACTGACTTGATAGATTGCTGTTTATTGTTGACGTTTACTATTCTGCCCGCCATTTTTCGCTACTGGGAAATTGTTTGGCACCTGATCCTTCCATTCTCTATTATAAAATGAAAACCTTTTATATCCTGGTTTCCTACTTGGGCTGCTAAGTGGCCAAGAGTATACTAGCATGGAGATTCTGCTCCCCGAGGTGCTGCCTGTGATTAAAATTTGTTCTGTTAATCCAACTGCTTAGCGGCCGGCCCCGGGGGTTGTAGGCCCATACTTGTCTTTGGTTTAAATGTCAATAAAGGTTTTTCAAAAAAAAACATTGTCTTTCTCTCACACACAGGGCACCCTGATGGATCTCCCCCCAACAATGGGGGCGAAGAAACACAGTCCCAGGCTTGGGAGGAACCGGATCCCACCGGCAGTGACGCCTCTCAAGACTCCGCAGATGACCCCAATCAACCTGGTCCCTCTGGTGTCTGACCCGCTGCAGCATCTGCTTCAGGACCATCTCTGCCAACCACCAACCCCATTCCTGCCACATCCCAGGAGACACCCAGGAGCCCTGCCCACACTGAACAACTGAGCCAGTCTGAGCGGGAGGGACCAGGTTCGCCGGGCACCCAGGAGGAGGCAGACAACACCGCAACTGCCATCCCTCAGGGGTCCCGGAGACCCGATGTGCCCACAACGGCAGGCCAGGCTCGTGTGGGCAAGGGTGGTGGGAGTGGAGGTGAGAACCTGACCAGCCAGCTGAAGGGACCGGTATGTCACATGTACGCAACATCCTTGAGGCATACCGGCGTGACACCAGGGTCCTCAGCCAGGTAGCGGAGACCCTCACAGAAATCAAGAACAAGCAGGCCGAGCAACACGCCAGTCAAGAACAACACCAAGGACGGATGGAGGCAAGACTGGCTGAGCTCCTGGCTGTGCACATGGACATGAGCCGTTTACTCCGTCGGATCGACAACAACATGGGCAACCCTCCCTGTGCTACCAGGCGAAGAACAACACCAGCCACAGGGAGGCAGGAGGAGGAGGAATCGTCCGACGGAGCGTCCCGAGCATCGCCCAGGCCTGCATTTGAGGGTCCCGCCGGAAAGGTGGGTCATCCACGGAAAAGACACTGAGAGGCAGCGGGCCATCCACATCTCCCAGGTCACCTGGCATGGCACCTGACCTTCATGTGCAACAGCATCACCTCATTCACTGACATTCTCTGCCACATGGACTTGCTGGTCACAGTCTGACCAATGATGCCAAAGACTGTGGTCTGGACTATGATGACTTCAAATGGCAAGGATACCATCTCACCCTGTGAACTTTGGATTCTATCATCCCTGTACAGCACCTATTTTCCCCCACAAATCACACCCCAGACCTACAATAAAACACATTAATTTGAATTTGATGTTGCTGTCATTTTGCATGATTCCACAACACACGTGTGGGGAAATGTACAACTATGCCTGATTTTAGAAATAACGCCAGGTATACATACCCTTGGATCGTAGTCTGGAACAGGACACACATGGGTCTCATGTATCATCCAATACAGACATGGAGCCCAACACTCAAACGTGATGTCCACAAGCTAATGTGGGTGGGGTTGCAATCCGGGGCAGACAGAACAATGTGGAAGAGTATCTTGAAGGCGTAGAGGTCATGGGTCATGTGGAGGTCCCCGGGGAGGGAGTACATGCTCGGTTTGGCCAGGTGGGAGTACTACTGGCTGCATGCTGTAGTCCTGTGGATGTGAAGAATAGGGGACAGTGCAAGTTTGGATGCAGGGAGTTGGACAATGGGGTCTTGGATGACAGACGTCCAAGGTTGCTTTGGGGTCCTGGTTTGGGGCCTGCCTCCTGAGTGTGGGTGAGTATTCCGAAGCTCATCCTGCAGCAGACATTGAGCCATTGCAGCTATCTCAGGTGTACAGTGATGTGTGTGGGGCGCGCAATGTCGAAGTTGACCTGTGCAGATGCACCCGGGATGTGGACAAGTCAGTCCGGATTTTCGTGGTTGTTGCCCCATAGAGGGTGTTGCAGTACTTGTCCCGGCTGGTGTGGGATAGCTTGTGGACGGTCTGTCTTGCCTTGGAGTGGATCTATCTGTGGATCATGTGCATCATGCAGAGGTTGTTGCAGCATGAGGTCCAGATGCTGTTCATTTTCATGGCAATTGTGAGCAACCAGTCCATGATGAACACCAACTTGTGTGCGTTGCCAATGGGTGCTGGGGCAGTGCCCCGGTCACTGGTACACAAGGATTTGACACAGCTGTAAGGGGACAATCCTCAGATCAATACCCAATTCTTGCCAAAGTCCATCCTCAGTTGGCTGATGTTTCGCCATTTAGGAACACACCTCATGGCTCCTTGAAGTTAGGAACTGGAAACGGCATTGCCTTTTGTGAGTGTGATGAGCAGCTGGCTGTCAATGGCATACGAGATGATGATGAGGTTGTGTGCGCATGTGATGGAGGAGAGGGGGGTCAAGGACACATTGAACATTGACACGCTGAGAGATGACCCCTGGGGCATTTCCCAGGTGACCACAGTGTACTACATGCCTAAGGCTCCATGCAGACTCCCTGGGACTTGCTTGTGAGCTAAGACTTGAATTCATTATGGTCCAGACTCTCCATACCAGTGTTGGAGAAGTGTGAGCTGACAGTGTGGTAGCACATTGTGTAGAATACTGTTCCGAGTTCGAGGGGGGTGGCCTCACCATTGTTGAGTGGTGAAAAGTTATTGTTGGTGGTGGCCATGCTGACGGTTGCAGTGGTGTGATTACTGTGGAAGATGTTCTTGTGCATGTTTCAGGGAGTACTTAGCGTTTTCCTCAGTATGTCAGTTTATCATTGACTGTCTTCTTGACGACATTTCCTGGGTAGGGAAGCACGGTGATGTTCCTTGAGAGCCTGTGGGACTGCCGTACGTTGTCTAAGAAGGGCCTGGCTCACTGCATGCCTCCATCTACCATGGAATGTGCCTAACTCAAATGATACATACATGACGTGCTGTACGGGGGCTACAAGGATGGGGAATGATGTGTAACAGATGTTGTGTTTGAAGGTGCCGGATGTAGATCCCCAGTGGATGTTGCACATGTGCCGGGTGTTGTCTTTCCTGCTGATGGAATTTCAGAACATGAGGGGCTTTGTTCACGCTGATAATAGTGCTGTCAGCCTCTGCGTGCCAAGCCTTGCGTGTAAGTCCAGGACCCTGCAGTGCTAGAAAGTTGCAAGGGATTGACTCTGCCTTGCAAGGGGGAGCAGTCTTGGGGATTGGTAGCTAATGTCAGTGCAATCACAATGCTGATGATCTTCTTGATGTCCTGTATTTTGGTGCCTCAGCCCTATCAGAAGGATCTCTAATTGTCCTTGGTGCTGATATGGTGATGTCTGTGTGTACCGTTTTACAGGCTTTAAAGGCAAACGATGGTTCATTCTGTTGCAAACTTGGCACAAGAGTCCGCCCACACCTGTATGAGTCCAGTAGGTCACCCTTGTCACAGGTGGATTAACTGTTGTGTTGCTTCACAGGAAAGTGCGTCAATGTGGCAACATTAGTGGATCATATGCTGATCCAGTGTGTGAGGTAGCAGGGTGTGGCAGTGATCTTGGTTCCACTGTACCACACAGCTTGTGTGGGTTAACTTCCATCAAGCATCTTTTGGGGATTGGTAGTGGGGTGTGTGTTAGTGTGTTGCCTGTCTGAGACGTGGATGTAAATGTTCATGGACCAATGATGGATGGTGGTGTTGCTCTTTACCAGCCAGAACTCACTGGCTCACATCCACATGTAGTCTGTGGAGGTGAGGGCGTGCGTGAAGATGGACCTGTTGATGGCATTGCCAAATTGTGGATGTTGGCCTGGAGAGCTGTCTAGGGGTGTTATCCTGAGGGTGTCCAGGGGGTTGTTGCCCAGCCGGACACCTAACTTTAGGGGACGTCTCTGTGCTTGCTCTTGTATCCGTCAGAGATAGCAATGAAGAAGAGGTGTGCTTTGGCTGCATTTAGCAATCTCACTGCAATGATGGTGATGTGTGGCCCTGTTGTGTTGAGGAGCTAACAGACTCAAATGGTGTTCTGTTGGACGGAGACGCTGTGGAGTAGGATGGACATGACCACATGGAATGTCAAATGTACATCTCACACACATTGTGATGAAGGGTTACACGTGTAAACAGAATACACAGACATTGCAACAACGGCGATATGTCTTCCTGTGAAAAAATGATGGATGATGCACACTGAGCCTGCCTCCGTGGAAGTACACGTGGGGCATGGTGTGTGTAGATGTGTGCCAGGCCCATCTCCACACAGACACATGTCAGATGCAGTAACTGCAGATGTAGTTGACGGAACACTAACAGCAAGCTCATGTGAACACAGGACACACACCGGACATAGTTACATAGGGGCACGCTGTTTGTGACATGTCACATGATAGAGTGTCCATGTCCCTGGTATCAGGGGACATCTGAGGGTGGTGGTGACTGTGGCATACCAGTGAGGCTGTGTTTCACACGCCTGTACGACAGGCACACATGTGCAAAGTGAGAAGGGGAGGTGTGCCACATATTGCCCCATCACACATGACATGTGAACACAGCTCATCACACATCAATTTTTAACATTTATAATGAGACATGTGCATCATCTCCGCATGACACATATAGGACCTGCACAGGTAAATCTGCAATGGAAATAAGTTGATGTTCAGCCTTGTTGGAGTCTGCGACATCCATTCCTGGCATGTGCGCCTCTATCACCATTGTAAACGCATGAAATGCAACGTACACGCACTCTCCGAGCGTGTGTACGGTACGTAACACTATAGTGGTGTTAGCGTAGTTGTACGCCTGGTACGGACCGTACACACGCACTCTCAGAGCATGTGTACGGTCCATAACACTATAGTGGGGTTAGCGTAGGAGTACGCCTGGTACGGACCGTACACACGCACTCTCCGAGCGTTTGTATGATCCGTAACACTATAGTGGTGTTGGATTGTGAGTACGCCTGGTACGGACCGTACACACGCACTCTCAGAGCGTGTGTACGGTCCGTAACACTATAGTGGTGTTAGCGTAGGAGTACGCCTGGTACGGACCGTACACACACACTCTCCGAGCATGTGTACGATCCGTAACACTATAGTGGTGTTGGATTGTGAGTACGCCTGGTACGGACCGTACACATGCACTCTCCGAGCGTGTGTATGGTCCGTAACACTATAGTGGTGTTAGCGTAGGAGTACGCCTAGTACGGACCGTACACACGCACTCTCAGAGCGTGTGTACGGTCCGTAACACTATAGTTGTGTTAGCGTAGGAGTATGCCTGGTACGGACCGTACACACGCACTCTCAGAGCGCGTGTACGGTCCGTACCACTATTGTAGAGGTGCCATACGTGTATGTGTACGCGTGAAACGCACTGTACATGTGTGTGGATTTTCAAAAATCATATTCTAAAAGTATTCTGGCCAAAAAGCATGCTGGTTGTCATGGATACAGAGCTTTCAGTTTCAATGTGGCCTTCAGGTGGGCAGTAAGAGTCAGTTGGTAAAAAATTACAATGTTGCAGAGTGGTGGTTGCCTTGCAATGATGCTCAAAATTTGAATCATGCAGATTTGTGTAATCAGTGTAGGTTTAAAGGGATTGGTGTAAACGTAGGATGCAAAGGAGTCTGACCAATCACCATGTATTCCTGTAAGTGAAAGCCCATGATCAAGACAGATATAAGGCAGCCAGCACCCCTGTGAGGGCACTTGCCTGCACAACTTTCCTGTCGACCACATTGCTGCAGCCTTGGATTCCTCTGGCACCATGTCTAGGACTGTGGAGAGGGCACAGCCATTCACCCAGGAGGAGAACCAGGCCCTGCTGGATGTGCTCCTCCCACAGTACCCCAGCCTGTATGGGAGAGCAGGGGAACAGGTGAGTGCTGACTCCACTACCTTTGACGGTGCACCTTTTTTGTTACTTACACTTCTGGCATTGTGTCCAAGAGGGACAGAAAGCCAATGTTGTTTATGTACCTCATGCAGAGCATGATGTAGTTCCTGTGTCCACTCCTGCCTTGCATTGTGCTTACTGTGACATTCACTGCATAGTGCATGACACATTCAGCATTGCAACGCCTTGGTAGTTTTTAGAAATACAGTCCTGAGGTGAATGTGTGTTACCCCCGGTGTGACAGGTGACTGTACCCACAGATGTGTATGAGTTGAGTGGACCTGTGGTGAGAGTGTCCAAGTGATGTGTACGCCCCATGTACATTGATGTGTGTGAATGTTCCCTGTCATGTGGGTGAGTGTGTATGTGAAGTGTTGCACCACAGCTGCATGGAGGAGGCAACAGCTCTACCCATCTGATGTGAGAATTAAGCTGTACTTGCTGAGCTCGCACGACACCTGTGACACCCCACAGGCAAGTGGCACTTGTGCAGAGTGAGGGTTGTATCTGCTGTTGAGAATGGCAGGTGATTGCTCAGTGCCAGTGTGTGTCTGTGTACTCTGCTGGGGTTGCATCTGTGGACTGTAGCATGTGTCTGCTTGGAGGTGCTCTCCATCAGCCTGCTGTTGCATGTGAAGCACAGTGTGTGCCATGATCATGGAGTGTGTTGCGCCCCTTCTGCCACCTGTGTACTTTCAATGCCATGAAGTGCATTGGGGCTTCCACAGAGGACAATGTGTATATGAGAATACAGCAATTCCTTGGCAGCATCCTCTGCCATGTTCAACTTTGCAAAGATGTTAAAATGTGTGTCTATGGGACATGGAGCTGGTGTAGTGATGTTGTTTTACTTTTTTCCTCCTCACAGGTAACTGCCTACGAGAAGGGTCAGATCTGGAAGCGGATCGTCAGGGCCGTGAGATCGGCGGGAAATCGCAGTCGGCGCCTTTCACAAGTGAGGAAGAGATGGCAAGACATCCAGTGCTGGACCCGGCAGATCGCCCGGGTCCAGCTGCAACTTTCACCTCCACGCCCCCACGGAGGACGCCGACGCCTGACCCCCCACATGACGCATGTCCTGGCGGTGGTCTTCTCTTATCTGGATCGGCAGTTACAGGAGAGACTGCAGCAAGGAGTGGGTAGGTACATGGCTGTTTGTTGTGTTGTGTGTCACCAGCTTTTTGCAGTGCTCTGTAGCCTGGATACACTGCCGTTGTTAATATGTGCATTGCATTTACAGTTCCCCGATGTCAACCAGTGCTCTGATTCATCCCTTCCCCTCCTTGACATATGTCTCCTGTCTGTGTGTCATCAGATTTGCACATGGTCATCTAGGTTGGCAGTTAATCCATTGCACATTGCTTTCTGTATCATGTGGGAGGGTGGAGTGTGACATGTGTTGGTACCTTGCCTGTGCCCTGACCTGTTCACTATGTTGTGGGTCCATATTCTTTAGCACTCATGATGAGTCTCAACATAGGAGTGTGAGGTTTCTACCAAACACCCTTGCAGCATGCATGACCAATGTTGTGTGCTCAGACATGATGTACATGAGTGGGAGGTATGCATAGTGCCATGGCGGTTGCTCAGGTTACAGTCAGCTACTACCATGCCCACGGATCACTGTGACCACCACAGTCCCCTGAGACACCCAGGCCTCACAATCATGTGTGTCACCCGACAGTTTGGCCATTCTCTGTGTGCTCAGCATAGTTTTTAATCAGTGGCATATTTCACTGTGCTCATTTGTACTTATCCAATGTGTGATACATGTTTCCCCTGTACAGGGATACACCATTTGTCTTGTGCATACTCACACTGTGCATTGCCTGTGTGGCTATTCACAAGTATCAGTTGCTGGTTGTATGTCACAAAAATGTAGTGCTAGACTCAGGAGTTGGTGTGTACCTTTGTGACTTGTCGCAGAACATTTTAGTTATCCCTGGTTAAGAGGTGTCACTTCTTGATCTGTCTCAATCACATTGTCTCATGTATGGTGGGTTTGTGCAGTAGAGGCCTAAATGGACCACCCTGATTACTCCTTGCCTGGTCTGACCTGTGCGTGCCAATTGGCACGGCAGTGAATCACCGTGCAGTGACCCAGTGATGTTGGCGGTGGGGTTATTGTTTGTGTTTTGCAGGATGTGTCATTTTTTTAAGTTCATGATTCCTGCTCATGCATCTTTGGCACCTGTGTGTGTTTCTGGTGCAAGGGACTTTTGTCTTTGTGTGCGTACATCTGTGTGGACATTCTGCCTTGCAATGAGGGTGTCTCCACAGTACAGCTATGCTATTTTACATCACTATTGCAGGCCCATTAGCTTATGCATTGTCTGGGATTTGGGCATGTGTTCCACTCCACATGACAGGCATTGTGTCTTATGTGTGGACAACTGTGTCATCAGGTAATAGATGCCCATGTGGCAACAGACATAATTGATGTAGTTAGTCAGAAAGGATTGTCCCTTGGCAATCCCTACACTCGTAAACAGCTCTCCATGTTTAAAATGCTTGACTTTGAGGATTTATGGGTCTGCACAAGAATGTGCCTGCATGACAGATGTCTCAAAAGGAGGTGCACAACAATCCACTTTGACACTTGCATGTAACACACTTGGACATTTTGATAGACGCCACTGTCACAATTAAACAGTTTGGCAGATTATCCATAATCATGTTCCTACAGTGTTATGTATTTTGTGTACGTCCTTTGATGGTGGAGATATAAAAGTAACGGTGTCAAGTCATCCATAGCTCGGTGGGCACATGTATATGCACTTTCAGCAACACCATTTATTTACAACAGTGGATTATTTAGCAAAGCTGCCAGATCCTTCAATGACTGTGTAAATGTATTTTGGTGTGTGCCTCCTTGGGAGGCTTCTTTCATGCATACACATGTGTGTTCTGTGTACAAATTGGCACATTTGAACATGCTAAACATGTCAATTGTGAATAGTCTTGTGAGTACCAAGGGATACAATTGTTTTTGATTTTGTGTTGCACAGTACTTACAGGTCGCAAGGTGTGTGGACTCCTGGAGTATTGAGGTGTGTCATTTGTGCTTGTGTGCACCACTACTGTTTGTTTCAGGGTAACCAAGAGGTGGCATGACTTCATTGTATTGCTATGCTCACCTGTTCACAGACACTACCTTCTCAGTGCATTTGTAATGAAAGAATTGGGCTGGTATGTCCTTTTTTTCTTTGTGTCCAAGTGGCATAGTGGGTCTACCAACTGGGGAGTACAGGGCTTAGATATGTGCAGAGTAATGTAGCTGGTACTCATGATGCTTTTCCTGATATGCTGTGTGGCCTAATGTTTTTGTACTCATGTGTCAGATGTATGCAGGTGACTGATGGTTTGTGTCCCTTCTCCTTGCCCACAGCATCATCCACGGAAACCGAGGGAGACACCTGCACAGACCAGGAGGAGGGTCCCAGCACCACTGCCACCAGTGCTTTGGAGTCTGCTGGAGCCAGTGGCACGGAGGGCGTGGAGAGTCAGTCGGAGGACCTGTCTAGTGGCGACACCAACTACAACGCCGACGGGTCTGAGGCTGACCTCATCGAGGAGGCGGAGGCTGCTCCACCAGCTAGCAGCAGCCCACCATCTGTCCCCGCCTCCTCCGTTCCAATCAGTGCCCTCCCAGTAGCTCCGGTCCCTTCTGTCCGTGCAGAGCCACTGCATGTCTCCTTCGGGCCAGGCACCGCACCCCTTGCCCCTGTCACCCCTGCTGCCCTCAGTGAAGAGTCTGTGGACATCCAGCAGCAGTTGCAGGTTGGGCAGGCATCGGTGCTGCACGTGCTCCATGGCCACACCAGACTGCTGACCCAGATGTTGTCGTTCATGGAGGGCATGTCAGAAACGCTGTCTGGCCAACAACGGCTTCTGCATTCCATGGACTCTTCCCTGCAGCCAGCAGTGATTCTCCTGCAGCGCTCCGTCCCACCCCCTACCACGGAACCATCCACAATTCCCTTTCCCATACCTGTCCCAAGCACACACAGACCTTCACACACACACACCACACCAGACACAGGCAGCACACGACCAATGAAGGGCAAGCGCACACCTCCTGGCACGCACACTCAGGGGGAGTTAGGCACACCCACAGGGTTGGGCACTAAAAGGCAGCCACGCAGCTGCAGTGTGAGTCCGCAGGCCTCAAAACCCTCTACCTCCAGAATTCCCCTTGGCTCCCCTGCAAAACTGTCCCCCCAGCAGATGTTTCAGGCTGTGCTCGACCTCTCCCCCGCTGAGCCACCACCACAGAAGCGGGCGAGGAAGTCCCCGTGCAGGGGAGTTGAGTCCCCTACCACCTCAACCCCTTCCCCCATGAGCACAGCACCCCATCCCGAACCCACCACACCCTCCCTTGACCCTGGGCAATCCTGTGGTGCAGGGGCTACCCTGGATGCACTGGCAGCGGTGTGCAGCGCAGAGCTGACCACCGCCTTTGGCGCTGCCTCCCCCCCTGTGTTGGACAGGTCCACCCCTGCACCCACCACACCTACCCTTCCCCCTCCTGTCCCTGCAGTGCCTGTGCCTTCTCCACATTATGCCCCCCCTCGGTCGACGAACCTGAGGGTTCTAGTGTGCAGGCAAGCTAGGGGGAAACTCTACCATGGACTTCTGACCTGGACTAGCCATATGGCATTTGTGAATATTGTTATTTCAAAACACATTTTGGTTTCTGCTGAATAAAGCATTTTATTTTCATTTTGACACTATTGCATTGCAGGTAATTAATGTTGTTGCTGGGGCTACATGATTTGGGGTTGTGCTGATGTGTTATGGTTCTGAGAAATGTTTTATTCTGATGGTCATGAGGTTGACCATGGTATCTGCGTGCCATTACAATGTCTCTGCTAAGAATCATTGTTAGTGTGTGTTACTTAGGTTTGGAGACATTGTCCCAAGGAGTGTTCCTTCCTCTGTGGCACCTGACATCTTCCCTGCATAGAGTTGCCCAATTGTTGTGCTGACCTGTGTCTACATTTTCTTTGTTGGATGACGGATCCCTTCAACTATGGGCAAGCCTGCTCACCGATGTCTCCGGCTGCATCGTCTGTGCCATCCTTGTTAGTCAGTGTACTTGTGTATTGAGTATGTGTAAATGCATTCATTGTGAGATTCTCCATTTTCAGCACTATGCATGTGTGTAATCCCGGCATAGCATACGAATGTTAATTGTTCAGCAGGGTATTTGGGCACCTGACTGACTATTGTGGGCGTTGTATCTGTGGGAATTCCACCCTATTCCTTCCATGAGAGACAAGATCTTAGTGGATGGCCCAGCACCTGTACATTCCTATCAGTCCTGGGATGTGCCTGAAAGTGTGTGTTCCCTTTGGTTCTCTTATTTTACATGACTATACAGTCTTGTGTCCTGATCTCAGGGTGTGTATTGTGCTGCATCTACCATGGTTGGGTATGCATGTGTTATTTGTCCTCACACACAAGTGTGGTGTGTCATGCATTGGGGGAAAGACATTCATCTTCCTGTGAGTGGGACCCTGCTGTCAGTGATGTGTTGTTACGGCACTATCATCATAGTCCAAACTTAGGGATGTGTACATACACACATGGAGTTCTGTGCATCTGATAATGATGTACACCCACACATGTCTCTGGGCACTGATGGTATTCCTCTGCACCCACCCCCATGTCTCTGGGCACTGCTGCTATTCCTCTGCACCCACCCACCCAGCCACCCCCTCTCCCACCCACCCAACCACCCCCTTGGTGCAGTACACTACTGTCCGGGACATGCACACACCTCAATATGTGCGTAACATGCTTCACCAGGCCGTAAGGCAACATTTGTGGCATGTGTACGCATTGTACCACAAATGTAGTGTTGGCGTAGGAGTACGCGTGGTACGGCCCGTACCCCCGCGCTGACGGCGTGTGTACGGTCCGTACAGGGGCCTTAGGGGAACGCATGGTACGGCCCGTACCCAAGCCCACAGAGCAGGGGTACGGGCCTTAGCACGCGTCCACCTACGTCCCCTGTAAGGCCCGTACACCCCCTCTGAGGGCGTGGTACGGTCCGTAGGGGCATGCCTGGTATGGCCCGTACCCCCGCTCTGTGGGCGTGGGTACGGACCGTACCACGCGTTCCCCTGAGGCCCCTGTACGGCCCGTACCCACACCCACAGATCGTGGGTACGGGCCATATGACGATTGTATTGGGGCCTTAGGGGTACGCGTCCACGTCCACTTCCGTTGTTGCCGGACGCTGAGATTGGTGACCACGCCCCCCGAAGTGACCAGACCAGACCCTGGAGGTGATGTATGTCCCGATTATTTATAGTAGGTATTGATTGAGGTATGGGGTATGTTTCCTGCCCCTCATCCCCCCTTGACCCCTGGGTGTGGTTCTGACCTTCTGCGGCATCTGCGTCGTGGTCGTTGCACCAGGTCGTAGGCTATGAGGGCCGGGATGACACATAGGACGGGGTCCATGGCTGTCCGTCGCGTACCAGGTTCCTTTTTCGCGTCAGACTCAGTTTTTGGCTCCCGTAAAAAAATAGCTGTATGGAGTGACGTTGTGACGGATCGTACTTGCTGGTCCGTAGAACGCTGCCTGATTCCGTCCGGACGTCGCATACGCGCTGTCCCGGATCTGACTTGTATGTATTTTTTCACCACACGGTCTTTTGTACGAATCGTACGGAAATGGTATTTCTGTACGAATCGTACTTGCTGGTTTGTAAGGTGGATTTCCTGGGTACGAGTCGTATGGAGAATACGCTCCGTACGACCATTCGTACCCGGGTTTTACAGGATCGGAATTGGCACCTCAATGTAGTGTAAATTATTAATTAACATAAAAAGTATTACTTAAATTATTTAAATTGTTATATATTATTTATGTTTATATTTAGATAATAGGTTTATATATGTATATGTAAATATATTTGTAACAAATCACCAAGTGCTGTCAAAAAAAGGCCGATAGCCTGCCTGTGAAGTGTCGGTGCCAGCCGGGGTTGACAGCCCCCCCAAGGATAAACGAGGAAGTCCAGACCAGCAGGAAGGATAGGTGGCACACCAATCAAGTGTCAATAGTTTTATTCCAAGTGAATAAAATAAACCGAACAACGCGCTTCAGTCGAAACGGCCTTTGTCAAGTTCAAAGGGCATCGGAAATTATGTGCAATATATCTGCCCACACAATGATAGACAAAGAAAAAATATTTCATGATATCGATGTCAAGTGGTGTTCAAAAATACAAGTGATAGATTTGAAATTAAATGAGAGTAAATTCACTAAATCCTCGATGGCAGACAAATGGTGAAAGAAGAAACGTAAATAATAAACATTTCATTGTTTGCATAATAGCGATCGATATATGCTCTCAACGTTTCATGCTCTCAATATCGTAGCAACAAAACAATGACACCAATGTGTTACAAAACGTAAAGGAGCAAATTGTCAATACGCCTAAGCATTAATAAAGTTCATAAACTCCCAATGGAGAATCGCTTATAGAAACCTAACCCGATAGTTAGGTATTTCAATTTGCTTAATATGAGCATCAGAGAACATATTTATATCTGATTCATGAAACACCAAGGGGCCGATTCCAATCCTGTAAAAAAAATTCCTGTACGACTCGTATCCGTATTTTTTTACGTACGAATCGTACAAGTACCGTTTCGTACGTGAAAAATACATACGAATCGTATCGGGGAAAGGTCTATGAGACGTACCCGGACAGTTTTACATACAAATCGTAAAACTGAAGTCCGAGCGCACAAGTACGATCCGTACCGCCCTTCCCAATACACAAGCGTATGTAAAAAGTCCCGTACGTAGCAAACTCCGTACCACTCGTATCCCGGGTAAACCTGCGCCCGGGATACGAGTCGTACAGCCCCCCCTCCGCCCCACGTATGTCCGCACGTACCCCCATATGTCAGCACCGTACCCCCTATGTCAGCACCGTACCCCCCCATGTCTGCACCGTACACCAGCCCCGTACTTGGATGCACCGTACCCCAGCCCCGTACTTGTATGCACTGTACCCCAGCACCGTACCCCTGCCCCGTACATGGACGCACCTTACCCCAGCACCGTACTCCAACCCCGTACTTGGACGCACCGTACCCCAGCCCCGTACTTGGACACACCATACCTGGACGCACCATACCCCTGCCCCGTACTTGTACACACCGTAACCCAGCACCGTACACCAGCCCCGTACTTGGATGCATCGTACCCCAGCACCGTACCCCAGCACCGTACACCAGCCCCATACTTGTACGCACCGTACCCCAGCCCCGTACTTGTACGCACCGTACCCCAGCACCATCACCCAGGCCTGTACTTGTACGCACCGTACCCCAGCCCCGTCCCCCAGCATCGCGTATGTACAGACCTTACAACAACATTGCGTATGCGAGCACAGTACAACAACATCGCGTATGTATGTACCTTACATACGCGAAAACGACTCGTACTGAACCAGGACACTTGAAAACAGCACAAGGAGGGTCAATTCAAATCCCACAACACCACAAAACACGTCTACAGTAGAAAAAACATCAAATTGACTGACCTGGCACATCCAAACAGGCAAACAGAGGCCCAAACTCACAACCACCTCTTATAACACACCCACCAAAATTTCAAACTCAGGCACACCCACAAATGGACCAATAAAAAGGGCCCTCACACACAAACCATGAGCCTTTGCAACAGACTCACTGACGCTACAGACCACACACCAACTACTACACCCATACACCTTAACATATACACCTTCACACACATTCCTTCACACATACCCCCTCTTCACATTCAGATCCACACCTTCACATTCACACCCACACACCCACAACCATCCACACCCTCACCCCACACCATGCCCACAGACAAGAATCCAAAGTTCACAAGGGAGGAGCTGGACATCCTTGTCAATGAAGTCATCAGAGTGGAGCCACAGCTCTTTGGAACATTGGTCAGACAGACCAGCATAGCCGAAAAAACACACCTGTGGCAGAGGATCGTCGATAGGGTGAATGCTGTTGCGGCCATCAGAAAAACCAGGAATGAATGCCAAGCCAGGTGGTACGATCTGCGGAGGGCAGTCAAGCGCAAAAGGAACGGGGACTACGCCCAGAGCAACATCACTGGAGGTGGGCTGCCCTGCAGACCGGTACATTACCATCCCTGGGAGGAGAAGGTGATGGCCCTGCTTCCGCCGATGGGAGTACACGGAGTCGAAGGAGTTGCCGAGCCTGGTGAGTACACAAACAACTTACGTAACATGGGGGTAATAGCATCCACACCCCAACTACACCAAATGCACGCAACTACCCCCAAGCCCTCACCGTTAGGCCTGGGCTAAAATTCCGTTCCGGTCGCGGAAATTGCGATAATTTGACATTTTTGCGTTCCGCGGAAAGCGCGAAAATGTCAAAATTTCCGCATTCCGCAGCTTAGCGATAATTTGTTTCTTGCTCGCGCTGTAAAATAATACATTCTCACGTGCGCGCGATCGCCTTACCTGAATCCCCGCGTTTGCCGACAAGATTTCCCAATCTGGTCGCGTTCTCCATGAGATGTTGGATTGTTGGTAGCTATTTGCGCTGTCTCGCGCCCGCAGTGACGTAATTTGTCGCGCGATCACGTCTTTCTTCTCGCGATCATGCACCGTGAGACAACAGAAAACAAGATGGCCGCGCCCGCGAGCAACCACATGGGTAAGTTGGCGAGCCGCGACCATGCAGAAAATACCGCGAACGGGTGGGAAAAAAACTTCTGCATCTTCGCGATATTTCCGCGTGTTTGCGGAGATTATTAACATTTTCGCGATAATTTGCGAAAGTGAATTTCGCAAATTCCGCCCACCCCTACTCACCGGACACAACCACACTCAAAAACAATGCTCATGCCACCAACATGTGTATGCCCCATTCACAAAGCATAAACTCAAAGAGGATTTCTTCCTAGAGGCTGAAATCCTGTGCAAAAAACTTACTGATAGGGGCTATCCTAGACGGTTAGTTAAACGATCGATGAAACAAGCTTGGTACTCGCATCGGGAATTTTTACTACAACCAAAAGAAAGAGCACCCCTCACCAAGATCACATGTGTGACTACTTTCTGACCTATCAGTAACAAACTCAGTAAAATGATAAAAAAACACTGGTCAGTATTAGGACCTTTGGAGCTCACTACAGGGACCCCGCTATTTGCTTTCAAAAGGGGACGCAATATTAAGGACCACCTAGTCAGGGCCCATAAACCTACACGCAAGGACAATACCTTACATTCTTTTCTTGGCCTTCCTCCTCTACAGGGCCACTATAAATGTAACAATTGCATGGCGTGTGATTCCACATGTAACACCAACTCTTTTGAATTTAATGGCATGAAACACACTCTACAGTTCTTTTCCAACTGCAATTCACAAAATGTGGTTTACTGTATTAAATGTCCTTGCCAACTACTCTATATCGGACAAACAACGCAGAAAATCAAGACAAGGATCTCTCAACATAGAAGCAGGATCTGCTGCAAAATACAAACGGCACCACTGGTGGAACATTTTCTGGCCAAAGGACACTCTGAAACTGATTTCACATGGCAAGTGATTGAAAGTCTACATCCTAACCACCGAGGAGGGAATCAACAACAAATCCTTAACCGCATGGAATGCAAATGGATTTTCAAATGCCGTACTATCGAACATGGGCTTAACACTCTGGATGAATACAGGACCATTATATAAACTGATGTCCTGGCCACACATGCTCATGAAACTGTAAATATAGAGATTCCTTTCTGCTTTAGCTGCTGTGGTTAACCCTTAACCTATCTGTATTACTGGACACTATGGATAAATACATAGTTGTTTGTTCCCTCCCCCATTAATGCATTAACCTCTGTTAAATGTTAGCCATAAGTCTATTTTTGAGTCAAGACCCATCACGCATTATCTTTTTATCCACCAGTAAAACGTTTGGCAGCTCTTATACGTTTTCATTCCCATGCAGCATGTAATTATACCTTAGCCTCGTGCAGCATGCATTGACATACCGCCCACGTGTTTAACTCCGTTATTTTATGTGCAGATTACACACACGTGTCCTTTACCTTTTACCGCTTCTGCAGCCACTCACATGCCCGTCTTTTAGCTGTTGCCTATTGTAATCAGGCATGTCCCTAGCCTACTACTGCCGATTACACGTGTGCACCCGCATGCAGCTGATGCCTCTTAGCGTAACCAATAGCAACCCTGTGCTTCAAATAGCAAGCGCACCCTGCTCCCATCCCAGTCGCAGCGCGAGTAGCACGCGAACAGGAACCGCTCCACCCCGCATCAGACTCCCATTTATTGGATTTTGTGCCGGTTTCAAAGAGTAAGTAAGCTTCTACTCTTCCACTCTCCCCCATCGCGGCTCCAATTGCCCGCCTGACCCTAATCACTCCCCCTCCCTTACAGATTCAATTCCTGGCACCGGAACACCACTCTTAATTTGATGTCTCTGGACACGGCCGTTTTTTCAAGTAAGTCTCTTATAATCCTGGCTAACTCATGTAGCCTTTCACGCTAATCGCTGTACTAGTTTTTTTACACCAATTACCCCTTCCCCTCAGACCTCTGGATTCCATCGAGGTCCTCATTGACGTGTTTACACCCCTGATGAGACGCTAATTGACTACAGCTCTCAGTGATTCACCCTCACATATGCTAAGTAAGTGTTTTTACTGCCCCCGCGCTCCCTTAGGCTCCCGTTCCACAGATGGTAATTAGTATAGACCACTTGCTAGTGACATTTAGACTATGGTTTCCCCCTATCTAGTTAACCTTATTCCCTTACATCCTACATGTTCTAGTCAAAAATGTAACAATGTGTCAAGTGTAATTTTGCAGTACAATACCCTTGTTCATGATTGATTTACTCTGCAATTGTTACTTTCCCTAAATTAGTTACTTTAAACGTGTACTTGTTGCATCACTTTTTTGGAGAGGATTATGTACCACTAATTTAAATGATTGTGATGCTCTATATATAATTCAGGGACTACACTATGAGTTACTTATATTTATTTTTATTTTTGCATTCTTCAATTTTAGATTTCATATGCTCACTATTTGTCCTGAAGATGAACTCAAATAACTGAGTTCGAAACGTCGTCGACCTCTTGCAACTTGAACCCTTTATACTAATTTAACCAAAAAGTGGTTCTCTACTGTTGCCAATGCGATGTTCTCTTTTAAGTTCACCCTCACCTTTCACGTCACGCTTATTGTCACTGAATATGTGAGCACTTTGAATTGTTCTTATGTATAATAAATAACTGTCATAAAGTGACTTTCGTGTCCCCTTCCTCTATATTAATTATCGCTCTCTCCTATGAGTCTTTGTACCTATACTAAATTACTTGCCCTCTTTAGGGTTCTTCTCTGTTCTGGACCATCATAGGCCATTAAGAACTATTGTATCTCTCTATACCATTCACAAAGCAAGGCCATGCCATGTCCCAGACTACACGAACCACAAACACAAGACTGGATGTTCAGGATGCTGGAAGGGGGGGCTCACAAAACGCATTGTTCAACTCAGAATCAGACACCATTGCCCTCAGCCCATATGGCCCAGATACACACCCATGCACCATGCTCAATGCACAGGGACTGGCTAAGTACTGACAAGGTAGCTGACACTTGGCCCTGCTGTATGCAGCACAAGGCCCTCCTGTGACCACTGTAAACACAAACACCAACACCACAAGCTCAGATATCTAGGACAGGAACTCACACTCACTGTCATGGCAGCATGCTCCATGAGGGGACAGATACATCACCTGGGAGACCCACTGCCAAATCACACTACACTCACCAGCAGGCCCTGTCACACACACCCCTAACACAAGCACACAACCCCAGGGCAGCAAATGGATTTACCCACCCTCACAATGGACATGTGACACAACAAGATCAATCCATAGCCAAAAAAGCATCCAAGCCAAAAATCTATATGTCAAACACTCTGGAGAACATATCAATCTGTCTCCTGCAACATACCCATCCACTACCTGGAGGAACTGTGCCAACTTGAATATGTATGAAACACGGATGTCGTATTAAACAGCATTAACATTGTCTCTCTCTCTCACACACAGGGCAACGTCATGGATCTCCCTCCAACAATGGGGGGAAGAATCACAGTCCCATTCTCGGGAGGAACCTGATCCCACCGGCAGCGACGCTTCTCAACACTCCGCGGATGACCCCAACCCACCTGGACCCTCTGGTGTCCAAGCCCCTGCAGCACCTGCTTCAGGTACATCTGTGCCAACCACCACCCCCATTCCTGCCACATCCCAGGAGACACCCAGGAGCCCTGCCCGCACTGAACAACTGAGCCAGTCTGACTTGGAGGGACATGGTTCGCCGGGCACCCAGGAGGAGGCAGACAACCCCGCAACTGTCATCCCTCAGGAGTCCCGTAGACCCGATGAGCCCAGGACAGCAGGCCAGGCTCGTGTGGGCAGGGGTGGTGGGAGTGGAGGCAGGTGGATGCGAGAACCTGACCAGCCAGCTGAAGGGACCGGTATGTCACACGTACGCAACATCATGGACGCATACCGGCGTGACACCAGGGCCATCAGTCAAGTAGTGGAGACCCTAACAGAGATTAAGAACCAGCAGGCCGAGCAACACACCAGTCAACAACAACACCAAGGATGGATGGAGGCAAGACTGGCTGAGCTCCTGGTGGTGCAAACAGACATAAGCCGTTCACTCCGTCGGATCGCCGACAACATGGGCAACCCTTCCTGTGCCACCAGGCGAAGACCACCACCAGCCACAGGGAGGGAGGAGGAGGTGGATTCGTCCGATGGAGCGTCCCAAACATCGTCAAGGTCTGCATTTGAGGGTCCCGCAAGGAAGGTAGGTCGTCCACGGAAAAGACCGTGAGAGGCAGCGGACCATCCACATCTCCCAGGTCACCTGGCCTGGCACCTGGCCTTCATGCGCAACAGCAGCACCTCATTCACTGACATTCTCTGCCACATGGACTTGCTAGTCACAGTCTGACCAATGATGACCAACACTGGTCTGGACTCTGATGACTTCAAATGCCAAGGATCCCATCTCCCCCTGTGAACTTTGGATTCTAGGCACATGGTATAGCACCTATTTTTTTTCTAACAAAACACGCACCCCACTGAGAATAAACTAAATTTCTTTAATTAGATGTTGCAGTCATTTGCATGAGTCCACAACATACGAGTGGGGAAATGTCAAACTATGCCTGAGTGTTGAACTAACTCCAGCCATCCATACCCTGGGATCTGAGTCCAGTACAGGACACACATTGGTCACAATGTATCATCCAATACAGACTGGGAGCACAATACTCACCCATGATGGCCTCAAGCTGCTGAGGGGGGGCTTGCAATACTGTGCGGACAGACCAATTAGGAAGAGGATCATTAAGGTGTAGAGGTAATGGCTCATGTGGATGTTCCCGGGGAGGGAGTCCCAGGTATGTTTGGCCAGGTGGGAGAACCATCTCCTTCATGCTGGAGTTTGGTGGATGTGAAGAATGTTGGCCAGGGCAAGTTTGGATGCATAGAGTTGGCCCAACGGGGTCTTGGATGACAGATGTCCAAGGTTGTTTTGGGGTCTGTGGTTGTGGACTGCCTCCTGAGTGTGGGTGAGGAGTGTGAAGGTCATCCTGCAGCACACAGTGATCCCTTGCAGCTATCTCAGGTGGACGTTGATGTGGCTGGTGCACGGGATGTTGAAGCTGAGGTGTGCAGATGCACCCTGAATGTGGACAAGTTTGCCAGGAGTTTGGCTGTACTTGCTCTGTAGGGTGCGGGGCTGTAGTTGACACAGCTGGTGTCGTGGACCTGGGGGACGGTCTGTCTTGCCTTGGAGTGGATCTATCTGTGGATCATGTGCATCATGCGGAGGGTGATGCTGGTGAGTTGCATGGCAATTGTGAGTGACGAGTCCAGGATGCACACCATCTTGTGTGCGTGGCCACTGGGTGCTGGTGCCGTGCCCTGGCGGGTGGGAGACAAGGAGTTGACCCAGCTGTAAGGGGACAATCCTCAGATGATTACCTCAGTCCTGGCCAAGTCCAGCCTCATGTGGCTGATGCTCACCCATTCATCAACGGACATCATGCTTTCTTGAAGGTTGTAACCGGCAATGGCTGTGTCTTTGGTGAGGGTGAGGAGCAGCTTGATGTCAATGGCATACGAGATGATGATGAGGTTGTGTGCGCATGTGATGGTGGAGAGGGGGGTCATGGACACATTGAAGATTGACAAGCTGAGAGATGATCCCTTGGCCATGTGCCAGATGACACCACTGTACTACATGCTTAATGCTTGAGTCCCACTCCCATCGCCTTTCTGGTGAGCTACTAGGTGATTTCATCCTGGTCCATACCCGGGATACCAGTGTTGGAGATGTGTGAGCTGACAGTGTGTGAGCACATCGTGTATAATGCTGTGGAGAGGTCAAGAGGGGTGGCCTCACCATTGTTGAGCAGGGCAAAGTTGTCGTTGTTGGTGGTAATGATGACGTTTGCAGTGGGGTGATTACTGTGGAAGATGGCCTTGTGCAGGTTCCCTGGAGCTCTTTGCGTGGAGGAAGTCTGTCAGTCGCTCGTCGCCTGTCTTCCTGATGACATTTGCTGGCTAGGGAAGCACGATGATGTTCCTTGAGAGCCTGCATTCCTGCTGTCCGTTGTCTAAGAAGGGCCTGGGTCACTGCATGCCTCTATCTACCATGGAATGTGGCTAACTCCAATGATACATACATGACGTGCTGGACGGGGGCTACAAGGATGGGGCATGATGTGGTTGAGATGTTGTGTGGGAAGGGGCCTAATGGAGATCCCCAGTGGATGCTGCACATGAGCCGGGTGTTGTATCTCTTGATGATGGAAGGGCTAAACCTGAGGGGGCTTGCTCCCGCGTATAATAGTGCGTTCTGCCTCTGTGTGCCTGCGACTACCACTCGCACCAGTCGCCTGACCGTCTGGTCCAGTGTCAGTGACGAAGATACCATCAAAACCATGAACTCTATCCACTCCGGATCCCCATCGGACCCCTGCACTCACCACGTCTTCAACAAAGCCAGCGCAACCATCGCGCCCCACCTCCGGAAAACAATCAACTGTTCCTTCGAGACAGCAACCTTCCCAGAAAGCTGGAAGCAGGCTGAGATCAACGCCCTTCTGAAGAAGCCCAAGGCGGACCCCAAGGACCTCAAGAACTTCCGACCCATCTCCCTGCTCCCTTTCCCGGCAAAAGTGACCGAGAAGATTGTCAACAAACAGCTGACCCGCTACCTCGAAGTTAACAACATCCTGGACCCTTTCCAATCCGGTTTTCGCAGCAACCACAGCACCGGGACCGCCCTCATCGCCGCCACTGACGACATCCGGACCCTGATGGACAAAGGAGAAACAGCCGCCCTCATCCTCCTGGACCTATCAGCAGCCTTTGACAGAGTCTGCCATCGCACCATATCAGCACGCCTCCATGATGCCGGTATCCAAGAGAAGGCCCTGGCCTGGACCACATCCTTCCTCTCCGGCAGAACCCAGAGCGTCCGCCTCCCACCCTTCCGCTCCAAAACCACTGAGATCATCTGCGGCGTCCCACAGGGATCCTCCCTCAGCCCGACGCTGTTCAATATCTACATGGCCCCCCTCGCCCACGTCGCACGACAACACAACCTCAGCATCATCTCCTATGCCGACGACACCCAGCTGATCATATCCCTCACCGAAGATCCCCACACCGCCAAAGCTAACCTCCACAGAGGAATGAAGGCCGTAGTCGACTGGATGAAGGACAGCAGACTGAAGCTGAACTCAGACAAGACGGAGGTCCTCATTCTCGGACCCACCCCATCAGCCTGGGATGACTCTTGGTGGCCCACGTCACTTGGCACATCCCCGGAACCCACAGACCACGCATGCAACCTGGGGGTCATCCTCGACTCCACTCTCTCCATGACCAGGCAAGTCAACGCAGGCTCCGCGTCCTGTTTCAACACCCTCCGTATGCTCCACAGGATCTCCAAATGGATCCCCCTCAACACGAGAAAAACCGTTACCCAGGCCCTCATCACCAACAGAATCGACTACGGGAATGCCCTCTACTCAGGAACCACAAACAAGCTCCTGAGACGACTCCAACGCATCCAGAACGCCTCGGCCCGACTCATCCTCGATGTCCCCCGCCACAGCCACATCACACTCCACCTGAGAGGCCTGCACTGGCTTCCCGTCAACAAAAGGATCACCTTCAAGCTCCTGATCCACACACACAAAGCACTGCACAACACTGGACCCACCTACCTCAACAACCGTCTCAGCTTCCACACCCCCACCCGAAGCCAAGCTCGCCCTCACCACAGTCCCCCGCATCTGAAAAACCACCGCCGGTGGCAGATCCTTCTCCTACCTCGCGGCCAAGACCTGGAACACTCTCCCCACCATCCTACGACAGACCCAGGACCTGCTGGCCTTCAGAAGACTCCTCAAGACCTGGCTCTTCGACCAGTAGCACCCCCCCTCCAGCGCCTTGAGACCCTCTCGGGTATGTAGCGCGCTTTACAAATGCAGTGATTGATTGATTGATTGATAAGGCTTGCGTGTATGTCCATGAGCTTGCAGTGGTAGAAAGTTGCAAGGGATTGGCTCAGCCTTGCAAGGGTGGGCTGTCTTTTGGATGGAGAGCTGATGTCAGTGCACTCACAATGCTGAAGAGCTCCTTGATGTTGTGTGCTGTGTTTGCCTCGGCACCTTCTGAAGGATCTCCAATTGTCCTTGCTGATGACATGGGGATGGCTGTGTGTGCCATTTTCCAGGCGTGTAAGGCCACTGATGGTTATTAGTGTTGCAAGCTGTGCACAATAGTCCTGCTAGACGTGTATGAGTCCACTAGCTGTGCCTCGTCCCAAGTGGCGTAATTGTTGATGTGCGTCACACGAAAGTCCGTCAACGTGGCTAGATTGTTGGATCAGTTGCTGATCTAGTGTGTGAGGTTGCAGGGTGTGGTGGTGGTGTTGGTTCCAGTGTCCCGCACAGCATGTCTGTGTTGACTTACATCAAGCATCTTTGGTGGTTTGGAAGCGGGGCGTGTGGCAGTATGTTGCTTGCCAGAAACTTGGATGCTAATGTGGATTGACCAATGATGGATGCTGGTGTGGTTCTCATCCAGCCAGAAGTTCCGGGCCCACAGCCACATGTATCCTGTGGATGTGAGTGCGTGCGTGAAGATGGACGTGTTGATGGCTTTGTGGAATTGTGGTTGTAGGCCTGGAGATCTGTAGATGATTGTTACTCTGAGGGTTTGCAGGGGGTTTGTGCCAAACCGGATTAGTGACCCTGAGTGCGTATTTGGGAATAGATATCATTTCATCCCCCGGGATTGTTAGTGCCGTCCCTGCGGGTGCTCTTGTATCTGTCTGAGATGGCAATGAAGAAGTTGTGTGCTGCGGATGCTTTTATCCACGTCACTGTCATGAAGGTGATGTGTGGGCCTGTTGTGTTGAGGAGGTAACAGAGTCCAATGGCGTGCTGTTGGACGGAGCCGGTGTGGAGTAGGAGGGACATGACCTGGTTGGTGTGACAGGGCCTGGAATGCGGCGCAGCGCTGTGTAGGCAGTTGGAGTTGCACACTCAGCATGCGAAGGTGTCGTGTGTTCGCTTAGGGTATGACTGAGAGCATGCAGTTGATTTTCGGTTGGACATTGCTTGGAGGGTGGCTGCAACATGAGACTGTTGTGTGATGTGGGTCATGCAAGGACATGAGGGTCATGCAATGTGCACGTTGCATGCGCTGACGGTCCTGTCTTTGGCACCGCGTGGCGGCAACAGTGGCACAGACAAGCTGATGACAGCCTAATGAATGGGTGGAGGGAGGAAGGGTGGAGCATCTTGGAGGTGTGTGGGTTGGAGAATTTGTGAATTTGGTGGGCCCTTGCCTCAGGGGCCGCAGCAGCAGGCGGCATGTACTGGAAACTAGGCCGAAAGTAGCACACAAAGACAAGGAGGTCAGAAAGGACAACTGCAACAGGCGTACGTAAAGGAAGGAGTGTCAGGTTAGTCATGGCTCACCCAGAGAAAATGGATGAACAATCACCAAAGATGACTGACACAGGATCAAGAAACAGAAGGTCGAGCTGCGCACAGAAGACACACCCTCAGCAGGCGTGGACGGCCTGTTGGGGGGAGTAACCTGCCCAAAAACATACACACCCATGGACCTCATGCACAATATAGATCATTATCCATGAAGGACTGCATGCATGTTGACGAACTACACATACACTCCTATGCACAATCTTTGTCAACTATGCCACACCTGACGCATGCACAGTGGCAAGAGACCTGCATTGACAGAGATGAGGCACTTATGAGGGTGAGGAACACCTTTATTACTCAAACTCACACTAAGGGAAATGCATCAATGTGAACAGACTCACAGGTCATTTGACTGAACATGTGGGACCTACCCTGGACACCCCCTTCACAACACGGATGTTGTAAATCCAAATGAACTGGCACACAAGTTAAGAGGATGAGCAAAACACCTCCTGCTGCACACAGAGAGGGTGCAATTCCCCATTGAGACTGTTATGGGGATGTCCCACACTATGTCCACCCGTAGCATCCCGTATGTTTCAGAGGAAAGTTTTACACACATTGATGCCTCACCTGAATCCAAAACCCATTACAGATGACTGTCACGAAGGGTGACTATCAATTCATGGGAGTCATGCTACATGGTATGTGCCCCATGGTGAGTCGACATGTATGCATGGTAACACAACATGCACAGGAGCAGTCCCCACACATTCCAAACACGTACCACCCCCAAAAAGCCTTGCTGCAATCCTTATCCAAAATGACATTTCCCCATGTCCGTGCATGGAACGCTGATTCACCACACGTTGCAATACTCATGAGGAATAGCAGGAGGACAACGATGACACGAGCAGACAACATGCGCAAGTACTTGGGAATGACAGACACACAAGAAGTCAGCGTCAAGATTTTTCTACGCATACATAGTCATTTACTAAACATGAACAATGTTGTCCCCATGCTAATTTAAAAGAAAGTGTCTCTGTGAAAAAGTGTGGAATGACATCCTCACTCGAGTGACACATCAGAACACACATCTAAGTCACTTAGCATACAGTCAGCTGGACACACACATTGCAACACATGCCACCCAAGGATACAAGCGTGCACACTCAGAGCCAGTGACTCACCATTATGAGAGGAAGTTGCGTATGAGCTGACTCCAGATATCCTCCTCCTCGTCACTTGCCTCCTGACCAAGCCCTTCATCCTCCACGGGTAGATGTTCCTGCTCATCCGGAACCAGGATGAGTGGCACTGCCACCTCCACTGCCATGTTGTGCAGCATGCAGGACACGAGGAAGATTTTGCAGACCTTCACCGGTGCATATGGGAGGGACCCGCCTGTCTTGTGAAGGCACCGGAATCGGCTCTTCAGGAGGCCAATCGTCCTCTCAATCACTCGCCTGGTCTGCCCGTGCGCATTGTTGTAACGGTGATCTGCAGCTGATCTTGGGTTGCGGAGAGGTGCCATCAGCCATGATATGTTGGGATATCCAGAGTCCCCTACATGAAAACATCATGTAAATAAGTGGGTCAGGAGATGCCGTAAGAGCCAAAGATACCGCAACACACAGGACAAAAAGAGTATACCCACCAACAAGACATGCTCATTCGTTGTGCAGCCGCAGCATCATTTGTGGCACTCTGCTATGCTTCATGATGTAGGCATCGTGTGCTGACCCTGGAAAACATGCACAGACATGGGAAATCAGCATATTAGTAAGACACACCACAAGGGCATTAATAGAGTGGTAATGTTTACGGTTGTGATAGGCTACCTCCTGTGCCTGTGGTGGTACCAAAGCTACATGTGTCCCATCAATGGACCCAATGATGACATGGGGCATCCCTCCCAGGGCATAGAAATCACCCTTGACACCTGTCAACTCCTCAGGAGTAGGGAAATGGATGAATTCATCAAGGTGCTCCAACATGGCTGCCAAAACATCACGCAGGACACGGCTGAACATTGTCTGGGACATGCCACCAACATCAGCTATGGTGAATTGAAACATACCGGTGGCAAAAAAATGTCACCTTCATCTTGGTGATCAGCGCAGTAGGATACCTGTGTCGCGGTTGGAGGTGTGGTACCAGCTTTGCGGTCAAGTCCTCAATCAACTGTGGAGTGAATCTGTAACGTCGGAGGCAGTCACGTTCCCTCATGGCACCCAAGTCTGGCATTGGTCGGGGACAGGCGGTGCCCTGAAGAAAATGGTATTGAATAACGAAGATTTAGAGCATGACATCATCAATGTCAATGAACAGAGCACATGCCTAACTGCTACTACACATCAGATGAATACAGAGTGTGGTCTGTGCAATACATCCAGGACACATATGCCAGCTTGGTGATACTCCTACAAAAAGCAAAATACATCCGCTGATTGGCAAGTCTACATGACATGCCTTGAAACAACCTGGGGGCCAGTCTGAGTGAACAGCCAGAGACATCACAGGAGTGACATACATCCACATAGCTGCATTTAAAGGATGTCATCTCATACAGACAGCTGACGGCAAGCTAGACGCACAGGTCACATGGAATGTCAAATGTACAGATCAAACACATTGCAATGAAGGGGTACATGTGAAAGCAGAAAACACAGACATTGAGACGACGCAGATATGTCCTCATGTGAAAATGTAATGTCCGATGCATACAGACCCTGCTTACTTGGGAATCCACATGTGGCATGGTGTGCATAGATGTGTGCCATGCCCATCTCCACACAGACACATGTTGGATGCAGCAACAGCAGATGTAGTTGACGGAACACTATCAGCAAGCTCATGGGAACACTTGACACACACATGACATAGGCACATCAGGGCACGCTGATCGTTAAATGTCAGTTGTTAGTGTCCCTGGCATCAGGGGACAGTTGCGGGTGGTGGTGACTGTGCCATGCCAGTGATGCTGTTCTTGACACGTTTGGACTACCGGCACACATGTTCAAAGTGTGAAGGGGAGGTGTGCCACATAGTGCCCCATCACACATGACATGTGTACACAGGTCATCACACATCAATTGTGCAACTACATGAGGAGACATGTGCAATATCACTGCCTGACACACCTAGGCCCTGCACATGAAAGTCTGCAATGACAATGACTTGATGTACAGCCTTGTGTGAGTCTGAGACCTCCATTCCTTTCGTGTGCACCTCCTATCACCAGTGTAAGAGTGTGAAACGCACCATACACACGCTATGGTAGTGGTGCCGTAGGAGTACGTGTGTGTCTACGCTCCGTAAACACATGCGTACTCCTACGGCACCACTACTATAGTGATACGGACCGTACACACGCCCTCCGTGCGTGTGTACAGTCCGTATCGCTATAGTAGTGGTGCCGTAGGAGTATGCATAGTACGGACCGTACACACGTCGTGTGTATGGTCCATATCACTATAGTAGTGGTGCTGTAGGAGTACGCGTGTGTGTATGGTCCATACACACACGCGTACTCCTACGGCACCACTACTATAGTGATACGGACTGTACACGTGCTCTGAGAACGTGTGTATGGTCCATATCACTATAGTAGTGGTGCGGTAGGAGTACGCATGGTACGGACCGTACACACGTCGTGTGTACAGTCCGTATCACTATAGTAGTGGTGCCGTAGGAGTACGCATGTGTGTACGGACCGTACACACATGCGTACTCCTACGGCACCACTACTATAGCTATATGGACCATACACATGCTCTGAGAGCGTGTGTACGGTCCGTATCACTATAGTAGTGGTGCGGTAGGAGTACGCTTGGTACAGACCATACACACTTCGAGTGTACGGTCCGTATCACTATTGTAGTGGTGCCGTAGATGTACGGGTACGTGTGAAACGCACGTACATGTTTTTTTGAATCAAAAACTACATAGTGGCAAGTATTAGACCCAAAATGCATGCTGGTTGTCATGGATACTGAGATTTCAGTTGCAATTTGGCCATCATGTGGGCTGGAAAAGTCAGTTGGCCAAAAAATTACAATGTTGCAAAGTGGGGTTTGCCTTGCTATGATGCTTACATTTTGAACCATGCAAATTTGTGTCATTGGTGTATGTTTATAGGGATTGGAGGAAACGTAGGATGCAAATGAGTCTGACCAATCACTCTGTACTCCTGTAAATGAAAGCCCCCAGCAAGACAGATATAAGTCAGGCAGAACGCATGAGAGGGCATTTGCCTGCCCAACTTTTCTGTCGACCACACTGCTGCTGTCTGTGCTTCCTCTGGCACCATGTCAAGGACTGTGGAGAGGGCCCAGCCATTCACCCAGGAGGAGAATGAGGCCCTGCTGAATGTGCTCCTCCCACAGTACCTTTTTTTGTGACTGTCACTTCTGGCATTGTGTTCAGGTGTGACAGACATGCAATGTTGTTTAGAGTGGGTCCCAGGGGGGGAAAGGCTTATGTCTCTCATGCTGAGCATGATGCAGTTCATGTGTGCACTCCTCACTTGCATTGTGCTTACTGTGACATTCACTGCATAGTGCATGACACATTCAGCCTGGCAAATCCTTTGTGGCATATTTTGTCTATTGACCTGAGGTGATTCAGTGGTCCCCCCGGTGTGACAGGTGACTGTACCCACAGATGTGTGTGAGTTGAGTGGAGCTGTGGTGAGAGTGTCTAAGTGATGTGTACGCCCCATGGACATTGATGTGTGTGAATGTTCCTTGTCATGTGGGTGAGTGTCTATGTGAAGTGTTCCACAGCTGCATGGAGGAGGCAACAGCTCTACCCATCTGATATGAGAAGTAAGCCGTGCTGTGTGTCTGACATGATGAGGTAGCCCAACACCTGTGACACCCCACAGGCAAGTGGCACATGTGCAGAGTGATGTTTGTATCTGCTGTTGGCAATGGCAGGTGATTGATCTGAGCCTGAGTGTGTCTGTGTACTCTGCTGAGGTTGCGTCAGTGGCCTAGGGCTTGTAACTGCTTAGAGGTGCTGTCCATCAGCCTGGTGTTGCATGTGATGCACAGTGTGTGCCATGATCAGGGAGTGCGTCGCACCCCTCCTGCCACCTGTGTTCTTTCAATGCCATGTAGTGCATTGGGGCTTCCACAGAGGCCAATGGACATATGAGAAAGAATCAATTCCTTGTCAGCATCCTATACCCTGTCCAACATATCAAAGATGTTCAAATGTGTGTCTCTGAGACATGGAGCATGTGTAGTGATGTTGTCTCACTTTGTCATCCTCACAGGTAACTGCCTACGAGAAGGGGATGATCTGGAAGCGAATCGTCAGGGCCTTGAGATCGGCGGGGGATCGCAGCCGGCGCCTAGCCCAAGTCCAGAAACGATGGCAGGACATCCAGGGCTGGACCCGGCCCTCTCACCTCCACGCCCACACGGCGGGCGCCTACGCCTGACCCCCCACATGACGCGTGTCCTGGCGGTCGTCTTCCCTGACCTGGATAGGCAGTTACAGGAGAGACAGCAGCAAGGAGGGGTAGGTACATGTGTGTTTGTTGTGTTAGGTGTCACCAGCTTTTGGAAGTGCTCTGTCGCCTGGATACACTGCCAGGGTGTATATGTGCAGTGCATATTCTGTTCCCCAAAGTCAAACGGTGCTCTTATTCATCCCTTCCCCTCCTTGACATGTGTCCCCTGGTGTGTGTGTAATCACTATTGCACATGGTCATCTAGGCTGCAAGTTAATCCAAGTGCACATTGCTTTCTGCATCATGTGTGTGGGTGGTCTGTGACATGTGTTGGTATATTGCCTGTGCCCTGTCCTCTTCACTCAGTTGGGGGTCCATATTTGTTGGCACTGATGATGAGTCTCACCATAGGAGAGTGAGGTTTCCAGTGAACACACTTGCAGCATGTTGTGGCCTCAGACATGATGTGCATGAGTGGGAGATATGCATGGTGCCAGGACGGTTGCTCATGTTACAGTCAGATCATTCCAGGAACAAGGAGCAGTGTGCCCACTACAGTCCCCTGAGACACCCTTGCCTCGTTATCATGTGTGTCATCCAACACTGTGCCCATTCTGTGTGTGTTCAGCATTGTTTTGCCTCTGTGGCATTGTTCCCTGGCCTCATTTGTATTTATCCAAAGTGTGCTACATGTGTCCACTGGACAGGGAGACCCCATTTGGCTTGTGCATACTCACACTGGGCAGTGCCTGTGTATCTATTTACAACTATCTGTTGATGGTTGTTTGTCACAAATATGTGTTGCCAGCCTCACGAGGTGATGTGGAATACATTTGGGAAATATTGCAGCACATTTTTGAAAACCCTGTTTAAGAGGTGTCACTTCTTGATCTGTCTCAATCACATTGTCTCAGGTATGGGGGGTTTGTGTGGGCGAGGCCTACATGGCCAAACCTTATGTCTCCTTGCCAGGTCTGACCTGTGTGCAATAATTGGCTTGACAGAGACTCAACGTGCAGTGACCCAGTCATGTTGTGCAGGGTTTAATATTTGTGCATTGCAGCATGTGTCAATAGTTTAAATACATGATTCCTGCTCATACATTTTTGGCACCAGTGTGTGGTCCAGATGCTACGTAGTTTTGTCTTTGTGTGCTGACATCTGTGTGGACATTCTGGCTTGCCATGAGGGTGTCTACTCAGTGAAGGTGTGCCTTTTTACGACACAATTGCAGGCCCATCAGCTTATGCATTGTCCTATGTTTGGACATGTGTGCCACTCCACATGACAGGCAGTGGGTCAGATGTGTTGCCAACTGTGTCATCAGGGAACTGATGGCCATGTGACAACTGGCATAATTAAAGTTGTTAGTCAAAAGAGTCTTGTACCTTGGCACTCACTACACTTGACAACATGTCTTCCGGTTTTAAATGCTTTAGTTTGATGTTTTGGTGTGAAGAACAATAATGTGCCTGCATGACAGATGTCTCCCAAGGAAGTGCACAACAAACCACCTTTACACTTTCAGGGAACACGCTGGCACTTTTTAAAAGAAGCCACTGTTCTTATAAGACTGTTTTGCAGATTATACATATACCTGTTCCCAGAGTGTTGTGGAATTTGGGTAAGTGCTTGGTTGTTGGTGATACTAGCTTACGAGTGTCAAGTCATCAAGACCTCCGTGGGCCCATGTATATGTACTTTCTGCGACACCATTTCTTTTGGACAGTGGGTCCTGCAGATAAGGCTGCCAGATTCTTCAATGACTGGGTAAATTTAGTTTTGTGTGCACCTCCTTTGGAGACATCTTTTATACTGGCACATGTGTGTTCTGTTCACAAAATGGCACATTCACACATTCTAAACATGTTGATTGTGAGAAGTATTGTTATTCCCAAGGGACTAAAGTTTTTGGGGTTACTGTTCCAAAGTACATACAAGGCTCTGAGTGTGGGGACACCTTTAATATTGAGGTCTGTTAGTTTGCCTTTTGTGCACCACTCCTGTTTCTTTCAGGGTAAACAAGAGGTGGCATGACTTCATTGTATTGCTGTGCTCACCTGTTCCCAATCACTAGCTTCTCAGTGTATTTCCCAGTCTATTTTTGGGCTGGTGTGTCCTATTTTTCCTTGTGTCCAAGTGGCATGGTGGGTCTACCAACTGGGGAGTACAGGTCTTACATATGTGCAGAGTAATCTAGCTGTTACTCATGAAGCATTGCCTGATATGCACTGTGACCTATTGTTTTGGTACTCATGTGTCAGATGTATAAAGGTGACTGATGTTTTTCTGTATCTTCACCTTGCTCACAGCATCATCATTAGAAACCGAGGGAGACACCTGCACGGACCTGGAGGAGGGACCCAGCTCCAGTGCCACCAGTGCTGGCGAGTCAGCGGGAGCCAGTGGCACGGAGGGCGAAGGAAGTCAGCCTAAGGACCTGTCTGGTGGCGACACCAACTATGACGCAGACGGGTCCGAGGCAGACCTCATCGAGGGGTCGGAGGCTGCTACAACACCTTGCAGCAGCCCAACATCTGGCCCCGCCTCTTCCATTCCCATCACCGCCCTCTCAGTTGCTCCGGTCCCTTCTGTCCGTGCAGACCACCACCATGTCTCCTTCATGCCAGGCACCGCACCCCCTGCCCCTGTCACCCCTGCTGCCCTCAGTGCCGAGTCTGTGGACATACAGCGGCAGTTGCAGGTTGGGCAGGCATCAATGCTGCATGTCCTCCATGGCCACACCACACTGCTGACACAGATGGTGTCGTTCATGGAGGGCATGTCAGCAACGATGTCTGACCAACGCCGGTTTCTGCAGTCCATGGACTCTTCACTGACGGCAGCAGTGTCTCTCCTGCAGCGCTTCGTCCCCCCCTACCCCAGCCCCATCCACACTTCCCTCTCCCATACCTGTCCCATGCACACACAGACCTTCCCACGCACGCACCACACCAGACACAGCCAGCACACCACCAAGAAAGGGCAAGTGCACACATCCTGGCAAACACACTCAGGGGGATATAGGCACACCCACTGGGTCTGGGGCACAAAGCCATACACGCAGCCACAGTCTGAGTCCGCATGCCTCACAATCCAGTCCCTCCACCAGCACTGCCCTTAGCTCCCCTGCCCCCACTTTGACACCACCCCCGCAAGCGGTCAAGGAAGTCCACGGGCAGGGGAGTTGAGTCCATCCCCATGTCCACCCCCTCCCCCAGGAGCGCTGCACCCCATCACTCCCCCCCTCCGTTGTCCCTGGGGTTTCTTCCGGCGCAGGGGTTACTCTGGACACCCTTGCAGAAATGTGTAGCGCTGAGCTAACCGCTACCTTTGGCGCTGCCCCACCCCCTGTGGTGGACACGTCCACCCCTGCACCTACCCCTCCCCCTCCTGTCCCTGTGGTGCCTGGTCCTTCCCCACATGATGCCCCCCCCCCCGTCGACGAACCTGAGGGTTCCAGTGTGCAGGCAAGCTAGGGGAGATGTGTGCCCATGTGTCCCCCCAAGGACTTCTATTATGGACTGGCCATTGGCCTTTGTATGTAGTGTTATTTCTTCTTTTTGTTTAATGCTGCATAAAGCATTCTATTTTTCATTTGAACACTATTGCATTTCAGGTATTGATGTTGGTGCTGAGGCTCCAGGAGTTGGTGTTGTGGTAATGTGTTATTGTTCTGACAAATGTTCGAGTCTGATGGTGATGAGGTTGACCATGGTATCTGCGTGCCATCACAAGGTCTCTGCCAAGAATCATTGGTAGTGTGTGTTATTATGGTTTGGAGACATTGTCCCAAGGAGTGTTCCTTCCTCTGTGGCACCTGACATCTTCCCTGCAAAGAGTTGCACAATTGTTGTGCTGACCTGTGTCTACATTTCCTTTGTTGGTGATGGATCCCTTCAACTATGGCCATGCCTGCTCAGCAATGCCTCCGGCTGCATCATCTGTGCCATCCTTGCTAGTCACTGTACTTGTGTATTGAGTATGTTGAAATGCCTTCATGGAGAAAATCTCCCTTTTCAGCAATATGCATGTGTGTAATCCAGGCCTAGCACACATATGGTACTTGTTCTGCAGGGTATTTGGGCACCAGACTCACAATTGTGGGCATTGTATCTGTGGGAACTCCACCCTATTCCTTCCATGAGAGACGACATCTTGGTGGCTGGCCCAGCACCTGTACATTCCTGTCATTCCTGGGATGTGCGTGACAATGTGTGTTCCCTTTGGCTCTCTTACTTTAGTAGGCAGTGACATGACTATACAGTCTTGTGGCATGATCTCAGTGTGTGTATTGTGCTGCATCCACCAGGGGTGGGTATGCATGTGTCATTTGTCCACACACCCACATGTGGTGTGTCATGCAGTGGGGGAAAGACAGCCATCCTCCTGGGAGTGGGACACTGCTGTCAGTGATGTGTTGTTATGGCACTATCATCATAGTCAAAACTCAGGGATGCGTACATACACCCTTGGAGTTGTGGGCATCTGATAATGATGTACACACCCCCATATCTATGTCCACTGCTGGGAGTCCTCTGCACCCAACCCTCATATGTCTGTCCACTGCTGGGAGTCCTCTGCACCCACCCCTCATATTGCTGTCCACTGCTGGGAGTCCTCTGCACCCACCCCCATATGTCTGTCCACTGCTGGGAGTCCTCTGCACCCACCCCCCATATTGCAGTCCACTGCTGGGAGTCCTCTGCACCCACCCCTCATATTGCAGGCCAGTGTTGGGAGTCCTCTGCACCCACCCCCATGTGTCTGTCCACTGCTGGGAGTCCTCTGCACCCACCCCATATGTCTGTCCACTGCTGGGAGTCCTCTGCACCCACCCCTCATATTGCAGTCCACTGCTGGGAGTCCTCTGCACCCACCCCTCATATTGCAGGCCAGTGCTGGGTGTCCTCTGCACCCACCCCCATATGTCTGTCCACTGCTGGGAGTCCTCTGCACCCACCCCGATATGTCTGTCCACTGCTGGGAGTCCTCTGTACCCACCCCTCGTATTGCAGTCCACTGCTGTGAGGCCTCTGCACCCACCCCTCATGTTGCAGGCCAGTGCTGGGAGTCCTCTGCACCCACCCCCATATGTCTGTCCACTGTTGGGAGTCCTCTGCACCCACCCCTCATATTGCAGTCCACTGATGGGAGTCCTATGCACCCACCCCTCATATTGCAGGCCAGTGATGGGAGTCCTCTGCACCCACCCCCACATGTCTGTCCACTGCTGGGAGTCCTCTGCACCCACCCCTCATATTGCAGGCCAGTGCTGGGAGTCCTCTGCACCCACCCCATATGTCTGTCCACTGCTGGGAGTCCTCTGCACCCACCCCTCATATTGCAGTCCACTGCTGGGAGTCCTCTGCACCCACCCCTCATATTGCAGGACAGTGCTGGGAGTCCTCTGCACCCCCCCATATGTCTGTCCACTGCTGGGAGTCCTCTGCACCCACCCCTCATATTGCAGGCCAGTGCTGGGAGTCCTCTGCACCCACCCCCATATGTCTGTCCACTGCTGGGAGTCCTCTGCACCCACCCCTAATATTGCAGTCCACTGCTGGGAGTCCTCTGCACCCACCCCTCATATGTCTGTCCACTGCTGGGAGTCCTCTGCACCCACCCCCATATGTCTGTCCACTGCTGGGCATCCTCTGCTCCCACCCCTCATATTGCAGGCCAGTGCTGGGAGTCCTCTGCACCCACCCATATATGTCTGTCCACTGCTGGTAGTCCTCTGCACCCACCCACATATGTCTGTCCACTGCTGGGAGTCCTCTGCACCCACCCATATATGTCTGTCCACTGCTGGTAGTCCTCTGCACACACCCACATATGTCTGTCCACTGCTGGGAGTCCTCTGCACCCACCCATATATGTCTGTCCACTGCTGGTAGTGATGTGCACCCACCCCCATGTCTCTGTCCACTTCTCTGAATCCTATGCAGCCACACACCCACCCACCCACCTCCTTGGTGCAGTACACTGCTCTCCTTGGCCTCCACACACACCAATATAATGGTGATATGCTGCACCAGGCCATACAACACCATTCGTGGTGTGTGTACGCCTTGTATCACAAGTGTACTGGTGCCGTAGGGGTATGTGTGATACGGACCGTACCCCCGCATTCAGAGGGTGTGTACGGCCTGTAACACGCGTACCCCTACGGCCCCAATCCAATAGTGGTATGGGCCGTACACACGCTCTGAGAGCGTGTGTACGGTCCGTATCACAATTGTAGTGGTGCTGTAGGAGTACGCGTGTTACGGACCGTACACCTGCTCTGAGTGCATGTGTACGGCCCGTACCACGCGTACTCCTACGACACCACCACAATAGTGGTACAGGCCATACACACACTCTTAGAGCGTGTGTACGGCCCATACCACGCCCACTCCTAGGGCACCACCACTATAGTAGTACGGGCCGTACACACGCTCTGAGAGCGTGTGTACGGTCCATACCAGCATACTCCTACGGCACCACTACAATAGTGATACAGACCGTACCCACGCTATGGATGTGTGGGTATGGTGCGTATCACTATTGTACTGGTGCCGTAGGGGTACACGTGATACAGACCGTACACCTGCTCTGAGAGCGTGTGTACGGTCCGTACCACGCGTACTCCTACGGCACCACTACTATAGTGGTACGGACCGTAAACATGCTTTGAGAGCGTGTGTACGGTCCGTACCACGCGTACTCCTACGGCCCCACTACAATAGTGATACGGACCGTACCCACGCTATGGATGTGTGAGTATGGTGCGTATCAATAATCTAGTGTTACCGTAGGGGTACACGTCCACGTCCACATCCGGTGTGGCGGACGCAGGGATTGGTGGACATGCCCCCCGAAGTGACCAGACCCTGGAGGTAATGTATGTCCTGAATATTGTAGGTTTTAATTTGGGTAGGGGGTATGTTTCCTGCCCCTGATCCCCCCTTTCCCCCTGGGTGTTGTTCTGACCTTCTGCAGCATGTGCGGCAGTTTCGGTGCACCAGGTCGTAGGCTAAGAGGGCCGGGATGACATGTAGGATGGAGTCCATGGCTGTCCGTCGCGTACCGGGGCTCTGTTTTCACGTCGAACTCAATTTCCCGGGAGTTTTTGGCTGCCGTAAAAAAAGCCGTGCGGAGTGACGTAGGGACGAATCGTACTTACTGGTCCGTAAAACGCTGCCTGACTCTGTACGGACGTCGCGTACGCGCTGTCCCGGATCAGACTTGTTGGTATTTTTTAGCCGTATGGTGTTTTGTACATTTTGTACGGAAATGCTATTTCTGTACGAATCGTACTTGCTGGATTGTACTGTGGATTTCCCGGGTACGAGTCGTACGGAGAATACGCTCCGTACGACGATTCGTACCCGGGTTTTACAGGATTGGAATCGGCACCCAAGTGGCCATCTCGGAAATTAATCAATGGCTGAATAGCCAAACATCGGAAACCATATTTAAAAAAATAGTAATAACACATCAATTTGTGAAAGACCTGAAGTATAATCACATAATATATCTCAAATTAGAAAAGGGGGGAAAAACCACACCTGAAAAACCGATGTTGAAAAAATTAAAGTGATTCATATTATGCATAAACACACCTAGTGTGGAACAATAATAAATCATAATAAAACAAAACAAATTGCGTATAGCCACATAACTGAGCAATTTTCATGGATGGTAAGGTAGCAGACTGTTCACGTCCGAACCATACAATTTAATCAATTCCATTTTATAAACCCCTTCCTGAATGGACAAATGTCCAAACAATCCATTCTTGTTATTGAGCCCAATACGTGGTCCATATTGCGGTATCGCATACCAAAAATATATCAAACATAAAATAAGTGTGATCTAAGAAACTACAAATAGTGTTTTTTTTTTAAATCATTCAGCAATTCTTTTGGGAGACAATCAAGAGACAGTGGAGGAAAAATAAAGCTAAAGGGTAAGACCACTACACCCCTATATGAGTAGCTAACTCTTCCCCTGCATTGAGGCCATAAGGTACTCTGGTATTAAGGTCAATGATAAATCTTGATTCGAGAATTCTCAATTGTTTATCCCTGTCACCCCCACTGATGTGTTTTTAGATGCGATCTGTTCCCATATATTACAACAGGGTCCAATCACTATTGTGTTTGTTGAAAAAATGTCTGGCAACCGGGTAACTGAAATCCAAATTGACAATTGCCCTCTGATGTTCAAGAATACATTTTTTAACTGGCAATTTGGTGCTCCCTATATAACGGAGCCCGCAAGGACAATAAAAGATTATTGACCACATGATCTGATGTGCATGTAATGAATTTAGAGATCAGTCTACCGCTATGATTAGATACCTTGTAGCTCTTACTACTCATGCTGTATTTACAGGCTTTGCAGGACTGGCATCTGTGAAAGCCATTACTGCTTTGTAACAATTCTGCATTTATATCTTCCTGAAAGTGGCTGCTGACCAATTTATCCTTTAAGGAGCGAGCTCGTTTAAATGTAATGGTCGGAAAAGCGCCAACTTTCTTGCCTATGATAGGGTCAGCTTGAATGAGACTCCAGTGCTTTTTCATGGTCCATCTCAGTTTACCTGCTCCTTCATTAAATGTGGTAATTATTCTAGGAGTAGTTGTTATAACATTAAGCTCCACTTTATCTGGTTCTTTAAAAAGGATCTCCCTTTGTTTAACATTGTCAAGCTTCTTTTTGGCTGTAGTTAATACTTTCTCAGTATAGCCTCTCTGTCTGAATCTACCTAGCATATTTTTGGACTCCTTGAGGAAGCCCTCTTCAGTGCTACAGTTTCTGCGGGCTCTTAAAAGCTCACCATATGGAATGCTATTTAAGAGAGAGGTGGGGTGATGACTGCAGGCATGAACAGTGCTGTTGCCAGCCGTGTGCTTTCTAGAAAGTCACAGTGAGTCTGACTTATATGGGAAGTAAACTTGAGATTCAGGTTGTTACTAGAAAGTCTGGCAATGAAATCTCTGGCTAGATCCTCTTCCCCATCCCAGATGAGGAAGAGATCATCTATATATCTAGGCTATAAAGGTATATGACAGGTGTACACGTCATTCACATCAGTCCAGACCACCTGCTCCCACAGCCTAGGAACAAATTAGCTAGGCTGGGGGCAAAACAGGTGCCCATCGCGGAGCCAGACTTTTGACGATAAAGGACTTTGTCAAACAGGAAAATATTTTCATTTAGATAGTAGCCCATAATAAGTTTCAACATGATAGTATGTTCATATACTACAATTGGCCTTTTTTGTAGATAATATATACATGAATTCTCTCCTTGTTCCTGATCTATACAGGTATATAATGAACAAACGTCCAAAGTGATAAGCAGATAGTCCTTTTCCCATTTGACATCATGAATTCTTTTTAAGAAATCTGTACTGTCTTGGCAGTTAGAGCACAAATCTTTAACATAGGGGCTTAAAAATGATCCCACAAAAGTGAGGTATTTTCTAATAAGCCCCCATTAGAAGAAACAATGGGTCTCCCTGGTGGTTTTGTTTGATGCTTATGTACCTTAGGTAAAATATACAAGCACGGGACCCGTGGATTGTCAGTTTTCAAAACTTTGAATTCATTGTCATTGATAAGATTCACATTCCACCAAATATATAACATTTAATGGTACCTTTTGATGGTATCACCATATTGTTGCCAAGTTACAGTTTCGTAACAGGTGCTGTCTAATAATTGCTGCAATGCTTCAGCCTTGTAGTCCTGGATGTCCCATAGGACAACATTTCCACCTTTTTCAGAGGGCTTTATTATTAGAGATGGGTCTTGCAAAAGGTCCTGTAAAGCCATTCGTTGTTTATATGTCAGATTATCCTTTATTCTGTATTCGGATTGAAACGAGATTTTAATTTAAGACCACTACTGATAGTAGAGCTCACATCAAAGCCCATATTGTCCAACATATCACTTATTCCTGATGGTCGATTTAACATATTGTCACTATCCAATTCCTGTATTTCCAAAATGGTATCTATGTCATTGATCACAAAATCCTTTGATCCGTTGGTTGACAGACCTGACGTTGTCATTGGGTGTTGATTCCTTTGATTAAAACGTGAGGCATGCAGCTTCATTAGTTTTATTTTTCTGATGTAAAGGAATGAATCAATTCTAGTGTCAACATAATTCCAGTCTGTGACAGGACAAAATGATAATCCAAGTTTAAGAAGTGATGTTTCTTCAACAGATAATTCTCGTTTTGATAAATTAATGATAGATAAGTCTGGCATGTCGGGCAATGGGAGATTTCTGTGCCAGATTTTACAGCGATTCCCTCTTCTGGTTAAGCGTTGTTTTTCTTTTTGTTGGCGGTTTTGCCTCTTGGTCTTCCCCGCCCTCTTCCTCTTGGTTCTTCTTTTTGTTGAGCATGTTGGTTTTGCTCTTTCTGTTGTTTCAATATCTGAAACTCGTGTAAGAAGGTCGGAGGTCGTGTGCCTAATGGGGCGGCAGTTATTCATACTTCTGAATCTGAGCTCAGATCAGAGCTGGAGTTGGTGGATACTACTTCAGCTGGTTTTTGTTGTTGTATAAATTGCCGATCTTTTTGCATCCAATCAAATCATTTGGCGTATGTTAGAATTCTTCCCTCGGCGTAATCACGTTTATCCCACAGAAATGTACGCTGTTTTTTTATCTTGATTGTATCCTCATACGATTTGAGACGCCCTTCCAGTCCTTTCATAAATTTGATTACAACTTTATCATCTTTATGGGACTCAAGCTGTGCCAGGATGTTTATTAATTCCTCTCTTGTTTTACTTAGATCAATCTTCGCATACTTGATGAGCATTTCCAACATACCTTTGCATGTTTTGGCCATAAAGAGTGCCCATTCTGTGAGAAGATCCACATTGGGGTTTTCATATGTTTGAATAATAGCGATGCATAAACCCCTGGGGACACGACCTACCTCGACATAGTTGGTAAGGGATGTCACCTCCCACCATTTATTCAGTTCTCTTTTGGCCAGTTTTTCAAGTAAGTTAAGGTTCTGTTTTAAATTCAGATTTCCACTGTCACGTCCTCAGTTGCGATCGCTGCACACTCCATGAAGGGACGACCTTACGGCGCTTCTTGGACGAGAGCCGCGCTCCATCTCTGCGAGATGCGTGAGATATGGAGGGGCTCTCTTGCGCACCACACTTCCCGGCATCCTTGGCCGCACGCATGCGCAGGAGGCAACGCTGCGCGGATCCGCCCGGCTACGTAAGCCGAGGAAGCAGAAGGAATGGCGCAGATTATTTCGCTTCGTGCTGCCGAAGGCGGAGGACGTTCCAACGGCCTCGCTGATTCCAAGTTGGCTTTGGTGGGGGTAAGGGTGTCAGTGACACCGCCAAGAGTCATACCTTTGTACTTTCAAGCAACCCGGCGTTGTGACTCACGCCGCTATTGCTGCTCTTTAACTATTTGCCATAGCGGACCTGAGTGACACCGCCAAGAGTCAATACTTGCTCATTATCGTTTTACAGCCCTGTTAGATAACAGCGCCGGATAGAATCCATAGCTGTCTAATCTTAGGGTGTTCAGGATACATCGCCTGGAGTTGTGTATTTTGGGGGTTACAAGTTCCTCAACGCTGTACCTCACGTATGGCATGTAAAGCGCTTTGGTGTAACCTAGACATTACCAATATGAACCAGTACCAGGTGGTATAGCACCATTCTACGATATCCAGCAACTTGTTTACCGGACATCAGTTCTCCATCTTAATTGTTTTTTTTCGCTGTGTATTGTTTCGTCTTAGCAAGGGATGTAAGAGAGGTGCTGAGCATATTGTGTAATTCCTTCTTCCCTTGTGAGGCCCACAGTCGCACTGGTTATGGTGGGTAAGGAGCGCATGTCCTGGTATTATTATGTGGTAAAGACATAGAGAAAGATTATTGTTGATAATGTTTATGTATTCACAGTTCTCTGCTGTGTATCACGTACAGGTGGTACGAACAATCAGACAAGCATCCCATTTATCTTAGAGGGCCAGATTCTGATACAATCGTCCTTCTAGTTATAGATGCAATCCTTGAGTTCTTTTTTCTTTACAGGAATATATGTAGATATATATGTATCGTTGTGTACTTCCTGGAAGGAGTGAGCTAACTTATTGAGGTGCAGTCTGTTAAGTGTGTCTTAATCATCGTTTCTCTCCACAGATCTCCCTCCCCGCTGTTCCCTTCCTTTCCTTCCCCCGATTGACCCCCTCTAATGTCCGTGCTTTTATAGCATATCGGAAATTGACGTTGTCAATAGGTGGACCCCAATTGAGCAACGAACCGATCCTGAGAGGCCTCCGAGGGACCGTGACAGAATATTCTACCTACTTAAATATACCTCTCTCGGTCGGTTCGTTGTTACGATGGCCGCCTTGGAAAACGTCCTAGTCACCTTAGGGGCACTTCAGCAGGAGATAGCCGACTCCAGGGCAGATATAGCGGCATCTAGGGCCGAAACTGCAGCCTTGCAAGACACAGTCAATAGATTACAAAGAAACCCATTTGACGCACAGGCAGGGAGAACGTTGGGTGGGAGTACCTTCCAGTTTGGAACATCCTCTGTTCCCTCCCCATTTACAGTGGAAATGCCTACGCCCATCCCTTTGGCCGCCCCGAGCGGTTTTATGGGGAGGCATCCAAGGTACATTCATTAGGTTAATAACAGATTTCACCACTATAAGTGCCTCACTTAGGAAAAGTTTGTATAAACACTGGCATATTTTGAAATTGGATCAAACGTTAGCAGATTGTCTAAGTGAACAACCACAAATCACTTATCGAAGAGGTAAAAGCCTTGGTTCTTTATTGAGCCCTAGTTATCCTATGGATAGACAATCGGAGTCCTGGCTAACACAATTCTCTAAGGGTTTCTATAAGTGTGGTCACTGCGGAATGTGCAGATGTGCCAAGGATAAAACGCGTGACTTTCAGGCTAATGACAGTAGAATATTCACTATAACTATGAATATTACTTGCAGCACTAAGTATGTTGTATATATTATCGAGTGTAAATGTGCCAAGATCTATGTGGGAAGTACCATTAGAGCATTGAAAGAACGTGTTGCTGAACATTTATGTGCTATTAAAAATAATGATCTTCGATATCCAATAGCTGAACATGTATACAATTGCAAGGCACAGGGTCCCAACAAAACGTTTGTATTTTTTGGTATTGAACATGTGAAACTGGACCCACGGGGTGGGAATAGAGAATTGAAATTACGCAGGACAGAGGCAAAATGGATTATGCGTCTGAGGGCCATAGAGGACAGTCTTAATTTTGACCAGGAACTACAATACTTCTTGGGGGATTAAGTGTTGAATCAATAAATTCAGTATTTCTGGTGGCCTTTGAACTATAAACCAAATTTCCGATCTCTGGCTGATACTCTCAATTTGTAGGATGATGTCGGTACTATAGTGTCATTGGGCGTGGCCCTATTTTGGTATCTTATGTACTTGTATTGATTTTATCATTTATATGATGATAAACATTTTTTATTAATTTTTTTTTTATTGTTTTGTAAGTGGTGTGGAAATATGGATTTTTATGATCAGTTATGTCCCCTATCTTGGACCCCAACGGTTTCATGTATAAATCACAAGTACATGTATGTTTCCTCCAGTTCCAGTTATGAAGACGCAAACACATGTGCGGCCACCGTCAACATGTCCTCTTTCAGATCAGCCATGAATGGGCCGGATATTCTATTCCTAAGTATGAAAGGCCACCGGCTTTATATGGTTCATTTATCCCATTTCACAGTCCAGGCGAATAGGCCCTGATTCTGCCATTAAGCCTTTTCCTGCCTTCTGCCTCTGAAAGCTCCAGTCTGAGCTCGCATCTGTACCCATGAACTTTGTCCTACTCCCTGCGCGGCTAACGGTGCCTGACTCGATCTGTCTGCTTGCCAAAAACTGTATTTCACCTTCAAGATTATCTGCTCTGCTCCGCTCCTCACCCAATGCATTCCTGTCTAGTAGTTTAAGTAAACATTCTTCCAGCTACCGAGCAAAAGGCCCGGCTTCTCTGTCTTTATGCAAGTAATTCATAGCCCTGTTACCATGGAATATTCCTACCCCCTCGCATCTAGTGTAGACACTTAGACGCTTGTACACGCACTAACAGTCAGTATAGTCAGTATAGAATAAGATTCTATCCTAAGAGACCTCTCTTTTTGGATAACATAGTTCTTTAAACATAGGATGTTAGATATGATTTGGGATTAGGTTGACATAACCCCAGACTTCTGTCTCCACATGTAGAGCTAAATGTCAAGTCCCCTTCACCCCCTAGTTGCACGTCAATCACACGTCATGCTGCTGCGCGCGCATCTCTGCCAAGTATTTCTGCTGACATTGCGAAATTCTTTCATGGAACCACCCTATTGTGACATCATACCTGATGACGTTCTTTAAGTTACGCCCAGTTACACCCATTTTAGTTACGCATGTATGTTCTTATCTTTGTTATCAACTGTTACGCCTCCTGCATCTGTTTCACTGTAATGCCTATTGTATAAAAATGATTACTTGTCAATAAAGTTAGTCCTTCACTTCCTGAACCTTCGTGGTGATGGAATATGGAGTCCATCAATTCGAATTGATTTTGGAATAAAGCCCGTTCCGAACCTCTAATACCACGGATTCTGCCTCTTATTTTACTGAGCTATTATTATAGATTTTCCGCATCAAATTAAGTTCCGGTAATTAAATTATTTACCACATATATGGCGCCCGAACAGGGACACTTTCTCATCTCACGCGCCGGAGGTGCGTTGCAGGCCCGGTCTCCTGCCACAGCTGGACGGACAATAACGCGTACCCACAGGATTTCCTGTATCTCCCTCCTGCCGAACGGGGGTAACTGAGGCTGCGATCAACACCCAGACGAGGCGGTGAGAAGTGCGAAGTATCCCAACCAGAGCCTAGCTGAGAGAGCAAGATCCGAGGTATACAGAGGCCCACCAGTTCCGAGGTTCCGAAGTTTCGAGTCGAGTCCAGTCCGGTCCGAGTCCAGTTCAGTTCAGTTCCGAGGCCTTCCGTTCCGAGCTACCCGGTGAGTACCATTGCCGGGGAGGCGTTCCGACGTGCACATAGTTTGTGCCGGTCAAGACGGGTTTGGGTACACAAATCTGGTCTGCACTGTTTTAGCAGTGTATCTGTACTGTTTAGCAGTATATCAAGTATGTCTAGTATATAATCCAGAATTACCTAGTTAGTGCCGAGTATTATGCTTAGTGACTAGTTCCCTAAATGGCCATCATTGTTGTTCATTAAATATTAAATGTTAAAAATGTTTTAAATACGTTCTGCATATTGTGGTGTGAATGACTGTTCATTATTGTGTCTCGTTGTATTAAAGGTGTTCAAAATTAGGTATCAGATCAGTTCTCAATATGCCGCTCTTTTCGAAATTAAGACAGATCAAAACTAGAAAAGGGGTACTCGAAGAAGCTGTTCCCATTCCTCCTAGGGACACTCCAGGGTACTTCATGTATCATAAACAATGCCTAGACGCCATATTATTTCTTGATTTATGGGTAGATTACACCAAGGAATTACCAGAAAGTCAGAGGTGGCCCGCAGCTGGGACCTGGGATGCAGATTGCATCGTGAAAGTAGAGGAAGAATTATGGAAAAAGAAAGCTAGACAGTCAGAGAAAGATGCCATTGAATTATGGCGTAAAGAATCATATAGACGTACAGAAAAAGCACTCAGACAGGAAGAGAAAAGTAAGGAGAATTCAAATAAAGTTCGAGAAAATCTATTAATTGAAGAAGGTACTCGAGTAAAATCAGAACAAATAGACAGACAAAGAAATGCCCTTATGAATGGTATGTATCCTCTTCTGGCCGAAGGATTACCTAAGGCTACTCCGGAGATACCAAAAGACTTGCCACCCCCATTGTTCCCGATAAAAGTACATCCCAAAGGGCATCCCAGAACCGCAGAAGATGTTTTTCTTTCCTCTTATTTAGACGACGCAGCTCCCGAGTATGCTAATGCTGCGCCACATAGACCGCCTGCCGAGGGGGTTCAACGCCAAGACCCTCCTCCGTCTGTACCTCCGCAACAACAAACTCCGACACAAGTTCCGGCAAGCACATCTGTTTCTACAGCTGTACCCACACCTATGGTTGCTATATCACGTTCAACGAATCCTTTCACATCCAGCACCCCAGGTGGTGCTACGGGAGGTACAGAAAACATTTTTTCCACGCCACCCAGAGTAAATAAACTTTCCTTTCAAGAATTATCCCACCAACGTACGCCCAAACTGGTAACTCCCGACACGCTTAAGGAACTTCTAATAGATTGTAGATATGACCCGGTGCCCGGAAAAGGGGACGAAATGCTGCTGGCATCATTACGTATCCGACGAGCTGCAATATATTTAGGGAGGCTACCAGGAATGACTACACATTTAGAAAATATATATCACTTTGTCCAGTCAGGACGAGATTCTGAAAGTATTAATAGAGCCTTGGAGTACCAGAAAGTGGAGATACAGGGGGAACTGTTACGTTTCCTCATAAATTGTGTGATCAGAAATCAAGACCGACCAGGGGTAAATCCGGAAGAAATGCAAATTCTTACCACATGGAGTCGGAATATATCAGAGGGGAGACATGATAAACGATCATGTATAGTAGCTATGTGCCGCAAGATCCGCAAAGAAGTAGAACGAATACACGAAGAAAGATTAGCAGTAGACGAGCCTGAACAAACCGAGGAGGAGGAAGAATTAGAACTGCCCAAAGGACAGTTAGAAACAATGGCCTATGTAGGTAGAGGAAGATCTTGCAATAATACTAGATGCTTTACTGATCCGATACGTCCGATACGTCCAGATAATAACAGAAATTTCCAAACCCCTATAATAAATATAAGGTCCCCCGAGCATTCGTTCCAAGCTGCTGACAAATTACTCCGAGAACGAAGGGGTTATCATATACTCGATTCTATGGACGAACAAGAATTAGCCAGGTCAGCCGTTCACTGGGTTGACAGTCCCGGAAAATATAGTGATGATACACTAGCACACACGTTTTTGAACCTCACCCCAGATGAACAGCGTTTAGCTGGTATCTATATGGTTCAACAACTCCTTATATTATATAAAAGCCAACACTCCGATCCTGGTCCATTACCTAATATCTTGACTGAATTACTCACAAATAAATGGAGAGGTTCAGGTACTGAGCTAATTAGAGAAATACTAGAATCCAGAAAGCAGTACATTCTTTTTGTATGTCCCGAGCATGTCTCACTGCCCATAAAAGAAAGAACGACGTATTATATGGATAGACAGAATCCCTTACGCGAAGTACATCCGATAAAAGGTGATGACAATCAGTTTAAACGTGTGTTTGTATACACACCCATATCTAAAATAGAACTATTAGAAATGAAGAAAGTGGTACCCAGTCATGACAAAGACCCAGCGGGTTTCCACCGTGAAATTAAAGACATGTTGCTCATGGGAGAGTATACCTATCCCGACATTATGAAAATATTGAAGGTATTAATGCCTGCGGGCATTTACGAAAAACTCAAGGAAAAGGATTGGGAGGTGGGAGACCAAAAGATAGATTGGACAGCATTAGAAAACGAAGAAAAAGCTCGAGGTCCAGGTTCAGGGCTTGGGGAAAAGACCAAAACACTACCAGGTTTACTAGTACAGGTACTGCCACGTTTATTAACTACGAAAAAGGAAGACTGGGGTGCAATCTCAGCCTGTAAACAAAAGCACGATGAGGACACTAGTGATTTCTATGCCCGATTCGAAAAATGTTTTGGTATAAATAGTGGAATAAAAGCAAGTAGCGAATCGTATCCACATCTGTTTGTGACAAAATTAGTTGAAAATTCCTTGCCCCAAGTTAAGAATAGAGTATTGAAATTCGAGAGTACCTGGCAAGGTAACACTCCGTCACAAATGTTACAAATGCTACAGTACCATCACAATAGAATTAGAGAGGAACAAGAACATGAACAAAGACGCATGAAAGACACGAAAATGAAAATGCTAGTTTCTCAGACAGTTCCAGCTGACGGTCATAAAAAGGGTATGACACAGTCCAGTGTTCCAGCAGGTCCTGTAAAAGGGACATGCAACTATTGTAAACAGCCACGTCATTATGTACACGATTGTCCAGTTTTAAAACATAATATCGCCATAGGTAATACAAAAGAAAGACCACGGCCACTTAGACAGGATCAGAACCAACAAGGAGCTCCGCAGCATGCACAGTCCATGCCAGCTTCGCAACAATCTATGACAGCTCCACCATCTCAGCCTATTGCTGCCACACAAACAACGACACGACAGATGTACCAGACCGCACAGTATGATTATCCTGATTATCAACGATACTCATGAAACAGCCTAGAGAGGGAAGTTGGCTTACCCCTTATCGAGGTCGCTGTAGATCAAGAAGGACCTTATGTACACAGTGAACTATTAGGCCAAGATAGAAAATTTTTACTTGATACAGGGGCAAGCCGAACAACTATAAAACGTAGTGAAGTTCCAGGGGCACCCCTCTCAGGCTCACAGAATATTTCCCTTGGCTTTTCAGGAAAACCTATCATTAACGAAGTATCACAGCCTCTTCCCCTTACGATTGGTCCCTTGACACGAACTACAGATTTATTGCTTACTAAATCATGTCCAGAAAACCTGTTAGGTATAAAAACATTGAAAGCTCTAGGAGCTATAATATGTTGTTCTCCGGAAGGAGTAAGATTGTTTCTACGTGATTTCAAAGGGCACTATGTGTCCCGAGACATGGATCACCGACTGCAGACTTTACCCACACATTTATGGGCACAAGGCCCTACAGATGTTGGTTGCATGGACATTACACCATATCGAGTCACACTAAAGGCAGGAGTGGTACTACCACGAATGCGACAATACAAGTTACCCCCAGATGCTGTAGTGGCTTTACTGCAAATCATTGACGAGCTTATTACCCAAGGAGTGGTTGTGGAAACCGACTCCAATGTATGTAATTCACCGATAATTCCGATTCTTAAACGAACTGATCCGAAAGCCCCGCCAGTATATCGATTGGTTATTGATCTGCGCGAATTAAATAAATGTATTGTACCACAATACCCCGTAGTCCCAGATATTTCTTCATTACTGACAGCCATTGATTCCGAAGCAACATTCTTTACTGTAATTGATCTCAAGAATGCCTTTTTCAGCGTCCCAATAGATCCGGAAAGCCAATACTTGTTCGGATTTAGTTTAAATGGACGAAGCTTTAAATTCACACGTGCACCTCAAGGATTCACAGAAAGCCCCAGCATCTATAGCCAAGCACTGAAACGAGAACTTGACAGTATACACATGCCAGTCAATACTGCCCTGCTTCAATATGTTGACGATCTGCTGATCACCGCTAGAAGCGAACGTGAATGTGAAAAAGCCTCACTGACGGTTTTACAATTTTTGGCCGAAAAGGGGCACAAGGTGTCCCCTTCTAAGCTGCAATTCTGTGTCCAGCGAGTTGTTTACCTTGGTCACTCGCTGTCCAAGGAGGGAAGGCAGCTTACACCCGATCGCATCCAGTTAATTGCTAACATGCCAATACCCAAGACACAAAAGGAGGTGCGGGCTTTTATAGGCCTCACTTCATATTGTAGGCAGTGGATCCCTCAGTATGCATTTCTAGCAAAACCACTCATTCAGTTGACAACACAGGAGGCAGCCACATCGACTGTCCTCCCTTGGACTCAGGAACATACACAAGCCTTTGAAAGCTTAAAGAAAGCTTTATGCCAAGCACCTGTTTTAGCAACACCATGTTACAATAAACATTTTACACTTTTTGTTACAGAACGCGAAGGTACTGCTTTGTCAGTACTCACACAGGAACAAGCAGGATCACACAAACCATGTGCTTATTTTTCTAGTACATTAGATCCCGTAGCTCAGGCTCTGCCTGCGTGCCTGAAATCAGTGGCAGCGACAGCTTTAGCAATCAGACAAAGCGATGCCATATTGTTAGGACATCAATTGACAGTACAAGTACCACACGCAGTAGAGGTTCTCTTGAACCGAACGCAAACACAACACTTGACTATAGCAAGACTCACTGGTTACGAATTGACATTGTTTCAGCCACACATAGAAATCAGACGTTGTAGTACATTAAATCCTGCCACACTGTTACCAGTAAACGGAACAGACCCATTAGCACATGATTGTATTGAAGTTATTACTATCACGACGAAACCCAGACAGGACTTGACAGACGTCCCATTGTCAGACCCAGACCTGACGTTGTATGTAGATGGTTCATGTATGAGAACAAGTACAGGAGAGCTAGTGGCCGCGTATGCAGTCACAACAGACACTGAAGTCATTGAAACAAATCGTATTAATACCTTATCAGCTCAAGCAGCAGAGCTCATCGCTCTGACACAAGCCTGTATTCAAGCCACAAATAAGAAAGTCAACATATACACAGATTCACGTTATGCATTCGGAGTTGTACATGACTTCGGCGTGCTGTGGCGAGAGAGAGGTTATTTAACTTCTCACGGTGCCCACATTCAGCACGGACCCCTCATTCATGCCTTATTAGATGCAATACATCTACCCGCTGCAATATCAATTATGAAATGTAAAGCTCATACGAAAGTTACTGATATCATTTCCCAAGGCAATGATCTAGCTGACAGAATAGCTAAACAGACTGCTCAAACCCACACATCTGACATGACAAAGACAATAGTTCCGACACCAACACATTGCATGATGGTTAAGGATCCCGCTCTTGACGTAATTGACATACAGACACATGCTACACCAGACGAAATAAAGAAATGGACTGAATTAGGAGGGATCCAAACGGATCAAGGATGGATGACGAAGGAAAAATCTGTATGGTTTCTTCCCGACTCAATGGTCCAAGTTATCATTAATACAATACATAGTCCAGCGCACCTAGGAGAAAAAGCTATGCTAGACAGCATTCAACACATTTGGTTCAACAAACATTTACAAGCAGCAGCTAAACAAAAAGTCCGTACCTGTATGATCTGCTGTCAGTTTAACCCAGGTAAAAGCATTCCCGTAGAACAGGGTGGATTTCAGCCTCCTGAGCACCCTTTTGAAGTCCTCCAGATGGATTATATCCAGATGGAACGATGTCGAGGATTCAAATATGTTCTTGTAGTTGTCTGTGCTCTTTCCCGTTGGACAGAGGCATACCCGGTTTCAGATTACACTGCCCCGACTACTGCCAAACAGTTAGTTCGAGAATTCTTCCCACGGTACGGTTTACCACGTGCTGTCTACTCAGATAACGGCCAGCCGTTCTCATCCGAACTAATGAAACACGTTTCACTTTTGTTAGGCTATCAATGGAGATTTCATTGTGTCCGACACCCCGAGGCAGCAGGTCTCGTGGAACGACATAATCAAACTCTGAAAATTAGATTGTCCAAAATATGTAGAGAGAAAGGTGTCGACTGGGTAGTAGCCTTACCAGTTGCACTCTTTTACATGAGAATGGTAGCGCACTCTCGAACAGGGCTATCCCCTTATGAGGTGATCTTCGGTAGACCACCAAATATGTGGGGGACGCCTATACCACGCAAAATAACTGATGTAGACTGTAATATGCTGACAGATTACCTAGCTTCCTTGATGTCTGCACTACAATCTTGTCGTTCACAGGTAGCTGCAGCCTTTCCCGACAACACCGAGGTGAAACCCCATGACGTAATTCCCGGGGACCTGGTGTTAGTGAGGAACTTTGACCGGAAGTCTCAGCTGGATCCTAGGTGGAAATCGCCTCAACTCGTACTGTTAACCACGAGGACAGCCGTGAAGATCGAAGGTCGAAAAGGCTGGATACATTCAAGTCATATCAAGAAATTTCATGGATTACCATCCGATATAGAGACTAAACCCTGTATTTCCTCAAAGACAGACTCAAAGCTCCCCTTGGTTGAGCAAACGAACTCAGAACTATATAGACTAAAATTGAGGTCCAATAAGTCAGACAATTTGATTGTTTAAGTCCTCTCCAAGGTGAATCGGTTGAATTTGTCTCTGACATGTATCCTCTGGACCGGAATAGAGAAAGAAATAATCAAATCCAGTTGAAAAAACATGCGTACTGTAAATCACTGCGTAGTCATTGCACAGTGACGTTATTAATTCTGTCTTTCTTATGTCTTTTAATAATCGCTGCAAGTATATTATTGCACATATATTATCCTATTTCTAAACATGTTTACAATGTTACTGCTGAACATTCTTTTAGTGAATTTCCCCCGCATGAGTTGTCCTATAGATTTGCGCTGCGCAATAACACTTTTATTAGTATGTTACATCATTCCCATCAGGCTAGCAATGCTACAAATTGTTGGATATGTGGCCGACTCCCTCCCTATCAGAACTATAAGGGAATTCTGCCTCTCTTTCCATATCCGTTCACACACAATGGCTCCTGTGGAGCATGGTTTAGTTTAATCAATTCCCTAGATTCGAATTCCGCAGTTTATCAAGACAACTGGGTATGGGGAAACCTGAACTTAGTCTTGCTTAAAGTCTGTTACCCTAACAAGGAGGGACTTCCCAAAAGAACAGGAACTGATCTAGAAAATGAAGTATATGGATTAGGTAATTTCACGCTTAATCTCATGATCCTGAATGTCGAATCCGAAGCTGCACCAATTTTGCCCGCTATGTCAGTATTTCCAGTTAAAGGTGAATTGTGTATAAGAAAGAATGGCTCCATACACATGGGCCATAGTAAATGCACCACTATAATAGAATTCAGTGATCAAGGCAAATCTACATTTAGAGCTTCTCGCCATTCCTACTTTATATGTGGTCAGACTGCATATATACGTCTGCCTCTAGATTGGGATGGTACCTGCTACATCGGATTCCTTTTGCCACCTGTTTTCCTAGCTCCTCCTGATTATCACAGAAATACTAATTTAGTACACAATAGAGAACGGAGAGATCTCCCAATAGTCGACTACACTGAAACAGCATGGGAAAAATACACAGATTTCAATAAAGGTATCTTTCCCTATATAGGTACAGTCACTAATAGTAAACTGATACGTAGATTAACCAGAACGCTTGAAGCAGTAGTAAACGAAACTATTTCCGCCTTAGGCAATTTAACAGAAGAGCAGTCTGCTATGCGGATTGTTGTGCTTCAAAATCGTCTTGTCCTTGACGTCATTCTGGCCGATAGGGGCGGAGCTTGTAGGGTCATCGGATCAAGTTGTTGCATTTTCATACCAGAAAATTCGCCATCTGTATATAAAGCCATAACTCGCCTTCATAAGATTGTAAGCCAGATACACCAGAATCCAGGCACCTGGACTTGGTCCGGTTGGTTTTGGAGTGTATTATCTACCTTTGGATGGAGGGTCCTATCCTTCCTAGGTATTGGCTTTCTCATACTATTCAGAACAAATAAGAACAAATGATGCTATATGAACAGATCAACGGATTGATGAAGATTGATATCTCTTAAGGGCAAGTAGGGGACAAGGAGGGAATGTGGAAATATGGATTTTTATGATCAGTTATGTCCCCTATCTTGGACCCCAACGGTTTCATGTATAAATCACAAGTACATGTATGTTTCCTCCAGTTCCAGTTATGAAGACGCAAACACATGTGCGGCCACCGTCAACATGTCCTCTTTCAGATCAGCCATGAATGGGCCGGATATTCTATTCCTAAGTATGAAAGGCCACCGGCTTTATATGGTTCATTTATCCCATTTCACAGTCCAGGCGAATAGGCCCTGATTCTGCCATTAAGCCTTTTCCTGCCTTCTGCCTCTGAAAGCTCCAGTCTGAGCTCGCATCTGTACCCATGAACTTTGTCCTACTCCCTGCGCGGCTAACGGTGCCTGACTCGATCTGTCTGCTTGCCAAAAACTGTATTTCACCTTCAAGATTATCTGCTCTGCTCCGCTCCTCACCCAATGCATTCCTGTCAAAGTAGTTTAAGTAAACATTCTTCCAGCTACCGAGCAAAAGGCCCGGCTTCTCTGTCTTTATGCAAGTAATTCATAGCCCTGTTACCATGGAATATTCCTACCCCCTCGCATCTAGTGTAGACACTTAGACGCTTGTACACGCACTAACAGTCAGTATAGTCAGTATAGAATAAGATTCTATCCTAAGAGACCTCTCTTTTTGGATAACATAGTTCTTTAAACATAGGATGTTAGATATGATTTGGGATTAGGTTGACATAACCCCAGACTTCTGTCTCCACATGTAGAGCTAAATGTCAAGTCCCCTTCACCCCCTAGTTGCACGTCAATCACACGTCATGCTGCTGCGCGCGCATCTCTGCCAAGTATTTCTGCTGACATTGCGAAATTCTTTCATGGAACCACCCTATTGTGACATCATACCTGATGACGTTCTTTAAGTTACGCCCAGTTACACCCATTTTAGTTACGCATGTATGTTCTTATCTTTGTTATCAACTGTTACGCCTCCTGCATCTGTTTCACTGTAATGCCTATTGTATAAAAATGATTACTTGTCAATAAAGTTAGTCCTTCACTTCCTGAACCTTCGTGGTGATGGAATATGGAGTCCATCAATTCGAATTGATTTTGGAATAAAGCCCGTTCCGAACCTCTAATACCACGGATTCTGCCTCTTATTTTACTGAGCTATTATTATAGATTTTCCGCATCAAATTAAGTTCCGGTAATTAAATTATTTACCACAGTGGCCTGGAGTGGTTTAAATATAAGTTGGAAGTAATAGACTTCATCTTGAACTTCAGTGGCAATTCGAATAAATTTGATGATTACAAGTAGTGAAAGTTGCTTACACTTTGACATATAACCTCTATTCAAATAAATGTTAGTCAGGATTTCCCATCTTAAGATGGCGCGGATTTTGCCATAACGTGGGACAGTCCTTCTTTTATGTTGTGAGGAAGTTATTTGAAGGAGGAACCAGGAAGTAGTTGACAGCAGCCTGTATTCGGGAGTAGCTGACATAATTGGAGGTACGTGGTACGACTGGTGGTGTTCCAAATATGATTGGAACTTTGGTGGCATGGTGTTTATACTTAGAATGTATCTTTTGGTATTGTAGGTGACGAAACCTCGTGAACTGTATCGGGTCACGTTTACACGACGGTAATGGACGCCGTGATTTATTGAAAGTGGGAAGACTACGGAGGTACGAAAACTGAATAAGTATTGTGTGTATCTTGAATTAAGTTCTTTGGACTATTGAATTTTGAGTTTTATCTCCATGTGAGTTGAGTTAATACGGAGTGGCCACTTTGCCGTACTTTATTATGGTATAACGCAGTACAATGCTATTAGATGTTAATGATTACCGCATTTCACGTATAAACTCTGGGTAGTACTAGCATGCGAAATGCTAGACACTGGTACTGTTGAGATATGTATTTAATGCTGCCACGCTAGTTTCTGATTTATTTAGGTGAGATTGGGGCAGCGGTGGCTAACACAGTTTTATATATTTCCGCATTTTTACAGATTTGACTGAGCAATTTTGAGAGAGTTAGAATATAGCTACGAGAAATGGGGAACACTTAACTTTTTATCCTGTGGACTTACTACTAAGATTTTCAATTACCTGTATTAAGGTAAGAAACATAATGATAATGTGACGTATTTCCTGACCAAATAAGACACCATGACTAAGTCCATTGCCCTGTCTTTAGTAATTCCCTGCTCTGATATTTGCAGATTCAATTTACAGATAGGAGATATTCAGGTACTTTATTGTGTAGAATATCGACTGATAATGACACAATTGGGTTTTATACGTATAATACTCACCTTTGGACTTTTTTTTTTTTTTTCTGTACTGTCACACATTCACTAGATGCAATCGGATTACATACATAATAAGGAGAGTGATGTGATGATCACATGAACAATTTTGTTAATGATTGGTTTAAGATATTATTGTGCTGACTTATTAATATTATATGTTTATTCTAATACTTACTTGTTACATTGTCACCAATGAATTGTCTTGACTAGCCCTTTGCACTGGGTGTAAGTGTTTTGGGTTTTCTCGACTGGTATGTTTACATATTTTATTTAACTTAAAATTTGATTTTCATGTTATTTGTAGCCTTGAAAAAGACGTAGGCTTAATGCTATTATCGACGAAACGCGTTGGCTCAGGCGGCTCAGGCATGGTTCAGACATAAGGCTCAGAGAACCAAAGAATGAGAAGACCTATGAATATTAAAGCAAGAAGAATAAGAAATTCATTCCTCTTATGTGTATTATTGTGTAACAAATTGTTTTTGATTGATCAACGTGTGCTCTGAAAAAACTGTTAACTACAAGTCTTTATGACTCAGGTGTTAATACATTTTTCTTGTAAACCTAAGGCCTTTCCCACAAATCAGGCTCGGGTGGCTTTTATGATCTCGTACCTAACAGGTGACGCGGCTCAATGGGCAGTACCTTATGTGCGTCGCGACGACCCCCTTCTGTACGATTGGGAGGTGTTTCGAAAAGAATTCGAACTTGTGTTCGATCGTAGAGCGGCTTCCTTCAGATAGAGAACTGCTGGAACTTAAACAGGGGAATAAGGACTTGGTGGTGTACATCAATACATTCCAACGTTTGGTAGCAGAAACCCAATGGCCAGAGGAAAAGAGGGCTGCTATATTTTATCAAGGGCTGAGGGACGACATGAAAGGCGTGTTAGCACAGATAGACCCTCAACCCTCCACCTGTATAGATCTTATCAACCTCACCTTACGGTTAGATTATCGCATAGGGGAACGTAGAGGGGACAGAAAGAAAGTAGAGCATCAGCCTATGAGATTTGAGAAAAGTAGGGAGTCAGTAGTAGGGGTGGCCCCGGTATCAGAACCTATGGACATAGGTACCATTCGAGCCCCACTTACCCAAGCGGAGAGAGACCTCTGGCGAAAGACTGGGCTCTGCATGTATTGCGGAAAAAAGGGACATTTCGGTAAAGATTGCTTGGCCAAACCTAGAACCAGCGTAGGGGCCAAACGAGTGTCTGGCTTGTCCTCAGTGGTCTTGCCGGAAAACTGATTCACCCAGGGAAAACAGAAGGGAAGTCCTTGGGTGGGTTGCATATCCCTTCTACCATGAATACCCTAGCATTGTCATCTCATCATTTGTTTGTAACCATCACTCTTAAAACGCTGGGAGGTTGGCAGACCTGTGAAGCCATGGTTGATTCTGGCGCAACGGGGTTATTTATGGACCTAGGGACTGCCAGGCTTTTAGGGATAGAGTTGATTACTAAAGACTCCCCCAAAGAGGTGTTGGCTGTAGATGGGAAAACCTTAAGCACAGGCCCTATTAGGTACCATTCCACTACTATGCCCATGACTTGTGGGGAAGGGCATATTGAACATGTATCTTTCAATATCATCAACGCCCCACAATATGGAGTGATCCTAGGCCTGCCCTGGTTGAGATTACACAACCCAACCATCGATTGGAAGAATAACAAGGTGGAGTTTAAGAGTTCATGGTGCAGAGAACATTGTACTAACACTCGGGGGGATATTGCTTGTAGTCAGGGAAGTCCAAACTCAATAGCCACGGCCGCAGAAACTGATGTAAAGTTACCTGCTTGGTATTCAGAGTATCAAGATGTGTTCTGTGAGAAATCAGCCGATACTCTCCCCCCTCACCGGCATTATGATTGCCGTATAGACTTAGTTCCAGGTGCAGTAATACCTTGTGGAAGATTATATGCACTCACAGAAGCCGAAAATACTCACTTGAGAGAATACCTAGACAAATACTTGGAAAACGGGTTTATACGCCCTTCACGATCCCCGGCAGCCTCTCCTATTTTTTTTATTCCAAAAGCCAACGGCGAAAAGAGAGCCTGCATAGACTTTAGGGCATTAAACTACGTAACAATCAAAAACAGGTATCCTCTGCCCTTGATATCTGTTCTGTTAGAGCAGGTTAAATCGGCCACAATCTACACTCTCCTTGACTTAAAGGGGGCCTACCACTTGGTCCGCGTTCGGGAAGGAAACGAGTGGAAAACCGCCTTTCGGACTTGATATGGCCTTTACGAATATACAGTAATGCCCTTTGGACTGTGCAATGCCCCCGCCGCGTTTCAATACTTCGTTAACGAGGTGCTGCGGGAGTATTTAGACAAGTTCGTGGTAGCATATATCGATGATATTTTGATATATTCCTCCACAGAGGAGGAACATAAGGCTCATGTGGGTTTGGTGTTCAATGCCTTGCGACAGAATAAGCTATATTGTAAACTCAGCAAATGTGAGTTCCACGTGAAAGAAGTGAAGTTCTTGGGAGTGATGCTGACACCCTCAAGACAGGTCATGTCAGAAATAAAGATTAGAGCAGTGAAAGAATGTGCGCAACCTACTAATGTTAAGGAAATCCAATGCTTTCTTGGATTTGCGAATTTTTATCGCAGATTCATTTACCAATTCTCTGCGGTGGTGGCTCCCCTTTCCAAACTGTTACGAAAAAACGAACCATTTCGGTGGACACCAGAAGCAGAGGCCTCCTTTCAATGCTTAAAGGATGCTTTTGTTACAGCCCCGGTGTTGATACATCCAGACCCTGAGAGCCCATACATTGAGGAAGCAGATGCCTCCGATGTTGCGGTAGGAGCCATACTCTCACAACGCCATAAAATGACTGGCCAACTCCATCCAGTGGCCTATATGTCCAGGAAATTAAATTTGGCCGAAACCAGGTATACCATCGCCAAAAAAGAACTCCTAGCCATAAAAGAGGCTTTCAGCGATTGGAGACAACTGTTATTAGGAGCCAAGCATGTGGTAACTGTACATACCGATCATCACAACTTACAGTTTATGAGATCGACGCGGATGTTGTCTCCCAGGCAGTTACGCTGGATGCTATTCTTTTCAGAATTTCACTACCTTGTCACTTACCGACCTGGGGCAGACAATAAAAAAGCGGACGCTCTGTCCCGCAAAGACACCCCTGATGGAACCCAGATGGAACATTTACAGTCAGTCTTGGACCCTCAAAAGGTCATAGGAACGCTGCAAACTGATACCTTTCTACATAAAGTAACCAAAGGGGTGAAGAATCCCTACTGGAGGAAATGGTTGCGGAACCACCCGCAGTGGAAGATAATTAAGGGTCTTCTAATGAAAGGCAAGCAGTTGTTAATACCCAATCCAACCTTAAGGAAAGAGGTCTTCCACTGGTGTCACCACACGCACAGTGCGGGACATAACGGGATTAAGTAAACCCTAGATCGCTTTTTTCGCCAGTTTTGGTGGCCAACAGTGGTGGAAGACACCTCAGCCATAATTCACCGGTGTGAGACGTGTGTGACTGCTAAACCAGAACACGGGAAATCCAAAGGACTGTTACAACCCCTACCGTCACCTTTGGTGCCATGGGAAACCATTTCTATAGATTTTATTAATGGGTTGCCCCTGGATCAAGGATGTACAGCCATCGTGGTAGTGGTGGACAGTCTCACAAAGATGGGACACTTCATAGCCTGTGCTAAAGAACCCACGTCAGAACAATTGGCCAAACTGCTTTTGTTTCATGTGATATGGCTTCATGGCCTTCCTGCAAATATAGTGTCCGACAGGGGCCCCCAATTCACTGCCCGATTTTGGACAGCCTGGTGTAAGGCATTACATATGAAAACATCCAAGAGTACCAGTTTTCACCCTCAGTCTGATGGGCAAACAGAAAGACTGAATCAGACTCTCAAGCAGTACCTACGGTGCTAGGTGGAAAAGAACACAGACGCTTGGGTGGACCTTTTGTGTTTGGCTGAGGTGGCATACAACAGTGCCAAACACCAATCCACCAACTTCACGCTATTTTACAGTAACTATGGTTACCATCCACGATTTATCTCTTTGATTCAACCCGTAAGCATACCTGAAGTGCCGGAAGCACAAGACCAGGTGAAACACATTCAACAAATCCTACACACCACTCATAGAAACTTGGAAAAGGCCAAGGGGATCTACAAAACTAAGACGGATAAACACCGCCAACCCACCCCTACCTACAAGGTAGGAGATGCAGTGTGGCTATCGACAAAAAACATTTGATTCCGTCGATATAGTGTGTTTAATCCTAAGTTCATTGGCCTTATAAAATTCTCAAGGTGATCTCGCCTTTGGCCATGAAATTGGCACTGCCCAAGACAATGAAAATACATCCGGCCTTTCATGTGTCGTTAAAATGAGGGGGTCCAAATTATGGTATTTGGTGTCCTGGAAGGGACACGGCACGGAAGAAAATTCGTGTGAACCAGTGGTGGGCATGCATGCACCCCGATGTATAAAAGCCTTTCATGAACGGTTCCCCAACAAACCTGGTTCGTGTCAGCGGTCGTTGGGAGAGGGATGTGCTGTCACGTTCTCAGTTGCGACCGCTGCACACTCCCTGAAGGGACGACCTTACGGCGCTTCTTGGACGAGAGCCACGCTCCATCTCCGTGAGATGCGTGAGATATGGAGGGGCTCTCTTGTGTACTACACTTCCCGGCATCCTTGGCCACGCGCATGCGCAGGAGGAAACGCTGCGCGGATCCGCCCAGCTACGTAAGCCGAGGAAGCAGAAGGAATGGCGCAGATTATTTCGCTTCGTGCTGCCGAAGGCGGAGGACGTTCCAACGGCCTCGCTGATTCCAAGTTGGCTTTGGTGGGGGTAAGGGTGTCAGTGACACCGCCAAGAGTCATACCTTTGTACTTTCAAGCAACCCGGCGTTGTGACTCATGCTGCTATTGCTGCTCTTTAACTATTTGCCATAGCGGACCTGAGTGACACCGCCAAGAGTCAATACTTGCTCATTATTGTTTTACGGCCCTGTTGGATAACAGCGCCAGATAGAATCCATAGCTGCCTAATCTGAGGGTGTTCAGGATACATCACCTGGAGTTGTGTATTTTGGGGGTTACAAGTACCTCAACGCTGTACCTCACGTATGGCATGTAAAGCGCTTTGGTGTAACCTAGACATTACCAATATGAACCAGTACCAGGTGGTATAGCACCATTCTACGATATCCAGCAACTTGTTTACCGGACATCAGTCCTCCATCTTAATTTCTTTTTTTTTCTGTGTGTATTGTTTTGTCTTAGCAGGGGATGTAAGAGAGGTGCTGAGCATATTGTGTAATTCCTTCTTCCCTTGTGAGGCCCACAGTCGCACTGGTTATGGTGGTTAAGGAGCGCATGTCCTGGTTTTATGTGGTAAAGACATAGAGAAAGATTATTGCTGATAATGTTTATGTATTCACAGTTCTCTGCTGTGTATCACGTACAGGTGGTACGAACAATCAGACAAGCATCCAATTTATCTTAGAGGGTCAGATGCTGATACAATCGTCCTTCTAGTTATAGATGCAATACTTGAGCTCTTTTTTCTTTACAGGTATATATGTAGATATATATGTATCATTGTGTACTTCCTGGAATGAGTGAGCTAACTTATTGAGGTGCAGTCTGTTAAGTGTGTCTTAATCATCGTTTCTCTCACCAGATCTCCCTCCCCGCTGTTCCCTTCTTTTCCTTCCCCCGATTGACCCCCTCTAATGTCCGTGCTTTTATAGCATATCGGAAATTGAGGTTGTCAATAGGTGGACACCAATTGAGCAACGAACCGATCCTGAGAGGCCTCCGAGGGACCGTGACATCCACCTCCAGTTGCCGGTCCACTAGTTATCAATATAGCGCCTGTGCCTACTTCTTCATTAAACAGGGAAAGCGCCACCGCTTGTCTCTCGGTCTCCCATTCGTTCATTTCCACACTTGGAATATATTGATACTGAAAAGACCCAACAGAGTTCTATTTAGTCGCTGAGTGACACTGCTCCATGCAAAATATGTCATTCAATTGCGGTTTGTTGCGGAGAGAAAAGCAACTACGGGAGAAATTAGGAAGCTATCCCAGCCCAAAATGTCCTCCAACCATTTGCGCCCTCCCAAGATCAACCCACTGTGCTCACTCACCGCATCCTCCACAGATTCTGTGATATGGATCAAGCCAAGAAAGATTCTAGCTGGAACGGCATATAAATGTAATGAGTCACCAAGTGCTGTCAAAAAAATGCCGATAGCCTGCCTGTGAAGTGTCGGTGCCAGCCGGGGTTGACAGCCACCCCAAGGATAAACGAGGAAGTCCAGACCAGCAGGAAGGATAGGCGACAAACCAATCAAGTGTCAATAGTTTTATTCCAAGTGAATAAAATAAACCGAACAATGCGTTTTAGCCGAAATGGCCTTTGTTAAGTTCAAAGGGCATCGGAAATGATGTGCAATTTATCCGCCCACACAATGATAGACAGTGGAAAAATACTTCATGATATCGATGTTGAGTGGTTTTAAAAAATACAAGTGATAGATTTGAAATTAAATGACAGTAAATTCACTAAATCCTCGATGGCAGAAAAATGGTGAAATAAGAAACCGTAGCAACAAAACAATGACACCAATATGTTACAAAATGTAACGGAGCAAATTGTCAATACGCCTAAGCATTAATACAGTTATGTAAATAACTTTATTAATGTTTTAAATATTTTATAATTAAGATTAATAATTATTTTATAATAGTATTAAGTAAATATATATGTTATTTTTTTTTTTTTACATTACATTTATTATTTTTACATTTTAAGCCTTTTTACATTATGTTAACTTGTTAACTATGTTTTGTATAATTGTGTTTATTATTTATTTACTTTTATATTATTTTTAATACATTTAAAAAATTCGATATTTTAGTTAACTATATTTTAACTATCGATATTTTGTACTCGATATTTTAGTACTTACCTGTTTGTAGATAGGGATTCTATATTTTGGGCAGTCGATATTCTGTCCCTCGATATTTAGTCACTGAACCATTGAAAAGATCACCAATATTTTTTTTTCTAAATTAGAACTTCAACCATCAAATTGAAAAATACATAGAAATAGTTCTCCTTTAATGAGAGCTCCATTGTGAATTTGAAATCTTTTAACAACTTCACTGGCTGCATTCTGTCCTGTTTTGGAAGAACTTGAATAATTTCTCGCAAACTAAGTTGAGGTCCTCAATTGTTCTATAATCCAGCAGATGCTTCCTCTGCTAAAACTTTAAAATAAATCTGTGGATCACAATCCTCTTAACAATTTGTTTTTTTCTTACTGCTCTATAATTCCCAATGCAAAAACTAGAGAGTACTGTAGGTGCTGGTGAACATTTTGAGTCCATTCTACTACACAGCCTCTTTGAAGGCCTTCAATCAGGATTCCAAGCAGGCTGCAGTACTGAAATAGCCTGTGCCCACATCACTTCTGAAAACTTCTGTATACTCTGTGCCTCTTCTGAACTCTGTCATGTTAAATAACTTATTTTCTTTCAAATTCATCTCTCCAGGTGGCCTGCGTTCAGTCACAATTATTAAATGGCATTTCCCACGCACAGAAAACATCTTTAAATGGCTCTTGTCACATCTCCAAGATTAATATAGATGCTGAAGCAATTTAAAAATGGTGTTGTAAAATTCCTATTGAGGAAACAGGGAGGGGCAGATGGAAGATGGGGCTAAAGTATCATATTACTCCCATGTCTGTGCTTGAGCAGTGCCTCTACCAGTATTTACTCCATGGGTGCTGCCCACCTGGTCAGCCCAAGAGGAAATAGGATGAATGCAGGATATCTAGGTTGGTGGAGAAGTCAAAAATCACCATTAGACAAGACGGTCTTAGTTGCGAGAGGAGTCAGGAAGGCACAGCAGTAAATTCAAGATAGCGTGAGTCTGCTAGCTGTGGCTGTGCCCTAATTGTCATCAAGATGCGGTGCAGAAAGTGGCCCCTTTGATAGACCAGGGGGTCACAACTACTAGTCAGATGTAGCCTAAGAGCTTTGCAGTGGTAGGCCAGACATGAGTCAGTTTGCACCTGGGCCCATGCTCCCCAGAGTGGGCTTGGAGAGGCTGCATTTCGGCTGCTTATGGAGCATCTTTGTGGGGACTTGGGTGGGCCAAAGAGAGCAAGGCAGTCAGAGAAGGACTGTTCCATGGCTAGGGCGTTCTCCACTTTGAGGGCAGGACCATCTATCCCCTTGGTGGCACATGTAAGACGTCTGAGCAACTGAACTGGGCAGGAAGTGATTAGCCATACCAGACTCCCTTCCTTGAGGCGGAGGCCTGGGGACATTGATCTGACATTGGACATTAACATTACAACTGAAACTAGTGATAGTTGTTGGTTCATCAAGCCTGAGAACAGTGACTGCTGCGGGGGATGATGTCCCCTTGCATCCTGAGGGCCTTCGGACTAAAGTGGACTTCTTCCCCCACACAGCAGTGCACCAGAAAGTATGTTTTCGGAGTGGTGGAGAAAGGGGGAGAGGCCTCTAACCACCTCTAAGCAATTCAGCTGTCTCAGCCTTACTGGAGGTAACAGTAGGGCTAGCTGGCCCCAAAGGACCCTCAAGAGCCAGGGAGACTTTATACCACAACTAGTAGTGCGTACGGAAGATGAAAGTGATCTGCTGCATATCTCCAAAGTGAACAATAAAAGGCATGTGAGCACAGGGTGTAATTGTCCATCAGGCTAGCCACCGTGATCAAGACCGCAAGGGTTGAAACGTGTAGGTGACATGCTGGTCAAGGTTGCCAAATAAAATCTGTTATTTTTAATGCCCACTGGGAGTGCAGCAGGGTATTTTGTTGCTTGCAGTCATTTGTTGGGAATAGTGGTCACATCCCAGTGCTCGCACCAGCAGCAAGAGCACACTGCTTTTTTGACCGATTTGCTTTGGCACATGCTTTGCCCCAAGCTTTGCCAACCTGTTTTTGGGTCTCTGGGAAGAAGAAATCAGAAATGACATCACCTTGAAGCTTGATTTCTCCAAGGTGGAATTATGACTCCACTACATTGTTGATCTCTTTCTAATTTGGCAGGGTACGGAAGAAGAGGTCACTAGTTTCATCAACAAAATGAACAACAACACATATAACATCAAACACACAACTAATATGAGCAATAGACAGATCAAGTTCCTGGATGTACTAGTCACAGCCTCACACAACTCTTTGGAAATCAGCCTTTTCCGCAAAACCACTATAGGTAACACCCTCCTTCATGAAATCTCAAATGGAGTATTCCTTAAGGAGAATTGCTAAGGGCTAGGAGAAACTGCAATACTGAAGAAGCGTTCAATATGGAGAACGACAACATGATTACCAGGCTCACAAATAGGGGTTACCCTAGATGGGTATTAAAACGGGCCCTAGACAAAGTCAGTAAGATCAGCAGACCAGAGACCTTGAAGGAACACGATCATGACAGGGACATCACTACTAACCCTGAACCACAAAAGACCCTGATTATCACCACATACAATAGGAACTCTCAACAGGATTCTCACACAACATTGGGCCATACTAACCAGTGACTCTATCATTTGTAAATCCATCCATTCATGTCCCAGAATCACCTACAGAAAAGGCCGTAGTCTAAGGGACATTTTGATCCATAATGATATCACTCAAACCCAACCCCACGGTGATCACAACCTCAAAGGCTTTTTTCCGTGTGGAAATTGCAAGGCTTGTCGTCATAGTCTTATGATTAAAGAATTTTCGATACCAGGAAGAATGAAAAAGAAACACATTATGCAATTTTTTACATGATTGCCCCTATGGACTGCACTACAGTGGCAGTACTACCTTAATGGCAAAATAGAGTTCATTGGAACAAATGCGTGCCATAGACAATAGGAACATGCACTACCCGGTGGCAAGACACGTCCAAGAATACCATCTCTCCAATAGCTCTTTGTTGAGCTATTTCATCATTGAACAAGTGCACACTGGTCCCACAGGTGGCAACAGAGTTCACATGCTTTGCAAATGTGAGTTTAAATGGATTCTAGAACTCGAAACTAAATACCCGGGGGCACAATTTAGATGAGGAACTGATATACACTTAACTGAGAGTAAAGTTACTCCACTTAAGTCGTTACCTCTATCTTTTTCTCCTATCCTCCATGATCGGTTCTACTAGACCTATATGCAAAGTATGATTATGCATATTATGAGATGTACATATTATGTATCTTTTAACCCTATTGTTCTTCTCTTTTATATTTTCACAGGAGGAAAGGAAGGGACCATCCTCCATGGGACGGACACTTCTTACGCAGGCTCCCTACCCTTTTCTTGCCCAATCTTGGGCACTCTTCACTCAGATAAGACTTTTTCTACTTTATCACTTGCTTCTACTTTGTACCTACAATTGATGTTCCGTTTATATATTTGCTTGTTGCCTCTTGTATAGACTTGGCCAGATGCAGTTTTAATTTGCATGTATACTGTCCCACCAGATAACCTTACAAAATGTATTATTGATATGTTTGTATTTCGTCAGCATACCCGACACTTAGACTTACCATCCCCGATGTAGGAGACCTTAACATATGTTCATATATACATGCAACCATGTGACTTAGCCACCATGGCACAGTATATCGTATTTGATTTAACATATAATGTCCAACCGATCCTGCATACCGACATGCACCTTTGTGGAGAGCATTATCCCACTTGGATTCTGATAGCACAAACGCAGGTCAGAGGACCCACCCACTATCTTGGTAAATGGTTCCTTAAGGCACTAAGGGCCCGATGTATGACCGTGGGAATAGTGCCTTGCAAATTGCGAGTTTTTTGCAACTCTCAATTTGCGAGGTGCTATTTCCAATGTACAACAGTGTTTTTTACACTGTTAGCGATTCCCATAGAGGTTGCAAATTGAGAGGCTCATGAATATTAATGAGCCTCTTGCAATTTGTGACCCCATTGGGAATTGCAGGCCCTCCCAGGTATGGTGGCCTGTTGGGCTCAGTAGACCACCATGTCTGGGAATGCTTTTAAATAAAGCAGTTTTTTTAATGCAGCCAGTTTTCCTTAAAGGAAAACAGGATGCATTTAAAAAAAAATGAAAAGTTTTTGTTTCATTTTATGAGGGCAAGTAGTGATCCCTGAGACATGGGCAATGCTTGGGTGATTGCATGAGTACATGAGTTCTGCTTGGGAGATTGCATCAGTGCATGAGTAGTGCCTGAGTGAATGGATGATTGCAAGGGTACTGCCTGGGTTATTGAATGAGTTCATGGGTAGTGCCTGAGGGATTGGACAAGTGAATGGGTACTGCCTGAGTGAAATGATGGGTACAAGGGTAATGCCTGGGTCACTGGATGAGTGCATGGGTGGTGCCAGAGAGAATGGATGAGTGCATGCATAGTTCCTGAGTCAATGGATGAGTGCAAGAATAGTGCTTGAGTGATTGCATGACTGCATGAGTAGTACTGGAGTGATTGCATGAGTGCAGGGGTAGTGCATGAGTGATTGCATCATTGCAGTGACAGTGCCTGGGTAATTGTATGAGTGCATGGGAAATATCTGAATGAAAGTATGAGTGGGAGGCTAATGTTTCGGTCATTGCATGAGTGCATGGGTAGTGCTTGAGGAAATAGATGAGTGCATGGGTAGTATTTGACTGAATGGATTAGTCCAACTCTAGTGCCTGCATGATTGGATGAGTGCACCTGTAGTGCCTGAGTGACAGAATGAGTGCAAATATAGTACTTGAGTCAATGGTTGAGCGCAAGAGTAGTGCCTGGATGATTGCATGTCTCTGTAGGTAATACCTGATTAATTGGATATGTGTAGTGCATCCTTAATTGCATGAGTGCATGGGTAGTGCCTGAGTGATTGCATGAGTGCAGGAGTACTGCCTGGGAGATTGCATTAGTGAATGTGAAGTGCCTGAGTAAATGGATGAGTGCAAAGGTACTGCCTGGGTGATTGAATGAGTGCATGGGTACTGCCTGAGTGAAATGATGTATACACGTGTAATGCCTGAGTCACTGGATGAATGCATGGGTAGTGCCTGAGAGAATGGCTGAGTGCATGCATAGTGCCTGAGTGAATGATTGAGTGCAAGAGTAGTGCCTGAGTAATTGCATGAGTGCATGGGTAGTGTCGGGGGAATTGCATGAGTGCACAAATACTGCCTGGCAGATTGCATGAGTTCATGGGTAGTGCCTGAGTGAATGCATGAGTGCTAGGGTAGTGGCTGGGTGATTGAATAAGTGCAGAGGTACTGCCTGAATGATTGGATGAGTGTATGAGAAGTACTGAGTAAAAGTATGAATGGAAGGGTAGTAACTCAGTGATCGCATGAGTGCATAGGTAGTATTTGAGTGAATAGATGAGTGCATGGGTAGTGCCTGAGTGAATGTTTGAGTGGAAGTGTAGTGCCTAGGTGATTGAATGAATATATGGTTAATGCCTGAGTGATTAGATATGTGGATAGGTAGTGCCTCCTTGATTGCACAAGTGCATGGGGGAGCCTCACTGAATACTTGAGTGCAAGAATACATCCTAAGTGATTGCATGAGTACATAGGCAGTGCATGGGGGATTCAATAAGTGCAGAGGGTACTGCCTGGGTGATTGCATAACTGTAAGAATAATGTGTGAGTACTTGGATCAGTGCATAATTAGTACGTTTATAAAAGGATGACTGCAAGAGTAATTCTTGGATGATTGGACAAGTACATGTTTACTACCTGAGAGAATGGATTAGTGCATGGGTTGTATCTGAGTGATTGTTAATTGTAAGAGTAGTTCATGAGTGAATGTATGAGTACAGGGGTACTACCTGGGTGATTGTTTAAGTGTATACCTTGTGGCTGTCTAAAAGGAAGAATGCAAGGAAAATGCTTGGGTTATCCTATTAGTGCAAGAGTTGTGCTAGAGAGAATAGATGAGAGCACAGGTAGTGTTTGTTTGAAAGGATGACTGTCTGGTGATTATATCAGCAACATGATGATAGTTTGCAAATAGTATAAAGGTTCAACAATATTTATATAAGAAACATAGAACAATGATTAAACTTTAAACATGTTTTCACTTTATCATGCATATTATATTATGTATTCTTATGTGTTAAGCAATTCAGATACATTACTCAGTAGAACTATTTTAGAATAGTATTCTCCGAAACAGTAGTAACACTCTTTTGAAACTTCAACTGTACCTACTATAAAAAGAAAAAGGAAAACTGTTATTTAATGATAATATATTACAGAAATTATATCATATTTTACATAACTCAAAATAAATTTACGACAACATAAAAATGTCATATTCATTTTTTTGCTGTGCTCATTTTCCAATTAACTTCACCATACACAGTAATTGTAATGTAGTATTATTATTGAACAGCGGGGGAAAAAACAATCAAATTGATTGTAGAAAAAAACCGTTCACCGTAGAGCGTCATAATCAATATGTGTAGCTATGTGTTTTCCTGTCTACACTTTAGTCAATTATTTCCTTCATCTACATTAACTCTATAATTTTCTTCAAATGCATTCTCCAAAATGTAGACTTTCATTTACATCTGGTACAATATAGACAACAAATATATATTTTCTTTTCAATACAATTTTCCAAATGTAATATCAATTATAGCAAATAATATTTCAAACACTAATTATAAAGTTTCCAGTCCTGTCTACTTTCTGTTCACTTCTTCCCAATAGGCCGAATGATGTGCTCAAAACTTTGGCTTAAAAAATAACAAATATGAATTTGGTAACTCAAAAGGCAATCTAAGGGCCCCATTACGTAAGTCCACCCGCCATCGTAACGGTAAACGGGACCGACTGACAGAGGTGCAGCAGTCCCGCTATGCCAATTAGGAAGTGATCGCAACCCTGGCGGTCGCATCCCAAGCCTTTTACATTGCGGCTGGTGGTGCTGTAAGCAGCACCCGCCGCCTTGTAAAATATGCATTTTGTGCATTGGCATGCACAACGTGACAGGCACAGCGCGGTGCCTGCCACCTTGTGCATGCCAATGAAGGGGGTACCATGGGTACCCCCCAATTGCAGCCATCCACCCCCCAACCCCCTGGGGGCCTACAACGGGCCCCCAAAGTAATCCTCTGCATGCCTTTCCATGTCGGAGTCTCCGCCATGGAAATGCATGCCCCACACACCCATCATATTATGGATGGCAGTGCCTACAAGGCACCGCCACCATATTGTGGGCCTTTTCCACCCGGCAGGCAATTGTGACGATTGCCTGCCAGCAGAAAAGCCTTTCCATCTGCCGCGGTACCCCCCACCATGCTAACATGGCGGGGGTAAATGGATGTCGGGTGGAGAACTATAGCGGGCGGATTGCCACCGCAGGTCGGGCGGTTGCATTCCGCCCGCCATCATAATAGACCCCTAGGTTTGAATTCCAAGTGCGCATCATTGGAATGTGTCCATCATTTATTACACTTAAAATAAACAATATAGTGTTGTAGTAGGTACATCATGGAAAATAATAGCCACTGCTGTAAGAGTTCTTCCTGAAATAAATATTTGACTTGCATTAACAAAAAATATTTTTGTTTCCAATTTTCTTCCATTTGCTCTACAAATTTGTAGCATTAAAATGAGATATTTTCCAATTTTTTCTATATGTAGTGTATACAACATCTCTGATCTACAATGTGAACATCTCATGCCCTGATTAGCTATTTTTATCATTTAGTTAAAAGGTACGGATTTTCATTCTGGTATTGTCAAGTATATGAATCGTTCTGATTGTTTTTCTGAGGTAGAAGTAAATGAACACTCCAAAAATGTTTTCAATTTGTATTCCTTCATGTTCTAATACTACAAGCATAAGGATTAGAAATTCTTGTGCATTTTGTTGTATATTCAGAGTAAATGTCAAAGAAAAAGTACAAATATCTAAAAGATGCCGAATACCAGAAGCTGTATGAATTTGACTTCTGTCAGTTACCAACTGTTGAAATACATGATGTAGTAAAGAACAGAATCTTTTTTCATGATTTTCCATGATTTAGTGATGAAGATCTTGTAGATAAAATACAACATTCAGAATCACATTAGCATAACAGTTGATACCTGAACAATTTTCTAACTGGTATCCTACAATGTTATCAAAACTTTCTATTTTCTTTTTCTTTACACGTTCAAATTTCTCTTCATATGTTTTCTTTTTTTGAATCTCAATTGCATCTTTGACATATTTCCGTATTGGACACACTACACATTTCTCATATATGAGATATTTACCTAAATCAGGAGCATAAAGACTACTTAAATGGTTGTACTCTCTTACACGATTTGCATTAGCACTAATCCTTTTCTCATCAAAATCTATCAAATACAACCCAGACAATGTTCTTACTTGAGGCAATGCAACATATGCCATTCCTGCTTTGAACACTGCACTTTTGATATTTACAAAAGCCGTGTCTATACTTAAACCTTGAGATTTAGGAATAGTTACTGCATATAGTAAATACAGAGGAAACTGTTTGCTGCACACATACAAGTATTTTACAAGCAAAAAACGTACAACACAACACCCAATCTGTCTTACCTCTTTGATCTGATCAAATTTTATATTCAAAAATTCTATTCCCTCTCTGTTCTGAAATTTTACAAAATCAACAACTTTTCCCAGTGCTCCATTTACTAAACCTTCTTCTACATTCAAATTACACTGTAAAATTACCCAACAGTTTATACATACATGTAAAGTCTTTTCTTAGCCTGCAGTTTTAGATACAGACTTTTCCAAAGAACGCAATTTAGGTGCCAATTACGATCCGGTAAAAAATGTCCCCGTACGACTCGTATCCGGTCTTTTTACCGTACGAATCGTACAAGTGCCGTACAAACTGGCAATCACGATTCGCATGGTAAAAAGTCCATACGAACCGCATTGGGAATCATTCCCCACACGTCCTCGGGTCGGAAAATGTGTCCGACACGTCCTCGGATGATTTACCGTACAAATGTGAAAAGTGAAGTCCGACCGAGGAATCACGATCCTACCCGTGCGTCCGATCTCACAACCGTATGGTAAAAACACCGTCCGCACCGAACTCCCATTGCAACCATGGAGACATGTGCCCGCATACGCGCCCAACACTCCCCCCAGCACCCATACGTTTGAGTCGTACTCCCCGTGAATGTACACCCCCCCCTGTATGTACACCCGTGTACGTGTCAAACCCCCACCCGTGTATGTACACCCCTGTACGTTCGAGTCGTACCCCCACCCCTCTACGTGTCGTACCACCGTGTATGTACACCCCTGTACGTCAGAGTCGTACCCCCACCCCTGTACGTGTCATACCCCCGTGTACCCACACCCCTGTACGTTCGAGTCGTACCCCCACCCCTGTACGTGTCGTACCACCGTGTATGTACACCCCTGTACGTCAGAGTCATACCCCCACCCCTGTACGTGTCGTACCCCCATGTACCCACACCCCTGTACGTTCGAGTCGTACCCCCACCCCTGTACGTGTCGTACCCCCGTATACCCACACCCCTGTACGTTCGAGTCGTACCCCCACCCCTGTACGTGTCGTACCCCCGTGTACCCACACCCCTGTACGTTCGAGTCCTACCCCCACCCCTGTACGTGTCGTACCACCGTGTATGTACACCCCTGTACATTCGAGTCCTACCCCCACCCCTGTACGTGTCGTACCACCGTGTACCCACACCCCTGTACGTCAGAGTCATACCCCCACCCCTGTACGTGTCGTACCCCCGTGTACCCACACCCCTGTACGTTTGAGTCGTACCCCCACCCCTGTACGTGTCGTACCACCGTGTATGTACACCCCTGTACGTTCGAGTCCTACCCCCACCCCTGTACGTGTCGTACCACCGTGTATGTACACCCCTGTACGTCAGAGTCGTACCCCCACCCCTGTACGTGTCGTACCCCCGTGTATCCACACCCCTGTACGTTCGAGTCCTACCCCCACCCCTGTACGTGTCGTACCACCATGTATGTACACCCCTGTACATTCAAGTCGTACCCCCACCCCTGTACGTGTCGTACCACCGTGTATGTACACCCCTGTACGTCAGAGTCGTACCCCCACCCCTGTACGTGTCGTACCCCGTGTACCCACACCCCTGTATGTTCGAGTCCTACCCCCACCCCTGTACGTGTCGTACCCCCGTGTACCCACACCCCTGTACGTTCGAGTCCTACCCCCACCCCTGTACGTGTCGTACCCCCGTGTACCCACACCCCTGTACGTTCGAGTCCTACCCCCACCCCTGTACGTGTCGTACCACCGTGTATGTACACCCCTGTACGTTCGAGTCCTACCCCCACCCCTGTACGTGTCGTACCACCGTGTATGTACACCCCTGTACGTTCGAGTCGTACCCCCACCCCTGTACGTGTCGTACCCCCGTGTACCCACACCCCTGTACGTCAGAGTCATACCCCCACCCCTGTACGTGTCGTACCCCCCTGTATGTACACCCATGTACGTCAGAGTCGCACCACCACCACAACCTCCTAAGTACGGAGTGCACCCCAGGCCCCAACATCACAACCGCATGTACGAGTCGTACCAAGCCACACACAAGGACAGCACCGTACAACCAAATGGCCCATGTACACACCGTACACACGCTAATAACGCACGTACACCACCAGGACAAACCAAAACAACACAAGAATACACCATTCGAATGGCACAAAGCCACAAAACATGTCCAACAACCACTAAAATAACACATTCACTGACCTGCAATTGCCAAAAACAAACAGAGGCCCAAAACACCACCACTCCTTATAACACACCCACCCAAACTTCAAACACAGCCACACCCACCAATGGACCAATAAAAAGGGCCCACACACACAAACCATGAGCCTTTGCAACAGACTCACTGCTGGCAGACACCACAGACAACCTACAGCACCATACTACAAGCTTCACCACACCTTACACTTGCACACCTTCACACAACCACCTTCTCTAACACACCCTCATCACATTCACACACACACCTGCACAACCACACCCACACACCCACAACCATCCACACACCCCCCCACCATCCACACACACCCTCCACCATCCACACTCACACCCCTCACCATGCCCACTAACAAGAATCCAAAGTTCAGTAACCGAGAGTTGGAGGTCCTTGTCGATGAAATCCCCAGAGTCGAGCCACAGCTCTTTGGAACATTGGTCAGACAGACCAGCATTGCAGCAAAAACAGCCATGTGGCAGACCATCGTCGATGCTGTGAATGCTGTTGCGGACACCAGAAGGACCAGGCATGAATGCCAAGCCAGGTGGTACGATCTGCGGGTCCGAGCCAAATGCTGGAGGAACACAACCAGGCCAACGCCACTGGAGGAGGGCCGTCCCGCAGACCCGTACACTACCAGCCCTGGGAGGAGAGGGTGATGGCCATACAGCCGGTGGAGGCAGTCGAAGGATTAGGAGGACTCCGAGACCCGGGTGAGTACACAACCAACGCACCTCACATGGGGGGAACGTCATCCACAACCAAAATCACTAACAGGCACGCAACCACCCCAAGCTATCGCATGACTCAACCACACTCCATGAACACGCACATGCCACTGCCGCCACCATGCCCCATGCACCCAGCTGGACAATGTCAAGTCACAGGCCACAGAAGACACCAACACATGACACGGTAACCTGGATGGCGGGAGGGTGGGCCCCAAAATTCACATAGTGCAACTCAGAAGCAGACAACAATGCCCTCTGCCCATATGGCCCAGGTCACAGCCAGACAAACAGTGTGTCCCCACACAGGAAAGACTCGCCAGCAAATGGCGGACGCCTTGCATCAACAAATGGGGTGAAGGCACTGTTTTGCACATGACAGCAGCTAATGAACAGCCAACATTGTGAAAGAGTGGCAGCACACACCACCACAGCAGCAGCGCCGAGACACACACTACACCCAATGGGTGCCTAGAGATCAGAAACAAACTCACATCAACAAGCCAAGGGCCATTCAAAGATCTGCTAACAGTCTGTGCCCAGGAAGCTGGGCTGAGGTGACAGAGGGTGACACACAGAGGGAGGGAGAGGGGGACAGAGAGGGAGGGAGAGGGGGACAGAGAGGGAGGGAGAGGGGGACAGAGAGGGAGGGAGAAACAGGGACATGGACAGAGGGAGGAGGCTGACACACGGAGGGAGGGAGAGGGGGACAGAGAGGGAGGGAGACACAGGGACACGGATAGAGGGAGGAGGCTGACACACGGAGGGAGGGAGAGGGGGACAGAGAGGGAGGGAGACACAGGGAGAGCAAATCAGCCGTGTGGTGTGTGGGAATGTCTGCTCGTCAGCAGGTAGACTGCATGCATGTAGCCAAGGGTGGCCAGTGCCAGAACCCCTCCTCTTTTCCATGGCAAAACACAGGGCCATGTCACAACCTGTTCACGAGCACAACGACAGCTACCTGCATTATATAACTGTGTGGATCCACTCCATGTGCACATGTACAGTGCTACACGGAAGGCGCCAATGCATGGCTCGCCACACCTGGCCACTCCACTGCTGACTGCAGTCACACTTGACGCAGCAAGTAAGACTGTGCCACACATAGTTAAAGGGGCCAAAGTGGTGCCCAATGGACACACCCATGCACAAGTGCACTGTGAGTGGAATGCAAGACAGATCCTAATTCCAAGAGGAAATGTGCCAACTTTGAAACTGATGAAACATGGATGTTGCATGGACCAAAATTAACATTGTCTCTCTCACACACAGGTCAACCTCGTGGTTCACCCCCCAACACTGGGGGGGGAGACTCACAGGACCCGGATCTGCGGGAGCCCGATCCCACCGGCAGCGACGACTCTCACCACTCTGTGGACGACCCCGACCAACCTCGCACCTCTGGTGTCCAACCACCTGCAGCACCTGCGTCAGGTACAACGGGGCCAACCACCACCCCCACTCCTGCCACATCCCAGGAGACACCCAGGATCCCTGCCCCACCACCACAAAGCAGCCAGGCTGGCCAGGAGGGACACGGTGTCCCGGGCACCCAGGAGGAGGCAGGCGACAACGCCAATGACACCCCTCAGGGGTCCCGGAGACCCGATGTGCCCACAAGGGCAGGCCAGGTGCAAGTGGGCAGGGGTGGTGGGAATGGAGGACGGCGGAGGCGCCAGCCTGACCAGTTGGCTGGGGAACCGGTATATTCCCATGTCCGTAACATCCTGGACACATACCGGCAGGACACCACGGGCATGGCCCAGGTTGTGTCCACCCTCAATGAGATCAAGGGAACCCTCGATGAGATAAAGACCCAGCAGGCCCAGCAACATGCCTGTCTACTGCAACACCAACGGAGGATGGAGGACAGACAGGCTGAGCAAGTGACGGTGTTCCAGGGGATTCACAATACACTCCGTCGGATGGCCGACAACATGGGCAACCCTCCCTGTGCCAGAAGGCGTAGAACATCACCACCCACAGGGAGGGATCAGGAAGAGGAGGAAACATCCGATGGAGCATCCCAAACATCGTCACAGCCTGCTTCTGAGGGTCCCCGCAGGAGGCCGGGTCGTCCACGGAAAGGACCGTGAGGGTCGGCGCTACATCACCATCTCCCAGGACACCTGGCCTGGCACCTGGCCCACTGGAGCAACAGCATCACAGCATCAAGAGACATTCTCTGCCACATGGCCCTGCTGGTCACTGTCTGACCAATGTTGACAAAGACTGTGGCATGGACTCTGAGGATTTCCAATGGCAAGGACACCAACTCCCCTACTGAACTTTGGATTCCAAACTCCCGGAAAGCCCCTCACGTTATACCCCCTCCCACCCCCCCACAAAAATAAATAATCACACCATGAAGAGAAGATGCCTGCTGGTTGCATTATTACCTTACATGTGTCTTGTAAAGTCTAAACATGCCTGAGTTATCTTTTGACTTCAACCATCCACACCCTGGGGCCTGAGTCTGGCACAGGACACACGGGTCACAGTGTATTAGGCAAGACAGACATGGAGCACCATACACACCTGTGATGGGCCCAACCAGCTGAGGGGGTGGCCGCACAACCGTGCTGACAGACACATTGAGTACAGCAACAGTCATGTGCAGAGCTCAGGGATCCAGTCCAGTGTCCTGGGGGGCACCCAGGTATGTGTAGACAGGTGGCAGAACCATGTCCTGCAAGCTTGAGTCCGGTGGATGCAGATAATGGGGGCCTGGCCAACGTTGGATGCATGGGGATGGCACATGTCACAATACCCACACAGTCATGGACATCATGCCCAATACACAGTCTCAGCCCACACACACAGCTTGCATCTTGCTACTCGACACATCGACACATAGCCACTATCCGGGAAAACCATGCCAGACATGCTGGATGCACCGTGGCAACACACCAGCATTGACTGAGAAGAGGCACCTTGGAGGCATAGGGACACCTTTATTAGTCATGTTTCCGGGATTGCAGAGGCAACTTGAAGTACACATGAACACTTCATGTGGAGTAACATGTGGGTCCAACACTGGCACCCTCCTTCTGCAGCACAAATGTGTGTTAGCCATGGAACTGGCACACAATTGTCGGCTAACAGCTAAACACCCACAGCTGCTCACGGAGAGACTGCCATACACCATTGATCCTCTGATGTAGAAGTCCCACACCATGTCAAGCCAATGCAAACCGTATATGTCCGAGGGCAGTGTTACACACATTGATGCCATCATCACAATCCACTATCCCATCACTGATGACTGTCAACCAGTCAGACCATCTATTCAGGTGTACACAGCTGCATGTCGTGTCCCATGGTGATGCTACATGGCTGCAGAGGAACCAAACATCGACAGGGGCAATGTGCATACATCGTGAACAACTGCCACACCCAATACACCCCTGATGCATCCCTTACCCTAAGGAGACTTCCAAACGTGCCCGTACGTGTAACGCTGAGTCAGCACACGATGACGTGTCCATGAGGAATAGCAGTGCCACAACAATGCAACCAGCAGACGGCATGCGCAAGTACCTGGGGATGAGAGACACACAAGAAGTCAGCCACAAAAAGCACAGCCACTTGCATGTGCATGAACTCGACACATGTATGGATGACAACATGCTAGTTCACAATTATGACTGGGGAAATACAACCATCACTGCCACCATCACTCCAGTGACACACCCACACACACCTCTGACTCACGTGCCATACATGCAGGTGGAGACACACATCACAACACATGCCACACGTGGAGCAATGTGTGCACACTCAGACACTGGTACTCACCACTAAGCAAAGAAGTCGCGTATGAGCCGAGTCCGGATGTCCTCTTGCGGCTCCACATCCTCCACATCACTAGCCCCATTGCCAAGCCCTTCGTCCTCCACGGGTGGATGGTCCTCGTCATCTTGATCCAGGATGAGTGGCACAGCTTTCTCAACTGCCATGTTGTGCAGCATGCAGCAGACCATGAAGATTTTGCAGACCTTCGCAGGGGCATATGGGAGCGCGCCGCCGGTCTTGTGGAGGCACCTAAATCGGCTCTTCAGCAGGCCAAACGTCCTCTCTATCACTCGCCTTGTCTGGCCATGGGCGGTGTTGTAGCGGAGCTGGGCTGGCGTGATGGGGTTGCGGAGAGGTGTGAGCAGCCATGGCATGTTGGGATAGCCAGCGTCCCCTACATGGGAAGCACATGGACATCGTTAGAACTGGTGAAGCGGTCGTGCTGGTAGGCTATGCAAAATACAGGACAGACAGACTGTACCCACCAACAACACATGCTCGTTCGTTGCGCAGCTGCATCATCATTTCAGGCATCCTGCTACGCCTCATGATGTAGGCATCGTGTGCTGATCCTGGAAAACGAGCACAGACATGTGAAATCACCATGTTGGACAGACACACCACAAGGGCATTGATGGAGTGGTAGTGCTTCTGATTGCGGTACGCTACCTCCAGTGCGTGTGGTGGTACCAAAGCTACATGTGTACCATCTATGGACCCAATGACATGGGGCATCCCTCCCAGGGCATAGAATCCACGCTTCACCCCAATCAACATTTCAGGGGTTGGGAACTTGATGAAGTCATCCAGGTGAATCAACATGGCCTCTAAGAAATCATGCAGCACACGGCAGAACATGCTCTGGGACATGCCACCAACATGAGCTATGATATTTTGAAAGGTACCCGTGGCTAGAAAATGTAGGGCTGCCATTACCTTCAGGTTGGGTGTCAGTGCCGTAGGATACCTGTGCAGCGGTTGCAGGTGTGGTGCCAGTCTCGCCGTCAACTCCAGAATCAACGGTTGGGGGAAGCGGTAGCACCGGACACAATCATTCTCCCGCATGGCAGCCAAGTCCGGAATAGCTCGGGGAAGAGGCGGCGCTCTGCAGGAATTTGGAAGTGACAAGGAAGAGTGAGTGCCCCACAACAACAAATAATTTGTACTGAGCACATGTTAATCTGTCTATACACATATGCTACATACGGAGTCAGGTATGTGCCACATGCCCTGGACACGTATGGCTGGCAGGTGACACTCCTACCAAGACCCAGCTACACACGGAGATTGAGAACCTCCACATGCCATGGCATGGGATTAGCTGTGTCCCAGTGCAAGTGAACAGCCAGACGCAACACAGGAGTGACATACACCCACACATCAGCAGAAGTAGGATGTCGATTGCAGAGACTGGTAGCGGAACACTAGAGACACAGGTCACATGACATTACACTAGGACAGCCCACACACCTTGCCATGAAGGTGCACATGTCATGACTCACCACACATTCATTGAGAGGATGCAGACATGTCCTTGTCACGCTACTCCGTGTCCCATGCATACATACGCACCTCACATCCGATACCACATGTGGCATGGTGTGCGGAACAGTGTCCAATGTCAATCTACACACATACACATGTTGGTTGCTGCAACAGCTGCAGCTTTTGAGGGTGCTCCAACATCAACCTAATGGGAAGCCCCCACACATACATGACATAGTCACATCATGCACCGTGGGTAGTGACAAGTCAGGTGTGGTAACCCCTGTACCGGGCATCAGGGGACACTTGCGTGTGTTGGTGTCCGTGCCATGCCAGTGACGCTCATCCCCAGTGTGCAGTACGACATGCACACATGTCAAAGGAGTCAAGGGCATGCCTGGCACACATTGCACCGTCACACATTACATCTGTACACATCTCATCATACATCTGGTGCCTTCTCGACTGAGGAGTAATGTTCCACATCACAGCCTGTCACACCTGTGCCCCACACATGTAGTAATGCACAGACAATGCCTTGATGTCCATCCATGGACAAGAATGTCCACCCTATTCCTTCCTGTGTGATGCCTGTCACCACTGTGATGTGTGAAAACCGCCGTACTGCTGCTATGAGGGCCTGTGTACGTTCCCATATCACTATGGGTGTCCTCGCGTATGCGTACCCATAGTGAAAGTGAGCGTACAGGCGTGCGTACGGGCCGTACCACTATGGGTGTCCTCGCGTATGCGTACTCATACTGGTACGGCCCGTACACATGCCTGTAAATTCACTATCACTATGGGTGTCCTCGCGTATGCGTACTCGTACTGGTACGGCCCGTACACACGCCTGTAAGTTCACTATCACTAAGGGTGTCCTCACGTATGCGTACCCATAGTGAAAGTGAGCATACAGGCGTGTGTACGGGCCGTACCAGTACGAGTACGCATACGCGAGGACACCCATAGTGGTACGGCCCGAACACACGCCTGTACGCTCACTTTCACTATGGGTACGCATACGCGAGGACACCCATAGTGATAGTGAACGTACAGGCGTGTGTACGGGCCGTACCAGTACGAGTACGCATACGCGAGGACACCCATAGTGGTACGGACCGTACACACGCCTGTACGCTCAATATCACTCTGGGTGTTCTTGCGTATGCGTACTCGTAGTGGTACGGACCGTACACACGCCTGTACGCTCCATATCACTATGGGTGTTCTCGCGTATGCGTACACGTAGTGATAGGGAGCGTACAGGCGCGTGTACGGCCCGTACCACTACGAGTACGCATACGCGAGGACACCCAGAGTGATAGTGAACGCGTGTACGGGCCGTTGCTATGCATTTGGGGTGCCCTAGGGCCCCGGAACGCACCGTACCTGTGTGTGAAGCTCCAAATTACATAGGGGACACATGAGGGACAAGTATCAAGACCTACATGCATGCTGGTTGTCATGGAGACCAAGTTCAAATTTTGAATTTGTTCAGGAAGCTGCACGGCAGAAGTCAGTTGGAATGAATCTACTTTGTTGCAATGTGTTTGTGGGGACATCATGCAGGAGAAAAAAACAGATTGAGAACCCACAGACTGCTAGGTTTGAAGGGATTGAAGGAAACATAGGATGCAAATGTGAGTTACCAATCACTCTGTACTCCTGTGCATGAGATGGGCCAGCAAGGCAGATATAAGGCAGCCAGGTCCCATGAGGGAGCACTTGCCTGCACATCTCTGTATTCCACGACCCAGCTGCTGCTACTGATTCCCTGGAACCATGTCAAGGGCTGTGGAGAGGTAACAGCCATTCACCCTGGAGGAGAACATGGCTTTGGTGGATGTGATCCTCCCACGGTACCCCATGCTGTACGGGCGACCAGGTTATCAGGTGAGTGCAGTGTCTACTGGCACAGACTGTGTCCCTTTTTAGTGACTTTGACTTCTGCCATTGTGTCCAGGTGTGACACACATGCTATGTACTGTAGGGGGGGTCCCAGGGGGGGGAATGCCTGATGTCTCCCAGCAGTGCCCTGAGACAGGAGGGGTGGGGGCCTATCACTCCCAGCAGTGCCCTGAGACAGGAGGGGTGGGGGCCTATCACTCCCAGCAGTGCCCTGAGACAGGAGGGGTGGGGGCCTATCACTCCCAGCAGTGCCCTGAGACAGGAGGGGTGGGTGCAGAGTCCTCCCAGCAGTGCCCAGAGACAGGAGGGGTGAGTGCCTATCACTCCCAGCAGTGCCCAGAGACAGGAGGGGTGTGTGCAGAGTCCTCCCAGCAGTGCCCAGAGACAGGAGGGGTGTGTGCAGAGTCCTCCCAGCAGTGCCCAGAGGCAGGAGGGGTGGGTGCAGAGTCCTCCCAGCAGTGCCCAGAGGCAGGAGGGGTGGGTGCAGAGTCCTCCCAGCAGTGCCCAGACACAGGAGGGGTGGGTGCAGAGTCCTCCCAGCAGTGCCCAGAGACAGGAGGGGTGTGTGCAGAGTCCTCCCAGCAGTGCCCAGAGACAGGAGGGGTGGGTGCAGAGTCCTCCCAGCAGTGCCCAGACGCAGGAGGGGTGTGTGCAGAGTCCTCCCAGCAGTGCCCAGACACAGGAGGGGTGGGTGTGTGCAGAGTCCTCCCAGCAGTGCCCAGAGGCAGGAGGGGTGGGTGCAGAGTCCTCCCAGCAGTGCCCAGAGGCAGGAGGGGTGGGTGCAGAGTCCTCCCAGCAGTGCCCAGACACAGGAGGGGTGGGTGCAGAGTCCTCCCAGCAGTGCCCAGACACAGGAGGGATGGGTGCAGAGTCCTCCCAGCAGTGCCCAGACATAGGAGGGGTGGGTGCCTATCACTCCCAGCAGTGAACAGACATAGGAGGGGTGTGTGCCTATCATTCCCAGCAGTGCCCAGACAGTGTCCAGTTTTAAACGTTCCTGATTAAATGTAGAACACTCTTGCAGTGTAGGCATTAGGTAAACTGTAGACTTCTTTTCTCCAAGCTTATTGTACATTACTTCAGCAGCTGTTTTTCCAGTTGAAAACAAATTCCTTAGTAGCCTCCTTTCTAAAGCTTGTTTACCATTTTTCATCAAAACACCAATTTGTATGTCTTGAAGAATAATCCCATAGTCTTCATCACGTGCTTGTCGCCTATTTGTATCAACTTCTTTATATTGAAAATGTAATCAAATCTTCACATTTCCAATACTTCCCAAAGCTTTCCTAGTGTCTTCATAGTCAAGTGTTTTAAAAATGCGTTGTCCTTTTACAAGAGTACGTTTTAGTAGATCTGCGAGCACAATTAAATGTTTTCCTACAAACAGTACATCATTACTTTGTTTTTAAATCGGTTGTATTCCTAAATGTACAAAGGCAAGCAATACGTTTGAGACCAAGCTCACCTCATCAATGTTTAAAAGTTTCATTTTCTTCAGCACAAGCTTCTCCAGATAGCTTCTGATATTCCAATTTATTATCATGTTCAACTGGTAGCATAGGTAATCAATGTAAAGTAATTCCTATAATGTTGTGTGCTACTAATCCAGTTGGAACTGTTACAACACAAGATAGTTTTGTGTAGATACCTTGTCAAAACTTTAATTAAGAAAGTTTTTCCTGGCCCAGCTTGACCACTGACGTATATTAGAATAGGTTTAAATGATGAACATTGGCATTCTTTTTTCTTGTATCAAACCATGTTGTATCTGTTCTTTTACTTGTAGATATATTTCTTTCTGTTTAATATTTAGTTGTTCTTCTAACTTTTCCAACTGAATAATGTCCTGATGTGCTCGTTGCATTACAGTTTCTACCTCATTCATGGATATTGCTGCTTCATTTTTGATTATTGGTTGTCATAGTGGATCTTGACTTAGTGGACTAGAAGTTTAACTATCTTGAGAACTTTCTCTAGCTATTCCCGCTGCAATAGTACTTTCTTGTTCAATCTCATCATTTAACATTTGTAGATATATAGGAAAAATTGTGCACTGAAAACTATCTTTACTTGCATTAAAAAATTCTTTATAGCAGTCAAAAACTCCAAGTAATTACGTTTCACTGCACCAAGGCTTTAACAGTTGCAGAAGTGCTATATAGAAAAATTCCTTCTTATCTGGACTTTCGCAACTCAGTTTTCTGTGATTAATAAGATTTCCTTTGGTATGTTTTACCATCCATCGAATCCAATTCCTACATACTTTTCTGCTTTTATATTTTCTGTAACTTTTCTACTAATGCTGTAATGTAAAAGTATTTCATACAGACATAGATTTGGACTCCTTTTGGGATAGTATGTATTAGTTTTAGCAATGTCAGTACTTTCTGGTTCATTCTGTGCTAAGTATTTGATTTCTTGTAATGTTTTCAATACTCTATTTTGTATGGCGGCAGACTTACCCAAATGATTCCTCTTGACTTTGAATATAAACTCTCAGAGCTCACGCAATCTGAACATTCATAGGATCCAATCTCTCGATGGGAAAGCATTTTTAAGCTGAAGCTGAACAATTTCCTGCTAAGACTCTTTTGGTGTGAAATTTCTTCCCACATTTCTTTCATCTCTGTCTTTTCAGATGTGGTTATATATGATGTAACATAGCGAACAACAGCAATTGAATTATCTGCAACATATTGAACATCCATGTTTGGATTCGACATTTTCAAAACCAATTGATTGTAGTCATTAATATACTTTGAATCTTTGGTTATTTTTTGAGGCAAGATGGCGATCGTTTGAGATCGCAGTGTGCACGGAGCTCTGAGAGCCAGAAGAACCTATGATGCTGCTGTGCAAAGTCTGGAGGGATGAATACAGAGATCTGTGGCGTTGAGTTCAAACCCGCTAGGAGCTACCTGCACCTAGTGGGAACAGCCATCGGGCTAGCTGTGTTGCGGCATCTAGATAAAATAATATCGATACTTACAACCAACGAAATCCACTACAGGAATTCTTATCTGCCGGCCGAGTTCGAGGAGGAAACCAAGCGTGCGGAAACAGCAGTGTCGGTTGAGATGGGACCGAAGGCAGCCGCGACCGCAAAGACGAGAACGGCCAGACTGGCGCTGCGGGGGATGCCGGAGTCGGGAGATCGAGGAACGGAGAGGGTGACGGCCCCCGCGACGCTAGGGTCACCCACACAGACCCCGAGACGTGGAAGAGGCGGGGTCACTCAGAAAGGACGCCCGGCCGGCCCCACTGTGGCTGATCTACTGAGAGGATCAGCCGGGAAAGCAGATCCGGGTCAAGAGGGGAAGACTCAGAGTACAGCCTACTCCAAACCGAGTGTGAAAGCCGTGAGCATGGCTGATGCTTGCGAGGTCCCGAATGCAGCCCAGAGTGTAAAGCGGGCTACACTAGGAGAACAAAGCAAGACGATGAATCCTCCTAATTCGGAGACATACGATCAGGATGGGGGGCCTGCTAACAATGAAGGTATGCCCGGTCCCTTTCCTTCACCTATTATTTTGACTTTGACTGTTGCTGATGGATCAGAGTGTTCGATACCAGCCTCCCAGAATGAGAATGTAACCTTGGAGAACTCCACCACTATTCATGACCCAGTGGATATGATAAGGGGTGCTGGGGGTGCTGGGGAGGGCAAGTCTCAGCATTTATATCATCTCAAGCTCAACTGTCTGGTATAGATCACGCCACAGCTCATGTGAGTCAACCTCAAGCAGCTTTTAAAACTAGTAAACCCAACATTGGCGATACTGATCTTGATAAAGAACCTAGTGATTTTTTCTTTTCTTTATCTGAAGGGGGTTGAATGGTCTGATGACTTGTCATATACTACAGATGAGAGCTGTAGCGACCAGGAAGATGATGAGGGTTGCAAATCAAAAACTATTTTGAAAAAAATGAAAAAGATATGGGGGAAGGATCTGGCTTGGGATTATACCCCCACAAATCAAATCACTAGTCCTATACATATACCTCCTGACCCACCCAGCTCAAGTCATTCCGGGATAACCCCCCCAATGTTAGAGACTATCTTCCAGGCTATTTCAATGCACCGAGAAGAGACGCGCCGGGATGGGCGCAAGGCCCAGGCTGCTATGCGCAAAATGCAAGGGGTTGTCCGTAAGCTAACTAAGACGTGCAATGTATTTGGGGACAGGCTAACGGAGTTGGAGTGGAGAATTGTTTCTAACTAATCTGATTTGGCTTCAAATCAAACACAAGTGGATTCTCATGAGTCGCAGCTAGTCGATGTCAAATGGAAGCTTGAGGAATTAGAGAATCGTCAGCGGAGGAATAATCTCTGGATACTGGGGGTTTCCGAAGGAGCTGAGGGGGGGATGTTCGATCATGCATGGTGGACCTGCTATGAGACTCTTTGCCAGAACTCACTGAATGGAACTGGACTCTTGAAGTCCAACATGCCCACCATGTCCCCTTTGTTTAGAAACAGCCAGCAAAGGCAGGGGCTTTCCCTGTGCCATCCTGGTGTACTTTGGCAATTTCTTACTACACCAAGTGGTTTTTGAAAAAGCAAGACCAGAAGCGAAAAGAACTAGGAATGAGATCTCCTATTTTGTTTGCCCAGACTTCTGCCACTCTACCGTCGAAAGGCAGTGGAGGCTGTGCTAGCTCATTAAGCCGTTCCAAGACAAGAAAGCACAATCTTACCTAAATAATCCAGCTCGGCTTAAAGTGATTTGGGGGGACAAACCAAATTCTTTTTATCCGAAATAAAGGCTAAAGAATATCTGGACAGTCTGTCTTGCTAGATTTAGAATTAGACAGCTATAAAGTGCCAAGTAAGCTACAGTGTATAACTATCAGAAGGGGAAAGTAAACTAAATAAGAAGGGACAAAGGTAGCACTATATTCTTGTTTTTTTAAAATTTTATTTCTATACCTTGATATATTTTGATATATTTGAAAACAGAATAAAGTTAAAGGGGAGAGAAAAAAAAATGAAATAAAATGATGCATGTTTAGAAAAACTGCGTGAGTTGTGGGTCCATGAGCAGCTTCTAATAATTGTTAGTAGAAAAACTCAGTATTAGGGCTCAGGCTCTGTGTTGCACATTCATCACAAACAGACTCTAGATTGAGTCTGTACGCCTCAAGTGGGGAGGTGGGGATGCTGGGGAGGTGGGGGTGGGAGGGGTTGGGGGAGCGACAGAGAGGGTGTAGTGGGTAAGGGGTAAGGGGTAAGGGGAGGGTGGTGGGTATAAAGCAAAGTGAAAAGAGCATTTCCGGAATCAGTAATGAAATGAAGGAACAGTCAAAAGAAATTAATGAAAGGCAGAAGCTGAGCCATAATGTGGAGGAGCATGAGGGCTACAGATTACTAACAAAAGGAACCCTGGAACCAGGAACCAAATTTCAATGGGGAAGCTAACCATATGTTCATGGAATGTGGCAGGGCTAAATGATAGGGTAAAAAGGATTCGATGTGCTGAAATTATTAGGTTAAAATCTATGGACGTAGCTTGCTTACAGGGGACACACATTCCCTGGGAGCAAAGAGAATTACTAAGGGTCGGCGGGTATAATACTTTAGCTTGTGTAACTCAGACCTCTAATATTCGTGGGGTGGCCATTCTAGCCAAAACGTCATTAGGATTACCCAAACGTAAGGCAGTGGATGCCCTGGGCCATAGTAGAACTTAAAACAGGAACTACGGTATGCTCAGTTTAAGGGTCTAATCAAGATGACCCTCAAATATTTGAAGACCTAGAAATAGAGCTAGCCACATGGCCAAACTCCCTAATTTTCTGTGGAGATTTAAACATTTCTTTAGATATAGGCACTGGGAAGCAGAGGCAAGGCAGATATTCTGGCCGGAAGCCTAGAGTTTACAGAGCCCTAAACTGCCTTAAGAATAGTCATGGTCGATATTTGGGATTTACAAAACCTGACTAAGCCCGGCTACACATACTTCTCCTATCCACATAATAAATATGTCAGAATCGATTTTTTTTTGCAACAAGCGATCTAATAACACGAGCTGAGATTTAAGAAACTCCCTAAATTAATTTCTGACCACAATTCTCTGATTCTAGAAATTGAATTAACTAACTTTAAAAGGCCACGTAGTAAATGGACGTTCGATAGAAAATTGCTAGTGAATAACGAGTATATCGAATTCATTATGGATTGGGTACAAGAATATTTTAATATGAATCACTTTAGCACAGGCAGGGGGGACGTTTGGGATTCTTTTAAAGCCACTCTAAGAGGGGAAACTATCAGTTTTGTGGCCAGAGCTAAGAAGGACCGGAAAAATAAGAATCAACAAATATTACGGGAGTTGGCCAGAGCTGAAGAGGAGCATGTCTTGACAATAATACGGGGACAAGATCGGGTCCATATCCAACATCGAATATTTGCTTTAAAGTCGGACTTAAATAGCTGGCTAACGCAGAGATCAGCAGAAGCATGTCAATCCCATCGGAACAGTACATATGAAAACGGTGAGCTGGTAGGTAAGAGGTTAGCCATTCGCACCCGACAGAAGATCTATTTTAACGCAATACCCTCTATTAAAAGAGACAGACAAGTACATACTGATCCAGAAGACATCATTTAAGGGTTTCAACGGTTTTATCAAATCTTGTATCAAGATGATATCATGAAAGACTCAGCAGAAGTCATGAAGGCTCCAGCAGAACTGACCGTAGATATCGAATTTGGAGGGGGCCTGGATAGGTTAATAAGAGATGATCTAGAAGTAGAAATTACTCTAGAGGAAGTTCATTTGGCTCTGCTAGAAATGGCCTTAGGGAAAGCTGCAGGACCCGACAAACTCCCACTAGATATCTATAAAATCTTAGGAACAGTGATTACACCTCTTCTTCTGGGCCTGTTTAAGGGAGTGCAGTATAGAGGAACCCGCCCGAGTCTTGGAAAGAGACAGATATAATAATATTCCCTAAAAAATGCAAGCCGGTTGACAATCCATCATCATACCGACCAATCTCCTTGATTAATTCAGACTCTAAATTATATTCTAAAATCTTGGCCAATCGGCTTGGAAGGGTCATAGAACATCTGGTCTCCCCCAGGCAACATGGTTTTATCCCGGGTAAAGGAAAAACTGACCATACCCGCAGAGTTATCTCCCTTTTTGATATCATGTCTGGGACGGGGGGCCAGATCGCTATGATTCTTATTCATGCCGAGAAAGCTTTCGATCAGTTGTCCTGGGAGTTTTTATGGGGGTTATTTAAGCTAAATATTTTCAGGCCCCAATATATAAAAGCAATCAAAGCCATGTATTGTCAACCAAGGGCCCGACTGCAACTTATGGGAAAGGAGTCTGATAATATTATTATATCAAGAGGGACAAGGCAGAGATGTCCTTGTTCCCTAATTTTATTTGCTTTATATATTAACCCTTTGGTGGTTAAACTTTTACAGAGCTGAAATATTAAGCCAATAGTTACAGGCAGTTACGAGACTAAAGTACTGGCTTATGCTGGTGATGTTGTGGTACTAACCCCGAATCCAGCTGAGGCAATTATAGAAATTAATAAAATCACTGAGAGCTACGGGCTTCTCTCTGGATATGCTTTGAATAAGGGGAAAACTATTGTGCTATGTACGGATAACATTGATTTTAATGACCCAACGAAGTCAAACACAGCGGTTTATCTGGGGGTTTATATAAGCGCTAAAATAGATGAAATTAATAAGTGTAATTTTGAACCTCTGATAAAAACCATAGGGAACAATCTAAGGAGAATCAATGGTTTACACTTGTCCATCATTGGGAGGAGAAACTTTTTAAAAATGACCATGCTACCAAAGCTATTGTATCTGTTTCGGGCTATACCACTGGCTGGAGAAGATAAATTATTGAAGACACTAGAATCAATGTTAACCAAGTTTATATGGCAATATGGGAAGGTTAGGAGAGCAATGCAATGCTTAGCTCTACCACAAGACAGGGGTTGCTTAGCAATCCCTAATATCACCCTATATTATTTGGTGGTTCTACTCCATCAAATGGCTACACTACTTATCATAGATAACGACACTGGAACAGAGCATGGTCCAAAAATACTCACTATCTACGAACTTTCTATTGGGAAGAAAGCTCCAGGGCTTTTATTGAAAAAGTGCAACCACGTTACTATAAGAAGGTACGGTTTAAAGTGATCCGCAGCACATGGAATGTATGGAAGAAGGTCTCCAAATGTATGGTAATCCCGAAAGCCAATAGATATACACCCCTGTGGCACTCATCACTATTACCACCCCAGGTTAACAACGATATGGGGAAGAAATGGGAAAGGTTTGGGGTAAGAACAATTGGGGATTTTTGAGGTGGTGGGCAAGATTTTCAAGATTTTCAATTTCGCGTGCTACAGAAGGCTTTTGATATACCGAATAACCATTATTTTAAATTTGTTCAGATTAAAAACTTCCTTGTCTTAAATACACCTAAGATCACGCTCGATAAGATTCCAATTTTAGATAGTAAAACTAGGAAGTCTACCAAAATTAGGAACTTTTATGGCTTACTTCTTGACAAGATCGCAGCCAATTTAGAAAAAACTGAAGTATCTTGGGCATTAAAGCTGGGAAATCCTGATGTGGACATTATTATGAAAGCTCAATTGTACAAAACTATTTTTAATCTATATTTTACACCAGCTAAATTGTACACATGGGGGAAAAGGGTAGATGATAAGTGCCCTAGATGTGGGTTAGGACCAGCCACCCTGATTCTTATGTTCTATGATTGTGACAAAAAGGTTTATCAAGGTACTGGAAGGTAGTATTTGGCCGTAGATTAGAACTATCCCCTACTCTGTTGATTCTTGGTTATGATGGTTCAATGGAACTTAGTGTAGAGGAGGAATGCTGTCTCTTTCTGGGAATAGTGGTATATAGGATATTATTAGCAACTAGATGGAAAGATGCCGAACCACCAACCTTCCACATGTGGCTTGACAGGCTTCTTGGAATATATAATCAAGAGAGGGCTATTTACGCTAGCTGGGGCAGACAGGCTAGAATTCGGGGGCAGAAGGTTTGGGCACATATCGCCGGCTGGAGCAGAGATGTAAGGGGGGCATAGGAAGGGATTAACAGAGGAAGCCCTTAGCCTCATCAAAGATAGGCGCTAATGAACTGACTCATTTGTAGATATCTCCAAACTACCGTGCAAGAGAGATTAACTGTTTGTTTATAGGATCAAGCCGTTTAAACATCGGATGAAATTTAATATTTTTTAAGACTGCTTTTCTTTTAAACCAACTGCCTTTTAACTAATCTAATCAAGTTATTTATTGTATTAACTGGTTTTATCATTGATTGATTGATTGCTATTTCATGTATATGTATTTTCTGGAAATGCTTAATAAAAAATAAATTAAAAAAATAAGAATCTTTGGTTCTTTTTAAGTTGTATGTATTCTTTGTAGATTTCCGAGTTATTGTATGCCTTACTGCTGATGTAAAACTATTTAATCTTCCTTTTGAAATTATTGGACGTGGGAATCCAAAACAACATTTTGTATAAAATTTCCCTTCAGACTTGTATTTTTGTCGACAGTATTTTCTATATCGATGACTTTGAAACTGTAAAACTTGTTGTCTCAAGCTTTTTTCTCCTCCTTCTCTTGAAATGGTACAGGTAACATACTGTTCAATGAAAGACAAAACACTTTCATCAGTATCAGTTCCAAATTTTGTATGTGTATATGAGGAGCACTTCTGGCTTGCTACTCCTCCAAAAGTAATCTGTTACCTCTCTAAGAGGTGGAATCTTTTTATTGCAGATAAATGACATCATAGCTTGAAACCTCTGGTTAAAACACCTGCAGACATTTACAGGATCCAAGGAACAGAGTTCTCGACCTGTCTTCAATTCAATGTTTTTAACATTTGAATTTGCTTCTCGTAGAGCAAATCGTCCCATGCATATTCAGCACAGGTAAGTGTTACAAATCACCGTGACAATTATACCAATAATCATTGGTACCATGTTGATACGCCATCAAATTATATAAATGATATTCTAAATATTCATCTCTTTGTTGAACTTTGTCCATGAATTCCTTTGCAAAAACATGTGGAAGATGAACTCCTGTTTTAGATATGTGGTTCAACCCAAATGAAAGTGCAGACAAATCGCTTTCAAACAAAAGATAAAATATATATGGAATGCACAGTCAAAATCTTGGATCTTCAGAGTACAATCTTGTTAAGCGGTATTCTTAAGCTGGAAACAGTACAGCTCGCTCATCAATTTGTCCACCTTCTCCAGTGGGGAATAGCTGTGGAAAACAGCCAGATTCTAAACTTTTTTCCCATACACTCATGGGATTTCGCTTTGCTTTATTCATTTGAAATAATTCAATACTGTTTCCTATCACTTCTTTTGGATGAATAGGCTGTATAGTGTAATGTTCATAAATCTCTTCACTCATGGACTTTTCCACTTTTTCTATTTGGCCACTTTAAATTTCTGGTTCATCTTCTAAGCATATTGCCTGTTCATTAACATTTATATACTTATAATAAATATTATTATGTATCAGATATAATGTAGCCTTTTGAAGTTTATTACCATCTACAAAACTCTTGCCGTATTTTTCGACTCTTTGTTGGTACACCATTAAATAGAATAACTACTGCCTCATTTTCCTCCCTGTCTACACCAACAGTTTCTATATTTTTCGTAAAATCTAAAGGTAACTACACAACTCTTTCTTTCAGACCTCTTTGTAAATCTGTTGGTGGCAGCTTACCTGTATCAGGCTCCATACGAACTATAACCTGAAACGATTGATTAAGTATGGACTCATATGCATTCAAATCTGCCAGTTCCTGAGGAATAGCTGCCAACCTAACTTTTTATGTACTGCTATAGCTGGCATTTTGTTCTCTTCTAATTTATTGTAACAATATTTACAAATATGTTGATCAGTCGCCAACTCAAACTGACCTTCTACCAATAAATAAGCACCAAATTGCTGCCACTTATCATTGTTTTCCTTTTCACTTTTTGAATATATATCAACATTCCTAGCTTGATTTCCATAGTGAGTGCGTCGACAACAAATACAAACATAGCTTGGTTTTTCAGATGAAACTGCCTTAAACTTTGTAATTTTTTCTGTAAACTCATCAATACTAATAACTTCAACCTGTTCATCAACAGCTATACTTATCAAGGTCTTACTTTCTCTACACTCCTCTTGTAAACCATTAAAACAAAACTGTATATCGTCACAAACTTTTTGTACATCTGATACGGAAACGTGCAAAAGAGCTGTTTCATTTTACTTAAACATAATGCAGGACTTTTGACATAGTAGACACTCCTTACTAACTTCCGCATTTCTGAGTGGTGTACTGCTAACATTCTTAAATGATGAAAAGTACTTCGACACACTTTTTTTGAAAGACAAGCCAGAGAATGATCCTTCAAATTAGTGTATTTTCTTACTTCACAAGGATATAGTCCTTGTAACATCTTAATCTTCTGTTTAAGACTTTTTCGGCATTTTCTCATAAAAAAAATCAAATGTCAATAGATTCCTGTTGAATACTACAAATTCTACTATAATCCCACTTCTATCCTGGAGCTTGTGGACGCCTCCCTTGAACTTCTTTAGATTTTACTTCTTCCGCATTACTAGGAACCATCTTTTCTTTTGTAATGGGACAACCATCTTTCATCTCATGGCATCGACAAGTAGTATCAACTGCATGAACTAATGTGTTCTGTTGAAAATAGTTTTCTTCAATAAAGAAAGGCTCAGTAATAGAAGTGTGCTTCCATTTACCAGTAAATGTTTTACAAAAGTTACTTTTAACCAGTCTTTTTCCCTTCATAAACCGCATTGTTTTATACAATGTTTTCATTCTCTTCAATATTAATATAAATAATTTTCTTTTTATTTCAAACACTTTATCTACTACACTTTCAATCTTTTGCTTTTTCTTATAGGCTGCAGATCTACTTTTATACTTTTTTCAATCTTTCAATACATTGTGTAGTCCTCTACTTCTAAATATTCTCTTCATTTTGTCTTTATGTTCTTTCAGCTTTTTTTCACGATGCATTTTTTCCCATAACATGATTTTCTTTTATCATCTCCCTTTTTCCTTTCCTTCTGATTTGTTGTTGAACTTGTCTTTTTCTTTTCAAGATTTTCAAATTGCTTAACATTTTGTAAAAGACTTTCAACAAACTCTTTACTTCTCTTACCAGAACTCTTTTTCTTCAATGTAACATTTTGCAGTTCATCTTATTTCTTTTTTCCTTCCTTTAAATAATACTGTTTATTTTCTTGTCTTCTCTTTTGATCTTTTTTTGTATATAAATATCTGAAAAAGAAAGATAAGTTTCAATAGTTTAATAAATAATTTTATACTTTTGAAATAATTATATATTAATATTCATAACAATAAATAAAAAAAATACTTTCAAATACATTCCAAATATCTCCATAATATGTAAATATTTAGAATATTGTACTTTACACAATAGCAAACAAAAAGAACACACACCTTCAAATGGTAACATAGTTGAGATTGCTCTTTTAAATTTGGCTAGGCCCAAGATTCTCAGCAGTTGGTAAAAACTGAAGCACCAAGCGAAAAGTGAGGTTTAAGACATGTTGAAAAAAGAATTAGAAATTACACTACTTGCGATGAGTTTGTGAAAAGGTACACTGGAAGTAGACCGTATACTTTTACGTATCTGCTTGAAATGAGAAATGTAGTATGTCAAATTTAAAAGTCTACGTGCTCTTGTGAGTGAAGTATGTGTGTACTTCTACATCTATTGTCTCATGTGTTATTTATCTGAAAATTATAGCTTTAAAACCTGGTTGGTTTGGCTACCGGTGGACAAATCTCTCAGTTCTGCACTATCATTCGGTCGCTCAGCCTATGATGTCTTCTGTATAAAGGTATTATGGAGCCTCTCAAACAGCCTGTTTAATAATCATATTCCATGACTTTTTTTGACAGAAATGTAAAGACCATACACTGTGAAACACAGGTATCCAAAATGCACAGACTAATGTATGTATGCTTTGAGAAATATGTTGAGACTTATAACAGTGATATAGTTGAATACCTGTAATTTAGAATGCATGATGTCCAAATGTATGTAAAAAAAAGTGTATGTATTTCTTTCTGCTGATAAAACATGGCATCTGGGTATTGCAGGCTCCACAATACCTTCATTCAAAAGACAACACAGGCTCTGCGACCAAACTACAGACCAGATCTAAGAAATTTGAATACCAGTAGCGAAACCGACCAGGTTTTCCAACTACCATCTTCAGATGCATAACACATCAGACACTGGATATAGAAGCAGACAAAAATGTCATTCACAAGGCCATGAAATCCCTTAAACGTGAGGGACTGCACTGCCCATTTGAAGGAGACACCTAAATTTAGGCGGGGTACTTCAAGTGTAGCTTCTCACAGACTCATAGCAAATAGCCAACATGTCTAAAACCTCACTTTTCTCTTGCAGCTTCAGTTTTCAATAATTGTGTCTGTACCTTTTGTTAGTGGCATCATACATAAAAGAAACATACAAATAAATGTATACCTGTGTTTTATATGTCTAGCATGTTCAGATGCATAACACGTGAGAATACATATACAAATAGAGGCATAACTCAGTCACAAGACCAAGCAGTCCTTTAAACTTGACAGACTGCACTACCCATTTCAAGCACACACCTACATTTATACAGCGTACTTCAAGTGTACCTTTCAACAGACTCATCCGAACTAGCCTAATCACTAATCCATCTACCAACATGTCTTAAAACGTAATTTTCTCTTGCAGCTTCACTATTCACTGACTGCTCAGAATGTTAAAGAGTTGAGTATCAAAGGGGTGACCCGATAGGCCACTGGACTCGGGTTAATAGTGGTGCACAAAGAAATAGTCACAGTGGAAATTGTTCACAAAATAACAACATCAAATTCATGATTCAAATACCAGAAAGGATTAGGACAACACCAAATCTTGTCATACAATCAAAGAGAATAATTTTAATAGATTGATCGTCAATAGATCAAAGATTCACAGATACATCTCTATTACGCATTTTGCAACTTTCAAATGTAGGTGCAATTGAGGTGACAAGTGCTAAAGGTGGGATCAGTGCAAGTGGTAGTGCAAGGGAAAGGTTGTGCATATATATACATCAATATGGACTCAAAGCATTCATCGGTTTTCTCCAGGAAAAGAAAGAATGCACGAACTCCTCTTCTTCGGTAGATACTGTTATTTTATTTTACAGTTTTCAAATCTCCCTTATGTCATGACGCGTTTCGGCCGACGAACGGCCTTGATCACATGAGACAAACTTTGCGTATGACGGCGTTTAAAAATGCTGACACCCACATCACATGATGGACAGAAATGGAAGAGATACTATCACATCGAAAATCAGTACTCTGCACAAAACAACAACGTAATGAATTTGTTGAATGAATACATAATTTTGTTCGTAAATGTACTTAAAATAAAATAAATAGATATAGTAAATACATTATTGACAATCTAACGTGTTCGAGTCATATGCTAAATCCCCAGTCTGAATACTGTGCATAATTGAAAATTCAAACACATGACCCCAAAACAATACCCAAGTTAGATCGTGTGGAGAAAACGGGCAATTTACATATTTTCTCCAAAACAAAACGAACCAAGTTGAAAAAAGCATATTGTGTTAATGACACATTGCAATTTAACACATCAAAACAAATTATCATCTGGATAAAATCCAGCTTGCAGGTACCTCATGTACTTGATGCCATTCTAAATATGTCCAATCAATAAATGTATGTAGCGTGACATTAGATCGGTGCGTATTGTAATTTTTCTTTTTGAACTGTATGCTTTTTTTATAATAATATTATCATTTTCTTATTTTCTTATTTTTTTATATATAAATATTTTAGTACTTTGATTTAAAGTGCAAATAGTGCATATACGTGCAATTTAATAATGTGCAAATAGTGCAAAAGTGCAAATCGATCACATGTGCAAATACGCAATAAATGTGCAAAATATAAAACTCTGATAAAATACAGACATTAAAATAATGCGAACCGATTGAATCCTAATGTCACTATGAGTAATATACTCCGATAATCTCAATGTGTGGGTAGTCATGGAAAGCATGTTTTTTATCTATTCTGAATAATAACCAAGAAAGTGAGGTCGCAGAAATCTCTCGATGAAACACACCGGACCTAAAGTAAGATGGGCATGATGTCCCTATTTCAAGCATGTATAAGTGCCTGGAGCGCAGTAAGTGCACAAACAAAACATGATGTTTGAATATAAAGAATTATTATATCCGAAATGTCTATTGATTAATCATGAAGCTTTATAAAAAGTTGTGCATATCTTCGGTTGTATTGAGCCCAAGAGGTGTCTTACTGTCTAGTTCAATAATTAACCGAGTCTCCAGTTGCCTGAGCAAGAGTTCTCTATTCCCCCCATATTTAAGTTTGGGGATTGCATCTATTACATAATATGAGAGGCAGGTTAAGTCATTATCATGAACAGCTCTGAAGTGACGGGCCACAGGATAAGTTGTGTCATTATTTACAATGGCCCTAAGATGTTGTAAAATGCGCGCATGCACCTGTAGTTTGGTGCTACCTACATACTTGAGACCGCAAGTGCACGTTAAAACGTATACTGCGAACTCAGTACGGCATGTGTAATGACCCCTGATTTGTACTGGAGTGGAACTAAAGGGAGTGTTATACTGTAAAGTATTCACTCTGAATTTACATGCCCTGCAAGAAGCGCATTTAAAGAAACCTTTAATGGGCTGCAGCCAATTGGTTTTGGTGGAGGTTTCTATATGTTTGGACACTAACTGATTTCTCATCGAAATTGCCCGTCTAAAGGTGATAGTAGGTGTAGATGGCAATCTAGGTGCCAATACTGCATCTGTTCTTAGTATTGGCCAGTTATGATTAACTATCCTCCTGAGCTGATGATGTTGTTTGTTAAATGTGATGATAAGACGGGGTGCATTGATATTATCATGACTGCTTATTAGTGGTATTGTGGTGTCATTATTAGGGGATAAAAGGTCCTCTCTGGATTTGAGAGCCACCTTCGCCTGGGCTTGTCGAAGGATATCATTTTTATATCCTCTTTCTTTGAATCGGGACAATGCCTGTTCAGAACATTTGATATATTCCCCTTCTGTGCTGCAGATTCGTTTCAACCGGAGTAGTTCCCCGTAGGGGATGCTACGTATCAAGTGGCGGGGGTGAGCACTGGTCGCATGAAGGGTGGCGTTTCCTGCTGTTGGCTTTCTGAAAAGTGTTGATTCTAGACGACCCTCATGAATGTAAATCTTAGTATCCAGAAATGGGACCTCAGAGGAGCTGATCGATGCAGTAAACTTAAGGTTACAGATATTATTATTAAGTTCATCGATATACAATAGTAAAAAACCTAGGGGGAGCACCTAGAGGTAAAGATGTAGAGTTGCTGAGGTGTGTCAAGGGTAGGGAGCGAATCCAAGGGGTATGTAACAAGAAGTATAATTTACCAGCAACAGCAGGGGTCACTGCTGCCGGAGATTAGAACTGTGGTCCTGATGGGCTCCTACATGGTTTAGGAGACAGAAAAGAGACATATGACACTTGGATCTTAGTTCTACTAGTCAGAAGGGAGTACACTAAGAAAGGAAAAGCCTATATACTCACAAAGTAGGATTAAAGATGTGGCACATAGAGTCTGAGTAAACTATGAGGAAATGGATCTAGCAGTATTAAGGCAATAGGTTCAGCAGTAACCTATACCTAGAGGGAAAGAGAAGGAAAAAGTAACGGAGAAACCACATTAAAACCACATGATACAACGTTGGTCGGAAGCGCACGAATAATCCAAGTGTGTCATAATAATTAATGTGAGCGGTATGGGTTGAAATCTGGATGATTATAACCGTCCAGAAAGGTGACGCGCTAACAAATAGCTCACTAAGAAAGTTACAGTAAAGGCTGGTAACAGAGACTTAAGCGCCGTACGTTACCGTGTAGTTTCAGATCCAAGTCGGCGGCTTGCAAAATGTACTTCCAAAATATGTTAATAAGATGTTAATACTAAGGTTACGTGCAGATTAGACATGCGGGTTCGATGTACAGAAACAACCGCGTGTGCAACGAGTAATGTATAACATCCGGGTGGGCAGTGAGCCTAATGGAGTAGTATGCGACAAATACTAATTAGAGGTGTTGAAATAATTAACAGTAGCAATTAGTCTAAGCCAAATGTCAGAGACGGACTAACTGTATATACACAAGGCCAAGAAATACCATGTTCTAAGGCAGCGGTGTCCAGGTTGGAATTCAACAGGAAATGGCGCGCGTATGTCAATTAAACGATCAACAGGATAGTTACAATCGAGCTGTCAGAGATGTGAGCTATAGCAAATTAAGCACAATAACTTAAAGTAAATTAGATGTGATCGTCCATGTGTGACCGAGGGAAACTCTACACAGAAGAATTTATCGCGTATGTTAAAAAGATTTGTAAAAGCCACGAGTGCGCGAGAGCGTGTGAAGTTAATAACTGCACAACCGTGATTATTACCATGGGAAACAAAAAACGTGACATACCTTTCGGGGAAGCGTCGAAAAATCTGCCAGATAATCCTGGTTGGAGTCACATGAGCACTTAAATAGATTTGCATACCAGGCGTTTGTAGCAGGGGGAGCTTGTTGCTCAGGGGATCGATCACAAAGGGCAGTGCATCGATCCCAGAGCTTAGAGGGGTGAAGTATCGGCACTATAGTTTAGGTTAAAATCCAAGGCGGTGATAACTTGGAATTGACAAGATCATGAAAGTTATAATCCCTTGTATATTGATGTTATGAGTGTAGCCTGTCTAGCCTGGTAATTCACATTCTTGCTTGTCTCGTTTGAACAAACGTGCATTCTGGCCACACATATGTGTCATAAGGACGTGTAAAACAAAACAAGTTGGATGATGTGACTCCACTTGTAACGTATAGCTACAATAACTGGCTACATAAAGGTACCGCACAATCTACTGGTTGATAGCACCAGATTTTGGGATGCATCTAATAACTAATTGCGTATAATAAAAGGCCTGTTTAACCTGGTAAGATCACATTCTAGTATGCACCGTGTAAACATTATGATCAAACGCTGGACGCTGGCTACTAAAGGTAGCGCACAATCTGCTGGTTGCTACCACCGAATATTGGGACTGCATCTAATAACTTTTTGTGCATGTATAAAGGAGCCTGTCTAACCTAGTTAGTTCACATTCTAGTATGAAACATGTAAACATTATGATCAAAGGTGGACGCTCTCCTTATGTGAGCGTGTAAGACCAACAATAATTGAATGGTGTAATTACACTTGTAACGTACGGCCATAGCGGCTGCCCACTGTAGGTAACGCACAATCTGCTAGTAAGTACCACTAGCTATGGAAATCACATTTATTAAAATGACGTTGAATAACATTTGCGCATAATGGAATGTTACAGGACAGGGAGATTACCCAGACTAAACTATTCAGCGGTGCCTGCGAAGAAAAAGCGGAAGTTACGGGCCACTTTATAAAGTGAGCTGGGCGTATAAGGCATCTAGTTCATTCAGGCCATCCTGTACAGACTTAAGATGATCCATCCATTTACATTCTCTGGAGTTAAGTATTAGTCCCAGATCATCACCCCTTGTTCCCAAGGAGACTGTTTCAATTATCAGCCACTTCAAGGAATCTGGGGGATGGTTGGCTGATTGGAAATGATCGACCATGGGGGCGCCCATGGTTCCACATCTTATCCTGCTACAATGCTGCAGGATTCTTCATTTCACCTTTTGGGTTGTTTGTCCTACGTAGATCTTATCGCAAGGACATATGATCGCATAGATGATATTTTTTGTGTTGCAGTTCGTGGGAGTTCTTAAATCTACTGTGCAGTTGCCGTGTCAGAACTTTTTGGTTTCAATTGTGAGGCGACAGGCCTTGGAATTCCCACACTTTAAATGTCCCACTGCTTTGGGAAGATGCCACATTGATTGTATAGTCGGCTGTGGTGGTATTTCCAAGAAGGATTTGACCACGTGGTCACGTATATTATTGCCCTTCTTAAATGAGTGCATAGGAGGTTCTGGAAGTTGTAGCTCTCCTGCGACTAAGTGCCAGTGTTTGTTGACAATCTGACGGATTTCGCTACTCCGTGTGTTAAATGTAGTGACACAAATCAACCTGTCTGTGTTTTGAGGGCAGATCTTGGGGGTAATGAGCATCTCCCTGTGATTAAGCCATGCTCTCTTTCTGGCCCTTTTGACCAGTTGTTTGTGGTAACCTCGTTCTGCCAGTCGATGGATTAATTCGTCTGATTCTTTGAAGAAGTCATCCTTCTGGGTGCAATTTCTCCTGATCCGTAGGAACTGGCCAAATGGCAAGGTATCACGTAGTGCCCTGGGGTGATGGCTAGCATACCTCAGCAGTTTGTTCCTTTCTGCAGGTTTGCGGTATAAGGTAGTGTACAAGCAATCATTGGTGGCTTTGATGGATATATCCAGAAAATCAATGGTGGATGTATCCTGATGAATAGTAAACCGGATATCCGTCGATCTCAGATTTAGCCAATCGAAGAAATTTCCGAGTTAAATGGAACTCCCAGTCCAGACCATGAACACGTCATCTATGTAATGTTTCCAGCAGGCCACATGATCTCTAAAGGGATTCAAGATGTTGAAGATGTAATTTTGTTCAAAATCATCCATGTAGAGGATGGCTAAGTCAGGAGTGAAGCTTGCACCCATAGCCACACCTTTGGTCTGCATGTAATACTCACTTTGAAAAAAGAAGAAGTTTTGAGTCATGGCTATCTCTAGTAGTTGAATAATGAAATCAGTTGGGACACGTACGGGTGATGTCCTCATGTTCAAGTATTTCACCTTCACTTGAAGTGCATGTTGCTGGGGAATGCTGGTGTATAGTGAGACAATATACATAGTGACAAGGATTTGCATGCAAGGGTCAAAGGGCATGCCATCAACAAGATTGATTACTTGCATGGTATCCCGGAGGTAAGACTCAGTCTGCTCAGCCAGTGGTTTGAGGAAAAAAATCAACATATTTACACAGCGGTTCCAAAACCGATCCACATCCTGAGACAATCGGTCGACCAGGTGGTTGTTCCATACTTTTATGGACCTTGGGTAGGGTATAGATAGTTGGTAGGCATGGTTGTTTCTGGTTAAGGTACACAAATTCAGTCTCCGAAAGGTAGCCTTCCTCTCTGCCTTTTTCGATTGTCCGTAGTATCACTGTACCAATCCTTTTGGTCGGGTTATGATTAAGTTTGGTGTAGCTAACTCCATCATTCAGTTGTGAGAAAAGTTCCGTCTTGTAATCATCAACATTCTGAACCACAATGGCTCCGCCCTTGTCGGCAGGCTTAATCACAATCAAACGATTGTTTTGCAAAGTCTCCAGGGCCTTTCGTTCTGCGCTGGTTACATTATGTTTGACATATTTCTTAGTTGTACACGTCTGGAGAGCCTCATGGAGGACTGCGCTCTCGTAGGTTAAGATCCGATGTGAAACCATCTGGGATGACGGCGTGAAAGTTGATGGAACTCGCAGACCCGTAAAGGACGTGAAAGTAGAGGGTGGCAAATGTCTGAAGTAATGTCTTAAACATATTTTTGGGAAGAACTGGTGTAGTTCACTCTGGATGTGGAATTTATTTGGGTATGCTGTGGGGACAAAGGATAGTCCTTTTTCCAGGACAGTGCGCTCATCCTTAGTCAATTGTTAGGTTGATAGATTGATGATTGGGTCCTTTTGGGGAGTTACCAGCGGTAGAACCGTCGTCTTGTTTGGATCTCTCCATGCTGTTCCGGGGGAAACCTCACTTGCTTCTGTGTTGAGTTCAGGCCCTGTTGACGGCCTCTATCCCAACCCTGACGATGTCAAATTCCTGGATGGTTTTTTCCAGGCGTTCTAAGGCCTCCTTCACATTCGACAGTGCGTTGTCAGTTGCAGATCGGCAATCTCCTTCATACGTTTTTCAACTTGTTCAAGTGCGGTTTCCACGCCCAACACCATCTAGTGGCGTGAACAGTTATTTGCAACAAAGCTGAATCCTTCCTTGAATTTTGGTAGGTCAACAAATATTGCTGGCTCATTCCTGACCTGAAGAACTACAGGTATAATGTTTGCCTGAAGGTATTTGGTCAAGAGGTGGCCGTGTAGCCTGGTTCTGACAAGTTTCTTCTCTAACCTCTCTATTGTTGTGATTTTCTCATTAATAGACACATCAATAGCACTAGGGCCTACGGTAACACAACTATAGTGCTACGGACCGTACTCGTGCGTGTACGGGCCGTACACGCGTGAGTACGGTCCGTATCACTATAGTAGTGGTGCCATATGCGTACGCGATAGTGCTACGGTCCGTACACGCGCGGGTACGGATCGTAGCACTATGATAGTGGTGCCATAGGCGTAGGACAAAGTGCTACAGTCCATACACATGCCATCAGAGCGTGTGTACGGTGCGTTTCACAGCTTACACTGGTGATAGTAGGCGCACAGGAAAGGAATGGAGGTGTCAGACTCGCACAAGGATGTACATCAAGTCATTGTCAGTGCAGTCCTTCATGTGTAGGGCCTAGGTGTGTCAGGCAGTGATGTGGCACATGTATCCTCATGTGTTAACCCAATAGTTGTGTGATGACCTGTGTACACATGTCATGTGTGATGGGGATGTTCTAATGTGTGTCTCTGTGACATGGTGCAGGTGTAGTGATGTTGTCCCACTTTGTCATCCACACAGGTAACCGCCTACCAGAAGGGGAAGATCTGGAAGGAAGCCGTCAAGGCCGTGCAATCTGTGGAGGGTCACAGTCGGTGCCTGCCACAAGTGAGGAAGAGATGGCAGGACATCCGGTGCTGGACCAGGAGATTCGCCCGGGTCATGCTGAAGGACTCAACTCCTCGCAAGCATGGTGGGCGCCGGCGCCTGACCCACCAGATGAAGCGTGTCCTGGCGGTGGTCTTCCCTGACCTGGATAGGCGGATACAGGAGTTACAGCAGCAGGAAGGGGGTAGGTACATGTGTGTTTGTTGTGTGTCGCCAGCTTTTGGAGCTGGTCAGTCGCCTGGATACACTGCTAGGCTATTTATGTGCAGTGCATATCCTGTTCCCCCAAGTCAACCTGTGCTGTTCTTCCTCTCATCCCCTCCTTGACATGTGTTACCTGGTCTGTGTGTTATCACAGTTGCACATGGTCATCCACGCTGCCAGTTTATCAAGGTGCACACTGCTTTCAGCATCATGTGTGGGGGTGGTCTGCCTGTGCCCTGTCCTGTTCAGTCATTTGGGGGTGCATAATTGTTGGCACTGATGCTGAGTCTCAACATAGGAGTGTGAGGGTTCAAATGAACAGACTTGCCGCATGCATTACCAATGTTGTGGCCTCAGACATGATGTGCATGAGTGGGATATATGCATAGTGCCGGGACGGTTGCTCCTGTAACAGTCAGCTCATTCCAGGCCCATGGAGCAGTGTGCCCACTACAGTCCCCTGACACAGCCTGCCCTCCCACTCATGTGTGTCATCCAACAATGTGCACATTCACTGTGGGTTCAGCATGGCTCTGCCTCTGTGGCCTTGATCCCTGGCCTAGGTAGTATTTTTCACATGTGTGATACTTTTGTCCACTGGACAGGGATACACCAGTTTGCTTGTGCATACTCACACTGGCCAGTGCCTGTGTGGCTATTCACAACAATCTGTTGATGTTTGTTTGTGAGCAATATGTTTTGCCAGCCCTACAAGGTGATGTCGTGTTAATGAAGCTAGTCTTCAAGCACAGTTATTGTAACACTGAATAAGAGGTGTCACCTCTTGATCGTTATCAGTCACATTGACTCAAGTATAGGTGGGTGTGTGCGGGAGGGGCGTACATGTTCAACCCTGATGTTTCATTGCCAGTTCTGACTTGTGTGTGATCATTCGCAGTACAGAAAGTCTTCGTGCAGTGCCCCCGTGATGTTGGCCAGTGCTTAATGTTCGTGCTTCATAGCCTGTGTCAGTTTTTGACAATCTTGTATCCTGCTTGTACATTTTTGGCACCTGTGTGTGGTTCAGATGCTACACAGTTGTGACTTTATGTGCTGACATCTGTGTGTACATTTTGGCTTGCCATGAGGGTGTCCCCACAGTACAGCTAGGCTTTTTTCAACCCAATTGCAGGCCCATTAGCTTATGCATTGTCCTGGGTGTGGACATGTGTGCCACTCCAGATGACAGTCAGTAGGTCATATGTGTAGCCAACTGTGTGATCAGGTGACGGATAGCCATGTGACAAATGACATTATTCAAGTTGTTACTCAGAGAAAATGTCCATTGGCAATCACTACACCTGTCAACATGTCTCAATGTTTCATATGCTTGACCTAGTTGTTTTGTTGTGAAGGACAATAATGTGCCTGCATGACAGATGTCTCCCAAGGAAGTGCACAAGACACCACCTTTACACTTTCCAGGGACACGCTGGCACATCTTAAAGTAAGGCACAGTTTGAACAAAACTTGTTTGTAGTTCATACATCTACAAGTTCCCACAGTGTGGTAGCATTTGGGTTAGTCCTTGTTTGTTGCTGATACCAACTTACGAGTGTCAAGTCATTCAGACCACCGTGGTGCCATGTATATGTACTTACTGAGACGCCATTTCTGCCTACCAGTGGCTGATTTGAATGAGTCTGGCAGCTCCGACAATGACTGTGTACATGTAGTTTGGTGTGCACCTCCTTGTGTGACTTCTGCTATACAGACACATGTGTGTTGTGTTCACAGAGTGCCACATTCACATATGCTATACATGTCCATTGTGTAAAGGGTTGTGATTCTCCAGGAGTCACAATGTATTTCTTTGGGGTGTCATACGTACTCACAGGTCTCTGAGTGTGGGGACACCTTCTGCATTGGCATGTGGTATTTGGCCTTGGGTGCGACAATACTGTTTGGTTCACAGTGAACAAGAGGTGGCATGCCTTCATAGTCTTGCTGTGCTCAACTGATCCCAGACACTAGCTTCTCATGATCTTGGGATTTCTAGTTTTTTGCTGTTGTGTCCCAATTTTCATTTTTTCCAAGTGGCATGGTGGGTCAACCAACTGGGGAGTGCAGGGCTTACATATGTGTGGAGTATCCTAGATGTTACTCATGATGCCTTTCCTGATATGCACTGTTGCCTATTTTGTTTGGACTCATGTGTCAGATGTATACATGTGACTGATTTTTTCCTGTCTCTTCACCTTCCCACAGCATCATCAGAGGACACCGAGTTGGGCAGACATCGATCCTGACTGTCCTCCATGGCCACAACAGACTGCTGACCCAGATGGTGTCGTACATGAAGGGCATGTCATCAGCGATGTCTGACCAACGGATGTTGCTGAGGTCCCTGGACTCGTCACTGATGGCAGCAGCAAGTCACCTGCAGCGCTGCCTCCCCCCTACCCCTGCCCCATCCACAAGCCCAACACCCATGCCTGTCCCAAGCACACCAAGACATCCACACACACGCACCCCACCAGACACAAGCAGCACACCACCACGTAAGGGCAAGCGCACACCTCCTGACACGCACACTCAGGGGGAAGCAGGCACACCCACTTGGTCTGGGGCACACAGGCAGGCACGCAGCCACAGTCCTCGTCCACATGACTCACTCCCCAGTCCCTCCAATGTCACTCCCCTTGGCTCCCCTGCCCCAGATTCGGAGAAGGAGGCATACTTTGCAGGGCTGGGCCTCAGCCCCACTAGTTCACATGGCCGGAAACGGTCAAGGCACTCCACGGGTAGGGAAGTTAAGTCCCCCAGCCTGTCCACCACCTCCCCTAGTAGCGCTGCAACCCATCCCTTCGACCCACCCCCCTCCTTGGGGCCTGTTGTTTCTCCGGGTGCAGGGGAGACACTTGAAGAACTGGCAGAAGTGTGCAGCACCGAGCTCACCTCCACCTTTGGCGCTGCCCCACCCCCTGTGGTGGAGTCGTCCGTCCCTGTACCCTCCACACCTACCCTTCCCCCTCCTGTCCCTCCTGTCCCTGCGGTGCCTGGTCCTTCCCCACATGATGCCCCCCCTCCAGTCGACGACACAGAGTCTTCTGTTGTGCAGACAAGCTAGGGGAGATGCATGGCCATGTGTCCCCCCCAAGGACGGATGATATGGACTGGCCATTGGCCTTTTTGAATAGTCTCGTTTGCACATTATTATTTCCATGCTGAATAAAACATTTTCTATTTTCGTTAGAAATGTCTTGCATTTCAGGTATTGATGTTGATGCTGATGCTACAGGAGTTGGGGTTGTGGGCATGTGTTATGTTTCAGGGAAATGTTGTAGTCTGCTGCTCATGGGCTGGAACCTGGTATCTGCGTGCCATCACAAGGTCTCTGCAAATAATAATTGGTAGTGTGTGTTATTTTGGTTTGGAGACATTGTCCCAAGGAGTGTTCCTTCCTCTGTGGCACCTGACATCTTCCCTGCAGGGAGTTGCACTTTTGTTGTGCTGACCTATGTCTACATTTCCTTTGTTGGTGACAGGATCCCTTCAACTATGGCCATGCCTGCTCAGCAATGTCTCCGGCTGCATCGTCTGTGCCATCCTTGCTAGTCACTGTACTTGTGTATTGATTATGTTGTCATGCCTTAATGGCGACAATCAGCATTTTCCACACTATGCATGTGTGTTATCCCAGCCTAGAACACATTTGGTACTTGTTCTGCAGGGTATTTGAGCACCTGACTGACAATTGTGGGCATTGTATCTGTGGGAACTCCACCCTATTCCTTCCATGGGAGACAACATCTTGGTGGCTGGCCCAGCACCTGAACATTCCTATCAGTCCTGGGATGTGCGTGACAGTGTGTGTTCGCTTTGGCTCTCTTAGTTTAGTGGGCAGTGACATGAGTCTACAGTCTTGTGGCATGATCTCAGTGTGTGTATTGTGCTGCATCTGCCAGGGGTGGGTATGCATGTGTTATTTGTCCTCACACCCACATGTGGTGTGTCATGCAGTGGGGGAAAGACATCCATCCTCCTGGGAGTGGGACACTGCTGTCAGTGATGTGTTTTTATGGCACTATCATAATTGTCCAAAGTTAGGGATGCGTACATACACCCATGGAGTTGTGGTCATCTGTTATGATGAACACCCCCCCATGTCCCTGTCCACTGCTGGGAGTCCTGGGCACCCACCCCTCATATGTCTGGGCACTGCTGGGAGTGATATACACCCACCCCCATGTCTCTGTCCACTGCTGGGAGTCCTGGGCACCCACCCCTCACATGTCTCTGTCCACTGCTGGGAGTGATAGGCACCCACCCCTCGCATGTCTCTGTCCCTGCTGGGAGTGATGGGCACCTACCCCTCACAGGTCTCTGTCCACTGCTGGGAGTCCTGGGCACCCACCCCTCATATGTCTGCGCACTTCTGGTATTCCTCTGCACCCTCCCCCATGTCTCTGTCCACTGCTGGGAGTCCTGGGCACCCACCCCTCACATGTCTCTGTCCACTGCTGGGAGTGATAGGCACCCACCCCTCACATGTCTCTGTCCACTGCTGGGAGTGATAGGCACCCACCCCTCACATGTCTCTGTCCACTGCTGGGAGTCCTGGGCACCCACACCCATGTCTCTGTCCGCTGCTGGGAGTCCTGGGCACCCACCCCTCATATATCTGGGCACTGCTGGGAGTGATAGGCACCCACCCCTCACATGTCTCTGTCCACTGCTGGGAGTCCTCTGCACCCACCCCCATGTCTCTGTCCACTGCTGGGAGTCCTGGGCACCCACCCCTCATATGTCTGGGCACTGCTGGTATTCCTCTGCACCCACCCACCCACCCACTTGCACCCTTGCTGTGGTACACTGTTGTTCTGGGCATCCACCACTCCCAATTTACAGCTGATGTGCTGCACCATGCCGTACACCTACATGCGTGGCGTGTGTACGCCTTGTATCCATCATGTAATGGGACTGTAGGGGTACACATGGTACGGCTCGTACCCACGCTCTGGGGGGCATGGGTACGGGCCGTATCACCATTGTGGCGGTGACCTAGGAGTACGCGTGGTACGGCCCTTACCCACACTCTGGGGGCACGTGGGTACGGGCCGTACCACCATTGTGGCGGTGACATAGGGGTACGCATGGTACGGCCCGTACCCACGCTCTGGGGGGCGAGGGTACGGGCCGTACCACCATTGTGGCGGTGACGTCGGGGTATGCGTGGTACGGCCCATACCCACGCTCTGGGGGGCATGGGTATGGGCCGTACCACCATTGTGGCAGTGACGTAGGGGTACGTGTGGTACGGCCCATACCCACACTCTGGCGGGCGTGAGTACGGCCCGTACCACCATTGTGGCGGTGACGTAGGGGTACGCGTGGTACGGCCTGTACCCACGGTCTGGGGGACTTGGGTACGGGCCGTATCACCATTGTGGCGGTGACGTAGGGGTACCCATGTACGGCCCGTACCCACGCTCTGGGGGCGTGGGTACGGTCCGTACACGCGTACCCCGATATCACCACTGCAATGGTGGTACGGCCCGTACCCACGATCTGAGGGGTGTGGGTACATCCCGTACCACCATTGTCGGGGTGACGGGTACGCGTCCACATCCACTTCCGTTGTGGCGGGACGTGGGATTGGTGGACACGCCCCCCGAAGTGACCAGACCATGGAGGTAATTAATGTGCAGGATATATTTGTTTTGGGTGGGGTGTGGGTTATGTTTCCTGCCCCTTGCACCCCCCCCCTTTGCCCCTGGGGATTGTTCTGACCTTCTGCGGCAACTGCGTCGGTTTCGGAACATGAGGTCGTAGGCTATGAGGGCCGGGATGATGCGTAGGTTGGGGTCCATGGCTGTCCGTCGCGTACCGATGCTCCTTGTTCGCGTCGTCCTCAATTTCCTGGCAGTTTTTGGCTCCCGTAAAAAATGGTACGTGCGGAGTGACGTAGGCACGATTTGTACTTGCTGGTCCGTAATACGCTGCCTGACTCCGTCCGGACGTCGCGTATGCGCCGTCCAGATTCAGATTTGTATGTATTTTTTTGCCGGTCGGTCTTTTGTACGACTCGTACGGAAATTGTGTTTCTGTGCGAATCGTACTGGCGAGTTTGTAAGGTATTTTTCCCGGGTACGAGTCGGATGGAGAAAACGCTCCTTACGACCATTTGTACCCGGGTTTTACAGGATCGGAATCGGCACCTAAATGTAATGCACCACTGTCAACAAGGGAAAACCAGTAATGACAATCTTTCCCACTCTATCTGCACACAAATAAATGTAAGTAACAAATCAAATTGCTTTCTGCATCATTTCAAATTGTGAAACACATTTCTATTGGTTAGACATATTAACCCTTTGTAACTGTCTACTAAAAGTTCCCAAACTGGTTCTGTAATTTTCTGGAGTCGCGACTCCACCACCGTGCCACAGTGTAGTTTTGTGATGGAGCTGCAAATCCATACGAGAGTTCAAAAACCTATTTCTAATAATACTATTTTTTTTTAAACAGTCTATTTCTTTACATACTACTGAATTGTCAAAACTTAATTTTGTAACATATCACTTATATATAAATTACCAATTCACATTTTAAATCCACAGTTAACTTTCAACCCTTCCCCCATTCTACTCAATCCCAGTTTCCATAGTAACACTTTCTGCAACATTCGCTGTACTGGCAGGTCACAAGTTCCCCACATTTTCAACCACCGCACAGTAGCTTACAAATGCAAATAGCAGGTGTGGTTGACTTTTACTAAATATTACCTAATCCTATCTAATGTAGCTTTCAAACATTTTTTAATAACCAATAACAAAAAAACATGCTTCTTCAGGAAAATAACATGCATACTATTTTTGAGTGCACAATATTAATGAACAGCCAATCACTTATCGGCTTTTTTAAAACAGCATCTTCTCCACCATTTTAAATACCTCTCATTCTACCAGCTGACTACCTCAGCTACAGACATCTTTTGATTCCTTCCAGACATCCCTTCAAGATGCTCACACTATGGATTGTAGGGCACAGCTAGGTTTTCTGATGTAAAAGGTATACTGAACGCAGAGGTATTGACAAAGACCTAGGTTTGCAAAATGTGGATATTAAATGGATTGCACAGAGAGCATTAACGTGGCACCAATTGTTGCCTTCGGTTAAAACCTTTTTTCATCTCCAACCCCCTGACCTCACGATTGTGCACTGTGGTGGCAATGACCCAGGCACATTGACTGGGGTAGGTCTGGAAATGCTAATGAAGGATACCTTTGCACAATTGATGTTGCTTTTGCCTCAAACTGTCTCTGTATACTCTAATATATGCCAAAGAGAGAAATGGAAGTGGTCAAATCAATTCTGTCCACAGTTTGAGAAAGCTAGGAAGAATGTCAATAAAGTTGTTTCTACTTACCTCAGAGACCATTGCATGGGCTCCATCTATAACAACAATCTATGTTTTCATATGGATGACATATACAGAAGTGATGTAGTTCTTTCCACAGATCAAGGGACCAGAGTGTTTCTCAACAACCTTAAGCACTTATATGTAGCTCCAACGAAGTCATAATGAAAACAAGGGCTCTTTTTAGAGCCACCCTATAACACAATAGTCAATCTTACTTTTTTTTAAATATACATACACTTTATTTTTTTTTGTGGATTCACAAACCCGTCGTAAATCCATAAAACAAAAGCACAAATTCAATTTCTACAACCCAACACACTTTTCAAGTTTAACTTTTATTAATTTTTATATTATTACTAACTCTATGAAGTTGAATGTGATTACTAACTTCAAATGCACTAACTGTATAAAAAACTTCAGAAATGCGGGCGCCTTAGGGGAGAAGATGGCGGCCGACAAAGGAGCTCGGTCGGGAGCTCCGCGCCCTGAGTTATACCAAGCATCTAAGATATGGCCATCTACGCTGATAATCAACACCATCAGATAAGGAATGAAAATAACGTGGACCGGGAGTGGATCGGGTAGTACGGGATGCATTACTGAGGCATAAGGAGGCATCGACGGAGAAAAACAAAGAACAAGGAAGGAAGCGATAAAAAAAAATCGCAAGGGACTAACGCACCTGGTCAGCCGGTCGTCCACACCTTTAGCGCTGTCTCGCTGTCAGCTGGTCATCAACCTCGTCTAGCGCTGTCCCGCTGTCACAGCGGGAACCACTCAAGCGGTGTTGGGGCACTTGCAAGTCTGTGTGAAGCCTCCTAAAGGGAGGGCCGACACTCGACCCTGGCGCGAAGGAGCTGGGCGGAGAAAGCGGAGCCCGAGGCAGCATTGTATCAATCAGTAGGAGTGTGGGCTGAAGCAATTGAGGCACACCGCAGCAGCAGGAGGGCTGCCTACAGAATGTCTTTCCGGGGGAGAGCAGTGGCAGCAGTCGAGAAAGCCTCCGTGGAGGGAAAGAGGAGGAGCAGTTCCACTTACAGCATTGCGGATAGCCCAGGCTGGGTGAGAATAGACCGTATCGCAGCAGGACAGCAGGGTACCAGAGGATAGCGTGAGCCGGTAAGTGTGCTGGGTTCTGGCTCTGGTTCAGTGTCTGGGTCTGGCATGAAGTTAACAGCAATGGGAGTAGGGAAGGGAAAAGCTTCTGCAGGGGCATTTCTGGGGGCATTTCTAAGGGAACCCTCAGGAACCCCGGCAGTCAAGGGGCAGCAGCAGCAGGGAATCTGGAAGGCAATAAGGTACCCCCGACCACTGGTAGAGGCTTGGAGAGTGGATCTATTGAAGGAGGGGGTTATTGCCTCAGGAGCAGGTATTTGTCTGCTAAGGGGAGCTCCGAGTCCAGGACGCACCCAGACATTAAAGACACTAAAGTCACTAAAGAGAAATCCCTAACATTGGCAAACGCATCACCCAAAGTGATAAGAAGACACAAAAAAAGCCTATCTCAGGGCAACCACAAGCCCCGCTGTCCAGAGCAAGTCGTGCTAGCCTAAAAGCACCAGGTCTGAGCAACATACAGAAAATCACTCCCTCTCTGAGATCTTACTATAGGATCCAGGAGAAGGACGACAAACCAGAACAAGGAAGGAGCGGATCAAAGGTCTTGGAGAAAACCCACGGCTTCGTCACCACAGAAGCTGATCTTCAGCCATCTTCTTCGCCTCTGACAGGTGTCACAAAATTAAAGGCCATAAGAATGGCAGAGAAAACCAAGGATGGAAGCCTAGATCTAGTGACGAGCAACAGATATCAAGTTATCTCTACACAGGAGCCAGAAACAGGAGGAAAAGCAATAGAAGGTGCTGAAGGTGCAGAAGGTGCTGTCCCCAAGGGGAGAGCAGACACCATCCCGATCACTAGACAAGATCCAGTAGCCTCTGGTAGTCCCCACGCAGAAAAAGTCCTAGAAGAAATGATTAAGGAGATGAGAGCCAATTTTGCGATCTCAGAGAGGGATCAAACAAAGATACAAGATGCCTGTGAGGCACTCAACCAAAAAATAAACACGCTCATAGGAAGAGAGACGCAGGTGGAGGGGGAAGTAGAGTCAGTGAGCAAAAAGACAGAGGTCAATCATGAAGAGATAACCAGGTTGAAAACCAGAGAAATGGAGATTAGTGAAAGAATGGAATCCCTGGAGAACCATGCTAGGAGGAACAATCTCAAAATCCAAAATGTGCCTGAAGGCATTGAAGGGTAAGCTATAAAGGGATTCATGATTCAGCTACGGGAGAATAAAATTCCCTGGACCAAATCGGTTAACCTTGCAGAGGATATCCAAAGGATACATCGAGATCCCTTCAGGAAAGGGAAACCGAGGAAAAACCCCAGAAAAATCTTGATCAACTTTATGACATACTCCATGAAAGAGAAAATCCTGAGTGAAAGTCTTAAGGCTGGCTCGTTTTCAAAGGATGATTGGTATTGCAGAATCAGGTCAGATACATCTAGAACAACCCAAGATAGGCAGTGGGAATTGGGCCAGCATATGCCACAACTAAGATCGCTCGGTGCTACTGTTCAAATGAGCTTCCCAGCTTCCTTGAAAATCATGTGGGACAATAAGATGCACAACATGAGAGACCCAAAGGAAGTTGAAGGCCTCATTGAACGAATTAAAACACAAAGGAAAGACCACTCCTAAGATACAAGACATAAGCCATAAGGCTGGTCTTCAATGGTGACAGATGGCAAAAGTCTTTAAATCATGTTGAAGGGCAAGGAGCTCAAAAGGGCGGAAAATCTGCCCAAAATAAAAGAAGAAAAAGGAGGCTTCTCCAGGGAGGGAGGAGGTCTACTGTAAAGAATGCACATTACAAAACTTTGAAAAAGAAAGAAAATCATAGCACGGGGTGGGAAGCAAAATAGGGAAAAAAAGAAAAAAAAGTCCTAAAAGCAAAACTAAGAGGAGGAAGGGCACCCCTAAGTGAATCGCAAGGGATTAAAGAAGATGCTAGCCGCTGGTAATGAAGCCAAAGAAAAGAGGCTTAACATCCTATCGTGGAACACAAATGGGCTAAGGATAAAAAAACAGAGATTGAAGATCCTGGAATACCTAAAAAATATTGATTGCGAAATAATCATATTACAGGAAACACACCTATTAAAAGAAGAATGGGCGTTGATCTTTAAAAATCAAAGATGGAGGGATCACTGTATATGTACAAACCAAGATTGTAACGTTAGGGCGTAGCAATTCTATTTAAAAAATCTTTGAAAGCAGTAATTGAAAAAGCAGAAATAGACAAAAAAGGAAGATGGGTAATTGTAAAAGCAAGGATACACAATAATCTCTACACAGTAGTGGGATACTACGTCCCCAACGTGGATGATTCTGAGCCCCTGCAAAAAATATACTCTCATCTAATGACAGCACAAGCACCGATAATAATGGGTGTGGATTTTAACATAATACTAATCCCCAAGGAGGATCGATACCCAGCAAAACATTTCCCTAATTTTACAAAAATGAGAGAATGGGTCGGGATGTGCATTAAGGACTTGGGGATTGTAGATGTATGGAAAGAAAAAGGAAATAAAAATCACAGATTTACCCTCCAGAATAAAAGGCTAGGTCATGCCTCTAGAATTGACTTTTTTCTGATTGACAGAAGCCTGGTTTACCGTAAAAGGAAGGTTGAGCATATGCCAGAACATATCTCGGATCATTCAGCAGTGCAACTCAGCCTCAGCCTAAAAATCTCCCCATGCAATCAGAGATGGACAGTGGACAGAGTTATCTTTGCAGATACATCTTGCACTGATAAGCTAGCAGAAGAGACAGAACTTTTTTTCCAACTGAATAAAAAAGGCACAACAAAACAAATAGCCTGGGACGCTTGCAAGGCCTTTATCAGGGGGAGAATCACAAACATCACAGGGCATAAAAACAAGGAGAATAATACCTTCCTCAAACAAATTGAAAAAGTTCTCGTAGCTCTGGATGCAGGGCATAGGAAAGTGAAAACCGCCCAAGAAAAGGTAGTAATAGAGGGAAAAAAGAAAGGAAAAAGGGTAGAACTAGCGGACTTCCTTAATACAATAGTTAGAGACAGATGGGAGGCCAGTAAATTATTGCAATACGAGTATGGAGAAGGTTGTAGGAGAATTCTCGCTTGGAAAACAAACAAAAAAATCAACACGAAATAGGGTCACGAAGATACAGAAGGAAGGCCAACTTGGCTGCTGCTTGGAAGATATGGCAATCATGCGAGAATTTACAGATTTCTTTGATAAATTATATATATGGAAGAAACAACTAGATCTAAAGAGCAAATGCAAAGTTTTTTAGATAAGATAACAACTCCTGCAGCGTCCCCTGAGCAAAGAATAGCCCTTAACCAGGAGATTTCCAGAGACGAAGTCTCAGACGCAATAAAAAACCTAAAGAAAGGAAAGGCGGCAGGCCCAGACACGTTACCAAACGAATTATACTTAACCTTAAGGGAAATACTAATATCCCCCCTAACAGATCTTTTAAACGATATCTTCTTAGGGAAAAATGATCTTCCAGATTCATGGAATGACGCAATAGTGAGTATTTTACTAAAACCAGGAAAGGACCCAGCCAAATGTGAGTCATACAGACCCATCTCCCTTTTAAACTCAGACTACAAGATCTACACACAGATACTGGCCAAGAGACTGGGGGAAGTGGCAGGGTCCCTGATCCATCCAAATCAAAATGGGTTCATCAAAGGCAGACAAATATACAAATTATCTCACGAGCTCGTCAGTGCCATAGACATTGCAACCCATAATTCCACACCATTGGCAGTAATAACTTTTGACGCTGCAAAAGCGTTCAACAAGGCTAGCTGGCCTTTTTTGAACGCCACTCTAGTCAAATTTAATCTTGGGGACAACTTTGAGAGTCCAATTATAAATATATACAAAAACCCAGCAGTCAAAGTGCTGGTCAACGATGCTCCCACGGACAACATAAAGATAAAGAGAGGCACAAGACAAGGGTGCCCCCTCTGCCCACTACTTTTTAATTTATACATAGGACCTTTAGTGTGTCTTTTGAGAAGGGAAGAGGGGATAGTACCTTTTAAACATCAAAACTGGGAAAAAAAAGTTGCACTATATGCAGACGACTTAATGATATTTACTGGCGACCAAAATAGCTCACTCCCAGAGATAGAAGAGATTATAGATCAGTTCGGGGTAGTCTCAGGATATCTTGTGAACCACTCAAAATCGGAAATCTTAGAGTGGAATGCAAACTCTGGAAACCCATTAGTAAAGGAAATAATAAAATACCTAGGGATAGAATATATAAAAGATTTAGACGGGATAGCCAGCATGAATTTTTCTAGAATCCATAAAGACATAAGAAAACTCCTCAAGGCCTGGACAGACTTACAATTGTCTTTCTTAGGGAAACCCAACCTAATTAAAATGAGTATATTACCAAAATTTACATACCTATTTAGTTCTATTCCGTTGGATTTCAAGAGAGACCAGATAAAAAAACTGCAAGGGGAGATATCTAGTTTTATTTGGGCGGCCAAGGGGGTAAGGATTGGCTGGAAAAACTAAGAAGAAACAAGGCGCAGGGAGGAATCGCAAGCCCAGATATACTCGAGTATTGCAGAGCCTTCCAATTTAAAAACATAAGGAGACTTCTGGGTAATTGGGATGGATGGCCTACATATATGAAAGCCTTAGTCGATTCTGACGGAGACCATTTTCTTTATAAATTCGGACACCCCAAATTTTTCAAAAAGATTAAACTAAAGACTTTGAAATCAGCTGCAAAAACCTGGTATGGAATAAGAACAATCCTAAAAATTCCCTACTACAGCAAGTATGCACCAATCTGGGACTCTCCAGGTACTCCCGATTGTCTAAAAGACAGACTAGTGACTCCCCTGAGAGAAGGAAACATAAACAACTGGGGACAGTTAATAGAAAACAACAACATCATAGAATGGGAGATCCAAAGCGAAAAGACTCATGGATCGCTAGCGAGATTCAAATACTACCAACTCAATAGTTGGATTAAAGACACAAAGGAAAATCTACAAGGGGATGATGACATCGAGCAAAAGCTGTTGAATACAAAGCCCTTCAAAAAGGAAATCTCATTTTGGTACTGGGCCCTCATAAGAGCTGGCGAAACAGAATAAAAAAGCCCCAAATGAAATCTGGGGAAAAGCCTTGCCAGCGTTGGACATTCTCCACTACTGGCAAACCTCAATGGCAATTCTTGGACGCTTGGTAAAATCAGCCCCACTGAAGAAAAATCACCTGTTCTCGGCACAGAGATCATATTGGACACCAAAAAGGCTGACTAAGTGCCCCAAATGTGGGGCGGAAAGAGCAGATGATCTGCACATGTTCCGGTACTGCGTTCAGCTGGAGGAATTCTGGAAACAAACGGGTAAGACTCTTTCCGAGGTGCTGGAACAGCTCATAGAGGTAAGCATGGAGGTAGTTATTTTTGGTATTAATCAAAAAAATATAAACTATCCCACAATGAATAAGGATCAGGAAAATATCTTCTTCTTATTAATACTGCTAGCCAGAAGGGAGATATGTATTAATTGGGTAAATGTTACACCACCAACACACAACGAATGGCTGGCTTCCATACTAAGGGTGTACAAATTACATAAGCAAGGGAAAAAGAGTAAGAAATTTACATTTTGAAATATTTGGGAACGTTACAACCAAGTGAACAACAGGGTGTCTAATGATTAAGGCAATGGCAACATAGATTTTAAGCTGGGTCTTGAACTGAGTAGTCATCATGACTAGCTCCCCCAACTCCAACAATCTTGTGCCGGGAGATGGACAAAAAGGGGCCCTAGAGGACAAGGCTAGATCTGCCCCCCACATAACACTGTAAGGATTTGGAGCATTGGGCACAGAAGGGCAGATTTACAAGCCCTTTGCGTGACTTTTGTGCTGCAGTTGCATCACTTTTTTGACGCAACAGCGGCGCAAACAATGCGGCCTATTTACAACGTGACGCATCTAGGGAGATGCGTCACGTTGTAAAGCCCTGCGTCACATTATAACTTCGTCAGGTATAATGTATGCATGGTTGGCGTTCTTATGCAGGAAGGCCTCGTAAAAGTGACGCAGTGAAATCTACAAGATTTCACTGCGCCACATTTAGGACGCCACTGCGTCAAAACCTTACGCCTGCTTCAAGCAGGCGTAAGTAGTGACGCTGTGTAGTGGGAATAGGCCTCAACACGCATTGCTGGAGTTGCGTCAGGCTTGCGACACGACTCCATCAAATGCGTGACTTTTCCGCCCACAGATCCGTCAGAATTTCTGATGCATCTGTCAATCCTTGCGCCATAGTGCGCCGTGTTGTAAATACGGCGCTTCTATGGTGCCGCAAGGGTTTCTAAGGGTGGCGCAGGAAAAGTGACGCATCTGTACAGATGCGTCACTTTCTTGTAAAGCTGCTCCAGAGTGTTTAAAGGGGCCCCTGACTCCTCCAAACTTCCAAAAAACTTTGCTTGATGAGGACAAAATAAAAAACTTCAGAAATGCAACACTACTTTCTAAATTACATACCATTAAATTATTTACTTAAGGTCGATCCGCGAATCCACTGCAACATTACACTGGGGAGCCACGCTGACAGCCACACTGCAGTAGTGACTCCTATGACGAGATAAAAAAAAAAAGGAGAGGGGCCGATTGCCCCACCCCCTCCCGGGCCATTGTTTGCCCTTGGGATCCCATACCCTGGGCTCAGACTTGTCTTTTCTCATTAAAAAAAACCAAAAAAACATCAGGGGCCATTTTTGGCCCGGGGGACCCCATAACCCAGGGCATGCCCACCATATTCCATGTCAACTTGTCACCTCCAACCCCCTCCCTCCTTCCCTCTATTGTCTCTGTGTATGCTATTTTAATCTCTCTGATGCCCTCATTGGTGTGTTGTGCTTTCAATGCCCATCCAGCGTGCCCTCCATCATCAGCTTGCGTCTCCTTCCTGCCCCCTGCCATCTTTTTTCCATGTCCACACCCATATTGCCTCCCTCTTGCCTTGTTTAGTTATGTGTCATAACCCTGCTACCTCCCTCCTGCCTTTCAAGGTCCCTTATGCTGCAACTGTCCCTCTTGTCTGTCTGCTATGGTTAGCTTGCTGCCCATACCTCTGTCCCCTTTGCTCTCTTTTGTCCATGTGCATAGCCCTATTCCATCCCTATTGCTTTCCATGGTCTGCTGTAGTGTCGTTCCGCTTGCCCTGTGTGATGTATTGAGCTGCTGCAACCCCTAATGCTTGCCCTGTAAGGTTAGTTTGATGCCCCTGGCCACTGTTAGGCTTTCTCCTGCCCTCTCTTAGCGGAGTCCATGTCCCTATCCCATTCCTCCTGCCCTCCGTTATCCAATGTGAAAAACTTGCCAACATTCTGAACTTGATAAGAGTGAGATTTTGAAAACAAAATCTGGGTAGTTGATTTTCCCCTTTAACTTACATTGAAAAAGAAAAGGTTTAAGCAGGAGACAAATAAAATAAAGGTCTATTGAGCTTAAAAACCTCTAGAGTCTCCTGCCCTATTCGTGTCTGTTGGCATGTGTGGTTGTACTGCCACTGCCTCTTCTTTCTGCCCTCAATGGTATTTTATTTTGCTATAGCCTCTCTTACCTGTACTGCATGGTTGGTTTTTGCGTCTGTCCCCCTTTTCCCTGACCTCCTTCCTTGGTCCATTGCGCTGCCACTGACCCTCCCGCCTGCACAGTGTGGTCAACTTGTTGCCTCTGCACCCTCCTCTATGAGAGGGTCTTATTCCCATGAAAGTATGGTTAGTGCTCCAAACAACTAAAATTAGGACATATTTTCTGAGTTCACAAATAGCACAAAGCACATTTAAATAATTAGCTTTCTTTGTGTTTTTTTATCCAGTTGACCACTTTTTTTAATTTTTCACTTAAGGGAGAGGATGAGGCATTACAGCTGCCAGAGCAGCAGACTTTGCAACTGGGGAACCAAATTGGGGTTTTGGCGTCAGCTCGACATCCTGTGATTCTGGGCAAATCACTTAATCTCCCCGTGCCTAAAACCAACATGAATGAGCCCTTGTGTGATGTTACTGATGCTCATGTAAAGCCCTCCTCTAACTTTGGGTCAAGTCTGCGCTATGTAAATTGGCAAAAAGCTAAATAAATAAGTGTTTTTCACACTTTTGTCATTGGGCTACACTTGGGCTACATTTGGGTGATATTTGTGATATATTTTGGCCTTTTTTCTCCGGAAGCCATTTTGGGAGGCTTATTTGTCATGACGTTCCCTAATTTTATCATTTCCTGCAGTATCCTCAGAAGAAATTTTTTTCAGTTTTCTACTTTGATTTCATCAAGGTGGCGTTCATGTGTGCCACACCTTTGGCATACATTCTGAATGTTAGCACTCTAGTTGCTGTTTAGAACACTGTTGTTAAACTGCTGAACACCAGGGTGTTAACTGGCAGTCTGCTGCTGGTGATGAAAGTGCATTTTTCAGTCTGCTTGGGCTGATTGTGCAGGTTTCAGTCTGCATGTCAGAATGTTTTAATGAAATAGAACATGACGAAATTTGAGAACATACTTAAAATGGGTCCTCATTTTCTTTCTACAGCACTAACTATAATTTCTATGAAGAACTGAACCCCGCCATTTTGCTTCTTTCTAAAGTAAATGTTTTAAGTTTTACCAGTTTGATTCAATCAACATGGATTCAGGTGTGCCATACTTTTGTCATAAGGAATACTATTAGCGCTCTAGTTGTTCTTTAGAACACTCCTGGACGCTGCACTAGAACACAATGGCATCAACTGTCAGACTTCATTTTCATATGGCTGAGAAAAATAGTGTGATTTTTCAGAAAATATGCTCTCATTTTAGCTTCTGGAGCACCTTCCATAACCGCTATGGGGAAATCATGAGAAAACAGTTTTCTGTCAAACAACATTCTTGAAACCCCAGCAGAAGGCTTTCCACAAGGCAAAACCACCTTAGAACACACCACAATTCCTAAACTCTGTATGGCACCATCAGCAAATGATTTATATTGTAACAAAATTCTGTTGCCAGCCTTTATACATTCTCCTTTTTGTGACCTTCACATCCTGCCATTCACTACATTTAATTTCAATAGGGTGAGATCAAGTGGTGGCTTCTTCGTGATGATGCAGGAGCCTCGCCCCACTGCTTTCTTGCAGGGCCAGAAGCAAAATCATTAAATGGTAATTTACTTTTAGTTATTACAATTTTTATGGGGTTTTTCTGCTGGCAGGCATGTGCGCAGAACTGCTCTGCTTACAGAGCAGGGCAGGGGCGAGTCGTTTGCCCACACCTCAGTGCGCAGTTACTGTTTGGTCAGCCCTCCCTGGCTACCCACTCCAGCCATGTGCTCTTTCCCCTTCTCCATGCAGGCTGCATTGCAGCCTGAATGGAGAACATACCCACCCCTCATGGCATGTCACAGCACTCAGACTATCACAACGCTCCATTTGAGCATTGTGATTGGCTTAGGAGTGGGAGCCTGGCTGCCTGCGTCCCGTCTTGACCTGGAGTTGGGCACAGGCGAGCAGGAGAGAAGACGCGGGGTCCGGTGAAAAGGTGAATTTTATTTATTTTTTGATGCAGCCCGTGGCACCCCCTCGCACTTGCCCCCCCCCCGCACGCCATCCCAGTGGACAAAGATTTTAGGGCCTATTGAAGGTGCATATTAGTGATACCTAGTGTGATATTGCATGTGGGGAAAGTCCCCCATATATTCGATGGATATTGCAAGTCACTTATGAGTTTTGTGACCATGTAAAGGAACATGGTTGAAGGATAAGCTCCTTTATGAGGTCATTGACAACATGATGACTTGCAATATCCTTACAACGTATGGTAGGGGGTACTTTATTCATATAATACATTGTCACACCATCCCCTTTCCCACAAACTACTTAAATCAATGATACATTGCTCTATCATATGAAGGAAATAGCATGTTTGCCCACAAGAAGGATATAAGTAGAATTTCTAGTGCAAATAACCACCAAAAAGGCTATACCATATTTATTGCAAAAAACATATGAGGATCAGATCAAGTCAATTTGAAACAATTTCACTTCTGCCCCGAATGTGTAGACGTATGCTGGGAAATTCAATCTTTTCTATAATTACCTAAGCTGCGTGAAAAATAAACATGTTCCCATAAATATACCATTCTGCTGATCACTGTTCATCTAAGAAAACAGAACAGAATAAGGAAAAGCCACATTTCTTTTTTATGCTGTGTCCTGCATTTTAATCAGGCTTCCACTGCTGGCAGCATGCATTGCGATGTCAGAACGCAACTGTAGTAAGTTATTACAGTTGAGCAGCTATGTTATTCAAGAAGGGCCGCAGTAATGCACTTCAAAGGATACCCATTGCCATTCAGTGAGGCCCAGGGCCTTGCTTGGGGCACTGGCCAGCCACAAATAAAAGCTAAGTGGGGTGCAGCAGGGAAAGGATTCTTTGCTGCTTTCCTGCGCATATTCATGTCAAAACTGGTGGATCAGCCCCCAAACCCAGAAGCCCGGTGAGCAAGTTGGTCGTGTAAGTACAGTAGAGAGAGAGAAAGTAACCTCTGTATTATCATTCATTTAAGTAAAAATGAAGTCATGTGATTGCACAGAAGTTCACACACATAATTTTCAATGCCAGTTTTACAAGCCCCTATCCCCACAGGAATGTCACTTTTTTTGACGTTCCTGTGGTGATAGGGGCTTCATCTTATTCACAGGGGGGCATTAAGTCACTTAACGTGCCTTAATGCCACTTTGTGAATTAGAATCCTTTCACGTCACACTTAGCGTGAAAGGAGTGGGCAATGGGTGTTGTGGTGAGTGTTCTGCCGCAACACCCACTGATTTTGCAGCTGCCCCATATTTACAAGGGTGGCATAAATATGGGTCAGCGCCAAAATTAAGACCAGGGAAGAAATGTTTTATTTCTCCTCGTTTTTGCTGCAGCACACATAGAAACAGCAAAATGCCAAGGATTGTTAATGTGCAGGAAGGTGTCCCTTCCTGCACATAAACAACCATTAAACAAGTTATGATTTGCAACTTCAATGTGTGCTGCTTTCTGCAGCACACGTAGAAGTTAAAAAATGCCATTTCTGATTGTATATGTGCAGAAAGGAACATAAACAATCTTTTCTTGCAACGCAGGCACACTTGCACAGAGGTGCAAGAGCACCTGTGTTGGCGTTAGGTGGCTACACTTAGCACCAGTGCTAAGAGAAAGGCAGGGGGGCACCGTATTCTTGTGAATATGGTGCATCCCTGCATTTGGAGGCTGTCAGAGTGCGGCGTTACCTTTCTTGGCTTAATGTCGCTCTCATAAGTTTCCTAGTAAATATGTTCGAAATTCTTTTAACAAAGTAGACGTGTAGGCACAAAGGTTTGTGAACATCTGTCCAGTGGTGCAGCAACGTACTCATGGGCCCTTATGTGTGCAAGAAAAACACCACCCTGCCACCACTTTGGTAATAAAATAAAGCTATATTTGGGGTGCAGTAGGCTCCTCACACTCCTTGCTCCGGTGCCACTGCACCTGCTGCACTGCTGATAGCTTTGCCTCTCAATCTATCCGGTATCACCGTAAACAAGTAGAAAGTAGGAAGCGCATACATTCGATTCTAGGGGAAAACAGAAACTGCACTTTCACAAATGTCAACAACTAACGTCGTCACAGATCATCTTGTAAATCCCGGAGTGGACTGGAGAGGTGAAGCCACATTGGAATGGATTGCACTTTGCACATGGTATCATTATTACCACACTCATACAGTGAGGCCCTTGGAATGATGGCCTCAGTGTCAGACAGAATAACCCCCCTCACCTTTCTCTTGTCCAGCCCACCATACACAGGTCCTCGCCCACCTTGGCCGCATGCCTATGTCCAGACTGGCAATGCCTGCTGGAACTCTGCTGCCGGCAAAGGACATCCAGCCCGGCGTGCAGATGTCCACCAGCAGGAGACTCTGTGGCAGCTGCTTCCACATCTTCTTCAGTGAAGTGAAAGTGAGCAGCCATGCCCGGGTGGTGCCTGTAGTACCCACAGTCCATCTTGAAGTTCGATCTTGAGCCTACAGCCACCTCCAACCTGAGCAAGGCATCCCTACAAAGACAATGACACGAGTAACCACTTCACATCCACAGAACACCTCATCCTGCTGCTCGACCTGGTGTGCTCACTGGCTGACCAGCAGAAGCCACACACTGCATTAAAGCTGGGGGCTGGGTCCCTGGACCACACGTTGGACACGATGGAGCATCCACAGCCCCAGCTGTTTGCAGGAGCGAGTGTGGGGGAAGGAGAGGGGTGGAGATCAAAGGAGACACAGCTACCTTGGGTGGGTGCAGAATCACTGGAAGGCGAGTGAGGGAAGGGGCACTGCACAAGCTCCCACTTGACTGGAATAGTTCTAATGCCGCACCTCCGTTATCCAATCAGATTTCATTGAAAGATCTTTTATTTGGGTGTCACATGTACTCCCACAAAGAAAATGCGACTATCTTCCCGAGGGTTTGGGTACTAATTTTAAAGTGTTAAACTGTGGTTATTTCTGGTTTCTTTCTAATTTACTGTGATGTCTGAAGAAAAGCCACATAAGGCACGTGAAGGTGGGAAATATATTAATTTATAAACAAAAATGAAGGACTCTAGCTCAATGGTGCTTCAATTGAGATCAGTTAAATTTGCGACAAATATTTTTTTGACACCACATTTGATTTTCAAATAACTTTCTTCCTTCTGGGGCATGCATTCTCCTTGTATTTTAAACCTATGTTCAGTTTCTCATTTTTTATGTCTCGCGATGTCCCCTCTGATTGGTTAATGACGCCTTTCTTTAAGGTACCAGTTCTATATGAGCATGCATTCTTGAGAATATCACAGAGAGCCGTTTGCTCATAGCCTTTATATGAGCCATGCACAATCAGGAAAGTGAACACATCTTCCAAGTGATGCTTTCCGCCACCCCGTGTGCAACCCTTATTTCAATCGTGTAAAACAGGCATCGTGATTAGGGGTGGGCGGAATTTGCGAAATCCACTTTTGCAAATTATTGCGAAAATGTTTAAAATTATCGCAAACAAGCGGAAATATCGCGAAGATGCGGAAGTTTTTTTCCCGCATGTTCGCAAGATTTTCTGCATGGTTGCGGGTCGCCAACTTACCCATGTGGTTGCTCGCGGGCGCGGTCATCTTGTTTTCAGTTGTCTCGCGGTGCATGATCGCGAGAAGAAAGATGTGATCGCGCGATGCATGACGTCACTGTGGGCGCGAACAGTCGCAAGACAGCGCAAATGGCTAAAAAAAATACAGCATCTCATGGAGAACGCGACCGGATCAAGAAAACTTGTCGGCGAACACAGGGATTCAGGTAAGGCGATCGCGCGCGCGCGAGAATGTATTATTTTACAGCGCGAGCAAGAAACAAATTATCACCAAGCTGCGGAATGCGGACATTTTGACATTTTTGCACTTTCCGCGGAACACAAATATGTCAAATTATCGCAATTTCCGCAAACAGAACAAAATTTTCGCCCAGGCCTAATCGTGATGTGTTTGGGGATTACTGTGAATCAGAAGTGTCACTACCATCCTCTACCACTGATACCTGATTACCTGGTTCACCTTTCTTGCTGGCGCACTGTTTGCCTGAGTTCCTCAAATCCTTGCACGACTCTCCTCAACATGCATATTCAGTCGTTAGCTGCACTAGTATTTTGTTGATCAATATCAGTAGCTTTTTAGTTCTTTGCTGAAAAGATGAATACCCTTGCATCATCAGGCATGCCAAACTGCAAGGATGCAGGGAAGCAGTGATTGAAAGGCATGTCTATAGTTGTTAGCACCCCTGCCGTTGTAGATGAACACAAGGCGGCAAATCTCAAACCATGTTTGACTGCTGCTGGTTCATGTCCTTGGTCATAAGTTAAGTGAGTGCCGGGTGCAAACACCTTGTGCCATGGTGGCATGAAAACAGGGATGCCCTGAGTGGTACTTTGTGACAAGAAACTTTGTGCATATTATTTCGTTGTTGTTTTTTTTCTATGTTTCCGTGCTTCATTATTGTAATGTGATTTTGGTGTATTTTGCTGCAGTATTACGTGTCATTCTGTTTTAAATGTTGTTTTGTGATTTGTTATGTTAGGTTTTAAATGCGTTGTCTTGTTGCTTTGTGTATATTTATTGCGTTAAGTTCTGTTATTTACTTTATATAGGTCAACGAATGCTGCTACACCTCCAAGCGAGGCAACACATTCATTGTGAGTTTCCTACGACAGGCAGCCATTTACCAATGTCTGTTGTGGCAAAATAGCGCCACTACAACTCTTCAACTAGTTAGGATGCTAGTCAGCCCCAAACTGTGGCAGTTAGGTTGAGGTAGGTGTACTTACATTTTGCACCAGGCTGCAACAGAAAAATGACGCAAGCCACGTACAAAATGCTTGCATTAAATGTACTTTCCAGCAGAAAATGTGTTTTGCACTGAAACAATGCCTGAAATAATGCACACCTTTACAGTAAATGGCCTTCCATGTGTGGTAAACTAGCATCATATATAACTACCCTTGGCTTTTGATTATCAAATCTATTTATAAACAATGGTAGGCAGGCTTTGGAAACACAATTAATTCGTCTTTGAGGCAGGTCTTAAAACGAGAAATGTTTTGATTTCTGCACACGTTTGTGACTTTGCTTGTGTGCTGCACACATCAACAGCGGGAAAAGGTTTAATGTTTGAGTAGGCATAGTCCTTTGTAATGGTATTTTGTACTGGAAAGCTACCTTTTCACAACAAATCCAATGCTAGACATGATGCACATGCGTTTTGTACTGGGGCGCAAAGGTGTGTGCATGGTGCTAGGCAGCCTGAGAGTGCAGCTGCTCTAGGAGAGCAGGATATCTTAGTAGACATGGCCCTGTCCTGCTCTGTTACTCTTATGAAATCAATGGCGTAGCAAGGAGGGGGGGGGATGCGCCCCGGGCGGCACGAGTTTTGGGACAGCAGCCTCCCCCGCTCTTACCTGCCGGTTCTTGGGGCAGCAATCACCCCCACTCCTCAATCTGCCGCCGAGGGACAGCAAATAGAACAAATACCGCCAGCACAACCCCCCCCCTCCCACTCTTTGATTCGGCTGCAGCGGGGTGGCAAACATGGGGACCGCCACGGGCGGCCAAAGTGCTTGCTACGCCACTGTATGCAATGCAACACAGCAGCTGTGCTACAATGCATGAGTTTTAGTACACACACAGTCCTCGATTTTTGAAATATGTTCCTGGGCGTAATGTAGCGCTCCCAGTGCTCGCTTTATATGTTAAAGACTAGGGGCCTCATTTATGAAAACAGTTTTCACTGCGCCCTCCTTGTGACACAATGGATGCGCCGTATTTAATGTACGACACTCCTTGTCGCAAGGAGTTGCAGATTCGTCAGTAAGGGCGCATTGCTGGAATGTGTCGCAAAAGTCATGCAATTCCAGCAATGTGTCATTACACATGGGCAAGTCCCATGTTAAATGTGCTTGCATCAGTCTTTGCCTGCTGTGTGGTAGGGGGGAGATTTTGACACAGTGGTGTCCTAGAAGTGGCGCAGTGAAATCTGATAGATTTCACTGCACCACTTTTACGAGTCTTTTTCCGGGGGATCACCCACCCTGTATACATTAAACCTGATGCGGGTATAATGTAGCGCAGGGCTTTACAAAGTGACACATCTGCTTAGAAGCGTCACTTTGTAAATAGGGAGCACCTTGGCACATTTTTATGCCGCCAATGCATCACCAAACATGACGCAACGGTGGCTCAAAAGTGTCGCAAGGCCTCATCAATAAGGCCCTAGGGTTGGTAGATTCCTTACCCAGTCAGGTGCTATAGAAACTCTGTTGGGCATGGCCTACTGTCAGCACAAAGTGGGTGGTAAATCGAGCAATGCTTTATAAACTGCTCTCAGTTTCATACCACCCTCTCCCTCTTAATCTGATGTAAAGACTATGAGGTTTAAAGTGAAATGGCCTGATGGCTGATTGGACCATATGTACAAGACGAGTGCAGCGTAGGTAACGTGCAGTGTAGACAATCAATGGGTGAAAAAGACTAAACAAAAACACTAATCCTGCCTCGAAACACCTAAAGAAAAGCAAACTAAAGTAAACAAACAGCAGCAACAATATTCTTTGTATGTCTTCCACAGCTGATCTCCTTACCTTCAGGCAAAAAACAAATTGAGTTTAGTTCCCCGAGCAAGCCCTGCCAAGGGAATCCATGAAAATTGTGATGCCTGCACTGTGAAACTCCATGTACACATAGAAGAGAGGAGGACACTCAGCTAGAGATGATACACCAGGAGGGACTTTATTTAAGTAAAGTTAAACTATACACAGAAGAGCAAAAATTCACCTTTAATAGGAAAGTATATTCTCAGTGCCTTGTTCACGGCAGGTTTATAAACCATTTCTCCATGTGCTGTTGTGAAGTGGGATGTGATCCCTGATGGTGGACTAGAACATGTATCTCCATGGATGCAAAGATTAAGCCATCAAGGTTGGATGTAAACCTGGAGACATGACCTCTAAGGGGTACACAAACTAAGAGGCAAATATTGACAGGGGAATTAATGGGCAGCTTTAATGTATTCTTTTTAGTTTTTTAATTAGGATTAAGAGGGGTGAAGAAAAAATCAAAAGGGAGATTCAATATACAAACATAATACACAAATAAAGAGTCAAATAGCATTTTAAAATGTATCTAATGGCAAATTAAATACTAAAGCAATAACAGTAAAAAAGAGTGGGATGTAGTTGTTAAGTTCACTCTAAACGTTCACAATGTGACAGAGAAAAGGTGATAGCCTATAAATCACTGTAAGACCAAGGTCCATCATGTTTAAAGGATAATTGAGGTGCTACATCCCAGGGTGGACCCTGCAGTCATGTTCAGCAGGGAATTTAGTATTCCCCTCTTTCAGAAAAACAACCTGGGGTGGAAAAAGCTTTTTTAGGACAAAAACCCTATTCTGGAATAGCCTACCACTGGAACTTGAAAAGGGGTGGCTCCTCCGCTATGGCAGAGTAGCGTTGCCCCACTGGTTTTAAGCAGTGCACTGTTATTGCTGCTTTGCGGGCTGCCGGGCTGCTCTGCTCTCGGAGCAGTGCCGGGGAGGAGTGGTTTGCCCATTCGTAAGAGCGCTATGACTGTTTGGTCAGCCCTCTTGAGCCGCCTAAACCAGTCAGATGTACTTTCCCCATTCTCCATGCAGGCATTATTACAGCCTGTGCGGAGAACTAGCCCAGGCCCCCATGTCCTGGTTCAGCATGATGATCCAGGACGCACAAAACCAATCACAATGCTGCATTGCAGCATTGTGATCGGCCAGGGAAGCCTGGGTGCTTACCAATCACAATGCTGCATTGCAGCATTGTGATTGGCCACAGGATCCTGGCTGTGCTTCCTCAGTCTGATGAGGACAGCAGGAGCAGGAAAGCCGGTCCCGCGTGACAAGTTAGTTGTTTTTTTAAACATATTCATTTTTTTAAATTGTGCATTGTTTCCCCCAACCTCCCTCAAGCCCACCCCCCTACACTCACCTAGCCACCCACAAACCATGCCGGCCGCCACTGAACTTAAAACTGCCCCATCATTATCAGTTTTCAGAAAATCTCTGAAAATGTGTCTCTTTGCACAACAATAGGAGATTTGTAACCCTTTTTGTCTCTCAGAGCCAAGACAAACCCAGGCAGAAGTATGCTTTTTACAAATCTTTCATTCATTCATTATATTGCAGTTCTGGATTTCAGACGTCTAGGACCTTGTGGGCATGATACTCCCCTACTAGCACCTCTAAGAGACGGTTTGCTCCTCAAACAATGTAGGCCCTCTAAAGTGTGTCTGTGACGGTAGTGGAAGTCAGTGTTTTGCAGAAATTATACATTGGATAATTCTAAATTCAGGAAGCAGCCAGCCCTCAAAGTGAAGACAGTGGTGTCCATAGCTCAATGTAGGCAGAGGTAACACAATCTGGACTTGACTCCACACCAGGGCTTACAACACTTAATGAAAATCACCATTTGCAATCAGTGGGTTTAAGCAGTGTGACAAGCAAAATTTGTCATTTTTTTCCTAGCAATTTTATCAATATGTAGTGCCCAGCACAAAGACATTTGATTGCGTGTTGTTGGCAAATGTTTCAGCAGTTCTCTAAATAGTTTGCTTGTCCATCAAACATTTCACTTTTTTTTTTAGCAGCACTTAGCTACATTTACTCTTGTGCATGCTATCTTATCTCACTGCACCTATTTAAACCCTACTTCTAAGGTCTTTCTAAGGTTTTTTAATTCAACAAAAAACTTTTAAAATACTGTAAATTTCGTGTTCCTATCACCCCCACCCCCCTTACCTGCACTTCTTGGCTTCTCGTTCACAGCGCTCCTCGCTGCAACGACCCCTCACCTCCAGACGCCATTCTCGAGCGCGAGGCGCGCCACAGACACGCCCACTCTGTTGGCCACGCCCCCTCGACCCCTGGTATATATTAGCGAGCGCTGAACCAGCCGCTTCACTAGCTATTGGACTCCTGAGGCGGAAGCCGGGAGAATGCATAACCCTGTTTTTTAATTCAACAAAAACTTTTAAAATACTGTAAATTTCGTGTTCCTATCACCCCCACCCCCCTTACCTGCACTTCTTGGCTTCTCGTTCACAGCGCTCCTCGCTGCAACGACCCCTCACCTCCAGACGCCATTCTCGAGCGCGAGGCGCGCCACAGACACGCCCACTCTGTTGGCCACGCCCCCTCGACCCCTGGTATATATTAGCGAGCGCTGAACCAGCCGCTTCACTAGCTATTGGACTCCTGAGGCGGAAGCCGGGAGAATGCATAACCCTGTTTTTTAATTCAACAAAAACTTTTAAAATACTGTAATTTTCGTGTTCCTATCACCCCCACCCCCCTTACCTGCACTTCTTGGCTTCTCGTTCACAGCGCTCCTCGCTGCAACGACCCCTCACCTCCAGACGCCATTCTCGAGCGCGAGGCGCGCCACAGACACGCCCACTCTGTTGGCCACGCCCCTTTCTACTCCCCGCCTCACGACCATAAATATGTGTCTTGGTAGGAAGCGCAGCGGACGAGCGCAGCGGGCGCGACGATTGCGCGCCGAAGGCGCGCCTAAGGCAAGCCCGTCTGCGCCCGTCCGCGACTGGCCGGGACTAGGGGCCTTACACTCTGCCCCACCCATCACCTATAGCCCGGACCTACTTCGCAGCTACCAGGGCCCCTGGCCTATCACGACCAGTACCAGCTCTCGCATTTCTGCTCTCGGTATTGCCTCCCTCTCTTCCTCTCACCCCCCTCCTATTCTGGACACCCCGCCTACGTCCTGTAGGGCTGCTCCTTCGCCAAACCCTAAAACCATCACAGCCCTCTACCTCAACACCCGTTCTGCTGTTGCCCACTCGCACGAACTCTCGGTCCTATTGGACTTACAGGCCCCTGATCTCCTTTTCCTAACTGAGACCTGGTTCTGCGATGACTCCCTCCCCGCACTCCTATCCACTCTTCCTGCCTCCTACTACGCCCTCAGGGCTGACCGCCCTTCGGGCAGAGCCGGGGGCGGCGTGGCAGTCATCGCACGCACCGACTTCCCTTTCCAAATTCTCCCTCTACCTAACATTGCCACCACCGATTTCTTGGTGATCCGCACGGTGTCCACCTCCCCTCCTCTTACCTGTTTCCTTACCTATCGTCCTCCTCAGTCCCCCGTGCAGTTTCTCCCAGATTTTTTGGAGGTCCTGACTACCATTGCAATCAACAACTCCTCCATCCTGCTCCTTGGCGACTTTAATTTTTGGCCTTCCGATCCTGCCGAATGTCTGTCATCTAAGGATTTCTCTGAAACCCTCCACTCCCTCAATTTCACTCCCCACGTTCACACCCCCACTCACATCAAGGGTCACCAGCTTGACCAAATCTGGTCCCTAAACTGTCCTGTGGAATCCTTATCTATCTCCCCTTGCACTTGGTCCGACCATCATTTGATTTCATTTCTCCTTCCTATCCTCCCCCCTGCTATGCCCCCCCGACCCAAAAACATCTGGGTCCGATCATGGGGCCGAGTCAACCTTGAGAATCTCTCCTCTCTCCTTGCTGGCTCTCTCCCGCCTCTTCAGGGCCTCACCACCGTCTCCCAGGCTGATGCTATAGACCAGTGGCTCTCCCGCAGCTGCGACTCCGTTGCCCCGCTCAAACGCATTACCTCTAAACGCGACAAAGACGCCAACCGGTGGTTTACCCAAGAACTTAAAGCCACCAAACTTATTGTTCGCCGCGCAGAGCGGGCGTGGAGAAGAAATTACTGCCCCACTTTGAAACTGGAATATATCAATATTCTTAACCAGTACAAACAAAACATCCTGGAGGCCAAAACAGCTTATTTTTCCTCCAAAATCTTAGCAGCGGAGAACCAGTCCAAGGAGATCTTTTCCATCGTTCACAATCTGGCATTCTCGGACAGAACTACGCTTAAACCTGCCCCGTCAAATGACCTCTGTCTCTCTCTTAATAATTATTTCACCCAGAAAATTATCACCATCAAGGCCAACATCCCCCCACCCCCCCCCTCTTTTGTTGATCCCCAATGTCCCCCTCCCAAAGGCAAACTAACCACCTTTCCCCCTATCACTCGGGAAAACTTGACTTCACTGGTGCCTCTGATCAAATCTGGCTCCCCTCTAGATCCTTGTCCTGCCCATATCCTCCGCCACATCTTTGTCTCCTGTCCAGATCCCCCCATTCACCTCCTCAACAGCTCCCTCGCGCAAGGCATAGTTCCTAGTTCCATGAAGTCTGCGGTAATTGTGCCCATCCTGAAAAAACCTGGGGCAGACCCCTCTGTCCCTGCCAATTTCCGCCCCATCTCCCTTCTGCCATTTCTAGCTAAGGTGCTCGAGCGCCACGTCACCTGCGCTCTGAGCTCCTTTGTGGAGAAACATGGAGCCCTTGCCCCCCGCCAAGCTGGTTTCCGCCCCGCACACTCCACGGAGTCTGTGGTCATGTCGGTCCTCGACACCCTCAGGGAGGGCATGGACACTAATCATCACCAGGCCCTTGTGCTCCTCGACCTCTCAGCCGCCTTTGACACGGTGGACCACAACATCTTACTCTCCCGTATCAGGGCGGCGGGGATCGATGGGACTGCCCTGGTCTGGTTGTCCTCCTTCCTGAGCGACCGCACCCAGGCTGTTCGCCTGGGTGACTTCACAGCGGACTTCCAGAAAGTCCAGTGCGGGGTTCCTCAAGGCTCATCTCTTTCCCCTCTTTTGTTCAATCTATATATCGCCCCACTTATTTTTTCTCTCCAACAGATGGAGGTCGCCGTATTTAATTACGCGGATGACCTCCAGCTGGTCTTTGATCTTTCCTCTCCTTCTTCTGTCCTCAACTTCCACACTGTCATGTTTCACATCAGGGACTGGATGAGCCATAATCACCTCAAACTTAACCCGGACAAAACCGAGCTGGTATTGACGGGCGGTTCTTCCAGCCCCTGGTCCCCCCTTTGCTGGCCTCCCTCTCTTGGTCCCCCTCCTGTCCCCTCCTCCTCTGTCAAAACTCTAGGCATTAAGCTCAATTCTCAACTTACCCTTCACTCCCAGGTTAGCTCTGTGGTATCTTCCTCTTTTCTTTCACTACGTACTATCCGCAAGGTGTCCCGTTTCTTTACTTTTTCCGCTCTTAAACTTATTATCCTGGCCATGGTGGTGTCCCGCCTGGACTACGGGAACGCCCTGTATGCCGGCATCCCTGCATACAGTTTGCGCCGCCTACAACAGATTCAAAACCAGGCGGCCCGCCTAGCCTTCAACCTTCCCAAATCCCATCACTCCACCCCACTTCTAAAATCTCTTCACTGGCTCCCAGTATGGGCCAGAATTCAATTTAAACTCGCATCTATCACTTTTCTGGCCCGATCGGACCTGGCACCTGCCTTCATCTCCTCTGAGATTGTTCCCTATGTCCCCTCCAGGGACCTACGTTCTTCCTCTCAGTCCCTCCTCACCATCCCTCGCTTCCGGAGAAAAAAGTGGGGCGGCTCCAAATTTGCCTTTCTAGCACCAACCCTTTGGAACTCCCTCCCCCTTCACCTTCGTGCCAGCACCCTCTATCCCCAATTCCGTAAAAATCTTAAAACCTACCTTTTCACAAAATCCTTCGAATGAATGCCCAGTCCTTTCCCCCTGTTTCTTAAACCTCAGTCCCCACTAGCTACAGCGCCAAGAAACCGCCGGTATACGTGCGCTTTAAAAGTGCTTTTAAACTCAAACTCAAACTCAAACTCAAACTCAAACTCAAACTCTATTTAATGGCTATTGATCTGAGCATTTAAAATATCCAGGCCATCTTTACGTTTTATGATAAGGGTAGCCGAATAGATGAGAAGTAACTGCCTCAACCTTAACATTGACAAGATGGAGGTAGCCCCATACCAGCAGTCACAACTCTCTGGTCTAACACCTGGTGGCCTGTAGATAAATGGCCACCTCCTTAGTGGACTCCATTTACTAGGGACCAAGGCATTATTGTTGCTAGTTGGCTTATAGTGAACAACCAGATGATAGAGGTCTTGTTCTGCTGTTTCAGCATCCTCATGATGCTCTGAAAATATTCAAGTGATTTCCACTGTACTCAAGCGCCTATTAAATGGAGGGCAAATTACTGTAATGCCCTCTGTGTGGGTTTCTCAGCCCATCTCCTCAAGTGGCTACAGTTTGTTCAGAACATGTCAGCCAGACTAGCACTAAATCTTCCTCATTGTGCCTTAGTCTTGAATCATCTTCAAAGCCTCCATTCGCTTCACGTCCACAATTGTGCTCTTTTCAAACTTCTCTGTCATATTTACAAGACTCATAATTACCGTGACCCCCACTGCCTTAGTAATTGAATACACTTCCACGATCCATCCAAACACCTACGATCCACCTATCTCCTGCTCAGTCAGCTGTGTTGCAAACACCGCATCAAAACTGGGAATCACTTCTTCCCCTCTCTAGCCACAATGGCCTGGAACAAGCTTTACTAATTCATTCTCTCTGCCTCCTTGCTTCATGACTGTAGGAGAGTAGGATCTGCACTTATGTTGCCCCCACTTTTTTTCTGATGTATACACTGGTTTCTGGCTATAGTCTGGATGGGTCCCTGCTAATCAGGGCCCCAGTCTCTCTGTTCTCTCTAAACGACTTGGTGTGCATATTAGATGCACTAGTGTTTGGATACTGTGGTACCTTATGAGCCCCTAGTATATGGTACCTTAGGTACCTAGGGCATTGGTACTTCACAGGCCTACCAGGGGCTGAAGCATGTATTATGCCACCCCTGGGAAGCAGACTCAATCTGACACCACAGGCCTGCTACTGCAGCCTGTGTGAGGTAGTGTTAGCACTCCTCACAGAGGTATAGGTTCCTATATCTCATCATACACACTCATATAAACCTATCAGCCACCCCTATGGCAGGCCCTATCAATCCTGAGGGCAGGGTGCTTGGTTTACTATGTGAGGGGGTGCCTCTGCATGAGCAGGACCCCTCTGCAGCTACTAGAGTCTATTCTCTATGGCTGCTTGTGGATGCGGTTAAACCATATACTCTTAAGTGCATTATAACCTTGCGGTAAATGCTAACTTTGGAATGACTGCAACAAAACATGTCGTGTTTGGTGTCAAACAACTTGGAATCATACCCCACACAAGTAACTGGTGTGGGAGTATGATCCCACCCTTCTAGAGGGGATGACATGTACCCACTGTACTAAACGACAGAAACCTGAAAGAGCCCTGGCATCACAAAATGGATGCCACCAGCACAGACACTGGGATGCCCCCCTGCTGCTGACTGAAACTCGCAGTGGAGGGAGCCCAACAAAAGGCATCCTGTCACAGGGAGGAGTCATCACCTTCCAGACAGGATTTAGTGTATTGGGGCTGGGTGGGTGCACTCCTAGAGTGCTTTGAAGTCCTGCACTGGGGGAGCAGTAGGCTCCTCTGTGCATATGCCAGCTCAAACCGGTTCAGGGGCTACCTGCCCCTGCTCTGGTGCAAAACTGGACAAAGGGAAGTGGGTGTAACAACCCCCTAACCTGACCCTCCTAGAGGAGTGGTCATAGAGCTAGTCCCTCCCCTATCTTCACTATAAGACAGCAAGCATTGCCATTGCAAATCAGATAAACCTGGATGATGCTCTACAAAGAAGAATCCTGGCCCTTCGACATTCCACTACCTTTGGAAGACAGAAGAATCTCTCTTGGAGTCAAGGAGTGACTCCCCTACTTGGCAGGCACCAAAAACCTTAATCAATGGTTGCAAACTTTCCCACTCCTGATGGACTTCGAAGCCCCTGCTGCCCTGGAAGTAGATTTCCTGACTTCTCGGCGGCCATTGTGAGTCCCCAGTGAAGCTGTGGTGAGTGGACCCCATGAGTGATGAGGAACAGCAATACCTGGGGACCGTGTACTATTGTCGAGTGCAAACCCTAAAAAATGTTCTACGAACTTGTGCATTAGACCATTTGTGGCCCAACTCTCCAGCAGGTCTTGCACCAAAAATAAGCAGCCTACCCCATCCCAAGTGACCGTGGGCTCCTGTGAAGCATTTCCTGAAGAGGCGTCTTCGCGATCACTTGCCCGTTGGCTAGTGGGTCCCCCGAAGACTTTTCTATCAACTCAAAGGGCTCCCCTGGTTGCACCAGGCCTGCCTTCACTTACCTTTGCTGGGTGAGTCCCTCAGACCTTGCTGGTCTGCACCATTGACTTTCTTCAGTCTACACAAGACTTACAGTTGCCAAGGCTTGTTGGCTACAATCCGGTTGCCGCCGACGCCGCCATCAGCCACAGACATTGTTGGACACTCCAAATCCAGCCATTGGCCATCGTCGAGTATTCCTGGATCTCGTGAGCAAAGAGTCAAAACACCATCGACGACCTGAAATCACCCGACAACTGTGGTCATCCATCTGCCTGGCCAGCGGTCACTGGCAAGTGACTTTGAACACTGTCTCTTCAATTCCATCTGTCTCTTCAATCTCCATCTTGAATCCAGGCTTGGATTCCACCGGACACTTCTTCAGTCGACGCAAGCAGCAAGTCTTCTTTGGTCTCCATAGAAAACAGCGACGCGACCCGACACCAAAAGACACCTATGCACCCGGCTTCCCTGGGTGAGGTAACTTGTGCACTCCGGTGCCCTAGTGTGTGTTGGCCCTCAAAGTACTTACCTTGTAAGTGGCTTGCTTGTAGTCTTCCGCGAAGTACCATAGAACTTTAAAAATCAAACAGTAACTTGCGCCGTTGTAATCAATAGGGAACCCGCGCCTGTGTTCACACACTGCACGCGTCTCCCTTGGGCCTGTTACTTACCTGCTAACACTGCAGTAGTGAAGCCCCAGCATTTCCACAGGCCCTAGGCCTTGTCATTTTGCAAGTCGACATCCTTATCCTACTTTCTTATATACCTCCCTCATAAGGCGACCGCTGTGCGGCCGCCAGCGGACGCGCGCAGTGGGCACGCCGCTGGCGCGCCAAAGGCGCGCCTACGGCAAGCCTGTCTGCGCCCATCCGCGCCTGGATCGCGCCCAGCTCCAAGACCCCTGGCCCCCGTGAACGCCAGCCAACACGACGGACTTACGACCCCACCACCCTCAACGCACTCAACACCGGCCGGAACTCCGCCTGCTACCGAACCACCCCGAGATGCACCCACGGACCCTTCACCTGCCAAGACTGCAAATTCACCTGCCTCCAGACCTGCACCACTCCCGCCAAGCCAGACACCAGCAACAACCACCTCAAGTGCATCCTGCTCAACACCCGCTCCATCCACAGGCACGCCGTCGAACTCTGGAACCTGCTCGACGCAACAGCACCAGACGTCGCCTTCCTCACTGAAACCTGGATGAACGCCTCCTCAGCGCCTGACATCGCCATAGCCATCCCGGACGGATACAAGATCACCCGGAGGGACTGCGTCAACCAGTCGGGAGGAGGCATCGCCATCGTACCCAAGAACACCAACCGCTTCTCGACCAACTCCGACGAAACCTTCACCGCCGCCGAACACCTCCACTTCCAGATACACACCGACCCCAAGACCACCCTCAGAGGCACCCTCATCTACAGACCCCCGGGACCACGCACACAATTCAGCAAAGACATCGCAGACTTCATCAGCCCGCACGCCCTTCCCTCCGTTGACTACATCCTACTAGGGGACCTCAACTTTCACCTGGAGAACAACAATGACAGAAACACCAAAAACCTCAACATCATCTCCTATGCCGACGACACCCAACTGATCCTCTCCCTCACCAACGACCCCGCCACCGCCAGAGCCAGCATACACGAAGGGTTGAAAGATGTCGCCGAGTGGATGAAGAACAGCCGCCTGAAACTGAACTCAGACAAGACAGAAGTCCTTATCCTGGGATCATCCCCCTCCGCCTGGGACGATTCCTGGTGGCCCCCTGCCCTGGGCACCACTCCCAAACCAAATGACCACGCGCGCAACCAGGGCTTCATCCTGGACTCCTCCCTCTCGATGACCAGACAAGTCAACGCCGTCTCCTCATCATGCTTCAACACCCTGCGCATGCTCCGAAAGATCTTCATATGGATCCCCACTGAAACCAGGAAGACCGTTACCCATGCACTCGTCACCAGCCGACTGGACTACGGGACCACCCTCTACGCCGGAACCACAGCCAAACTTCAAAAAAGACTCCAACGCATCCAGAACGCCTCTGCACAACTCATCCTGGACATCCCCCGACAAAACCACATCACCGGACACCTGAGAGACCTGCACTGGCTCCCCGTCAGCAAGAGAATCACGTTCAGACTCCTCACTCACGCACACAAGGCTCTCCATGACCTGGGCCCCAAGTACCTCAACAACCGCATGACCTTCTATACGCCCACCCGCCAGCTACGATCGACCAGCCACGCCCTCGCCACCGTACCATGCATCCGCAGAGCCACCGCCGGAGGAAGATCCTTCTCCTACCTGGCAGCCAAGACTTGGAACTCCCTCCCCATCCACCTTCGGCTAACCCAAGACCATCTCTCCTTCAGGAAGCAGCTCAAGACCTGGCTGTTCGAGCAGTAACGTACCCCTCCCCCCCAGCGCCTTGAGACCCTTCTGGGTGAGTAGCGCGCTATACAAATGTCGTGATTGATTGATTGATTGATTAGTATATGGTCTGGTACGCCCCTATGGCTCCAGCCATATTTGTGCTTAATTTATTGTGAAACGTTGACATTTGAATGAGTACCTGGTTTCTAATCTCATAAAGAGATTAGTAGAGTGCGTCTAGTAATAAATACATATATATTTGATATATATACCTGTGTGGTGTCCTTTCATTTGGAAATTCAAGAGATTATAAGGTAAAACAAGCTGCTTTACATTCCTCTGAGACTTAGCCTGAAGGCTGCTCTCCACAGCTACCACTAGGATAGCTTTCTTTAAAAGATTGTCTTAAACCTATCTACCATAAGAGTCGAATTGGACTGGTGCAAGGTGGCCACTATAACTAGTGACCACCATATGCCAGGCCAACTTCTCACAATGAGCACTGACAAAATTTGAAAACCTGCAGACATTGAGGCTGCTGGGAAGAGTGACCCTGTTTAAATGAATAGCTTTGCACAGATTCTTATTCCTCCTGCAGAACACCTCTTACAGAATACCAGCTGAATTCTTCAAGAAACTGGATGGGCACTGAGGCTGCACCTGTGGAGCTGTAGCTCTCCATTCTTAGCACTTCAAAATCTTACACAGGGATCCATGCTGGAGGAATAGCTGTGCCTGATATTAAAAAGTACTACTGGGTTGTGCAACTAGGAACTGTTAATGCCTGGATGTCTGTACCCCAAGATGAGCCAGGCCTCAGGGCAGATAGTCATGCCATGGATGCCAGGGGATATCCCATACTCTTGTACAGGTCCCAGCCCCAGGGGAAGCTGTCATTCCACATAGACACAGTGGTCCCCATATGGAGAGAAGCAACAACATCCCTGGAATGGAAAGATACCCTCATAGAGAAACCTCTAAGGGGGAAACACTTAAGGAGGTGGGCTACTTAAAGTTGGGACACAATTGGAATCTCGATGCTGGGCAACTTGTGTTCATGCAGACAGATGATCTCTTATTAAACCATAAGTAGCGACTACCATCTAGGGGCCACACAACACTATAGATACCAACAGATCATGCATACTCAGCATTCTCATAGTGCCCATGGCAGAGTCAATCCCCTTTGAGGACTAGCCTCATCAATGTTAATTAGGCCGGAATCCTTCAGAGAAACAGTGTTACTGGAATTTAGTCTTTGTCTCATCCACTGTTTTGATTTGTTAAGTTTAGGGAATGGCATTCCATTCAAAATATAGTTCTCTTGAAGGGGTGCTCCAAACTCGCAAATCAATGAAAGAAGACACCTGAAAATACATGGGGGCATTTTTACTATACATTTCATAAGGGATCCCTCTAGGGCTTCAGTTATTGATTGAATAACCTAAGTGATATGATTAACTGATGTGCACCTTGAAAGTTATAACTACAATAGTTGCTTTGGAATTTTCCACTAGTGGAGGGGTGGAAACATGGAGAATGTGGGAAATCAGGTACAGAATCCATCTTGAGAAGCCTCTGATATGGTATAATTTCTGGCTGAAATCCAACATGATTAAAATAATTTAGCCACTATCATTAAACTCTGGTTTCTGGGAGGATTCCCATGCTGACTCATGGAAGCATGTCGTAAGTTGGAATGCCTACCTCACAAATTGCGCATTAGACACATGAAGAGCAGTTATGAAACAAGGAAGCTAAAGCAGTAAAAACAACTCAGTTGAAAACAATATAATGTTTTCATTGACAGAAAATGAATGTATATGATGTAGAGATCAACAAAAAAGAAATATGGATGCTTTTATATTTAATGCAGTCTTTGAAAGTGAAAACAATTAATTCAAACTGGTTCTGATTGTGATTTAAAAGAAAACATCACTAAAGAACAGCAGTACAAACATTGCAAAGTAAGCAGCCCCAGATTAAAAAATAGTTCTGTTCAAATATTTTTGAAGCAAAATAGCATATAGATATATATATATATATATTCACTGAAAAAACCATAGGTTTCAGGGGCATTATATTTAGCTGGACATTTCCCTCGTACAAAACCCTAGAAATTCCCCCGTTATAGTTAGTTCAGCTAACTATAACTCGTGCCCCCACAATGCACTGCTGATGACGTCACATATTACATCACTCATGACATGGTCAGTGACATCACTGATGACATCACTGATGACATCTGAAATGACATCACTGATGACATCACTATTTCTACACCTTCATTTTCAAAAATGGTAAGCATATACATTAACAATTCCTGAGCATCTTGTTGGATATTTTGTGAAAACTGTGTAGAACCAGAACACACATCCAAAAGACTACGAACATCTGAAACAGATTGTATTTTACTTGTATCTGTTCTCAACTTTTCATAAACAGAATGCAACAGAAAACAAAATCTTTTTTGCCGATTCTGCATAATTCGTTCTCGCAAACTGTTGGAAGGCGGACCCCGAGGAGTCGGTGAGACCACCAAGGGGGGCCCTCACACTGCACGAAGTAGCCAAGCGCTGCCGAGAAGTCTCCTGAGAGATCCTTCTCCTATCACGTACTAGCACAGTAACACCACCACACAGGACTCAAGGAGGTTGTCTCAAGACAAGCAATTCTTTATCAGCATTAAAAAGGTTACGAGGTCAATATTTACACGAAGGGATCGAGGGATCCACCAAAAGTCTCAGTGTCTCTTTGGAAGGGTAGAGGTAGCGGGACAGTCTTTGGCAGGAGCGCGGTACGAGGGTACCTGGGGCCCAGTTCTTATCCTCAAGCTGGAGGACCTCCGGATCTCGGAGGGGTTGAGCCGCGACGGCGTCAGCAGGGCTCTGGCGTACAGTTCGTGGAGAGCCGCGATCAACTCAGCAGGGCTCTCAAGATGGTTTCTGTCAGGTTGCCGTGTACGTGTCGAACCCCCACCCGTGTACCCACACCCCTGTACGTTCGAGTCCCACCCCCACCCCTGTACGTGTCGTACCCCCCTGAATGGACACCCCAGTATGTCAGAGTCGAACCCCCACCGTGTACGTGTCGTACCCCCCTGAATGGACACCCCAGTACGTCAGAGTCGAACCCCCACCCGTGTATGTGTCGTACCACCGTGTATGGACACCCCAGTACGTTCGAGTCGAACCCCCACCCCTGTACGTGTCGTACCCCCCTGTATGGACACCCCAGTACGTCAGAGTCGAACCCCCACCCGTGTACGTGTCGTACACCCCTGAATGGACACCCCAGTACGTTCGAGTCGAATCCCCACCCCTGTACGAGTCGTACCACCGTGTATGGACACCCCAGTACGTTCGAGTCGAACCCCCACCCCTGTATGTGTCGTACCCCCCTGTATGGACACCCCAGAACGTTCGAGTCGAACCCCCACCCCTGTACGTGTCGTACCCCCCTGAATGGACACCCCAGTACGTCAGAGTCGAACACCCCCCGTGTACGTGTCGTACCACCGTGTATGGACACCCCAGTACGTTCGAGTCGAACCCCCACCCCTGCACGTGTCGTACCCCCCTGTATGGACACCCCAGTACATTCGAGTCGAACCCCCACCCCTGTACGTGTCGTACCCCCCTGAATGGACACCCCAGTATGTTCGAGTCGAACCCCCACCCCTGTACGAGTCGTACCACCGTGTATGGACACCCCAGTACGTTTGAGTCGAACCCCCACCCCTGTATGTGTCGTACCCCCCTGTATGGACACCCCAGTACGTTCGAGTCGAACCCCCACCCCTGTACGTGTCGTACCTCCCTGAATGGACACCCCAGTACGTCAGAGTCGAACACCCCCCGTGTACGTGTCATACCACTGTGTATGGACACCCCAGTACGTTCGAGTCGAACCCCCACCCCTGTACGTGTCGTACCCCCCTGTATGGACACCCCAGTACGTTCGAGTCAAACCCCCACCCCTGTACGTGTCGTACCCCCCTGAATGGACACCCCAGTACGTTCGAGTCGAACCCCCCCCTGTACGAGTCGTACCACCGTGTATGGACACCCCAGTACGTTCGAGTCGAACCCCTACCCCTGTACATGTCGTACCCCCCTGTATGGACACCCCAGTACGTTCGAGTCGAACCCCCACCCCTGTACGTGTCCTACCCCCCTGTATGTACACCCCTGTACGTCAGAGTCGCACCCCCACCACAACCTCCTAAGTACGGAGCGCACCCCATGCCCCAACATCACGACCGCATGTATGAGTCGTACCAAGCCACACACAAAGACAGCACCGTACAAACAAATGGCCCATGTACACACCGTACACACGCTAAAAACGCACGTACACAACCAGGACAAAACAAAACAACACAATAATACACCATTTGAATGGCACAAAGCCACTAAACATGTCCAACAACCACTAAAATAACACATTCACTGACCTGCAACTGCCAAAAACAAACAGAGGCCCAATACACCACCACTCCTTATAACACACCCACCCAAACTTCAAACACAGCCACACCCACCAATGGACCAATACAAAAAGGCCCACACACACAAACCATGAGCCTTTGCAACAGACTCACTGCTGCCAGACACCACAGACCTACAGCACCATACTACAAGCTACACCACACCTTACACTTGCACACCTTCACACAACCACCTTCACAAACACCCCCTCATCACATTCACACACACACACACCTGCACAACCACACCCACACACCCACAACCATCCACACCCCCCCACCATCCACACCCCTCACCATGCCCACTACCAAGAATCCAAAGTTCAGTAACCGAGAGTTGGAGGTTCTTGTCGATGAAATCCTCAGAGTCGAGCCACAGCTCTTTGGAACATTGGTCAGAAACACCAGCATGGCAGCAAAAACAGCCATGTGGCAGACCATCATCGATGCTGTGAATGCTGTTGCGGACACCAGAAGGACCAGGCAGGAATGCCAATCCAGGTGGTACGATCTGCGTAGGAGGGTCCGAGCCAAGATGCATGAGGAACACAACCAGGCCAATGCCACTGGAGGAGGGCCCTCCCGCAGACCCGTACACTACCAGCCCTGGGAGGAGAGGGTGATGGCCATACAGCCGGTGGAGGCAGTCGAAGGATTAGGAGGACTCGGAGACCCGGGTGAGTACACAAACAACGCACCTCACATGGGGGGAACGTCATCCACAACCAAAATCACTAACAGGCACGCAACCACCCCAACCTATCGCATGACTCAACCACACTCCATGAACACGCACATGCCGCTGCCGCCACCATGCCCCATGCACCCAGCTGGACAATGTCAAGTCACAGGCCACAGAAGACACCAACACATGACACAGTAACCCGGATGGCGGGAGGGTGGGCCCCAAAAGTCACATAGTGCAACTCAGAAGCAGACAACAATGCCCTCTGCCCATATGGCCTAGGTCACAGCCAGACAAACAGTGTGTACCCACACAGGAAAGACATTCCAGAAAATGGCGGACGCCTTGCATCAACACATGGGGGTGAAGGCACTGTTTTGCACATGACAGCAGCTAATGAACAGCCAACATTGTGAAAGAGTGGCAGCACACACCACCACAGCAGCAGCGCACAGACACACACTACACCCAATGGGTGCCTGGAGATCAGAAACAAACGCACATCAACAAGCCAAGGGCCATTCAAAGATCTGCTAACAGTGTGTGGCCAGGAAGCTGGGCTGAGGTGACAGAGGCTGACACACAGAGGGAGGGAAAGGGGGACAGAGAGGGAGGGAGAGGGGGACAGAGAGGGAGGGAGACACAGGGACACGGACAGAGGGAGGAGGCTGACACACGGAGGGAGGGAGAGGGGGACAGAGAGGGAGGGAGAGGGGGACAGAGAGGGAGGGAGACACAGGGAGAGCAAATCAGCCGTGTGGTGTGTGGGAATGTCTGCTCGTCAGCAGGTAGACCGTGTGCATGTAGCCAAGGGTGGCCAGTGCCAGAACCCCCCTCTTCCCCATGGCAAAACACAGGGCCATGTCACAACCTGTTCACGAGCACAACAACAGCTACCTGCATTATATAAGTGTGTGGATCCACTCCATGTGCACATGTACAGTGCTACACGGAAGGCGCCAATGCATGGCTCGCCACACCTGCCCACTCCAATGCTGACTACAGTCACACTTGACGCAGCAAGTAAGACTGTGCCACACATAGTTAAAGGGGCCAAAGTGGTGCCCAAGGGACACACCCATGCACAAGTGCACTGTGAGTGGAATGCAAGACAGATCCTAATTCCAAGAGGAAATGTGCCAACTTTGAAACTGATGAAACATGGATGTTGCATGGACCAAAATTAACATTGTCTCTCTCACACACAGGTCAACATCGTGGTTCACCCCCCAACACTGGGGGGGGAAGACTCACAGGACCCGGATCTGCAGGAGCCCGATCCCACCGGCAGCGACCACTCTCACCACTCTGTGGACGACCCCGACCAACCTGGCCCCTCTGGTGTCCAACCACCTGCAGCACCTGCGTCAGGTACAACGGGGCCAACCACCACCCCTACTCCTGCCACATCCCAGGAGACACCCAGGATCCCTGCCCCACCACCACAATGCAGCCAGGCTGGCCAGGAGGGACACAGTGTCCCAGGCACCCAGGAGGAGGCAGGCGACAACGCCAATGCCACCCCTCAGGGGTCCCGGAGACCCGATGTACCCACAAGGGCAGGCCAGGTGCAAGTGGGCAGGGGTGGTGGGAGTGGAGGACGGCGGAGGCCCGAGCCTGACCAGTTGGCTGGGGAACCGGTATTTTTCCATGTCCGTAACATCCTGGACACATACCGGCAGGACACCACGGGCCTGGCCCAGGTTGTGTCCGTCCTCGAGGGGATCAAGACCCAGCAGGCCCAGCAACATGCGGAGCTACATGCCTGTCTACTGCAACACCAACGGAGGATGGAGGACGGACAGGCTGAGCTCGTGACGGCGTACACGGGAATTCACGATACACTCCGTCGGATGGCCGACAACATGGCCGACCCTCCCTGTGCCAGAAGGCGGAGAACATCACCACCCACAGGGAGGGAGCAGGAGGAGGAGGAGGAAACATCCGATGGAGCATCCCAGACGTCGTCACGGCCTGCTTCTGAGGGTCCCCGCTGGAGGGCGGGTCGTCCACGGAAAAGACCGTGAGGGTCGGCGCAACATCACCATCTCCCAGGACACCTGGCCTGGCACCTGGCCCACTGGAGCAACAGCATCACAGCATCAAGAGACATTCTCTGCCACATGGCCCTGCTGGTCACTGTCTGACCAATGTTGACAAAGACTGTGGCATGGACTCTGAGGATTTCAAATGGCAAGGACACCAACTCCCCTACTGAACTTTGGATTCCAAACTCCTGGAAAGCCTCTCACTTTATCCCCCCCCCCCAAAATAAAATATCACACCATGAAGAGAAGATGCCTGCTGGTTGCATTATTACCTTACATGTGTGTTGTAAAGTCTAAACATGCCTGAGTTCTCTTTTGACTTCAACCATCCACACCCTGGGGCCTGAGTCTGGCATAGGACACACGGGTCACAGTGTATTAGGCAAGACAGACATGGAGCACCATACACACCCGTGATGGGCCCAACCAGCTGAGGGGGTGGCCGCACAACCGTGCTGACAGACACATTGAGTACAGAAACAGTCATGTGCAGAGGTCAGGGATCATGTGGAGTGTCCTGGGGGGCACCCAGGTATGTGTAGACAGGTGGCAGAACCATGTCCTGCAAGCTTGAGTCCAGTGGATGCAGAGAATGGGAGCCTGGCCAATGTTGGATGCATGGGGACGGCACATGTCACAATACCCACACAGTCATGGACATCATGCCCAATACACAGTCTCAGCCCACACACACAGCTTGCATCTTGCTACTCGACACATCGACACATAGCCACTATCCGGGAAAACCATGCCAGACATGCTGGATGCACCGTGGCAACACACCAGCATTGACTGAGAAGAGGCACCTTGGAGGCATAGGGACACCTTTATTAGTCATGTTTTCAGGATTGCAGAGGCAACTTTAAGTACACATGAACACTTCTTGTGGAGTAACATGTGGGTCCAACACTTGCACCCCCCTTCTGCAGCACAAATGCGTGATAGCCACGGAACTGGCACACAATTGTCGGCTAACAGCTAAACACCCACAGCTGCTCATGGAGAGACTGCCATACACCATTGATCCGCTGATGTGGAAGTCACACACCATGTCAAGCCAATGCTAACCGTATGTGTCCGAGGGCAGTGTCACACACATTGATGCCATCATCACAATCCACTATCCCATCACTGATGACTGTCAACCAGTCAGACCATCTATTCAGGTGTACACAGCTGCATGTCGTGTCCCATGGTGATGCTACATGGCTGCAGAGGAACCACACATCGACAGGGGCAGTGTGCATACATCGTGAACAACTGCCACACCCAATACACCCCTGATGCATCCCTTACCCTAAGGAGACTTCCAAACGTGTCCGTGCCTGTAACGCTGAGTCAGCCCACGATGACGTGTCCATGAGGAATAGCAGTGCCACAACAATACAAGCAGCAGACGGCATGCGCAAGTACCTGGGGAAGAGAGACACACAAGAAGTCAGCCACAAAAAGCACAGCCACTTGCATGTGCATTTACTCGACACATGTATGGATGACAACATGCTAGGTCACAATTATGACTGGGGAAATACAACCATCACTGGCACCAGCACTCCAGTGACACACCCACACACACCTCTGACTCATGTGCTATTCATGCAGGTGGAGACACACATCACAACACATGCCACACGGGGACCAATGCGTGCACACTCAGACACTGGTACTCACCACTAAGCAAAGAAGTCGCGTAAGAGCCGAGTCCGGATGTCCTCTTGCGGCTCCACATCCTCCACATCACTAGCCCCATTGCCAAGCCCTTCGTCCTCCACGGGTGGATGGTCCTCGTCATCTTGATCCAGGATGAGTGGCACAGCTTTCTCAACTGCCATGTTGTGCAGCATACAGCAGACCATGAAGATTTTGCAGACCTTCGCAGGGGCATATGGGAGGGCGCCGCTGGTCTTGTGGAGGCACCGAAAGCGGCTCTTCAGCAGGCCAAACGTCCTCTCTATCACTCACCTTGTCCGGCCATGGGCGGTGTTGTAGCGGAGCTGGGCCGGCGTGATGGGGTTGCGGAGAGGTGTGAGCAGCCATGGCATGTTGGGATAGCCAGCGTCCCCTACATGGGAAGCACATGGACATCGTTAGAAGTGGTGAAGCGGTCGTGCTGGTAGGCAATGCAAAATACAGGACAGACAGACTGTACCCACCAACAACACATGCTCGTTCGTTGCGCAGCTGCATCATCATTTCAGGCATCCTGCTATGCCTCATGATGTAGGCATCGTGTGCTGATCCTGGAAAACGAGCACAGACATGTGAAATCACCATGTTGGACAGACACACCACAAGGGCATTGATGGAGTGGTAGTGCTTCCGATTGCGGTACGCTACCTCCCGTGCGTGTGGTGGTACCAAAGCTACATGTGTCCCATCTATGGACCCAATGACATGGGGCATCCCTCCCAGGGCATAGAATCCATGCTTGACCCCAGTCATCTGTTCAGGGGTTGGGAACTTGATGAAGTCATCCAGGTGAATCAACATGGCCTCTAAGAAATCATGCAGCACACGGCAGAACATGCTCTGGGACATGCCACCAACATGAGCTATGGTATTTTGAAAGGTACCCGTGGCTAGAAAATGTAGGGCTGCCATTACCTTCAGCTTGGGTGTCAGTGCCGTAGGATACCTGTGCAGCGGTTGCAGGTGTGGTGCCAGTCTCGCCATCAACTCCAGAATCAACCGTCGTGGGAAGCGGTAGCACCGGATCCGATCATTCTCCCGCATGGCAGCCAAGTCCGGCATTGCTCGGGGAAGAGGCGGCGCTCTGCAGTAATTTGGAAGTGACAAGGAAGAGTGAGTGCACCACAACAACAAATCATTTGTACTGAGCACATGTTATTCTGTCTATACACATATGCTACATACAGAGTGAGGTATGTGCCACATGCCCTGGACACGTATGCCTGCCAGGTGACACTCCTACCAAGACCCAGCTACACACGGAGATTGAGAACCTCCCCATGCCATGCCATGGGATTAGCTGTGTCCCAGTGCAAGTGAACAGCTAGACGCAAGACAGGAGTGACATACACCCACACATCAGCAGAAGTAGGAGGCCGATTGCAGAGACTGGTAGCGGAACACTAGAGCCACAGGTCACATGGCATTACACTAGGACAGCCCACACACCTTGCCATGAAGGTGCACATGTCATGACTCACCACACATTCATTGAGAGGATGCAGACATGTCCTTGTCACGCTACTCCGTGTCCCATGCATACATGCGCACCTCACATCCGAAACCACATGTGGCATGGTGTGCGGAACAGTGTGCGATGTCAATCTACACACAGACACATGTTGGTTGCTGCAACAGCTGCAGCTTTTGAGGGTGCTCCAACATCAACCAAATGGGAAGCCCCCACACATACATGACATAGTCACATCGTGCACCGTGGGTAGTGACAAGTCAGGTGTGGTAACCCCTGTTCCGGCCATCAGGGGACACTTGCGTGTGTTGGTGTCCGTGCCATGCCAGTGACGCTCATCCCAAGTGTGCAGTACGACATGCACACATGTCCAAGGAGTCAAGGGCATGCCTGGCACACATTGCACCGTCACACATTACATCTGTACACATCTCATCATACATCTGGTGCCTTCTCGACTCAGGAGTAATGTGCCACATCACAGCCTGTCACACCTTTTCCCCACACATGTAGTAATGCACAGACAATGCCTTGATGTCCATTCATGGACAAGTATGTCCATCCATGGACAAGTATGTCCGCCCTATTCCTTCCTGTGTGCTGCCTGTCACCACTCACCACTGTGATGTGTGAAAACCATTACTGCTGCTAAGAGGGCCTGTGTACGTCCCCATATCACTATGGGAGTGCTGCCGTATGTGTACCCATCGTGATGGCGAGCGTACAGGCATGTGTACGGTCCATACCACTACGAGTACGCATACGCAAGAACACCCATAGTGGTACGGGCCGTACACACGCCTGTACTAGTACACAGGCCTGTACTCTCCCTATCACTATGGGTGTCCTCGCGTACGCGTACTCGTAGTGGTACGGGCCGTACACACGCCTGTACTCTCCCTATCACTATGGGTGTCCTCGCGTATGCGTACTCGTAGTGGTACGGGCCGTACACACGCCTGTACGCTCACTATCACTATGGGTGTCCTCGCGTATGCGTACTCGTAGTGGTACGGGCCGTACACACGCCTGTACTCTCCCTATCACTATGGGTGTCCTCGCGTATGCGTGCTCGTAGTGGTACGGGCCGTACACACGCCTGTACTCTCCCTATCACTATGGGTGTCCTCGCGTATGCGTACTCGTAGTGGTACGGGCCGTACACACGCCTGTACGCTCACTATCACTATGGGTGTCCTCGCGTATGCGTACTCGTAGTGGTACGGGCCGTACACACGCCTGTACTCTCCCTATCACTATGGGTGTCCTCGCGTATGCGTACACGTAGTGATAGTGAGCGTACAGGCGTGTGTACGGCCCGTACCACTACGAGTACGCATACGCGAGGAGACCCATAGTGATAGTGAGCGTACAGGCGTGTGTACGGCCCGTACCACTACGAGTACGCATACGCGAGGACACCCATAGTGATAGTGAACATAGGCACGCGTGTACGGGCCGTTGCTATGCATTTGGGGTACCCTAGGGCCCCGGAACGCACCGTACCTATGTGTGAAGCTCCAAATTACATAGGGGACACATGAGGGACAAGTATTAAGGCCTACATGCATGCTGGTTGTCATGAAGACCAAGTTCAAATTTTGATTTTGTTCAGGAAGGTGCACAGCAGAAGTCAGTTGGAATGAATCTACATTGTTGCAATGTGTTTGTGGGGCTGACATCATGCAGGAGAAAAAAACTGATTGAGAACCCACAGACTGCTAGGTTTGAAGGGATTGGAGGAAACATAGGATGCATATGTGAGTGACCAATCACTCTGTACTCCTGTGCATGAGATGGGCCAGCAAGGCAGATATAAGGCAGCCAGGTCCCATGAGGGAGCACTTGCCTGCACATCTCTGTATTCCACGACCCAGCTGCTGCTACTGATTCCCTGGAACCATGTCAAGGGCTGTGGAGAGGTCACAGCCATTCACCCTGGAGGAGAACATGGCTTTGGTGGATGTGATCCTCCCACGGTACCCCATGCTGTATGGGCGACCAGGTTATCAGGTGAGTTCAGTGTCCACTGGCACAGACTGTGTCCCTTTTTTGTGACTGTGACTTCTGCCATTGTGTCCAGGTGTGACACACATGCTATGTACTGTAGGGGGGGTCCCAGGGGGGGGAATGCCTGATGTCTCCCAGCAGTGCCCTGAGACAGGAGGGGTGGGTGCCCATCACTCCCAGCAGTGCCCTGAGACAGGAGGGGTGGGGGCCTATCACTCCCAGCAGTGCCCTGAGACAGGAGGGGTGGGTGCCCATCACTCCCAGCAGTGCCCTGAGACAGGAGGGGTGGGGGCCTATCACTCCCAGCAGTGCCCTGAGACAGGAGGGGTGGGGGCCTATCACTCCCAGCAGTGCCCTGAGACAGGAGGGGTGGGGGCCTATCACTCCCAACAGTGCCCAGAGACAGGAGGGGTGGGTGTGATGCACAGTGTGAGCCTGGAGCATTGCTTGTGTAGTTGCCCTCATTCCACCTGTGTCCTTTAAATGGCACGTACTGCTTTTGGCCTTTCCCCAGAGGATCATGTCCCTATGACAAAGGTGCAATGAGTTGGATGCATACTATGCCTTGTTGGAAACAGCAAATGTGTTATGATCTGTGTCCCTGTGACATGTGCCAGGTGTATTGAGGTAGTGTCACTTGTCCATCCTCACAGGTAGACGCCTCTGCCAAGGAGAAGATATGGCTGGACGCCGTCAGCGCCATGAGGAGTGCGGATGGTCGGAAGCGGCGCCTGCCCCAGGTGAGGAAACGCTGGCAGGATATCCGGTGCTGGACGCGGAGGATCGCACGGGTCCTGCTGGGGGACTCACCTGAGAGCCATAAGAACCGCGGGCGTCGCCGTCCCTCCCACATCCAGATACGTGTGCTGCCGGTGGTCTTTCCTGACTTGGACAGGCACCTACAGGAGATGCAGCAGCCGGAAGTGGGTAGGTACATGTGTGTGTTTGTTGTGTTTCACCAGCATTTGTAAGTGCACTGTTCCATGGATACACTTCCAGGGTTTATGGTGCTGTGCAGATCCTGTTACCCACAGTGTTGCAGGCCTCTCCTGCCTCCCTTCCCCACCTTGCAATGTGTTCCCTGGTCTCTGTGTAGTCACTCCATCACAAAGTTATGTAGCCTGACACCTTCTCCAAGTGTACAATGCCTGCAGCATCATGTGTGGGGGTGGTGTGTAACAGGTTTAGTGACCTTGCCTGTGCCCTGTCCAGTTCTGGACTTGTGGGTTCCATGTCAGTTGGCACTGATGCTGATTTCAGACATGGGAGTTAATCTCTTGAGTGCGAGGCCTTCCAGCAGGCATGTCCCATGTGGTGGCCTGTGACATGATGTGCATGAGTGTGCGTTACGCATAGTGCAGGGATGTTAGCGTGTGTTGCAGTCATTTCCATTCAGGAGCATGGAGTTGTGTGGCCACTAGTGTCCCCAGGGGCATCTTTTCCTAGGTATCATGTGTGTAATCCGAGAATGTCGACAATCTCTGTGTCTACAGCATAGGTTGTGCTCTGTGCCATTGTCCCTTGGCACCATGTTTATTGACGTGAGTTGTATTACAAGTGTCCACTGTCCAGCCTGACCTGATTTTCCAAGTACATACTCACGGTGGCCATTGCCTGTGTGTCTTGTAGCAATCATCTGATGATGCCCATTTGTACATGATTCTTTGGACAGGCGCACCTTGGGTATTTGGTGTGCAATCTTGAATTATTGCATCCCATGTGTATTTCACCCAGACTAAGAGATGTAAGTGCTTCCTGTGTCTCCACAGATTTGTCTCATGTAGGGGGTGGGTGGGGCGGCCATGGCCTACATGTCAAGACCTGTCATCTCCTTGCTCGTACTGGCCAGTGTGTGATGTTTGTCTGGACATACACTCAAGGTGCAGCGTGCCAGTCAGGGTGCGCATGTTCTCAGTATTACCTATGCTGCATGTGCCTCTAGTTCCTGGATTTGGTCCCTGCTCATCCCAATTTCCTGCCACGCTGTGTGGTGCAGATGCAGTGCTGGATTGTCCCCAGGGCCTTGCTCCTCAGTCAGAATACCATGTCATCTCAATTGCTATTGTGTCATGCTCTCCATAGTTTTTCCATGGCATGGTGGGTCACACAACTGTGTCTTGCAGGGCCTATGTATGTACCACGTTTTGTAGTTGTAACTCATCCTTTGTTTCAGGCTATGCACTGTAACCTACGTAGATTTGACTCATGTGACATATGTATACAGGTGTATGATTACTTTCTGTCTCTTCACCCTGCCCACAGCATCGTCGGGGGACACGGAGGGAGACATGGACACAGATGGCGCGGAGGGACCGAGCACCAGTGCCAGCGGTGACATTGGGGCTGACACTTCGAGTGGGACTGAGGCGGAGGAGAGTGAACCCGGGGACCTGTCGACTGGCACAACAGAGTATGAAGCTGACGGGTCCGAGGATGATCTCTCCGAGTGGGCGGTGGCTGCACCACCATCTGACAGCAGCCCTACATCTGGCACCGCCCCCTCCATTGGCATCAGCCGCCTCCCACGTGCTCGTGTCCCTTCCCAACGTGCCCGGTCACCACATGTCTCCTTCCTGCCAGGCACCGCACCCCCTGCCCCTGTCTCCACTGCTGCCGCCAATGCTGAGTCTGTGGACATCCAGCGGCAGTTGCAGATTGGTCAGACTGCGATCCTTAATGTCCTCCATGGCCACAGCCAGGTCCTCAACAACATGGAGGCATACTTGGAGGGCATTCATTCATCGCAGGCTGACCAACGCAAATTGCTGAGGTCCATAGACTCCACACTGACTGCAGCAGTGGGTCTCCTGCAGCGCTACGTCCCACCCCCTACCCCTGCTCCTTCCACAATTCCCACTCCCATGCCTGTCCCACATACACCCAGATGTAAGCATGCACCCACCACAACAGACACAGGCACCACACCAGCAGGGAAGGTCCGCCGCACACCTCCTGACATGCACACACAGGGTGCAGTAGGCACACCCACTGGGTTGGGGGGCAAACGTGTGACACGCAGCCAGAGTGGGAGTCCGCATTCCACCCAATCCACTCCCTCCAAATCCCCTCCCCTCAGCTCTCCTGGCCACATCTCCCCCAAAAACTCCTTCATGGCCGCTCTGTCCCTGAGCCCCACAGTGACACCACCCCGCAAGCGGTCAAGGAGGTCCCCGGTCAGGGTGCTTGAGTCCCCCCCCCTGTCCACACCCTCCCCCAGTGGCGCTGCGACCCATCCCTCTGACCCCCCCCCCTCCTTGGGGCCTGTGGTTCCTTCGGGTGCAGGGGAGTCCCTGCAGGACCTTGCTAAGGTGTGCAGCAAGATCCTGGCCTCCGCCTTTGGCCCTGCCCTACCCCCTGTGGTGGAGTCCTCCATCCCTGCACCCAAAACGCCTACCCTTCACCCTCCTGTCCCTGCGGTGCCTGTTTCTTCCCCCCCACATGATGCCCTTACCCCTGTGGAAGACAAAGGATTGTAACTGTGCAGGCAAGCTAGGGGACACGCATCCCACTGTGTCCCCCATCCAGCTGGGACTCCTGGACTGCCCTATGGCCTTTGTTAATATTGGAATTACGTCATACTAGTTTTTTGCTCATGCTGAATAAAGCTATTTATTTTTTGCCCTTGGAACACTCCTGCATTGCTGGCATTGCTGTTGGTGGGGCTGCTACATGGTTGTGGGTGTTGGTCATGTGTTGGGTGTGTGGGAAATGTAGTAGTGTGCTGCTCATAGGGGGGACCCTGGGATCTGTGTGCCATCACACGGTGTTAGCTACCTTTCTCCATTCATGTAAGCAGTTGCTGCATGTTGCAATTGTCCAAAGGTGTATTCCTTCCTCTGTGTACCCTGACTTCTTCCCTGCAGGGTGTCCCCTGACTTTAGCACAGAGCTGTGTGTCCATTAGCTGGGTGTGTGACGTAGTCCTTCACCTTTGCGCATGCATGCTGAGCGATGTCTCCACCTGCATCATTCGTGGCATCCTTGGTAGTCATTGTACTTGTGTATGTGGCCTATTGACATGACTTCATGTGTACATGTTTTCTTTTCTGCGCTATGCATGCGTATACTCCCAGCCTCGCACACATGTGGTACATGTACTGCAGGGTCTTTGTGCACCTGACTGACTTTTGTGGGCACGGTATCTGTGGCTACTCCACCCTTTGCGTTCCATGGGCTCTGCTGGGAGTGATAGGCCCCCACCCCTCCTGTCTCAGGGCACTGCTGGGAGGACTCTGCACACACCCCTCCTGTCTCAGGGCACTGCTGGGAGTGATAGGCCCCCACCCCTCCTGTCTCAGGGCACTGCTGGGAGGACTCTGCACACACCCCTCCTGTCTCTGGGCACTGCTGGGAGTGATAGGCACCCACCCCTCCTGTGTCTGGGCACTGCTGGGAGGACTCTGCACACACCCCTCCTATTTCACAATATGTACGCTCATGGCATACATGGATGTGGGTACGCTCCATGCATTCGAGGTGGGGGTACGTGTCGTACTTACACTGTTGGGGTGGGGGTATGCTCCATGCATTCGAGGTGAGGGTACGGGTCTTACTTACACTGTTGGGGTGGGGGTACGCTCCATGCATTCGAGGTGAGGGTACGGGTCGTACTTACACTGTTGGGGTGGGAGTACGCTCCATCCGTACGCGGGTGGGGGTACGTGTCGTACTTACACTGTTGGTGGTGGTGGTACTCTCCAGTCATACGTGGGTGGGGGTACGTGTCGTACTTACACTGTTGGGGTGGGGGTACGCTCCATACGTACGCGGGTGGGGGTACGGGTCGTACTAACACTGTTGGGGTGGGGGTACGCTCCATACGTACACGGGTGGGGGTACGTGTCGTACTTACACTGTTGGGGTGGGGGTACGCTCCATGCATTTGAGGTGAGGGTACGGGTCGTACTTACACTGTTGGGGTGGGGGTACGCTCCATGCATTCGTGGTGAGGGTACGGGTCGTACTTACACTGTTGGGGTGGGGGTATGCTCCATGCATTCGAGGTGAGGGTATGGGTCGTACTTACACTGTTGGGGTGGGAGTACGCTCCATCCGTACGCGGGTGGGGGTACGTGTTGTACTTACACTGTTGGGGTGGGGGTACGCTCCATACGTACGCGGGTGGGGGTACGTGTCGTACTTACACTGTTGGGGTGGGGGTACACTCCATACGTACGCAGGTGGGGGTACGGGTCGTACTTACACTGTTGGGGTGGGGGTATGCTCCATACGTACGCGGGTGGGGGTACGTGTCGTACTTACACTGTTGGGGTGGGGGTACGCTCCATACGTACGCGGGTGGGGGTACGGGTCGTACTTACACTGTTGGGGTCGGGGTACACTCCATACGTACGCGGGTGGGGGTACGTGTCGTACTTACACTGTTGGGGTGGGGGTACGCTCCATACGTACGCGGGTGGGGGTACGGGTCGTACTTACACTGTTGGGGTGGGGGTACGCTCCATACATACGCGGTGGGGGTACGGGTCGCACTTACACTGTTGGGGTGGGGGTACGCTCCATACGTACACGGGTGGGGGTACGTGACGTACTTACACTGTTGGGGTGGGGGTACGCTCCATGCATTCGAGGTGAGGGTACGGGTCGTACTTACACTGTTAGGGTGGGGGTACGCTCCATACGTACGCGGGTGGGGGTACGTGTCGTACTTACACTGTTGGGGTGGGGGTACGCTCCATACGTACGTGGGTGGGGGTACGTGTCGTACTTACACTGTTGGGGTGGGGGTACGCTCCATGCATACGGGGTGGGGGTAGGGTCCGTACATATCCGTCCCCACGCTATGTGATGCTTTTGCGGCCCGTACCCAGGCCTTTGCCACGTGGGTACGAGCCGTCCCGCCATTGTTGGGGTGACGTGGGTGTGGGCGTGGTACGACTCGTACCCACGCTCTTCAGGCGTGGGTACGAGACGTACCTGTCTGGTTGTGTTGCCGGTTCGCGTCGTGATGGACTTCCGTTGTGGCGGTCGCTGGCTTAGCTGGACACGCCCCCACCCCCTCGTAGTGACCAGGGCATGGGAGTCAGGTATGTCCAGGGCATGTGTGCTGTGTGACTTTGGTGGGGGGTTTGTGGCCTGCCCTGGTCCTGCCACCCCCACCCCACCCCACTTTCCCCCCTCCCTTAGTTGTTCTGACCTTCTGCGGCGTCTGCGTCCGAACCTGTAGAGGAGGTCGACTGCTATGAGGGCCGGGATGACACGTAGGTTCGGGTCCATGTCTGTCCGTCGCGTACGGGTCCTCCTTGTTCGCGTCGTCCTGTCTGTCCGTCGCGTACTGGTCCTCCTTGTTCGCGTCGTCCTGTCTGTCCGTCGCGTACTGGTACTCCTTGTTCGTGTCGTCCTGTCTGTCCGTCGCGTACTGGTCCTCCTTGTTCGCGTCGTCCTGTCTGTCCGTCGCGTACTGGTACTCCTTGTTCGCGTCGTCCTGATTTCCCGGCAGTTTTTGGCAGCCGGAAAATATTCACCGTGCGGGATGACGTCGGTGCGAATCGTGATTCCTGGTTCGTGAATGGCAGGCTGCGAGCGTCCCGACGTCAGGTCGGCGCTTTCCCGGATCGCATTTGTAGGTTTATTTTGTTCGGTCGGGGTTTTTTACGATTCGTACGGAAATGGTGTTCCCGTGCGAATCGTAATTCCATGTTTGTATATTTTGACGACCGGGTACGCGTCGGACGGAGAATATGCTCCGTCCGACGGTTCGTACCCGGTTTTTACAGGATCGTGATCGGCGCCTTAGTTGTTCTTCCAAGTTTCCTAACTGTATTGCATCTTCTTGAGCTTGATACATTGCTGTTTCCACCTCATTCATTGCAATCGCGTCTTCATTTTCATTCATTCATTGATAACTTTATTTCGGTCAGAGACCATAAAAGTGGAGGTAAAATACATACATAGGTCCTTCAATAAAAAGATAAATATAGATATGTTCATAAAAAGAGGATTAAACAGTAGGTATAAAAGTTGTTTCAATGATTTAAAATGGTTTAAAACTTGTCCTTTGGCGCCACATACCATAGAGGAAACAGGAGACTGCAAATACAATGGGCGGAGAAGTGTCATATCTAAGAACTCTACACGCCTGCACACAGTGTCTAAAACCCAAATTTCTACATATTGGAATATGCCAAGTTTTGCATATGTTACTGTATGCTGGGCAAAAAAATAAGACATGGATAACATCTTCTCTGATATGGTTACATGCTGGACAGTTTTCGTTTTCAGTTTTTGCCCATTTCGAGGTGAATGCCCTGATGGGCAAAGAACTATGCCTTAGTTGGTCATATAGTTTCCTCGCGAGAGGGGGTTGGACTACATCTAAAAATTTCTCCCACCCCATTTCGAATTTAAATGTGAGGAACTCAGTAGAAAGCCTTCCATAGGAAGTTGAACATTGTAGTGCACGTAGATTTTGCTGTCTCACCAAATTAAGCAACTTAGCCCTAGATATCCTCGGACAACTCAGCTCAGGGAACCTCCATAACTGGGGCAAACCTATTTTTAATGAGAAGGCCTTAATGTGGGAGAGCCAAGGGATATTTTTGTTTTTTAACTATTCCCAGGCCTCCCGAAATTCGACTCTAAAGGATACCAGCTCGGGTACTGACCAGAGCCTCCTCCATTAGAGCAAGGGACGCAGTTCTGCCAAATTCTCAATGGACTCCAAACCCGAATCCATTTGCAAGGGGATGAGGGGTGTACTTGTTGGTAGGCCCACCAAATTTCTCATAAAGGCCTGTTCAACCCACAGGAGGCTTATTTCACTCTTGTGGCCCCAAAGTTCAGCACCATAAAGAGAAGCAGTCCGAGCCTGGAGGCCATAGATCTCGAGGGCGGACGCGACCGGTTTAGATATTGATGCTCTCTGTAGCTTGCCAATACCCCCTGCTATTTGTGAGAGTCTAAGAGCAGATTTGGCAATCTGGTGGCCCCAGCCAAAATCCTCCATCAATGTGATCCCAAGGTAGACGAAGGTTTTAACTCGTTCCAACGGAACACCATTCAAAAGAGGGTTCGGGCGCGTGCGCCTCGGGGGATTACAGATCATAAACTTGGTTTTGTCCAAGTTAATCTCCAAACCCAGCGAGGCGCAAAAGCTCACAAAACCATCCAGGACACGCTGGATGCCCGAAGATGTTCGGGATAATAACAAGGTGTCGTCCTCGAACATTAATGCAGGCACCCAGCCAGACGCCAACCGAGGGGCATAATTGTCCTTTACTTCGTTCAGAGTATCGACAAGACCATTAATGAATAGACTAAAAAGGGTAGGGGCCAAAACGCACCCCTGCCGAACACCCCTAGAGACAGGGAAACGGTCCGAAAGTGCCCTGTGTCTCCCACACCTGACCTGTGCATAATTTCCAATGTGCAAACGGATCAGGATATTGAGCAGATAGGGCGGAAGGCCCAAATCGGCCAATACCTCCCACAATTTTTTCCTAGGGACCAAATCAAAAGCATCCCGCAGGTCCACAAAGACAAGGTAGAGGCTGCCACCCTCGACCCTTGTGGTTTTCCAAAAGAGGACCTGGAGTCGAAAGATTTGGTCCAAGGTTGAGATGCCGGACCTGAATCCAGCCTGGAGGGTGGACAATAATTCCCGTTCCTCCATCCAGGCTTGTATCCTGTCCAATATAATTCTGCCCATTAGTTTTTGTGTTGTATCTAACAAACTGATGGGCCTATAGTTTGAAGGGATTAGTGGGCAGCCTTTTTTGTAAATAGGGACAATCTCAGGCCCCAGCCAAGTGTCCGGTGGATCAGACCCCATAAGGATCGCATTAAATAAAATGACAAGGTAAGGAGCCCATATTTTAGGCTGGGATCGAAACAGGTCCCCTGGCAGTTTATCGAGGCCAGGAGCTATGTTTGGGAGCAATCTAGCTATGGCGAATTCTACCTCCTTCAGAGTAATACTCTCTAGGGGGTTAAAGGGGTGCACGCTCGATCCCGACTCTCCACCCGAGGCCCCCGTCAGTCGACACTCGTGACGGGGGTCTGGGGTAGGGGGCCGGGCGAGCATCGCAATTCCCTCCTGATTTGGTCCAAGGGCCAGGTTGGGACCTGGCCACGATAGTTCAACATGATCCGGACATGCATATAAAGCCCCAAAATGAGCTTCCCACACTGAGGGCACAATATTTGGAAAGCTAGCTTGCCCTCCTCCCTTAGAGCCTGAACTAACAATAGCCCAAAATGTCTTTGCGTCCTTAGTCAGGAGCGCATTTCTCAGCTCTTCCCACCTAGCTTCCTCCCAGTCCCTCTTGGCTCCCTCGATTGCCTTTTTATAAAGGAAACGGAATGATCTAATTTTTAGGCTGTCCCTGGCTTTAATTGCAGTAAGGAGATCCTTCTTAGCTTTCCTGCATGTGACATTGTACCAGGGGTGTATCTTAGCCCCACCTCGTCTAGGCCTGCTTAGAGGGCAAAAAACATCCCCCAGCATACTGGCCAACTGTCTATGGATGTTTACAGCATGGCCATTTGATGGCAAGTCGGCCATCGCAGCTAACCATGGAATAACAAGCTGATATATTTCACCCAGCCTAGACAGGAAGTTCTGAAAGTAGGGCCAGTTAACCCTACGACGGTTATTCGAGACCAGCAGAGGCAAGGTCTTATTAGTAGTAGAGCCGGCTTCAGGATTAGTCAACCCAAAACTCCCTGGCTTGAGTGTAAGAACTAGGGCATTGTGATCACTGTCATGTCTCGGATACACTCTAAATTCTAGAAGCCTGTCCCAATGTCTTACTTCCATCATGATGTAGTCAATGATGGACATTTGCGCTACCCTGTTAAATGTGGGAGACCCTGGACAATCAGGGTCCAGTCTCCCATTACGCCCTCGCAGGAACGTAGCAAGTGAAAATGATTTAATTCGGAGGACCAACCGAGTCCATGCCTTAACAGGAGGGATCTTTGGTTCCGGGATACACCAGAGCAGGTCTTCATCGTCCTGCTCATCCGGGTCTAGATTTGCCAAGGGCTCGAATTGACAGTTAAAATCCCCACCAACAATAATTATAACAGAGGGATCAAGAGTCTGGATAAAGAGACCTAATGCTTTTATCGTATCTGACTCCTGCCCACTCCTAACTGGCCTAGAATAGATATTTATTATGGCTATTTTTGATGTGTTGGGGGGTGTCAGTAACGCACATTGGACATCACGGGAGTTGGTTGGCATTTGGGTAGCTTGGACGCCCAAATGGGTGCCTATCCAAATTGACAGGCCACCAGATGGGCGGCCTCTGCCACCAGATACTGCCAGGATGTGAAAAAATGCATAACCAGGGCTAACACTCTCCTCTAAGGCCAAGGTTTCCTGGATCAGGCAGATGTCATGTGCTGCCATAAAAGAGCCCCCATCAGGATTAGATAGTTTGTTTTTTAAACCAGCAACGTTCCACGAAAGGATTTTTATAGTACCATCGGCTGCCTTACCAATGGCTTTTGAAGTTCCTAATGCCATGGTTGAGGTACTATCGCAAATGGGGGACTCTAGAGGAAGTCTCCTCTCTGTTTTATCTATACAAGGTGCTTCCCCCCCTACAACAGAAACTCCACTCGGGAGCCCCACATCCCCCAAATCACGCCCACCCACCCTGCCCACACAACCAGAAGGTGTACCCACTGCAGAGATAGGGGTTTTAATATTTCCCTCCAGTGCAGTTAAAGGGGTAGGTGTTTCACTAGTGTTGTTCGGAACTAGCTCCTTGTCGTGTGGGCGTCAATCAACCTGGTTCAATACACTAAACCTATTTCTGTGCACAAAGGAAAACAGAGGGGGATTATAGGCATGGAAATCTACCCAATTTACATGTCCCTGATGCACTCCAGATGGACAACCATTTCTACCCTCGTCATATTTAGCACTTTTGCAATGAACTGGTCTCAAATGAGGCACAGGATAAAAGTATGACAAGTGAAGGGGGAGGATTTGAGAATTTAATCTGGAGGGGGACAAACCACAGATAAGCTCAACGGCAGCAGTATTCCTAAAGTTTATTATCACACAATTCCCTGAAATAGTTTTGGGGCCCTTCCCAATCCAATCTATGCGTCTTACTGAAAGGAGTTCCCCAGAAATATAGGAGGGGAGAGGTCTATTTACATTAAGCCACTGTATACACTTATTTTTTAACTCAATATGGCTTTCGTTTTTACCCCGGGTTAAAGGTGGAATCCCCGTTAAAACTACAACATACGGTAAAGACTCTGGGGGAAGGTTGATAATTTGTAACTCTGAATCAGTAGCTATAGAAGATGAATTAATATTTGTTGGGGCCAGAACATCAGGGGGCCCCCTTTCCAGTCTATGACTGTCACATCCTATCTACTCTTCCCTGGAAGTGGCTTTTGCATTTGCAGAAGCCAAGGCCGAGATTGCAGCTACATGGGAGCCGTCAGCGACTATAGATGAACTTGGGGAGAGCTATCTGTTTCCAAAGCAGACTCATTGTTATTAAAGGCCAGTCGTATGCCTTTGTTCCCAGTAGCACTATCAACTACTAAAGTGCTCCCTACTTCAGTAGCACTGTCACCTGCTCCACTAGGGGCAGGTTTCCCGTGTGGGGCTGTTGGAGGCATTTTCCCCAAACCCCTATTATTAAGGGTAGAAACTAATCTATCAATCCTGGTTACCAGTGGTTTGATATGTTTACCAATAGTCTGTTCTAAAAGAGACTGGAAGTCAGCTACTAAACTAGTAACCCACAGCGGAGCTAGCGTGTTTGCTGGGGAAGGGCCTGTAGTAATTAGTAGAGGATCGTACTTTTGGCCTATATTTTTTGTTGGCTACTTTACAAGTTTCCTTTTCTTGCCTCTAGGTCCCGGTTTGTTTATTACAATAGTGTTTGGGGGAGAAGGAGATAGGCTTGGGGATACATGGCTGACTATAGTGTCTGTAGGGACCTGGGCGCAGGGTAAATCGGCAAATGATGGCGTGAGAAAAGAGCTTACATCTAGAGGGTTTGTTACAATTGTAGAGTAGTCCCCAACCTGCTCTACCAGTGGTGCCACAGGGGTAATAGTCAACCTTTGTTCTGTGTTTTCGATGGCATTTACCACAACCCCGATGGTTTTTTGGAGCATTTTGTCGATAGCCGTAAGCGAAGGAAGGGGAGGTGCCATGGCCACCTGTTTTCTCATCGCAGGGCTGGAAGTTACGATCTTTTGTATTTACCCATTGTAGAGATTAACTACAATCTCAGTCCTGACCAACAAGTCCTTAGTTATAAAGCCCAAGCAATAGGTAATAAATAGTGAAAACAGTACCTTTTGGGTGAATAACCAGTCTATCAGGGTGACCAATAATGATGTTAGGGAGGTGGCCCGTCCCGGCCTCCTCCGGCCCCTGATGGGCAAGGACTGGCCCGCCCTTGGCCCGGGCTTTGCCTGGGCGCCGCCCGCGCGCGTCCCGCGCTGCGGGGCACAGTGAGCGGCTTTATGGACCCCCGGCGCTGCCTGTTGTCATCAAAGGCACGCGCCGCGGGGCTGCTGGGAGATGTAGTCTTTGCAGGCCGTTCCCCTCACGGCAGGTTGCAAGTTACAGGATGCGGAAGGAGAGCAGTTGGACACCCTTGCTGGCCGTTTCCCTCACGGCTTATGAGCAGGTAGGACAGTAGCAGGCAGAACAGTACAGCTGCGTCCCGCGCTGCGGGGCATAGTGAGCGGCTTTATGGACCCCCGGCGCTGCCTGTTGTCATCAAAGGCACGTGCAGCAGGGCTGCTGGGAGATGTAGTCTTTGCAGGCCGTTCCCCTCACGGCGGGTTGCAAGTTACAGGATGCGGAAGGAGAGCAGTTGGACACCCTTGCTGGCCGTTTCCCTCACGGCTTATGGGCAGGTAGGACAGTAGCAGGCAGAACAGTACAGGCGCGTCCCGTGCTGCGGGGCACAGTGAGCGGCTTTATGGACCCCCGGCGCTGCCTGTTGTCATCAAAGGCATGCGCCGTGGGGCTGCTGGGAGATGTAGTCTTTGCAGGCCGTTCCCCTCACGGCGGGTTGCAAGTTACAGGATGCGGAAGGAGAGCAGTTGGAAACCCTTGCTGGCCGTTTCCCTCACGGCTTATGAGCAGGTAGGACAGTAGCAGGCAGAACAGTACAGGTGCGTCCCGCGCTGCGGGGCATAGTGAGCGGCTTTATGGACCCCCGGCGCTGCCTGTTGTCATCAAAGGCACGCGCAGCAGGGCTGCTGGGAGATGTAGTCTTTGCAGGCCGTTCCCCTCACGGCGGGTTGCAAGTTACAGGATGCGGAAGGAGAGCAGTTGGACACCCTTGCTGGCCGTTTCCCTCATGGCTTATGGGCAGGTAGGACAGTAGCAGGCAGAACAGTACAGGCGCGTCCCCATTTTCAACAATTGGTTGTCCTAATGGATCTTGACTCAGTGCAGCAGAACTTTGACTGTCTTGAGAACTGTCTCTAGCAATCTCAGCTGCAATTGTAGCTTCTTGATCAATTTTATCATTCAACATTTTGACATAATTTGCGAAAGCACTGCATTGTATGCTATCTTTAGAAGCATTAAATGAATATTCATAGCTGGGAAAATCTCCAAGTAATTACAGTTCTGAATGCCATGGTTTGAACATTTGCAAAAGGGCTAAATAGTCAAATTCCCTTTTGTCAGCAGTGTCGCAACTCAGTTTCCTGTGATTAATTACATTTTCTTTCCTTTGTTTCACCAGACATCCTTCGGAACCAATCACTGCATATTTTCCATCGTTGATGTTCTCTGTACTATTCTGTTTAAAAGTGTAGTTTTGCAGCACTTCATAGAGACACATGTTCTCAAGATGATGACTTCTATTTCGGTAGTATGTTTCCAACAAATTCGTTTTCAAAATATCTGTACTTTCTGGTTCATTTTCTGCTAAATATTCAATTTCTTGAACAGATTTCAGTACCCGATTTCACATTCCTACAAGACCTAAAATCACCCAAATGATTCTTCTACTTTTGGAATATAGACTTGCAGATGATAAGCGATCTGAACATTCATATGCTCCAATTTCACGATGCGATAGCATCTTCAAACTGAAACTGTATAATTTCTTACTTAGAGTCTTCTCGTGAGAAATCTCTTTCCACATTTCTTTCAATTCAGTCTTTTCTGATTTAGTAATGTAAGACGCTACATATCGAGCAACAGCAATGGAATTGTCCGCAACATACTGAATATCCATGTTAGCGTTCCACATGGATAAAATAACTGGATTGTAGTCATTTATGTATTTCGATTCTTCGCTTCTTCTTTAGTTGTAGGCGTTTTTCAGAGACTTTCTTGTGATGGTATGTTGCATAGTTGACATAAAACTGTTCACTCTTCCTTTGGATAATACAGGTCGTGGAAATCCAAAACAACATTTGGTATAGAACTTATCCTTTGACTTGTACTTTCGCCAACAGTATTTTCCACACCTGTGGCATTGAAATCGTAAGACTTGTTGTTTTAAGTTTTTATCTTCTCTGGTATTGGGAAGAGCACATGTAGCATAATCTTCAATGAAAGACAAAACTGTTTCATCTGAATCTGTTCCAAATTTGGGGACGTCCTTGATCCATAACAACATATGTATATGAGGAGCACCTCTTGCTTGATACTCCTTTCTCCAAAAGAAATCCACAACTTCTCCAAGAGGAGGATTCTTTTTATTGCAGATGAAAGACATCATAGCTTCAAATCTATGATTGAAATATCTGCATACATTGACAGGATCCAAAGAGCACAAGTCTCCAGGTGTCTTGTATTCAATATGTTTTATATTGGAATTTGCCTTTCGAAGAAATTCAAGTAAATCATCCCAAGCATACTCAGCACAGCTTAGTGTAATGAACCATGTAGGAGTTCCCAAGTTCCGTAGCATACATTTCAGTTCTCCATGTCGACGGTACCAATATTCATTAGTCCCACGCTGACATGCCATCAGATTAATCAACTGAGATTCTAAATGATCATCTCTCTGATGCACTTTATCCATAAAATCCTTTGCAGTTACATTTTGAAGATGCATTCCAGTTTTTAAAATGTGATTTACTGCATATGAAAGTGCAGACAAGTTACTTTCAAACAGAAGATGAAACATATAAGGGATACATTGTCGAAATCTTGGATCTTCTGCATATAATCTTGTTGTCCGATATTCAGATGCAGGAATCTGCACAGGACGTTCATCCACCTTTTTCTGTTGGAAACAACTGCGGGAAACAACGAGCTTCCAAGCTCTCTTCCCATACACTCATGGGACTTCCTGTTGCTTTTTTCATTTGAAACAACTCAATTGTATTCCCCATCACCTCTTTGGAATGAAGTGGATGTACACTGTAATGTTCATAGATCTCTTCACATCTGGACATGTCCACTTTTTCTATTTGTCCACTTATTGTTTCAGTATCTTCTGCTAAATCTATTTCTTCTTCTCCAACAAACACATTTCTATAGTACTCATTATTTTCTAACAGATACAATGACGCCTTTTGCACTTTTCTAACATCCACTAACTCTTGCCAAATTTTCTTATTCTTAGTAGGAACACTGTTAACTAGAATGACTAGTGGCTCATTTTCTGCATGGTCTACACCAAAAGTTTCAATATTTTTCCATAAATCTAACGGTAAATACACAACTCTTCCTTTCAATCCTCTTTGCAACTCTGATGGAGGTAATTTACCTGTTTTGGGCTCCATACGAACAATAGCCTGAAACGGGTGAACACATTGTATGAGAATAGACTCATACGTATTTAAATCTATCAGCTCTGGTGGAATAGCAACCAACTCTAGATTTATATGAACAGCTCTAGCAGGCATTTTATTCTCATCTAATTTGTTATAACAATATTTGCAAATACGCTGCTCAGATTCCAAATCAAAACAATCCTCTACGAACAAATAAGTCGCAAATTCCATCCACTTATCATTATCTTCTATTTCACTTTTTAAATACAGATTGACACCCCTAGTCTGATTTTTATAGTGACTTTGCCGACAACAAATACAAGAAACATTTGGTCTTTCACCTGAAACTACCTTAAACTTTGTGATATCATCCTCACATTTTTCTGTAATTACGGGTTGTACATTGTCTTCAACATTTTGTTCTACTAATGTGTCAGTTTCTTCACTCTCTTGCTGAGGACCAAAGTAACAAAACTCAATATCATCACAGACCTGCTTCACATCTGATACTGACCCACGCAAAAGAGCACTGTTCAACTCACTTAACTTTAGTGCTGGACTTTTTGCATAATACAACCTTCTCACTAACTTCCGCATTTGAGTATGATGTACTGCCAGCATTCTGAAATAGTGAAAAACACTTTGACAAACTTTCCTAGAAAGATAAGCCAGAGAATGACCTTGCAAACCAGTATGTTTTCTCACTCTGCAAGGGTCTAGTCCTTGCAACAGCTTAATCTTTTGTTTTACACTTTTTTTAGTATAGGCTCGTAAAAAACTACATCATTTTTCAATAGATTCCTGTCGTACACTGCAAATACTACTGCAATCCCAAGTGTACACAGGGTTTTTAGCACGTCTCCCTAAAATTTCATCAGCTATCACTTCTTCTGCATTTCTTTCAACCATTTTCTCTTTCTCAATTGGACAACCGTCTCTAACCTCATAACCTCTACCACTGGTGTCGACTGCATACAATAATTTTTTGCTCTGTGAATAACTCTCTTCGTTAAAAAAAGGCTCTGAACTGGAACTGTGTTTCCATTCTCCCAAAAAAACAACACAATTTTTTGGATTGGTTTATTTAGTGATCGAATTCTGTTTAATACTAAAATAAACAGTTTCCTTTTTATTTCAAAAGCCTTTTCCACAATGTTTTCAATATGCTTCTTCTTTTTATAAAATAAAGCTCTCTTTTTATATTTCTTCACATCTTTCATCAAATTATGAACTACTCTCTTGTAAAATATGTTTTTGCGTAATTCCTTATACTGATTTTGCCTTCTTTTACCATACTTATCTCCTTTGACTGACCATTTCCTTTTTTGCTTTTCCTCTTATTTTGAATGTTTTTCTTATTTGAAGCATTCTCAGTAGTTCCAGCATTATGTACATTCTGTTTGGTCCTACAAACATCTTTAATAAATTGCTTTGTGATCTTACCAGAAGATTTTTTCCTTTTAGCCACATTATCTTGTACATTCAATACTTGTGGTTGATGTTTCTTCAAGTAATCCTCCTGTCTCTGTTCTTTTCTTTTTCTTTTTTTTTCTGGCATGATTTCTCTATTTTAACGTTGAAAAACAGTATCTGTAAAAAAGAATCACAAATAAATGTATATTAATAACTTTCAAATTTATACTATTCTATTACTGTAGAAACACATTTTATATAAAAACTGACTAAGAACTATAGCCCTGAAGCACAAGTGTGACAATGGTTAAAACACTATGGGCCATATGTAGGTAGCCTAATACCGGCCGATTTTCGGTAAATAACCCGTTACCGACCGGTATTTAGGCTTGTGCTATGTAGGGGGAACATTTCAGGATTCGGTAATTTACCGAATCGGTAAAATTACCGAATCGGTAATTTTACCGATTCGGTAAATACCGAATCCTGAAATGAGATGTAGGTGACACTCAAATGAGTGATGTGTAGGGAAAATAATTCGGTATTTAGCACCAAATATATGTTGGTGCTAAATACCGAATTCATTGCAAAAAGCAATATTTTGCTGGACTATCAGTGCCATGTGGCAGACATACATGCCCTTAGGGCATGTATGTGCGCCACATGTGCACACATGCAGGAATCAGGGGTGCAGCAGGGTGTCAATGTGACACCCTTCCACCCTTGAATGTGCTCCCCCCATTACCGAATCGGTATTTACCGATTCGGTAATGAGGCATACCTTCCCATTGAATCCTATGGGCCTCCAGGCCCATAGGAATCAATGGGAAGGTATGCCTCATTACCGAATCGGTAAATACTGATTCGGTAATTACCGAATTTCTCCGATTCGGTAATATTTACCGAATGATTACCTACATACGAGTTACCACTTCTTAAATACCGAATCGGTAAAGTTCGGTATTTAAGACGTGGTAACTTGTATGCTACCTACATAGGGCCCTAAGGGCCATATATAGGTAGCCTAATACCGGTCGGTAACGGCCGATTTTCGGTAAATAACCCGTTACCGACCGGTATTTAGTCTTGTGCTATGTAGGGGGAACATTTCAGGATTCGGTAATTTACCGAATCGGTAAAATTACCGAATCGGTAATTTTACCGATTCGGTAAATACCAAATTCTGAAATGAGATGTAGGTGACACTCAAATGAGTGATGTGTAGGGAAAATAATTCGGTATTTAGCACCAAATATATGTTGGTGCTAAATACTGAATTCATTGCAAAAAGCAATATTTTGCTGGACTAACCGTGCCATGTGGCAGACATACATGCCCTTAGGGCAAGTATGTGCGCCACATGTGCACACATGCAGGAATTAGGGGTGCAACAGGGTGTCAATGTGACACCCTGCCACCCTTGAATGTGCTCCCCCCATTACCGAATCGGTATTTACAGATTCAGTAATGAGGCATAGCTTCCCATTGAATCCTATGGGCCTCCAGGCCCATAGGAATCAATGGGAAGGTATGCCTCATTACCCAATCGGTAAATACCGATTCGGTAATTACCGAATTTCTCCGATTCGGTAATATTTACCGAATGATTACCTACATACAAGTTACCACTTCTTAAATACCGAATCGGTAAAGTTCGGTATTTAAGAAGTGGTAACTTGTATGCTACCTACATATGGCCCTAAATGCATAGTGCATACTAGTTTGAAGCAGTTCATGCCCTAAATCCTACCTCACTAAAAGACTACATGCTAACTGACTGAATGATTACATTACTATAAGGAAACACTGGGTGAGTGACAGGGTGTTTGCTAGAAGTGTATGAATACTGACTGGGGAATTGAAGGTGTGAAAGACAAGTGTTTTAGGTGGTTAGAGGACTGCATGTATAGTTGATAGACGTTTCAAGCAGTACATGTGCTAAGGCCTGGCTCACTGCATGAGTACTTGGGTGCTGACTGAATGATTAGAGTACTGCAAGGAGAGTGCCTGGGTGAATTTATAAGTGGTTTGCTTTTGGCGCAGTGAATGGATTAGTACTTGGTACTGAATGGGTCACTAGAGGAGTGCAAAGGGAGTGACAGCATGTTTGCTGGACTGTATGGATACTGACTAGGGAATTGAAGTTATGAAAGAGAAGTGTATAGGTGGTTACAGGACTGCATGTATAGTGGATAGCGGTTTGAAGCAGTCCATGTGCTAAGGCCTGTGTCGCTGCATGAGTACTTGGATACTGACTGAATGATTAGAGTACAGCAAGGAGAGTGCCTGGGTGAATTTATAAGTGGTTGGCTTTTGGTGCAGTGAATGGATTAGTACTTGGTACTGAATGGGTCACTAGAGGAGTGCAAAGGGAGTGACAGGATGTTTGCTGGACTGTATGGATACTGACTAGGGAATTGAAGGTGTGAAAGACAAGTGTGTAGGTGGTTAGAGGACTGCATGCATAGTGGATAGGGGTTTGAAGCAGTCCATGTGCTAAGGCCTAGGTCGCTGAATGAGTACTTGGGTACTGACTGAATGATTACAGTACTGCAAGGAGAGTGCATGGGTGAATTTATAAGTGTTTGGGTTTTGGCACAGTGAATGGATTAGCACATGGTACTGAATGGGTCACTAGAGAAGTGCAAGGGGAGTGACAGGGTGCTTGCTGGAGTGTATATATACTGACTGGGGAATTTAAGGTGTGAAAGACAAGTATGTAGGTGGTTGGAGGACTGCATGAATAGTGGATAGGCTTTTGAAGCAGTCCATGTGCTAAGGCCTGACTCAGTGCATGAATACTTGGGCACTGACTGAATGATTAGAGTACTGCAAGGAGAGTGCCTTGGTGAATTTATAAGTGTTTGGGTTTTGGCACAGTGAATGGATTAGTACATGGTGCTGAATGGGTCACTAGAGGAGTACAAAAGGAGTAACAGGGTGTTTGCTGGAAGTGAATGAATACTGACTGGGGAATTGAAGGTGTGAAAAACAACTGTGTAGGTGGTTAGAGGATTGCATGCATAGTGAATAGGCGTTTGAAGCAGTCTATGTGCTAATGCCTGACTCAATGCATGAAAACTTGGGTGCTGACTGAATGATTAGAGTACTGCAAGGAGTGTGCCTGGGTGAATTTATAAGTGGTTGGCTTTTGGTGCAGTAAATACATTAGTACATGGTGCTGAATGGGTCACTGGAGGAGTGCAAGGGGAGTGTTTGCTGGAGTGTACCTATACTGACTGGGGAATTAAAGGTGTGAAAGAGAAGTGTGTAGATGGTTAGAGGACTGCATGCATAGTGCATAGGCGTTTGAAATAGTCCATGTGCTAAGGCCTGGCTCACTGCATGAGTACTTGGGTACTGACTGAATGATTAGAGTACTGCAAGGAGAGTGCCTGGGTGTTTATAATTTGGCACAGTGAATGGATTAGTACATGGTGCTGAATGGGTTACTGGAGAAGTATAAGGAGAGTGACAGAGTGTTTGTGGGAACTGTATGAATACTGTCTGTAATATTGAAGGTGTGAAAGACAAGTATGTAGGTGGCTAGAGACCTACATGCATAGTAGATAGACGTTTAAAACAGTCCATAGAGTAACACTTGGATCACTGCAAAACTACCGGAGTACTGACTGAATTTAACATCCCAACTTTCAAAGGTCATGGGAAGGGTACCTTCATTGATTATGTGTTACTCTCTCTGCCTATGCAGTCATTTGTGGACTCTTTTAATATTGAACAAAGTGAATTTAGCGATCACCACCCACTCACTGTTCATCTGAAGGGCCCTTGGATAGCTAATGATGACCGGATATGTATCAATGGTAGGTTGAGTACAACTGATGGGAGACGGCGCCTTAGATGGTCAACGATTACTCCCGACCTATTATATAAAAATATTAGGGAAAACTGCACACAGGATATAAAGAACTGTATTCAAGTAGGGGCAGACCCGATCCAGGTTCTTAGTACCTTTCAAAGCCTGACGGAGAAGGTTGCAGAGCTGATGATGGTCCCAGTAAAGATCTTAGACAATAAGGGGCCGAGATGGTTTAATCATGATTGTTCTAAGGCAGCTCGTAATTTAAGGATAGCCTTGGCAGCCAACCCTAGAATAAAGACAGATGTAATGTTGTGTCGCAAAGAATATAAGTCTGCCATTGCCTTACATAAGGAGTTTTTAAGAGTGGAGGCTTGGGAAGAAATTCTTGACCCCTCTACCTTAAAATGTAGCTCTAGATTTTGGACGGTAGTTAAAAAACCATTTTTGGTCCAGAATCCGGGTGATGGGCTAGAATGCTGCATAACAAAGGAAGAATGGGAATCACATTTTAAACAGTTCTATAGTTGTGTGGAAGCGGAACGTGTTAATTTACCTCCGGGTAACAGTGATGGAATTATTATGTTTGATAAAGACGAGGTTATGGAGGCCATAGAGGGACTTACTGGCAGAAAAGCGCCCGGCCCTGACGGGATCCCACCAGACTTATATAAGTCCGACTCAAGTTTTTGGGCCCCCATTTTAGAGTCTGTTTTTAACGCTGCTGCTGAAATTGGCTGTCCCCCTGCTTGGGGAGTTTCAACGATTGTCCCTGTCTTCAAGAAGGGCGATAGGGGCAGTCCTCTGTGTTACAGGCCGATTTCACTAATAGTCTCTATGGTCAAGGTTGTGGGGAGAATCCTGTTACAGAGATTGTCAAACTGGGCGTTAGAAAATAACATTATGTCCATTTGCCAGTACGGCTTTTGTAGTGGTCGATCTACTATAACCCAGTGCCTTAATCTTTTCCTAATATTAAGCAAATACACTGTTGTTCGGAAGTGTACTGTCCATCTTGCCTTCATGGATTTGTCTTCAGCCTTCGACTGTGTAAACAGGGGAAGGCTGTGGCAATCCATGCGGGAGAAGGGTGTGGATAGTGGGATTATCAACTTTTTGATAGACCTACACAGTAACACTAGCGCTAACGTTAGGTACTCTACGGATTCGAGCACCACGGGCAACTTTGACATTAAGAAGGGTGTGCGTTAAGGATGCATTCTCGCTCCCTTTCTTTTTAATTTTTATATTAATGAGTTAGATTCCGTTTTACAGACGGTACAGGCTGACTGTCCTAGAGTTGGCAGGCGGGGTGTTCCAGTTCTTTTATACGCAGATGATGCGGTTTTAATCTCTAGAACCGAGAAGGGTCTCCAAGCTTTATTAAACGCCTTTAATTTGTTTATGACAGAAAGAGACCTATTGGTCAATAACTCTAAGTCGTTTATTATGCAAGTTGGAATACAGCCAATAAGGAACTTTGTATTTAAATTAGATGATGTACCTATCCCCATTTCGAAATCGTTTTCGTATCTTGGGGTCCTATTTGACACTAAATTAAATTGGGGCCCCCACTTGGAAAAAAAGAAAGGGGAACTGGCAAGGGTTAATGCTACCATCTTTAACTTCGCATCGGAATTGGGGAAGAAGCCCATTAATGCTATGATGAAACTTTATAATGCCAAATCAGTGGCAACTGCTGTTTACGGCAGTGAACTATGGGGCTATGTGGCTGGAGAACAGCTTCAGGTGGCTGAAAACGTTTTTATGAAACGTCTTCTATGTGTTCCATCTGGTACATCTAATTTGGCAGTACACAAAGAATTGGGGGCGCAATATTTATGTGATATTTTTTCCTTGCGCCCTTTGACTTGCTGGGCAAAAATCTGGTTGAACCAGGATATTCCATTAACCCATATGATAGTGAAAGATGTCTTGTCTCTTGACAAGGCAATGCGCTCCCCCTGGTTAAAATATCTGAAATCTTGTTTCACCCGACTTGGCCATCGGGAGTTATTTGAAAATCCAAGCAGGATCGTAAAGGGGGATGTGGAGGTAATTAAGCGGGCCTTTCATATGGGGAGAAAGGTTCAACGTGAGGAAGAGGAGCTTTCGAAACCCAACGTTAGGAAATATGTCATGTTAAAAACTTGTGAGACAATGGAACCTTATTTGATGGGCTCATTTAGTTCCCATGAGAAGTTCCTGCTGTCAAGGTTTAGGTTAAATATCGTTCATCATCTGTTATTTAGACCAAAAAAAGATATTTTTAATAAGGTTGCAGCTCCCTGTGGCTGCGACGGAAAGTCTCCACAGGACATGCTGCATTTTATATTTTTATGTAAATTTTATGAATACCCTCGCAAACGCTATTTGATTGCTCTTTTAAAGAAACTTAATTTTAACCAGATCAGACCTGCATTAATGTACTTACAACTTTTGCACAATGACAGTGTTCTCCATATAATCGAATTTTTGAAAACTCTCTGGTAAATTGAGAACCTGCATGGATCAATGAGGCGGTTTTCCGTATTGTCTGACTGCCGCACTTACCCTAGGAATCTATATGGTCTTTTTTATGCCTTGCGCTATTTGCACTTTACTGACTATGAACTAACATACGGTCTTTGTGAGATTTGTTTGGTCATGAATCATGGTATTTTATAGTATTTGTATGTGATGTTTTTATGTATACTTTTATGGTTTGAATCAAAACCGAAATAAAGTCTTTATTGATTGATTGATTGAATCATTACAGTACTACAAAAAGAGTGACTGGGTGAATCTTTTTAAGTTCTTGGGTTTTGGTGCAGTGAATAGATTAGTACTTAGTGCCATATGAGTCAGTGGATGTGTGCAATTGAAGTGACAGAGTGTTTATTGGAGTTTATAGATACTGACTGGGAAATGGAAGGTCTGATTGACAATTGTGTTGGTACTTAGAGGCCTCCATGCATAGTGGAAACACGTTTGAATCAATCTATGTGCAAAGGCCTGTCTCACCCCATTAGTACTTGGGTACTGACTGAATGATTATACTATTGCAAGAAGAGTGCCTGGGTGAATTTATAAGTGTTTCAGTTTTGGCGCAGTGAATGCATTCCTACATGGTGCTGAATAGGTCACTGGAACAGTGCAAGGGGAGTGACATAATGTTTGCTGGAATTACATGGATACAGGCTGGGAAATTGAAGCTGTTAAAGACAAGTGTATAGTATTTTAGAAGACTGCATGCATACTGCACAGACATTTGAAGCAGTCTATGTGGTAATGCATGGTTCACAGCATGAGTACTTGGAAACTGACTAAATCATTAGACTACTGCTAGGACAGTGCTTGGGTAAAACTTTTAAATTTTCAGTTCTGGCGCAGTGAAGAGAATAGTGCATGGTACTGAATCAGTCACTGGATGAGTGCAAAATGACTGACAAGATGTTTATTGAAATATATAGATACTGACTACTTAATTAAAGAAGTGAAAGACAAGTGTGTAGGTGACTAGAAGCCTGTATGTATACTGTATAGGGTTTAAAGCAGTCCAGGTTGAAAGGCCTGGCTCACACCATGAGTACTTAGACACTGACTAAATGATTAAAGTACTGCAAAGAGAGTGCCTGGGAGAATTTATAAGTGTTTGGGTTTTTTGCGCAGTGAATGGATTAGTACATAGTGCTGAATGGGTCACTAGAGGAGTACATGAGGAGTGACAGGGTGTTTGCTTGAAGTGTATGGATACTGACTGTGGAATTAAAGGTATGAAAGAGAACTATGTAGATGGTTAGAGAACTGCATGCATAGTAGATAAGCATTTGAATCAATGCATGTGCAAAAGCCTGCCTCACTCCATTACTACTTGAATATTAACTGAATGTTTACAGTATTGCAAGGACAGTTCCTCGGTGAATCCATAAGGAATGACTACCTTTTAATTCTACCTAAACTTGAGAGCAGGACATTTTTTAAGCTGTTATGCATATTCAAAGAAATTAAGTACTCAAATGCTTCTCTCACAGTGGTAACACAAATGCACACAGACTCACAGTGTGATTCTAGACAAGCAACACTATCCCTACCAGCTTACCAAAACTCATTCACTATTGTGCAAGGGATAAGGGGACTACACACAATCTACATATTAAAGTACAGCACATTAGTGTCAAAGCATGACTCATTTTATCAATGCATAAGCAAAGACGGGCTTCTATTGCTACTAAAACTTGACAACATGACAGGTTTTAAAACAGTTATCTGTCAGCAAATACATGATGTTACCAAATGCTTCTCTCACAGTGACTCCCAAATGCACACAGACTCACTGTGTGATTCTGGACAAACAACACTATCTCTGCTCTATACCAAAACACATTTCTTCATCTAGAAGGAGTACTACATTTTAGTATAGAAACATAACTCATTTCACAAATTCATAAACAATCACTGATATCTAATTGTACCAGAATATAAAAACAGCACTGTTATCTCCCTGCAAACACATGAAAAACACAAATGCTTATCACAAAAGACTTCCTCTCAAATAAATAACTCACCTTTCAAGTCGTTTTGTAGATTAAGAAGTATATCAGTCACACCATATTTTCTTATACAGAATCTCTACACTGTGCACCTGTCAGCAAAACCAAAGAATAGCAAAGTTTCTGGGACCCCTAAGCAGATCTAGTGGGTCAGAGTATTTCCACTCTGCCACCTTTATATGTTTTACACACTTATTCCCCTTGCTTCTTCAGCCTCGCTTCTACTGAGGCAGAAAATGGCCGCCAACAGTTCCTGGTTTCAAATGTGGACAGACACTCGACAGCCAATTAGCATTCAGCGAGTGATCGTCAGGGTGCGCGCTCGGTTCGGGGAGGGTGCGCTTACGGTGCGGGTAGGGTGCGCAGATCCTCCCCGGCCATAGAAATCACTAACCATTTTACCCTAATTTTCTCAGGAACTACTGAACAGATTCACACCATTTATGCAAAAGGCACGAGTCTGAACTGAGGACTACCTCTTTGGCAGTTCGGGCTGTAGCTGCGACAACAGATCCTATGGGAAATTGCATGGGGAAAACGTGTTTTGGGACCCCCCTTTTTTCTCAGCCCCCGCTTGACGAATCACCACGAAACTTTCAGGGTAGGAGTGGAGCAGAGCTGGCCAAAAGTTTGGAAAATGTCGTGAAGATTTGTCAATCGGCACCAGACTTATTGGGAATAGAATGTTGCGGATATCCTATGGAAAATAGGTCCTAACTATAACTATCTACTGGCGACCGCCAGTAGATAATATATATATATATATATATATATATATATATATATATATATTCACTGAAAAAACCATAGGTTTCAGGTGTGTTATAGTTAGATGGACATTTCACTCGTACAAAACCATTGAAATTCCCACGTTATAGTCAGTTCAGCTAACTATAACTCGCGCCCCCGCAATGCACTGCTGATGACGTCACATATTACATCACTCATGACATGGTCAGTGACATTACTGATGACATCACTGATGTGAAATGTCCAGCTAACTATAACTCCCCTGAAACCTATGTTTTTTTCAGTGACTTTCTGAGGTTTTTTAAATCCTAATTCGTAACTATAACATGTCTGAAACCTATGTTTTTTTCAGTGATTTTCGAAGGTTTTTTAAAAGCCAATTCCTAACTATAACATGTCTGAAACCTATGGTTTTTTCAGTGAATTTCAAAGGTTTTGCAAATGACAATTTTTAAATGTATTAATTGTTATATTTATTTTTTTGATACTGATTTACTACATTTTTTAAAACTATTTATTTTTAGATATTTTATATTTTTAAATTACATTATAATTACATTATACATTACATTACAAAATATACTTTCTCAGAATGAATTACTTTAGTTTAAATACTTGCAAATAGGCAATAGACGTTTAGGTACAATAGTTACAGTTGTTGCAATGGGCAACACAATTTCAAACACAATGCAACATTGAGCTCAAGGGAATTTCTAGTTAAATGCAATTAGTTACTTTATGGATTACTTTTCTAACCACAGGACTGGATCCTAGATTCAGTCCTGGGACATCTCCTGTAAACAGTTGAGTAAAAGTGTTTTGGTTACACTTGTGATTTTTAAGGAATATTATTGTATTTTAAAAGTTGAAACTTTTTCACATAGAATCACCAATGTTTTTCTATGGGAGGAAATTCACTTAGCAGGTAAGTAGTATTATCGTTACTTTTTCTTACTCAGTGGTGGATCCTGGATCCAGCACCGGTGCATCTCCTGTAAACAGTTGAAAGAATGCATTTAAGTCATACAGGCAATTTTTAAGGAATATTTGTAGTTTGTGAAAATCGACACTTAGAAACTTTTCTGGTGAAAACCAGACAATGGATTCCTATGGTAGGAAATACAAGTTACTGGTAAGTACGGTTAGAATTACTTTTCAGGGTCAGTGCTGGGCTAAAACATGCAGCACTGGGTTCTCTCCTGATAACAGGTGAGTAAATCGTAATTCGTTGTTCGGATGAGTTTAGGTGAATATTTTAAAGTTCCAAAACACCACACTTAGAAGAATTTCCAAGTGAAACCAGTCAATGTTAGCCTATGGAAGGAAATTCAAGTTACTGGTAAGTACGGGTAGAATTACTTTTCTGGATCAGTACTGGGCTCAAAGATGCAGCACTGAGGTCTCTCCTGATAACAGGTGAGTAAATCGGAATTCGTAGTTTGGCTGATTTTAGAGGAATATTTGTAAGTTCCAAAACTCCACACTTAGAAGAATTTCCAAGAGAAACCAGTCAATGTTAGCCTATGGAAGGAAATTCAAGTTACTGGTAAGTACGGGTAGAATTACTTTTCTGGATCAGTACTGGGCTCAAAGATGCAGCACTGAGGTCTCTCCTGATAACAGGTGAGTAAATCGGAATTCGTAGTTTGGCTGATTTTAGAGGAATATTTGTAAGTTCCAAAACTCCACACTTAGAAGAATTTCCAAGAGAAACCAGTCAATGTTAGCCTATGGAAGGAAATTCAAGTTACTGGTAAGTATGGTTAGAATTATTTTTCAGGATCAGTACTGGGCTCAAAGATACAGCACTGAGGTCTCTCCTGATAACAGGTGAGTAAATCGGAATTCGTAATTCGGCTGATTTTACTTTGGTCCACTAAATATAGAGCCACTTTCCTACACCATCCCCTCCCTTCACCACTGTATAAATGCACCATCTGTCCGTTTTAATTTGGGAGATTAGGTCTCCTTGAATCCTGAGGGTCCCTGGGGTCCAAGTACCCCACTAGGTACCTCCAGTAAGCACCACAGAGCTGCGTTGCAGAGAGGTGTAAAAAGGGGCACAGCCTGGGCCACCTCTCTGCAGAAGGACACCCTAAGCAGGCCTCTGGGTTCAGGGTGTTTCTACCCTGCCCCCTTTTCGGTTCTACCCAGGCACAAGATGGCCGCCAACACTTCCTGATTTGGAGTGTTGACAGCCAATTAGACTACAGCTCGTGCACGGCAGGGTGCGATTAGGGTGCACGGATCCAGCGCGGCCAAAGATATATATGTGATTTTGATTTTGATTTTCTCAGGAAATACTGAATGGATTTACACCATTTAAGTGAAAGGAATGACTCTGAACCAAGATCTACCTTTCTGCCAAATTTGGTGGATTTGCAGTTCGGGCTTTAGCTGTTACTAACGGTCCCTATGGAAAATTGCATGGGGAAAACACGTTTTGGGATCCTCTTTTTTCTCGGCCCCTGCTTGACGAATCACTCCAAGACTTTCAGGATAGGAGCGGACCGGAGCGGACCGGAGCGGGCCACAACTTCTGAAAATTTCGCGAAGATTCATCAACCGGCGCCAAAGTTATTCCAAACAGAATGTTGCGGATTTCCTATGGATAATAAGTCATAACAATAACTACCTACTGGCGACCGCCAGTAGGTAGTGTATGTATGTATATGTATATATATGTATTCACTGAAAAAACCATAGGTTTTAAAAATGTTATAGTTAGAAATTAGCATTTAAAAAACCAATGAAATTCACTGGAAAAAACCATAGGTTTCAGGGATGTTATAATTAGTTGGACATTTCACTCATATAAAACCATAGAAATTCGCCTGTTATAGTTTGATCAGCTAACTATAACTCGCGCACCCACAATGCACTGCTGATGACATCACATATTACATCAATCATGACATGGTCAGTGACATCACTGATGACATCACTGATGAGATCTCAAATGACATCACTGATGACATCACTGATGACATCATCCAGTGACTGTGTTTTTCTTTAAAGTTTAAATAATTATTATATATATGCCTAGGTGTATTGAAGAATGAGTGGGTGTAGAAGTGTCTGGATGGAGGATTTAGTAGGTGCGTGACTAACTGTTTGAGTGAGTGATTACATGTGTTTTACTGAATGCATGTGTTAGTGACTAAACTGTGTGGATGTCTGTATCAGTCTGTCTGTTGTTGTATAGCTGCTGCATGGGTTGGTGAGTAGCTACATGAGTGTCCATATGGGTTAATGATTGGGTGCCTGAGTATCTGTATGTGTGCATTAGTGTCTGTGTGGGTGGGAGGGGGGGCTCTGTGCATAGATGTGTGAGTGGATAATTCACTGGGTGTATGGGTTGGAGCATGCATCTGTGAAGGGCTGTATGGGTGGCTGAGTATGTGTTTAGGTGTGTTGGTGAGTGAATAGACGCCTCACTAGTACTTATGTAAGTAACTGCATATTTGAAAGGCAGTGTATGTGAGTGTTGAAGTATATTAATGACTATATCTGAGAGTGAATGATTTTTAGAGTGTCTGTATGGATGAGTGTGTGCTTGATTTACTTAATGTATAACACTGTAAGTATGTGTTAGTATATGTTTGAATAGGTGGGGTGGTGTGTGTATAACTGTATAGGTGAGTAAATGGGAGTGCGATTGATTTTATGCATGACTGACTAGGTGTGCGAGTAACTCTATGGATGAGTGGCGGTGTGTGAGTGTCTGTATAGATATGTGAGTGCATATGATAATGCCATATTGATGATTCTCTGCATGTATGAGTGATTGTATGGGTAAATGAGTGGATATGTGTTTAGACCTAGCTGATAAGCTCGTGGATGAAGCACCCACATGCCTTTGAGAGGTACCTGACCTGAGAAAGTTGTTGGCAGCCTACTCATCAAACCCCGAATTTGAAAGACTGTAATCTCTACTGATGATGGTTAAAGAACCAGAAACACGTGTCTAGAGATCAGCACTATCTGCGCGAATTGTGGCGAAACACTCAAACACTCTTGAAGCAAGCAAGTAACTGAAACTGTATTTACCACAATGCCAGGGGCGAACCTTGCTGGGAGGTGAAGCGGTGTGCTCCCACCTCTGTTCCTGCTTAACCCCTTCGCTGCCAGGCCTTTTCCCCCTCCTGTGCCACGCCTTTTTTTGGCTATTTGGGGTAGTGCGCAGGGAGGCCCCTGTAACTTTTTGACCACATAAGGTATCCACGCCACATTTGCGTCCTTTACTTCCAACATAATGGGTATTCTAAAGGTACTCAGGGTTTGTGGATTCCCCTGGAGGGGTCACAGAAATGAGCCAAAATACAGCAAATTTTGTTTTTTGGGAAAAAATTTGAAAAACAGGCTGCAAATGAAGGCATCTGGGTTTTACCCTGCAAATGTTATCAAAAAAAGGTTTGTGGGGCTGAAATCACCATTTTCCCAGCTTTTAGGGGATACCAGACTTTTGTCAGAAACCCAACATTTTTTGCACAGTTTTGGCATTTTTCTGGGACATAGCCTGTTTTTGCTATTTTTTGTGCTTTCGACCTCCTTCCAGTTAATGGAAAAAAAGGGTACAAAAGCAATAATGAATCCTGGAAAGCTATACATTTTATAGAAGTAGACAAATTCTGAAATCAGCAAGGGGTCATTTGTGTACATCCATCAAGGTTTCTTTATTGAAACTAACAGTTAAACATAGGATAAATTAAAAATTTGTTGAAAAAAACAGCCTTTTGTGTCAACTTTTTCAGCTGTGACTTAGTCTAATTATGACAGCTCTTTGAAAACAATATACCGTTACATCTGCTGGAAATTACTGGTTGTCGGAATATATAGGACTTGTAGGTTCACCAAGAACACGACGAACCCAGAGCCAAAAACTGAGCAGCAACTTGCAATGGTTTTTTATTATGTACCGGGTATATAGTAATTATTCTGTAAAAATGTGTACATGGAAAAATCGGTATGAAAGACACCTATGTATTTCTGAAATGGGAACAAAATATACAGTTTAGAAACAGTAGATATTTGCACATATCTGAAATTGGGAATACTCATACTAGCATGAAAATTATCAGTCATTTTTTAGAATGACTTCTTTTTTACACAATGTCTTTCATTTGGAAGGCAGAAATTCATCGAAAGTCTATAGGTAATAACAGTTCCTTTACAAATCTGAATTACCCTAAGTCTCCCGATAAAAATGGTACCTCACTTGTATGGGTAGGCATAGTGCCCACAACAGGAAATGGCTCAAAACCCAACGTGAACACACCACATTTTCACAATGCAAAATTAACCTTTTTTAGCAAAGTGCCTAACTGTAGTTTTTTAACCCTAGCTCTGCCGGCACCTAGGGAAACCTAGCAAACCTATACATTTTTTAACACTAGACACCCAGGGGAATCCAGGATGGGGTGACTTGACTGCTTCTCACCAGGTTCTATTACCCATAATCCGTTGCAGACCTAAACTTTTGTAAAAAAAAAACACATTTTCCTTACATTTCTGTAGTGTAAAGTTCCGGAATTTGTGTGGATCCTCAAATTTCCACCCACCCCGCGTTCCCCAAATTCTTCCGAGAAAAATTGTACCTCACTTGTGTGGGTCGGCCTAGTGACTGCGACAGGAAACGGCACACAACACAATGTGGACGCACCTCAATTTCGCTGTGAAAAATGAACCTTTTTTGGCAAAGAGCCTAGCTGTAGTTTTTGAACCATAGCTCTGCCGGGCACCTAGGGAAACCAAGCAAACCTATACATTTTTGAAAACTAGACACCCAGGGGAATCCAGGATTGGGTGACTTGATTGCATCCCACCAGGTTGTGTTACCCAAAATCCCTTGCAAACCTAAAAAATTGCCCAAACAAATACTTTTTCCCCACATTTCTGTGGTGGAAAGTTCTGGAATCTGTGTGGATCCACAAATTTCCACCCACCCTGCGTTCCCCAAAATCTTCCAAGAAAAATGGTACCTCACTTGTGTGGGTCGGCCTAGTGCCCGCGACAGGAAACGGCACAAAACGTAATGTCGACACACCTCAATTTCGCAGTGAAAAATGACCCTTTTTGGCAAAGTGCCTAGCTGCAGTTTTTGAACCATAGCTCTGCTGGCACCTAGGGAAACCTACCAAAACCACACATTTCTGAAAACTAGACACCCGGGGGATTCCAGGGAGGTATGGCTTGTGTGGATCCCCCAACGTTTCCTTACCCAGAATGCCCTACAAACCTCAAAGTTAGCTGAAAAAATCACCTTTTTCACACATTTTTGTGTGGGAAAGTTGTGGTATCACCGGGCTGACACAAATTTCCTACCACCCAGCGTTCCCCCGGGTCTCCCGATAAAAACAGTGCCTCACTCGTGTTTAAGGCCCAAGTACCCGCGACAGGCAAGGGCCCACAACTTAGTGAGGCGACATGAAAATTGCCTATCTCAAAACGACCTGGTTTTACAAGGGGGGTCACTTGGTTTTTTGGTCCGGTGCTCGCCGGCCACTTAGGGAAACCTACCAAACCCACATATTTCTGAAAACTAGACACCCGGGGGATTCCAGGGAGGTATGGCTTGCATGGATCCCCTAACATTTCCTTACCCATACCTTACACATACAGTAAACCCCTTGCATGCACCACAAACGGACACCAATCAGGAAGAATATAAAAATAAGCTTTTATGTAGATTCAGCAGATTCAATACAAGGCCCAGTAACGTTAACCTGATGGGGCCACAACTCTCAGGAATACGGTACAGTTCTCTTTGTTACGGAAAGTTCTTAGGCGGGCACAAGATAACTGTGGGCCTCATCACAGTTCGTGCTGAGGCGGCGACCAGGGAGCACACGGCAGATGACAGGGAAATCAGAACGTTGCGGACCCTGGATCCGATGCGAGCTAGCGGTCGAGTTCATAAGTACAGTACCTTGTTTCTTGAGGCGAAGGCGGGTGCGGGATTTCAGCGGCTCTTCGACAGAAGGTTGAGGCGGCATCCAGGGCTCCCATACTTCACGATGGGGGTCTGATCTTCAGGCTCACGACAAGAGCGGGGTGTTGCAGGTGGCGAGTGAACAAAGCGGGGCAGCCGGGCTCGCAGGTTACGTCCGGGCCATCCGAGGCTTGGAGATGCTCACAACGCCGATTCCGGCGGGAGGGTGAAGGTGCGCAGCGAGCCTCCGGCGAGCGAGGTGACAGGGGCAGCCCAGCACAGCGTAGGGGGAGCGGCTCAGATCGAGCGAGGCTCTTCCCAAGGCGGAGGCGGCTAAGCAGTCCTGGTCACGGCTCAAGGAGGGACTGGGGCACGAGGGTCACAGCTCCGGCGAGGGAACGGACACCACAGTCCAGCGGCAGGCGAGTGAAGATCAGGTAGAGCCCAATGGTCCTGGGGCTCAGTTCAGGCGACAAGCTCGGTTCAGGCCCTTGGAGATCGTTTTGAAAAGCACAAGTCTTGAAAGTAAAAATAAAGCAAAGTCTTCAGCAAAAGGTTCCTCTTCTCTCCTTTGGCAGCAAGGTCACCACTGCAGGCCATTCCCCCAGGATAGGGACAGTCGTCCTCCTTACAGCTTTCCCGGTGCCTCCTCCTCAGGCAGAGATTCTTCTTGGTCAAAAGCGGATCTAGTTTCTTAGGAGCAGGGCTCCTACATTTATACAGCAAATCTTTTGTTCTCCCAGGCCAGGTGGGCCCTTGCCTAGTCCAGTCCGGTTTCTGAGCACTTTGTTTACGCGATGCAGGCTTCTTCTTTCAGAGTGCAGGGCAGAGTCATCAGACGCTCCACAGGGGGCGGAGCCGGCATTGTGGTGGCAGAGCACTGTCCTATTCAGAGCCTAGGTGTACTCCTCCCACCCATCTACCTGTCGATCGTCCTATTCACCACCAGGTTACCTAGCCCTGCCCATCTTGGTTCCCCCAGCCCTGTCACTCACACCAGCCAGACATCAGATACACATCACGCAGAGGCGGGCTGAAATGTTTAGGCAAGCAAAGGCCAGCTTTCTAAAAGCGGCATTTGCAAACGCGGAATATTAAAATAAACTTTGGGAAAAGATGTACCTTATTATTCCGAGTTCAGGCATACTAAACTCGATCTTCTACCATGTTCCCTGGGTCGGTTAGGATCATAGGGTGTAACAATCCTAGCCGCCCATGCTGGCCTATAAGAACAGGGTAGCCTTACAGTAGTGAACAACTAGGACATGCCACGCATCCAGGCTTGTCCTACCTTATGCTTACAACGCACCCTGCCCGTGGGCCTACCAGAGGGGTGACTAACATGAAGTTAAGGGAAGGTTTAGGGACCGGCAAGTGTGGGCACTTGCCAGTCAGCATGTCAGTACCAGACTGCACGCAGGTTCTGCGATGGCAGACCTTAGACATATTTTACCAGCCGCTTCTGTGGGTGGCACAACCAGTGCTGCAAGCCCACCAGCGGTGTTTGCATTTACATGCCCTGGCGCTCCTGGCACACTTACTGGGGTCTGACAGTAAACCAAACAATCCAATCATGGAATCCAACCAACATATACAATTTACATAGGGAGCACTCGCACCGTGACACTGGTTGGCAGTGGCACAGCGCGCTGAGCGGCCAACACCATAAAAGCACATGAGGCACAGCGACAAAAAGAGGAAGGGAGACTCACGCCAAGGTGCCAGGTCTAACACGTGTCCCCTCCAGCTGAAAAGTGGGGAGAACTACCCTACCCCAGGGAGTTCCTCATCACTAAGGCGGAAAAATCTGGACAGACCGTCAGCATTGGCGTGATCTGTACCAGGGCGATGTTCCACCGTGAAATCCATACCCTGTAGGGAAATGGACCACCTCAACAGCTTTGGATTCTCACCCCTCCTATGCATCAACCATCTGAGGGGCCTGTGGTCCGTCTGAACCCGGAAGTGAGACCCAAACAGGTAGGGTCTTACCTTCTTCAGCGCCCAGACCACAGCAAATGCCTCACACTCAATAGCACTCCACCTCTGTTCCCGTGGAAGTAACCTCCTGCTAAGAAAGGCTACGGGTTGATCTAGGCCCTCCTCATTAATCTGTGAAAGAACAGCCCCCACACCATGCTCTGAAGCGTCTGTCTGAACGATAAACTCTTTGGAGAAGTTGGGAGCCAAGAGCATGGGCGCCGTGCACATAGCAGTTTTCAGGGCCTCAAAAGCTTTCTGACAGGTGTCATTCCAAATCACTTTCCTGGGCTGCTTCTTCGAAGTCAGCGCTCTCAAGGGGGCAACCATGTTGCCATTCCCCTTGACAAACCTCCTGTAGTACCCGGTGAGACCTAGGAAGGCTCTCACCTCTGTCTGGGTTTTGGGCGACTCCCAATTCAGGATGGTTTCTATCTTGGGCTGAAGGGGTGCCACCTGGCCACTCCCAACTTGGTGCCCCAAGTACACCACGGAACCCTGCCCGATCTGACACTTACTCGCCTTGATCGTGAGGCCTGCCTTGCGCAGCGCCATCAACACTTCCCAGAGGTGGCGCAGGTGTTCTTCCCAAGTGGAGCTGAACACCGCGATGTCATCCAGGTAGGCTGCACTGAACGAATCCAGCCCAGCCAACACCTGGTTGACCAATCTCTGTAAGGTGGCAGGGGCATTCTTCATCCCAAAGGGCATAACCTGGAACTGGTAGTGCCCATCTGGGGTGGAAAATGCTGACCTCTCTTTGGCCCCCTCGGTCAAGGCGATCTGCCAATACCCAGACGTTAAATCAAACATGCTGAGGTAGTGGGCAGCCCCTAGCCAATTTATGAGCTCATCAGCTCTGGGGATGGAGTGTGCGTCAGTCCTAGTGACTGAATTGAGTCCTCTGTAGTCCACACAGAACCGGAGTTCGGGTGTGGCTCCCGGTGCTGCAGCCTTTGGGACCAAGACCACTGGGCTGGCCCAAGGACTGCTGGAGGACTCAATTACCCCGAGTGCAAACATCTTGGAGACCTCCTCCTTGATGCATGTCCTCACCCTGTCAGTCACCCTGTAGGCCTTGTGCCGCACAGGTGTACTATCCCCAGTGTCCACATCATGGACGCACCAATCAGTGACACCGGGAACCAGGGAAAACAGATCAGAAAATTGTCCCAGCAACTGGCGACAATCATTCTGTTGCTCAGGGGTCAGGGCGGAAGAGAGGATGACACCATCCACTGACCCATCTTGCTCCTTGGCTGACAGGAGGTCAGGAAGAGGTACTGTCTCCTCTTCCATCCCAGCATCTGTTGCCAAGGGCATGCCCTCTTGGGACCTCTCCAAGTGGGGCTTGAGGCAGTTGACATGTAGGACCCTTAAGGGGTTCCTAGGAGACTTCAGGTCCACCACGTAGGTAACAGGACTCTTGCGCTCCACCACCTCAAAGGGACCGGTCCAATTATCCTGGAGTGCACACGGCTCCACGGGGGCCAAGACCAATACCTTCTGTCCAGGCTGAAGCTCTACCAGAGTGGCAATCTGGTCGTACCACCGCTTCATCTACTCCTGGCTGGCTTCCAGATTTGCTTCAGCAAGTTGCCTGAATCGCCAAGTCTGATTCCTGAAGGCCAGCATGTAACTATATACATTCTGGGGAGGTTTCCTGGCAGATTGCTCCCAGCCTTCCCTGACCAGACTTAGAGGTCCTCTGACTGGGTGACCATACAGAAGCTCAAAGGGACTGAACCCCAGAGACTTCTGTGGCACCTCACGGTAAGCGAAGAGAAGGCATGCTAAGAGGACGTCCCACTTACGCCTCATGGGTCCTTCTAGGCCCATTGTCATGCCTTTGAGGGTTCGGTTGAATCTCTCAACCAACCTGTTTCCTTGGAGGTGGTAAGGTGTGGTGAACTTTTAGGTTACACCACACTCTTGCCAAAGGGATTTCATGTACTTGGACATGAAATTGGTACTGCGGTGAGACACCACCTCTAGAGGGAATCCCACTCGGGAGAAAATTCCCATCAGTGCACGTCCCACCACGGGGGCCGTCACTGTCCTCAGAGGAATGGCTTCCGGGTACCGGGTGGCATGGTCCACCAGAACCAGGATGAACCTATTGCCCATCGCTGTCCTGGGGTCCAGTGGCCCTACAATGTCAATCCCCACTCGCTGGAATGGGGTACTGACCACAGGGAATGGCTGGAGTGGAGCCTTCTGCTTCCTTCCACTCTTTCCACTTGCCTGGCAAGTCTGGCATGTCCTGCAGTGAGTATCTGAACTCCTGCGCATTTGAGGCCAATAAAAGTGGGTGACAAGCCTTTCAAAGGTCTTGTCCTGCCCCAAATGCCCTGCCAATGTCACATCGTGAGCCAGCCCCAGTAGGAAGGCTCTGAAGTCCTGGGGTACCACCAGCGCACGGGCTGACCCAGGCTCAGCAACCTTAGGCTCTGTATATAGGAGGTCGTTCTCCCAGTAAATGAAATGTGATCCTGACTGATCACCTGCGGCCTGGTCTGCAGCCTGCTGCCGCATACCCACGAAAGAAGGGCATTCCTTTTGCGCCTTACAAAAGTCCTCCCTGGTGGGACCTCCTTCCTGCTGTCAATGGGACAGCTCCGGCAGGTCTCCCAGTTGAGCTATCTGTTCCCCTGTAGGCTCCAGGGCATCCCCCTCAAGGTCTGCTTCCTCCTGGACCGTGGGAACTTCAGGGGCCGGCATCCCGCACCCCTTGCTCCTTCTCTCTGAGGCCGGTTCCTGGGCCTCCCTCTCAGGCTCCAGGACCTCTTGAGTACCTCTACTGGCTGCCATGGACCGTGTGGTGACACACGCCCAATCCGGCATTCCCAACATTTCCTGGTGAGCACTCCGCTCCACCTTAGCCCAAGGTGAGCTCTCCAAATCGTTCCCTAACAAACAGTCTACAGGCATGGCGGGCCTCACAGCTACCTGAAGAGTTCCAGAGACCCCCCCCCCACTCAAAGGGAACCTGAGCCACCTTGCAGTGCCTCTCTATGTTGTCAGTGGCAACAACGGGATAGAATGCATTGGGGACCACCTGCTCTTGAGACACCAGGTGACACCTGACAGCTGTCACACTGGCTCCTGTATCTCTGAGAGCTTCCACTCTATGGCCATTTATGGTCACCCACTGCCTGTACTTCTTAGTGTTCTCAGGCAGCTGGGTTGGATGGACCACTTCACGGTCTCCTAGCGAGACAAGGGACATCTCTGCGGGACCCCACCCACCTTGGATACCCCTCTCCTCCCCCTAGGCTACACTAGGCACCTGCCGGGGTGGAGCACCAGTGGGTGCTGGTTTACCAAACAATGGAC